>NC_132917.1:6089583-7307500 GCF_047675955.1 Chlorocebus sabaeus | reverse complement strand
TGATTGATTGTTGTATGCCTACAATGACCAGCATCTAATAAAAAAAAAAAAAAAAACTACCATTGGTAGAAGGATAGAAAAGAATAGAGCAACTCTGGAAGAATATAGGTTGAGTTAGTATGCATTGGGTGAACAATGTAATTCTATTAACGAGGATACATTTTACCACTATTTACATACAGGCTATTGTACTCTGCTGGAACTCTCATTGCATTCATTTCCTAAGGGCTGCCATAACAAAGTACTACATCCTCGGTGGCGTAAAACAACCGGAATTGTTCCTCTCACAGTGTTGGAGGCTAGAAGTCAAGTCAGGGCACTGGCAGGGTGATACTCCCTCGGAAATCTCTCAGGGAATCTTCTTCCTTGTCTCTTCCAGCTTCCCTTGGCTTGCGACGCACAACTCACATCTCAGCTTCTATCCCCACATAGCTGTCTTCACATAGTCTTCACTCTGTGGATACCTGCCTTCACATTTTCTTCTTCTTATAAAGACACTTGTTCTGTTGGATCTGGGGCCCGTCTCACTCCAGAATGACTTCATTTTAACTTAACTAATTACATCTGTAACATGACGTAGTTTCCAAATAAGGTTGCATTTTGAGTTTCTAGGGTTAAGACTTCCACATATATTTTTGGACGACACGATTTAGCCCGTAACACTGGTTTTACCCTTGCATGGACAGGGTGATTTATACTTTCTTGCAGTGTCTATGTAACTTGAAGCCTTCATTCATTAAGATTAGTGTGATTTTATTTTGTTACTCTTTTTACATCCACTCATTTTCCTTTGTCACTTGAAAAAATATATATATTTTAAAGTTGAGACCGCAGCCAAAGCTGTAGGCAGAGCCTGATTCTGATGGCCCTCTGGCCCTTCAGATGGGCAGTTTCTCAGTGGCAATGACAAGAAACCCAGGCAGCCGCACACACACACATGCCACATGGCTTTGCAAATGAGTGGTAGAGGCAGGAATATCTTCAAAGCATATGGAAAGCAGGGAGATGAGGAGGTGCGCTGGAGCCAGGACAGTGACGAGCTTCGCAGGGCTCTGGCGTGCAGGGGAGGGGACAAAAATAACCAGCAAATCCCTTCTCTGCGGAGAACCACCAGTGAAGAGGATCGACAGACAAGTGACGGGAGGAAACAGGACGTGGATCTGGGCTTGCAAACCGGACAGGTTGTGGCTCCAGATGGCAAAAAAGGAAGAAAAGGAACCATGAGCAACAACAACAGTTTTATTCAGTTTGAACATTTACAAAGTTTTCTTTAATTATTACTCCCTTCTGGGACTCCAGCTGCACAAAGAGTTGAGGGCAGACGCACCAGGGAGGCCGGCTAAGCCAGGAGCTGGTGGCACAGCATCTACGGAGCCCGGCCAGCTCGGGACATGAGTGGGCAGGAAGCTCTTGATTGTGTTTTCCAAGGGACTCAGGTGACAGGCTGTCAGAACGTGTGGCTTGGGTTTCTCTCCCTCAAGGCACAAGTGCTTTGAGCTGTGCTGAGCAGACAGCTGGGCTGGGAGTGGTGTGTCTCACTCCTGGTCAGTCACTGCCCCTGGGGGCATCTGCGCGAACGGCTGCCTGGCAGGATTTTCCAGGCCTCTGGCAAAGAGCCAGAATATACACAGGGCCGAAGAAGCCAGGCATACTGGATGGGAGTGTGGAGAAAGCAAGAGTGGATGTTTTCAAAATATTCCTCTACAAAGACAGAAACTCCCAGGCAAATGTCAGTTCCTCACCTGCAGTTGAGTGTGCATGTGTTTGAAAGGTAGGACTGCGCCCTGCCGGAAGTACAGGGGGTGGAGCCTGTGGAACGCAGCCTGAGCCTCGCTAATCTCTGCTCGGAGCCCAGGACAGCTGCTGCTGCTGTCAGCGCCTGGGTCTTCTCACATGCCCCGGCAGGTTCCAGCCCTCTGGAGAGAGAGGTCTGAGGTACGCACACACAGAGGGCAAGGGTGCTGTCTGCTCGCACAAAAAGCACATTTACCATCACCCAAAAAGTGCATCCCCGGACAGGCCTGGACTGCTCTCCTTTCAGTTGAGACCATGACAAGTCACGTTCGCAGGGGTGGATGCCAACAGATTCTAACCCAAGCATGAGAGTCCCTCTTTTCCTCCCAGCTCTCCAGTCACCCTGCATAATTTCCAAAGGAATGGGAACTGATCAGTTTTTTCTCTGCAAATGAGGGCATCCTCATGCCATTAACTGATTTCTACACTAGCAGTTTGGTAAATGGATGGCAAACACAACTTCCTCTCATGTTGTTTTCTTTAAGCATTTATAGAGTCAATTTAAACAGCCCAATATATATAACAACAAATTTTCCAGATCTATTTTACTATAGAGAATAAAATATAATAATAATAATGTTATATAACATATAATATTAAATAATAATATAATATTATTATTAGAATATAGATAATAAAATATTATTATTGTATTATTTTTGCTGAATATGGGGGAATCCAATAGCTGCAAGGACAGTGTGGACCTGTAGAAATGTAACTGAGTTGGGTGTCAGGAGATTTAGACTTAAATTCTTGTTCTCCCATGGGGTGACGGTGGGAACATGTTCAATGGCTTGCCCCTTTGATGCCTCTGTCTCCTCAATTTTAACATGAAATCTCAAGCATAGAGTTGCTTTGATGGCCAAATAAATGCACAGAGGGGAAATAAAAGTCTTTGACTTGATTAAAATGTTGCACCACAAACAGTAGAGATGTATGATGTTTCTTGGTACACATCTGTGTGCGTTCCTCTGCAGGGCTGCCCATCTTTGCTGCATAATATTTCTCTATGACATGAAATTCTTTTAGACTCCAGATAATTAGACCTTGCTTTAATGGAGTATTTTTATTTGAGAGATCAAAATCTTCAGTGCCGTAATGAAATTGTTTTCTTTGTCCTTACAGAATGTTTCTTTCTCCTATGCATGCCCCACTGCATATAGAGGGGTTGTAGACTCTGAGCTTGTTGAAGATATGGTCCAGTTTTAGCATGATCTGTTTCCGCATTTCCCAAAACAGGGCTGGATACAGTAAGAACCCAGTGATTATTTGTTACAGCAAACACAATGAGAGCCAGGCACCCTAGGTGTGAACTCAACAAGCCTGTGGACGTGAAGTTGATGTTGTCAGTCACCAAATAATCTCTGTGAAACACAGAGTACAGAGTCAGCATAGCAGGCTCCAAGGGTAGGGCCTGAGTCCCACGAATCTCAAGGCCAGGGTGGTGGAGTGATCAGTTGTGGGGAGGTGTCATCCGACAGGTGGAGTCGGAGCCTGGAAGAGAGGCAGAGTGCCCTGCCAGATGGGTCTTTGACTGAAAGCCATGCTGATTCTGATGACAGTTTTTGGTGATTTTGGATAAATCTCTTGGTCCATCAGGGAAGACATTCCAGGTGAAGAGAATGCCCAGAAAAAATTAGAGAATGGTCGTTTCTGATGACAACATATGGAAGCCAATTTGCAGGAGTGAAAAATGCTGGAGATAAAGAAGTATGTCACCTTCCAGCAGTATCTTCTCCACTGAGCAGGGAAGACCACTCAAGGCTCAGATTGTGAAATGATGTGAGTTTTCAGAGGTTGTACCAATTCCCTAATGAGAACACACCAAAACCACCACTTCAGCAATGGGTCATTCTCTGTTTCAGCTAAAAAAATATTATTGAAATTTCCAAAAAGACAGCGTAAGGGGCAAAAGCATTTTGGATGTTATCATATCAAAGGTTGCAGCAGATTCAGGGAACAACAGGGAAGTCTCACATGCACCATGCAGAGGCCCATGCCCTGAAAGCTTCAACCAACTGTGGTTTCATAGAGAAAATGAAGAAATGCTCACTCCAAGGTCAGCTTCGATGAGCCTGACATTGAAAAAGATACACATGCTGGCAGCTAGGAACACTCCATTTATTCTAGGGCAACTAGAGTGTGGTCTGGAGGCCCAGATGTCCCTTGTCTCTCACACACTCTGGAGTCTCAAGCCCTGTTGACCACCTGGCCTTTGTATTAGACTCCTTTTGTCTCTTCCCTTGGTCTGCAGGCTCAGCAGGGCTGCTCAGAAAGCCGTCTCAAGACTATGTTAAGTAAACCGAAATCCCATCATATTACAGTCTCTCAAAATAATGACTGTGTTCTACAGACCAACATGTGGATGACTTAGATGCTTCACTGTCAGCCATAGACTGATGGAAGGTTAGAACTTCTTGTCCTCACTTTGCACAATGGGCAGCAGAGGTCTTGAAGGGAAGGGACACACCAGGGTCACACAGGGAATGGGAGGCAAGGCAGGGACTCGAGGCCTGGCTTACAGCTCCCAACCCAGTGACTTCAGCACCAGATGGTTGCCAGGCACTGAGCATGGTGAGTTCACTGGCAATGAAACAGCATCCCAGGAAAGGCTTCCAAGTATTATAACTAATTAAAGGTTTGCATGAAGTTGGGTAGTTGGCATTGAGCTGCTCATGCTTTTGACATTTGTCCAGATTAAAAATAATCCACCATTCATTGTATCAGAGATCTTCCAGGTGCCCTCAGTTCTCTAAAGTGATTCCAACCTTGGTCTCCCTTTTGCTAAACTAGTACTGTTTTGGCCCAAAGTGAAACTCGGCAAATAAGGCAATTGGAACAGATTGGGATTGCGAGGCAGTTTTTCTTTTGGATTCTTTCTCTTCCTGCCACCTTCTCTTCCTCTCTTCTTTCCCTGTGTTGCTTTCCTTTAGTTTGTTACAATCAGAGAGACTAAGGCTCTTCAGAAATTCAGAATTCTGTCCAGTGGAAATACTGGTATGAACATAAGACTCATTCATTAACTCAATTTGGCATCCAGATGAGCAGTTATTCTTTTATTCTTCAAGTCAATAAACAGGCACTGAGCACTAACTCTGAGTAAAGTGTTGCTCTAAGAACCAGAGATACAAAAGACAGTAGGGCCTGGCTTAGGCTAGACTCTAGAAAATAGAGTCTGAGGCGGGGTTTGCATACTATTTCAATCCCAGAGAAGCCAGAATGAAGGAACAGGGCATTGACAAGAGACGAAGGGCAATACAAAGTGGGCATTACCCAGCTGACCACTGCTTCCCAGAGACTCGTCATGGTTCTGGGCATCCCATGGGACATCTCTAGGCAAAAGGTACAGTAACACCACACCTGGGAGGCATTCGACAGGAAGAATAGAGAAAGGTGCCTCCTGGCTATCCCCAGGCTCTCAGGCCCCATGAGTCACAGTTTGTCTTTTAGGATGTCAGCTTCCCTGAACCTCTGGGCTAGGCCACCTGAGTCCTTGGGCAGCTACTGAGAAAGTGGAATCTTATTCCCTAGATATGGCCATTCTTCTGATTCCAAGATCCAGCAGCTAGCTGGGGGCATGAAAGACAGGTGAGGCCTAGAGAATCGAAGGTCACAGGTTCACAAAGTCGAACACTGGTCCTGAAAGGCTTCAGGGTCAGTGTGGGAGAATGAGAAATAGTAACAGTAAACTACTATGTACTAAAGCACCAGCCATGTGTAAGGCACTATGATAAATACTGTGTATGAATTATTTAATTTAATGTTCACCAAAAATAACAGGTGATTTTTACAAATGCGCACATTAGAAAACTAAAACATATAATACTGATGATTTATCTGGGCCGTGTAGCTGGTAAGCTATAGAGCTGACAGTCACATGCACAGGAGCTGTGGTTACTTCCCAGGTTTCCTTCTAGTTATTGCCACAAGGCAATGCCAGTGCTTTCTTAGGGCCCTGTTAGTGTCTTCAGGCGTTAACCCTGAAGGCTGTGGTCTTGGAGGCTGTGTGGCAAAGGCATGGGTGGTGGTCTCCTCTAGAGCTGCAGGTGCCATGGTCCCCATCACCCTTGGTGAATACTTTGAACTTGCTCTGACAATGCAGGGAGTGGGGCGGCTAGTGGTAATACTGGAGGGTTTTCTCTAGAAATTTAAAACAAGAAAATGTATTTATACTCTACCAATTCAACACTTAGAACAGTGCAGAATAGTAGAGACTTTAGGTTGGTGTTGAGTTTCTGAAGGATCTCCATGTAGATAGGGAAATTTTTCTTCACCGGGGTTCAGAACAAGTTGAGAATTAAAATAAAATAATGGCAGGTAGAAGCCAAGATAAGCCCTCGATCACTGTGGTGTCTATGTTGACAGACATAGGCAGTGTAAGACCCTAAGGGTCCTGCTAGGAAGTGTGATGCCAGGTTTAGGCATTTAACTACCATCCCTCATGGAAGCATGGATCATAGCCTCCGCATACCGGAAGACATCCAGAAAAAGCAGCTCCAAGCCATCCTCCCACGAACTGGGGAATAAAAGCGAGAAATGAGACCCAGAGGCTAGGAAAACCCTTCCCCTGGAAACCATTCCTGTCTAACAATAGGCTAAGCCAGGTAAAAGGGACTACAGAACTCCCAAGCCGTCTAAACTTGATGGAAGCCTATTTATAGCACAAGCGTGGATAAGGGGAATCTGTGAGGGGAGACTCCCAGGGGTGAATGTGAAAACATTCCATTTGTAGAGCACCTGCCATGTGCCAGGCCCTGAGCCAGTTGCTTTCTCCAGACCATGTCTAATCTTCGCACACTCTAGAGGTGCGTATTACCACTATTCTCATTTCACAGGTGAGGAGCTGAGCCTCACAGATGAAGTTAAGTGTGTGAAGACCACATGGGTAAGGGGACTTCATCCCAAGCCTGGGTGGCTTTCTATGGTCGTGGTTTCACATGTCTGAATTGCTGGTGCTCATCCAAGCAGTGCCAGAGGAGGACTGTGCCCCTGCCTAGATAGAGGCCAGTTGCAAGATAGAAGCCCCCAGTGGTTTCAGCCTGATGCCGAGGACAATTTTTTCCTTTACTACATCTCTCTGCTTGGGTTGCATTCTCCACAAGGAGCCCTCTGATTATGATTTGGTTCCCATGGGGCTTTTCTATAGGGAGGGATTGTGATAGTCTCACAGGAGTGTCTGTATCTGGTCTTTCTAACAGATGCAGCTTCCCCTACGAATTAATAAATCATGATTCTGGTTATGGCCACTGGTCTCTGGGGGATTGGTTTGTCTTATCAGCATCCCTGAGTCTAGTTAACCCTGGGGTCCTCAGGTGACAAGTTCACAGAACTGGAGGCCAGATGCTGGCAGAGCCAGTGGGATTTCAGGGGACCTGGAAGCTCCCATAGACACCTCCTTTAAAATCAGTCCCACCTTCACCTTCAGACGTCCACCCACTGTGCCAAAGCACCCAGGCCATCTCCTTTTCATTTTACAACTGCTTTATGGCTGTAATGAAAGAAAACAGAGATTTATTTAGGCTGTATAGTGTGGTCATGTCATGTATTCTCAAATACAAAACACCCACACACACACAAGGTGCCAGGCACTGTGCCACGTTATTACAATCCAGAGATGACAAAGACAGAGCCCCTGCCTTGAAAAGTCATACAAGTTAGTATAGCAAACTGCATGAAACAGATCATCATAACACCACTTAGCAGGTAAAAGGAGCTTTACAGGAGAAGTAGGGCGGTTTCCAGTAGAAGAAGGCGTAGTGGGGGAAACAGTGTTGCAGACAGAGGCAACACAGGAGCAAAAGCCTGGGGTGATCAATCCCACCTGCACATTTGTAAGACCTCGGGTATGCTGTGAGGCCCGGGAGTAGACAAAGAAAGTCTGCATGAACCTCTGGGCCTCACCATCTGGTTCCAGGAGCTCTGAATTTCTGTAGAAAGGCGAACGAGAAGTGCTATTGGTTCTTTGCGGCTCAGAGGCACTACAAATTGTGACTGTCTTTGGCCTTGACCTATTCCTAGAGTCAGCATGTTCCTTAAGTTATTCCACGCATTTCCAGTCTCCATTTGACTTCCCAGAGTAGGAAATGGTTTGCCCCCATTGATGAGCTGGTCAGTAGCGGAGCTGAGACCAGGGTCTGGCTTCTTGTCCAGGGATAGTTCTTTTGTGATTCCGTCCATTAGATGGACTCTGCTGGCTCTGGGGCTTCGATCTTGGCATTAGAGCATTTCTGTGTGCTCTCTGGTAGCACTCATCGCAACGTGTGAATGCTGATAACTTCTCGTTGTGTTTTCCATGTTTTACTCATCCTTCGTATACTTTACTCAGTGTTGCATCAAGCCCAGAGGAGGTGTTTTAAACTGTTTGATACACAAATGAATAAATGCAGCATCAAAATAGTGCTATTGCAAAACTGAGAATAAAGCAGATTTTTTTAAAAAAACTGTCAGGAAGATGACAGTCTCATTATAACCTGCATTATTTTAACTGGAAAGAACGACCGAGGTGTCAAAGTACTGCACGACTGTTGCTGACACATTGATTTGACTTACATTCTGACCCTCAGAGCCCTCACCGATTTTGTATCAGTCCTCTTACTGTTTGTGCACTGCACATTCCACTTCCTCCTGCTTCCATCAATTAACATGTCTGGGTTTGGCCACAAGCTACTCTCCTGAGGAACACTGTGGAATGCATTCATCACTCCCTGCCTCTAGCTTGTGCTCCTTATCTATCTGAAACCGTGTTGATCTATTTCTCCTTGGAACCCCAAAACACGCGTTGTTTTCACCCATCATTGTCTGTTCTGCTTCACTTACACACGTCGTCCATTAATCGACTAGGCTGTTTACTTCGTCATAATAAACGGAGCCTGTGGTAGCCTATTGTCGCTATTGGGAGTCCATAGCAAGACTTAGAAGTTTGTAGAGGTTAGTGACTCTCAAACAATGAGTCTTCAGATTATAATGCCCTCAAGGCGGGGGCTTGCAGGGAGGCTCCTTGTATTCCTGGGCCTTTTTGTTCTTGATCATTTTGTTATTAAGAAAACTAAGATCTGGATATTGAGTTTATGAATGGTTCAAGCTCAAGGTCATTGATTAGGGTTTTTCATATGCAAACTTTACCAGGATGTCCTATGGGTCTCCCTCATTGCCAAAGATCTGATTCCTTAGATAATGGAAGCAGAGGGACAGGGAGAAAAGGACTGTTTCTCTTGGATTTCAGGAATGACTTCATGGTAAAGCTTATGCATTATTTCAATGTAAAATCCTTGGAAGGCACCAGGTTCCTACCCTAGTGGTGAGAATGATAGCACCAGGTAATCACTACTCTCCAGGAGATTTGCCTCAGGGACAGTAGGGCAGAGAGAAGGAGGCCCAATCAGTCTGAGGGATCCAGGAAACGATGTTCTGGCACTTGTGCTGATCCCTAAAGGGGAAATGAGCTTTGACAGGAAGGTACTAAGGTCAGGGTGACAACAAGCACCCATAATTTTCCAAGCATGGGCGAGGATGGCATATGCTTGGAAAATCAAGGAGTTCTGATTTTCTGGTAACAAAGGACATAGGGTCAGAGGGGATGTCATGAGCCATACAGATGAGAAAGTCCACATCCCACACTTTGAGCCCGGATTTTATTCTGAAGGCTAAGGGTGGTCCTGAAAGCATTAAAATGTGTGTATGTGTGTCTTACAGGGGTGGGAAATAATGCATTCTGATATCTGAGCCAAAAAGTGCAATCAGGCACCTGTGGGAAGTAGATTGGAAGGCTTTCAGATGGTGGCAGAGGCCAGTTGGGTGGGGGTCCTGAGAATAAGGACTCCTCCAGCCATCTCGCAATCTATGGGACCCTTCTTCCCAGCAGAGCTTACAAACCAAGGAACCCCTGCTGACTGCCCCTAGTCCTGCCAGCGGAGCAGACCCCAGGGGAAGCTGTCTGAGGCCCGAACTCCCTCTCATCAATTGCCTGGGAGGCTCATCCAGGCACTCCAGAAGGCAACTTCTTCCTGATCCAGCTCCTTCCTGCAAAATGCATTCAAAATCCCCTGCAACTGGACTAGATACATTCATTGATGTAGACCCAAAGTTCTCATGTTCCTGGCCCCCAACTCATTGTCCTGCTCTCTCCTTCAGCTCTTTAACCTCCAGGCTCACCTCCTGATTCCTCAGAACAGAGTCCAGAGGCTCTGTCTCTCAGTTCCTTTATTCCACTCAGATACACTGTGATCTTGTAAACTTGTGAATGTCTTCCCAGTTTCTTTGCAGTAGATTCAAAGATGAGCTGGGAGGAATGAGGGGATATCCCATTACCTTCCTTCATTCCTCTCCCCTCACTCCGGTCCTTTCCTTGTTTTAATTATAAAGTGATATAGATAGATAGATAGATAGATAGATAGATAGATAGATAGATAGAGATGTGTATATAGGTAGGTGATGGATAGATAGGAAAATACAATGAAATGGGGTCTCATGCATGTACTCTCCAGACGGGAATGAGAATGATGTCAAAACATTTGAAGCAACCTGTGCCCTTCTTGACTTAGTTCCCTTTTTTGCAGTGTGGAGTTGGCCACTCTCCTCAACTGTGATTTTACCATCACTTCCTATTTAAAATAAGAATGACTTATTTCATAAAAGTGTGACTCTCTAAACAACATATTACCTTCTGAAACTTATATAACTGGAATTATGTAGTATTTGTTCTTCACCATGTTTTTGGTTTTTTTTTCTTCACTCCACATTTCTCTCCATGTTGATGTTACACACCTATAATTCATTGATATTTCCTGCTTTACATGGTGATTGCAGCCACGGTTTATTTTTTTCTTTGCTAAACATTGTCTGTGTTCCTTCAATGGACATTTGGGTGGTCTCCAGTCTCCTGCAGGGACCAGTTCTGCTGTGGACATTCCTGAACCTGTCTCCATTCCTGCACAGGCTGTGTTGCACCATGACCTCAACAGTAGTGAGTGATCTGTGTACCAAACATACAGATATGAAAGGATTTTTTATTACTTTCACATATAAACCTTAAGCTATATTAGGTGTATTTGTGTGTAGAGTCTGAAATAGAAATCGACTTTTATGTTTCCATACAATTATACATCTTTTCTGGCTTCATTTATTGAAATTTTTTGACCATTGATCTGTTTCTGGGTTCTTATTTTCTGTTCCACTCACCTATTTCTATCCTTCTGTACAAATGTTGTCTTTAAAATGCTATATTTTTATGCATTAGAATGAGCTCTCAGTGAATTTAACTCTTTTTCAATATTTTTAATACCTTAATAATTTTTTTCATGAATAAGATGCATTTATCTAGTATCAGATTTATTTTTAGGTACTTTACTTTCCATCTTTTGGGTGGTTTATTTCTGCAGTAGAAAAGTACAGTTGACCCTTACATAATGATTTCAAAGTCATCAGTCTTGCTATGCTCTTATAATAATGCTAATGATTTCTATATGAAGATATGGAAATGTGTGTTTTCTTTATAGAAAATCACAGCATCAGCAAATAATGACAATTATTTTTGACTTCCCAGTCTATCAATAATTTTTCTTGTCTTATTTCTTGGGCTGAAATATTTAGTACAATGTTGCATAGCAGTGTCCTGGTGAGCATCCTTGTCTTTTACTGAGTTTGGAGGAAATTATTTAACTTTTCTCTACTCAATGAAATAGTCTAATATATTAAGGAAGTTTTCTTCTTTTTCCATTTTACTAATCGTTTTTATCATAAGTGGATGGGAAGGCAAATGTTAAGAAAATTCTCTATGTATATTAAGATCATTTTTCTTCCTAAATGTGCTAATATTGTAAGTTGTGTTAATGGATTTTTAAATGTTAAACTAAACCATGAATTTCTGGAATAAACCAAAATGATTCATTTTATATTATCTTTTCTATACATTATTAGATTTGGTTTGTTAATATTTTCTATATTTTTCCCACATATATTTAAAAATTAAATTTACTTGTAATATTTTTTCTTATACTAACTTGCCTAGTTTTGATATCAAAGTTGTACTACCTTTACAAAATTAATTGGAAAATATTCCCTCCTCCTTTACTGTCTGGGAAAGTTCACCTACAATTAGAATTATTTGTTCCTAGGTTGTTAGAGATTGCTTATCCAACTGTCTAGGCTTGTTATTTCCCTCCTGAAAATATTTTGAGCTACTAATTCATTTTCCTCGATGCTTAAAACTTACTAGAGGTTTATCCATTTTTATTAGGAAATTACATTGTAGCATTATTAATGTGATAATTATATCTTGTTTTGCATTCATTTCTGGCCTTTTCTGTCTTTTCTTCTATTTTTTATATTTTTAAAATAATTCATTCTGTATACATTTGATGCTTAACTTATTAATTTTTGAACTTTTTTCAAAAATATAATCATTTAAGTTTATTAACTCTTCTTAAAAATATTACAATGAATCCTCTAAGTTTGATATGTTTGATTTTTGTCATTGTGCAGTTTTTATTTTTATTAAAATTTATGATTTCTTTCTTAACGTAAGGGTTGGTATAATACTGGATAACTTGACTGTGTTCCCTCCCAAAACCTGATAATCATCATGGGCAATTGAGAGGCAACTGAGATTATAAAAATTCTTCAAATCCTTTTTCTTTAAGGTATATAAACAATAACACAGGGCTTAATGACATTTGAATGCCTCACTACTGTACATATTTTATATCCTAAATAAACAAACAAAAAAAGATATATGTAGGACAAAAGAAATGTCTGTTAATATAAAATATAAAATCTTCAAAGATATAAAATCTTCAATGTGAAAATTACTTGTGCTTTGTTTATAGTTCTTTAAAGGACTTTTGCTCACATTCTACCTTTAAGAACTTTCATTAATTCTAGGTTAAGGCATGACACATAGCTACTTAATGATAAAGCAAAGACTAGGATTCAGATATTTTCACTTCAATTCCTACTCTTTTGCAAAGGTTGATTTTCTCCTTATTCTCTACCAATTGCTATATTAGGACAGTAACCACTAATAATGATATCCTCCTCATATTAATAAATTATTAACTTTTATCAGATAAGAGGCCAAGATGGATTTGTGCTACTCATTATGTTCTATACAATAACTGATATTTTAGTTTGCTTTTGCAATCGTATCTTGCCACGGTAACTAGTAACTGTAGACAACCCAAATCCACGACTTTCATCTCACTGTCCTTGAGGCTGATTCCCATGGACACACATTTCTAGCCCCATAGTATTTCTCATGCCACAGTACATTTGCCATATGAATCTCTTCCTTTGAAATTATGTCTTTTTCCTCCAGTTTAAAATCACATTACCACATTTATTATGTCAATATTTAAATTCACTTGTACTGTTCAATGCCACCAACCATATTAAAATGACAGATGAAAGAGGGGTTGCCAAATCAGCCTGATGTGTAATATCAGTATAGAAAACTAAAAAATATTTGTAGAATAGGATTTCATGCCCTGCGTCACTTCTCTTTCATTAATCATGCCCTGTGGGGCCATGTTGCCACACCTTCTAGGAATGTGCCAATAGTCTTAAACCCCTATGTCTTGGAAGAAGACCTTCTTCTAGAATTTAAGTACTCACAGGCATCAATCTCATATTTTTGGTTATTTTTATTTTTTCACTTTTTATTTATTTATTTTTAGACACAGGGTCTAACTCTGTCAATCAGGCTAGAATGCAGTGTTACCACCATAGTTCACCGCAGCCTCAAACTCTTGGGCTTAAGTGGTCCTCCCATCTCAGCCTCCTGAGTAGCTGGGACTATAGGCACATGTTGCCATGCCTGGCTTGGGTATTTTCAGATTTTTTTTGAAACTTTTTAATTTCACTTCTCTCACCTTTTTTATTATTATTATTTTTTTTTTTTTTTTTTTTTGACGAAGTCTCTCTCTGTCGCCCAGGCTGGAGTGCCATGGCACAATCTCGGCTCACTGCACAATCTCAGCTCACTGCAACCTCCACCTCCCGGGTTCAAGCAATTCTCCTGCCTCAGCCTCCTCAGTAGCTGGGATCACAGGCATGTGCCACCATGCCTGACTAATTTTTAGTAGAGATGGGGTTTCACCATGTTGGTCAGTCTGGTCTCAAACTCCTGACCTCGTGATCTGCCTGCCCCTGCCTCCCAAAATGCTGGGATTACAGGTGTGAGCCACAGCACTCGGCCTCACTTCTCTCATCTTAAATGTCAGGAGTGCAAAATCAGATAAACCTTTTTTGACTTTCTGCCTGTAGTATTTTTTAAAATCTATTTTCCATTTATAATCTTCACATATTGATGACAGCTTGCATAAAATTGCTACCATCCATTGTTTGAAATAATATTAGGTTGGTGCAAAAGAGACTTTTTAATGGCAAAAGCCACAATCACTTTTGCACTAACCTATAGTTGAAGATAGCTTTTCCATGCAGAAATGTGGACTGTTTTATTGTGTGATTCTTTAATCTTACTAGAAGGAAACATTACCATCATAAAGCCCTCATTAGTTGCAAAATATCTGAATAAGAACACTGTTTGCATTTAAGATACCCTGACTTTGGATTTATAAAAATTCAGAGGTTATGTTTACTCAAATTCACCTTTATGCTACTAATAATGTATGCAATAAACCTTAATGAAAGGTTAGGGAGAATTAAATACACAGTTGACCAGAAAGGGGAAAAGATCAAAGCCTGTTTCTAAACCTCTCATTGTTAAGAACTCCTCTATCTGTATTCAAGCTTTCTGAGATCCATATGGAGTATCTAGATAGAAATAATTTATTTCCACATTTCTGCTTTCTATCTTAATTTGCTTGATCATAACACCCACATTTACCAACAGCCATTTATTATCACAAAGTTATAACCATCCGGAGACTCTCCCAAACACAGAGGCCAAATCCTTGAAGGACAAATCCTCTCCTGAGATGACCAGGCCCTCCATTTTCTGTTTCAGTGAGCCTGACGTGCACGTCACTCACAGGAGATAATCTCAGGCTTGCTATTTGAAGGCTGCATGACTTTAGCCAAGTTTCTCAAATTATGTATGTCAGTTTCCTCAAGTCTGAAATGGGCATGATGCTGGTATCACTCCCCGACAGCTATTGTAAAGATTAAATAACAAAATTCATTGAAAGTGTGAAATAGAGTGTATTAGTCTGTTTTCACACTGCTATGAAGATACTACCCAAGACTGGAAAATTTATAAACAAATGAGATTTAATTGACTCACAGTTCTGCATGGCTGGGGTGCAGCTCAGGAAATTCACAATCATGGTAGAAGCGGAAGCAGGCATCTTCTTCACAAGGTGGCAGTAGAGATAGCATGTGAAGGAGGAACTGTTGAACACTTAGAAAGCCATCAGATCTCCTAAGAATTCACTCACTATCACGAGAACAACAGGGGGGGAACTGTCCCTATGCTCCAATCACCTCCCTTCTTCAACATGTGGGGATTACAGGTCCCTCCCTGGACACTTGGGGATTACAGTTCGAGATGAGATTTGGGTGGTGGCAAAGAGCCAAACCATATCATAGAGAGTGCATGGTAAATAACAATGTTTAACAAACGTCCATTGACTAAATGAAGTATGAATAAAAGAATAACATACTTTTATACATAACCTTTTTCTTTTCTGACAATGTTCTGATGCTCCTAGGAGGCTGTATAGTCCTACTCCATGGCATATTAGGCTACTGATGTGCAAAGCAATAGCAGCAAGAATTTACAGACTGCCTCATTGGTTAGAAATTCTGGTTTAATCTTCATTCTTCATAATCGGGTAGAGGTTAAGAGGAATTTCATTTCATCCTTTATGAACTTGTCACGATACTTTATTGAGAAGTCTGTGAATGGAAAATGGAAACTCAGGTGTTCCCAACATACGTGTATGTGCATTTCTAAATTACATGTAAGGCCGAGAGAACATTTTTAAATAATTATTTTCATAACTAAACTTCTTGTACTATAGATTCTATTCTTTATATTTGGGTAATTTAAAATCCAATTATCATTCGTATGCATCAAAATAACACATTTGATATTTATATTTATCACAGATCTGCCATTTAACACCTCCATGTTATGCTTGCGTCTTCCCATGTTCACATTCCAAAATACAGTTGACAGCCCTGGGTTTTTTTTTTTTTCTGTTTTGTTGTGGGTATGGTACTCACATTGGGAAATAAGTGTGTTCAATAGAGTGTCAGTTTTCTGTACCATGTAGCTTCATCTACATGGCCGAGAATACAAAAGATCCTTTATAATATCTTCACTGCTGTTATTAGTCTCCTACCAGTCATTTACAATATTCGCTACCAAAGGATGGAACAGTTAGTATGATAAATTGACTGATGGTGTTTAACTGTTCTTTGTTCACTAATACCAAAGAAAATTTAAAAAGTATAAAACAGGGAGGGGCGGGGGGGGAAGGATGAGATCCTTCTCCAGAACTATCGCCACAAGCCAAAGAGGTATTTTCCACAAAACCAGAAGACTTCATGCAATGAGATCCTCCTACTGAAGCCCAGTGAGCTGAGTAAGCAGTGGAGAGGCAACAGTCTCTGCCTTCAAAGAGCTTACAAACATGTTGACTCACTTTTGCCATTTGAATGTGTTGTTTTTATAACATCGATTTCTACCAGAAATAGAGTAGACTCTTATAACAGAAGATAATAACTCTGATACATTTTTTTTCTGTGTGGTTTGGACCATTCCATCATTTGGAGTTAGTGAATTTCAGATCAAATCTAGGTCCTTAGGAAGGCTGAGACTGAGTATTCAAGCTCAGACACGTTCTTATGTCATTTGAGGATTCAGGAAACCATAGGACATAACCAGAGAGGCAGGCTTGGTTTGGATCCATTACTGGCATTGCTTTGCAAAAATTAGTACTTTACTCATAATTGTAAAAATAATCTTCTCTTGTTTAGCTCTTAAATCCCCAATATACTTTCACAGCTAGTTTCCTCTTTGTTTTTTTCTAAAGATGAAGGCTTGCTGTGTGATCAGATTCCAAGTAAGATATATGACTCTGATAATTCAGTGATGTTCACCTTTAAAATATGAATGGCCTCGTGGCCAAAACAGCTAACTGATGGTAAGGATGAGACTTGTAAAAAGACCTAAATCAAAATTACTGTAAATAAATACATCTCATACTCCCAAAGAGCTGTCATGTCTAAATGGAGAAAGAAATATATAGTAAAAAGAGAGGACTGTTCTAAAGAAAGATGAGCTCTAAGGTATGCTGTTAATTTTCTCTCCCAAAGGGCCGCTACCTCTGCATGCATCCTTAAAGAAAATGATTGCCTAGACCCAGTCCTAAGACAATCTTTTGAATAACTCTGCTTCTCACCCTTTTGTCTTTACTCCTGTGGATTTTAAAAGAATGAGGTTGCCAGAAGCCTGACATATATAAGCAGGAGGTAAGTATATGTGTGAGATGCAATGTTTATTTATGCACTCTATATACATATGTATATACAGACATAAACATATTCTTCAACATTAACTTTTCAAAATATTCTCTAAAATTCCTCCCCTTTCTGCTGTTTCATCTTTTAGTTCTGTCAGGAGCTTGGTCCCTTTACAATTTATAAATCATCCACATTAATCTGTCTTCCACCTCCTTTCCTCAGTTCGTTCCCTCAGCCACAATAAGCTCTGAATGTATGCCTATACACATGGCATCCCGAATTATAACCTCCCAAGTCTCCGGATTGTTTTCAAAGGGCTAAAAATTGCCATACTCATAAAAACAAAACAAAACAAAAATGGCAACCTTGTTTGCCTTGCCAGTCTGTCAGAGCTTGAAAAACAAACTTCATCCCAGAAAGACAAACACACACACAGCAAACAAGAAGAAGGAGCTGTCGACAGAGCCGAGAAAAATCTCCAGGCCAGGGAACAATAGTAGAGAACACAGCCAGACGGCAAAGGAAAGACAATGTGGTACAAACACAGCAGAAAAGAAGAAAAAGAGCCTAACCCCAGCAGTGGAAATGAAAGGAGTTGGAAGGAGAACTTTCCCTTTGCACCAACTTTCCTTCAAATGCCCAGACATCCCCAGGCCAACAAAGCTCACATATTTGAAGCTATGTCTGACTTCAGTCCACTCATTCCTTCATCATGCATCATGCCAGTGGAAAGGCATTGGTGACCCAGGGTTACATGGAAGCCTATTTACCTAGCCTAACTCCCTCTGGTATATGATGTCAGGTATATAAATGTACATATCCAA
Source organism: Chlorocebus sabaeus (assembly GCF_047675955.1). Taxonomy (NCBI): domain Eukaryota; kingdom Metazoa; phylum Chordata; class Mammalia; order Primates; family Cercopithecidae; genus Chlorocebus; species Chlorocebus sabaeus. The sequence goes on along the minus strand of NC_132917.1, from coordinate 7,289,459 downwards.
GAAGATTGAAGTCCCAGTTTTGCAAATCATTGTTGGAATGAATCAAAGCCAATCAACTGCATATTTCCTGGAAGGTTTTATTTTACAACCTCTGATGAGATACAAAATAAAAAGGCGACTTTGGCGGGTATCTATAATAACAGTTTATATTAATATTCAACAGAAACCCTTTCTTCCAAGGAATCTAAAGTACTTGTGATCAGATTGGATTCTTCTCCAGCTCTAGCTGCAGCAGGAATAAATGGCAGTGCTTGGCAGCCATAGCACAAACCTCAGCTATGTCTCCGGAGGATGTGAACACTAAATTGCACAAATTACAAATTAGTCTTTGTTCACATACACTCTGGTGTAAGTTTAGTAGCTGCTGGCCCCAGAACCATCAGGGTAGGTCTCACTAGTTGACGGGTTAACAGTCAGTCATCATTCAAATAAGTTCTCATGGGGCCACTGAACTTAGCAGCGCTATAAGACACCCCTTATTGAAGATTTTCTCCATAACATGTGGTGTACTTGCCTCTTACCCTATGGTCATGCAGTTCTCCATGCAGTTATCTGAAATTAATAGGATTGCGTCCATTGTTTACATGGAGAAATAAAGACTCAAGGAGGTCAGACCCCTTGTCCTGTGACATAGCCCGTAGGCGGTAGAGTCAGTATTTGTGCCCAGTTCTTTCTAGGGCCAAGTCCATGCTTCATTTCTCCACTGCTCTGAAGCGCGATTTGCTTTAAAGTACACTCCCCTTTTAACTTCACTGTGCCAAGGGAATGGGACCCAGAATTGTTAAAGCTCCTAGCTTCCTAAAGGTGTATACTTCAGAGCATTCTAGTCCCCAAACTGCTCCCAACTCCCACATCTGTACTCCATGAATGCTGTGGATCCCACGAGTGCTACTATGCCTTCCTGGGTAGAGCCTATTGCATGACCTGCATCTTTGGATCCTGTGCACTGACTTTGAAGACTACCTGGAGAATGTCTACAGAGATTGTCCAGATGCAAAACAAACACAAACAAACGAAAACCACAATCATGAGTCTCTTCTTAATTCCCAGATTCAGCAAATATTTACTGAGAGCTGATTACATGCTAGGCCAGGGAGGATACCAAGTTAACCAAGTCCCTCACTTTTCTCAGGTATATAACAAAGGGATGCCAGAAATCAATCATCATGAATAATATCTGAATGCAATACAACTAATCCAAATTAATGCGAAAATCAACATGAAGAAGCATCACAATCTCAGGCTCTAATCTGGCTCCGCACAGCTCTGTGCCAGCAATAGGAATGCGGAGTCCAACCTGGCCGTAAAGTAAAGGGTTTTTAGTCATCTGATAGTGGAATAAGACACAATTATCATCACATTCCTCTCTTTTAAAGTGGGAAATACAGTCTCTACTTCAAAAGAAAAGTACTAGAAAGTTTTTGGACGAGATTGAGTTTAATAGATGAACTAAATTTAATTTTCCTGCTGTTGAGCTAGAAGGAAGCTTGGAATGAGTGCAGTTTTAAAAAATATAGAGGGAGTCTCATGTTTTCACAAAAGCCGGTGGTGACTATTAATCATAGCAGCTACACACAGCATGGTAGATTAGAGCCACTATAAACTTACTGCCTCTTTTCTCAACTGAGCCCTTACTGTGGCTGAAGTATCCTACTGCACATCCAAAGTCAGCTGACTCCTATAGCCTGGGTGACAGGGGTCACTGGTTCACTCAAATAAAAAGCACGTATCATCACTTACTTAGACCCAGGTTCTCTCCTAGTCACAGCAACACAACCAGCACAGAAAACAAGGGCAGGGCTGTGGTCACCAGTGGGGGCAGCACCAGAGGAAGAAGAGCCACAAGGGCGGATGCAGAAATAAGAACAAAGACCAGAACCTCTTTCCGTATTGCTCACGCCAGCCTTGATGAGAAGGTAAGTAAACCTGCTCAAGCCTATTCTGGAAGGACAGGGATTTTCACTCAGCAAAGACCAGACATGTCCAAATGAATCCATGGCATCCACAAATGTCATTACTTCCCCACAAAAAAAAAAAAAAACCATGTGAAAGATGGATGTCGTCCCTACTCTTATAGGTGAGAAAAACACTATCTGAGGCTAATCCAAATACCCCAGCCTTTGTGAGCAAACTCTAATTGTTGCCTCTGCCCTGCCTCTAAGCCCAAGGCTCTCAGTCCACACGCAGATTGGAGGTAGAAAAGAGGCACATCTCTCTCAACCACCTGCCCATTGTTGCAGATTCAGAAACAGCAAAGTTTTTCACATGTCCCAGGAAGTGCCAATTTGTGATTGGTTCCATACAGAAAAAGGAAGATTACCTTTTTTTCTGAAAATACGTTTTTATTTTGTTTAACTTATATATTAATAACTATAATTCTCAAAATGTTAAATGCAGAGATACTACATGACAGCAAATCAACATCTAGGTATATGTCCAGAAATCATAAAAGCATATGTTCATGAAAACTTTTATGTGAGTGTTCATCAATGAATGACTGAATAAAATGTAGCATATTCATACAATAGAACACTAGTAATAAAAAATGAAGTATTTGTACATGATACAGTATGGATGAAACTTGACAACATTTTGTTAAGTGAAAGAAGCCAGACATAAAATTCTGCTTATTATATGAGTATATTTAGATAACACGTCCAGAATAAGCCCTTAGTGGTTGGGGGTGATGGCAAGTGACTGCGGATGGGCACCGGATTTATTTTGGTTGATGAAAATGTTCTGGAATTATATTGTGGTGATGATTGTACAAATTTAGGAATAAATCATGAAATAGAACTGTAGACTTTAAATGAGTGAATTGTATGGTATGCCAGTGATATCTCAGTAGAGACAGTAAAAGCAAACGAACAAACAAAACCTGCAAAATTGGACTAGGCCAAATCTGGCCATCAAACTCTAGAAATCTGACCAAAAGTAGAGGCAGCTTCCAGGGGAGCAGAGGGGAAACCTTGAGGCAAAAGAGGGGAGAGTAGAGGTTCAAGCCCTGAAAGATTTGATACAAATGACTTCCTATCCTATTCAAGGAGAGGAAAAGGCAAATAATGCCCTCAAGATAGGATGGAATGGCTGAGGCCTAAGGCTGTGTGAAGGCCCTAGAATGTCCCCTGCTTCTCCACTGAGCAGAGAGGCCGGGCCCAGGGCCGTGAGAACAGAGACCAGTGTGCACCCTGGGATGCTTTCAGATGCTCAAGGCCACATGGAGGAAGTGGCCCTTGAGCCTGGTGGTCTCAGTTACCTGAAGCACCAGGAAGGCGATGACTCCAGTAGGTGCAGGGGGAGCCCTAGTTTTGGGCATCTGCAGCTGAGAGTATGCAAAGTGGCCCCAGGCTGTGTTTTTGAGCCATTCTGCTCCACGGTTTACTGGAGAACAGGAGTGTGAGAATCTAGGAAGGTGCTGGACCCCAGCCTGGACCCATCATTATGGTCTGTGACTGTGTCTGTGGCCCTGTTATGTTCCTTGTTGGTGTCACCGTGGGGAGCACCTGCTTCCCATGGGCTCCAGCCAGCCTGCCCTGAGTACAAGTCACAAGGTCAGGTACTCGGTTAATCATCGGCTAACCTGGAAGCTTGGAGCAGGAAAACAAAGTCCCTAAACAAAGTTAGCCCTGTCAGCTTGGCCTCTTCGAGAGTCACAAACAAAACTCCTTTCTTCCCTGCTCCCAGGGCCACCTGCTGTACACACACAGGGAGGTCACCTGGCAGGGAGTTCTGTCCACCTGGTGATGGACAAGGTCAGTGAGGGAAAGTCAGCACAGCCTGCCCGGAACCTGAGCCTGCTGCCCGCGCTCCAGCCACCCTGAGCCGAAGACTGAGACGTGAGCGTGTTGCCCACATTTGTCAGACTGCACAGAGGACACATTGTCCCTCAGCAGAGGGAGTCCCCTCCCATTCTACAGAAGGCCTCCTGCGGTCCGCAGACCCTGGCAGGTGGAGCTAGGGCCAGCAGACCCGAGGCAGTAAATCCACACCCCCCACCCCCCTCTCCCCAGCCACCTCCATGCACACAGCCGGATGCACAGCTTTAAAGAGGCCACCTAGGGCAGGCACACTTGAGTCAAGAAGTTAAGGGGTATTGCGATCTCTTCCATTTCCATTTCACTCAGCACTTGAAGTTTTCTAAGGTGTTTTCCTCCTGTGTTCTTGACCTGCCTCCATCACTATTAGGTAAGCCCTGTGTTCAGGCCATCTGGAACCTTCCTGCTCTCCTTGGCCCCTGCCTCTGTGCATGGGGCTTCCTGCATGAGCACAGGAGCCCATGGACCTTCTTGCCACGTGTGGACCCTAGCCATTGTTAGGAGCTGCATTCAACTCCTGGAGTCCCAATGAGGATACATGTAGAAAAATTAGAGCCAATCTGATAAAAGCAATAGAAATGATTAATTAGTGTTTCATGTGGAGGGTGCAGTAGAGAAGGGTTTCCTACAAATTGAATCAGCTTCATCTGTAATATTAAAATATCATGGGGTGTCTGAATCTCTTTCCACAGACCCAGCATGGGTGAAGTACCTGTTTAACTCTTCCAGAACTCAGTATTTTAATTCCTAGAACTGAGGGAAGGGCAGACAGAAACACACCTGATTTAATTCAAGATGTAGAGCTCTCGGCATTGCTCACAGGCTGTGTCTAAGTTCTCATGATTTCTGCAGCATCCAGGGGTCAGGAGCAGCAGGCAGGTCCCAAAGGCTGCCGCATGCTCCCCCAGCAATCTGCGACGCAGATTCCTGAGAATCGGTCCATTTCAGGTCGGACCGCTGAAATGACATTTGCAACCCCATCTGCAGAACCTGCTCAAAGCCAGCTTTGCTCTGTTGATTCAGAGCCACACTGCAGGCCTGGGCTCCATTCCACAGTACATGTGCAGGGATCCCTGCGGGGCCCACCTGCCCCACACAGAACCCGCCCTCTCTGGGCCTCCCTACGTCGTCAGGCTCAGGCCAGGAAGCACAGGGCGCCCCTGCCCCTCAGACCATAGGAGTCTAGGGTTTGCTGCTTCGGTCTCCGACCAGAAAACAGAAAAAACAGAGGTTTTGTTTTCTTTTTCAGTATGGAAAAGAAAGCCTGTTGGAAAGCCACTCTATTGTCTTTTTACTTTCCTGTAATCCTCCCTCCTGACCCCACTTTTAGGTGTCACCCATGAAGGAGAGTGGGATGGGGGAGCCCTCACACTTGGCACATTCTTGCCTAAAGTTTTCTATTGTGGGTCATTTCCATTTTACTAAAGGCCTTACGCTTGACACAGAAAAACTAGGATAAAATGCTTCCCCTCCACTTTCCTTTACTGTAAGTTCCATCCTTGAAACAACCAACAGAGATGAGACTCTGCGGCCTAAATGTTGCCTGCAGAGAAAAGTGGGAAATATGTAACGGAAGAAAAATAAACAAGGAAAAACATCAATAAATATTTCAAAATCATATCCTGGTTAGTATTTTATAATATAGAGCTATTCACAAAACACTGATATGTTTATTCTCATTTAATTTTTCAATGACTCTTGTGGAGCGAATGCTGTAATCTGGTTTACAAATGAGGATACAGAGTGCTTAACAATTATTCATCCCCTCCACTGGTAGTGGATGCCAGATACACCTCAAAAGGATCTGTGATTTGTGAATTTGTAGCTAAACTGGAATGTAAGAAGCTTGAGGACAGGGGTGTGCTGTGACTCGTATTTTTATTTTTCACATTATCTAGATGTTACGGGCTGAATCATGCACCCTGACATCTTGAGCATGGTGGTCTCAGTGACCTGAAGCACCAGGGAGGAGGCGTCTCCAGAAGTTGCAGCAGGAGCTTCCGGTTCCCAATGTACTAGGAGTTAGAACTTCAAAACAGTACGTTGAAGTTCTAACTCCTGGTACCTTAGAAATGTGATTGTATTTGAGAAAGTATCTTTAAAGAGGTAATTGAGGTAAAAATGAGGTCATATGGGTGGGACCCTATTGTTCTTTTTTTTTTTTTCTTGAGACGGAGTTCTGAGTTTCACTCTTTTGTCATCCAGGCTGGAGAGTAATGGCGTGATCTCGGCTCACTGCAACCTCTGCCTCGCAGGTTCAAGCAATTCTCCTGCCTCAGCCTCCCAAGTAGCTGGAATTGCGGGCATGTGCCACCATGCCCGGATAATTTTGTATTTCTTTTTTTTTAGTAGAAATGAGGTTTCTCCATGTCGGTCAGACTGGTCTTGAACTCCCGGCATCAGGTGATCCACCCTCCTTAGCCTCCCAAAGTACTGGGATTACAGGCATGAGCCACCGTGCCCAGCCTGGTGTTCTTATCAAAAGAAGCCTGGTGTTCTTATCACATCTTCTTGGTGTGTCCTCACATGGTCATCCCTTCATGTGTGTCTGTGCCCTAATATCTTGGCATTATACAAGCCAAGGAGTGAGGCTTCAGGAGAAGCCAAACCGGCCAATGCCCTAATATTGGACTTCCAGCCCCCAAAATTGTGAGAAAATAAATTTCTGTTGTTTAATGCCCCCAGTCTGTGGTATTTTGTTATGGTAGCCTACCAAGTATACTGACTCAGTGTCATGGTTAATAGATCTCTTTTATATTAAATTATGGAATTTTAGAGAAGTAAGCAGTGCTTTAATTCCTTTGTAATGTGCTGTTCAAATTTCTTCATTCTATAAGTATATAACACTTCTGAGTCTTCTGCCAGGCTCTGTGATGACAGAGATGGAATTAGTCCTTTTCTGCCCTTAAGGAGGACAGCAGTCTAGAACAGAAGCTGTGACTAGGTCCTTACACACTAGTGTGGCTAGGGTGAGGGTTAGGGTTAAGGCAGAGCAATGAGGCTATTATGTAGTCAGGCGAAGGAAGAATGGCCAGTTGGTCTGGACCTGGTGAAAAGATTCGCAGAACATGACTGTGTTTTGCTTTCTAAAAAATGAGGAGGCACTGTCGGTGACAGAAGATGTTAAAGGAATTTCATGTGGAAACCCCGAAAAGAGTTCTACTGGCTACCACAAATAAATAAATAAATAAATTCCTTAGCAAGCTCAAAAGACCCTCAATAGTTGAGCCTCTGCCTTCTAAGCCACCCATTTCTTGCTGCTGATCTTCACACTTGGTATCCCACCACATAGCCCCCTTGGACTACTTGTAATTTATCAGACACCCTAAGATTTCCCATGCTTTGGCCTTTTCTTGGGATACTTCTTCTACAGATAAAGTCATCCCTCTAATGAGTAGCTCCTCATTTCTCTGAGTCCTCACTTAAGATTACCTCTTCTATGGCATCTTCCCAGACATCCCCAAATGGAATGAACCACTCCCTCGTTGGCCCACATTCTAGTTTGTGCAGACAATTATTGTTAGCCCATATGACACATTGTTTTCTCTGAATTATTTGCGTATCTGACTCACTTTATTAGATTATAAGTATTTTAATAATAGCAACCATGACTTACTTAGGTTGGTATCACCAGTATGTTTAGTAGATGCTCAACACGTGTGTTGGCTAAATGGATATGCAGACACTAGAGTTGCAAAGAACACTGTGCATAAAAAGGCAGGCACTTGTTCCATGGTAGGCATGTAGAGTGTTCACAGTCAAGGCTTGAAAAACAGGTTAGCCTTTTATGTAAAGTTGCTAAACTTAGCAACTAAAAATAAAGATGCCGAGGCAGGTAGATCACCTGAGGCCAGGAGTTTGAGACCAGACTGGCCAACATGGTGAAACCCCATCTCCAACAAAAATACAAAAGTTAGCCGGGCGTGGTGGTGGCAGTCACCTGCAATCCCAGCTACTCAGGAGGCTGAGGTAGGAGAATCGCTGGAACCCGGGAGGCGGAAGTTGCAGACTGTACCATTGCACTCCAGACTGGGTGACAGAGCGAGACTCCATCTCAAAAAAAAAAAAAAAAAAAAAAAAAAAAAAAAAAAAAAAAAAACAGTTAAATTTGAGTTTCAGATAAGCTGCAATATTACATATATATGTATATATGATGCCCCTATGCAATATTTGGGGCATATTTATAGTCTTAAATGTTCATTTTTTTGGTATGAAATTGACATTTAACTGAGAAGCTGAGGTGGGTGGCTAAGTGTGTGTAACAGAGATGAGCACCTTATCATTTGGTTCCAGTAGATCTGTAGTTTGGGTCATTCCTTTCTCTTTCCCCAGTGGTAGGTTAGGAAAGACACGGCCGCCTCCCCTCTCTATGTTCTTAACTCGGTGGTCCACACGAGAGTCAAGTGAAGTAGAATTCACCTCGGAGACTAAGTAAGATTTTGCACAATGGAATCATAAATGCTGTACATGGAGAAAAGAGAGAAAAGGGTGGAGAAGATTTAAATTAAAAAAAAAGAAAAAGAAAAAAAAACCCAGCCAATATGGTCTTGGCCTTCATGAGAGATTCACACAGCTTTTGGGATATATTTCCAAAGCTGAAACTTGAAGGGAAATCACATGGATATTATGCCACCCTTCCCAGAATTTTAAGCAGAGGCCAAATGAATGTTTCCCCAGAATCCCCGATCAATTGCAACTACTGACATTCACGTCGGTCTCGTGGCACCTGCTTCCACCAAATGCTAGTGTTTAACATTTCTCACAGTGTTTCTAAACTCGAATTTGCTCACTGCTACCAGCTAGGAACAGATGCACCAGAGAGAACCTATTTGAAAGTGGGTGGCTTATTATGAACAACTTAGGGTCTATAAAAAAATCTCAACAAGAGCTGGAAGAAAAAAAAATAAAAACTGCCAGAAGCTCTAAAAAATCTCTTCATAAGAAAACAGAATAGTTATCTGGAAATTCTGCAAATATGTAAAGGAACCTTGTTTTAGCAATGTTTTGCACTTTGATATAAATTCCTAAAAGTTACCTCTAACTTGAACACAGAATTGAGTTACTGCCCTGCCAAAAGGATTTCTTCTTCAGGCCAGAGAAGTGACCTTGTCCAAAACCTGTGAACAGAGTTGCCATATCGGGTGAAAATAGACACCCTTTGCTTGCTTCCCATTTTCTAATGGCATGGCAGTAGTACAGCCACCGCTACTGATTTTGTAAAGTTCTTTCCCACAGTGATTCCATATGACGAAGCTTCCAGTCTGTGTTGTCCAGTGGGGCAGGCCCTAGACACATGGGACTACTGAACACTGCAATGTGGCTAACTTGAATTGAGAAGTGCTGTCCATGTAAAATCCAAACCAGATTCTGAAGATGTAATTTGAAAGAAACATATAACACATCACTAATAATTTTTATATTGGCAACATGTTTAAATTTCAGATAAGTATGTTTTAAAAAGTACACAATTACAGTTAATTTTACATTTTTTAAGTGACTACAAGAAAACTTAAAATCATACTTTTGGCTCACCCTGTGTGGTTCCCATTAAACTCCACAGTGTATTTTAATCAAAGACCAGTAATCATTTAACTCATGAAAAAAAATGCTGTAACATTCTAAATCTTCCACCTTTGATATAACTCCAGGTGTCGAAATACCTCAATGTCACAGTGATGGGAGCAGATGTGGGAAGGATTTTGTGAGACTCTAATCAGCAAATTTATCAGTCAACAAGTAAAGAAGGAATTGAGCAGACTGTTTAAATCATGCAATCATACACTGGGCCTGGCCTCGTACTTTGATTTGTTTTATCCCAGCACGCACTCCTTAAACATTCTCATAAACTTTATTGAACAACTGGTGTTTTTTAATACTGTGATTTTCATGACAGTGAGACCAGAAGACAAAGTTTTAACCTGTAACATAACAAATTATTAACAGTCTCTGGTCAATTTTCTGAGCATTCTCAGAGTTCCAGGAACATGGGGCCGGGCTGGTGACTGACGAGGGCTTGTTGAGGAAACTGGCAGGTGTAATACAACATGGTAGGTGCCAGAGGAGCAGAGAAGGAGGAGCTCCTAGCCTAGCTTGAGTGATGGTAGAGAGGACACCCCAGGACTTGAGGATTGATGTCACCTACAAGAATCTTACAGTCTCCATTGATAAATAATTGGTAGATATTGTGTTCTATGGGTATGTGTTCTATGGGTATGTCATCAGTAGCAAGCTAGATGGTATCTGGAAGCCAAGGACATGGTGCCTCACTGGGTCTATAGCAACAAAGCAGCTCGGGGTATGGAGCACTGGAGAGGAAAGGACTCTTAATAATCATATCATGCAATACGAAAAGGCCAGTCATTTTCCAGGCTATGCTGAAGGTGATCCTTGCCTATCTCATTATCCATCTCATCATCCACATCATTATCCTCAAACTTCAATAAAAAATATGCCTTGGGCGGAGACATTTTGATAGCATTCTGTAGGGATTAAAAAACAAAAGTCAAGAGGACATTATGGTTCATCTTTGCCACATTTAGGAAGACAGCAGAGCCCAACTGAAAACCGAGACACAAGGTTGTCAATAATTAGGTGAAAGTAGCAAATCAGAAATAGAAGTACTAGGAGAAACATAAATTTTATGAGACTACAGGATGACATGGAGCTGGAGATTTGAGATAAGCTTCCTACCGTTTATGAGCATAATGCCAATTTCACATGAAGCTTTCAAACAAAACTTGAGACAAAATAGAAATGTTGGGTGCAATGGAATCGCCACTTCAAACTATGCCAGGGCTGCCCCTGGATGAGCTCTGCCTGTAGATACTGATGTGCTCTGTGAATAAAAGCTGGGAAACACTGGATGGTGGTCTTCAGGTCTCTCTTTGTGCTGCAGTTCTCTTAGTGTTTCCAGGCAGGGTCTCTCCCCTTCTTGGCAAAAGGGACAAATGCCCTTGTCCCTCATCTCCCTCAGAGATCCAAACAAAATCAGGACAAGGGTTTAGGCCAAGAGAAGCAGCACGTGGTGACTGAGGCAGAGGGATGATGGATACCTGAACCTTGCAGGGTAACCAGGAAATACCCAGAGAGATGAGGAGAATCAGGGCACCAGACGGCTCAGGATGAAGTTCTGCATCAGAAGATATGCCTCAAGCTGTGCTGCTGGGTGGGTCGCTCCTATGAGCTTCCCCCAGAGGTATTCCAGAGCACAGAGACAGGAGCTGTGCTCCCTGAGGACTGGAGGGTGACCCAGGCATGCATTCACCATCCTGGAAAATTGATGGAAAAGAAAGGAAGTAGCAGATTGTGGCTCAGTCGGAAATGAGGTGCAAAGAAGAGGCACCCCGGCATTTGTCCCCTTTAGAACCCCAGGGACCCCACATCCACTAAACCATGCAGAACTGCGTGTATCTAAGAGAAGAGATGAGAAGAGTCCCATTCAGTAGCCAATTCACATCTGTGCCACCAAATTAACAAAACGTTCTCACTTACTGTACAAACTGCCCCCTCCAAGCTTATCTAACAAGTCTGGATTCATGAGGTAGAACCAGCAGACCCCATATTGTATTTATCCAGATATAACACAAAGGTGCATGATTCAAAGAGGCTTTGCTCTGAATATTTGCAGTGCTTGCAGTGCTCAGCTGACTGCAATTTACTCTATAGACTATGGGGGATTTGGAGAAGTCCTAGTGACCATGAGTGGCTCCCTTGAGGCTGAAGCATCAGACGAGGTCAAGGAAGTGGCCAGAGGAGAGGCCAGTGTGGGAAGGTCAGCAGAGGCAACGATCAGTGGAATTTATGGCCATGCCAGGGAGTTTGTACTGAGTCCTAAGGGCAGTGGGAAGCTCCCCAGTGCTCTAATGGGAGAGGCGTGGGGTGGCCTCTGAAAAGGAGAGCGTGGCTGCATTTCACGGAACTCCTACTACATTCCAGGTAATTATTTCATGAAGAACACAGTGATGAGTAAATCTCAGAATCTGTCCTCTTTTGAGAGGAAAGGCTAGCACAGAATAAAAGATAAAATAAGTGCAAAATAGTATTTATTAAATGCACAGGCAAAACATGTTCTGGGGATTCAATAGAGAGGAAATGATTTTTAAAAATGGGTAAAGAGACTAAGAAAATGAAACAGAGAAATCTGAGACACGTGTGCCTCATCTGAAAGGTGGATGGGCATAAAAACAGAACTGGGAAGAGGCTATCCCCAGTTCCAGGCGGGGGTAGTCACCACCCTAAAGGAAAGCTTCAGAAATGAGTATGGTGCTGCTAATATGCTTTGAACCACAGCCTTTGAAAGTAGAATCTTTCCTTTAAAAAATTTTAATATAGTCCTCAGTTTGACCATCTTTTATACACAAGTGTCTAAGAAGACAAAACGTATTTGATTGAAAGTTCTGTGCTTGGTACACACATCACACACAGCCACGGGCAACTGTGGGGACACAGACCAAAGCCCCCTGCTCTGGCTCCCCAGCTTCAGCATCAGCAGGAACAGCAAACCTCGCCCACAATCTGCAACCAATGCTGCCTCATCACCACAGAAACCTGCATGACATCAGAAGTCATAAAGCCAAACACAACCGTGGAGAAGTCAAACTACATCAGGAAGCAGCCTGAGTTAACCATGGAAAAGGACACTGAGGTTACCCAAGTGCTACTGAGATTGCAATTGAACCCCAGGCTGGAGGATGCTGGGTCCCAGATAGAAGAGAAAGGTTAATGGATCCAAGTACAAATGTTATCCTTCCTCTTAACCAGCTGCCTAATTCTGCAAGTCCTGATAGGCACTGGGATGAAAATGTGGGCCCCTGGGACACATCCTAGACGTGAGGTCAGAAGACCTGGATGTGCACCCACTCTGCTACCTCCCAGGGCCACAGGCCTCCACAGGGGGTTCATCTCTAGAAACCTCATTTTCATCTGGTAAGTGGAAGGAAGAGACCAGAGGTCACTAAATATAGTTCAAGTCCAAAAGTTGCCACATTTCCTCATTTTTCTCTCACATGTCCCGAGAGGCAGGTGCTACTCTCCCCATTTTACAGAGGATGAAACTAAAGCTCAGAGAGCTTAAGCAACTTACCCAAATCACCTAGGTGGTTAATTGATATTGTAGGGTGTTATCCAGGTCAGGCTGACCCCAAAGTCCTCACTCAGAAGACAATGATTTCCTTGGTGGCAAATGGGCTTAGCCATCCCTCTTGCCTCCTGCACAGATGTGTGTGGAGCAGAAAGAAATGAATGGATGGGATGAAGGTCTGTGAAGCACACCACGCTCTGTCCACTTCCTGAAAGAAAAGCTGTGGGAGCGTGGGGACAGGCCTGGGGTAAATAGCCTTGGGAAGTCACGGTCCATGCCACCCTGGCTCTGCCTTGCATAGGGGTAAGGAGGAGATGAGAGTGAAAGGAGGTCTCGCTGAGTCTCAGCCAGATAGACTCTAGATCCTCAACCGCTCCCAGACGGAGAGCTGTCTCTCTCACTGTAGTCAGCGTGGCTTCCATCACGCCTTTCCAAGGGCAGAGAGGACAGTTGCCAGGCCTGGGGGAGCTTCACCTCTGAAGTCTACCCTGAGGGTCTGCTGCTGAGAGTGACTGCAGGTAGTAGTTAGGACACTGAGTCAGCAGATGCCCTAAGGACAGTAGGTCACCTAGAATAGGATGATCTCCCCTGCCAGGCTGCCCAGTTCCCACAGACTGGCTGAAATCTGAGCAAGCAAGGTCCAGTGGAGGCCAAATGGGAAGGGCCTCCACAGGTGGTGTTTGCTTCTGCAGAGAGTAATCTGGGGAGAAGGAACCAGTGTGCTTCAATAGAAATGCACAGGGTTAGAAAGACAGGACTTGGACCAGAACCTTCATTTAAACCATTTAACTTAGGGACTTGAGGCAAGTTATGATTTCCTGAGCTCACCTCCTACATCTGTGAAATGGAGATAACCCCTAGCCTGAACGACTGTTCTAAGAATGGGATAAAATAGTGTGTAAAGTCCCCATCACATAAAATTTAGGAAATCATAGCTGCTGTAACCAGGAGGCTAAAGACAATGATGACCACAATGATGACGACAGCCTCCTTCCATTATCAGAACCACAGGGTGCCCATGTATCCCCAGCGGACTCTGCAATTTACAGGGCTCTGCCACTGCCTTCATTTCCCTCCTTTAATCTGAGCTTCATGACAAGCCCACTAGGCAGGCAATGCAAGGAGTCTCCCTCTCAACAGATGAGCAAACTGTGGCTCAACAGGCTAAATGACCTTCCTAAGTGACAGAGCTGGCAGGTGTAGAAGCAAGGACTGTCACCTGGGTTGGCTGATCCTGGCCCCTCTTTCTCTAGAACCTGCAGCTGATGCCATGGCTCCAAGGCTGGGCCTCTGCAAGGAAGCAAACCCACCCTGCTTTTAGGGTTGCATTTAGGTGGGGTGAATACGGGAGCCTTTTTTGTGCTTTTCACTCAACAAGTATCAGGTTGAGTGCTTCCCCTTGAATAAATAGGAACATAAATTCCATTGCACACATTTTCTCCAAAAATTAAAAAATAAAAAAACAAAACATGCTTAGGTTTCATTAGTTTTTAGTTCCTTCTTTGGAACGCTAGCTGTGATCAACTTGAGAAACTGCAGTTGCCCAACTGAGGCTATCTAGGAAAATCTTCAAATTCTCTCTCACGCTTTTTCCAACGTGCTGTACAGAAATGTCCTCAGGTGCATCTGAGAGAATGTGGGAGCAAGTCCAGGAGAACCAGGAGCTTATCTGGCCCTGCCCTTTACAGGGTGGCTTGGGGCAAGTCTCTGAAATGCTTGGGGCCTCAGTGTCTTCACATTTAAAGGGGAAGAATGGAAAATACCCCCTGCACTGACTGGGCACACGTCACTGTCAGTGTCCCTGGAGCTACATGAGGGCATAGAAACAACGTAATGCCAGGGTTTCCTCTCATCCAGAATGCTCAGGGTTTCTCCACTGAAGTCCCCATAACTCCCATCTGGGCAACCTACATAAAGTTTCCACTTACATAGACTATCTCACAGGCTACTTGTATTGAATTGGCCGTGAAGTCTAGGGGTGAAGAGTCCAGACTTGGAGTCAGACTGACCTGTATATATCCTAGCTCTAGCACTTACTCACCATGAACTCTGGCAATTGTTTCATCGGGAATATACAGGTGACGATAGCATACCAGTTCATAGGATGGCGGTAAAAATTAAACAAATGTATCTATGTGAAGCATTTAGAAGAGTCTGTGCAAATAATATCGTTTCAATATTCCCTATGCTCCCTCAGAGTGTTCTATCACAGTAAATTCCTCCACCATTCATCCATCCGTGTGTCCTTCCTTCTATCCATCCAACTGCATAAGAAAAAGATGGGGAAGTAATCTCAGCATCTGACCCTCACCCCTGCCACATTGGGTCCTCCCAATTCTAATTCTTTATGTATCACCACTTCCGGTACTTTATCCAAAACACCATTCTATCCCAGCAGACCCAGCAGAATTCCTGTCTCCAATCTCATTAGTATAGTCAGAATAATTTTTTAAGGTAAAAATTAGATTGTGTCATCCCCTGCCTCCCAATGCATTTAAAATTAAACCCAAACTTTGTATAATGGCCCTGCATAATCAAACCCCTTCCTATTTCTCCAGCCTCACTTCGTATCACTCCTTCCTACACTCTCAGCTTGGGACACACTCGCCTCTTTCAATTTCCTGAATGCACATGGCTCTTTCCAATATTAGAATCTTCACAGATAACATCTGCTCTGCCTGTTATGTTCTTCCCCTTCTCCTTGCAGGCCGACTCCTCACTCTTCAGATGATAGTCTTCATATTACATCTTAAAAATGGTCTTCTCTGAAAAAAAATGTGATTGTCCTTTGTAGTATATATCGCAATATAAGAGTAAATATTTATATTTTTGTGTACATACACAGTATCTAGAACTGTGTCCAATATGGTAGCCACTAGGCACATTTGGGTATTTGGTGCTTGCAATGTGGCTAGTCTGAATTGACATGTGGTGGAAGTACAAGTACACACTGAAATGTGAGGACTTCTGATGGAGAGAAAACAATCGCGTTAACAATTTTTGTACTGGTTATATATTGACATATTTCAGATACACTTAGTTAAAATAGATTAGTAAAGTTAGTTTCATCCTATGTTTTAACTGTGGTTACCAGAAAACTTACAAAACTTAAAATTGCGTATTTGGGGAGCTATTGGAGATCATTGATCCAAAACATAGAGGTTTCCAGTAAGTACTTCATGGGATGAATAAAAGAATCTTCCTGGAGTATCACTAGTCCTAGAAGATAAGGAAAAATCCCTAACTAAGTAATGAGTAACAAATTTAAAACATGTTTTTATATTAAAAATAAAAACATGAGCATGTTATGAAAATAATGTCAATTTCACATGAAGCTGTAAAACAAAACTTGAGACAAAATAGGAATGTTGGGTACAATGAAATCATCATTTCAAGCTATGCCCGAGCTGCCCCTGGGTGAGCTCTGTCTGTAGATACTGATGTGCTCTGTGAATAAAAGCCAGGAAACACTGGATGGTGGTCTTCAGGTCTCTCTTTGTGCTGCAGTTCTGTTAGTGTTTCCAGGCAGGACCTCTCACCTTCTTGGGGCAAAAGGGACAAATGCCCGGGTCCCTCTTCTTTGCACCTCATTTCTGACTGAGCCACAATCTGCTACTTCTTTTCTTTTCCATCAATTTTCCAGGACAGTGAATGCATGCCTGGGTCACCCTCATGTCCTCACAGAGCACATCTCCTGTCTCTGTGCTTTGGAATAACTCCGGGACGCTCATAGGAGCGGTCCACCCAGCAGCACAGCTTGAGGCATATCTTCTGATGCAGAATTCATCCTGAGCCGTCTGGTGCCCTGATTCTCCTCATCTCTCTGGGTATTTCCTGGTTACCCTGCAAGGTTCAGGTCTCCATCACTCCTCTGTCTCATGTCACCAAGTGCTGCTTCTCTTGGCCTAAGCCCTTGTCCTCATTTTGTTTGGATCTCTGTTCCAGCAGTTCCCTCAGAGACCATCTTGGGGCCTCATCCCAGAGACTATGATAGCGCATGTATTTGATGCCTCTATGGCCACACTTCTGCCACCACTTAATGAACAGAACAGGAGACACCCGTCCCCTCCAAAAGATCTGCCTTTAGAAAGCAGCAACTCACAAGCCCAAGCAAATGTTTCCTCAAAGGAGTAAGTGTCACTGGGCGCTTGATCACTGAAAGCTAACAAGTCCCAGTGATGAAGCGTCCCTTACTAAGAATAAGGTTCAAATATTTGTATTTGTGGCCAGGTGTGGTGGCTCACACCTGTAATCCCAGCACTTTGGGAGGCTGAGGTGAGTGGATCACCTGAGGTCAGGAGTTGGAGACCAGCCTGGGCCACATGGTGAAATCCCCATCTCTACTAAAAATACAAAAATTAGCTGGGTGTGGTGGTGCACACCTGTAATTCCAGCTACTCAGGAAGCTGAGGTGGGAGAGTAACTTGAACCCAGGAGGCAGAGGTTGCAGTGAGCTGAGATCATGCCACTGCACTCCAGCCTGGGCAACAGAGTGAGACTGTCTCAAAAAAATTGTATTTTCATAGCACTTAAAAACAAATGCCACGTTTCCTGCAAGTTTTTTTATTTGGTACTGGAATCAGTTCTAGGAAGAAGGTATTTCTATTTCCATTTTACAGTTTTGCAAACTAAGACAGGATGCATGACCTCCTTTGGGACTCTTCACATACTCAGTTCATCTCTGTTTACTGCACGGATGAAGGAGGCAAGGAGCTGATGGATAAGTAGGGACAGATCTGCCCCGTGACAGGGCCAGGGGACATCACCCTCATGCTCTTTCAGAATAGCACAGCACTCTCTGTTGGAATAGGCCTTTGACCCCTTTTGTAGGGGTGCCTGGAGGAAGGTCTTGCAGTGATGTCTTTAAGAATGAGTGATTGATAGCCTAGTGGCTTTTTGTGGGTGTTATTTTCTCTTTCTTTCTTTTCTCCTTCCTTCCTCCCTTCCTCCCTCCCTTCCCTCCCTCCCTCCCTCCTTCCCTCCTTCCCTCCTTCCCTCCCTTCTTTCCTTCCTTCCTTCCTTTCTTTCTTTCTTTCTTTCTTTCTTTCTTTCTTTCTTTCTTTCTTTCTTTTCTTTCTTTCTTTCTTTCTTTCTCTCTTTCTCTCTTTCTCTCTTTCTCTCTTTCTCTCGCTCTGCTGCACAGGCTGAAGTTCAGTGGCGTGATCTCAACTCACTGCAACCTCTGCCTCCCAGGTTCAAGTGATTCTCCTGCCTCAGCCTCCTGAGTAGCTGGGATTACAGGTGCCCACCACCGTACCCAGCTAATATTTGTGTGTGTGTGTGTGTGTGTGTGTGTGTGTGTGTTTAGTAGAGACAGGGTTTCACCACCTTTGCCAAGCTGGTCTCGAACTCCTGACCTTGTGATCCACTGGTCTCATCCTCCCAGAGTGCTGGGATTACCAGCGTGAGTCACCGTGCCCGGCCTGTGTGTTATTTTTAATGTCTGTCCAGCCACTGCCATTCCTGGGGGTTCAATATTTAAACCTGCTCTAAGTCCGCACAGAGGGTTTCTAAATCTGGCATCTTGGTGCAAAGGGAATCTGTAAGGACTGAAAAGAGACCATTGTTTAAAGCAATGCTGGAATATCTTGTCCTATAAAATCAGACAAAATATTTGTTAGCACTAAGTTTGTTACTTTGGGGAAATAAGAAAATGAGAGAAAAACCATCTTTGTCAAGGCAGTTTTGGTTCTTGAGTATTGTAAAAAAGTACAGAAGGACCTAAGATCCAGACAAAGTATGTGGAGGGAAAGGGAAGAAAAGAAAAATCAACTAGCATTAAGAAACCTTCTTAGACAGTGTTGTCCTTGTGTGTATGTGGT
Organism: Chlorocebus sabaeus; assembly: GCF_047675955.1. Lineage (NCBI taxonomy): Eukaryota > Metazoa > Chordata > Mammalia > Primates > Cercopithecidae > Chlorocebus > Chlorocebus sabaeus. The sequence continues at coordinate 7,270,743 of NC_132917.1, read as the reverse complement.
GGTAATGGTGGTGGTGGTGATGGCAGTAGGAGATGAAGGATGATTTTTGTCCTAAGAAAAAACATTTGTTAACTTCATATCCTATGTCCAGTGGTGAGCAATTCCTAGGAAAGGTCCTTTGGGCCTACTTTAATGAATCATAGTGAATGGTTGGCAATTAGTGGATCAATATTTGCATCATACTAGCAGCCTCTCAAGTATTTGAGAGCAGTCTGTTCTACATGCTACACGGAAGAGTTCCTTGGCTGATGTTATTAACTTTCACAGCAAATTGTCTTTTGTTTTTAATGCAAAGGTAAGCTTAGCTCAGCCTTGTTAAAATTAAATTTAATTAAGTAATAATAGTGCTCACTGTGCCTCAGGCACTAAGGAGGATACAGAGATTAATATTCTGTCTTTGCCCCTTAAGGTGAAACATTCTTTAGAGAAATTCTATGTATTGAAATGTCATCAATAGGAAAGTTTAAAACTGAAGGATGATTATTTTATACTATGAAAGGATTTGTATGCGTGTGTGTTGTAATTCACAGGAGTACTCACTGTAACGTTATTTCAAATGATGAAACACTATTGATTACATCTTTCATAGAGACAATTTACAGTGATGTTTTCAAGAATCCAACCACTATATCACTTCCATATTTAATGCCTGTGCATTAAGAAATTTAACTATATATTCAAAAATGAAGACTCGTTTTTGTTTGGAAATAGAAAAATTGAAAATGAACACCAAATACTAGACAAAATTAGGACATTGGCAATTGTTAGAAAAGGTTATCTAATTAATTTTCGTTGATTGGATTATCAAAATCATCAGGAAAGTCTATGTTAAAAAATACAAAAGCAAAATTGTTAGGAAATTATCATTTCTCTTAACTAGAATTCACTTGTATAACTTTGGTACAATGTGTAAATAATTAAGATACACTTCCACCAATTAAGAATAGAATGTACATTTTCATATTATATATAATCTACATATACATTTACACATATGTAAATAGGGTCCAAAAATCCATCTAGCAGTGCGTATGGATCAATTCCTATATATATAACATACAATATCATCATGAGTGCTGCCAAAAGCAATTGAAAGTCGTGATTCTTATGTTTGTGGACCTTATGGTTAATGTGGGGAGAAGAAATGCATCACGGAGGTAGGAATGAGCTTGTCAAGCAGCAGAGCTGGGTGAACCAAGCCTCCTGAGAGTCCTGGCTGCTGAGGATGAGGGATCACCAGGAAACAACACTTCTGCTTTGTATCTCACTAGACCCCAGGCCCCTCAGCTCACAAACCCAGGCATTACTTGTTTGTCCATTTGATGTTTTTTTAATTAATCAATTAATTTATTTTTTCTTTTCAATCCTCCAGCTTCTAGGTTTCCCATTTTTAAGACCATGCCACATATGAGTCTTAAGTTCTGGTCTCAGAAACCACTTCAAGTTGGCCTTCAGCAGCCCTAGTGTATTAGTTCATTCTCACACTGCTATAAGGACATACCCAAGACTGGGTAATTTATGAAGAAAAGAGGTTTAATTGACTCACAGTTCTGCAGGGCTGGGGAGGCCTCAGGAAACTTACAATCATGGCAGAAGGAGAAGCAAACACGTCTTTCTTCCCAAGATGGCAGGAGATAGAAGAATGAGAATGAAGGAGGGGAAAAGACCCTTATAAAACCACCAGATTGGCCAAGTGCAGTGGCTCACACCTATTATCCCAGACTTTAGGAGGCCGAGGTGGGCAAATCATCTAAGGTCAGGAGTTCGAGACTAGCCTGGGCAACATGGTGAAACCCTGTCTCTACTAAAAATACAAAAATTAGTCAGGCGTGGTGGTGGGTGCCTATAATCCCAGCTACTTGGGAGGCTGAGGCAGGAGAATCAGTTGATCCCAGGAGGTGGAGGCTGCAGTGAGCCGAGATAGTGCCACTGTAGTTTAGCCTGGGTGACAGGGCAAGACTCTGTCTCAAAATATATATATATATATATATATATATATATATATATATATATATATATATATATATAAAATCAGATCTCATGAGAACTCACTATCAGGAGAACAGCATTGAGTTAACTACCCCCATGATTCGGTTACCTCCCACTAGGTCCCTCTTACGATATGTGGGGATTATGGGAACTACAATTCAAGACGAGACTTGGATGAGGCACAGTAAAACCATATCACCTGGCAACTCTACTTCCCTGGCCACTCACTCACTCAGAGTCTACCATACCCAGCCTTCTCTCTTACCTCAAGCTCCTCTCTCCCACCAGCGCCTCCTCCCCAGCCCACCCCAGTGAGCCAGTCTCCTGCTCAAAATCCTACACATTTCTAATTTTTGTAAGTTGCAGTATAAACCTATCAGGATCCTGTTACGTTCCTCTACTTTTGCTAGAAGGGTTGTTTCTCCTCCCCAAAGCTGAGGCCTATGCCAAGGGATTTGAATTTATTTCTGCCTGCCTAATGTGATGTTTATACTGTTTTTTTTTTCTTTTCTTTTATATTAAAACTTACCTTCTCAATTGGATTCTTACTACTGGCTTTTATGCATATTTAAATCTCCTCCTTTCAATCCTTCACCTTCTTCCAGCTTCCTTCCTTTCAGAGATAAACTTCTCATGACCTTTTTCCTACACGCTCTGTTTGATCATCTTCTTGTCACTTTTAAACCCACGTCACTGGGCTTTTGGTGCCATCTTATTTTATTTCTCAAAATTATTTGGCTGTCTTGACCCAAAGCTCTGCTGTAAGCTGAACTGTGCCCACCTAAACAGTACCTTAACCTCTGGTGCCTGCAAATGTGACCTTATTTGGGAATAGGGACTTTGTAGATGTTATCCAGTTGAGACGGAGGTCAATGGATGGTACTAATCCATATGACTGGTGTCTTGATAAGAAGAGAACAGGGAGGGAAGCTCGTGCGGTGACAGAGGCAGAGACTGGAGTGATGTGTTCAAAAGCCAAGGAACACCAAGCACTGACAGCAACACTGGAAACTAAGAGCATAGCATGGGACAGATTCTTCCCTAGAGCCCAGAGAAAGAGCATGGCCCTAGTGACACCTTGATTTTGGGTTTCTGTCTTCCAGAATCCTGAGAGAATAAAGTTCCCTTGTTTAAAGCCACTGAGCTCATGGTATTTTTTTAGAGCAGCTCTAGGAAATTAAAACAATGAGTAAGAGAGAAAGTTTTCTAGTATTGGGCCATGACTACTTTAGTTCATTCATTAGCATAGCCTCCTGTTGCCTAACACAATGTCTCATTTCTCAAACACCTTCAGGGAATTCGACTAATCTGGTAAAACTATTGCAATTAGCCTTTTACAGAGGTGCCTGTCTCATACTTTCATTTTAAAGAAACCTTCGAACCTTTGATCCAAAACAATCATCATCTATGGCAATTTCAAGCCCTCAGAACACTAGAATAAGTGTGGAATGAGGACTTCCAATCTATGTCTTTCATGCCTGGGGGGACCAGATGTCCTGCAGGCTCACACAAGCCTGTCAGCTTAGGGCTGATCAGAGGCCCAGTGGGTTGCTCCCTCTTTTCACTCTACCAACTGAGCTTATTTGGATAATAAATCATGATGTTGCCCTATCCAATGTCGCTCATTGAGCGACTACCTGTTCTTTTTGTAGCCCTCATCTTATAGGAAAAAAAATGCATTTTAATTGAAACAATTGAACTCATGGAAATAGAAAGTAGAAGGATGGTTGCCAGAGGCTAGGAAGGATTTTGGTTGGGGAGAAGAGGTGAGGATGGTTAATGAATAAGGACTACTATTTAATAGCACGACAGGGTGACTATAGTCAATGCTAATTTTATTGTACATTTAAAAATAACTAAAAGAGTATAATTGGGTTGTTTGTAACACAAAGAATAAATGCTTGAGGAATACCCCATTCTCCGTGATGTGATTATTACATATTGCATGCCTGCATCAAAACTTCTCATACACCCCATAAATATACACACCTGCTATTTACCCACAAAAATTAAAAAGAAAAAAAAACAGAAAAACGTATGTTAACAGTGACCATAAAGGGTCTACGTGGTTAGCCTTCTCTTCAGTTACTTCATAAAGACACCGATAGACCCTCAGAGTTCACACAGGTCTTCCTTGTGTAAAGACATATTTTTTAAAACAAATTTATAAATTGAGAAAATAATGTTTAAAAATGATGATAATAATCAATAACAGAGAAGAATTTTCATAGCTAGTCATCAGGGTAATATATTTTATCCTCTACAAAATGTTCATATTTTTTAAAATTTAACAATCCACATGAAAACATTTTCCAAGTTACTGAATATCTTTTTAGACTCACCATTTTTATGGGCTTCTGTTATTCCATCATGTGTAACACTGCTTCTTGAATGATGTGTCCACATGGCTGGTGAGGCCATTTCCTTCCATTCAATCCCATTCCACTCAATCTCATTCAAGCCCCACCTAGTGCTTCCTGCCCCTGGAGACTGATCTGCACAGTTCTTCACGGGGCAACTGCTACCTTCCCACTGCCAAATGTAATGGAGGATTTCCACTGGCTTTCTTTTGGATGGTCAGACATTACTTGGTTCTTCATAATGAACCACTGAGTTCTATAAGCACTAACTCTTCAGGATCTCCTTTTTTTTCCTTGATTGTTCCTTACTTTCCCTGGGCCTCTCTTCACAATCCCATATTTCAAAATTATGCAACTATCTGCTCTCCATCTCCTTTGAAAAATTTCACAGCCACTACAAACTTAATTTGTCCAGAAATGAACTCAAAATCTTACTCTCAAAGGGAAGGTGAAAAGAAGTGTGTTCATTTTTCAAACTTCTCATAGCAGGAAGTCAATAGATGTAGAAAATAATGAAGCATGCAATTAAAAATAAACATTAATAACTTCATATTCCTAATGGTCCACATATTTTTTCTAAACATTGGAGAGTTCTTATAGAAACATAGCTCTTTTAAAGAAATGTTTATTTCAAATGTTTACATTGCATTTTTCTTTAATTCTTTTGTCATTTGTTAGTTTCAGGTAATTTTTAAAAATATGATTGATTTAAAAAGTTATGTCTAATATGCTTATGTCCTCTTTCTGTAGATAAATACATACATACGTAGATAGCTATATATATATGACATTTATACCTTATCTATATCTGTTAAACTTGTATATACATATGTTTGTGTTCAGAATGAAATATATATTTTACTCAGAGAAAGCGAGAGTGCTTTTTAAATTTTTTTTGAACCTTTAATCTTCACGTACTTGTTTTATTTTAGTTCTTTATGTTGAATAATAACATGCTTTTTTTAATTAAAAAAATTTCTACTGGAAAAACCAGCCTATTCCCCTGATGTTTTCTATCTCAGTAGACATGACCACCACCCCAGCCACCTAGGCTAGGAAATTAACATTTCCCTGTCACCCCCTTCACTCATATTCCTCATTCCCTATGATCACTTGCCAGGTCCTCCCAAGTTTGCCTCTGAAATCCTTCTCAAACGACTCTTCACCTCCCTATTCCCATGACCCCTCTCCTCCTTCAGACTCTTCCATCTTTCCCTTAAGCCTCTGCAGGAGCCTTGTCTCTCCTGGGTTGGCTTCCTTAGATGCTTGCTTCTTCCAGAAGGATCCAGGAACTTCCCATCCAGCCATGCTACTCTCTAGCTGAAAACTCTTAGATGGCTTTCCATCATCTGGAAGACAAAGCATAAGTTCTGTTTCTTGACTCAAACACATACCCACAATCTTCATGGCTGCTCCCTCTTCTCATATTTGTCTCTCATCATGTCCAGAACTGCCTACCATCCCTACCACCACCACCTGCCTGTTTGCTTTTTTGTTTTTTTTATCCTGTCCCAAAATCTGCCTTTGCTCACACTGTTTTCTCTCTACCTAGGTTGTTGTTTCCCCCAATTTCTTTCTTTTTTCATCTTGCTAAATCCTGCAATGTTTTTTAAACTTAGGCATGGAAGATTGCCTCAAATATTGAATGTCCAGGATTTTCAAGACCCTCTTTTATATGCTCTTGCCATACGTTCCTGGACAGTAAGGAGAATTTGTAATTTATGTTTACATCCTCGAGTCTCAGCAGAGAGGAGATGCCCAGCTAGCTCTGCTTTTGGAATGGATTCTCAATGGGCCAAGTAAGGCACCTTAGAAGCAAGGGTTTAATGGAAGGAACTAAGTTTCTACCCTCCTATACTCCTTGGTTTCTTAAAACAATTCTATGTCTTTAAATGTTCCTAAACATAGCTGCTTGGTTTCTTTAATTGAATTAATTTTGAAATCTGTCTTGCCCAAGAAAAGTAGAATTCAAGTCCATGGCACAAAGCAATCTTATAGTTCACCAACAGGTTGAAAAATCACATAGGTTAGTCAGTCATAGAAAGTCTATTTGTTCTAAAAGATTCAAGGAAAAAAAGTCGAAAACATGTATTTTAAAACTACATATTCTGCTTTTTTCTACTTAACAGTCATGTAACATAATATTTACATGAATTTTCTGAGTTTTCCTTTCTTCCTTTTTTCTTTCCTTCCTCTCTGCCTTCCTCCCTCCCTTCCTTCCTTCCTTCCTCCTTCTCTTTCCTTTCTTCCTTCCTTTCTTCCTCCCTTCCTCCTTTTCTTTCCTTTCTTCTTTCCTTCCTTCCTTCCTTCCTCCCTTCCTGCCTCCCTCCCTCCCTTTCTTCCTTCCTTTCCTCATCTTCATTTCTCTCATAAAATGAAACAGTATCTCCTACAAAGCTTTGATAATTCACAGAATAGAAACTGTAGAACACCATGTGGGAAGCAGGAGGCACTCAACTAACACTCATTCGATGTTGTTCCTGGGACCTGCAGCTGCCATCACTCCTGATAGAATCATGAGTGGCTCTACCTCAGCATTGCAAACTTTTGATTAACACATACTTGAGTCTACCTTTTAAACAACTCTCTTCTTGAACAGAAGGAAGAAGTGTATTTGAATTATTGTTAATTTTCTGTTACCTGACCCGTGATAGTTACTTAATAAATGTTTGTTGAAAGGAAAGGTAGGTGATAATACAGGGTTTACTAAGTGCCAGAGGATGTTCCAAAGGCATTACATTTTAACTCCTTTAATCCTTTCAACAACCCTATGAGGTAGGCACTATTCCCCTCATCATCTTATGGTTAAGAAAACTGAGGCAAAGAAAGTTTAGGTAACATCCCCAGAGCCACTCAACAAAGTGGCTATTAGGGGACTGACTGTAGAATCCAGGCTCTCAATGAAATTAAATAGTCTCTTAGTTAAATTATTTTATTTTTAACAAAGCAGTTTAAAAATTTAACATAGAACTAAGGTTCTTACTTATAGCATTTTAATTTCTTCATTAAACCCTAGAAAATGAATTAGACTTGAACATCATGCCATATTATTATATAGATTAGCTTCACTGCTTAATTGAATAAAAACAATTCCAATCAAAGCATCTCACGTTCGTCTTTTCAGCTCCTGCCTGTTGGCGTGTTGGTGCATGTTAGACTGCCGTTCAACAAAAGGCGAGACTCTGCCTCCACTCTGGGTATTCTGGAAAATATAAGTAATTGGATCAGACTTTCATATGGCTGCCTCCTAGATGATTAGAATCTCAGTTTTCTGCAGAGTATATCAGACGTTAGACTCCTCATATCTCTCGTCAGTACTCACTGAGTCGCGAGGGTTTGGAGATGATTTATTACATGAGACACAAGCTTCTGTTTATGCACTCAGAAAGGCCACGTCTGCAAGATCCATAGAGCCAGCTTGCACCAGTACACTGAGCTGAGATGAATAAATGGATAATTGTTTTGATAATATTAACCAAGCATGTGTGATGTCTCTTTGCGACATCTGTTATTAACAACATAAACAAAAGGAGTCTTCACTGGTTATATGTTGCTTTCAGGAACAATGTAATGTGCCCAATTTGGTAAGCCTTTGTGGGTATTAATTAGAATAAGTCTTTTTCAGAATATCTCAGGATCAAGTGGAACACCAGTGCGTTCAAAATACGCCTGGATAAAAATAAGTTGGTGATTTTATTTAAAATATCAACCATCTTTCTTACCCCTTTAGATTTTAATTTAGGGCATCTCAGAACAGGGTAAGAAAAATCAGTGAATGTTTTAACTAACACCAGAGGTTATTATCATTGTCTTGGTTTGATCCCACTTTCTACTGAGCCAGCCTTTGATGTATTGCTTAAAATTTTCAACAGCCTACCAAACAAGTGACTGATGAGAGTTTGATTGATCATGTCTAGTGATGAGTGACTCACTACCTTGCAAGGCAACTTTGCAGTTCTGGCAATAGGGTAGTCCTTCTGGAAGCAGGATATTCTGAAATATTAAACGGCTTCATCTATGCAGAAAACTGCCCTATTCAGAAAGCTGCCAGGGCTTTCCAGGCTTATTCTAAATGAAAAGTTTGACTCAGCAGAATTTGGGTAAGGGGGAATAACACTCAACATTATCTTTCCAAAAAATAGGGAATGAGGTGAGAAAGAAAATACTGGGAGAATGCTTGCTGAGGAGAACATCATTTTGTTTATATTCCTACTCCATTCTAATTCCAGGCTGAGGGTAAAGGTAAAAGGAAACCAAGATGAGCCTGAGTTTCATATTTTCCAGGACTGGCAATCAGTCTGCTCTAGGCACACAGAGCTATCCTGGAAAGCCCTCCATTGGAACGAGAGTGGACACAGAGCAAGTGGTATCCCCTGAGGACTGGTGACCACATAGTCAATGGAATTGGGATGTTACAACTGGTCAGTGTGGTTAGGTAACAGCAGTGAAGGCCAGATAACCCCATCCACACATGCTCAGCACCTTGGAAACAGAAAAACTCTGCACCAAATGTGGGCACACCTCCTAAAAGGTGAAGATACTGAGTAGCCTGAGAATGCATTTCCACCACTGAGGGTGGGGAGGGAATGCTGAAATAAAATTAAATTCTGTTATCAGAACAAAGGAAGATGGTGTCTTTGCATGTCTGAGAATATAGACTACCATTTATTCCAACTACTTGTTCAGAAAGTAAAATCTATTTCTCTATAGCTTTTGCCCTTTTCTGTTAGGACCAAAGTAAATTTTTATTTTACATGCTTATATTTTTATTTTCAAAGTACATTTTTTTGGTATGTTTCCTCTTGGCTAACTAAAGATAGAGATTGCTAGGGACTAAATGTTTACACATTCCTCCCCCGATTCATATATTGAAATCCTAAACCTCAAGGTGATGGATTAGGAGGTGGAGCCATTGGGAGGTGATTAGGTCATAAGGGCAGAATTCCCGAAAGTGGGATTAGTGCCCCCATGAAAGGACATACGATAACTTGCTTTTTCTCTATGTGTTCTCCTCCATGTGTGGACATAGCAAGATGACCATCTGTAATTCAGGTAGCAACCCACTACCAGACATTGGATCTGCCAGTGGTTTGATCCTGGACTCCCAGCCTCCAGAGATGTGGGAAATAAATGTTTGTGGTTTAAGGCACCAGTCTATGGTAATTTGTTATAGCAGACCAAACTAACTAGTATGGTTTGGCTTTGTGTCCCCACCTTAATCTCATCTTGAGTTGTAATTCCATAATCCCCACATATTATGGCAAGGGACCTGGTGGGAGACAATTGAATAATGGTGGTGGTTCCCCCCATGCTGTTCTCATATTAGTGAGTTCTCGTAAGATCCAATGGTGTTATAAGAGGCTTCCCCCTTTACTCAGCACTTACTTCTCCTGCCACCATGTGAAGAAGGGTTTGTTTGCTTCCCCTTTCGCTGTGATTGTAAGTTTCCTAAGGCCTCTCCAGCCATGTGGAATTGTGAGTCAATTAAACCTCTTTTCTTCATAACTTACCCAGTCTTGGTTATTTCTTCGTAGCAGCATGAAAATGAACTAATACACTAACTAAAACAGAGGTAGCATATTTTAATTTTTTAGAGTACAATCTCAATTCTATCATAATGCCTCTGGCATATTTGTAATCTACTGTTCTAGGTACACTGTAATTTGTACACATTTTCCATAAGATGTATAACCGAATTATTATTATCTCCTATCCAAAACATGGTCCAAGCTATTATTTTTCTTCCAAAAATAATATGTATGAATGTAGCTTGGAGCACAAGCTGTTCTAATATTAATAATAATTTTGAGCCAGGTGTGGTGGTTCATGCCTGTAATCCCAACACTTTGGGAGGCCAAGGCAGGTGGATCACGAGGTCAGGAACTCAAGACCAGCCTGGCTAAGATAGTGAAACCCCATCTCTACTAAAAATACAAAAATTAGCCAGGTGTGGTGGTGGGGACCTGTAATCCCAGCTACTTGGAAGGCTGAAGCAGAGAATTGCTTGAATCTCGGGAGGTGGAGGTTGCAGTGAGCCGAGATCACGCCACTGCACTCCAGCCTGGGCAACAGAGTGAGACTCTACCTTAGAAAAAAAAAATAAATAAATAATAGTTTTGAAGATAATATAAAGTAATAAAGTAGGCATAAAACATTATTTAAACACTATGTAAACAGCTCATTCTAGATATCATTGATGTCTTACTCTATTTTGTGTTTCTCTAATAATACCACAGACTGAATCATTTACAATTAACAGAAATCTATTTCATTAATGATTCTGGAGGCTGGGAAGTTCAAAAGCATGACACCAGTATGTGATGAGGGCCTTTGTGTTGCATAATCTCATGGCAAAAAGAGGAAAGGCGAGAGAGAGAGACAGAGGGAGTGTGTTTCTGTGTATGAGAGAGAGAGAGAGAGAGAGACAGAGAGAGAGAAAGGTTGGACACATCCTTTTATCAGGAATCTATTCCCTCAATAACTAACCCACTCTCATAATAATGGCATTAACCCACTCATGAGGGCAGAGCCCTCATGACATAATCATCTCTTAAAGGATCCTCCTGTCAATACTGTTGCATTGGAGATTAAGTTTCCAACGCATGAACTTTGGAAGAGACATTCAAACCATAGCAATAGGGGGTGCAAACAGGTCTAGATAAGATTCTGTCTTAGAGATTTTATTGCATGAATTTTATTAATTGATCTGGTTAATCATGAAGCTTTTCTAAAAGGTGATTTTTTATTTTACTTTTTGGTTTTCCACATATTTGAGAAGAATAGGTTTCTGTAGCAAAGACTTCCATAAACCTATAGCTTAAATAATAGAAAAAGTTACTTGTCTTATACATAGCAGTCCTGCCATTAACAGAACCAGGTGTTAAGGCAGTTTTGTTTCCTATGGTACTTCATGGAACTACTAGATTCTTTTCAAAGCGTTGCTCATTCATCTTCTTCCCTACCACCAACACACACAGGGGTCAGCACACTAGTCCTCTCACCTGGTTTCTGTAAATAAAGTTTTATTGGAACACAACTATTCATTATATAATATCTATGACTGCTTTTTTATACTAATGGCAGAATTGAGTACTAACACAGAAACCACATTGCCCACAAAGTCTAAAACATTTATTTTCTTTTGTATTTTATTTATTTTTTTATTTTATTTTTTTGAGACAGGTTGTCACTCTGTCATACAGTGGTGTGATCACAACTCACTGTAGCCTCCAATTCCCAGACTCTGGAGATCCTCCCACCTCAGACTCCTGAGTAGCTAGGACTGTAGATACACACCATTGTGCCTGTCTATTTTTTTTTTAATTTTTTGTAGAGACCAGTGTATTAGTCTGTTTTCAGGCTGCTGATTAAAACATACCCAAGACTGGAAAGAAAACGAAGTTTAATTGGACTTACAGTTCCACATGGGTGGGGAGGCCTCAGAATCAGGGCAGGAGGCAAAAGGCACCTCTTACATGGTGGTGGTAAGAGAAAAATGAGGAAGAAGCAAAAGCAGAAATCCCTAATAAACCCATCAGATCTCATGAGACCTATTCACTGTCACGAGAACAGCATGGGAAAGACTGGCCTCCATGATTCAATTACCTCCTGCTGGGTCCCTCCCACAACAGGTGGGAATTCTGGGAGATAAAATCCAAGTTGAGATTTGGGTTGGGACACAGTCAAACCATATCAGCTGGGTTTCTCCATGTTGCCCAGACTGCTTGAACTCCTGGGCTCAAGTGATCTGCCCACTTCAGCCTTGCAAAGGGCTAGGATTACAAACGTGAACCACCCCACCCAGCCTAAAACATGTATTATCTCTGACTTCTTACAGAAAAGATTTGCTGACTTCTGCCCTAGGATACTGTCATGGTCTGCTTGGTTGAAACTGGGTCACCACTACATCTGGGCTCACCACTACATCTGGAAAAAGGAACATGGAAAAGGCACTCTCATCAGTGCCAGACCAAGAAACAACACGTCACTTCTACTTCTTTTAACCAGGAGGAAACTTTAGTCATTGGCAATGCAACGCCAAGGGAACCTGTGAAATTCAATTAAGCTAAAACTTACACTTAGGCTATAAGCCTGTATTATGAAAGAAGAGGAAGGAGCTTCACTGGATGGTCAGCAGTCTTTCCCACATTCAGTAGAAAAGAAGCAAGTGTGTTTCTACTTTAGTGCACAAACACTTTGACCTTTTGGACAGGCTAAATTATATCAGTCCAATTGTCCCTTTGGATTTAATGTCTGTATTTATTTTAAAGAAAAGTGTATCCATATATTTCTGCATCATTTATACCTCCCATCAAAATGTGGTTTTTCAACAGCTATTGGGTATTGAAAATTTCTAGTAGAAAATAAATAGAAAATTTGGTTTTGTAATATGAAACTGGAAAGTACATGTGGCATCTTAGCTCAGCAGGTCAGCATGTATCTGGCTATTCCCCCAAAGAAAGAGTTCATGCAAATACTGAATAGAGCAATTGAAAAGGAGACCTTCTTCTGCCCTCATCTGAGAAATCAGATTAGATAAGTCCACTATCAGGTAATAACAATAGAAAAAGAGACACAGTGGATATGCAATGTCCCTAACATTGTATAAAAGATCCCAGTTTATAGAATGCTTCCAAATTCACGGTCTCATTTGGATAGCGCTAGACTCTGTAAGGGAACTCACTCTGTTGTTCAGGGCAATGTCCCCTATCCTATTGGTATTTCCTGTTCCATTGACAAACTCTGTCCTATTAGTATTTCCTGTTTTGCTGTTTATTTCCTGTTCTCTTGGCATCTCCTGTCCTGTTAGCATTTCCTGTTCTGTAACAGTAGCATCTCCTGTCCTGTTAGTATTGTCAGTCCTGTTAGCCTTCCCTGTTCTTTTAGTATTTTCTGTTCTGTTAACGTCCCCAGTCCTATTAGTATTTCCTGTCCTATTAGTATTTTCTGTCCAGTTGACATCACCTCTCCTGTTAGTATTATCAGTCCTATTAGCATCCCCTGTTCTCTTAGTATTTTCTGTTCTCTTAACATCCACTGTCCTCTTAGTATTTTCTGTCCTATTGGCATCACCTGTCCTATTAGTATTAGAATATCCTGTTGACATTCTCTGTCCTGTTAGTATTTCCTCTTCTATTGGCATCCTCTGTGTATTTTTCTGTTGTTGCATTGCTATAAAGAAATACCCAAGACTGGGTAATTTTTAAAGAAAAGAGGTTTAATTTGCTCACGATGTGCAGGTTGTACAGGAAGTATAGCAGCATTTGCTTCCAAGGAGGCTTCAGGAAACTTACAATCGTGGTAGAAGGTGAACAGGAAACAGGCACATCACATAGCGAAAGCAGGAGCAAGAGAGTTGGGGGAGGTGCTACACACTTTTAAATGACCAGGTCTCAGGAGAACTCACTCAGTACCATAAGGACAGTACCAAGGGGGATAGTGTAAACCACTCATGAGAAATCTGCCCCCAGGATCCAATCACCTCCCACCACGCCCACCTCCAACATTGGGGATTATATTTCAATGTGAGATCCGCTCCTATTGATATCTTCTGTTCTGTGGGTATCCTCTGTCCTATTAGCATTTTCTGTTCCACTGGCATCCCCTGTTCTATTAGTATTTCCTGTTTTCTGTTAGCATCCCCCAGCAACTTATTTCCTACTACAGAAGTTCAGGAATCCACAGCTCAGCCAGTCACTAGCTCCTATTAATTTCAGTAGTGAGAAGGGGACAAACAGAAAGCAATCTTTGAACGTCAAGCCTCTTGATTCAGCAGTGCAGAGGTCAGCATATCTTTGTCCACTTTCTGTTTCTAGTCTTTGAAAACTCCATGGATGCTTGTCTTTCTTCCAAGCCTGGTCCTCCAGCCACACATTGAAACTGTGATCCCACTAATATATTTCCAATGCATTCTCTTTTCATCGAGCCACTATAATACATTAGTGTTGTTTGTAACTAAGAAACTGAATTGAAACTAGCTGATTTTATCATCCCCCTTATAGATAAAGAAACCGAGATTCAGAAATATTCCTGATTGCTGACACACTAGTACTAGTAAGCTAGTCTTCTAGTAAGCTATAGAAATGACCAGAATCTGTGGTTTTCCTGCTTATGTCTTCTAGTAGGCTCTAAAACTGACTAGAATCTTTGATTTTCATTCTGTATCCAGTGATGTTTTACTCTTTAATGAATAATTATGTAAACTCTCCTGTATCTTGCAGTTCTAAAGGAAAATTTCAAGCATGGCATGAGGCCCACTTTATTTGAGAAGGCCCAGTTTCAGTGCCTTCTCTTTTCTGAGGCCTCCGCCAAAATAGGCCACAGCTAGTGGCTCCCTGATGTATGTTTCCATAACAATTCTCCCATATATATATATATACACACACACATATATATAATCTAATATATAACATTTTATATATATAAAAAACATACTTTGCCCTATATGTTTATCATAAGAATCACATACATCATAATGGGATATACACTTTTTAATATAGTTCATTGAAATATAAACTTATCTGGAGGAGAAACACTCATTTCTTACTATCCTGTCTTCTATATCATGGGCACTCAATTGTTTGTTGGGTAAGTAAGTGAGTAAATGAGCAAAAGTATGTGGAAAAATAAGCTGTCAGAAATCTCCAGGAGATTTTCTGAAGCATTAGGGTTTTAGAAAAACAGAATCAAGCATAACCTTATTCACAACCTAGCATCAGCCTCTCGTCAAGAGCCAGAAATTCTGCTGCAGCATCCATAACTGGAAGAAGCTAATGTCATGGCCACGGGAGCCTAAGGCTTTGTCAGCGCTGTTCTGCTCAGAGGTTATAGAAGAAGAAATGGGAAGCCTGTGAAGGAGTTGCCTCAGCCCTGTCTTACAGCTAAAGATGCTGTGAGGCCTAACTACCCAGAAATTTTTCTTCTGTGAGTCTCCTAGGGAGTTCTGATATGTGGGACACTTTCTGAGACTGAACTCATCTCCATAAGGCATTATTAATATGAAAATCTCTTCCTTGGCAGGATCATCAATGCATCCACGCAGTGATGGCAGCCTTGGGTCATCAAATAGAGGCTGAGGAGCTGCAGGAGAGAGCAAGATGCACTGCTATGTGCATGAGGCTGATCCACAAAGGCAACAACAGGGCTCGAGAGCAATGGGCAGTAGGGATTGGGATGCAGACAAGCATAAGGAAGAGCAGAGCTGTGAGGGAGGGGCACAGACAGGGTGGGGCACATAGAAAACAGCACAAGAGATGCTGCAGATGATGACATGCTGGAGAGTTTTGCCTAGGAGAGGTATGATAGGCTTCCCTGGCTTTTCTAAAATAGTCCACAGAGGTCTGTGTCTAGAAATTAATTCAAAAATGAACTCTTCTCAGGTGCCAAGCTGGATCCATGGGGAGAGAATTTATTTTTCAGGGTAGTCAATTCAGAGTCCACATGGGAGACAAAAAACTTTATAAGCTTGTGTGAGATAATAAAACACATAGAATATTAATTTACTTCTACAGCACAGCTGTTCAGGAAAGGCTATAAGCATCATCAGCTAGTCATGAAGTAATGATTGTCCATTCTTACCCCCTTACTGGCAGATACTCTGCCAGTGTATATGCACAAAGTGTATATGCACAAAGCTGTGCTATTATAAACAGCAATGCTGTAGGTGACACTCCCATGATCATACTTTAGAGGAGACCTAGTTACATTTTGTAAGACTCTGTCTTGCCTATAGGGCTCATTCTAAAGACCCTTTGGCTGTCTTGAATGATATAACAGCCATGTTTTAGAATCTTATATGGAAAAGAATTGTGAAAATTTTCTAGGAACTTTGGCCAGCCTCTAGATAACAGAAGTGGCCTCTGACCAACATCCAGCAAAAACAAAAACAAGACTGAAGCTCTGTACCCTACAAGGAAATAGGCTATAAACAACCATGTGAACCATGAAGACCCTTCCTCAGCTGAGCCTCCAGATGAGAACTCAGCTCTGGCTGACTCCTTTATTGCAGTCTTACAAGACTCAAAGCAGAGGACACAGTTAAGCCATGTATTATTTTGAACCACTCCCTTTGTGATCATTTGTTATTTAGCATCAGAAAACCAATACAATGTGAAACTGGAAGACTGTCTGATATAAAATATTTGCATGACTGTGTCTCAGATTCCTACTGAAAAAAAAAATAGGAAAGGCAGTACAGTGGAATCCAGATGAAAGAGTATTTCTACACTTGGGGAAAGACAGACAGGGATTGAAATTAAGATGTCAGCTCTCACTAGCTGTATGATCTTGTGCAAGTCACTTAATCTCTCCGCACTTCACATTCCACTCCTGCAACATTAAAATGATGTGTTCTACTGACCCATTTAATTGATGTGAACAAATATACAAGTAGGGGAAGAAAATTTAGTAGTACTGATTGTTAGATTCAAGGAATGATTTATTACAAAATAGAAATATCAAATATTTACGGAACACTTACTATGGGCCAGTGTACTAAATAACTTATCTCTATATACTCAGTCTTTATCATAACTCTAAGCAGTAAATACTATTAACACATGTTACATATGGAGAAACGAAAGCACAGATAAATTAAATGACATATTCAACCCCATAGCTGGAATTTGAACTGGGGCAATCTCCATCAGGGGTTAGCACACAGAATGACCAGAGATGATACTGGAGGCAGAAATTGTCAGACCTTGGCAAGCTGCGCAGGCCACTCATAGAAGCTTAGACTTCTTCCAACCTGGAAGCAGGAAAAATAAGGATTCCACAGCAACCTGACTGTCAATGAAGCTGTATGTGTAAGCATAGACGAGGCTTTATTAAAACCATTGTTATACATGGTCGTTTGGCTAGCAGGAGATTGCACTCACACTCTGGATTAGTCAGACTTTCAGGAGATGATCTAAGAATCTATCAGTCATGAAATCACCCTGTGTAGAAACAGTTTTCACATCCAAAGCAGCTTACAGCTGAGTTTTGAACATTTGAACATTTTGAGAAGTGTGTCTCTTCTTATGTGTGTGTTTATGATTACCTGAGTTCCTTTCATCAAACTTTTTGTTTGTTTGTTTGTTTGCTGTTTTTTGAGATGGGGTCTCGCTCTGTCACCCAGGCTGGAGTGCAGTGGCGTGATCTCAGCTCACTGCAACCTCCACCTCCCAGGTTCAGGCCATTCTCCTGCCTCAGCCTCCTGAGTAGCTGCGACTACAGCACCCCCCCCCCCCGCCCCCCAACCACACCCGGCTGATTTTTTTTTGTATTTTTAGTAGAGATGGTGTTTCACCATGTTAGCCAGGATGGTTTCCATCTCCTGACCTTGTGATTCGCCCACCTTGGCCTCCCAAAGTGCTGGGATTACAGGCGTGAGCCACTGTGCCCGGCTGCATCAAACTTTTATCTGTGAAACCAGCAAGACCATCAGGTTGGAGCCCATGTAGTAACCAGGTCACTGAAGCTAAAAGAGGCTCATATAATTGCTGTGCTTGTGTTTCATGAAAGCAGAGGAAGAAAACAGTCCCTCACTCCTCGTTAGGGCCCTCTGTGCTGGGGACAGCTGGAGGCATGATTGATCACCAAGTTTTCAACACAGCAGGAGATACGTGGAAGAACTATGAGATATCTGGGAATCTCTAAAGACCAGAAGCATCTATTTGGCTATTCATAACCCTTTGCAGATACAAAATGTGTGTCACTTGCCCCACTAAAAAAGAATAAACCATGAGGATTTTAGGACTTTTCAGGGTGAGCTAGAGACGTTAGGGCTTCAAAGGCCAGGAAGTGCATTCAGATCTTCACACTCTCTAGGGTAGAATCAATTGTGTGGATTGTTACTGAGATTGCCAGGCAGCGCTAAGCACAGCATTGCAGGTGAGCCTGATAAATCCTGTTAAGTTCTCAATGCAGCTACTGCCCACCTGTTCTGTGGGTGATTTTTCATGGGCCGGAGATATATATCAGGATGGAAGGTGTTCAGTTTGGGCCAGCTGTGTCCATAACCAGACAGACAGCACTGCAATGAATGCTCCCAGAAGGAAACCAAAGAAGTTACTGTGATGGAGGACAGAGAACACAAAGCACTGTGCAGAAAATATAGGAACAGGGAAGCTTAACCCAAGGGCCCTAACTTAGTAATTGGTGGGTTTTGCCAAGGAAATGCTCTGTGATTCTTCTGGTGACTGTATCTACCACTGACGTACATGGTCCCTCAAGGAAGTGGATAAGGTGGCCTGTAATCCCAGCACTTTGGGAGGCTGAGGCGGGCGGATCAGGAGGTCAAGAGATCGAGACCATCCTGCAAAACCAACATGGTGAAACTCCGTCTCTACTAAAAATACAAAAATTAGCCGGGTGTAGTGGCGCATGCTCTAGTCCCAGCTACTCAGGAGGTTGAGGCAGGAGAATTGCTTGAACCTGGGAGGCGGAGGTTGCAGTGAGCCTAGATCGCGCCACTGCACTCCAGCCTGGGCGACAGAGCGAGACTTCGTCTCAAGAAAACAAACAAACAAACAAACAAACGAAAGGAGGTGCATAAGGTTCGCGCACAACGCTGCTGGGAGTGTCCACTGGCCTTCACGGTATCACCGGCTGCTCAGTGACTACGGGCCACCGTCCCTAGGCTACACTCAGGGAGCTGGGAAAAGCCAGGTACCCCAAAGCAAATACGCGGAGCTGCTGGCCATCATCGAAGAGCTGGGGAAGGAGATCAGACCCACTTAGGCGGGGAGCGAGAGCGCCGTGGAGACGCTGGAGCGCGATGTGATGCACGCTGGAGGACTGGTTCGGGAGTGCTTAGCAGAAACGGGCCGGAATGCCAGATCCTAGCTGCCTTGTTGGTTTTGAAGGATTTCCACCTTTTTACAAGATGAGAAGTAACAGTTCAGCTCCCCTGTTCAGATGAAACCCTTGTTTTCAAAATAGTTACAGTTTAGTTTTTCCTCCCGTGGTTCACGTGGCTCTGAACCTACAGTCTCAAAGATTGAGAAAAGATTTTGCAGTTAATTAGGATTTGCATTTCAAGTAGTTAGGAACTGCTCAGGTTTTTTGTTTGTTTGTTTGCTGTTTTTAAGCATTGATTTAAGAGATGCACCTAAAGTTATCTTATAGCAAACTGTAGTTTGCCTCCAAGACATCATTGTCTCTTTAATCTTCTCTTTTGAATACATTTGTTACCCACGGTGTTCTTTTTCCCTTTTCATAAGCTAATACCATTCTAGGGATTTTGTTTTTAACGCATATTGACAGCATGCTTTACTCAGTAGCCGGTTCCCATTTCCCATTTGCCATTCACAGTGTAGATTCTGCTTAATGTAACTTCTTTTTTGCTTACCTAATTGCATGACTATTCGTGCTTCAAAGTCAATTTTTAAAAATGCACAACTTATAAATATAGAAGAAACAGCAACCCACCAAACTTAACAAGGACCCCCGAACATGTTCATGCTAAGACTGTAAGTAGATCTCAGCTCCGCATTTAAGTCAGAAAAAACATCTGGAAGAAAATGACTAAAACTGTTTGCATCTTTGTATTTATTTATTACTTGATGTAATAAAGCTTCTTTTCATTTAAAAAAAAAAAAAAGGAAGTGCATGAGGTGTGTCTTGCTTTTGTGGCTCTGAGAGGGGATCTTAAGGAAACTTACTGTTCCCTATTTCTCTTTGTTTCTCCAGATTCTTGCAGGGGAGTAGAAAAACTATGACCCATGGCCAGTGTTTGTATGGACTATGAGCTAAGGGTTCTTACATTTTTAAATAGTTGAAAAAAAAATCAAAAGACTGATATTTATTACGTATGACATTATATAAAATTCAAACTTCAGTGTCCTTAAGTAAAGTTTTATTGTTCAGTTTGGCACGATTGACACTTTGAGTTGCATGATTCTTTCCTGTGGGGAGGGAAGGTTCTGTGCATTGATGTTTAGCCGCATCCTTGGCCTCTACCCAGTAGGGGCCAGCAGGACCCTTTCTCCATCCTCACAATCAAAGCCCTCTGCATATCTTACCAAAAGTGCCCGGGAGGGCAAAATCACTCGCTAGTGAGAACCGCCTTTTTGTTAAAACACAACCATGTTTGTTCATTTCACTGTTGTCTATCTGCTTTTCTGCAAAAGCAGCAGAGTTTACAAGTTGTAACAGAGACTGTCTGCCTCTTCAAACCTAAAATATTTACTCTCTGCCTCTTTACAGATGACGTTTCCCGAATCCTGGTCTAGCACATAGAAGGAACTCAGTGTTTGAACAAGGAAGAAGGGAGGGGAGGTAGAGAATCATAGAGTGGGTTGCTCTCTGGGGAAAAAATGAGTTGCTGTTGTTTTTCAGACACAAAGACCAAAGCACAGATGTCAGGTGGCAGGCCAGACTTTTCCTGAGAACACATGAGCACAAGTTTCTTTCTAAAGCTCTAAAGTGACACGTCTGAGTCCCTAAGATCAGCCTCTTCTACTTAAACTCCAGAAAGCTACCATTCATCATAGAAATTATGTCAACTAAAAACAATAAAATGGGAGAACACATAAGTACTGACTCTTGTAAGCAACTCCAGATCTTTTTGAAAAAATTAGCAACATGTTGGTTCATCAAATCCCAAGTTAACAGATTCAAAACGTTGTGAAATTCATGAAAGAGAAGGGCGTTGATATTCATTGGCCATTCAGCGTGTGCCAGGCATTCAGGGAGAATCCATACGTATATGAAACCAGAGAGCTCACTGAGAATGGGATCACTTCCTCATTTTTGACACAAAGAAATGTGCATCATAAACATGAAGGAACTGTCCAAGGTCTTATGGAGGCAGGAACAGAGCTGAGGACTCTGATTTAGATCCAGCCAAGATCTTTACTTCTGTGCTGCCATGCTGCATCTGCCGAATTATACACTGTAAAACTGGATTAGCCACATCCGCAAAGGTGGGAAATCTGCTCTGGGGTGAGTTGATATATCTAGAAATTCTGAGCATAAAGGGAATAGAGTCAGAGTCAGGCTCATTAAGTCCTTTTGCCACAGTGCAAAGCTCCTGCAGAGCAGCCAGGGCCCAGTTCCCCCAGGTTCCCAGGAGTATGAACTGACGCCTCCCAGGGTTACCTGACCTGCCTAAGATTTCAGTAAAGTGTTGGCGTTTCCATACAGCATGCTGAGCTGCTCTAGAAAGGCACTCTCAGACAATCCGAGGGAGGAAATGGACTGAAACGTCATGTCTGTAGAAGCAGCAGTATAAAGAGAGATTTATCACTTGTTCTGATAAATTGACAGTGAAATTAAAAAGCTTAATTATTTCAGCATGAATTTTGAGAGGCTTCTTTTCCCACTGAACATATGAAAAAGTTTCAAAGCATTCTGCAGCAATAAAACATCTGTGACCCAATTTACATAAAACAGAATAAAACTTGAGAGTTGTTCTGGTAGCAAAGAGCACGAAGGCAATGTGAACCCTTGTTTCATCTTCCATCAATAAACAGACCCTTGTGCATACAGTAGTCAGTGAAAAATGTCCTTATAAATCTCGAGGATGTGGGGAGATGGGGAGGGAGTTTCTGTCGGACCCAAAACACCACTGAGAAGAATGGTTAAAGGTGTGTGGCAGATCAAAGGCCAATGGAGAGTTCACTAATGGAAAGATAATGACCTCCAAGATGCTGGTGGGAAGATAAAACAGAATGAATAAATTTTAAGGACAAAAACACACTTGAAAAAAATATGGCACAAATGCATTCTCTGAATGTGTTGAATTATAATAATTCCAAGAAGTTTCTTTCATTCCATTTTGTGTGTGGCTAATGGAGAAAGGTGAGAAGCAGAGTCTAAAGCATTTTGCGTTTTTTTGTTTTTTTTTTTTTAAAAAAGGTCTTGGCTATGTCTGGAGCTTTAATCACAATGGATTGGGCAGTGCTTTAAAAAAAAAAAGTATCTTTTGAAGAAAGCTGAGATCCGATCCGATATACTCAATTCATATTCACGATTCTTGAGTGATTTAAAGTAGATTATTTTAAACTGATATAAAACTTGACAAAAATCTGTTCTAAAGGATGTATAGAATATTGACATATGGTAATTTACTAATTAGAGAAAAAATAGGCAACACTTACTTCTGTAAGATGTGAAACTTAAATTATGTAAAGAATTAACTAGATTAAATCAAGGGTGAAAATTCTTGGACTTTGTGTCTTTCTCACTCTTTCAATTTGAAAGTCCTACTCTCTGAGAGATATTTTTGGCTAATCCATGGTCTCAGTAAACAGAAGATGAGTTTAAAAACATAATTGGTTATAGATACATTTTAAATTAGCATTTTTTTACCTCAAAAATTAACTCGCTATACACTAAAGCAGTGGTTCTCAAAGAGGGGCAGCATTTCTTGGCTGGAAGAATTGTGAGAAATAAGGTCTTAGGGACTTTTCAAAATACAGCACAACTGGCCACCACTCACCCCTAAGCCAGGAAAAAGATTCAAATATACATCTCCACAGTGACATTAAATGCCAGCAACCCACGTCCAATTCTTATTACAAACCAGGGCCTTGATGACTCATTGTTATTGGTGAGAATAAGTCATTTCCTCAAACAGGTTGGGAACATGACTGTTAGCTCAATCGACACTATCCATGTCAAGGACTGGATCCCACTATCAGCTCAAGTGAATGGTAAAAGACAGAGCTTCACATTTGGCTGGAATTTGCCCCAGAGGTGTCACAAGAATGATCTTAAACCAACTGCCATTTAAAACCTTCACAAAGCTGGGCAGGAAGAAGTGATATTAATGGGAGGGCTTGAAGAATAAGTAGTCAGTCTTATTTTGCCTCTGGAGAAAGCTTGCCAGCATAGAGATCTAGGTAGTTGACGTGGTGAGCGGAATGGAAGTGTTCTGGAATACGGTGCAGAGTAGTGAACGCTGGGCAAACAGGTGGTGCACACCAGCTGACGGTCTCAGGGGAACTCTCCAGCCAGGGGTTGCCTTGTGAAAATGAAAATCCAGTGTTGCCAGGGTCTCACTTCGCAAAGATGACTGACAACCTGGATTTTTGTGTGAACTCACCTATTTTTTATATGATTGCAACTAATTTTTTTTAAAACCAGACGCGGTGGGAACCAATACCATAGAGTAAGCAAGCCTTATATGTGTGTCAAAGGCAGCCTGTAAATTGCCAGTTTGTCATCTCTGCCCCAAGCACTCCGAAGTCTGTCACAGTTTAAAGCCAGACATGCAGAGTCACTTGCCCGAGTGACATCACATTTGCCTCCACATCAACGTCCCAGAGGTTGCTTTTTCTGATTCACTGTTTTTGCTTTTTTTTTTTTGATACAATGAATAATTGAAGGATATGATTAAAAGTTACCCTGTGAAACTCATCTTAGCATTTATTGTGAGGGTATTATGCATGCTGCCTCTTATGTGATACAATCAGCTCTCAACGGAAAAATGTCTTCTTCAGCTTAATTATCAGATGTAACTGTGCTTTTAAGGGGAAGATACTTTGTTTTTATGTTTTACTGGTTCTGTGACTTATACAGACACTACCTGTATCTTGTCATTGAATGCTGGAAAACAAAGCTGAATTTGTGTGTTTACACTTCGGAATTGTTTCTGTTGTTACTCACCCTTCTTTCAATATACCTCACATGCTAACTCCTTTTTATTTGGTTTATCTTCTTATGCTTACTAGATTCTTGATGAGATAAGTTACTTCCACTTGAGAACAGAGCATAAAAGGAATATGTGAGAGGTATTTAAAAAATAATTTCAACTATTTGTAGCTCACCTCCTTCTAAAGTATACGTTGTTTGTTATGTTATGCAGGACCAAGAGTAGAGGAGTTATTATGTGTCCTGGTTCTAAACGGAGGACCTGTGATTGAATAAACTCAGAGGACTTGTGATTGGATAGACTCAAGCTAAAAATCGAGGGAGAGAGAGGTAGAAGGGATGATGTGGGGGAACCAGAGCACTGAGAAAGAGAAAGAAACACCCCCTACACACACACACACACACACAGATTCTAATAGGAATTCAATATCAAGATGATTCTATAAATCAAAATTCTGAAATCCACGTGTAAAACTAACACTGAGAAAAACACCCCCAAATTCAATATTTAATGTGAATTTACTTCAGATGAACTAAAATTAAGGAAGAAACTAGAATATAAATGGCATGATTGTGTTTACAATGTTTATGAGCTAAGGTAAAGAATAATATTTATA
The DNA here is from genome assembly GCF_047675955.1 of Chlorocebus sabaeus. Lineage (NCBI taxonomy): Eukaryota > Metazoa > Chordata > Mammalia > Primates > Cercopithecidae > Chlorocebus > Chlorocebus sabaeus. The sequence goes on along the minus strand of NC_132917.1, from coordinate 7,246,196 downwards.
AAAATAAGAAAATATATTAATAAAGAAGACAAGACATTAAAATTGAATTATTTAAAACATAGGAAAAGTCCTCAATAAACAGAATAAACTTTAGATTGGACACATTCTTGAAGATATGATATGTAAATCTGAAGGCTGAGGAATTGATCCAACATGAAACATGACAAATACAAAGACAGAAAAATATGAACTTCATTTAAGACAGAAGACATATTTAGGATATTTGTACAGGAAACAGTTCAGGAGCAACTCGCAAAAAATAATTTTAGAGATAAGTTAGAATATTTCATGAATGCTCCAATTAAAGACATAACTAGTGCCTAGCAGGATAAATATAAATAAATACATATCTGGACATACTATATTAAAATTCTATAAAATTAAGAATAAAGACACAATCTTAAAAGTGTCAGAGAGAAAAAACACACTTCTTCAAAGAAAAGGAAAAGAAAATTGTGCTGATACCAGACTTCTTGACAAGATCAATACATTCTAGAATATAATAATATAATATATTTTGATGGCTGAGTTTACTACATAATGAAAGCAAACCTGGAATTCTATATTCAGATAAATCATCATTCAAAGATACGTGAAAAGAGAACCTTTCTCAGAGGTACAAAATTTGCTCCCCAATACTGATCCTCTCTGAAAGAAGCATTCAAGTACATACCAAAGCAAAAAAACAAAACAAAACAAAACAAAACAAAATAAGAGGGGGGGGAAAATATGACCCTTAAAATGAACACAGAAACTGGTAAATATGGTGACAAATTTGGTTATATACTGATTGTAATTAATAGTAGGTTATAAAAAGATCAAATAAAATCTTTAACAATTAAGAGAAATGACAATGTTGAAGATGAAGATAATTGGTGACTATCAGTAGAAGTCGTTATATGATTGGCATGAGGATATAAATAAGTAAATTGATCATGTTAGAAAAAAGCATAATTGGTATTTAATTAAATGTTCAGGTATAATTACTGCAATAATAGAAATATTATATAAAGCTTCTAAGAAGTGGGGATGAGGTATGCATGAAGGGATTTTATATATGTATATATAATATATATTAACATATATATACAATATGTATTCATCCAAAGGAGTACAGAAAGAATATAAAGAAAAAACAGTAAAAATTGCATGCACACTAAAGAATTACAAAAGAATATGTTGGAAGTAAATCTAGCTATACCAATTAGAGAACTTTTTAAATGTAGAGCTCACCAGAGATGGGTAAAATAAAACATATGGAAAGATTGAAAATAAATAATAAAAATGTTTCTCCAGAAAACCAATAAGCAAAAAAAAAAAAAAAAAAAATTGTGGAAGTGATTATACTGATATTGAAGAAAATAGAATTTGAGGCAGAAAGTATTGATAGACATTAGGAAAGACACAATTAGATCATAAAAGAGTAATGAATACAACTTTTAAAATCATGAACTTCGATAACATAACAACATAATGTTATAAAGAATAAAAAAGAATTTATATTTTGCAGTCTGACCAAAGTGAATGTGATTATTCACATGATTTGCTTTTCTGAGGTAAATATTGGCGGTCTCCAAAAATTAGAGGAAGGTGAGTACTGCAAGCTTCCTTCGTGGCAAACTTTCCACTAGGTGGGACACTGCAATGAAAAATAGTCTCAACCAAATTCTTCCAGCTGTTTCATCATTATTAATAAGAAGGTACCAGCTGAGGGAGGTGGCTTATGCCTGTAATCCCAGCACTTTGGGAGGCCAAGGCAGGTGGACCACCTGAGGTCAAGAGTTCGAGATCAGCCTGGCCAACATGGTAAAACCCCATCTCTACTAGAAATACAAAAATTAGTAGGGTGTAGTGGCAAATGCCTGTAATCCCAGCTACTCGGGAGGCTGAGGCAGGAGAATCACTTGAACCCAGGAGGCAGAGGTTGCAGTGAGCTGAGATCGTGCCATTGCACTACTCCAGCCTGGGCGACAAAAGTGAAATTCTGTTTAAAAAAAAAAAAAAAAAAAAAAAAAAGCCAGATGTGGTGGCTCACACCTGTAATCCCAGCACTTCGGGAAGCCGAGGCAGGTAGATCATCTGAGGTCAGGAGTTCAAGGCCAGTCTGACCAACATGGTGAAAAACAAAAAATTAGCCAGACACGGTGATGGGCACCTGTAATTTCGGCTACTCAGGGGGCTGAGGCATGAGAATCACTTGAACCCAGGAGGCAGATGTTGTGGTGAGCCGAGACCACGCCATTGCACTCCAGCCTGGGCAACAAGAGCAAAACTCCATCTCAAAAAAAAAAAAAAAAAAAAAGTACCAAATCATAAAATATGCCCTGTAAACTTTCTGTTCTTTAAATGCACTGACAGCATCTTGCAGAGGAAGTTTACAGGAAATGGAAGCCACATACTTAATGGCAGAATTCAGTCAACCTATTGGAGCCAGGTGATCAAACTCATCTATCAGTGGGAAGATGCAGGGACACTCCGATAACGTATAATTCTTAAGAACGTGGATTACAGGTCTTGCTAGATTCATATACCAAAAGAGTACCCTCATGCAAGGGTGGAAGGACCTGTATAACTCCAGGCCAACCTACACACCTTGAACCCAATTCAATCCACTTAGAGTAACCACTTTGATGTTGGCTTTTTTTTTTTTTTTTTAAAGGACATAATTTATTTTTTAGAGCAGTTTTACCTAGGTTCATGGAAAAAGTTAGCATTAAATGCCGAGTTCCCACATACTCCCTGCTCCCACTCCTCCATACACATACAAGCTCCCCAACTATTGATAACTCTCACCACGGCGGTATATTTGTTACAATCAATGAACCTGCCTTGACATATCATTATCACCCAAAATCCATAGCTATGCACTCTCTGGGCTCTGACAAATGTATAATGACACGTCTCCACCATTGTAGTATCCTACAGAAGAGTGTCATTGCTCCACAATCCTTCTGTGTCCTGCCTTTTCATCCCTCCCTCTCCTGTAACCCCTGACAACTACTAATGTTTTCATTGTCTTCCTAGTCCTTTCTTTTCCAAACTCTCAGGTAGTTGGAAAAGATAGTAGGTGTCATTTTCAGACTCACTTCTTTCACTTACCATATGGATTTAAGGTTCCACCAGGTCTTTCTATGGCTTAATAGCCCATGTCATTTAAGTGCCAAATACTATTTCATTTTCTGGGTATACCATAATTTATTTATAAATTCTCCTACTGAAGGACATCTTGGTTGCTTTCAAGTTTTAGCATTTATGAATAGAGCTGATATAAATATCCACATGCAGGTTTGTAAGAGGAACTAAGCTTTTACATCAATAGAGTAAATTCAAAGGAGTAAAATTGGCTGATTATATAGTAAGAATATGTTTAGTTTTATAAGAAACTGCCAAACTGCCTTTTAAAGTGGCCGTACCATTTTTGCATTCTCATGATGCTGACTTTTGATTAGAATAGTTCAAATACAAAGTAAATATCCTTGGGTTATGTAATCACAATTAAGATATTTTTATATAAACAAACTACTAATACGTGGATTAAAACATAACTGTAAATACATATTTATATGTCATATACATTTTTTATGCTGCAATACTCTAAAGAAAATTATATGACCAAATCTTAAGGATAAATGGGAAAAATATAAATCATAGAAAAATGTTTTAATAATCTTTTCTCAGATGTGTCAGCTTGATAGCTCGAGCTGGGAAAATAAATAGCAAGAATGAAAGCATTTGAACAGTATAATTAATAAATATGATCTAGCATATGCATATAAGTGGATGTGCATACCGCCAACTACAGAATATGTATTTTACTCAAGCCTATATAAAATATTTGTAAGTGCACATGTTAGGATGAAAATCTCAATATAGTTTAGAAATATATATATAATAAAAGCCCTCTGACCACATGCTTTTACATTAGAAGAATATATATATACCCATATAAATATAATATGTGCTTTTGTGAGTAACCTTTTCTTTACTGATGCAAAGAGATATTTGAGAAGAAATTACCCCACACCCAGCTTTATGATATAGTTAAATGACCTTGACAAGTTTTTTGGACCTATATCTAAACAAATTTACAGGCAAGACCCAATATTCTAAGAAGAGCATCAAATAAATTTGGGAAGTTCTATTACACTGATGATATTTTTGAACCAATGAACTAAGCATCTGTATTTCTGTTCTACCTCCAGATTCCTTGGCATGTGAGATAATAAATTGTCCCATACATTTTGTTATAATATTGTCCCATACATTTTTATTAAAGTGTTTTTACTTGCAGCAAAATCAACCTCACTTATGCAGCTATTATCTGCTATCTTTCTTTTTCTTCCTTTCCTAGTCAATATTGAATCTAACACTGGGTTTCACCGACACATGGGACTAGTAGAAGAGATTGCACCCAAACAAAAATTCACTCCTAGAGAAAAACATAATCTAAGCAACTCCTTTTCGAAACACAGAAAACTAAAATTATGCAAAGAATTTATGTGTTTGATTCAGACAGAAAATTACCAACTCTTTTCAATTTACAATCATTTATATTTCAAAATATGTAAGACATTTATGTACCTTCATTTTTTAAAGTAATCCTCTGTGGCAATGACCCTGAAGAAAATCCTTTGTTTTTATATATTCAAAAATGTGTCTCATTTTCAAACAATGTGATACATGCTTGTATTTGGATTGTCTAATTGAATTTCTACAGCAACCCCATATAGTTGGAAATATCCCCATTTTAATGACGAGGAACTGAAGTTGAAATAAGTTAATTAAGAGAACTTGACAAAGCATTATATGAGAACTTGCCAAAATAGTAATAACAACCGTGGCATCAGCAGCAGCAACAACAACAATATCTTCAACTTGCACTTCTTGGTTTCTGGATATGGAAACAAAAGACATCCTTAAGCACCATTAATCTCTTCTCAGTAAAATAAGCAGAGATCATGGCTGTGGTTATGCTGTAACCTGAAAAATAACATTAGTTCAAATATTGCATCTTGGTCTAACAAAAAATTGACTGAAAAATTGTTTACTTTGAGTGTCATGTTGAAGCCAGTGTCAGACAGTCAAATCCACTTTATTTCACTTGAGATTGTTTGTCTCTTTTACTTATATTTGACTTTTCTCTTTAAAAAAACTATTGGAGAGTCACAAATATCTTTTCCCAAAAAGTAAAGTATTACATATTGCACTCAGAACAGAACAGATGGATTCTTTTCTAAAGAAAAAGAAGACCATGACACCAATGTGGATGACAAGAGAATGTCATACCACTACTGGGAGGTTGTTCTTGACAACAAATTAAACAACAACACGATATCACAGCACACATATTAGAATGGCTAAAATCCAGAACGCTGACAACACTACATGCTGGCAAGGATGTGGAGCAACAGGAACTCTCATTCATTGCCGGTGGGAACACAAGATGGTAAAGCCTCTTTGGAAGACATTTTCACAGTTTCTCATAAAAACTAAACGTACTCATACCATACGATCCAGCAATCGGGCTCTTTGGTATTTACTCAGAAGAGCTGAATACTTACTTATATCCACACAAAAACCTGCACACAGAAGTTTATAGCACTTTTATTCACAATTGCCAAAATTTGAAAGAAACTAAGATTTCTTTCAGTAGGTGAATGGATAAACTCTGGTATAACCAGACAACGAAATATTATTTAGTGCTAAAAGTAAATGAGCTAGAAGTCACGAAAAGACAGGAAGGGAACTTAAATATGTATTACTAAGTTAAAGAAGCCAATCCGAAAAGAGCATATAGTATGATTCCAACTATCCCACATCCTGGAAAAGGCTATGGAGACAGTGAAAGACCAGTGATTGCAGATACTGTATGGCAGGTGAGAGTAGAGGGATGAATAGGTGAATAACCAGAGCACAGGGAATTTTTAAGGCAATTAAACCATTTTGTATGATACTGTAATGATAACAGGTATCATTTATGCATTTGTGAAAACCCACAGAATGTACCTCACCAGAAGCCCCCATGTAAACTACGGACTTTGGGTGATAATGATGTGTCAATGTAGGTTCATCAATTACAAAAAGTGTACTGCTATGGCATGGGATATTGACAATAGGGGAGGTTGTGTGTGTCTGTGAGGACAGGGGTTATATCTTTAAAAACCAAAGTTTAGTCATTAAAAGAAAAAAGTAAACATCAGATGAGCAGGACAGACCAGACATCCAAGACCCAACCCACATGTTAAGAAGAAACAGAATCATGCAGTTAATATCCACTGGGCCTCCAATTTGTACCTATGCAAGATATTTGCATATTCTCTTATCCACATTTTGATAAAGCTATTTTTTGCAAAATCATCTTTATATGCAGCTATGTTACCTTATATTCTTTTTACCTTTATTTTAAAGGTTTATTTTAATGAGTTGTGCCCATTTGAAGTCACTGATTTTTTTGCCCTTTCTGATTCATTATTTGCTTCAACAACCTTGCTTAACACCCCAAAACTGTGATTTTAAAACTTTTCTTTATTTTAATTAGTCTTTATCATTTCTGTGTGCTCCTAGTTCAAGTTTCATGAATTAGTCCTGTTAGAAAACTCATTGATTGCCACTATGCTTTGAAGAGCTTTGGAAAGTTGAGGGTAATTTGCATTACTAATAGCCTACTATTAGCCTATATTTGAACTGAACTAAAACTCCAGTTGGTTTGTGAACAGCCTTTTACTCTGCTTTAGGCAGGGCCAATCTGACCATTTTGAGCTCAGCCTCCTGTCTGCCAATATACAGCCTTTCACATATCAATGACAACATAGATAAATGAACAACTTCTCAATTTCTGCTGATTGAACAGCGCATCATGGCCACAAATCCAGCAACTGCAGCACTATGCATTGTGTTTGAGTTTGCCATCCTTTATTTACAGACAAATCAGTTTGGGAACATTATTCTTTTCTGGAAATGTGGTGGAGAAAGAGAAACACAATGCAGATATATTTATATACACAATGGATGCTTTGGGATTAGAATGAGAATCTCGAATAGCATAGTGGAGATACAATATATCAAGAGTAATTTCAGTTTATTCCAAGCCTTAGGGATTTATTTTTGTAAGTTATAAGAACTGCAAAGATATCACTGTGGGCCACTCAAGGCTTGGCAATTTACACTTGGGATACTTGCAAATATACTTTTATATCTGGTCAAATAAGTTTTTAAAAAAAATATGTTGGCTAAGAAAGATTAATGAGACATAGACACATCTGATGGCTATAGCAAATCTGGCAGCCATGATAAAAATTTTGCAGAATGGAAACCACAAAGGAGAGGGCTGGTGTCATAGACAAAGAATGGATTTAGTAAACTTTGCTGGTGGCGTAACATGAAAGTAGAAACACAGAGGTGGTTACTCTGAGATCACGTGTCTAGGCTTATGTCCAGAAAAGAAAATGCACAATGAAAGACAGAGCCTCTTAATGAGAGGCTCTAAGCCCATAAGATCACAGAGGCAGATGGATTTGGCTTGGGCATTTCTTGGGAAGAAGTGCCCTATCTTATCAAAGGGTCTGATGCTGGGCCTTTTCCTAAATATAGCTGATGTCAACAGTCTCTATGTGTCTTACATGTCAGAATTCTGCATAGCTGCTAATTTATTCTCAGAGATCTGTTGATAGAAAGCAATGGACTCAGGGGAAACCAAAAAACTGAGCATTGGAAAGTTGAACTGATCGACACTGTCCAGATGCTGCCATGAAAACAGACCAGCCTTTCATGCAGTTATGTCCATAATCTTAAAACTCCTAATACTTGTCTGGCAATTAAGAGTTTCCAAAAAATGTTTCTTATTAATTAGGATATTGAATTTTCATTATGATACTACAAGGTAAGCAGGTTTAAACAGAGTTGATCTAGGAAAGAGTACTCATGGTTTCAAGATTAACTCCTGTGCCCATACCTCAGTCATCAGTGGGACTCTAGGCTGCTGGAGTGCTTGTTTTTGTTAGTAACCCTTGAGTCCTTCAAGTGACCTTTCACACGTGCCTAGCTGTTTCTGCTGTCACCTCTGCTCTGTTGTCAGGTCACTGCATTGCCTATGATTTATTCAGTTACTGCTATTTCCACATATATCCCTGTTTGGTTTTCTCTTTTCTTCTTTAGAATAATCCCATTTCATGACAACTGAGCTGTAACCATAGGAAAATTGGGTATTCCTAGGCAGTACAATGGTATAATCATAAAGATATCTTAGAATATGCACTGCTTTTGAGTTTTCCAAGCACTCTCCTACTCTACTTCATACTGCATTCTCACAGCACCTCAGATTGGTGGATATTATTCTCACCTTGTTGGTGACAATTGTGAGACACAGGGATTAATGTGCTCACAAGGGATATTTCATAGTAATAAGATGAGACAGATCTAAGACCAGTGTTAAGAAAGAACTATGTAAAATATCTGAAATCTACTGAGTCTTGTTAGTGTTTGACGTCTTCATATTAAATAAACAGCATCAAATGTATGTAGAATACTCTATCAATAACCAGTACCTCACACTGTGCATTGTGCAAGATGATGTTGGGTGGACTATACTTCCAGCCCCTAAGAAATCCTGCTGACAGTAGGAGAGGTAAAATACGTTCACAAATAAATGAAAATGCAATGCAGACAAGATAAACACTTTAACAAAGATGTAGATAGAGTGCTTTGAGGCTTCAGGGGAAAGGTAACTTTTGTTTTACTAGGAAGGATTTTTGACATTATGGAAGATTGGAAATGTGCACTCTTTTTAAAATATCTTATGTGCAGATAAGAGAGCTATAAATTTAGCATAACTTATACATGATGAAAAGACTGAGATTTGGAAAATTAGTGAATTTTGCACCATCCAAGGTAAATTGAGTCTGAGAAAAGCCATTTGCTTGATGAGAAACCTGGTGGCGCATCTTACAATAAAACACACTCTCTTCTCACAGTGAAATGCCATTACAATTCCTGTGAAATGGCATGTTCTCGAGAGGTAATTGCAAATTTCTTTCCCAAGCTGAAATTTAGGAATAACCAAGCAGGCCTTGAAATCAAAAGCACCAGTTGGCTCCATGTCCCTTAGCAAATTTTTTCCAGAAGTAAATAATTGTTACTGGCTGAAATGACATTCGGCTGAGGCAAAACAGGCCTTTGGAGACCCAGCGGGGTGCTAATGGTCAGATGGTGTGTCCTCGACTTGCTGGGGTGTAGAGCAGTGCATTGAATCTTGCCCATGCTATTTGAAACACTTAGCTTTTCAATAGGGAGTGCTCAGAAGGAGATGAAAATTGCACTGGCATCAGAATGAAAACAAAGAGGAAAAAATGGAAACAAAATTGGTGAGCATCACTCTCAGAAGCTGAGGCTTATTTCTTCGTCATTGTTAAATTTTCGGGAATTTATTTTTGAAAATTTCTATAGTGAAATGCCAAGCTCAGTTAAGAACAATGGTGTGTTTAGTGACTATTAGTCAACAGCAATGCTGATAATACATGTGTTTCAAAGGGAGAGGAATGTAAGAGAGGAGAGGGAAAAAAAGGAAAAAAGAAAAAGATTTTAAAAAAGCACCTACCCAAAGCACAATAATAGAACTAGTTCAAAAGTCACTCTCTTCATCAAAATTGGAGTCAGGAAAATGGTACTGAGTTATTATGGCACCCCCGCCCACTGATTCATGATGGATGCAGTACAATCTCTCTAGGTTTCTGAGCGGGAAATCCTCAACCTGGAAGCTTCCATAGAAATGATCACTTGCTCCCTGGAAATAAGGCAGGGAGATGAGGGAGGTGTCCCTGAACTAAAGTGATGCCCTGCTATTTTCATCGCTATTCCATGTGGTTCCATCATCCCAGTGTTGATGCCGATAGTCAATGAGTTGCCAAAAAAGATGTGCTGCTTCCCAGGGATGTGATTTCTTCCTTTTCCAAGTTTATTTTCAGTGGGAGCCCACAAAGGTAGAATCACTCCCCAGTGTAGTAGATAACACAATATAGAAAAATTTACATCTGTGCTGCCTTTCAGATACTGAACAACCTTAAGATGGCAAATGCCTGTTACAAGATGTCAGTCATTCTTGGGTTGAAAATCTTTGCAGGGAAGATACAGAGATTTAAGTACCGGTAACATGCCAGATGCAGAGCTAGGTTTTTTCACAGATGCCTATTGTTCAATATAATTTATCCTTGCAAAGACTCTGGAAGGTGAGGATTAGCCCATTTTGTAAATTAGGAAAAGGAGATTTAGAAGGAGTACAGATCCCCATTCATGGACACATAGTTAGTAAGTTGTGGGTCTCATATTTAATCCAGGTCCAGAGCATTTCTTCTGTATGGAAGTGCAGAGTGGTATGAGCTTGGCTGAATTTTCCATTGTGTTCTTGGTTGCCCGCTTTCCTAGCTGGTTCTCTGTCTAGACAGTCTGTTGATTTTTTTAGTGACACTGAATTCTTTTAATAAATTCCTTTTCTGTTGCAAGTATCTATTTTTGCTTCAGATACCTATTCAGCTTACCTGTCATTTGCACCCAAGAATTCTGACTGATGCGAAGTACAAGGGAGTCATACAGGAGGGGAGAATACCTCTGTCTGGAGGATGGTGGAGAGAGCCAGACAAGGTTCATGAAAGAGGGCTGGGTCTAAGATGATAGGAAAGTCAGAGTAAAGGGATAAGGGAGTGGCAATGGCAAGATTACAGGGCAGCCAAGTATGTGATGTGCTCTAAAACACAGACCCAGGTTCATAATCATTATGGTTAGCTCTATTAATTTCCTGTTGTCTTTTTACTTTTATTTCAGTGAGAATTCTGTCAAAATGGTGACAGTGCTTCCCCATTTCTCTATCTTAATTTCTATGGGGTTGAATTTGTCATAAGCAATCTTTTGTCTCTTATCTCAGCTCAGAAATGACTGAATAAAAGGTCATGTGTGCAGCTAAATAAACATAGTGACATTTTTCTGTGCACATATTTTGCTGATGTACCTACAGACCTTTAAAAAATAGAAACTTTTGAAGCAAAAATGCTTTTAAAATTCTGTCCAAACATGTTGGTGGGAATCTAGCCAAAAGCTAGTAGGATACTGAATAAAGAAATAGCTTTAAAAGAAAGAAAGGGAAAGAGAAGGAAAAGAGAGGACAGAAAACTAACCTGCTGCTTTTATTTAAAGATAGAAATAGATTAAAATGCATGTTTTATTTTTGTAAGGAAAAGAACTCTCATCCACAAAAAGATGTAAGATAGATAGATGATAGATAAATATATAAGATAGATAGGATAGATAGATTAGATAGATAGATATAGATAGATGATAGAGATGATAGATAGATAGATAGATAGATAGATAGATAGATAGATAGATAGATAGATAGAATAGATAGACAGAAGTGATCTATTAGGGGAATTGTCTCATGCAATTTTAGAGGCTGAGAAGTCTCATGATAAGCAGTCTGCAAGCAGGAGAACCAGGGAAACTGGCAGTGTAATTCTGTCCAAGGCCAAGGGCCTGAGAAATTGGAAGGCAACTGGTCTAATTCCAGGAGTCCAAAATTCTGATGCCTGAAGGTAAAAGAAGATAAATGTACCAATTCCAGAAGAGACAACAACAAATTCTCCCTTCTTCCTTCTTTGTATTCTATCTGGGCTTTCAACAGATTAGAGGATGCCCATTTACATTGGTGAAGGCTGACCTTCTTTACCCCGTCCACCAATTCCAATGTTAACCTTTGCCAGAAACATCCTCACACATATACCCAGAATAATGCTTTGCCAGCCATATGGGTAAGTAACCCTTATCCCCATCATATAGATTGACATCTAAAATTAAACATCACAGAGGGTTAAACATAAAACACATTCCTAGCCCTAAAGGTAAAGATACTGAATAGACTAAAAGACCTATATTCAACATTTAAGAAAAACATAATTCAAGGGATATCAAATAACCTTAAACAAGAGAACTAGAGAACATTTTATAGAAAATGTAACATTTACTTAAATATTATAGGATAACAAAGCATTAGATTCAAAAAGAATGAGACCCAGAAATAAATCCTCACATATATGGTCAAATGACTCTTGACAAGGGTGTGCCATGACCTTTACCTTTGGGGAAAGAACAGTCTTTTCAACAAATGATGTTGGCAAAACTGGATATCTACATGCAAACAAATGAAGTTGGACCCTTACCTTACATCATACGCAAAAATGAGCTCAAAATGGATCAAAGACTTAAACATAAGAATGAAAACTAGAAAAGTTTTAGAAGAGAATATAGAGAAAAGCTTCATGATACTGGATTTGGCGATGATTTATTGAATATAATGCCAAAAGCATAGGCAATAAAAGACAAAATAGATAAATACGACTTCACCTAAATTAACTTTTATGCATCAAGTTTCACTATCAACCAAGTGAAAAGGCAACCCAGTGAATGGGGGAAAGAATTTTGAAAATACTATATCTGTAAACAGAATTAAAATTCAAAATATACAAAGAACTCCTCAACAACAAAATCTGATTAAAAACAGGGCAAAGGGCAAATGTATTGAATAAACTTTTCTCCAAAAAAGATATACAAATTACCAATAAGCACATGAAAAGATGTTCAATATCACTAGGCATTAAAAAATGCAAATCAAAACCACAATAAGATATTATATTACTTTACATCCATTCGGTGAAGTAGCAAATATACAAAAACAAATCGAAGAGAAAGAAAATAATAAGTGTTAGCAAAAACATGGAGAAATTGGAACCTTTTTTCATTGTTGGTGAGAATCTAAAATGTAAAGCTACTTTGAAAAACATGTTGATGATTTCTCAAAAAGTTAAATATTGATTTACCATATGATCTACCAATTCTACTTCTGGTTATATAACCTAAAAAGCTTCGAAGCAGGGACTCTAACAGATATTTGTATATCAATGTTTATAGCAGAAATTTTTCTATTAATCAAAAGGTAAAAACAAACTAAAGGTCCATACACTGATACACAGACAAAATATATACAGACAATAGAATGTTATCCGTCCTTAAAAAGAAAGGACATTCTGGCACATGCGACAGCATGATCAATCTTGAAGACATTAGGCCCAGTGAAATAAGCAGACACAAAAGGACAAATAGTGAGTGATTCCATTCATATGGTGTACCTAGAGTTGTCCAAATCACTGAGAAAGAAACTAGAATCATGGCTGCCAGGAGCGGGGGGTAAGGGAGGATGGGAAGCCATTGTCTAATGGGTATAGAGTTTCACTTGGGGAAGACGGAATGTTCTGGAGATACACAGTGGTGATGCTTGCCCAACAATGTGAATATAATCAATGGCACTGAACTGTACACTCTAAAATGATCAAAATGAGAGAGAGAAGCAGAGAGACAAGGATTGATTGACTCCAAGTGGGAGGAACACCAAATGCTAAAAGTGGAAGATGCTTGAGAAACTAACTTGGAGCCACGTTGCAAAACGTTCCTGGGACCCAACAGTGAGAACTTTTTCCTATAGGGGTCTACCAGAAAACCATCTGAGATTATCAATCAGGGCAGTCTCTCCATCAGTTTTAGGCTTTGAGTAAATTACTTCAAATTAACTGAAAATGGATGAAAAGGCATCACATTAGAGCAAGAAGGCCAGTAATGAGGCACCTGCAGTAACAAAGCAAGGACTGAAGACTCGTACCAGGGCGCTGGCACCAGAGGTTGGGAGAGAAGGGACAGATGGAAGATGAGCCTTTAGGAGGTAGAATTGGCAGAGCTCAGACAACCCATGGTAGTATTTTGAGAATTTCCCAAAGACACTCCCAAGTTTAATCCTCTGATTGCCAGTTTCACACATGCCAGTTGACATGTGTGTCATTATCTTATCATGACTCTCCTGAGAGGGGAACAAAATGCAGGATCAATGTCATAAACACAGCCCTCTGTGCCACAGAGGTTAAGAAGGTGGAACAGATTTACAGCAATCTTGATAATCGCTGATGCCTAGCTTTCTTCTTGCTCATTACCTCTGGTAAGGACCCATGGGTTGGCCCAGAAAACATAAGTAGTATAACTAGGCCTCTGAGTACACCCCTCTGTGCTGCTTCTAGATAGCCAATGGCTCTGGCTTTGAAATTTTTGTTCACTTGGATTCAGCTTGGGCCAAAGACAATCTGCTTGCAGGCTTTGGGAAGACTCCCAAAACTCAGACCGCCTCTCAACTGCTACTCAACCTGTGTCTCTCCTTACAAGATTGGTCAAGTTTCCTGCTAGTCTGTACTTTTGGCAGAGATGATGTGAGGGTACATGAGATGTGGCTGTAAATCACTGAGGTTGTTCCTGGTTTGCAGTAAGGAACTACTCATTTTATTTCCTGTTCTAACTTCTAGCATGATATGACTTCTCTGGTCCTTTCCATGCCAGATTTTCAGGCCACAGTCTCACCTGGTCATCATCCTGATGCACTGCAGACCTCAACAAACTGGGCCCTCTGGCTCCTCACAGAGTGCTCCCTGCCAAGTTCCTGCTGCTGGTCAGAGAGGTTCTGCCAACCATAAAAAGGAACGATGGATCTGACTCTAGACTGCGTGGCTATCCATCTTTTCTCATAGCTTGCCCGTCCAAGATAGGATCTATCCCATTTTAACAGCTCAACAAATACTGATGTACCTATATTCAATTCAACATGCGTTTATGTAGGATCCACCCAGGGCCAGTCATTCTACTGGGCACTGAAGATACAACAATAAATGAAGCAGCTCTAAGTGTCCAGAAGTTTATTATCTAAATGAGGGAACATCAACAAATCAACCAATTTTAAAAATAAAAAATAACTGCTAAATAGAATACAAATTCCACTGCCGGGTCGGCCATAACGGTGAAAAATACATCGTTCTTATTGGTGAGGATGTGAAAAGAGTGGATCAAGGAGTTTTGGTTTTTGTTGTTTTTTTTTTTAAATTAATCAGACATACTGAGGCATAATTTGCAATCAATAAAACATATTTTAAGTATACAGTTAAGTAAGTTTTATGGGTACATACAACAATCATGATCAAGATAGACAATGCTTCTACCATGCCAACGATTTTCCTTGTACTCTTTCCATCAATTCTCACCCAGAACCCACCCCTCTCTCAACACACCACTGACATGTTTTCTAGCAATATAGATTGAATTAGTCTAGATGTCGTATCATTGGAATTATATGGTATGTACTTTTTCTTTAGTCTGGCTTCTTTTTTGCAGTATCATATTTCTGAGATTCACTCATGCTCATTTAATAGAGTTTCATTCCTTTTAATCACCGAATAATCCATTGTATTCATATATTGCATCTTGTTTATCAATAGACAAGTTGATAAACATCTGAGTTGTTTCCAATTATAGACTATAGTGAATAAAGCCGTTAGGAACATTTGTGTACATGTCTTTGTGTGAATATGCATTTTCATTTCTTGTGTGTAAATACCGAGGAATGAAATTGTTCCATCATGCGGTAAGTTTCTGATTAACTTTATCAGAAATTGCTGTTAGTTTCCAAAGTGATTGTAATAACTTTATATTCTCATCAATAGTGAATGACAGATCCATTGGTTCATCTAACACTTGGTACTATCAGTCTTATTGACATTTTAGCTTCATGTGACTACGCAGCTATATCTCATTGTGATTTTAATTTAAATTTCTTTAATGATTCATGATGTCTACCAGTTATTCATGTGTTTATTGATGATTCATACACCTTTTTAATGTATAAATTAGTGCCTGTTTAATTTTTTTAATTGGGTTGTTTGTCTCCTTGTTATTGACTTGCAAAGGTTTTTTACGCTACATATTCTGGATACAAGTCCTTTGTCAAATATGCATTGCTGATGTTTCCTGCCACTATATGGCTTGTCTTTTCATTTTCTTAAGGTGCCTTTTTAAAAGCAGAAATTTTACATTTTGATGAGATGTGCTTTATCATTTTTTCTTTAATAGTTATTGCTTATTGTGTCTTAGCTAACAAATTTTGCCAAACCCCAGTCACGGAAGTTTGCTTTTTGTATTTTCTAGAGAAGTATTACAGTTTTTACTTTTCCATTTAATCGACTGATTCATTTTGTTTGAATTTTCTATGTATACCATATGGTTAGAGGTGAGGATTATTTATTTTCATATGAATATCTCATTTTTTCAACTCCATTTATTGAAAAAATCTATCAATTATCCATTTAAATCTTTTTTCTCCTTTGTTGAAAATCAATTAGCCATATATAAATGGTTTTATTTATAGACTCTCCTTTTTTTTTCTACTAGTCTATGTATCTTTTTAACTTAAGATTGTCTTGTTTGTAGTAGCTTTATAGTAAGTGTTGAATTTAAATAAAGTCCTCCATTTTGTCCTATCTACACTGAAGTCTTTTGAATTCTCAATAAAATTCTACAATTCTTATCTATTTCCACAAGAGTCATTTGGGATTTTAATTTCATTTGCATTGAATCAATAAGTCGTTCAGTGAAAATTGATGTTTTAACAATATTGAATTTCCTAATCTATGAGTAAGTGTTTTAGTTTGCTGGGGCTTAATATTGACGGAGATTCCAAATATTAATGTGACATGTATGTTCCAGGTGCCATGTTAAGTGCTATATACATGTGTCTGTTGGTTTAAATATACACATCTGAACATAGACGCATTGTCCTGTATGTAACAACTTATATTTATTTATGTATAATATACAAATAAATTCTCTCTCCTTATACTTATTGTTTTCATTATATAGAGTCGTCATACATTTTCTCCACAATTCACCTGAACCACTGTCATACTAAACACTTGTTATTAGGCTCATCTGTAAATATGAAAGAAACAAATAGAAGTACATTCTGCTTATCTGTTCCTTCAGGTCACAGACGGTGAAACTGCTCATGAGAACAGTCTCTGACCTCGGACAGAATGAGGCTCCATAACAGGGCACTCAGAGTCCCCTCACAGTTGGTCTGATGATGGTACTCAATTAACTAAGTTGCAAAGAGCTGCACACAACAAATTTTAGAAGAGTGTGAACCAAATGGAGCATCTCTAACTTGCAGAGAGAGAAAACTACATGTGCGTTACACATCTTTGTATTGCAGTGTGTCTGTACTCATCCGATTATGCATTGCAGACAAGGTAAAAATGAATAGACTGAATACGAACTTCTTCTTGCCAAAGAAAAAGAACAGAGTCTGTGATACCACAAAACCTTGCAGTTCTGATACTCTTTGGCAAATTCAGATGGCATTGTGGAGTGGGCCTCAGATCTTGAACACTTTCTCTCTCCAGCAGCAATGAGGCTGGTGAATAGTTATGGCTGACTGTTTTCACATTCTTCAGTTTCCAAAATATACTTTGGGTGGAGCTAAAGGGTATGAGATTCTCCCTAAAATAAGAAATCACATATCCTAGAAAAGCAGCCAAACTTAATTATTTATTCCTTCATATAACACACAGCTGTTGAAGGTCTATCTATACCAGATACCTTGCTCTGCATTGGGAATAGCAAAATGGAACTTATTCCTGCCTTATTGTACCATATAATTGAGAAGGGAAAACACAATTAAGGAAGAAATGACAATAAAGTAGGAAATGAAGGAACAGGTGCTGTGGTCACACATATCTACTATACTTGGGGAACTCTCTAGAAAAAGCCAGAAAGACTTCTGTGGGAAGTGAATACAAAGGGGAATGCTGTGGACATGTTAACAGTCAAGGAAAATAATCACAGATTCAAGAACCAAATGCCATGACCTGGAGGTCAAGAGTCCGGATTTTGAAAGAATATGAATGGCCACAACTAGAATCTGGGGTTTGTGGGTGTAGGGAAGAGAGATAAAAAAATTGACAGAAGACAGTGACCTGAGTTTAGCTTTCATATGGAAAAAATATATATATCCAGTTTGAGAGCAGGTGAGACAAAATCATTAGAGGAGGCAATTGAAGATTTGAGTCACAAAGGACACTGGAGAAAGCATAGCATCTGAGAAGGTGGGGCACAGGCCACCCAGAGGCAGGCAGAGGCACCAGCTGCACACACGTCTGGGAATGCCTCTCCCAGTAAATTAGGGGAAATTGCAGTAAGATTTAGTTTCAAGAGCTTTATATTTGTAGAATTTGTGCAGAAAATTGGAAGTATTCACACTGGTTAACTTTGCTCAGTGACTGGTGAGGTTCTCTGGTGACTGATGGGATGGGGAGGAGAGGAGGAAGAAAAAGAGAAGGAGAATGTTTGAGGCAGCCCCACTGGACCATGGGCAGAGACTGGGCTGTTGACAAGTCAAAAGTTACTTGCACGTCTGATGGCAAGAGGAGGGCTGGTGCTTCTCATGTCCACAGGTCCCTGGACATGATCATGGGTGATTCTCCAGAGCTCTCAATACACAAGTGCAGTCATGAAGAGGGAGCCAGTGAGATGTATCCGGGTTTCATATTTTCCAGGAGTGCAAGATAGGATAAAGAGTCAAACGTTGAATATGTTGATAAAGAGAGTTGTTGGGGGGATAAACCAAGCAAGTTAAGCTAAAAAGAAAAAGATAGATGTGGTGAAATTGGAGGTTGGGGAGAAATATTCATATCTATGGACTGGTGTTTCAGATAGAAATTGAAGTATTGTGTAGGCACTTGTCAAATATCATCAGGAAGTAGAGGAATTTGGAGAAACACAATGAGCTAATTAATTTATGATTGCAGACTCATGGCTCCAGGGAGCAACAAAGTCTGGAGTGGGTATCGGAACCTTGGTGTAACAGATAACTAGATGTATGGGTTATTGAAAAGGCCGGAATGTTAAGTAGTTACCCAAATAGAAGGGATTTATAATATACATTGACAGTAATTACCCTATGAAATTACCCTATGGTATTCATAGTTGAAAAGTTGTTGGGGTTGGGGGCATGCCCACTATACCAGATTGTGTTCAAATTACAGCAACTCCTGAGAGAAATATATCTCATAGATTATCACCAGGAAAATCTGCACTTCTCATGAACAACTAAATTTTATCTTATCAGCATTCTCAAACATTGTAGTAAATAATGCTTCCTCCTATACTGACTGCTAAGCAGATTAAAATAACATTTCTAGCATATTTCTGGCAATCGAATAAACATTAATGACATACATATTTATAAACTAACTCTGATTTATTTTAAATGTTTAATTTCTGCCCTAACCTGTTTTCTATATTACTTAACACACAGTGAAACCATATTTCGTCATGTATTTTCTTTGTGTGTTTTGCAAATAACTGGAGAGAATTTTATGAATACAATTATCTCTATGATTTAGAAAGACAGCTACCATTCTATAAGTCTATTTTAAGGCCAGCTCAATATGGTGATGAAACTAAAAGATTTCTAGGGGTCCATCTACCTATTCAACTTAATATTGTAATTCTATGAAATATTTTTAAATTGCTGTCGCTATCCACTGAGTAAGTCCAGGGTTCACCCAAGCGTTCTTGCTCTGAAATACTTAGAGTGTGTCATATAATTGTGATGCTACAGGGAATGGAAAATAAAATATGCTGGGGTATTAGTGAGAAATGGGTGGAGTCTAAATTCTGAAAGAAGCATGCACTAGAAACATAGACTTCAAACACGTCAAAGTACCAAAAGAAAAATAAGACCCTCAAATATAAACAGACAATTCAGAAATAAATATGAAGTGTCATTTGTATTACCAATTAACCATTTTTAAGAAGAGACATAAAATGTCAATACACAAGACTGTTTAATTTACTATAAGAGTATGGAAACAACTTTGGAAAACTATTTCTTTAAGTATCAATGTTTAAGACCATATTTACCTCACCATACTTCTCTAAACAGAGAGGATATTTTATTTAAAAACTGTCTAAAGTGATATAAAGCAGTGTAGAATAAGACAGAAAGAGTTGGTAACAAACCAAAACGATCCCAGCATCTCCTTTCTTCTAGAAGAGCTGGACTGTGGTAACAACTCCCCACCCAAATCAAAGTGGTTCAGCAAAATTGCAATGTATGTTTGCTTCTTGTAAAAATGCAATGCGGGTGTTTGACAAGTGGCCTTCCATGCACTAATTCATGTGTCCAGGCCACTTTTGCATGTTGGTTCTGCTAACCCAGGGTCTCAGAAAGACAAAGACAGGATGGAGCCATTCTCACCTTGTAATCCCTTACAGCCGGGTGTAACCCAGCTTACTTCTCCTCAAACCCCATTGGCCAAACCTAGTCACACGGGCTCACCTCTATGCAGGCAGTCCTTGGCTGGGAAGCTGCTTCTCAGAAACACCTGCACACTTGGGGAGAGGAGAGTGAACCCCCAATGGCCAGCAGTCCGTTCCTGCTACAGCAAACACTTAGGAAAAGAGAAAGCCATTTGAAGGTAACATCTAGAAATAGAACACAAATGTGAAAGGGAAGAGATAAGATACAAGAGAATATTTTTATTTGAAATGAAAGATAAATCAAAGTAAACTAGATAAGTAAAGTAGAAGTCAGAATTATAGGATATAATATTTTTGAGCAAATCTATAATGCCATGTATGAATTCTCTACATGTTTTGTGTACCACTAATAAAAATGCTACTAATTATATAATGACACAATATTTTCTAATAATATCAGTTATAATAAGCACCCCAATTTCAGAGTTATTAAAATATGAAAAAAAACCTTCTCATTTCTGAATAGAGGAAATATGGCAGAAGAGATCTTAAGAAGTTCTACCTTCCCTCTTCTAAAATATGCAACCCGGTCAATTGAGGGTTTCAGTAAACCATAGAATAAATGACAGAGTCCGACAGCTGCCTCTTATCAAGACTGAAAGAGATTCATACTCAACTTAGTCTTACTGTGGACCTAAGATTTTCTTTAACGTTTTCAATTTTTATATTTTAAAGTTGGTTTATTTGTTAGTTTTGGCTTATAAATACATAGTCAACTTTTCTTCGTTCTGTGCACATGTACTTCAATTTCCGAAGTTTTCTATAAATCTTCTTTGATCCCTGAATGCAGCAATTTTAAAGTCACCCAGTCATATTCTCCCTCGCAGGTAAAAGCAAGAAATAAACAGCTTTGTATAGAAAATCTAGGCACTTTCTTTTAAATACAGTTTATAGTTTAGCACCCTATAGTTAAAGTTTTATGATAAATAAAAGTAAATTTCTTAATAATGGTATATATGTTGTTAATTTCTTGGGTTTTAAATATGGAGAATTTAGACCTGACCTTTTAGTTCAGTTTAATGTTTAATGAGTTTATGACAAGAGAAAGAGAAGCATGAAAATCTTACTGTTGTGACAAGTTTGAACAGCTGAATATAGGACATTATTGCTATTATTACAGCTACTATTAAAATCCAAATGCTTGTGCTATCAATCAATAAACGTATTTTTTTCTGAACACATACATAATGAGGAGGAGCTCATTATTACCATAGAGACTCCATGGGTCGAAAACCTGCCACCTGACTTCTTTCCCCTGCCTGCACCGATGGCCTCATGGGAAGTTCCCTATAGTCAGTTGACAGAGGAAGAGAAGACAAGGGCCTGGTTTACAGGTGACTCTGCACAGTATGCAGGCATCCCCTGAAAATGGACAGCTGCCGCACTACAGCCCCTTTCTAGGACATCCCTGAAGGACAGTGACAACGGGAAATCTTCCCAGTGGGCAGAACTTCGAGCAGTGCACCTCGTTGTGCACTTTGCTTGGAAGGAGAAATGGCTAGATGTGCGATTATATACTGATTCACGGGTTGTAGCCAAAGGTTTGGCGGGGTGGTCGGGGCCCTGGAAGAAGCATGGTTGGAAAATTGGTGATAAAGAAATTTGGGGAAGAGGTATGTGGATGGGCTTCTCTGAATGGTCAAAAACCGAGAGGATATTTGTATCTCATGTGAGTCCTCACCAACATGTGACCCCAGCAGAGGAGGATTTTAATAATCAATTGGACAGAAAGACCCATTCTGTGGACACCACTCCGGCTCCTTCCCATGCCACCCTTGTCACTGCCCAATGGGCCCATGAACAAAGTGGCCATGGTGGCAGTGATGAAAGTTATTCATGGGCTCAGCAACATGGACTGCCACTCACCAAGGCTGACCTGGCTACACCACTGCTGAGTCCCCAGTTTGCCAGCAGCAGAGATTAACACTGAGTCCTCAATACTGCATCATTCCTCGGGGTGATCAGCCAGCCACTTGGAGGGTTGATTATATTGGATCTCTTCCATCATGGAAAGGGCAGAGGTTTGTCCTCACTGGAATAGACACTTACTCCACATATCTATTTGCCTATCCTGCATGCAATGCTTTTGCCAAGACTACTGTCTGTGGACTGACAGAATGCCTTATCCACCATCATGGTATTCCACACAGCATTGTCTCTGTCCCAGGCACTTTATGGCTAAAGAAGTGTAGCATTGGGCTCGTGCTTATGGAATTCACTGGTCTTATCATGTTCCCCATCATCCTGAAGCAGCTGGATTAATAGAACAGCAGAATGGCCTTTTGAAGTCACAATTACAATGCCAAGCAGGTGACGATACTTTGCAGGGCTGAGGAAAACTTCTCCAGAAGGCTGTGTATGCTCTAAATCAGTGTCCAATATATGGTACTATTTCTCCCATAGCCAGGATTCATAGGTCCAGGAATCAAGGGGTGAAATTGGAAGTGGCACCACTCCCCATCACCCCTAGTGACCCACTAGCAAGATTTTTGCGTCCTGTGCGTGTGACATTATGTCCTGCTAGCCTAGAGGTCTTAGTTCCAGTGGGAGAAATGCTGCCACCAGGAGACACAACAATTCCATTAAACTAGAAGTTAAGATTGCCACCTGGACACTTTGGGCTCCTCCTGCCTCTAAGTCAACAGGCAAAGAAGGGAGATACAGTGTTGGCTGGGGTGATTGACCTGCAATAGCAAGATGAAATCAATCTACTGCTCCACGATGGAGATAAGGAAGAGTATGTGTGGAATACAGGAGATCCATTAGGGCATCTCTTAGTATTACCATGCCCTGTTATTAAGGGAATAACAGCCCAATGGGAAACTATAACAGCCCAATCCAGGCAGAACTACAAATCACCCAGACCCTTCAGAAATAAAGATTTGGGGCACTTCACCAGGTTAAAAAAAAATGACCTGCTGAGGTGCTTGCTGAAGGTAAAGCGAATACAGAATAGGTAGTAGAAGAAGGTAGTCATCAATACCAGCTACGACCACGTGACCAGTTGCAGAAACAAGGACTGTAATTGTCAGGAGTATTGCCTCCTTATTTTGTTAAGAATATTTGTGCATATATACACTTGTACTAAGAAAACACCTTCATTTTATTTCCTTTCTTTTTTCTTTATCATGTGACATAAGATATATTGACTTCCTGTCAGCATTTACGTGTTGTTAACTTTATGTAATAGCATTTGGGTTGGGGATTGGTGTGTTTCCGGTTGTATGAAGGATGGCTGTATTATATTAGGCATAATTATGACCTTATTATTGTCTTTATTTGAAGATTATGTATGATTTCAGGAGACGTGCATGGGTTCAAGTTGACAGGACGTGGGCTTGTGGTGGTTAATATTGAGTATAGATTTGATTGAACTAAAGGATGCAAAGCATTGTTCCTGGGTGTGTCTGTGAAGGGGTTGCCAAAGATTAACACTTGAGTCAGTGGACTGAGAAAGGCAGACCCGCCCTCAATCCAGGTGGGCACAATCTAATCAGTTACCAGTGCGGCCAGAATAAAAGCAGGCAGAAGAAGATGGAAAGACGAGACTGGCTGAGTCTTCTGGCCTCCATCTTTCCCCTATGCTGCATGCTTCCTGGCCTCAAATGTCAGACTCCAAGTTCTTCAGCTTTTGGACTCCTGGATTTACACGAAGGGTTTGCCAGGGGCTCTCAGGCCTTCAGCCAAAGACTGAAGTTTGCACTGTTGGCGTCCCTACTTTTGAGGTTTCGGGACTCGGACTGGCTTCCTTGCTCCTCAGCTTGTAGACAGCCTGTTGTGGCTCTAAACCTCGTGATCATGTGAGTCAAGTCTCCTAGTAAACTCCCCTTCATATATACACCTATCCTATTAGTCTTGTCCCTCTAGAGAACCCTGATTAATACACTTGGGTTTTTGCTATGGAGAATTTAGACTTGACCCTTGAATTTAGTCTAATGTTTAGTGAGTACATGATAAAAGAAAAAGAAACACGAAAATCTTACTGTTGTGACAAGTTTGGACAACTGAATATAGGATATTATTGCTATTATTACTGCTACTATTAAAATCCAAATGATTGTGCTATCAATCAATAAACTTTTTTTTGAATATATACATAATGAATATGAGCTCATTATAACCATATGGGCTCCCTGGGTCAAAATCATTACAATCCTCTGTCCTCAGGAAATAGAAATTTATT
The DNA here is from genome assembly GCF_047675955.1 of Chlorocebus sabaeus. Classification (NCBI taxonomy): domain Eukaryota; kingdom Metazoa; phylum Chordata; class Mammalia; order Primates; family Cercopithecidae; genus Chlorocebus; species Chlorocebus sabaeus. The sequence goes on along the minus strand of NC_132917.1, from coordinate 7,221,790 downwards.
GGTTGAAATAACAAATGTTTACAAATTCTGCAATCTTATTTTGTTGCCAAAACATATTATTATTACTCAGATTAATCAGATCTTAGCACATTATAACAATATTAGTCATCATCCAAGTACATTATCATAATAAATATCCTGCTATATAAATCTTCTAGGATACATTTTCAATATCAGAATATTTCAGGGTTGGAAGAGCCCTTAGAAACATCTGATAAAGTACGATCCCCCACCCAGTGTTTCAATCTGTTTTGGTTCTTAGTTATTTAACCACTGTCTGACTACTTACAAAAAGTGGAAACTCGCTATTTCTAAAAGCTGCTCATTTTGTTGTTGAGTAATTCTAATTAGGAATCTCTCGCTGTCTTCTTACTTTCTTTTTTCATCCATTGGAATAGTATGTACCTCCTACGACTATGATGACAATTAAGTAAAATAATGCTTGTTAAGTGCTTTGCAGAGTCTTGGACATAATAAAGCATCAATAAAATTTTCCTTTTATTATTTTTAGTTTTCATTTATTCTCAGCCTTTTAGCTAAGATCAAGTGTATTATTTCTATTTTTCTTCTACCCAGCTTTCAGCTGTGGAAATTGTATTTACATTCAGGATTTTGCTGAAAAGTGACTTCCTCCCAGAACCCCTTTCAGACTCCTGAGACTGTATTAAATTTCCTTCCTCAGTGTGCTTACAGCATGTTGGACTTACTACCGTAAAATCCTGTAGCCTTCTCTGTAACTCACTTTCTCCTATTAGCTTCCTGAGGTCAAGAATGTCCTCCCATTTGCTGTGGTGTTTCCAGTACCTAGCCAATTAGTTGGCACATAGTAGATGATTAATATAATTTTTGAATAAATGGGATGAATGTGTGAATAATCACTATAGATACTAGGTAAAGCAGTGCCTGGTGTTACAGGACAACTTAACATGCTGAGTCATACTGCACGGCCTGAATATGATTTATCAGCATCAGCTCTGTGTTAGAGCCCTGTGTGTCAGTATCTCAGCAGATATAAGCAAAATCATATTTAAATTAGGCAAGTTCAAGATTATAGAAAGATGCAGTGACTGGGAGGAATGAAAGCAAAACCAGATCTTAGTTTCTTTAATGCTTTGATTTAGCTGTGATGTAAAATGTTTCTGTAATACCCTTCCCTACAGAATTTGTTCTTTAGCTGGACAATCAGTTCTTCTGTCATCCCCAAATCAATATTCACTATTTTATTATGTAGATTTTTTTCCAGAGGCATTATTTTTCCAGGTTTATATGTATTCCTTAATAGTTTCCCCTTTAGAAAGATAGGATGAATCCAGGGATACAGTAAGAAGGCTTTGACTTTTATGCGAAACACAGATCTTTGGCATTTGTCAATGGTGATGTTTATCTTGCTTAATGATAAGCTGGAAGAAGCAGCTCTTTGTAAAGTCATATTAAGCTCTGATCCCATCTCTAACACTCTCATGATAGGTATGTAAGTGTCTAATGGCATATCCAAAATTAATGGAATGTTTTTTGATCTCAGTAGCTGCTGCCTCTGACAGAAGCCCACGCTTACTTTCTTTCCTGGAGAGACTCTTGCGACCAATATTTTTTTGTTTCTCTTTCTTTTAAAAGTTTGGCTATTATTTGTGTTTGTCTCAGTCAAGGACATTTATCAAAAATATAGGTACCAACTCAAACTAGCATAAATTCAGGGTTAAGGAAAGGGAGCCAGCTTATGGTAACATCAGAAGAACCCCACGGAACACACTCCTCTGCATAACTCCACCTTTCTCCAGGATGACGCAGTTTTCCACGGATGTTCCACGGCATCTTTCTTTATTTTCCCTCTCTGGCTCCCAGCTTCTCCCCAGGGCTCTTCACTCTTGCTTTCCACAGCATTTGCTCAGATGTGTCTTGAGCTGCCATGGCAGTAACCCTGCCTTATCTTAAAACTCCAGGGCTCAACCCCATCTGATTCATTCTTGTTTGCCACTTAGCTTGACAGATACAAATTTGTGTGGGTGCAAACCTTGGGGGTCAGCTGTCTCTGGAAGGGTGGAGCCACCTGGCCCAAATGCAGACACCTGTGTCCATGCCCTCTGAGAAGCTGCACACAAAACTACTCTGCCGCAATACACACCCTTCCTCTTGCATTTAGATGGTTTCCCTTCGAAGAGCTACAGACATCAAAACTATATAATCCCGTTTCAGCGGGAAAAACTTCTTGACATTCACCCCACTGAAAAATGTGGGTATTCCATTGAAAACAGGCTACGTGAATCATCCGTTCTCTTACCCAATGGAAATGTTTGAAATTATTTTTACTTAAAATTTTTTTTTTAAATAAAGGAAGTCAAGTTGCTTCTAAACCAGAAATTGTATGTGTATGTGAAGCATTTGCTCTTCAATTTTCCGGTGTTGATTCCCAGTGAGATGTGATACTACATCGCCCCATCTATTTTTGACATATAATGAATATTAGACAACTTTACGTTCACAGGTGTTTATATGGCATCTCAATTAAAGTACAGACTATCACAAGTGTATCTGATGCTCAGAATCTCATCTAAAACTCATATCTCTCCATTCTGAGATGGACATTATATACCCTAATGCAGTTCTTCATTTTTTAAAAACTAATATTCATTACCTACAGAAGAACACACTGATCATACATATTCATAAATGAAAAGTGAATTGTCAGCTATATTGTATTTACTTACATTTTTCCCTTTGGGGTATCATTTTGTTTCTCATCTTACAGAAGCTTATAGACTATAAGAATTTAATAAATTAATAAAGTAAATATTTAGGAAAAGCGATGTGTATTCTTTTTCTTGCTCAGTAGAAACATACAAGTGGCTGGTTGGTAATCTACCAGCTACAATGGTTGGTAGTCTACCAGCTACAATTTGAAGTTGGTTTCTGTATCATAGGATAAGGTAGCTGGAATGTCTTTTCATCCTCTTGCCACCCTATCTCCACTTATTTTCCATACATGCATTTCTCACACAATGACTATTCTGGGTCTTTCTCACTGGGCCCAGTGCCTACTCTGGGTCCTCCTCATGGGGGAGCTTTTAAAGTTTCCCTCTTGTTTCCTTACAGCCATTTCTCAAACTTATGAGGGCTGTTTAAAGATTTATTTACTTTCTGGTAGAAAACATAGACACGTCTTTTCTTCCCTCTAATATTCTCAGTTTAGTTATACCTCCTGTACCCCTTAGAAATTGGATTGCAAATGCCTAACAGGAGTGCCGGCAAACCCCAGCCCTCCCCACAGGAGACATTGCTACCGGAACAGGGCACCGTTTTCAGAGAGGCCCAGGGAGTCTCACTTCTTCCCAATACCGCCCTTATGTCATCAGCTGTCTGGAATCAATAAAGAAGATGAACCCCATTTAGAATTTCTGCCTCAAGTTTTTGTTTTGTTTTCCTCTTTCTTCAAGCCTTTGTGCAGAACAGGATGAATCTCCACAACGTCCCACTCCACCACCCTTGAAGACAGGCTCGTGGGCAGCTAACGTCAGATGCTGTAGCATAAAGATGTTTGGAATGAAAAGACTGGAAACAACTACAGAAGAAAACTGTGTCAGGGCGATGTAGTAAGTGTTCCCTGGAGAGATTGTTTTTCATACCTAAAAATAACTGAAGTCCAGAAAAAATGTTTCCTATGGAAAGTTCCACCAAGGGAGAGCTTTTACAGAAGTCATTCATGAATGTAGGTCACCTGGGTTCCTTCTTTCCATGGATTTTGCAAAGAAAACAAAATTAGTAAAAAGCGTTGATAAGGCACAGACAAGTTCAGAGCTCTGTAAGTTAAGGTGGAATCTTTCTATATTTTAAATACTGCGTGCCAATCAGCTGCAGATAGAAACTAACAATACTTTGTAAATATGTAGAAGCCTTAAGCAACCCGTCAGCCTGGTATAAAGACGCACGTCATACAGGCATGAGGCACAGAAGCAAGATGACCAAAAAGGACGTGAAGCAGGGTTCTATCCCAGACACGAACACCAGTGACTCCTGATGAGGGCGACTGGGAACTAACAGGACACTCACACTGTAATCACAACTTTCACTTGACACATTATGTAACGATGTCACCACCCAATGTTTTAAGAGCTTTATAAATATTAACTCACTTGTTCCTCATAACAACCTTGTCATGTAGTTACCGTCATTATCTCCATTTCTTTCAGTGAGAAAACTGAGGCACAATGAAGTCATAGATAGGCTGCCTTTTATCTGTTATTTATACTTTGTCAATTTTTTTTAAATGTGTGTTTATTTTTCCTCTTAGCAAATTGTACCTAATTTGTTTCATGAAGAAGGCTCCATCCTTTATTGGAGCCCTGATAAAATACCGAGATACAAGAATCACTCGAAAGTATATTTCAGAATTTACTATTCTACCTGCCATCCATACAAAAAATAGTATGTACAAGTCTATATGTAATATTTAAATATTTATATGCAAAATAAAATTATATACAAAGCAGCATTTAAACATAAACATGTCTATAAAATTTTTTAAACTAATGAAAAATTGTAAACAAATGAATTTCATTAGTTGGAGAACTTCAAAAATTGAAAACCAATGAATTTCATTAGTGACAGGTTATAAATGCAATACTGTGCGGTGGTTACGTTTTTATCAGTTTAAATATAATCTGCCTAGGGTATGCGGGTGTGTGTGCACACGCAATTTTGTGGGGTTTGTTTTTTGGTTTGTTTTGCTTGTTTTTTTTTTTTGTCTGTTTGTTTGTTTTGTTTTTGTTTTTGTATTTATCCTGATTGGAGTTCAATGTGTAGATCTCTGGTTTAGTTGGCTGGTATTACTTTTGAAAAATTCTTGACCATTATTTCTTCAGATATCTTCTCCCAGGTTCCAATTTTGCAGATGTTAGAATGTTTGATTTTGTTGTTGATGTTGTTGTTGTTCCTTGGGACGGAGTCTTGCTCTGTCACCCAGGCTGGAGGGCAGTGGTACAATCTCAGCTCACCGCAACCTCTGCCTCCCGGGTTCAAGCGATTCTCCTGCCTCAGCCTCCCGAGTAGCTGGGACTACAAGTGTGCACCACCACGCCCAGCTAATTTTTGTATTTTTAGTAGAGACAGGGTTTCACCATATTGGCCAGGTTGGTCTTGAACTGCTGACCTCTCGATCTGCCCGCCTCAGCTTCCCAGAGTGCTGGGGATTACAAGTGTGAGCCACTGCGCCTGGCTGAATGTTTGATACTTTTAAGAATCTTTTAGATACGGTTTTGCTTTTTTGCTCTTTTCATCCTTGTGCTGAATTTGGAGCATTTCTATCAGCTCATTTTCAGGTGTTTATAGCTTCCGTCCTTGAGGGTCCCTGGACATCTGCTTGCCGGCCCTCGCTTCCTGTGAGGGCTGCAGGGAGGCTCCTTCTGGCTCTCAGCATCCCCAGGTAGAGGCTGAGAGTCCAACTGCTGAATTTCTGTTTATAAAGTATTTGAAAATATCCAAAAGATGTGTATGACACAATATAAAATAAAATGTAATTGTAGGAGTAACTGTAAAAAGTGAGACACAAAAGTATAAATCCATGGCATGACTACAAATATGTAAAGCAATCCATATTTTGTTCCAAGGAAAGTCCCAAGTTCTTAGTAAATATCCCTCACTTTCTGATTGAAACATGGGATCTGCTGGGCGTTTTTCCTTTTGATTTTCTATTTTTCCTATTATTTATCATTAGCATATGTGACTTATTTCTTAAAATAATTCCTGATTATCCATAAGACATTATACAAATAAGCTCACTTCCAATCTGCACTGTTAAATATCTCTGAGTTTAGGGCACTCGCAGTTCATCATGTTTGAAATCGGAATGTTGTGTGTCTTGCGACTTTAGCACAACATCTCTATGAAAAGACAGAAAATGTGCCTGCCAGGCAGTGGAGTCAGAGCCAACCCATTCCAACGGGAATGGGCTTTAGAGCCCTTGGTTGCCATTGGGTTAACCCACCTGGTTCAATGTTCTTTCTTTGTCACACAGACTGAAAGGCCTAATGAGTGCCCAGTGAGGAGGCTTTTCTTAGCTGTCTTTTTTGAGATGGAGTTTCGCTCTGTCACCAAGGCTAGGGTGCAGCATGCGATCTTGGCTCACTGCAACCTCCGCCTCCCGGGTTCAAGCGATTCTCCTGCCTCAGCCTACCCAGTAGCCGGGATTACAGGCATGCACCACTATGCCCGGCTAATTTCTGTATTTTTAGTAGAGATGGGGTTTCGCCATGTTGGCCAGGCTGGTCTTGAACTCCTGACCTCAGGTGATCCACCCACCTCGACCTCCCAAAATGCTGGGATTACAGGCGTGAGCCACTGCGCCTCGCCTCCTTAGCTGTCTTAATGGTACTTGATGTTCAGAAAGAATGGTTTAATTCACTCATGTGTTCCTCTAATAAGCATCAGTGGGGAACTGCTTGGTGTGGAACTGGGAGAGAGCAACAGAGCCCCACCCTCAGTGAATGCACAGGCCACTGGGTGAAAGAGATGTCAGTGCTTATCCATAGCCTGACAGCCAGGAGTCCAAGGAAGAGTGGCCAATACAAGAAGGAGTGACTGTCTCTGTCCATAGGGGTGACAGAAGGCCTGGAGAGCCCCACACTCAGGGAGATAATGGGGTCTTGGCCACACTCTAAAATAAATCGGGACCTCCCAGGCAACACAAGCAGCACATGAGAAGAGGCAAGGAGGCTCAGAAACAGGCATGTGACTTGTCATGAATAGAGAATGTGGTCACCAAGAGAACTGGGTGGAATTGTGTCCCCTAGAACTCAAGTGTTGAAGTCCTAATCCCCCGCCACCAGAATGTGACCTTACTTACAGATCGGGTCTTTCCAGAGGTCATCAAGTTAAAATGAGGTCGTTAGTGTGGCTCCATCCAATATGCCTGGTGTTCTTATAGAAAGGGAAATCTAGAGTCACATACTCAGGAAGGACGCCACGGAAACATGAAGACAGCCATCTACAAGCACGAAGAGAGGCCTGCAACCGATCAGCCCTCACAGACTCGGAAGAAACCCCTGCCAATACTTTGACTGCGTTCTTTGCCTCCAGAACTGTGAGATAAAAATCTACCATTGTTTAAGTCACTCCATTTATGGTATGTTGTTATGGCAACCCCAAGGAACTAGTACAGTGGGTGAAGGGCAGCACTGGGTGCCATGTTCCAGAGGGGGTCACTTAACCTGTTGAGGTGAAATGCTCTCGGGTGGTGTCAAGCGGCTCAGGACAGGCAGCAACGTGTGTCTCAGGAAGGATGGTATGAACTCAGTGACTCGTGCAGGTCACAAGTCAAGTCTTCCCTGATTCTCTTCAGCCTGATGATCTGGATGTTTTTATTGTGTTTGTTTGTTTGTTTTGAGACAGAGTCTCACTCTATCACCCGGGCTGGAGCGTAATGGCGTGGTCTTGGTTCACTGCAACCTCTGCCTCCCGAGTTCAGGCAATTCTCCTGCCTCAGCCTACTGGGTAGCTGGGACTACAGTTGCGTGCCACCACACCCGGCTAATTTTTGTATTTTTTTAGTAGAGACGGGGTTTCACTATTTTGGCCAGGTTGGTCTTGAACTCCTAACTTCTTGATCCACCCACCTCAGCCTCCCAATGTGCAGGAAGTGTTTTTAAAGACACAGTGTCTGCATCCAAGGAACTTAAACTAGCAGATCAACATTAACTGTAAAACTAAAAGAGAAGATGCTGAAACTGGGATGAGTGCAAAGTGCTACCCAAATACAGAAAATGAAGAAATTAACTTTGATATGTTTAGAAAAGCTGGGGACATATTATAAGGAAAAGACACAGTAGTCTTTTGGCAAGGAAATAGGCTACTATTCCAAATATTATTGAAAGGATTTAAATATTTGAATAGAGAAGAATTATCTCAGTTGTGGAAGGATTAAACACAGATATGTTAATGTAAAATTTCATACAGACAATATATTGTACATGCAAAAGAAAAACTGCAATAAAATAAAGTCATTGTTCCTGGTAATGTTTTATTTACTTATTTTAAGAGACAAGGTCTCACTCTGTCACCCAGGCTGGAGTGCAGTGGTGATCCTAGCTCACTGAGTCTTGATCTCCAGGGTTCAAGCAATCATTTCACTTCAGCCACAGCTGGGACCACAGGCGCATGCCACCACACCCAGCTAACTTTTAAAAAGTTTTTGTAGAGATGGGGCCCTCTGTGTTGCTCAGATTGTTCTCAATCTCCTGGCCTCAAACAATCCTCCTGCCTCAGCTCAAGTACTGAGATTACAGGCCTAAGTCATTGCACCCGGCCAACTAGTGATGTTTTAAAAACACCTTAATGTTGCCCAGTAGAAGAAGAAGAATTTTTAATCAACAGGGAAGATGAGAAGATTGCAGAAAATCTTGAAAAAGTAGCCAGATTGCTGACATTTGTCGGATGAATCCCAAGATCTGATTTTAAAGGAATCCTGAAGTTCTCATCCTAGTTCTCTCTGCTGGGTATACATGTGAAGGGTTAAGCCCTTCTAACACCTTTGATCAGACATCATGAGCTATGCCTTGGTCTTCACCAATTACTGGTTTGTATTTTTGAGCGTATCTCCAGCTTGTTGTCTCACCTACTGAGTTTCTGCTGGGAAAGTTCATCAGCAGCTTAAATCGTAAAGGGCCACAGGTTTTTCAAGGACTTGGTTTGTGTCCTGCTGAAGTCTAACAGCGTATGGTGGAGACAGGTGTGTGTCTGTGGGTGATTGCTAACTAGTCTTGTTACTTCATGTTTATTGCAGTTTCTTCTACCATGCTGACTACAAGGTGTTACAGGTTGAAATAAGAGTTTTATCTAAGTGACCCTAAAAGTCTGTGAAAATTTCCTGTTGGTAACAGAAAGCATACCTTTTACTTTATTTTATTTGTTAATGAAGCCTTAAGTTTTCTATCCTGTGAGAATAAACTCTGGGATTCCTCCAGAGGCTGTTGAAAGAGCATTACCCCCTAGGTTTGGCAGTTCAAATATTGTTGTGAGCAGTGGAAAGAGTTTGAGAATGATGGTAAAAATCACAGACAAAACATTGAGAGACAAAACACCAAGGGGTGGGAGTATGGCCTTGCATGTCCCCTTCCAATTTTCATGACACTGTGACATGTGAAAGCTCCAGGTCCCTCCTATTAAAAAGTAATTACTCATTCTAGGCCTTGGGGCAGAACACCTATTTTTAACGTCTTGGCTGACCACTAACTGAGTCAGGGATTTTCAGCACTGTCTGCATGTGAGAATCACCTGGGAAGCTTTAGAAAGCCTCGGTGCCCGTGCAGCACCCCCAAACCAATTAGGTCAGAATCTATGGGGTCAGGACCCTCGAAGCAGCATTTGTAATGTTCCTGGACTGAATACAATAGGTAGTCAAGTTTGAAACCAGTATTGACCTTATGTCCAGGATAAGTCATTTCAATCCTCTTTATCTAGGCCTCTTTCATCTGTACAATGGAATGTTTTAGATATTTCCATCTCTTCCGACTCAGAGTCAGGTTCTATCGAGGAAAAGACAATATGTTTAGTTAGAGGGTTTTTTTTTTTTTTGAGACAGAGTCTCGCCCTATCGCCCAAGCTGGAGTGCAGTGGCACCATCTTGGCTCACTGCAACCTCCGCCTCCTGGGTTCAAGTGATTCTTGTGCCCTACCCTCCCGAGTAGCTGGGATTACAGGTGTGCAACACTACGCCCAGCTAATTTTTTGTATCTTTAGTAGAGACGGGTTTTCACCATGTTGGCCAGGCTGGTCTGGAACTCCTGACCTCGTGATTTGCCCACCTCGGCCTCCCAAAGTGCCAGGATTACAGGCGTGAGCCACCAGGCTGGTCAGAGGGATTTCTAAGCCTTCCTAGGTTAAAAAAAAAAAAAAGGCCATGTTTTATGGCTCCTTGAGAGGGTCTCTAGCAAAGAAGCAATACCATGTGTCTGGACCTTGGACATCTTCAGAAGGTGAAGAGTTTGGCCTCATGCTGAGATTGACATTCCGAAGCAAAAGAAGAGCAGAGGAAGCACCAATAATTTGCTAATTTGCCTGTCGACATCCTTTCTACCCAGCCAAATCCCGCTTGTCATCCCGGCTTTGGCACTTTCCTTCCTAGGGTTGAGGCCAGGGACGGAGGCAAGTCCAGGGAATGCCAGGCCGTGGCTGAGGTCACTGAGGCTTAGCCGGGAGAACCTCATAAGGAAATCAACAGGAGCAACATCCAGGCTGGGGAAAGAAGACTTAACAGGAGCTGGGAAGAAACACCTGAAAACAAAACCTGACTCATTTAGGGCCGAAAGGAAGCTAAAGATGGGATGGACTCCAGGTGGCAAGAAGTAGGCCCTGTTGGGAGTAAGATAAGCCCAGGTGAGCCGACACAGAGACCCAGGGAGGAGTCAAGGGTGAGAGAGTGGCTTGATCAAGGGATGCATCTCAGCAACCCCAGGCATCTCAGTTGTGAGTGATTTGGTGCCCTTTTGTTAGAATAAGTTCAGGAGTTTTAAGCAGCCAGCTTCCCTTCACAGGGATGCCCAGAAAGCTTTTTCTCCAGGTTGCGATTCTGTCTTTGGGCTCCCCCAATTTACTGTCTGTCCCATTCACATGGAAATTAACCCTGAACTGTGAAAGCCTTTTCTCTATGTTGTGTCCTCACCTTTGTATCTTTGTAGCCCCACATTGAGGTCTGATTCATCTTCCACTGCACTCAGTACCCAGCATAATGCTTTTCAAACTATTAACAGAAGCACTTCGTAGCTATTTTTCCTCCAATGTAATAATAATTTAGGGAAATCCTTCAACTGGGGTCAGGAGGGCTAAGGAAGTATGTGTCCACATGGGATGGAATAAAATTGTAAGTGAATTTGGGATAGGGAAAGGATCGAGACCTCTCTTCTTTAGTCACAGGATGTCACATGTGTATCTCCATCATCAAAGGTCACTTTGATGTTAGAACCATCTGTTTATAGATTTGTTACCTCCACTCGTTTGTGGGCTTTTAGAGGTCAGGGGTTCAGTCCTCTTCTTTCCAAATCAGATCTATACTAAGCCTCAGAAAGAACTAAGAATATTAGAATAGGAATGGCACTGGGTTTCAATATTCCAAAGTAAACTCAGATATCATTTTAGAGATGATCATTGTGAACATCTAACTTTTTAATACTGTGAGCTAGGCTCTTGAGAGGGAAAAGTCTTCCTTTAAAATAGATATATAGAGCACTAGTCTATACCAAAACATTATTTGGAGGACATAGGTTGATGCATTAAGAAATTTTTCTACCTCTGGAAAGGGAGCTCAACAATCAACCACTTGGCTGGAGGAAGGAGGATCAGACAAGATGCAGCTGAAAAGCAAAGGGGGTCTGAGAGCTCTAAGCTGCAATCCTCCTGTTCTGCCTGAGGCCCTCAGAGGGTACAAGAGCACCCTTGCTGGAACCCCCAGATGACCTGGAGATCCCCCAGCAGAGGGGCACTGAGGAGCTTTCCAAAGTGTTTCCCAAGAGATTGTATTCTCATAGGAAGTCCCATCTCCATCCACCAGGGCACAGGAACAGTAGGTTGAGGCAATTTTGTCTGAGGGCAGCCTCTCAGAATCCATGCAAATGTGTTGTGTGGGGAAGCTGATGGGTTCTACCCACCCACACCCACCGTCCATGCAATCATGCCTGAAACATGGCCTGCAGTCTCAAGGAAGCAAGGGATGCTGAAAGAAAGTTGTAAAACTTACAGGTCTGGGAAGGTGGGGGTTGATGTCTCAAGGAAGCAAGGGATGCCGAAAGAAAGTTGCAAAACTTACAGGTCTAGGAATGTGGGGGTCGATGGATGGAGCAGTGTCATGAAGGAGTGAGCCATGTCTACAGGGAGAACAGAAGCACACATCCAAAGAGAACACCTAAGTGGAGGCCAGGTTGACCATGTGCTTAATCTACAGACCCTTATCTAGAGCCAAGGCAATACCTGACTCAGGGAAAAAACAGTGAGATGGCAAGGACCTTGACTGAATTGTTTCCAAAGAGGGAGCAACTGAGTTCTAACTGAAGCCCTGAGGCATGGGAAGTGGTAAGATGAATATCCTCTTATAAGGAAAAGTGGAGCTCATAAGTTCTGTCGCTCATAAGCTACCTAGTTTGGTTATAGAGATAAAAAGTAAGTTGAATTTTTATGCCCGTGAGTATGGTGGACTCACATTCCCGAGGCTACATGACCCATTGCATGTTGTCCTTCCAGGCTTAGGACCAGCTTGTAGTCTTCAGTGCCAACCTGTTCACTAGGCTCCTTCCTTGCATTAGGCCCTGTATCAGGTCCTCAGGATACAAGAGGTCAAGGAGGCAGACTCAGATTCTGGTTTTAAGAAACCCAGAGCCTAGGGAGGAAGGGAGAAGTTACCAGTGAGATGGGTGTGGTGAAAGAGAAAATAAAAGACGCCGAGAGAGTAAAGCAAGGAGACTGCCCTTTGTCCTCCCTGAGGAGGTGACACGGAAGCTGAGACCTGCCTGAGCCAGACAAAAAGCAGAGAAAAGGTGATCCCCGGCAGAAAGGACTTTATCAAACTTTCAAGATGAAAGTGATCCTCATCTCAGCTAGAGGATGGATCATGGAAAACACTGAAATCCAAGCACAAGAAAAGGGTCGGGGTTATTAAAATTTCAGATTCAAAGTAATCCTAATGTCTGTTACTAAAGCCTGGCCTATAGTACTTTGTGCATAAAATAGCTTCATTTTAACTGCTTTTCAGGAGACGTAACCCATAGCCTTAAACCATCTCTACTAAACGCATTTTGAAAGTTTGGTCAACATATTTGAAAGATTTAAATTCTTCTTCCAGGTGACATTTTCTGTAAAGGTAGAAGTAGTAAATATTTTTGGCTTTGTGGGCACTATGTCTCTGTCACTACTACATAACTCTGCCATTATAGTACCAAACCAGCTGTGGACAAACAGTAAATGAATGGTCATGGTGATGTTCCAGAAAAACCTTATTTGCAAAGATAGGTAACAATGGGCCAGATGGGGCCTCAATCATTGCTTGTCAAAGCCTTCTCTAAACACTGTCAAGTCTATTCCTGGACTCACCTGGAGAACAGGGGACAGTGATTTATAGACTGCATGATTTTGCTTTGCAGAAGTGTTTAACCATTAGCTGGAAATACCACTACCAGACTACATTAATGGATGTTGTAAGAAGCACCATTCTTTTGGCTAAGGTGGGATGACATGCCCATGCCTAGCTGCAAGAGAGGCAAGGAAACAAGTAACTGACATTTTCAGACACCTGGTGGGAGATGGGCTTGGTTCGATTAGGTAACTGCATTCGTCAGGGTAGGCTTAAACAACAAGCACTCAAATCTCCTTTATGCTAATTGTCCACGCTGCTTCTGCAGGGACCTGATTTCCATCATCACAATTTCACTCTAGGACTCTGGGTGAAGGAACAGTTTCTACCTGGGACATTGCTGGTTACCGTGGAAGAAGGAAGAGTGTGGCAAAGCACATGCTAGCTTTTAAAGTTTTTTCCCCATAAGTGATGAACTCTATTTTGCCTTATTATTGAGACATTTCACTGGTCAAGGCAAGTCCCATGGCTATACTGTTTTGATGGTATGTGGAATCAAATTTATCATAAGCCCATTGAGACCACAAGAAACAAAATCTTTCTAAAGAACTCCAATGCTACCCCAGCACACTAGGCAGCTGATCTAAGAGGTGGGAGCTGGAGTCAGGAAAAGACAAGAAGAGGGCTCAGTGATGGGGACAGAGAAGCAAGGAACAAGGACAGGAAGGCTGAGAAGGGTCTCACCCCAGGCAGGGAGGGTGGCAGCCACAGCAACGTGGGTCTCCCAGATTCACAGCATCACCACTAGTTAAGATTCTCACAAATTTCTATCTGACCAAACTCATAAGTTATTGAATAGTGGCACCACCCCTCAGGCTCCAGTGAGTCCTTCTAGGGCCTGAGAGCCACCCACAACATCCCTCAAAAGGGGTCACACAGACACTAGGGAACACGTCATTGTCTCATAAATTACTTCTCTTAAAAAAAAAAAAAAGCACTCAAATTTCCTGTGAAAACATGCAAAAGTAGAACTGAAATGTTAGACGCACACCTGCATACTGAGAAGGTTTTCACTGCTTTATACTTTTTTACAAAAGCACACCCACAGTTCCATCATTTCCTTGTGTTTTCTTGTTTCCCCAGGAGGGGCATGCTAGGTCCAAGCCCTTTCTTTCTTCTGACTGGCAGGAAGTCTGGCCACCATCTCTAGGACAGCTGGCTCCATGCTCCCCTCAAGGGTCTAGGTAACTCAGACCTCTGTGGTTGCTTCGTGCTTCAGTAGCTAAGCCAGAGTCAGCACCACTGTTAAAAACACCAGTTGTTAAAGATGAAACAGAGATTGGAGCAGGTGGGCTGTGTTGGCTGAGATGTTACACCTACAAAATCTGCAGAGAAAAATAACTTCACAGTGCAGTTCACTGCACTTTAAAACACACACACACACAGACACACACACACACAGAGACGTGCATCTACTTGGAGCCAAAAACAAAGAATGAGCGAGCCAGAAAAGGAGAGCACTGACAGCACGAAGGCAGCTCATCTCCCTGGGCTCTGCCTTGAGAAATGCCACTATGCAAAAATCTGAAATAGGGATTGCTGATTTCTTTGCTCTATCTGTGTAAACTTCTGGAGGGTGGAGATCTCGACTTTTCATCTCGGCATCCTGAGCCCTGGACATTGCCTTTGGGTCCACAAAATATGTTGAATGAAGGAAGTAGGTGGCAGGGGGTGGAGAGGGAGAGAGAGAAAGAGAGAGAGAGAGAGAGAGAGAGAGAGAGAGAGAGAGGGAGAGGGAGAGAGAAAGACAGGAAGCAAGGGGAGAAGGAGAGAGATCTGCTTCTTTGTTTCACAAAAGAATTCACTGTGAGGCCCCCTTAAATAGTATGCTTATGGGGCCACTTGGATGGCTCCTTAGAAACAACTAACTACCTGATAAATGGGCAAAAATGAGAAAAGAAATTAAAATAGTTTCTATTTCTATAGCACTTTCGTACAGCCTTCTCTTCTGGTTCTCATGTGTCACTTGGTTCCCTGATTCCAGTTATAGTATAAGAGGTTTGGTTTGGTTTGGTTTGTTGTTACATGACATTGATAATACAGAGAAAGTAAACAATAAAATATCTCACAATCTATTCCAATAAGAAATTGGACAGTATAACTCAATTTATACAAAGTGTTAATTAATTTTTATTCACTGACTTGATAAGTATATTCTAAATGTTTACTAGACTTTGTGGTAGTGGCCTGTTTTAGTTTATAATCTGCAACTTGTAGTATAGAGCATGAATTTGTAAATAAACACACTGAGGGGATGGCTTTGGCTTTATTATTTATTTTTGTACTTATATGTAAAGGGATGATGATACATACTTGAAACATTAACACGAGGGAAAAATAAGAAAACACCCAGTACCTCCCGCGCACATGGCAGGTACTAGATAAACTTTATTTTCTTTCTCTTTAATAATTCATAAATTACGGCCAGATTAACTGATTAGTTCACATATTTACTATTGTTATTATAAAAAAACATGCTGTAAGTATCAGAATTCCAAAGGTAAGATATTTGTTGTTCTTCAACCAACCTAAATTTGCTAAAGAAGCACACACCTACCCAGTCATGTGCTAGACTATGAGTTCTAGAGGAGTCTCACTGCAGGTGCTGTGAGGCCTCAAAGGACTGTTCTCTATGGGCTAAGCTCAACAGAAAAATATTCCTAGAAGAGGTAAGCTTAGAAATACAGAAGAAGCCCGATGCGGTGGCTCACGCCTGTAATCCCAGCACTTTGGGAGGCCAAGGTGGGCAGGTCACAAGGTCAGGAGTTCGAGACCAGCCTGACCAACATGGTGAAATCCTGTCTTTGCTAAAATTACAAAAATTAGCCAGGCATGGTGGCGAGTGCCTGTAATCCCAGCTACTCAGGAGGCTGAGGCAGGAGAATCACTTGAATCTGGGAGGTGGAGGTTGCAGTGAGCCAAGATCATGTGCCACTGCACTCCAGCCTGGGCAACAGAGCAAGACTCCATCAAAAAAAAAAAAAAAAACAAGAAAATACAAATACAGAAGAAATATGAGGCAGTTTCATGAAGGGGAGATGGATACAATATCTCTGGCAAAGAGCTTGATATGAGCAGAGTTCCACTAGACTGACTTCTTTAGCAAATAGTCAGGTGCCTAACCTCGACCCTTACAGAAGTAGATTTCCATTGCCTTACTTATTTATCATCCACTTGCTGAGGATGTCTACCGGGTAACGTGTTTATAAAGCAGCCATGTATTAGGAGATGAAGAAAATCCAGTCGCAGTTCCTCCTCAGAAGTTTAGGTCATGTTTTACAATGAATGAATAGCAATGTTTATTTTAGGGATCAATTTGATATACATAATGTCTTCGTTGAACACCATCCAAACCCCAGATCATTGATGCATTTATTCGGTAACCTATTTTTTAAACATACAAGAAAGACCATGCTAGGCGAAAAGTGATGTAAAACTTAATTATTTTCTACCACTGCCTTCAAACCTGCTCTGTAATCTCTTTTCACGGCATTATTCAGGGTTCTCCAAAGAAAGAAAACCAACAGGAGAAATGATAAATAAATAGATAGATGATGGACAGATGGATTGATGGATAGGTAGATAAAATAGAGCAGATAATAGTTGATAGATAGGTGATACATGATATATGACTGATGATAGAGATAGATAGATGATAGATAATAGATTAGATAGATGATAGATAATAGATTAGCTAGACAGATGATAGATGGTAGATAGATAGATAGATAGATAGATAGATAGATAGATAGATAGACAGACAGACATAGACAGATGGATAAACAGATAGACAGATAGATGATAGATTTGTTATGATAATTGGCTTGTATCATCACGGAGGCTGCGAAGTCACACAGTCTACCCTCTGCAAGCTGGAGAGCCAGGGAAGCCAGGGTGTCATTCAGTCCAAGTTTGAAGGCACAAGAACCAAGAGCACCAATATTTAAGGGCAGGAGAGAGTGGATGTCCCAAGTCAGAGGGAGTAAATGTGTACTTCCTCAGCCTTTTTGTTGTAGCTGGGCTTTCAACAGATTGGACAGTGCTCTCCCACGTTGGTGAGGGTGGATCTTCCTTACTTAGTCCACTCATTGAAACACTAATCTCTTCCAGAAACTCCCTCCCGGACACACCCAGCAATAGTGTTTTACCAGGTATCTGCACATGCCTTAGCCTAGTCAAGTTGACACATAAAATTAACCATCATACTCACCAATAAAATAGTCCCACAACTTACCACTTTTAGATATTAACAAACATTCTCATTTTTAGGTGTTAAAAATCACAGTCAATTTTAATATCAAAACCTCAGTCTTTCATCCAATATAAAGTTTTGTCTCTCAATTACCAGTACAGGCCAGATGTGTGATCCTGAAGATTAGTAAAGGAAGAGAGGCAAAGTTGACTTCTTTGCTGGCCTCTCTTAATGTTTTTTTTTTTTTTTTTTTTTTGAGCCATGGTCTCAGCTGTTGCCCAGGCTGGAGTGCAGTGGCACAATCGTGGCTTGCTGCAACTTCCACCTCCAGGGCTCAAGCAATCATCTCACCTCAGCCTCCTGAATAGCTGGGACCACAGGCATATGCCAGCACGCCCAGCTAATTTTGAAAAAATTTTTGTAGAGACAGGGTCTCAGTATGTTGCCCAGCCTGGTCTTGAACTCCTGAACCCAAGCAATCCTCCTACCTCGGCCTCTCAACGTGCTGGGATTACCAGCGTGGGCAACCGTACTCGGCCGCTCAATAACTTTTAAGTTACTGATTTCTGCAAGTTCCTAAAGAGAAAGAAATGGTTTAAAAGGTGAAAATGATATTACCATTTTTATTGAAATAAGATATAATCAATTATAAAATGCAACAGAATTTCAGTAAAATACGTGTACACACACATACACACAGTACTTTATTAATTCTGAAGCTACATCTCTCACACCACTGAGACACCACTACTCATGTATTAAAAAATGATTTTAAGTTAATATTACCGAGTGCTGGAAAAGAGGTGAAAAAACTGAAATGTTTATACCCTGTGCCTGCTGGGGCAAATGCAAAATTATGGAACCACTTTAAAAATGGTTTGGTGGTTTTTGAAAATATAGACACAGGGTTGCTACATAGCCCATCAATCCCATTCCCAGGCATTTACCCAAGAGAAATGACATCTGATGTTCACACAAAAACCAGGAAGTGAATATTGACAGCAGCCTTATCTCTGATTGGGGAAAAAAAAATTGGGGTGAAAACCAAGTATCTTTCTATGGGTAAATGAATAAAAAGCTATAGTACATTCATAGATTATTAGCAGTAAAAAGGGCTGATCATCAAATGCATTTTGCTAAGTGAAAAAGGTAAAAAGGCTATAGACCGTATTATTCCATTTATGTAAGAGTCTACAAAAGGCACAAATGCAGAGTGGCAAAAATCAGTTTGGGGATGGGAGAAGGAGTGAATGACAAAGAGCCAGCACAAAGGAATTTGGGGGCATGATGGAACGTTTCTGTGTTTTGATTGTGGTCATTCATTCATTTGTCAAAACTTATAGAATGGAACAGCACGGAGAGTGAATGTCGTTGCATGTAAATTGAAAAAGAAATGAATAAACACATCCTGTTACAGAGCATTCACTCATACGTTCAAGTCCCCATTTTTCATGTGCATCTTATGCCAAGAGATAAAAATGAGTGATCAATAATAATCTCTGATGAAGTCACGCCAGGTAGAGGAGCTCAGGCTCTAGTTTCACTCCAAAAGCCCTGAGAGAGGCTGGGCTCAGATCCTGGGAATGTGCCTGTGAATTTGATCCTGAGATTTATTAAGGACGTATTTATTTAAGGTTGTCTGCACACCCCAAACACCTGGTATATTCTCCCTTTAATTTTGCACACAATTGAAGATCAAATGCTTTCCTTAATTCATCTGGGATCACTAAGTAATTAACAGTGTATGTCCTTCAGTTGTGATTTCATTAGTTATGAATGTTTTGTTTTATAAAGGTGTTTTTTTTTCCTCTCTGCTGGGGGGAGAAAAAGGACAGTTAATGGCATTGCTAATGATATTGATGATTAGATGTCTTTTTACATTTTAGAATATAGTACTTTGCTCTCCTCTTCTTGAAATGACATCTTCTATAATGACGACTCCCTTATGCAATTTTGGCCTTTCTAATCCCACGATTCAAATTAAATTGTAAATCCTCTGTATTAAAGAAGGAAGGTTTATACTCCCAACATCTTCATCCAGAGCTGCGATCCTCCCCTTGAAGAATGTTCAAAATTGTATCTGCATATATTCTCTATGATTTAAGCCACGATGATGTAAAACACGTCTAAGGAATAAAATAGACCCTAACCCAGCTCTTGTCTGACCCAAGGTATCTAGCAAGTGAATGATTCTGTCATGAGATTATAAGGAGGCCTTTCTAAAGCATTGGGGAGAATCTATCTACAATCTGTGCTAGCTAAAATCATCCACTCGTGTCATTTTACCTGTGATTGCTAGCGCAAAGCCCTGCCATGGAACTTGTCTACATGGCATTAGTAGGAACAACTAGTTCCCTTTATAGCCCACTGCCTAATTTGAAATGCTTCCAGGCCAAACGATATGGTATCAATAACAAAAGTGAAGAATGAAGTGTCTGCAGTTTGACTTCTTGCAGCTTTGGCATGGGTTGGCTTAGAACACTTTTTCTTCCACCCAGCTATTACCTAGGTCATTCCCAGCATATGCGTCTCACCTTCACTGGTAGTCTCCTCTCAGCACAAATACACTATGCTACTGAGCAAGCTCCTGCCTCCCAGGAGCTTGCTGTCTACATCAGAGAGAATAGCAACATAAGAGGATTTAGAGATGCATGGGACTAAGTAAATGCATGATTAAGAATGGCAGTGGCCAGGCACAGTGGATCATGCCTGTGATCCCAGCACTTTGGGAGGCCAAGGTGGGGAGATCATGAGGTCAGGAGATTGAGACCATTCTGGACCAACTTGGTGAAACCCTGCCTCTACTAAAAATACAAAAATCACCTGAGCGTGGTGGCGTGTGCATGTAATCCCAGCTACTCAGGAGGCTGAGGCAGGAGAATTGCTTGAATCAGGGAGCTGGAGGTTGCAGTGAGTGGAGATCACACCACAGCACTCCAGCCTGGTGACAGAGAGAGACTCCGTCTCAAAAAAAAAAAAAAAAAAGAAAGAGAAAAAGAAAAGAAAGAATGACAGGATAAATAATGAAAGCAATACTTGCTTGTTTTACACATGGGGAGTTTCTCAAATAGCTTTGTACATATTATCTATTGATAAATCCAGCCACCTTTGTCCTCAGCCAAAGGACTTTCTTTTTTTCTTATTAAGCATTTCAAATATGTAATTGCAAGATATTTACCAACCATTCTGTAGGAATCCACAATAGAATTAGGAAAACAAAGGTATGTGCATATAAAATTGCTAAAAAGTAATACGAGGCCAGATAAACTTAAGTATTTAAAAAGGTAGCAGACACAGAAGCAACAAAGGCTACAGGAACTTAGAGAAACAGGAGAATGAAGTCTCCAGACTGGCTGGGAGCTCCTCGGGAAGGAGGTCAGCCTGCACTGAGAAGAAGAAAGGATAGTATTACAAAATAGGAAAGGCACTTTTATGTACATCTGAAATTTCTGTAAGTTCTGCAATGTTTGGAATAACGTTATTCTCAGTCATGAGGAACACAGCTTCTGGAAAGCTCCGATTCATTTCCTTCAATCTTTTCTGGCCCAGGGTCTTGCCCTAGCACCTTCCCAGCAAAACCAGAGGAGTGCACTGATTGTGTCCTCTTTGGGTCGTGAAACCACCTCTGCACACACTACTTTTTCGAGAAAGATGGACTGGGAAGACAATCTAGTCTCAGTCTCGGTCTCAGACACATTCCAGGGACCACATGGAGTAGAGGACAGGCAGGTCCTTGAAGAAAATGGAGTGGTGGTCACTCACAAATGATAGTGATTTCCCACACCTTTCTACCCACTCTCCCCACCATGAAGCCCACCACCCTTACCCTCAGCAAGTCAGTCTTCTTACTGTTTCCTCTTCATGCCATGTTTGTTCCAGACTCTAAGGCTAAGACTTTGCTCACATTGTTTGTCTCTACTAGAACATTCCTCCTTTCTCTTCCCTCTTTTCTAATACTAACCACCTCTTCATGCTCAAGGCAAGCTGACCTCCATGGGGATTCCAGGCTAGTCCAGACACTTCTGTCTCTGTTCCTTGGAGGTTCTAGAGCTCCATATTCAAAGCACATCCATGTTGACTTCACCCAGATTCCCCAGGACTTAAAAATTTTACCACATCCTCTCCTTCACTCACTTTATCTACTGTGTGTGTGTGTGTGTGTGTGTGTGCACATGTGCAGGACATATCCATTATTTATGGTTTGTTTCTCTTAAACCATCTGAAAGCAGGGCAGAGACATGAAGCTCCCTCATTCCTAAATGCTCCAGTATGTATTTGCCCAAATTGTAACCATCCTCCAGCTCCCCATGTCTGAACACCAACACGGCAGCCACGCTCCCATCCAATCTAGAGACCCCATTCAAATTTCACAACTGTGCTACAATATCTCATTTTTCTCTCTGACCCAGAATCCCATCCAGGAATGTGCGTTTCATTAATTCTCACGTCTCCTCAGTCTTCTCCTACATGGCAAGGATGACCCCAAGCCCACGTCCAGCATTTCCTCACACATGGGACGACTCAAGTCATGCTTTCTTGGTAAACATCCCACTGGAAGGACGTTGTGTTCTCCTCTGTGTATCACATGAAAGGCATGTGATGCTCGCCCCTCTTATTCACTTTGGTCACCTGGTCATGTTGGTGTCTGCCAGATTTCTCCATTGTATAGTCATTATTTCCCCACTTTTTAATTGACTAGCCTTTTCTAGGGTAATAGTATGTCAATACCCTGTGCCTCATCAAACCTGTACTCACTAGGACAGTCCCCTCAAAGAACATTCACCCAAATCAGCTGCCACTGTGATGGCTGCTACAAGGAGATTTTCTGTTTACATCATTCCTACTCCTTTTGCACTTACTATCCAGTATTCTATTGTAAGGAAAAGCTTCCTGTTAATCCAATTGCTCACTTATTCATTCATTCATCTACTTTATTTAAATTTGTATGAAATCATGTATTTCTATTTTATTCAATTTATTTATTCCTCTAATTATTCATTTACGTTCAAATTTTCCCAGATTTACCTACTGGGAGCCCTGAAGATTAATTATGTGCCCCTTTAACATTGTCTCATTTTTTTTTTAAACTAATGGACTGTTGTTTTTTTAAGCATTTTCATGGCCAGGCACAGTGACCCATGCCTGTAATCCCAGCACTTTGGGAAGCCGAGGTGGGTGGATCACCTGAGGTCAGGAGATCGAGACCACCCTGGCTAACATGGTGAAACCCCCTCTGTACTAAAAATACAAAAAAATTAGCTGGGCACCCTGGCGAGTGCTTATACTCCCAGCTACTCAGGAGGCTGAGGCAGGAGAATGACTTGAACCTGGGAGGCAGAGCTTGCAGTGAGCCGAGATCGTGCCACTGCACTCTAGCCTGGGCAACAGAGCAAGACTCTATCTCAAAAAAAAAAAAAAAAAGGAAACAAGAAAGTACAGATAGTTCTTTACCTCACTACCTCCCTCCTCTCCTGTTTCCCTCATTAACATCTTTGATTAGTGTGGTACTTTTTTTACATTTCTATATATTTTTAATTAGAAAATTTCATTAAATGTATGTAAAATAAAGAAAAGAATTAAGAATATAAAGTGATTTGTCCTACCACCCGGAAAAACTATTAAATTTTCTATATTCATGATTTAAGGACCATATTTATGAAATATTTTGAAACCAGGAGAGACAAATGATGAACATTCTAAATAGTTAAATGCTACATTGCACTGGTGAGTTTTAAATGAGAAGAGAATGAAACTATATCTCCACTGGAGGATTAAGAAGAGTGTAAGAAACACCTGGCACTTTTTTGAAATATATACCCACTCAGAGATTCTGGTAAGATGCCAGAGCAGTCCAATCTTAAGTAGTACTTGGGTCATGCCCTACTGGGGTAAACTGTGTACTAACCATCAAATCACTCTTTCCTGTTACAGAAGAAGCAGGCACAGATCTTAGATCCCAGGCTCAGATGAAGCAAAGTGACTTGCTTTGGCCAACAGAACGTGAGCAGACATGATTTATACGAATTCAAGTACCCACATTTCGAGTCACTGCAACTTTGCTCCAGCCTCTTGAAGTTCTGTGAGCCACCATGAGAATAATGTATGCCAGATAGTAGCTTTATCTTTGGCCTGGGTGCTGGATGACTTAGCCCAACCTGCAGACTGGAGCCATGCCAAACTGCGCCAAGCAGAGCCCAGAAGAGTCACTGTAAACGTGTAGACCCATGAGTGAGAAGTCAGCATTTATTGCACAAGCCACTGATATGTTGTGGTTGCGTGTTACTGTGGCAAAGTTGACTGATAACAGCTATAAGCTGTTCAGTTGTAGAATAAATGCCAAGGAAAGTAATCCTTACATCCTCTTTGCTTTATTGAAATGTAATTCACAGAC
Source organism: Chlorocebus sabaeus (assembly GCF_047675955.1). NCBI lineage: Eukaryota > Metazoa > Chordata > Mammalia > Primates > Cercopithecidae > Chlorocebus > Chlorocebus sabaeus. Next base: position 7,198,102 of record NC_132917.1, on the reverse strand, counting down.
AGTTTTGACAGATGATCCTGTTTCTCCAAGCAGCAGAGATTACAAAGAGGTATTAAGAATCAATTAGATTTTTAAACACCTATTTCATCACTATTTATTTATTTATTTATTTTGAGACAGGGTCTTACTCTGTCACCCAGTACAGTGGTGTAATCAGGGCTCACTGCAGCCTCGACTTTTCCAGCCTCAGGTGATTCTCCCACCTCAGCCTCCTAAGTAGCTGGGACTACAGGTGCACACCACCATGCTCAGATAATTTTTGGTAATTTTTGTAGAGACAACGTTTTGCCACGTCACCCAGGCTGGTCTCGAACTCGTGGGCTCAAGTGATCTGCCCGCTTCAGCTTCCCAAAGTGCTAGGATTACAGGTATGAGCCACCTCATCTGGTTTTAATCATTATTCTTTATTGAACTGGTTTCTCTAAACACACATAAATGCTACAGTCCCGACAGTCACGGTACTGTAGCTATGATTTCACCAAATGAAAGGGTTCCAAAACATGACAGCTCATCAGACTCATTTGGGAAAATAATGAACAAATTACAAATCCCTGGGGTGAGCTCATCCAAATTAACTAATTGAAAAGCTCTGAGTTTGGGTTTTGTATAACCTGCCTAGCTGCTTTTTACCCAGCCAGCCAGGCACAGTCTGAGGATCAATTTAATCACTTCATTTTATACATGAGAAAGAGATACCCAAGCAAATTTAAAGCAATGAATTGGAAAAGGACAATTAGAGGGATTTACTATGAAACTTGAGGCATGGCCATCAATTGTCTCGCACCCCAGAAGAAGGCAAGCATGACTATGTGGTGATATACATTAGAACTCATTAAAATAACATTTCGCTCAAGAAAATTTCTTGCTACGTTCCAATGCTGTAGCACTAATCACATTACTTTACACTTTGGCTTCCTCATTTTCTCCTTCAATGTATGAATGGAAACAAAATAAAGTGTTTGTAAATATATTTATAATGAATGGATGAATGGGCAGATGGGTAGGTGAATATAATCTATTTCCAAAACATGATATTACAGACATTTTTAAATTTTAAATCTAGATCTTAAAAAGGTAAAGCTTTGGCTACCTGGAAAAATTCCTTATGGAATCTATTTCACCCTCTCAACAAATGAATGAGATCTTACTTTTCCATTTCTAGATGCACTCATGGGAGTGAAGATGAGTAACAGTACTGCACACAATATCAGCCCTCCACAAAACTGTGTTTCCTATACATATTATTTTTCAATGAGACAATATTCTACATAGAGGAAAGTATAATAAGACTGGGAGTCAGCCAGTTCAATCTTCACTGCTTCCCTTGATGTCTTCTACAAGAAACACTCAAGGGTGCTTGGTAAGTAACCTTGAATCATATTTTGAAACTGACTCTAAGAAGCAAAGCCTTGTATAGTATGTATTGGTGCCCAGTGCAACATAGCCTTATTGAAGTTATTTCAGATTTCACCTGAATAATGTCTTCTTCCCAGGTGCAGAAGATCTTAGTAATGTTCACTCACCCCTTTGAATTTTATTATGGAGTGACAAACGAGTGTTTGTGTGGGTGTTTCTGTGAGGAACTTCTCCAGCCCACCCAACGCTCATGCAGAGCGTATGGCGCCCATCCTGACCTGGCACTTCCCCAAGCCCCCACCTGCACTGTTGCATCCCAGCTCTCTCAGCATCACTTCCCCTGCAGCTTGATTTGCGGGGAGGAGAGAGTGTATTTTTTTTTTTAACGCTCCCCCCCTCCCCGCTCCAAAGAAAGAAGGCATCATTTTTCCAACATTGTTTTGAGGAGTTTAACAGCACTAATGGGGCTAATGGGACCACACCCCCCAGAGGCACAGCAGGAGTGCCCTTGCAAGGCAGAAGTGGAAAGCCATCCTGCAAAGCCACCCCCACAGGCCAGCAGCCACCTGGCTTGCAACAAGGGTGACACAAGATACTTCCAAAGAGGCAGGCATCAACAGCTGCTCCCGCATAGCCACTCAGAGGCTCCAAGCTGGGAACAGCAGGCATCAATCTCCAGGCAGGAAAGGCTGGAACCTGCTACATTTTCCCTACACACTAAAGCATGTATGCATGCACACACATGCAAACACTCTCCTACGCACTCATACAGGCACATTCACACCCACACAAATACATGTGCACGTGCCCACACACACACACCTGGGTTCATCAACAGCTATTTTCACAGAAGCCAATTTTTCCCCAGGAGTATTAAGAACTTGTCAAAGACAGAAAATAGATGCTGCTCATTTTTGCCCTCTTGACAACATTCTTCTGAGCAAGAAGCTAGGAGAGAGGAGAGGAAGAGTTAAAGTAGTAACAGAATATCAAAACTTATGAAAACATCACTGAACTGGCAGATCTCTCCTACTAGAAGTATGACTTTCTAAGAGTAAAACTGAAATCCTTAACCTGGTGTTCTGGGGCTCATGGCCTGGCCTCTGCCCCAGTTCCCCTGGCACCACTCCATACAACTGCTGCAAGTCCTACAATTGCCATTCACATTCTTAGGTATTACTTGGAGGGGCTCACATTGTTTCTTGCACATGGTGAACTCATAGGCATCCTTCAAAGCCCAGTGCAGGTGTCTTGCCTCTGTGTAGAGATTTCCTCCTTAACCCCCATCTCTGCCCATGATGGGCAGGAGTCATCGTCCCTACTATATTTGCAGAAGTTACTGGGTTCTTGGTATATGTCATCTCTCTTTCATAACAACGATGCTGAAATATATTTTACTTGCCATTCTTATCTCACACTTGAGGAAAATGAACCTCACCGAGGCTTGTGGGATTATCCAAAGCCACCTCACTTCTAAGTGGTGAAACCAGCACTGGATTTCTATATCTGGCCTCAATAACCAGTTCCGTCCTATGCGCCACTTTGCCTCTTTCTCAGTTCACATGGTGTTGAGTGGAAGCCTTTACTACAGCACTCTCTACAGTGATTGCACGTAGCTGTGTAGAAATGTGTTCTGTGCCCCACACTGGCCTTAGACCTTGGACTTATCGGGAACAGGGCACGTGCTTTCTCCATCACCATCCCATGCTCCATGGTGGCTGAATATATGCCAACTGTTTGTCATCCCTGAGAATCAACTTTCTCTGTCACCAATAATGGAACGTCTTACACTCGGGAAACTCCTTCAGGATTATGAAGTACTTTTACATTTCATCCTAAGGCTATTACGGTGAGGTAGACAGAGAAAATGGAATTTTCAGACAAAAGCGTTTGTATTTTACAGATAAAGAAACACAGGGTCGCCTGTAATCCCAGCACTTTGGGAGACCGACGCGGGTGGATCACCTGACGTCAGGAGTTTGAGACCAGCCTGACCAACCTGGTGAAACCCCGTCTCTACTAAAAATACGAAGAAAAAAAAAAAAATAGCCAGGCGTGGTGGGGGCAACTGTAGTCCCAGAAGAACTGCTTGAACCCGGGAGGCAGAGGTTGCACTCACTCTGCACAGAGATCGCGCCATTGCACTCCAGCCTGGGCGATGAGCAAAATTCCATATCAAAAAAAAAAAAAAAAAAAGAAAAGAAAAAAGGAAGAAAGAAAAAGAAAAAGAAACAGGGTTAGAGTGGCTGACATGCCCAAGCGCAGGATGCCAGGAAGAGCCAGAGGAAGGACTAGAACCCTTGAGCCAGGCTTCAAGTTCCACATCACTGCACCTCTAAAAGCTGCGCCCTCAGTGGCTCAGTGTGTGGTTTTCATTATGAAGCAGATTGGAACATGTCTGATTCTGGGTGGAGGCCACAGCATTCCCTGCGACACAGTACTAGGGATGAGTTCTGCGTATCCCGTGTCAGTTCGTGTTCATCCCAGCAAGTACCTGCCCAACAAAATTTGTGCTTCCTTCATCTGGCTCTGGTTTAGAAACAGTGAGTGCAAACAACTTACAGCAATTTCATTTATGATTTATTTCACTCCTTCTTTTTCCAAGGAATCTTAGCAGTGATATAACATTGCAATATAGAAAAAAAAAAATCTTTATTAAATGCTGACATGAATTATCTTCAGAGCATTTTGAGGTCTGCTTCCTTCCAGTTGTAAAATGATGGTATCCAGACTGGGCCCTTGAGGGGGCCACCACCCCTCCCCGTTTCTGTTTGCATCCATCTGCTTATCTCAAAGGCTGTGTCATGGGAAGCGGAAAAACTTCTGGAGAAAAGCAGTCCGGTGTGTGTGTGAGTGGGGTTGAGACCCTGCTGGGGGGTTCTGTGGAGTGGAGATCGGGGAAGGATCTGAGCACACTAAGCTGAACAAAGGAGCTGGGGACAGGCCAGGGACTGCTCAGGAAAAGATTATCTTCTGAACAAAGACCAAGACTGACAAACCAGGCACTATCCAAACCAGTGTGCAGTGACTGTGTGAAGCATAGAGAGCGGCTACACTCGGGAGTCCCTCAGGACCCCTTTTCAGGGAATCAACACAGGAGAGAGAACCCTTTGCTCAGGACTCCTAGGGGAGCACATCTTCTACTGAGGCAGCAGCAGCCTGATCCTCAGCAGCCAAGGCTCAAAGGGAGCAAAAGGCAGTGCAGAGGTGTCACTGAGAGCAGTGGCACAGCAGACGGACACTCAGTCAGAGCCTAGACAGCAGCCCGGAGCAAGGGAGCAGAGGAAGCCCCCCTTGCCCGTCTCTGACCCCTGTCCCATCCACAGGATGCTACGGAGTAAAAGAGAGGACCAAGCACATAATCGAGCTTGGGCTGACCTGAGTGCCAGGCCTTCCTTATGGTGAAGGGAGACTTGCCCGAGTTTTGTCAGTTTCCTTCCCACCTCTGCTGAACCCTGATGGTGATTGCAGGCAGCGAAAGGCGTAGGATGCAGAGACACGGGGTCAAACTAGACCCCCCCATCCTGGGGCCCCCCCTCTACTCAAGTTGACTGCCCCTCGGTCTCCTTGTTTTCAGAGCAAACCACAGTGAGGGCGACCTCAGCTGTGAGTGAGATCAGAGATCCAACTGGACCCCAGCTCACAGCATGGAGCAGGGAACGTCCTCCAACTTCCACTCGGGAGAAAAGGCTCTGAATTACTAAACCTAAGGGTGTTTTACAAAATATCTTAAACATACAAACATAGATTAAACAAACATAGATCTTTTCCCTTAGTCTTAAAAAAAATGGTATCCCACTGATCTCCCTCCTTTCACTAGTATAAGAACATACTACTTCTCATTCCCAAGTTATAGACATGTCTTTTAAAATATGTTAACCAAACTTCTACATTTGGTTCTAAAAATGGATAATAACGATCATAATCATCATTAGTTTAAAAAACTAAGAATCTCATCACCTGAAAAACATGTCCACACAGTGTATCTTGGAGCTGAAAGAAGACAGCACAGCTTAGATTTCTCACTGCATCTGGAGGGAATGAGGAACATTGTTAGGGAGCCTCAGAAAACAGACAATAACTGCCTCAGTTTTTCTTATATACTTATTCTCAAAATTGCAGCTAGGACAAATAAAAGATGTACCTTCCTAATATATGTAACAATTCACTGGTGTTTACACAGCCATGTGACCAAATCCAGCCTACCTTTGAACTTGGCAAATGGAGTTTTACTGGGACCCACCCATACCCATTGGTTTAGGTGTCATCCCTGGCTTCCTTTGTGCCACAGTGGCAGAGTGGCTAGCTGTGACAGGGACTAGATGGCCCTCAAAGCCAAACATATTTACTATCTGGCCCTTTGCAGAAAAAGTTTGCCAACACCTGCAAAGAGCCACCAAAGCACTGCGAGTCAGCACAGATATTTTTGGCTCTATCATGCGATAGTGAATTGCCTGGCATTGGAAGTGTTCAAGTTTAGGTGGCTACAGGTCAACATACTAAACCCAGGATCCCCACCCCAGCACAGAAGCTCCAATGTAGGGTGAGAACCCCAGTCTTCTCAGTCATGCTCTTATACAGCACTTTGCACCACTGTCCCTAGAAGGACTTCCTGATTGTTAAAGTTTAAGATTTGGGGCACAGAAGAAAATGGTCAGCACATCGATCATATGCATATGATAAGCTTATGTCACATAATAGAGTACTTCACCTCCTAACAATTTATACTTGCTACTATACCAGAAATCTTCTGATGTTAAGGAACCTGAACTCAGAGGAAAACAGCATTGATTGAATTAAAAGCCAAGCATCAGGAGAGGTCATTTCATAACGTTTTCATTATTCCACAGATCGGAAACAATCCTTTTTCTTGAGGGAGAAATTGAGGCTCAGAGATTTGATAACATTCCCAGAGTTACTGGGAAGTCAATGGCGTAATCGGCACAGGAGCCGGCTCTGTGGGTTTCTAGAGCCCCGAGGCGGTTCCAGGAGATGTCCCCCTGCCACTGGTCAGAACTGAGTCCTCAACTAATTACAGCCAAGGATTCCACCTCATCATCCCCGCAATGCACTGGTGCTTCTTAGACACAAAGACGGAGTACTTGAAGGACTTAAACATTAATCAAGAGCCTCGCCCCGTCCTCCTCCTGACACTGAGCCTGGGACCCCTGCGGCTGACAGCGAGCAGGACTGGATTGATAGCATACCCACGCCGACGGCGGTCACAGTTGGCTCTGCCAAGCAGAGACACCAGCTCTGGTTTGATGAGAGTGATGATTTTTAAAAGAACCTTGTTTGAAGAGAAACAAAGGGCATTTAACAGCCTGCTTTCTGATCCCAATCTGCTGCAAGGAAGGCACATTATAAAAACATCAGCAGTCAACCAAGGCTACAGCTATCCCTGAATGGATGGTGGGGACAGCAGAGGTGATTTATCAGAACTCAGGACCACAGCCAGACACGAGCAATTCGCCCACGTCCCGAAGCCCTAAGGCTGTGTGCCCACAGGGATCAGAGCCTGGTGTCTTTGTACACACACACGTCCTCTCCATGTTAGGGCAAGTCTCAGGCCGGGCTTGGGCATGGGATATGGGCTCAAGATTGTGCTTCCAAAGTGAGCAGATGGTGCAACCATGTTCCATGCGCAAGAGAGATCACGCCCAGCGAACATGAGCATTTTGACAGAGCACCAAGTCACGCATTTATCAATCCTGACATGGTATCTGACAGGTGCTGCCTGCCGGCCCCCGCCCCTTCACAGCATGGTGAAACCTTCCAATTATTGAGGTCACAGATGTCAAACTCTCCTAGCACATATTCTAAAATGTCAAAATCACCCTTGGCATCTCCTTGTTTCTCTGAAATAAATCCTTACACTCTCATCACGTGTCCGAAGCTGCAGTTGGAGGTTGAATCTTCTTTGGAAAAATGGGTGGTATTCAACGTCTTCTCGGGGGGCCTGGCTATGAGCCCTTGAGCCTTCCTACCAGGACACATCGTGTCCCTTTCCTGGCTCCTCGCTGGTGAACAAGCCCCTCTTCTGGAAAAAGGAAAGAATCCTGGCCTGAGAATTAGAAACCCCGGATCCTATTGGCTGCTATCCTAGTAACTTTTTAAGTCTTGTTTTATAAAGCTTTAAAGTAGAAATAATTGCTGCTATTAAACCTATCTCACTGATATACAGGGAACATCAGAAGCCCTTTGCAAAAACAACCTTTACCAAGAAAACATTTAATTATTAATAAATGAAAATACACTGCTGAGTCTCTGTAACTAGAGGAAATTAGTTGTCTTCATTTTTTTTTAAATTTTTCTGACCTCTTTCATGAGGTGGGTCAGTGGGAGTAACTCAGGAGCAGTTGAGTCATGAGCAGTCATGAGGCTCAGTTAAGTCATGAGCAGATAACGCAGAGGTTTGGTGAACAAGACTGAGCACCGTGGAAAGATGAAAATGTCAGAAGGAGGGAGGCAGAGGAGAGCAGCAGATTTAGAAACATGTATCCAGGCGAAGGATAAATGTTGGAGAGAGTGAACTGAGATGCAATATCTGTGGACAAAGGTATAGAGAGAATGGGAACAACAGTGTGAGGAATATGATGCTACCAACAGCTGAGGGAACTAAATCCATGAACTCTGGGCACAGAGTGGAAAGCATCTTCCTGGAGAATCCAGCCAGCGCTGTAAAGGTTAACATTCTGTGCCAGATCAGGTGCCTCAAGGCTGGGCCCTGTTGTATTTCTTACAGCACCAGCTTTCTTGTTTGCACCAGGACAAGTTAATCATCACTGTTTCTTTCTCCAGTCACTGCCTTACCCTCCTCACTGCTGAATTCCTTGAAAGGAGGAGCTGCGTTCAATGATGGCGCTTCCTCGCTTTCCATCAATCCTCACTGTGGGTGAAATAACGAAGCTTACAGTGGACTGCCATGTGCGGCACAGTAGCCTCAGCGTGCAGCTAACTTGAATTCCTTCCCCTACAGGGTTCTCCTGTTCTGCTGACCTCTCCTTCTCTTTCTCTTTAGGTTTCTGGTCCTCAGGAATCTATCCTTGCCTCTCTTTTCCTATCATCAGATGGTGTGCTATCCCTGGAGAAACTTGCAGAGTTCCAAAGTTTCCATCGTGTGTGTGTGTGTGTATCTATACCTGTGTGTGTGTATCTATACATTATGTGTGTGTATATCTATACAGACACACATGCACACACACTGAGGACCTCCAAATGTTTATTTCTGATCCCTACGTTTCTCTTGAGATCCAACATTGAATACTAAGTAGAAACTATATCTCACTTTTTTATCAGGGTATGTTTGAATTTTAGCATATGTTTAGTGGATGTTAAGCCTTCATAAATCTTCCTTGAAAGAAGGAAGGAAAGATGGATGAAGGAAAGAAGGAAATGGAGGGAGGGAGGGAGAATATATGAAATTACTTCCTGCAGAGCTCTACCCAGATGTCTCCCAGAAGCCACAGACTCAATGTTTGAAAGATCAGACTTGTTTTGCCCACACCACTATCACCACCCTCCACCCACCACCATCACGTTCTTCCTCCTCCAGTGCCTTCGTCCTGTGAAATGCTCATCCCCTCTCACTGTGCCCTGTGTCCTGTCTCTGGCATCATCGTAGCTTCCTTCTGCTCCCACACACTCTCTCCTCACCCCAGCAGATGGGGTGACCGGTTCCTAACAATCCCTCCCTCACCTCTGCTGCTGCCAGAACAGACTCTTGTCACTTTTCTCCTTGAATCTGCTGTCATCATCTCATCCCCACCCACACTCAACAACTCTTCCCAAGCTGACAAAGTCACCGTGCTGACATCAACCCTGAGCCTCTCCCCAGCTTCACACAGCTGCAGCAGCTCTAAAAGGCCTGGAGAAGGCAGCACACATGCCCAGCATGACCACCGGGCTTGCCAGGGCTGGCCCATGCCCACCCCCACATCCTCATCTCTCAGCGTGGGCCTGACCTCCAATTGGAAGGTCCAGCCATAAATAACTTTATTCTTTTTCATGCCTCTATGCCTTCCCCTCTACTCCTTTTTTCTGGGATATTCTTTCCTATGCTACCATCTGCCTTTCAGCACCTTCATGCTATCCTCAAAGTTCATTGCCCCTGTGGTAGACAGAATAATGTCCCTCCATGTTAACATCTCAATCCCTGGAACCTGGGGACAAGTTGCCTTACCTGGAAAAAGGGATTTTTCTTATGTGATGACATTAAGGATAGTTAGATAGGGCTGTTATTCTGGGTTATCTGAGTGAGCCCAATGCAATCACAAGAGTCCTTGTGAGACAGAGAGATGATGGAACAGCAGTTGTCGTGATGGGCTTTAAAAATGGAGGAGGGGCTGGGCGCGGTGGCTCACGTCTGTAATCCCAGCACTTTGGGAGGCCAAGGTAGGTGGATCACTTGAGGTCAGGAGTTTGAGACCAGCCTGACCAACAGGGCAAAACCTGTCTCTACTAAAAATACAAAAATTAGCCAGGCGTGGTGACACGTGCCTGTAGTCCCAGCTACTCAGGAGGCTGAGGCAGGAGAATCACTTGAACCCGGGAGGCAGAGGTTGCTGTGAGCTGAGATCACACCACTGCACTCCAGCTTGGGCAACAGAGTGAGACTCCATCTCAAAAAAAAAAAAAAAAAAAAAAAATTGGAGGGAGTGGCCACAAGCTGAGGAATACCTGAGGCTTCTGAAAGTGGAAGAAGGCGTGAAAACAGATTCTTCCCGAAGGTCCCCTGAAGAAACCAAACCTTGCTGACATGTTGATTTTAGCTCCTAAGAGCCACTTTGACCTCCAAGATTATCAGATGGCTGATATGTGTTGTGTTTATCCACTAAGTTCAAAGTAATTTGTTACAGCAGCAATAGAAAATTAATACTTCCCTTCTAATCCATCACAATATCTATGATACTTTATTTATGTATCTACTTTATCACAAAGCTGTTTTCTTGACTTATACTGGAAATTCTCTGAGGACTAGAGACTTTCATCTTTGGATCTCCAAGATGATACTCATTGGGTATTCCATAGATATCAATGGAAAGAGTAAATGAGTTGGGCCCACAGTGTGTTCACTGGAAGTTCCAGTAGGTCAAATTGGATTAATTAAAATAATAGTAAATAATGCACAGAAGCAGCATTGATACTAAAAGAAAGTGACTTTTATTTTAAAATAATGAATAACAGAATAGATAACAGAGCTCTGGTGCAAGTTCCCTCTCTGGAGGAAACTTTAGAAAACTGTTTATCAGGTTACATTTTTTTGGTTGTTTGCTTTTTAACTTTTATTTTAGATTCAGAGGGTACATGTGCAGGTTTGTTACCAAGGTATACCAAGGTATATGGCATGATGCTGAGTTTGAGGTATGAGTGATTCCATCACTAGGTACTGAGCATAGTACTCAATAGTTTTAAGATCCTTGCCCTTCTCTCTCCCCTTCCGCCCACTGTCTCCGCCCACTAGAGACCTAGGAGTCTCTCTCTGCTGAGAACTCCACTGCTAGTCTGATGGAGCTCCATTTGTATGTGATCTGACCTTTTTCTCTAGCTACCTTCGAGACGTTTTCTTTACCATTGACCTTGGACAGTCTAGTGACTATATGCCTTGGAGATGTTCATTTTGTATACGTATCTCAGAGATGTTCTCTGAACTTCTTATATCTGGATGTCTACCTGTCTAGCAAGATGAGGAAAATTTTCTTGAATTATTGCCTCAACTATTTTTTCCAGGTTGTTTACTTTGTCTCCTCTCTCAGGAATGTCAACAATTCTTAGGTTTGGTCACTTTATTACATAATTCCATATTTCTCAAAGTCTGTTTTTTAAAAAACTGTTTTTTCTTTATTCTGGTCTGATTGGGTTAGTTCAAAACACCCTTCTTCAAGCTCTGAAGCTCTGAAGTTCTTTTTTCTTCTTGGTACTATTAATGAAATTTTTTATTGTATTTTAAAATTCCTTAAGTGAGTTTTTCAAATCCAGAAGCTCTGACTGATCTCTTTTTAAGATGTTTATCTCTTCCTTCATTTCCTGGATTGCTTTAGAAGTTTCTTTTTCTTGGTTTTCAACTTGGTCTTGGATCTCATTGAACTTCCTTGCAATCCATGCCTTGATTCTTTATCTGTCATTTCTGAGTTTCCATTTTGGTTGGGGTGCATTGCTGCAGAGCTAGTGCAATCTTTTGGTGGTATCACTACTTGAAGATTTTGCCAGGTGGACCTGGCTGGTCTGGCCCTGCCCATCGTGGCCCCTATCCACCAATAATTCTGGTGCCAGAATTCTTGTGCTGGCTCCTTCTCATCTGGAAACACTGGCACTTCTAGTTTTTGTAATCATTTTCATGCAAGTAGAAGTTTTCCATTTTCTTTCTTTCCTTATAAGATTATTGCTTTTTTTTTTTCTTTCTTTCTCTTTTTCCCCCTCCCTAAGGGGTGTGACACAAATAATGCTGGATGGGGTCTTAGCTTTGCTTCTATAGCCCTGTGCACTTCTCTTGGCAGGTTTTATATGGGGCTGTGCAGTTCAACCTATAAGCCTGTAGGTGGTACTTGTAGGTAAGAGCCTGCTGCAGCCCACGTGGCTGGGTATATATTTGATCCTTTTTAGAGGATCCTTGTTTACAGAGGCAGAAGCTCTCTGTTTCCTCAACCAAAAGGCAGATCCATGGAATGTGCAGTGGCCTGAGCTCTTTGCTCTGCACCTGGAGGGTAGGGGCCATGATGGGCGAGGCCAGACCAGCCAGGTCCACTTAGCAAGCACAAGCACGAGTGCTGAGAGAGAGTCCAGTGGGTGGCTACCAAGTGCCTAGAGGCGTGCCTAGGCATGGAGTTGGGAAACCACCTTGCCTCCAAGTCCTCAGCATAGGGCTGGGGGACAGCCTAAGCTTCTAATCCAGGACAGTGGGTCCACTAGATGCCTGGGCATGGAGTGGAGAGGGTCCTGCACCAGGATCTCTGCACAGGACAGGTGCAGTGGGTCTGTCTGCTGATCCAGGCGAGGAGGAGTTCTAAACTCCTGGAGAGCTGCCTGGCCATGGAGTGAGAGGGCCTCCCTGTATCAGGGCTTCTGCACGGGATGAATGGGGTGTCAGGCTGCTGATCCAGATGAGGGGTTGTTCTGAATGTCTGGAGATCTGCTTAGGTGTGAAGTGGAAACAGTCCTGATGCATCAACTCTGTGTCCAGGAATGGTAGGGTGGCTCAGGCTGCTGGTCCAGGGGGCTACACATGCCTGGATTTCTGCCTGGGGGTGGAGCAGAGAGGGTCCCACTGCACCATAATATCAGGACAGCAGGCTGGGGCACACGCAGAGCAGTTCCAGGTCACCAAGCTGGACCAGGCTGTACCCAGGAGAAACCACAGATATAGCTGCTCTCCTCCTGCCTCAGGCTTGCAACAGAATAGAGCAAAGTTTCAGCACCTACTGCTGAGGTGCTTTCCACAATTCTGACTGTGGAGGTCCCTACCCCATCCCACAGCAGACACTGTAATCCTTGCCTCGAGACTAAAATGCCTGCATGACCACACTGCCAGCCACCAAGGAACAACTAACTTTGTGTGTACCTGGATGAAAAGTGGTATCCTGCCCTTGGTCCAGGTCTGGGAAAAGGTCTGCAGCTTTTTCCCAGTGTCTGTCCCTCACAGCTCTCCAAGCCTCTCCCCCAGTCAGCTCCAGGGCTTAGGAGAAACAAAGTTCTCTCCCTTGGCCTGGGTTGCTCCAATGCCCAGTGGAAAGGTGAGTCACAGAGGGAGGCTCCCTGCCTTTCTCACTTACTGAACAGTGAGGCTTCACTCACTTTCGTCAGCCAGATGCCATCACAGGAGCTGTTTGCCGGGGGTCTCCTCCTGGGGATCTGGGTTGTCTTTCATGGTTCTGGTGGGCTCCTGTTTTCCTTCTTGGATTAAAGCTCACAGAGCTGATCTTTATGTACCATCTTGCTATTTCCAAGTGGCAGAGGCATGCTGAAGACCTCTGATCTACCATCTTGGAGAAAACAACAACAACAACAACAAAAAGTTCAGGTTAATTTGTTCTAAGCTAACGGTGTTAGATGATTTTGTGATTTCTAAGGTACTTTCGGCATGGACAAAAATCAATTATATTCAAAGAGAAGTCATGAATAAGTTGAAATAATAACACTTTCTTAAAGATGGTGGGGGTGAGCTTAAGGAAAATCTAACATTTATAACCCTCTTGAATTGGATTGAAGGTAAGCATCACTACTGTTGGAAAAATCAGTGGGGTGGTATAAGACAGACAAGGTACAAGTACTATCTCCACCACATCCTGATGATACACTTGGAGAAGTTAGGTAACTTCTCTGAGTCTTGGTTTCTCCAGCACACAATGAGAATAATAATGTCCATTCCCCATGTACAACCCCTAACACAGGAACAGACACATCTGAGAAACTCCAATAGTGCCTCCCTTCCCCTGATCTCCTTAGGTTATCAGTAATACCTCACCAGTCTAAAGCATTCTGTGGCATTTTAACATACATATTCTCATGTTACCTACATAACGAACTGGCAAAGGGATTCTATCTCAGTCTGCAGAAGATGTCTAAAGACCAGAGTGGCTCAGCAGCTTGCCCAGGACACTCTGCTGGGAAGAAGTGCCACTGAGAGTTCCAAGGAAAGCATTCATTTCTCCAGGTCCAGATGTTCTGAGACCCAGCAAAGTGTGAGCTTTCCAAACTTTGGAATATTTGGAAATTCCAAATATTTGGAGGGTCACATGAATATTTTCTGGGTTGTTTTGTCAGGCAGATCTTAATTTATTTCTCAGTATCAAATCTGTAATTGTATTTGCATGGCATCTTTCATCTGAAGATTCCAAGAAGCTGCCAGACACGGAGGCCCATGCCTACAATTCCAGCATTTTGGGAAGCCAAGGTAAAAAGATCACTTAAGCCCAGGAGTTCAAGACCAACCTGGGCATTATAGCAAGACTCTCTACAAAAATTTTAAAAAATGAGCCAGGCATGGTGGTCCATGCCTGTAGTCCCAGCTACCTGGGAGGCTGAGACAGGAGGATTACTTGCGTCTAGGAGCTTGAGGCTGCAGTGAGCTATGATTGCGTTACTGCACTCCAGCCTGGGTTACAGGGTGAGATCCTCTCTATAAAAGGACAAATACAAATTCCAATAAGCTTAATAAAATTAATGCATCAATATCATCTTGCTGAAGAGTCATTTTGAATAACTGAAAACATTTTGTCTTTATTTGGTGTAGCTGAGGTTCTGTCTTTCAATACAAACACATGAAATAGGCCTACTTGTAAGAAAACGGGAAATGTGTTTTAGGGAGTGGCAGATTAATCATGTTGCTAATGTAGGGTTGTATCTGCAGACATAATTCATGTAATTTATTTAGACCTCACCCTGTGTGATTTTCAAAACACAATTATGTTTTATTTATCTGGAATTTGACTATATATTTACTTCCTAAAATGAGAAGTTCCACATTTTACATATATGAAAGTCCTTTTCAAGTTATCTACATCAGCATTTCATTTGTCATTTAAGGCAATTGAAGCACAGAGAGATTAAATGACTTTTAATCATTTAAAAAGTCACTTTTAAGTGATTGCACAGCAAGAGATAGGCAAAGCCACAAATATTGCCACTACCCATTATAGAAACAATTGACATTTTTATAGAGCAGGATGAGTCACCAGTTTCATATATATTTACCCATTCGACAACTGTTTATTTATTTAAAATGTTACCAGGCTCTAGGGATATAAAGAGCTTAAATCAGGAAGAGGAAGACTAAATATGGACCACACGCCTCACAGAAATCCCTTACTGAACCCCAGTCTGATCAGCTGTCCCTCCTCCATGTTCCCGTAGTTCTGGATATAATTTGACCATTGCAGCTACCAAACTTCATTCAATAGGCTTTATCAGTCCTTTCTCCCCTCCCTACACTGTGAAAATACTGAAGAAAGAAATGATATTCCTTTCTGTATCATTATTCTCATGATAGATGCTTTAAATAAGCCAGTTGAAACAAACTTCTCTTAATAGTCCCCAGAAATATTACCAGTGAATGGGCACTACAATCACTTTTTGTCACATCAGCCTCCCAGGTGGAACAAGGAACATATATATACACTTCAGTTTTACATATACGAGTACGTGTGCGTATGCACATATATGTGTAAATTTATGGTTTTATTAAAGATCCTGGGAATAACAGAAATAAACTATAATGAGAATTCAATAATATATAAATAAATTATAATAGGAATTCTATTCATTATACTATTTGTAAAGAATTCTAAAATAGAGTTTGTATCACAACGTGATGATTGCATATGTATTGATTAATATCTTTAGTTTGAAAAAAGATTTTTCAAAAATTCAGTTTGCCACTGGAAACATCACAGTTTCAAGCCTTAACTTTGGTTTCCCCTTCCAAATCATCCAGATATAATTATGCATTGCAAAATAGACCCCATCATGTCTGCTTGTCAATTGCCAAGTCAACCGTCTTTACTTTCCTGAAGAAAATGCGGACTCTTGGCAGCATTTAATCACTGCAAACCTTCACAGCTTTCCCCATTACTGGTTTCCTGCTGCAAATTTCAGCAGATTGGACACACGAGGTGTCACTATATTTAAAAGTTCATGCTGAACATTTTGCTCAGTTGGAAAAGATTAAGAGTCCTGAAGATGCGACGCGTTCAGCATCTGCTCAGGTAAACAGTGGTGTTAGTGACCCTGTAACGTGCTCCCTGCTGGCAAAGACAATCCCGACACTTTTCCATCCACTTCACTGAAAACAGTTAAAAATGAGCCATATCGCATCTCTGAACGGCCATTTCTCTCTATTGTATTGCTTTTTTTGGTAATATCCCAAGCTGCCCACACAAACAAACAGAAACCTCTTTTGTTTTATTTTTGCAAAGGGAAATCTCTCGCTCCTCAGAACAATAGACCTTTTGAGGTAGATTATGCCTGAATGTGTAAAATACAAAGCAATAACTCGAAAGATAGCACAAAATTTGGTAAATCAGCTGGTTCTTTTGTTTTTTTTTGTTTTTTTTGTTTTTGCCGAACTATTGGTTCAACTGTTCTTTTCCACTAAGTTGATAGGATTGAGTAGTCTTTTTCTGTATGTCGATTCAGTGTTCACGAGTTAGTTCAAGGTGAATGCTTCACCTACAAGAAGCCATTGTATAGAATTCCTAATCTCTTCCTCTGCTCCACCTGATGAATTCCTGCCTGTCTTGCTGGTTTTGCTCAACTGCTGTTTCTACCAAATAACCTTCTCCAGTTCCCAAAGTTACAATTATTTAATTTCTTTTATTTCTGAAGTCCGTTTGATGAACCTCTGATAAAGCCTTTATTTCATCCTAGCTACATTATAAAAAGTGTGCATGTTCACCACTCTTCATAGTAGATACCATGTGCTATTTATTATATAATAGACGTCCAGTAATTATTTATTACATTGAATTCCACAATGCTAAATAGCAATGAGTCAAAAGAGTTACTCTGCTTATCCATGAAAAGGCAGTTGCCCTTGGTTCTTTCCTAAGTTCTTAGTCCCTTTCTCTGCTTAGTTCATGCATCACAGTCAGCAAAACTTTAGGTGCTGGGCCTCCATCTGTCCAGTCTTGAGGAACATGGAAGGATGGAAAGCACAACAGAATGAATTTTCATCAGCTGTGATGAATGACTGCTCGTGGACACAGAGATCTGGAGTTTCTACTTGGAGCAAGCTTCCAAATGGAGGGCACTATGGAGGCAGATGTAGCTTTTTCAGGACAAGGATCACCTAATATCACGGGGATTTCTAAGTAGAAAAGGAGGACTCACACAGGATAGCTGGAAGTGACAAGGGCACGGGAACCTAACTATAAATAACTTTCAGCCCATTATATAAGGTAGATATGTTTTTAAATATCTCCTTATGCCTCTTTTCTTTTTTAATCCAATTTCCTTCCTTCTAGCCCTTCTACCATACTTGGCCAGTGTAAGGAGAAGGCTAGCCCTATTTCTGCTACCACACTGTGGGGTTACCTAAGGAACTCACTCTCTCAATCTGATTCTTCATGCTCGCCCATGAAGCAGATGGTCCAGTTGTCTTCTAAGGAAATGTTCAGATTTGCCAATCTACAGGATAACTTTCTCTTATTGCTATAATCCAATATCCTAGATCTCAATGATACTATTCCATGATCTCTTCCTTCTCCCCCTTAGTGAAACAATAAGGAGAACTGAATTGCAAAACTCTAGGTACTCCCATAGAATAAAATAAAACACAGCATTTCCTGTTCTATATAATGGGCCTTTCTGAAGACATTGTCAAGGTTAGATTGCACCTAATTTTAGGTATGCAGGGTTTAGCATTTGACATTTCTCAAATTTCTTTCTTCAACATTAGCTATTTATCTTAATCTGTTCGGGCTGCTGTAATAAAATACCACAGACTGGGTGGCTTCAACAATCGACATTTACTTCTCACAGTTCTGGAGGTTGGAGACTTGATTCCCCAGTGAAAACTCTTTCTGGGTTGCAGACTGCCATTTTCCTGCCATATCCTCACAAAGTGGAGAGAGAGAGAGACAGGCAGAGAGAGAGGAAAAGCTCTCTGGTCTCTTCTTACAAGAACAGTAATCCCATCACTGGATCCCCACCCTCACAACCTCATCTAAACCATTACTTTCCACAGGCTCTCCTTCCAAATACCATCACACTGGGGGTTAGGCCTTCGACATATGAATTTGGGGTAATACAAACATTCAGTTTGTATTAGGTAGGTTGAAATTGGCCAGGGTGGGAATATTTATACCTCTGAAATTAGGGAAGGCTACAAATCAGGGTTATGTTTGCTTTTCTAGGAGGCTAATCATTAAAAAATTACCAGCAAACCATTGTTTTCCTTTTTACCATATATATCATTTTATCATAGTAATAGA
This sequence comes from Chlorocebus sabaeus, assembly GCF_047675955.1. Taxonomy (NCBI): domain Eukaryota; kingdom Metazoa; phylum Chordata; class Mammalia; order Primates; family Cercopithecidae; genus Chlorocebus; species Chlorocebus sabaeus. The sequence goes on along the minus strand of NC_132917.1, from coordinate 7,179,821 downwards.
CTGCATTTTATTTAATCATTTCTCTAATCAGGAACAGTCAAAATGTTTACAAGTTTCTGTACTACAATAATGCTTCAATAAAATGAACTTACATTTCTTTAATTGCACATATGAGAATATTTCTCTAGGGTAGAAGACCTAGAAGTGGATTTCCAAGTAATAGATATGCACATTTTTAATTTTAGTAGATAAGATTACTACTTTTTTTCTTTTTTATTATACTTTAAGTTCTAGGGTACATGAGCACAACGTGCAGGTTTGTTACATATGTATACATGTGCCATGTTGGTGTGCTGCACCCATTAACTCGTCATTTATGTTAGGTATATCTCCTAATGCTATCCCTCCCCCCACCCCCTTCCCACAATAGGACGCGGTATGTGATGTTCCCCTTCCTGTGTCCAAGTGATCTCAAGCTTATCCATCATGATAAGTGGGCTTCATCCCTGGGATTCAAGGCTGGTGCAACATACGCAAATCAATAAATGTAATCCAGCATATAAACAGAACCAAAGACAAAAACCACATGATTATCTCAACAGATGCAGAAAAGGCCTTTGACAAAATTCAACAGCCCTTCATGCTAAAAACTCTCAATAAATTCGGTTTTGATAGAACGTATCTCAAAAAAAATAAGAGCTATTTATGACAAACCCACAGCCAATGTCATACTGAATGGGCAAAAACTGGAAGCATTCCCTTTGAAAACTGGCACAAGACAGGGATGCCCTCTCTCACCACTCCTATTCAACATAGTGTTGGAAGTTCTGGCCAGGGCAATCAGGCAAGAGAAAGAAATAAAGGGTATTCAGTTAGGAAAAGAAGAAGTCAAATTGTCCCTGTTTGCAGATGACATGATTGTATATTTAGAAAACCCCATTGCCTCAGCCCCAAATCTCCTTAAGCTGATAAGCAACTTCAGCAAAGTCTCAGGATACAAAATCAATGTGCAAAAATCACAAGCATTCTTATACACCAGTAACAGACAAACAGAGAGCCAAATCATGAATGAACTCCCATTCACAATAGCTTCAAAAAGAATAAAATACCTAGGAATCCAACTTATAAGGGATGTAAAGGACCTCTTCAAGGAAAACTACAAACCACTGCTCAGTGAAATAAAAGAGGACACAAACAAATGGAAGAACATACCATGCTCATGGATAGGAAGAATCAATATTGTGAAAATGGCCATACTGCCCAAGGTAATTTATAGATTCAATACCATCCCCATTAAGCTACCAATGACTTTCTTCACAGAATTGGAAAAAACTGCTTTAAAGTTCCTATGGAACCAAAAAAGAGCCTGCATTGCCAAGACAATCCTAAGCCAAAAGAACAAAGCTGGAAGCATCACCCTACCTGACTTCAAACTATACTACAAGGCTACAGTAACCAAAACAGCATGGTACTGGTACCAAAACAAAGATTACTACTTCTTAATCAATAAAACTTACAATAATTATTTTCTTAGTTTTTTATGTTGTTACAACAGAATGTCTCACACCGACTAATTTATAATAAATAGAAATGTATTTGGCTTATGGTTCTGAAGGCTGGGAAGTTCAAGAGTATGGCTCTGGCATCTGATGGGGCCTTCATGCTGTGTTTCCCATGGTAGATGGTGGAAGGCCAAGAAAGAATGAGTATGAGATAGAGAGGGCTGAATTCCCTTTTATAACAACTCACTCTGGTGCTAATGAACCTATTTCCATGATAACAGCATCAGCCCATTCATGAGGGAGGAGTTCTCATGGCCAAATCACCTCTTAATGGTCTCACCTCTTCATGCCATCACAATAGAAGTTAAGTTTCAACAAGAGTCTTGGAGGGGACATTCAAAACTATAGTAACTATCTACTGCTCACTAAACATCTTTACCTGGATAATTCCATGAGTAATTAACACGCAACAGTTTTCAAACTACTCATCATCCCTCCCCCTTTTATTCTACTTCTTCTCTTCTTGGACTTCTGTATTTCTTATTCCCATTCTGGCACCAATATCAACCCAGTATTTCAAGTGAGAAACCTAGACATCAGCCTAGTGCTCCTGTCCTGTCTTGCTTTCCTTTTTTTTTTTTTTCGGGACAGAGTCTCTCTCTGTCGCCCACCCAGGTTGGAGTACAGTGGCATGATCTCGGCTCACTGCAAGCTCCATCTGCTGGGTTCACGCCATTCTCCTGCCTCAGCTTCCCAAGTAGCTGGGACTACAGGCGCCCATCGCCACGCCCAGCTAATTTTTTGTATTTTTAGAAGAGACGGCGTTTCATTGTGTGAGTCAGGATGGTCTCGATCTCCTGACCTCGTGATCCACCCACCTCAGCCTCCCAAAATGCTGGGACTAACAGGCATGAGCCACCGTACCTGGCCCCTTCCATCTTTTATAGCTATTTCCTGAGTGAACTTCTCATCCATTCCCCTTTCTATAAATGCACCAGCACTTCATAGTTTAGCATCTGAGGATGGCTCATCTGGACTTGTATAACAATTAATTTTTCCCTTCAGTTATTTCTGTGTTTTCTCAGTGGAACCATCTTGCTACAACAGAAGCAATCTTCTGATTCTTGGAGTTTCAGTAAACCCCTATTGGCTTGCTTTAGCCTGCTGGATTAAGTCCAAACTCTCTAGCAGGATATGAGAAGTTGGCTTCTCTCTGCCCCTTACCTATGTATACAGACTGTGTCCCCAAGCTACTTTGTCTTCTTGACGATCTCCATGCACTTACATGCTCTTTCTCTCCCTCTGTGCTCCTAGAACACATCTACGTACCTCTATCTGTTTTATAGACAGTTAGACATTAGGAAGAGATGCTGAAGAGCAAAGCCAAAGAACTGGATGACAACAGAAGCAGTGGGGCTGGTGAGAGGAGAATAGGTTTAAGCAGTATTGCATATTTAGAATGCTTAGAACTTGATAGCCAACTAAGTTACCAAGGTGGGTGAGAAAAGAGACAACCACAAGATTTCTAGTTTGGAAGACTGGGTGGATAGTGTTGCCAAATGAAGCAAAGAAACCCAGGGGAAGACCTAAATAATTCAATAGTCATTATTCTCTTGGCTGTATTCTTTGACATACTATAGTTTTAAATGTCAAAAACACTACAGAATTCTTGCTCAACTCCTAAGGAAAGGCCTAAGAAGAGGAATGACGTAACTATATACTTTATCTGCCTTTGCTACACAGTTTCTTTTAGTATAAAACACAGAGCCCTTGTATTTTGGCTTTAAGAACAGGGTGCAACACCCATCTGTTCAGTCAATCACAGAGCAGATGCAAGTGGGAGGATAAGGAAGTGTGTGGCCACAATCTCGGATAATAATAAATATTTAAATATGTATTCGTTCTTTGTAATGGATTTAGAAGCAGAGTGATGAACACACTTAAAAAAATCAATAACAACAATGATAATGAGATGTCTCCATAACAATTCTGGATTACGTATGCATTTGAGTTCATCCTAGATGGAAAAATTGGGGGCATCATGTCTTGATGAATCTGCAGTGGCCTCTTTTCCTTGAGTCATGTGAAACTCCCCTTGATCTGGGAGATGGTACAGTGAGGGGCCCGACCTCAGAATTTCCTTCCTGAGCTACAACACAGATGTCAACTCTGCAAGCCGAGGAGAGATCTTAGAGAGTGCTGTGGCCATGTCTCTCCTATTGCAGAAGATAAAACTGAGATTCAGAGAGAGAAATGGCAAACACCCTCTTAGAGAGGAGCCCACACCTGAACCCAGCCTCCTGGGCCCCTATGCTCATTCCTCTTAAAGGGAGCTGAAAAGAAAACGAAAACACCTGGCGAGAACATTTCAGAAGAAATAGATTAAAGGAAGACATCCTTTTAAGCCTACAGAATGTCACATGGAAGATTTTAGCAGTGATTTTAGGAGCAGAGGGGTTTAGGAGCTGGGAACTGGCAATATTGTACGTTGTTCATGTTGTGCTGTGAAATACAAAAACGGTGCTGCCTTTATTTGAACAAACTGTGTCAGTGATGCTTTTTAAGTGTGTGCCTCTATTTTCCTGAGCAGAGCCACTGTGAACTCGCCTCTGCTAACTGGCTGGATGATGGTATAAAGCAGGACCCCACTAAGTTCCAGGACACCCAATTCTGCCCTGCAAAGAGCAGTCCCTAATCACAGAGAAAAGAACCCACTCCCTCTTTGCTACTGCCTAGTTTCTGGATAAACCATAAGAACCAGCGAGATCAAAGAACAGAGAATTCCTTCATGGACTACTCAGGGCTAGGAATGGGACTTACCTTGTTATACAAGGAAGATGCATGTACACCCAAGTGTTTCTTACAGAATGAAAGCTATCCATGGGGGAAAAAGTTCAAACTGTGTAAGAATGTAAACAATAGGTTAAAAATAAATATTTTTAAATCAAAAATAGGTAATTTACCCCTGACCCTTATGTCTTAATTTTCCCCAAGATAATCTCTCTCTGTCTCTCTCTCTCTTCAGATAGATAGATAGATAGATAGATGTGTGCGTATGTGTCCAAGTTTGGATCTCTCTAATACACACATACACACACACACAGTGTACAAAAATTTCACAAGACTTTCTCTTCTTACATTTATAACTACCATTCAAAGAAAAATAATCAGATACTCTGTCAAGGAAAAGCAAATATATTGGTGAAATCCTACCAGACTGAATCAGAAATATTTGATTTTCATTAAAGAGTAGGTTAGTCTGGCTTTTTTGAGACAGGGTCTTGCTCTGTCACCCAGGCTGGGGTGCAGTAGTGCAGTCATGGCTCATTGCAGCCTTGACTTCCTGCACTCAGGTGATCCTCTAAACTCAGCCTCCTGAGTAGCTGGACTACAGTCACGTGACACCACACCTGGCTAATTTTTTAAATTTGTTGTAGAGATGGGGTCCTACTGCCATGTCTGGGGTCCTGTTTCCCAGGCTGGTTTTGAACTCCTGGCTCAAGCAATCCTCCTGCCTTACTCTCCCAAAGTGCTGGGACTACAAGCGTGAGCCACTGTGCCCAGCTCTAGTCTGGCTCCTTAAAGGCTGTTACCATTTTTTCTAACTCAGATTGGCACCCTGGATTCTGTAGTATAGTTCTGACTGTAGTTAAAAACATTTTGCCTCAAGCTTACCCAAGTGTTTTTCTCTTAGGAGTCAGTGTATGATAACAAATCTATAGTCCGGTACAGTGTCCTAGCTGGGAGACTTTGGGCAGGTCCTGTAGTCTTTCTACACTTGGATTTCCTCACCCATATAAGTATAATAAGGCTAACTCATGGGTTAGGATCAATTAGAGCATGTCCCATGGACTCACTCATGCACAGCATGTATCATGGAAGATATTTAATAAGTACTAGTTAACTATTTGCATGCTAGAATGTCTTCATCAGTTACTAACACTCCTAATTTTAGCCTTTCAGATTCTGACCACTCACAAAAGTATAACCGGCAACCTCTTAATCCATCCTATCCCTTCTCCCTGCAAGGCACGGCATTTCCACCAGTTCACCTGAAATTTCAATCAGAATGGATGTATTTTAAAAATAAAGCAGAATCTGGTTGGGCACGCTTCAGAAGCACATGCAGCACTGCCATTAAAATCAGGTCCTCCCAAAAAGACAACCATATTCAAGGAAACCCATATGTCATATATAACCATTGGATGGTATGTGTCTGAGTCTAGGATTATCAAGGCATTCTGACATTTAGTAATTTGAAATAGAACTTATTTATCAGTAGAGTGCTAGAAAAAACAGACAAGTGCAACTGGGAAAAAAACACTAGTTAACATAAATAATGTCATTGTAGAGACAGAAAAAGAATTGGTCATATCTCAGTAAAGAATATGAATTTTAAAGTTATTGGAATACCAGTAACATTATTGCAGGATAAAATGCTGAAAGTCTAAATTTGAAAACAAGCATTTGCCCAAGTTGCCATGCTTTGCATCACCTAATAGGTGTGAGCTAAGGTTTATCTTCTGCTGTCTTCACCCGAGAGCGGCAGGAGGAAGGGGATCTGCAAACACAGCTGGGGTCCACAAGGCATCCCTCAAAGGAACCAAGGGGTATTGGGGATCCCTGCCTGGACACTTGTCTTTCTGCCCACTGTCACCACCACACAGGTTCTGTCACTACAGTGAGATCAGTTGTCAAGGTATGACCTTGTACTACTATCCCCTTGCACAGGTGCATGTGAAATATTAAGAATGCCCTGATGTCTGATCATGGAATAAGGAGAGCAGGGCAGATGTGTGGACTGCAAGAAAGAGGGCAGGACCCCTTCTGTCTGAGACACAACGCAGAAGAGGAAGTCCATGGAAAATCAAGAGCCCTAGGCCCCCTTCTCACAGGGGCAGCCACCTCTCAGAGCCACACAGAAGAGAGAAGAGAGAAGCATGTGTGACCTTTTGTGCTTTTTGAGGTGCCTGTGCATGTGACCACCTCCAGAACAATGCTGAATGCCCTTTACTGTGTGCCCAGGATGACATTTCTCACCCACCAACACAGAGGAGTCCCATCATCAGAGCCAGGGGGGCATGGGCAGCTCTGGGGCGTCCAAGGAGTATGACTTTAGCCTGCTCAGTTGAGCAATGACTGCACTCTTTTGCTAGCTTTATCTGTCTGTTTTTACCTAGGCTAAACCTACAAACCCAGAATGGGGTCTCAGAAAACTCCAGAAACTAGAGCTCTGTGCCAAGACAACATGATGCCTAGAAGAGGGGACCTTTTGCTGCAACCACTCCTTCTGTCCTTTTCATTTTCCCGTAAAAAGTGGCTCAGCTAGAACATCCCCTCCAGCTCACACTAGGCCACAGGCAAGGAGAAAACCTGTCTCACTGAGGAAATCAGAAAGAAGGCTATTGAATGACCCTGACATTACAAGTCGGCTCGCAGTTTCCTTATTGTGACTATTTTTGACAATTTTTAAAACTTTCTCATTTGGTGTGAAGTTGCCTATGACAGGGTTACATTTTTTCTTCTGGTATATTCCTCAAACTAGCTAAAAATAAATTAAAATTGTATCTGTTATTGTTTATTATTTTGCTCCCTGAGCCTTGAGAATTTCTTTACGCTAAAGGAAAACTAAGGTTTTAAACTGCACTCGAAACCCTAATCAATACTCAGAATTCAGTCAATCAAACTGCCAATGGCAAGGGTTGTACTCAAACATTTCTCCTGCGTGACTCACCTTTGTCTTTTCTGCCTCCCCTCACCTGTACATCTGCACACGTGCACACGCACGCACGTGCACACACCAGTTGCTGAGAAGTGACTGTCCTCACCAAAGGTGTGAAAGTGGCCATGATGCTGAGTGCCCCCAGGAAATGTCAGACGATTGACAGGCTGTCCCTGCTCTGGAACCTTTCCTGGTTTCAAAGAAAACCCATGCAGAGCATTGGGCTGGGGAAAAGTATCAGGAGAGAAAGCGCCAAGTCCTCCAGCAGCGTCAGGACTGCCCTTTGCTTTCGTCCTTGCCCTTGTCAGTGTCCCAGAGCAGGAGGAACTCCAGGGACGTTACGATGGGGCTGTTCAGGGCAGGGTCCCCTGAGGAGCTCCTCTCTTTCATTCTGTCATCCCCTACTCTGTTAACATGCATTCAACTTTCGCTTAAAAATAGGCCTGATTGTCACATTCTCTTTGCCAGTTGGAGTGGATGTCACTGAGTGTCACAGAGCCCTTGGCTACAGCTTGTGGAGCGACTGCAGACAGAAACTGGGTCAACACAGAGCAGCGACAACAGGAAGACTTTTGGAGTCTCTGATGACTCCACCCAGATTCATGCTAAGAGAGAAAGCATCAATTTTTCTTGCCATTGTCTTCTTTTCTATCGATTTCTTCCCATAACTATTTAAAATCACCATCTGTTCTCATCTTGGAAATTTAAGTACATTCAGCACAATTTCCTGATTTTTACATCCTATCACAGATAAGCCATACACACATAGGAAATTTGGGTTCAATGTCAGGTATATAAAATGAGGTTGTATTATTCCATGTTGGCTTGTAATAAAGGAATACCTGAGACTGGGTAATTTATGAAGAAGAGATTTATTGTGGCCCACAGTTCTGCAGGGTGTACAGAAAGCACGGAACCAGTATCTGCTGGGCTTCTGGGAAGGCCTCGGGAAGCTCTGACTCATGGCGGAAGGGCAGTGGAGCCGGCATAGAAAAGGAGCAAAGGGTTGGGGGGTGGAGGTGCAGATTCTTCTTAATGACCAGATCTCCAGGTAACAGAGTAAGAACTCATTTAATACTGTGTGGATGGCATTAATCCTTTCATGAAGGATCTGTCCCTGTGACCCAAACGTCTCCCTCAAGGCCTCACCTCCAACATTGAGTGTCATATTTCAACATAACATGTGGAGAGGATGAGCATTGAAACTGTATCAGAGGTAAAAGAAATTATGCAAATGATTGACAGTCTCTTTGGGACCTCGCCTCTGTTACTCTATACTCACCTAGCAAGCATTTATTAAGCACCAGCTATTTGCTAGGCATTCATCGTTCTAAGTTCTGGGGCTATAGAGATGAATGAGGGCGATATAGTCCCTTAAATTTCAAGAAGTTTAAGATCATATAGGATATGGGCCGAGTGCAGTAGCTCACACCTGTAATCCCAGCATTTTGGGAGGCTGAGGCAGGCGGATCACCTGAGGTCAGGAGTTTGAGACTAGCCTGGCCAACATGGTAAAACTGCATCTCCACTAAAAATACAACAATTAGCCAGGCATGGTGGCACATGCCTGTAGTCCCAGCTACTCAGGAGGCTGAGGCAGGAGAATCACTTGAACCCAGCGGGTGGAGGTTGCAATGAGCCGAGATTGCGCCACTGCACTCCAGCCTGGGTGACAGGGTGAGGCTCTGTCTCAATAAATAAATAAATAAAAAGGATAACATAGGATATGACCAATTAGCCATTATAACACAGTAGGGGAAATTCTATTATAAATCTATATATGGATCAGGCTTCTCTTTCCACACTAGATGACATCCCCCACCCCAGGCTATCTAGAAAATTCCTGTTTCAAAATATGGTTGAGCAGTTCACCTGTGCAGCAACATCTGACCTCTCTGAGTAGACTGAACCATCTCTTCCTTTTACCCCCTTATGCCATGTACCTATTAGACTTCACTGAAACTTACAAAACAGAAAACTAACACATCCACTAGATTATGAACCCCTTGAAGGAAACATTTCATCTTACTTCACGTTACAATGCTGGTGTCTACCAAAGTACTCTCCCAGAGTCACACTTTAATCATATTTGTCAAATGACTGTATAATCTACTTTATTAAAATTATTGAGGGTCTGTATTGTATCAGGTACTATGCCAGGCAAGGACACGTGTGTGTGTGCCCATGTGTGCACACCTGCACCTGTGTGCTGGGGAAAGTGGGGTACTGGGGGAGCACTGCAAAGGTGGACAAAACTTCTGACCACATGGAGCTTATGATCAAGTAAGAATCTCATCATAGGGGCAGGCGCAGGGGCTCATGCCTGTAATCCCAGCACTTTGGGAGGCCGAGGTCGGTGGATCACCTGAGGTCAAGAGTTTGAGGCCAGCCTGGTCAACCTGGGAAAACTCCATCTCTACTAAAACTAAAAAACAAATTAGCTGGGCATGATGGTGTGCACCTGTAGTTCCAGCTACTCAGGGGGCCAAGTCATGAGAATCACTTGAAACCTGGAAGCAGAGGTTGCGTGAACTGAGATCACACCACTGCACTCCAGCCTGGGCAATAGAGCGAGGCTGTCTCAAAAAAAAAAAATTCATAATAAGTAGTAGATATTACTCAAGCATATCTATATTTATCCCCAAGAGGAAATCTTAAGAAATAGCCTGAGATAGTTGTAAATGGAAAAAGAAATGTCTGTGTCTCATTTCGACATTCATTTTTAGTATTTTGTTCCTAATTATGTTGAATTTTTTAAATTTTGTCTCCGCCATGAAAATAATATTTGATACATGAATATAGACTTTTCTGTTCATCTCCTATCTCATCTGTGGCTCTTGTTATGAGGAATTTGGGGTTGCTTTTCTTATTATATTTGGGGTTTTTCTCTGATAAACTGCTGCTTACATTTTGATATTTTCCTACCTGGAGATGTATTCCACACACAGGCTATGTCCTTCATCACCTAGCTGTCCTCTGCCTAAAAAGTACGGTCTCTAGGTAGGGAAATTGAAACACACTGTCTCCAGGACCCCTGCCCTTCCTAGCACTCGAGGTATCTACAATAAAGTCACCTTGACTCTTTCTGAGCACCTACTCTGTGCTTACGACTAAATCCACTCCGGAATGAACTGCAAGATAGAGAGTTTCCCACCAGATGTGGGAGACAAAGTTTCTCTAATTGAAATAACAGCCTTCCCAGAGAAGCAGACCTTGCCTTATGAATGAGTAGAGGAGAGTGATTATTCTTACTTTTCTTGACCTGATCACTGGAGCTGGTCACATAATTAAGCTGGACCTTGAAAAATAAGTCAGGAAAGGCATGAGCAGTATTACAAAGTCACTTGTAACTTAGTGCCCATATTCATGAACATGACTTTGAACCTCCATTTCAAAGAAGAAGTTCCCACTCTTAAGGCTTTTGGTGATTTCCAAGAAGACCGAACACCTATTTTACCCCTTTCTTTGTGTTTCACTTTCCACCCAAGCTTTTCATCCCCTTTCTTCTTTTTGTTCCCAGTCTAGAATTTTCTCCTCTTTTCCAATAGCTACAGCTGCTATTCTGAAATGCGTATTAGAAAAAATGCCATTCTGTACCATCGCTGAGGACTCCCAAGGGCAACACACAGAAGCTAACGTTATCAGGAGCCTCAGTATTAACAATTCCAAATCCCAGGCTACAGCCAACCCCTTCTCTCCACTGCCCCCCAGAGCAGGATCCCTTCTGCAGTCCCTATCTGGAAACTTTTGATAACATTGCTACTCAGCCAAGTCCTTTGTTTGCAGGAAAGGCTGAATGGCAGCATGAAGCTTTCCAAACAACCCGCTTTTTGGCCATTCGCAGCATATCAAAGCCAATTAAGCCTTAGCCATTGCAGACTCGGTGACACATATGAAATTGGAAAGCACCGGATCTCAAGGAGAACCTTCTGAGCAAATGGTGTTCAGAAACTCCTTCTTACATAACAATGCCTGGCAACAAGTGGGCTAAAAATATTAACAGAGTAAACAACAGGCAATAAACATGCAAAAGAAAAGGCATTTTGGGGATGGGTTTCAAAAACACATCCTTCTTGGAAAGCAGATGTTATTTTATTTTTTTGGTATTGTAAGGAATATTTTAGTAGTGCAGTGGGTTGTACTATAAATACTGAGAATATCATGCTTGATTCTGGGAGAGCAAGGCCCAGGTTGAAGTGAGTGATATTTGGGGAAGTGTGAGAACAGGAGAGAGATGGTGGGGAATAAATAAAGCCAAGGACTCAGAGTGAAATAGACCCCATAATTAGGCTCCTGGAGAACAGAAGACTAAAGGCTTGGCATAGAAAAAGATTCCCAAAGCCCTGGATTGTACATAGTAGGTAGAGAGTGAAAGCTTTCAAATATTGGAGGATTCGAATCCTACATGCTATTTACTGTTGGGTAGAAAGAAGAAAAACGAAAGAAATAATGAACAGCATCTTGACTGCACTCATGACTCCAGAGCTTCCTCCGTTTTGACCTCATAGGCAAATGACCCCTAGAAGAAAAAGAAGCTTCTTCTTTAAATGTTTTAGCATTAGAGATGCTGTAGCTAGAGGGGTGATGCCTGCCCTGCTCTGGAAGATCTGCTATATCATGGGTATCTATTTAGAATGTCATAAAAAATTTAATACCCACCTGACCAGGTTGGCAAGTTGACATTTAAAATGAATCACGTAGCCCATTTTGAAATAGCTTCTCCAAGGCCTACAGAAGCCAGCTGAGGAGAAGATGCTTCTCTTCTGGGTACCACACTAACTGACATGAGGCAGTTTATCTTCTAAGGAAGCTGATTGCTGGACATGGGTTATGGTAACCGATTCTGAGGATTAGAGACAACAGGAGCTTGTTCACAGTGAGCTGGACCTCAGATGTCCTCAGCATTCCTTTTAAATTATAAAACCCCCTGTTCAGAATTATGAAATTTATTTATATTTATCTTTAACCTTAACTTTACCAAATGCTCAGACTGTGCTCAAATAAGACAAATGCCAAACTGTAACCAATCCAGTTGTTTCTGTACCTCGCTTCCGTTTTCTCTACGTTACTCGCATTTCACTGTCCACAAATTTTCTTTCACCACAGGACTCCACTGGAGTCTCTAAATCTACTGTGATTCTGGGGGCTTCCCAATTCAAAAATAATTCACTGCTCATTTAAACTCCTTTAAATTTAATTCCACTGAAGTTTTTCTTTTAATACTTTTCTTTCTTTAAAATCACCTTAATTCTGATTTAATCTCAATAAAACTACAAAACTGCTATTTAACACACTTTGTCCAGCAATTGATTAAAATGTTGTGATTATATAAATTATTTTAATATTTAAATTATATATAAATATATATTAAACTATTATATAATTGTATTGTGTATATATATTCAGATGCTGTGATTAATTTTATTTATATGTGTGTGTGTGTGTATATATAATTGTCTTCATTTTTTTCACTTTGCTTTTAACCCCTCACTTGTCTTGTGCCCAATTTCTGAAAGCATCTCCAGAGGGCCTTTCAACCATTGCAGTTCCTCCTCCTTGGCCTACAGAAGCCAGTGGAGGAGAAGATGCTTCTCTTCTGGGTACCACACTAACTGACATGAGGCAGTTTACCTTCTAAGGGAGATGATTGCTGGAGATGAGTTAGGCCAGCAGACTCAGGATTAGAGAAAACAGGGGCTTGTTCACAGTGAGCTGGACCTTAGAGTTTTACCATTTGGCATAGAAATTTAACTTTGATCCCATAAAGTGCCCTGCTTAGAAAATGGACTGCATCCACTTTAACTATCCAAAGCTTCCCAGCTGCCAGAGCCAGGTGTATAGTCGGGCCCTCGCATGCTCGCTAACCCCTCAGGATACAGTTACAGGCACAGTAACTACAGAAGCACACCCAAATCAAATATTTTTAAATTGTAATTAATTGTTGGATGTTCATTTTTAAAACTAGCTTCAAAACCCAAGTTTATACATTTTTTTTTTCTTAGATAAATCTACTTTTTCTTAAAAAACTTTACCCTTTAGGTTGGTCTGAATCCAGCCAGTGATCTCATGATTCTAAAATTCATGTGAATATTCTGGTGTGCTTTGAGGACCCTTCTTTTCTTTCTTACAGGTATTGACTAATTAGTACTGCCTGTCTCAGGTAGGGGACACCATTGCTTCTTATAGGAGAAAGCAATATGTGTAGTGGTGAGGACGCAGATATTGGAGACAGATTTGGTTTCTAATTCTTGTTCTTCTACTTACTAGTTTTACGGTATCAATCAAATTAAGCATTCTCTTCAAGCCTCAGTTTCTTCATCTGTACATTGGAGATAATTACAAAAATGACAGCTATTGTATTTTCATATTATTCTATTTTATTTGCTTTGTCTATGACTATTTACTTTCATATTATTTCATAATCCTACATCATTTATAACTTAAAGAATATATATTCCTGAAGCCAGGCATGGTAACTCATGCCTGTAATCCCAGCACTTTTGGAGGCTGAGACAGGCAGACTGCATGAGCTCAGGAGGTCAAGACAAGCCTGGGCAACATGGTGAAACCCTATCTCTACAAAAAAATAAAAAATACAAAAATTAGTGAGGTGTGGTGGCATGTGCCTGTAGTCTCAGCTACTTGGGAGGCTGAGGATCACCTAAGGCTGGAGAAGTCAAGGCTTCAGTGAGCTATGATTGCACCACTGCACTCCACCTCAGTAACAGAGTGAGACCCTCTCAGGGAAAAAAAAATATGTCTTCCTTTCCTGTAATGCAAATTACTAGTAAAAATGTCAACATTCCATTTCTGATTTCTACTCCATGAGTTAAACTCTCCAATTACATCATCACTAAATATTTAGGTGGTTTAATCCATATTTTTCTGTTCATTGAAGAATATAGAAAGTGAAATCAATTTAAAACTTCCCTTTAATACACCTGGATATTAGTTATTGGTTCAATTTGGTCTGTGCAGTTTCATAAAGCAAATGGATTTGTCCCCATAAAACTGTATGAATTTATGTAAGCTGGGAATAAATTACATCCTTTGATACATGTTTTATAGAGACATAAAAAAATGAGGATTAAAGTCTTTTTTTTTTTTTTTTTTTCTGTTTTCAGGATTCACCAATAGGTGTACATTAATATTTTCCTTGCCTTGGGGAATTCAACTCAATTCCAAGTGTTCTCAAAGAGACAAAACAATTTCACACCAAAAGATGTAATCCAATTTCTTGCATACCCCAGTTCCCTGGAAGCTTCATTATAAAGCCCATCTCAGGCCTTTAAAATCTACTTTAAAAGATTCGGAGTTTAATATGAAATGGTAAAATGTGATAGTCAGGGCTTTCTAGTGTCCCCAGTAAGAAATCCCATTGAAAAGAGGACCAAACATGCCTCTTTGTCAGCAGCAGGCATGATCAGAGGCTCCTGAGGAGAGGGCAGCAGGATCCACCTTGTATTGAAAATCACGGTGGGTCTGAATGTTTGCGTTCCTACAAAGTTCATAGGTTAACATCCCGACCCTCAAGGTGATGGATTAGAAGATGAGATCTTTAGGGAGTGATTAGATCATGGGGATGACAACCTCATGAACAGAATTAGTGTTTTCATAAAAGATGCCCAAGACAGACCGTTGCCTCCTCCACCGTGTGAGGACACAGCCAGAAGCAGCCATCCATGAATGAGGAAGAGGTCTCTCACCAGACAGCAAATCTGCCGGCCCCTAGATCTTGGACTTCCAGCCTCTAGAACTGTGAGAAATAAAATTCTGTAGTTTATAAGCCACCCAGTATTTTTGCTGTAGCAGCTGGAATATAGTAAGACCATCTCTCTTTTTGTATCCTTCACTGTCGTTGATGAGGAATTTTTAAATTTCAGAAGGAATTCTTATTTTTCAAAAATTAATGAACACACTCATTTTATGTTGACTTCATCGATAAAATATAGAATAGAATAAAGAAAGAATTCCAAATTCTAATAAGATTTCCTTTAGGACGCTCTTCTTAGTTATTTAGAAAGGAAACAAAGAAGAAAACTCCTAAAACAAAAATGCCAAATTTGAAGAAAAGGCTAAACTTAAAACTTTGTGATTTTAGCCACATCAGTTTCTTTTTAGCTATATTTTTCCATCACCTTACCCATTCAAAATCCTTTCCCTGACATAGTATGACTGAAAGCAGGTAAAGAGGTAAAAGGAAGAATAAGTTTCCTTTGCTCTCTCTGGATGTTGCCTGGGCACTGACATTTGCAATTCAGTATGATTCTCAGTCCCCAACCGGTCCTGGAAGTCCAGATCATCGTGGAAGCCAAGAACACCTTCTGCCCTCTGATTTTGGCACAGCGGTGGCCACTTCACTCAGATGTGTGCCTCCCGGCAGTTATTCCCACCGCAGGGCCTGCGGACTGGCATGCTGCAATATGCTCTACCTGGGGCTGCACCTGAGACCATATGGACCTTCAGCTGCTGCACCATACAGGGACCTGCCTGGAGAAAGCCGAGGACCAGATGGAGCAGACGATACCTGTGTGAGACCGTCTGACTCGACGCTGCTGGGGACTTGGTGTGCGGAAAATGGCAGACTATAAACATTTAAATAATAATACCATAACACATGCTGATTCTTTTCCACCAGAAAGGTAAAGAAATTGAAAAAAAAATTTAAAAATTTAAAAAACCTTTCTGGGAAAGATAAACCTACCATAGAATAGGAATGAGCTTTTTCTTTTCTTTTCTTTTTTTTAATAAAGTTAAGAGTCAAAGAATTAAAACCAAACATGGGTATAGGAAACAGTTCTAAAGGCAAAAATGGAGACTTAGAAAGCATTGGATGGGAGCCAGGAGCCACAGATTTCAGTGTACTAAGTTGTGATGTGACTTTACACAAGACACTTTACTCACACTGTGCCTCAGTCTCCCCACTGATAATATAAAGGGAGTGGCTGATGCCGTTCAAGATGCCAAGATAAGGAGTTTGTGCCTGGCCATGAACCAATGCATTGAGAATCATCAAGAAAGACTAATTACAAAAAACACTTCAGCAAACTAAGGAGTGTGCTTAGGAACGTGGCTGATTTGCATTCTGATTCAAACTCCTTATCTCATAGCAGATAGAAAAGAAATTTCTGAGAACCTGAAAAGTGTTTAGGGACCAATATCAGACGGTGAGTACTTTGAGTAGCACTGGATTAGGTTACCTCTTTAAACTTTCAGCATTCTTGAATTGTTCAGGACTAAGTGAAGAATTCAGGACTAAGTAAAGTACCATGTTACCTATGTTACTTTTTACTTGCCTTCAAATATTAAACAAATAGGCACAAAAAAGTAAAATGTGGCTTAAAGAGTCCCAATTTGCTATAAGTTATAAATTCCCCAAAAGCGTAAGAAAAAAAAATCAAGTATTCTATTGTTCTTGCATTCCACAAATATTCATGAAATGCTGGTAAGCTTAATTGAAAAATTGTACCCATGGTCTAATGTGTACAACCATTCTAGCTTCAAGGGGTTTCTGGAAAATATGATTCTTGGGTGGGGGTTTACATGATGAATTGAATATTGTCAGATGAAGAATTGGGCACAGTGAGAAGGAAGGAGAGAGAGTCCCAGCTGAGGGAAATAAAAAGTCTCATGGGAAAGACTGCAGCGCAAGTAGAAATGCACACATAGTTTTCTGTTGCTAGAATTTGAAGTCCAAGAGTGGAAGATGAGAAGGTAGGAAGTCTGTAGGTCATACAAGACCTTGAATTCCTGGCAGAGGAGCTCAGACATCTCTATAGGTGATGGGGATCAATTAAATGGCTGTCAAACAATACAGTGGTAAGATCAGATCTATTTTTTAGATTAACCACTCTGACAGTTACATGAAGAAGGGGTTGGGAAAGGAAAAGTTGAGACCAGATCGGGGATCAATTAAATGGCTGTCAAACAATACAGTGGTAAGATCAGATCTATTTTTTAGATTAACCACTCTGACAGTTACATGAAGAAGGGGTTGGGAAAGGAAAAGTTGAGACCAGATCGTACCAAGGTCTACTAGACCAGATCCTGGTAATCCAGATCCTACAGGAGGAAATTACATACAGTATCTTGGGATAGAGAGGTGATGAAGTCCTGAAGTAGGGAAGAAGAAAACAAAGCAGACATTAAAAATTGTAATTACTAGATAGTTTTCATTTGTTGATGATTTTAGCTTCTAATCCACTACCACTCTCATCCACAATAGCCTTGGCTTAATTACTAGTGAATTCAATACATGCACAGACAATTCCATTGAAAGTCTTGCCTCTCAGTTCCTTAGCCTCCATCTTCCACAGATCTTGTCCTTCATAGGACCCCAGCCGCTTACTCCTATGGCTACACCCAAGACAGTGCCATTAACAATAAGCAGAACTCCTTCACATTTACAATGTCAAGCAGCCATTCTTGACCTCTGCCTCTTATCTTCCTAGCTCACTTCCTCTAGTATTTCAACATGAATAGTCTTTTCTTCCCAAAATTTCCACCATTCCATGGATCCTATCACTATCCACTGTCCCTCAACTCCTTGGTGTCCTATCATCCCTCCTTATCTAACTTAAACTCCATGATCAATTACTACAGCAGCTCCCTTGCATTCATCTCCAAACCCCTCACTCTTTTCATCACATTATCCTTATTTGGCAAAACCACAACCCAAGTCAATTCAACTTTCTACCTACTCCATGCCCTACCTACTGTGCTCATACATCTCACCATTTCTGGAGAAAAGCATGCAGCCATTCTGACCGCTCTCAAATAAAACTTTATACCAAGAATTCTAAGTGAACCATTGTTGCTGCCTGGCCATTATGTAATTTCCTAATCTGTTAGTTCTTCCATTTTCTTAGGTTACTATATCATACACTCTCCTTTCTCCTCAAACCTCCAACACTTTTATTTCCATCCTTACTGTCAACTACTGACCTGCTTGGTATTTTATTGCTATAATTGCAACAATCAGAAGACAGTTTCCAAAGATTAGCAGCACCAATCTACCTACTAGCCCACAGCAGTATATTCTCTGACATTCCTCATTACTGTGAGTGAAACCTTCCCAAGTTATTAGGGCACCCCCACCCCATCCATTTATACTATTTCCCCAACCTTTTCACCTACCTGAGGTACTGATGAAGCAATTCTCTCCCTCTCTCCTTCATATTTTCCCACCCTACTTGATTATTCCCATTGATACAAATATACTATTACTTTTCCCATTTTATAAACAAACAAATATCCTTTTTTTTTTTTTTTTTTTTTTAGATGGAGTCTGGCTCTGTCGCCCAGGCTGGATTGTGTTCTTGGCTCATGGCAACCTCTGCCTCCTGAGTTCGAGCAATTCTCCTGCCTCAGCCTCCTAAGTAGCTGGGATTACAGGCACACACCACCAAGCCCGGCTAATTTTTGTATTTTTAGTAGAGACGAGGTTTCACCATGTTGGCAAGGTTGATCTCAAACTCCTGACCCCAAGTGATCCACCCAGCTTGGCCTCCCAAAGTGCTGGTATTATAAGTGTGATACCCTTCTCTTGACCAAACTTTGTCCCCTTCTCTGATCTCATATACAGCAATACTTACTGAGAAAGTTTTTCAGCCTGAGCGTGGTGGCTTACATCTGTAATCCCAGGACTTTGGTAGGTCAAGGCAACTGGATTGCTTGCGCTCAAGAGTTTCAGACCAGCCTGAGCAACATGGCAAAAGCCTGTCTCTATAAAAAATACAAAACTTAGCTGGGCGCAGTGGCATACACCTGTAGTCCCAGCTAGTTGGGAGACTCAGGGAGGATTTCTTGAACCTGGGAAGTCAAGGCTACAATGAGCCATGCTGATGGCACCACTGCACTTCAGCCTGGGTGACAAAATGAGACCCTGTTTCCAAAATAATAATAATAATAATAGTAGTTTAATGTGTAAGCTCCCTTCTTGTTTTGAACACACTTCAATTAGAATTTGGTCTTACCACGCCACTGAAATTTTTCTTATAAAAGATACCAGTGAACTCTGCATTGCTAAGTCCAAAGATCAGTTCTTAATATTGACATCTATGAGCTCAGTTTTCAATCTCGAGATCTTTCAACTGTGTCCTAATGAGAGCATGGGACATCGTTGATCATTGCCTCCTCCTGTAGCAGATATTTATTTATTTATTTTTCTTTTTTCTTTTTTTGAGATGGAGTCACGCTCTGTCACCCAGGCTGGAGTGCAGTGGCACAGTCTAGGCTCACTGCAAGCTCCACCTCCTGGGTTCACGCCATTCTCCTACCTCAGCCTCCCAAGTAGCTGGAACTGAAGGTGCCTGCCACCATGCCTGGCTAATTCTTTTTGTGTGTGTGTATTTTTAGTAGAGATGGGATTTCACCATGTTAGCCAGGATGGTCTCGATATCCTGACCTTGTGACCCACCCGCCTCGGCCTCCCAAAGTGCTGGGATTACAGGTGTGAGCCACCGCGCCCAGCCCTGCAGATATTTATTCCATTTCCAGGACACCACATTGCCATGGTTTTCCTCTCACCTTACTGGCTGTGCGTTCTCAGGGTCCCTCACTCATGACTCTTCATCTCCCCAATCTCTTCATCATTGAATGCCGAGGGCATTCAGCACTTACAGCTCCTCTCTATCCATCACTTTGCCTTAGTGATATCATCTACTCTAAAAGATTTAAACCCTATCCAAAAGCTAGGCTACTCTCAAATTTACATTTCCAACCCACATGTCTCTTTGTAATTCCGGACTCACATATCTGACTTCCCATTCAACATTTCCTGCTCTTTCTCTAAGTTAACATATCCAAATTCAAATTTCTTCTCTTCCTCCAAAAATTCATCCCATGGGCAGTCATCCCTATCTTGGCTGCTGGCAGCTGTATTCTTTTAGATGCTCAGGCCAAAAATATAAACGTTACCTTGACTCCCCTATTTCTTTCAGAATACACATTCAATCTGTCAGAAAATCCTGTCTTTCAAAATGCATGCAGACTCCAATAATACTATGCCACCTCCACCACTAATGTTGTAGCCTAAGGCACTTTCATCTCATGGTTGGGTTATTGCAATGGCCTCATAACGGAACTCGCTTATTCTGCCCTTGCCCCAACACTGTGAGTAATCCTCTTAAAATTTAAATCACATCTTGTCACCCTTCTACCCAAAACCACTCAATGGCATCCCATCTCATTCAGAATAAAGCCATAGTTGATAGGCCTGAAAAGCCTGTTATGATGTGGACCCCAGATTGCCCTGTAACCTCATCTCCAACCACTCTTCCCCTTGCTGCCTTCCTTTGAGCTACTCTGGTTTTATTGTTATTCCTCAAATAAAGAAGTTCTCAATACTCTGGATGTCATTCTTTGATAAATATACATATTGCAATATCTTCCCCCCAACTACAGGTTAGTTTTTTCCTTTTTTCCTTAAAGATGGCTTCAAAATATATTTTAGGGAATAGTTGGGATTGCCATGAAAACAAAAATTTCTATTACTAGAAGTAAAGCAGTAGCTGACGGCCAGAGAGTGAGGCTCCAAAGCTGGTGCTGCTGTAACTGTAGATTTTGTCCTGGAGTGAAGGATTTGCCCTTGAGTTTTCAGACTACACATGAATGGAAGAGAAGGCCTCGACCTATGAGAAATGGGGGTAGAAGTGATATCCTGCCCAACATGCATTAGCTATTTTTCCTAACGCAGCAAACCACTATGGCACAGGTTTACCTATGTCACAAACCTGCATATCCTGCACAAGTACCCCAGAGCTTAAAAAAAAAAAAATTAAGTGATACCCTGCATAAAACCAGAACTCCCCAGGTGCTACTAATTCAGGGAAATGGAAACTAATAAAGTATGCCCAACAGCTGAGCAAGGAAACAAAATGATTCTCTTGTGCTCAGTGCCTAAACAATGTATTCTACCAGAAACTTCCAGTAGAAAGTAAACCATGCACTTCACATGCATTTGAACTTAAAAACTGCATTTACTTCATTATGAAGAAAATCATAAACTATGAATTAATGTTTTAAAAGAGAAAAACAGTAGTCCAGGTTGTTGACACCCTTGATAGAAATAAATGGGAAACCATCCATCAATTTCTACCTCATGGGATTCCAATGTGAGGGGATGGCAGGGACCAGAACTTAAAGATGAATTTACAAACAAAATCACAAAAATAAAAAGTTCCATCATGAGTACAAGGCAGCGGTTACATGAAAAAAAAAAAAAAAAAAAAAAGGAGGAGGGGAGCACAAATGTCTCAGGTACTAAAAGTAGTACAAAAAGAACCTAAAGGCGATCATAAACTAAGAATATTTAAATGGTTAAAAAGATAAAAGAAGTTTAAAAAACATCTGGAAAGAATAAGATAGTATGCAAAATCACTAAACTTGAAAAAAAGAACCAAATAGAACATTTACTAATCAAAAATATAGCAATTAAAATAAAATAAACCAGGCCGGGGCACGGTGTCAAATACCTCTAATCCCAGCAGTTGGGGACGCCAAAGCGAGAGGATCACTTGACGCCAGGAGCTCAAGACCAGCCTAGGCAACATAGCAACACCCTTCTCTACAAAAAATAAAAACACATTAGCTAGGTACAGTGGCACGTGCTTACAGTCCTAGCTACTTGGGAGGCTGAGGCAAGAGGATTACTTGAGCCAGGAGGTCAAGGCTGCAGTGAGCTGTAGCCCAGCATACCACTGCACTCCAGCTTGTGCAACAGAGTGAGACTCTGTCTCTAAACTAAAAATAACAAAATAAAAATGAAATGAAGTGAAAGACTTAAATAGCAGTCTAAACACAATTTAAGAGAGTGTTAGTAAACAAGCAGGTGGATCTGCAAAAACTACTCAGGAAGAAGCACAATGTAATACAAAATATAATAGATTATAGAGGATACACAGAGAGCCCTCAATACCCGGCTAATGGGAATTCAGAGAAGAAAATAGAGAGAGAGGGTAACGGGAATGATAGATAATGCTAAGGATTCCTCAGAATTCATGAAAGACAGGGTTCTCACTTTGAGAAGGAAGAATGAGTTCTAAGCAAGAGAAGTGAAAGGGTATTTTTCCTTAGTTGATAGGATACTGCCCAATTTGTAGTACTTTCATTTGAAAGATAATTATTTTACGAGTATAAATATTATAACATAATATTTAAAATGTGTAAGGGAAATGATCAGAAAAAAATTGTTTTTCATCTCTGTTCTTCTCTTAGCAGAGAACACCATTGTTACCTATTTCTTGTGTATCCTTCCAGAAATCTTTTATGCATGTACAATTATGTACATATAATCCATGTGTGTGTGTGTGATGTTTACACAAGTGGTAGAATACCACGTAAACTTCACTTTGTTCACTTTTTTTTAACAATACCAAAACTGTTACAAATGATGACATAAAATAGATGCCTTATTTTTAATGGCTACATAGTTTTCTATTAGATAGTGGGTAATAAACTATTTTAAATGAATTATCATCATTTATTAGAAGCTCAAATTGTTTCTAATCACTTTATTGTAAATAATGCTGCAGTAATTCTTCTTGCACGATTATCTTTTCACATAATATTTGTCAGTAAACAAATTTGCAAAGATGTAATTGGTGGGCCAGAGCAGGATGTATTTTTTAAAAACTGATAGATAATAAATGCCTCTCTACTTTATGGTATAAAAGAGTTACATACTAAACCTTCAGACATTTTGTTAGATTTCCTACTTGGAAATATTCAGGGGCTGAGCACTGCATGACTTTTCTTTTTTTGCAAAGCATTCAACAAAAATATCCAGCTATACATGTAATATACATATGCTATGGATTTTAATTATGATGGTAGCAATATCTAATTCAGGTAAATACGTCTTTTGCTCAAAGACTTTCCAGATCAAAACCAAATGCAATATTATATCCAAAAATATATATTCTTTAAGGTCTAGATCAAAAGCTATGTTGAACTTTGGTGGCTCTGATCTCCATTTTGTCAAATCAGAACTTTTTAACTTTTCTCTCTACTTTTTCAGTCCTTCATCCATATGTAAGTGAAGTACTGACTGTTCATGCACCATTGGCCTCACCCTTTAGCTCACAGGCTTCCTCGGCTGAGACTGACCTTCCGCCTTACCCTGGCACCTGTCTCAGAATCTGAAACTATGATAGCAGGCCTGCAGGCTTTTATTACATTAAATTGAAGAAAGAACACAGGTGTATTGCAGTCCAAACTTAAACCATGGAATATTTCACTAGTAGCATTAAACAAGAAAGTAATAAGCCAAAGTAAACTTAAGATAACTGACAAAATATATTGTTAAAATTTTTGAAGCTTCTAGTGTTCAGGATGAACACTCCAATTAAGTACATGTTTGGGTGAAGGTATAACGTTTTTATACATGATTGCTAAATTCTCTCATCAGACATTTCTGGCGTGGAAGAAATAGAAATCTATTTGAAAGCTTCTCTATTTCTTGTTAAAAAAAATCTTCAGACAAATTAAATTTAACACATTTTAAATGAGCAAAAAACAATCCATGGATCAGACATCCCCTAGAACCAGAATACATTCAAAATGACTCCAGGGCTGCCACATGGTCAGATAACATTTATGGACAGAAAATGGAGAGTGGTGGACAGAAAACGAAAGTGAGGAACAGAAACAGCTAGATTGGATGCAGTGGGGCATTTACCTTATTTCAACTTGGTTTGAAGAGTTGGCTGCTGTATTAGTCCGTTCTCATACTGCTACAAGGAGACTGGGTAATTTAAAAAGGAAAGAGGTTTAATTGACTCACAGTTCAGCGTAGCTGGGGAGGCCTCAGGAAACTTACAATCATGGTGGAAGGTTCCCCTTCTTCACAAGGTGGCAGGAAGGAGAATGAATGAAGGAGGAACTACCAAACACTTATAAAACCATCAGATCTCCTGAGAACACACTCACTGTTATGAGAACAGCATGGGGGTAACTACCACCATGACTCAATTGCCTTCACCTGGTCTCTCCCTTGACACGTGGTGATAATGGGGATTAAAATTCAAGATGAGATTTTGGTGTGGACAAGGAAGCCTAATTAGATCAGCTGCCTATCGTTAAATGAAGTTCAGCTGCTGTGATTGGCTGAGACTACAATTTATTTAACACATCAAATTGGGTTACAGCTCCTTATGTATGGAAAAACCTTTAGGCTTAATATAAAATACATAAGGAGGCAGTTCGAGGCCAAATTTAATTTAACACTGAAATTTTAAATATGCAAAGGGTCTCTAGGCTGAAAGGATCCCAGTTGTGTTTGTCCTAATAAAACCGGGTGTGCTCTGCAAACAGGCTACGCTGCAGACATCCTAGAGTGGGAACATAAAGACCTACTGGGACCCCAGCGGCCAATCATCTCTCTGGGGCAACACTGAATTTCCTAGAACCTCTGGAGAATTTGCATATGGTAACAACAGGATAAAACAAAAGATGGAAAATTAAACTATGCTTGGAGTTTTGCAAAATTTGCTTAAAATACTTTGTCAATCTGAAATAATTGACAGGACCAGAATCCAGCTTAAAAGAATTATTCAAGCACAAAATTAAAGGACAGCTGTCTGAGGAACACAGACTCCAAAGAAATGGAGTCAGTGCTCCACAGTGAAAATGTTAAGGTTTTACTTAGATAGGTAGAAACAAAGAAGTTTAGCAGAATTATGTTTTCTGTACAAGGCTGTTTTATGAGTTACAGCAATTTGGTTGGTCACCACTGGTTCCTTTTCAGGAAATGCATAATTAACATTCTATCTGAAGCAATTTGATAATCATAGAGTCTTTTGGTCTATCTGGTCTAGTCTGGTACAAGACAAGAAATAAGAAAGTTAATCTGTAAAGAGGGTCAACAATTAATAGGGAAGGGATCCTATCTCTGGCACTATTTAGTCGTTTACAACATTTTACTAAACAATGTAGGTACAGAAAAAGCTAATCTATAAGCAGAGAAACAAAGGTTGCAGCCGCCTGTTACATGACTACGTGACTCAGGACCCACCAACACATTTCTTTTAAGGCTCAAAATAATTTAAAGTTTCAATAGCGTTAATTTGAATCACTTATTTTCACAACTTTGTGCACTAAGACACTTTTCTTGGCCTGTGCCCCCATCTTCACCCCACATATGTTCTGTAAGTCGCTCAATGCGTCTGTTCCGCAAATAAGTGTTCTCAGTTGAGGACTTTATCTCCTCTGAGGCCACAATCTCTCAAGTCTAAGGCTCTGTCTGAGCCTAATGTGCTCTTGATATATACACAGCAATAATGAAAAGTGTGACATCACATGTTCACTTGTGATTCTACAATAGCAAACTTCCAGATTCGTAAAATGATGTAATTCTTCGAGATATTCAAAATGTTTAATCTTTCATCTTTGAACTACTCACATATGTAGTAATGCATTTTTCTCTTTAGGAGGCACATCTCTTTTTTAAGATGAGTTCCTTGTGCAGGCCAAGAGAAAACTTCCTCTTTGCCCACTGAAGACTCTCTGAAAATCAGCTGACAAAAGGCAGATTAATAGAAGAAACATGATACAAAATTTATTTTAACATGCCCAGCATGGTAGAATCCTAGGAGACTTATGAACCAATAACTCAATGGGGTCCAGATGCTTATATAACTTTTTTCATGAAGGAGGAGGGAGAGGGGGAATGTAGGTAATTCTTTTGAAGAGCAATGGGTGATTATTGGGGAGAATGAGTGGACCTGGGAGACAGAAATTAGCCTGTAAATGAATGTCTTTGGAAGTTGAATGCATCCTGGAGATTGAAATTGTCTTGTGAAAAGGTCACCCAGGCATATCTACACTCCTCAGTCTTCTTTTCTGCCTCAGTAAATGAGATTTCAGGGCAAGGTGGAAACCAATTGCTCTCCTTGGTGTTTCCAGTCTGTATGTAGATAAGAAAAAAGCCTCTTCTAGCACCTGGTTGTCTCCAAAGACCTTTAACTCAAAACGCTTATCAAGCCAGGATGCCTTTTTTTGGAGTGAAGTTTTCTAGGATACTTCACTCTCAAACCAATAATATTTTCTATACTTTATTTTAAAAGACGAAGACGTCACCAGACTTTACTTGCTTCAATTTCAATCAGCAATTAATCAGGAGCATACTTTAGGTTTACAAAATAGTTGTGTTTAATCACCAATAAAATATAATATCAAGGAAAATTATTCAATTAGCAAGACTGCTATAATTTTTGTTACTACAGCCACTTACGTTGCATTTAAAGTAACATGATATGCACATTCTCTTTAATACATCTCAAACAATGTTGAAACTCCTCAAACGGTCCATTCCAAAAATGGAGCTTCAGATCATACATTTATATTTTATTCATCAACAAGCATTTCAGTGTCTTATAAAGCAAATGACTTTCTCTCCAAACCCTAACTCTTCATATCAAATACAAACATGTTGCCACTTGAAGCAATTTCCCCCAAATGGTTGATTTACACAGCCTCACAAATCGTAAATTTCCAGGCAAATAAATCATTTTGCACTTGGTTTCTACAAACATAAAAGATTTTTTAAAGGTGCTGACTAAGACCTTTGCTGAATTTGCTTAAATACTTCATACTTTAATTAAAATATATATATTGATGCATTTCGTTTCCCTGAGAGAAGCAATATGGTAATAAGTTCTTAACAGTTCAGATCTGTGCCTTTTCATGGTGCGTTTTGCAATTCTATCTTACTTTTTTTTCTTTCTCTAATCAGTAATCAGTACTTTTTGAGGTTTATGTGTACAGTATGTAATTTGATTTCCTTCCCTGGCAAGCTAATACATTGACTGAATACAGAGATTAAAAGTACATATATTTAGAATCAAGCAAAGCATAATATATGTTTTTGCTTCAATGATGAGCCCGATACATTAATCAAGGTAGCAGGCTCAAGCAAAACATTACAGTTTCTCCTGCTCAAAGGAAAGAGCAGCAATTCTTTCATCAGCGTTTCAATGTCAGGTAAGGAATTGGGAGAGAATCAGGAGCATGTTGTCTCTTGCCCAGATGGCTTTAATCTTACGTTAAGTATTCTTTTTTGTTCCCAACCCTAAAGCCTCAGATCGACTTGGGATACTGTATATGTTTGTCCATAAAGATAATGATATTTCATTCTTGCTTTCTGACTTCATTAGCTCTATAGAGAGGTTGCCTCTTTAAATACTTTTTTTCTTTTTAATGTAACGGTAGCTTTAAATGCAGAACGTAGAATCTGTCTTATTAAAAACCACCTGTTGGGTTGATAGCCAGCTTTGCTGGCTGGGCATTGTGCACTCTCTGATTAAATTGTGGTGAATGCACCTGGGTTACTATGGCATTAGAACACATTGTGATTTGATTGGAGGTTAGAGACTGTGAACAGGTTTCACAGAATATAGAATTTTCTAATAATGGAACTGGCTGCAACTCTGTAGTTATTTTCTTCCAATCCCCTTGATTTACAGATGAGGAAACTGAAGTCCAGGAGGTAAAGAGAATGGGCCAAATTTATCCAACTGATTAACAAAACAAAAACAAAACTAAAATTCTCTTGATCACTAAACCTGAGTTAGTTCTAATATGGCAAAAATCCAAGTGATATTCGCTGTTGGACACATTATAAAAATTTTCCAACAAATTTAACAACTGATTTTGAATTCACAGGGGGAATCAGATTCATGAATTTCTAACAGAGATAGGCTTTTTTTTTAAGTAAATTAAGATTGATATTTTGCTCTTTCAAACAGTGAAAAGAGAGGAGCTGTTTATGTGTCCTAGCGGTTTCATAGGATCAGGTTACTTAATCTGAAACGCATATAACGTGATTTGAGCAATTTCCACAGTCTAACGGGATGAATTTCAACGACCTGATCTGGGAAGAGAAATGCCATCGTTCAACCAAATGATGTGACCAAATCTGTTGGTACCAGTGCCATTAGCGTGGGATTTTCTGACCTACAAAAGTGGATTTACAATCAACATGCCCTTTCATCCTTAGTTTGATGATGTTGATGACGATGACAGTAAATATGTTGGGTGCCATATAGTGTTCTAAGTTTTTTTCACTGGAATCTTACTCAATTGGTACCATTATTATTCAGAGCTTATCAGTGAATTCTGCCCCCAGATTCTATAATCTTTTTATTATCTCATAAAAATTACAAAGCAGTAATGTCTTCTTCTGCCATGTGTGATAATATTGGAAAATTGGAAGATGCATGTGTGAGGAATACCTTACTCTCACCCTCACATTTCTGTGAAGGGAGATACCTCACCTTCTTGGAAAATTGCTTGAAAGGGAACGTACATCTCTTTCTCCATCCAGTATAAGTCTCCTTCATAGGAAAATTGAGGATCTCCAAGGTCCAGCTAATGAGAAAAATGTGGTCTGACTTTTGTTGGGCCCATTTCTCTGTTGAATTATATTAGTAGAATAACAGTATCTGATCATATGTGGCCTAGCTGTCCAGCTGTCTTTCTCTTGCTTACTCTGGGCACTGTCTTTGTTTGACTGTAACAGCCATACACTTCCAATCTTAAAAGGTAGAATAGTACAACGGTTGAGTTCCTAGAATCTGCTTTCAAACACTCATTGCTTACCTGTGAGACTTTGGACAATTCACATTATCTTTCAATGTCTCATTATCTCCAGCTACAAATGAAAATGATAATAATAGTAACTACCACATAAGATTGTTTTAGTCTTTATGTAAGATGATACTTCAGAAATGCTTAGAAAAAGTGAATGGCATCAACAAACATATTACTAACCATTGTTATTATTATTCATGGTAAGTATGCCCTGGGTCTAGCCTCCCTGCTGTACACAAGACTTCAGTGACCTGCTTCTCTTCCTAAAACAGAGGGAACCAAAGAGATATGATGGCTTTATGGACCTAGCTGTTTAAGGAGCTAAGAAGGCCCTGCAAACTCTGATCTGTTTATAACTTAAGTGCTCTGAATACAGCAGAACTCTTGTTCTCCCTTTGGGCCTGAGTGAATATTTTAAAAGGTTGCAGTTAACCTACACCTCCTAACACCTTAGATAAAGAGTAGTTTCTTGTATCTTCCTGAGCTGTAATTGATGTTGCTTGAATACCCTTTTAGTTCACATGCTGAAGATTAGATTGAATTAAGGTAGCTCATTTTCTAAAATGTAAGGAATCTTTTACAGTGTTAATTCTAGTGATAACCCATACTTTATTTTGAAAAAATGTTTATGTTGTCATTTAACTCTTCTAGTGCCTTTTTGATAATTGGAGGAGACAGAATTGATTTGGGCACTGCAGCAATTTGGAGAATAGGCATGGAGCTCCCAGAGAAGGCTTTTCAACTTTTCGTTTTTTTTAGATGGAGTTTCACTCCTGTCCCCCAGGCTGGAGTGCAATGGGGCGATCTTGGCTCACGGCAACTTCCGCCTCCCAGGTTCAAGTGATTCTCCTGCCTCAGCCTCCCTAGTAGCTGGGATTACAGACATGTGCCACCACACCTGGCTTATTTTGTATTTTTAGTAGAGAAGGGGTTTCTCCACATTGGTCAGGCTGGTCTCGAACTCCTGACCTTAGGTGATCCACTCGCCTTGGCCTCCCAAAGTGCTGGGATTACAGGCATGAGCCACCGTGCCCGGCCGGCTTTTCAACTTTTAAAGCCTATATGAATCACTAGGAATCTTCATAAACTGCATATCCTGATTCAGCAGTGCTGAGGCAGGGTCTGGAGAAGTGTTTGGAACAAGCTCTCAGATGGTGCCTATGCTGCTGCACAGCAAGGTCCTAGAGAATGTTGGGCAATGACATGGGATGAATATAAGATTCCTCATGCTGCCTCAGTTGTGTAAAACCTGGGTGTTAGAACATCCGTGCCTACTCCTATAAAAGCAGACATGGTTCTAGATGTGTGACCTAAACTTTAAAACAACAATAACGAAACTCTCCTAAAAGTCTCAATTTTGTTGCCAAAGATAGCTGATGTATACATCACCGACGCAATCAATTTGGGGTTCATATAATGTAGGATGTGGTAGTTATTCTCATTTCTCCTCAAATTTCATTCGTTTCTAGTGGAGAGAATGCTACTAAGCCATCATCTTAGGAATGCTACTTAGAAAACCCACCCAGTCAAGCTATACTTTTTCTGGGCAAAAGAACACCAAAACATTTAGTGATGTTTGCCTTTAAAACTTAGCAATTACCTGACCATAATCAAAAGCACCATCTCCTGCGGAAAAATTTTCCACAAATATGAGGGACTGCAAAATGTTCATGAAAAATACATGTCGCGAGGTGGCGGGCGCCTGTAGTCCCAGCTACTCGGGAGGCTGAGGCAGGAGAATGGCGGGAACCCGGGAGGCAGAGCTTGCAGTGAGCCGAGATTACGCCACTGCACTCCAGCCTGGGCGACAGAGCGAGACTCCGTCTCAAAAAAAAAAAAAAAAGAAAAAAAGAAAAATACATGTCATGAAAAAGCTATGTATGAATTTAAAAAATTTTTGCACCAAAATAAACTTCAACTAACTTATGATGCATCTGCACAGGATCTAGTTTGAGGTACTAAGAAAGACAAAAACACCAGTTTGAAAAGAATCCCTATCAGAGCAACAGGAATTCTAAAATTAAAGAAAGAATAAACATAAAATATACGGTAAAACCTAGGTGAAAGAATGGGAAATTATTGATGCTTTATGAGTTTTGTGGGGATGATTTCAAAAAGAAATCAGCAGTTTACATATAAATAATTCATTTTAAGATGAGATAAGATGATGTAGACCATCCATATCATTTATAAGAATAAATATTAATTTTGTTTGTGCCCTAATTGAAGAGAACTGGTGATTAATAGCACAAAGAATAGCAAACACCATAGACATCTCAATTAGTTCAGCTTACACAATTCTGACTAAAAAATTAAAGTTGAGCAAAATTTCATGTAATGGTTGTCAAAATCATTGCACACAGATCAGCTGGAGACAAGTACAGAGCTCTCAATAGACATTTTTTTTTTAATAGTGAGATTAAGATCCTAAGCTTTTTTTTTTTTTTTTTTTTTTTTTTTTTTTAATGAGATGGAGTCTCTCTCTTTTGCCAGGCTGGAGTGCAGTGGTGCCATCTCAGCTCACTGCAACCTCCAACTCCCTTGTTCAAACAATTCTCCTGCCTCAGCCTCCCAAGTAGCTGGGATTACAGGCACATGCCACCATGCCCAGCTAATTTTTGTGTTTTTAGTAGATACGGGGTTTCACCATGTTGACCAGGATGGTCTTGATCTCCTGACCCGCCTTGGCCTCCCAAAGTGCTGGGATTACAGGTGTGAGCCACTGTGCCCGGCCCTGAGCATATTTTTGAAGAATACTTATGGGAGATGAAACATGGCTTTACCAGTACCATCCTGAAGACAATGCAAAATGAGAGCAATGGCTACCAAGAGGTGGAGGTGGCCCAATCAAAGCAAAAATGAAAAAGTGAAGAACAAAGGTCGTGGAAAAAGTTTTTGAAATTCTCAAGTCATTTTGCTTCTTGACTTTCTGGAGGACCAAAGAATGATAATATCTGCTTATTATCAGAGTGTTTTCAGAAAGTTAGCCAAACCTTTAGCAGAAAAACACCTACGAAAGCTTCACCAGAGAGTCTCTCTCATCCATCACAAAGCTCCTGGTCATTTCTCTCACAAAACAAGGGTAATTTTCTAATAGTTTCCATAAAAATTATTAGGTATCCACCTTACAGTCCTGATTTGGCTATTTTTGACTCTTTTTTGTTTTCTAATCATAAAAATATCTATAAACAAAAGCCACTTTTCTTCCATTGAAAAATGTAAAAAAGATTGCATTGATAAATCTAAATTTCCAGGACTCTCAGTTTTTTGAGGGATGAACTAAATTGCTGGTACCATCACTTATAAAACTGTCTTGACCTTAATGGAGCTAATGTTAAGAAATAAAGTTTATATTTTAAAAATTTTATCTTTTAATCCCATTTTTCATGAACTTTTTGAAGTCCCCTTATATATTATTATGTAACCCCTTTTTCTAAGGCTGGACTTAAACTACGTTTTTGTCTGTTGGTGAAAGTACAAGCATTACAATTCTCCATGAACAAAAATCTCATTAATAATGCCTTTATTTAACAATTAAGGAAGGAGAGGCACAGGAGAATTGTAATTAATCCCAGGCCACACAACAATTTAGGAAGAGAATCATGGTGAAGACCTATGTGGTGACTTCCAGTCTAATTTCTGTCTATGCTGCTGTAACATGTAAGTTTTAAGTACAGTCAATCCTCATTATGCATGGATTCTGTATTTATGAATTCTCTTACTCCTAAAATTTATTTTAACCCCCAAATCAATGTTATTGGCACTTTCACAGTCATTTACAACATTGGTAGAGAAGCAAAATATTTGAATCATCCAAAACACAAGTTCCCAGCTGAGACTGAACAAGGCAACACTCTGCCTTCTTGTTTAAGTCCTCAGGCTCTAAAGAAGTGTCCTTTTTAAGGTCTATGTACGCTACATCTTTTGCTTGTGATTTTGCTGTTGAAAATGACCTCTACGCATAGTACTGAAGGTCTGTCTTGTGTATCTACATGCAAGAAGACTATGATGTGCCTTATGGAAAAAAGAATGTGTGTTTTAGATAAACTTAATTCAGTCCAAGTTATCATCCAATTGGCTGTGAGTTCAATTTTAATTAATCAACAATATGTCATAAATAAAGTGTCTTTAAACAGAACTACACATAAAACAAGGTTGTGTATTGGTTGGTTGAGGAACACATGACTGAAGGCTCACAGGTGCCTGATCCTGTTTTTCCCCAAGGGCAATGGTTCAGTATTCACAATTTCAGTCTTCACACCGTGTTGTGATCTTGTTATAACAGCTAAAATAGAATAAGACAACCTACTAAATACACTTGAAGCAGATAAAGACAACATTGTAGACTTCCAGACAGGATCATGAACTGAGAAGATAAGAAACCCCACCCTGTACCTTCACTCATTCCCAAAACACAGAAACTATAGATGGCCTCCTCTAAATGTTAAAGCCTAAAACAGGAAAGCAAAATCTTCGGACACCAGAACTAAAGATGAAATCCATTGCCATGTTAATGAGGGAGATTTGAAACCATGCAGCCCATGGGCAAGTCCAGGTGTACATTTTATGAAATAAGATTTAATGCCAGAACTGAAATATAGATGAAAGCTATAGAAATCATCGGAAGTAGAGATGGATACTCTGCATATAGCCAAGGACCAGTCATAAGCTGGAACTTGAACAATTCTGCCTGGAGCTCAAGGGCATCCCCAGAAGTAAGCACTTGGTCTTAGGTCATGGATAGAATCAGAGAGAGCTTCAAAAATGTTGAAACCTGTGTTACAATATATGCAAATTAAAGTTCAGAAATCATTGTATAAGCTGATAAAAAACTGACGTGAAACCACCCTGTAAGTATGCCTTCAAAAGTCAGAGCACTTGCGGAGAAAAACACGCATGGAAAATTGTCCCAGCTGAAAATGTGTTTATAAATAAGAGATGAAGAAGGAATTACCCTGCCAAGAAGACACAGTCGGAAGACACAACAAATAATACAATTTATATTGAAATAATAAGTTACAGTAGAAAAAAATCTAATAGAAACTTGAGTATAATTAATGTAGTCAAAAAAAGCAATAAATAACAATATATAAAATAATCCTGGTAAAATCACATTAAAATATAAAAATCTTTCTCAGATTAAAAAATACATTCGTCTTCAGAATAAAAAATAATATTCCACAGAATCGTGAAAAACAAATCTATACATAGTCACTACATTATGAAACTATGTGTCATATTAAGAAAAAGTCATATTAAAACTACCAGATAAGATTAGATCAATTATTTGCAAATGATCAATGTAATAAGGAAAGAAGACTCCTGATCAGTAACTATAGATGTCAGAAATCTTTACTATTATACTTAAAGTGCAGAGGGGAAACAATTTTCCATTTAGGATTTTATATCCAGCTTACCTCTTATTTTAGGTAAAGATTAGAATGGTAGCATTTTCAAACATACACATTCTGGAAGTATTCATCATCTGCAAATTTTTATGAAAAACAAGAACTATTAAAATATGTTTTTCATAAAGTAGAGAAAAAAGACCAAAAAGCCAAAGAGTTTACAGTAAATACTATAAGAATATTTCTTATTTAAATAAGATATAACTAAAATTCTAGGCAACAATATTATAGAGGATAGGAGATAGAATTGGGAGGGAAGTTAAAACATGCTAAGATATTAACACTGTATATAAAAATGAAAAAGATATTTGTTGGCTCTAAATTTTATTAGAAAACATCAAATACATGTGTTAAAAATGTTAGAGTACCTATCAGTACTAGAAAAAAAGTTTCTTCAAAACAACATTACACATTAAAAAGAAACTAATTTTAAGAGAAAAAAAATAACAAAAGTTCACAGAATATGAGCCAGCTCAAAAATTTACTTATTTTCAGTAAGTAATAAAGATTCTACTGTACACAGAATCACAGGGTCAAAGGAAGACCCAAAACTACATCAGGAGAAACCTCCATGAATTTGATGGTAGGTCCTATAGCCTTCAGGCATGACAGGCATGACTTGGCCACTGCATCAAGCATAAGGCTGTTTTGGGTTGATTTCTATGTAGTTGAGTTAAAATACCAAGATCCTGGGCAGATCATTCCCGGAAAGCAGAAGAACATATTAATGAAAGCTAGACCTGGGTAGGAGTGAGGGGTGAGTATTGAGTTTAGCTTGCAAAATTGGCTGTTCATATCTGCCATCCTTTTCAAATTCCTATTAAGATATTTAACAGAGATTTCTGTGAGCATAGGCTCCAAATACTTTGTTAGGAAAATGCAAAAAACACTTATTTTTTAATCTCCCCAACCCCATTAAAAAATTATTGGTAGTGATTGGTTTTGAGCCGCTCAGTGACTACATATCTTTAGGAAATACTACTTCTCCAAATGGGACATTAATTTTATCAGTATAACAAGGCATTACAGAATGAATTCAACAATATAATATAAATAGAGGGAAATTCAGGAATTTCAAGGAAGAGATCTTACAAGAAGCGTTTAACATACCAATTCTATTTACTAACCAAGCTCCTCCAATTAAGTTGGATGGTGCATATCGTAAAAGGAAAAAATCATTTTCTCCATCAGAAGATCCCAGGTAGCAATTATTGACTAAGAAGCAGGGAATGTCTGAAGCTATCAGAGGTACCTATTAATACTATTGGGGCATTCATTCACTCTGTAGAAGAGGGGCAGACTCAGTCATAGTATTGATTTTTTTTTTTTTTTTTTTTTTTTTTTTTTTTTTTTTGAGATAGAGTCTCACTCTGTTGTCCAGGCTGGAGTGCAGTGGCATGATCTTGGCTAACTGCAACCTCCGTCTCCCGGGTTCAACCAATTCTCCTGCCTCAGCCTCCTGAGTATCTGGGATTACAGGCACCCATCACCATGCCCGGCTAATTTTTGTATTTTTAGTAGAGACAGGGTTTTACCATCTTGGCCAGGCTGGTCTCAAACTCCTGACCTTAAGTGATACACCCGCCTCGGCCTCCCAAAGTCCTGGGATAACAAGCATGAGCCACGGCGCCCGGCAGAATTGATTTTCAAAAGTAAGCACGGGCATATATACAAGAAGATGGTGATTTTGGTTCTTGATACTTGAAGATAATTACACTTGTGAATTTAAAGGAAATTAAATTCTTCCTCAGAACACATTTTAATGACATGAGTTTTTTAGTCTGAATTTTTTAAAAGTATTTTTCATACCAACTGATACAGACAGATAATATTAAATATCACAAATTGTCAAGACTTTTAGCTCTGAGGCACTTCTAAGAAGGACAATTTGCCCATACTGAAAGTTCTTCAAGTTATCCTTGGTGAAATGATAATTGTGGCATGCACATGCATTAGGGACATACAAATTCATGACTAGAAGCAGGCGTCCAGCCAGCCAGAGTAAGGACTAGGGAGATGTCATCCAGTGAGTGTTGCTGACGGTTGGTTAAAGGTGTCATTTTGAACTTTCTGCTTCATACCAGCTAATTCTAAGTGGCCATTTCTCTCCTCAGAAGTGACAATCTGCCTTTTCCAGAAGAAGCCATTTTGGAGATTTCATCTTTTAAATTAACTCCCAGAAATACAAAGACGAAATGGAGGAAAGTAAACACTGAGGTGTTGAGATGGTGACCCAAGGCAGAGCTTGCCCAATGAGGGACAGTGGCACTACAAGGCCACAAACTCTTCAGTCCTTGGAGTCAGTTTTGTTCATGGATTTGTGGGAATTTTCTCTACTAACTAGTGCCCTTTTAGACAATGTTCTCAATGATATAGAGCAAGACAAAGTCAAGCCAGATAAATGCAATTTCACCAATAATTTTTAAGAAAAAATCCCAATCAGAGCATAGACTTCTGATATCTAATTTTCCCAAGAGATAATAAAGCTTAGTACCTAGTGACTTCAGTCAAATCAGAGCAGAGGCCCAGCATGGGATTCACCCCTCTGGGCCAGCATCCTCTAGTGGAAGAGATGCAAGAGGCCTCAAAAGACGCTAAGAGAAGTGATCTGACCCAGAGCCCTGTCTATGCCATGGTTAGGGGAAGTCACGGCGGAATTTTGTTGGGTCCTCCAAATTATGAAAAGTCCCCTTCTCAGACAAAGAAGCTTTAATAATAATTGAGTTGTATTGACTTACTACAGTGAGAAAAACTACATAGGTAATTCACAAATGATTTTTTAATTAGGGAAAGTGAACACCATTTTGATTACTGGTGTGCCCGGCTCAAAAGTTGTTAAGCAGGATATCAGAAGGAAGAGGAATCTTCATTGGTTGATAGATTGGTTGATATCTTGACTCAGAATCAAGGTGAGTGAGGTGAGGTTCTGAGAGCAGGAAATGTCATGCCATGGAGACATTCTGCAGTTGTAGTTGTACAGTCGATAAGAAAGGTAGTACTCAGTTTTCAAACATTAGAACAAACCTCACCTCTGTCTCTCAATGCACAGTCCTTCTTTCATGGTTCACATAACGGTTCTCTATCGTAAGACACTGAGGCACAGGCTGTATGTTTCACAGCCATTCTCATTCTCACACAATGGCCAACACAGCGCAGGCCACAACAGGCAGAACAGATGGGTTGGCTGGACCCACTGACCAGGCCCTCTCTGCAGTGACAGAGCCTGTGCCTAGCAATGCCTGATGAACGAATCACACCTGGCCTTTTCCCCTGGATCTGTCTGTTCCCTGGGAGTTCCCTTCCCCAGATGCTTGCTTGCACTGGAAAAGTGGTGAAGATGCTGCTTGGGCTCCCGTTGCTCCCACCTGCCCCATGTACAGGTGATGTGGCACCTCCCAGCTGTTGACACACATGCTCCCTGCCTTTATCTCAGCTTCAATTCCCACCAGCCACGGTGAAATTTCCCCCAACTGCTACCAATTCTCACACAGGAAGACATGCAATTGCTTCAGTAATTACTGAATTGTACAATCAGGACGGCCATTTTTCAACACAGGTGCATTTAATGGCTTAGAGCCACATGCTCTGAAAATGAACCATACTGTCCCTTTTGATCTGAAATTAACCAACTGTGCTTCACGAAAAGGCCAATAAGTTTCTTTTCTGCTAATTACTAGAATGTTATGACTTCGTTCTGGGCTATCAGAAACATTCGCAGTGGGCATAAGAAAAAGAAGGCAGGCTAGTAGACTATAAATACAAGCCAGTTTAGGGATGATCTCAAAGAGGTATATTCATCCAGTCCGCTGAACCCAAAGGGTGTGATATGGTCACAGTTGTCATTGGTATTCATCAAGGAAAACCATATCATGAGTGTGGACCCAGCAAAGGGGATCCAAGGGACAGGTGGAACCTTGAATATCTTCAGCACCTTGCACGGAACCTGGCTAACAGTAGGCAGGCCATAAATTCCGTGCAATAAGGGTAGGCAAGTAGATCCCAAGCCCCTGGGGAAAAGCTTAACAAGTTCTTGGTAGAGGATTGAGGATTCAGTGGAGGCACCTGGGGGTTCAGGGCTGGTATTAACTCCCAGGGATTAAGGTGTGACAGAGCCTCCAGGTAGAAGGCATCATTGGTTACAGATTCCATGGTCTAAAGAAGGCAAGAATTGACATTTTAGTGCTATCATCCTTCCTTAAAGTAATCAACTTAAAACATAAGAGAGATGTCACTGTTCCAGCTCAAGGGTATTGTTCTTTTTCAGTTTTGCCATCCCAAGCTTATTTGCAAGAACTTTCCTACCATTAAATACCCTATGAAGTGTCCACATCTCATCGTTGCACCCACAGTTATTTTAAGGATTGTAGGTGCTCTCGTGGGCGACTGAATGGGAAGAGAGCAAAGGCTATGGCAGTTGGGCGCTAGTTTGTCTGAGCAGTGCATATGGTACCTGTCTCAGCAACGTTTCCTCCATGGCCTGCAGAAGGGCCTCTGGGGAAGAGCCCTGTGGACTGGCACTGGCAGGTTCTGGCCCAGGTAAGTCCTGTGCTGTCGACAGGCAGGACTCCTCTTCCATGGGCCCCTGCACACTCAAGACACATAGCCCAACCACCAGCTCTTTCACAAAAGTTAGAATTCTTTCTTCTGGGGTAACTTTCTCCAGGACAGCTGAGGCTCTGGGGCTTCTGCAGGCATTATTTTCACTGCCCGCCCTCACCTTCCCCCACCACTCTTGATTCTCATCCCCAGGTCTATACTGCCCCCACCAAGCCTTCTGTCCTCCCTCATTTTCACAACAGATCCTGATGCTCATTGAACTCAGAGTTCCAATCATCTGTCGCCAAGTGCATGGCCTTACTTCTTCGAAGGCAGAGAACAGTTCATCTCCCAGTGTCCTCTAGAAGGAAGAAGACACACTTCATTCCATCTATAACACAGCAAATGAAGAAGAATCCACAGGGGCACGTTAAAATTGCCTGATGTTCTCATGAAAAGACACTGTCTTGCTTAAACACATTCTCCTGGCTTAATTCTCCACAAAATGTGGCCCTTGCCTTCAGAGTTTATAATCTAGCTGAGAAAATGGCAACAGGAGATGTCATAAGACTATGTTGAATCAATGGTTGAGGGCTGTGTCTGATGCACAGGTGATTCGTGTTTAATGATCCTGGGGAAAGGAGACAAAATGATGGGCCTTTTCCTGGAAGAGGTAGAAAATGAGCTAAGCTTTGAACTTAGGAACAAACATTTTGGCTAGCAGAAAGAGAGAGAGGGTGAGGAAAATTAAGATGAATTGAAGAGTCTGGCTAGGAAGAGAGAGAAAAGAGAGCTTTGCCTTGTTAGAGGGGAGCTAAGGTTGGTGAAATCACAGTGTGCTGGTTGTTTAAGGAGGAAATTACACAGGACTTAGAAATCAGGAACGGAAGCTTAGACCTGGTGTTAAGCAAATGTGTAGGCGTTCAGGTGTTGAGATCTGTAGGGAGGGACTGGAGTTGGGAAGAGGGGCATCAGGGCTGCTGCTGCAGTCATCCCAACATTAGGGCTTGGACCAAGCCTAAGAGGGTCTTGAACGAACAGGTTGGTAAAAAGCCATTTTGCTGATCTGGAAGTATTTCTTCTGCAGAGCAGCATTCTTAAGCCTGTAATGTCAGTGGGTTAATTTTCAGGCAAACTCTGCTTCCGAAGCTCATTTTTCATAAAGCAGAGAGAGCCTCGTTTTGATGCACGTGAAAGGGCAGAGGTCAACTGCCAGGCCACTCACTCCCTGACCTCCATCCACATGTGGCCCTCAGCATCTCCCAAAGGTATCCTCTGGGCTCCCTGACCCAGGAGTACTGGAGGTTAACACTTTGTTAAAACATTCTATTCAGCTGGTTAAACAAAGGAATACTGAAATAATGGCTACTAATGACCACTCATGATGACATTAACTGGATCTTTTGAGAACAGGAAGGACTCTGGGAGAGAAAGGATAAGAGAAAAAGAAATGAGTAACTTGCTGCAGGCACATTCCTGCAAACATTAAGCTGGCTGATTAACATGGAAATTGCAGACAGAGAAAACTGCAAAACACATGAAAGAAAAGGTGTGAAGATGAATAAACAACGAAAGAACTGGAATAAAAGTGTGGAGTGGGTATGAGCAGCATCACTTAGCCCTGATCGATAAAGCAACATTCTTAAGATGTTGGGACCAACCTCTCTAGCCTTCCTCCTATTTATTCCTCAGACCATAGCAAAAGGGAGAAGTTTTAAATGCACACTTCATTATGTCATTTCCAGGTTTAAAACCCTTCAAATGTTGGCTATGGTTTTTCAAGATGAAGTCCAAAGCCACAAGAAGGCTGCTTGCTCACCAAGCCTTCTGCAACTGAACGAGTGCCTGAATAATCTACTTGGCTCTGGACAACCTCTTCAAACTCATCTCTTCCCATCTCATCTCTCAATCTTCTCTGTCTGTCTGTCTCTCTCTCTCTCTCTCTTTCACACACACACACACACACACACACAGACACACATACACACACAATGTATTCATTTATTTATTTTTGAGACAGGGTCGTGCTCAGTTGCCCAGGCTGGAGTGCAATGGTGTAATCATGGCTCACTGCAGCCTTGACCTCGTGGGCTCAAGTGATGCTCCTGCCTCGGCCTCCTAAGTAGCTAGGACTACAGCCACACACCACCACGCCCAGCTTTATAGTACTTTTTGTAGAGATAGGGTTTCACCGTGTTGCCCAGGCCAGTCTTGAACTCCTGGGCTCAGGTGATCCTCCTACACTTGGCTTCCCAAAGTGCTGGATTACAGGTATGAGCCACCATGCTCAGCTCACACTTTCTTTCTTTTCTGGGCACACCGGCTGTGCTTCAGGCCCTCTGTGGGTTTCTCTTCATCTCTCTCTATTTCAGGGCCTTTACCTATGAGAAACATTCCATCTGAAGCTTCTCCACCCTTTCTTCCTCCAGCTAATTCCTACTTAACTTTTCAGTCTCCTTGTATGAGGTTGTTCTTGCATTGCTGTAAGGAAATACCTTATAGAAAAGAGGTTTAATGGACTCCTAGTCTTGCAGGCTGTACAGGAAGTGGGGTGCTGGCATCTGCTTAGCTTCTGAGGAGGCTTCAAGGAGCTTCCAATCATAGTGGAAGACAAAGTGGGGAGCCAAGTTATCACATGGGGAGAGCGAGAGCAAGAGAGTGGGGAGGTGCCACACACTTTCAAACAACCAGATCTCAGAGAACTCACTCACTGCTGTGAGGACAGCACCAAGCCATGAGGGATCTGTCCCCTGTGACCCAAACTCCTCCCAGCAGGCCCCACTTCCAATACTGAAGATCACATTTCAACATGAGGTTGGAACAGGGACAAATATCCAAACCATATCATTCAATTCCACTGTGTCAGCCTTGGTGAGACCTCTGAACGTGAAATCTCATACTACTCTTTGTGACTTTTGCCCAATTTGTAAATGCTTCTGTCTTTTCCTAAGTGCCAAAGGTGCAAGGATCACCTTCCAGTGCAGCGTCTGGCACATGGGAAGCACTGGATAGATATTGGAAGGAAGGAAGACAGAGATGGATGGAGAACGAGGGGGAGGAAGAGACAGCAGTGCTTCAGAGGAGCCCCTGCCACGGTGGGACTGTCATCATCCTAAGAGGAGTGAGAGAACCACTGGTCACTTTATGTAATGGACAGGCATTTCATGAGTAGGGGATGAAGAAAACTTTCTCAGTAAAGTAAAGGTAACTTTGGAATGTTATTGACATAGCAGCTGGGATTAATTTTGGTTTCATGTAACAGAAAACCTAAGCAGTGGTGGCGTAAACCACAAGATTTAATTTTCTCATGAAAAAGAAGAGTCCAGGATTGACAAGGTAGTTCCTCAATGTCTTCAAGGACCACATGACCCCAGACTGCCATTCTGCCATCACTAAGGTACCATCCTCATCCTCCTGGTCCCAGCAGCACATTCTCATATGGGACTGCATAGAAAAAGGAGAATATGGCTCACCCACTCCCTCATAGGGTGCTGCCCCAAAGTCATATGTAACACATATTTATAGCCCATTAGTCAGAACTGAGCATCACGGCTATACTGAGCTTAAAGAAAAGCTGGGAAACGCAGGGTGTAGACAGGCACATAATAAAATTAGTCCTGTTTTTAAGAAATAAGGGAGAGCATGGGTGAGATGGTCAGTCAGTGGTATTACACCACAGTCTCTTCTTGTGCCAATAACTTTGTGACTTTTTTGTTTTTGCAAGTCTACCATAAAGACAGAATTCTAGAGTCTTAAAATTGACGTCAGTCTCAATTGCAATGCAACAAGGAACAAAACAAAGCACAAAAAAAAAAAAAAAAAATGAAAAGAGCACAATAAACAACAGAATGGTGAAGAAAAACCTGACATGCAGAACCATACAAAAATAGGAAATGTTTTCCTTCAAAACTTACACTCACCCACAAACACACCTCCTTCAAATTTAGTAGCATTGAACAAAAACAGAGTTGTGCTTTGCTGGGGCTTCACAGTCAATACGTAGCATGACTGCCAGAATTCCAAAGAGGAGCAGGGGTTTGATAAATGGCATTGCATGGTCAACTCAAAACCTCATCACCAACTTGGAATTCAAAATATTGCTATGCTGGCGAGAAATCCTTACTGAAGTATGGCCTGGGAGGAAAAGAACGCAGGTCATGCAGGGGTCCAAGTGGTTTTCTTTGCTTCCTGCTACTCCGCTCTGATGCTGCCCTGGCAGCTGGACTGATTGAGTTCTATCATACATTAATGGGAATGGATGACAGAGTGTCACCAACTCGAGTGTCATATGTGCAGTGTTGCTGCGGCCAGAGGTCTGGGAGATGAAGTGTGATGGGCCCATCTGTCACCCGAGGCAAAGATGTTCTCCAACCTGAGAATATGCAAGGCACCTAGGTCTCCACCTGATGTTAGACAGCCTGTTTCTTTATTTAAAAGAAAAATAACCAGGGCTGGGTGCCAGGGCGGAGGCATTGGCTCCCCACCACCCGCAGCAGGAAAGCTCATTAGCTTAATCTTCAAGCACTCGCAATTGAAAGCAAGGCAACAAGACAGCTCCAGAGAGAACAGCTAAGGCCCTGGCTCACCTCCTTCAGCTCTGAGGGATTCAGGGAAACGGGGCAGAGGACCACACCCTAGCTCTTGGAGGAACTTCTCCCTCTGGCCTCTATTCAGATTCCTCCCTTAAGACTTCATGCACATGGCTTACCCCATGAGCCCTTCTCTGCTCCCTGGAGCACAGACGTCTCTCTCCTCCTCTGAACTCTGAGCAAGGGTTCTGTACTGGTTGTCGTCCGCTTGAAACATCCTGCCTTGCACGGTTTTAACCCACTTATGCCTAGTGCTCCATTATTGGAACACTAAGTTTGTGGGAGTTATTTATGTCATACTGCTCAAGGTCATCGCCAAGGTCTGATTTTTCTCATACACACACACAAAAAGTGCACCCTCCAGCGTAAATCGGTTAATGAGTAGATGTGCATATTCCAGCTGTATTATTTGAACTTTACCATTGTTATAGTTCTTTATAAACCCCACAGAACTAGCATCTATTTGGTGGATGATAGATGGTTGCTTCAGAAAGTTGCTTGGGAGGCTGAATGAACCAATATAAATATTCTATACCTGCCTTCTGCAACCCAAGCCCACAAGAAGCCCTCTGAAGCTGCACCTCCAGCAGGCTACACATTTGCTGTCAGCAGTGGATGGGGTCACATGGGCAAGCTTGGATTCAGAGGGGCCATGGCCCCACCAAGGCACCTACCTCTGGCTTGAGACCAGCCTAGTGTAGGACTTTATCTAAGATA
Source organism: Chlorocebus sabaeus (assembly GCF_047675955.1). Lineage (NCBI taxonomy): Eukaryota > Metazoa > Chordata > Mammalia > Primates > Cercopithecidae > Chlorocebus > Chlorocebus sabaeus. Next base: position 7,135,819 of record NC_132917.1, on the reverse strand, counting down.
AAGAACCCTCAACACTGAATATAAGTTGGTTATTATCATATTCATGAGATTTATTTAGCACTGGAGAATCTGCCTCATCAATGATTGACCCTGTATTAATTTAACCAGCAAAGTTTAAACAGATTTTGATGCTCTCCTGATGCTGGAACAACCCCAGAGTTTATCTGAAGATCAGAACAGCCTCTTGCTCAGCTGCTGCATCAAAGGATGTAAACTCAACCAGGGTCTCCTGGTCCCCAAAGCCTATATTCTTGGTCAGAACTCTGGCCACTTTTTTTTTTTTTCATGACTCTCAGGGGACTTAGCTCTCATTATCTGCATAAGAAGATTCCATAGCAAGTCTTTAGGGCTAAATTTGGGGAGAAATTAGGGGAAGGGGTAGCTGCCATCATAGTGTACTGAAAAATGTTGGCATGAAAAATTTAGTAGCCTTGGAAGATTCAGTGGAATGCTTCTTTGCTGTGGGTGTATACAGCTTGTTAGCCCAAGTTCTGTCTGAACCCAGATGGCCAGGTTGAAATGAAACATGAGATTGGCAAGAGCTCTTCTTCCGTTTGGTGCAACTGTATTGCTATGTATACAGGGAGATTTATGGCTTCCTCTGATGGGCCAACATGTTTACACCTTTCCAAAAGAAGATTCTTTAGGGACAGCCAACAGAGAGTGCTTTAATGATGGCACACACAACAGTGGGCTTCTGAAACCTCCACTGCCCTGGCCCCTGAGGCCTGTCAGCTCTGCAGTTGGCTGGTGTCGCTCTGCTCCCACAGACGGGTTTGGGCAGAGAGGCGGTGGGAGTGGGAGGAAGCATGGAGATCTGCTGCCTGGAGCCTCCCCAGCTGTCAGCAGATGAAGTGGCCTGATGCAGCTTAGGGCCATGGGGACTAGCTAGAACCATGCAGTGAAAAGGCTTGAATTGCAAAGCTAAAGTTTCTCTGCTGTCTTCTTCTTTTTATTTCATCCTTAACAGTGGGGCGAGTTTTCTGTTTCTAAATACAAACATGCTAACTGGGGAGCAGGGACAGGGGAAGAGAGGACTTTGCATATTCAAAATAATGACAATAAAATGCACCACAATATATTTAACTAAAGGAAATTGTTGAGATGCTCAAAGACCGTCATATGGTGGAGGGAGAATTCTGTTTTTCCCTAGAAGTCAGTAGACGCACTGATTTGGAGAGAGGATAAAGATTTCTTCATAAAATAAAAAATAGACTCTCCAAAAGGGAAGTTTTACTGGATGAAATCAACAGCACTGTGAGGCAGTGAGTTCCGTGACGGCCTGGCAAGGCTTCTAAGGAGGCCAAGTTATCCTTTCCACCGGCGCTGCAGCCAGGACTCCTGCACTGAGTAGAACATTGAGGTCAAAATGCAGTGCGGGCTCGACGACTTCACAGGTGTCTGTGAGTGGAAAGTGAGTGACACAGGCCTCATGAACACGGAGCCTGGTGCCTTGCTACAGAACTTGGAGCACAGCCCGTGAGTTCGGCATCGTGGTTACCAGTGCAGACTCAGCAATGCAGCAGGAACCGCCCGCGTTTGTAGAGCACATCCCCTGTGCCACTCACATCCCCTGTGCCACTGAGCACTTCGGATGCACTGTGTCATAGGTTCCTGACACTGTGGCTCATACTTAACATCTATTAAGGTTACAGAATAACAGGCAGGGGACCTGGGATTTGATTCAGGTTGTATGACCCCAAAATAGGCTCTCATGACTTTCCTAGACAGCCCATCAGAAGCATCCTTTAACCACAGACTGAACAATCTTTCCCAAGGTCCTTTGTTCTATAACTTACCTGGCAGAGAAGCAGCCAGAAGTTGCCTGCTTACGTGAGACCGAGTGTAGCTGTTTAATGAAGATGACTTGGGCATCTAGTGTAGGTTAGCAGGTACCTAGTCTATGAAGACACAGAAGATAGTGGTTTCTCTCACGGGAGCTCAGAGGGCAGAAACTTCAGATGGCCCCGTTACGGGCTGGGCATGGACCAGGGGTCATTTGTAATCTGATTCAATCTTCATATTGCACCCATTGTGTTGTGTAGCTCTTCCATCCATTTTGATGTAAAGATGTTGAGTCTCCAAACATTAAGAACGGAGCAGAGATTTACATCTAGGCTCCAGCTAGGACCCGTATTTCAGCCCACCTCACAAGCACATGTACATCAAGAGCAAAAGAAGATTCCAGTGCAGAAGGATTGGGAAAGTCCTGAGTGTGGAAACACACCCCCTCATTATTTTGCACAGTAGACCTGGTGCTGATGGGCAAAAGTGTCACCTGTGAGCTACAACCCAGGGTCATCACCGCTGTCCATGAGGCTGACTTTGCAGCAGCTGGGTGGAGACAAAAGCAATGATGTTTCCTGCCTGTCTCCAGCTGACAATGGGAGCCTTTTAGTCTCCCCTTCCCAAAGAAGCAGTCTTGGCCAGTGCCTTGGAAACAGGAAGCTCCCCACTCCATGACTGCCCAGAGAACCTGCACAGGTGGAGGGGTTTCCTCATCCTTCTGAATGATCTCACAGCCCATTGGCTTGATTCTGCCTAAAAAGCCAAACACGTATTATCTGGGAATCACTATAATGTGTTCTCTGCTGAGTATCACCGGGAAACTACGATAACAAGGTCTCTGCCACGTTCAGTGATTACACCCCACTGGGTGGAGTCTGAGTCGGCCTCATCATAATTGCTGACATTTGCTCCCCAAGTCGTAGTCTACAAGGAGCTTTAGCGCAGGTATTGTCCAAGCAGATTTCCCAGCATCCTAGGAAGTTGGATGGAGAGCTATTATCTCACTTCATGGTTGAGGCAATGTCGTGGTGAAGTGTGCAAGTGACTTCCTTAGTTAAAGACACAGCAAGAGTTTGTATCCCATTTTGATGATATAAGAGGCCTTTTCATACATTGTCACACCAAATACCAGGTAATCATGCTTTGTGCTGAATAAACAACAACAAAAAATATCGGGGTTTCCATTGCCTTCCTTTCTGTTGCATCTGAGTTTCTCGAACTTTACGCTATTGTGTTTGAGCGTCCCCTCAGTTAGGGTTATGAAGATGAATTCCGCAGGACAGGAGGCGCAAAGGAAGCCCAGCCGTGTGCCTGAACCCCTGGGAGTCCTTCCTTGTTTGTCCTCCTGTGTTGATCGATGTGGGCAGCAGCATGCCTCTGGCACAGTGCAGTGCGTCAACTCTCCTGGCCATGCTGCAGCCTGCACTCATGCTTGCCACAAGCTTGGCTGCTCATGGATTCCTACCTGTCTCATGGCCATCCTTGCTGATGAACTGCGAACACGGTGCACTGTCCTCTCTGCTTGGCCATAGCAGCAGCCCCACCCCTTGAATCGACACCTGAGCCTCTCTTTAGCAAGTGCCACCAGAGGCTGTACCTTGTATTCTGATGCCTTCACAGACCAGCTAGCCACAAGGGGATGACTTATCTGTACTAAACCAAGATGGAAAGGGATGGATTCAGAGAAGCTTCTATCCCTTAAGAAAGCATGCTTGAAGGACAGGCATATTCTGAAAGATAAGAGAGCACCAGCCAGTCAGAACCGGGAGACGTTCTGTGGCTGGGGTACAGATTGCAGGGGACGATGGGAGGATGTGGTTGGCTGTATGAGCAGGGCCTGGTCTGCCTTGGGAAGGAGCTTGGAATCTGAAGAGGCATGGACAGTTGGTGAACACTGTCAATACAACTTATATAGTGAATGCAATGAAACATAAGGAGTCCCCCTGTCCTCATCTGTAAAATGGAGCTGATATTGGTGGCACCCCATCAGGTTGCCTTGGTGACTCAGGGAGGTGGTGAGATAGTTGCACAGAGCAGCTGGGATGTCCCCATACCTGGGGATGCCTCATCCATGGGAGCTCAGTGGAGGCACACCATGAGCTGGGTCCTGTTCTATTTACTCCTTCCAAATGTGTGCAGAAGTTCTTTTATAATAGCCCCACTTCGCAAATGAAAAAAGAAAAAAAGATGATCAAACAGTTAGGTTCACTTTGTCAGGATTACACACGTATACGTCTGTCTATAATTAAAGTATTAGCTCCATAAGAAAATAAAAGGGGGCCATGTTTTCCCTGTCAGCCTCTTCCCTAACACCCCCCAGTGATTAGGACTTAGAAATAGTATCATTTGTTTCATCAATCAAAATATAATGAATAAAAATAAAATAGCAGCTACAATAAACATACTAATGATTTTTTACTATGTTTCAGGCTCTGTACTGGGCACAAGAAATATAAAATGTAATGTTTGTGCTGGGCACGGTGGCTCACTCCTATAATCCCAGCACTTTCGAAGGCTGAGGAGGGTGGATCACTTGAGCTCAGGAGTTCAAGACCAGCCTGGGAAACATGGTGAGACCCCATCTCTACTAAAAATACAAAAAAAAAAAAAAAAAAAAATTAGCCAGGCATGGTGGCACCCATCTGTGGTCTCAGCTACTCAGGAGGGTGAGGTGGGAAGATCACTTGAACCCAGGGGGTGGAGGTCACAGTGAGCCCAGATCGTGCCACTGTACTCCATCCTGGGCAACAGAGTGAGATCCTGTCTCAAAAATAAATAAATAAATAAAAATAATGTTAAGGACATCAAAATCTAATAATTAAAAGTGATTTATATTTGTAATCCCTGCTTTGGGGTTGAGGGTTACATATTTTTTAGCCTTTCGTCAATTTTATATTTCTCTATCTCTGTCACAAATTAATGACTAATTCACACCCAGCACAGAGTCAGCCTACATTTTTGTTTCCACTTTCTCCTTTTGCATTTGAGAAGATGTTGAAATAAAAACAACTAACCACAATAGTTTTATTTCATCTTATAAATCTCTCGCAAATGTTTTCTTTGCAGAAACACTACTTGTTTATATACTGAAACATATTAGAGATGTCTTATTCAATCTATTCAGTTACTGAGTAGAATTTCAGGGCAGCAAAATGCACCGATACTATTGGGTCTAAGAATAAATAAAAACCTTTTTTTCCTGTCCTTCTGTGTCTTTCTAAGGCAACAGATAAATCTGTTTCAGAGCTGATTTTATCCTAAGTTCTTTCTAGCGCCCTTCCCTTTGCAGAAGTGTTGTATTAGTCAATGGAACCTGACATTTATATTCGTTACTATTCTTTTATGAACCGCTTCATGTGTTTCGCTTACATTTCTCTAAGTTTCTACCCTTAGCTGAGCGGGTCCATATATCAAGAATGATGTCAACCAGCACGACATCCAACAATCACACTCTGATTCCAAGACTTTTGTAAACAGCCAGTTTTTAAATAAAACCTAAGTTTTAAGGTGAAAGGTTTACTTATAATTTAGGTGCTATTATCTTAAAGATATAGCTACAACTTTCAGTAAAAATTAATTGCTTTGTAAATCCTGATTTTCAGAAACTGTGACATCTTTTCTAGTGTGATGGCTGACCTCGTCCGTGATAGAATGCAGAATTTTGTAAGAAGTGTGTGTGATTCTCAAGTGGGAAACGTTTGAGTACATGCAGGTCGTACCACAGAACAAAGAAGCAAATTTGGGCAATTCCAAATTTAGGCAGTGACGCTTTTCTACATAGAACTCTTTGTTTAAATATTATTTATGCATCAAGGATTAACTCTTTTCAAGATAAAGTCACTGTTTTCCTCTCCCTTTGGAACTAATAAAATAAAACGTTATTAAATAAAAAGTAATTGACAAATAATTCCTGAGAGCATCACAGCCACCAATTTGTTTTCCAAAGCAGAAAAAACAGTGCTTACATTATTTTATTCTTGTGATGCTATCTTAACTTTGGGGGGAAGGTTAAATTATTCTGAAAGCTATGAACCATCTACATATTTATTCTTTTTAAAGGTTCTGTGGTGTGTTAGCATCTGTATTGCCAGAAAACAAAATTTTCTTCAAAGTTATTCTTGGGCAGGCCTGGGACTCAACCCATATGTCTCACAGTTAGTTGCAGCACAAGGCTTTAATTTATGAGGCTTGTTCCAAACTCGCCTGCAGTGTTACTTGGTTCGGTGAATGTGTGGCGCCACCTATTGGTGGGCTCTCGGAAGTTCACTTTTCATTATCAGACGATAACATGTTTTAAGTATTTCATGAAAATCATGTTTTTTGAGGGTCTTCAAGATTTTAGAATATCGAGGTGAAGATAAACAAAATATTAATTGCATTAAATTATTTTCTCTACGGTAACTGAAGAGGCATTATTTTTCCACGTAGGTCCTTAGACTGGATGAATTAGTAGAGAGAGACAAAGAAGTATTTTTTCATCCGCCCTAGGCTTCTCTTAAAATACCTCTGCTGGCTTTTCTTCTGAGCCGTCTCTTAGGGAGATCAAATACACGTCTGTGCATCAGCTTGTAAAGAAGGAGAAGAACACCATGATGGCCTAAGAAAAAAATAATCACATAAAAGAGTGAGAATCAGGCTCAACTATTTTCTTTCACCATTTTGTGGAGATACATACAATTTGGAGACTCAAAATCCCTTGTGGATAGAAGCCGAGGGAGAATTTCACAGTACATAATATTCAAACGACAATGATCTTTCAGAAAACACCTGTATCTTATTACAGCCTTCCTAAAGCCACCCTGGCCTTGCTCTCTTACAGACCACCTTTTCCTCCCCGAAATACTCAATAACTGAAAGCATCAAACTGCCGAAAAGGTTGAAGTTTTGTGCTTTTCATGAAAATTAGGGGAAAATCAATACAAGCAAAAATGCTATTTCCACTGATGTTGAGTACCTTGATTCTTATCTTCTTGTCTTTAGAAGAAAAATATCACAGGTGTATACATATGTCCCAACTCATTAAATGTATATATTAAATATGTGCAATTTGTTGTTTTTCAATTATACCTCAATAAAGCTTTTTTAAAAATCTGGGATTGGATAAGACAGAGAAAGTACTTTTGGTATTTTCTGTTAATATATCTCCCCAAATAATTACCATTTCCTTCCTTTTTTAATCCTTAGTATAACAAAGGGCAGTTGGGCAGCTATTGATGGAGAAACTCAGCAGTCAACTGCCTTGTAAATTAGAAGCTGTGGTTATAAAAACGGATTTGTGTATCACCGGGAGTGGGGAGTGTGTCTGCCTTGTAAATTTAATTAAACAGCAGGTGCAAAAATCAGGTCGTATGGCTTTGATGTGCCCCGTGCGAGGATGACAACTAGACAATGATTCTAATATGAAGAAATTTGCATACATTTGCATTGGATAGCAGAGAGCACTGAGCTCTCACCACTTTCATATTTTATTTCTAGGAAGTTGAATAAGATTTGGATGAGCACTTTCTATTTAGGCACTGCAGAGAAATACAAGCAAGGTTTTAGCAGGAACGCAGAAGACCATGTGGACGGAGGCTAAGCTTTCCGGACACACACTTCAAAACGCAACCACCCTTGCTGAAAAATGGAGGATGCCTAGAAATGGAAAAAAATAGAGTGAGGAAGGAAGAAAAACATGTATTGTATTTCTGGGTTTTAAATCTTTCACAGAGAGTGTAATGTTGATGAAGATCTTCCTTCCTGGGGCTCTATCCTGGGGTGTCACACCATTCTCTGTTCCCACCATCAGCACTCTACATTCTGAAATGATAAAGATTGGAAAAAAGACGTTTCCCCCACAGCAATTCACATTCAACATAAATTGTTTGTTTTTTTTTAAATAATCTATTTTCCTGACTTACGGGATAGGCCATATTTTTGATAACGGCAAACTGGAGTTTAGTATAAGCATCATCCTTCTGCCCTTGCAATTTCTTGCTCAGGTATTAGCGCATAGTAAATAAACAGTCACTAACAAAACCTAGCATTATTTTTAAGGTGCTGCAGGCACTGTACCTGGCACAGAGGTAAAATAGCACTAAAGAAAGAGGTTCTGGATAATTAATCTGCAAGACCCTGATACTCAACAGTTCCCTCTTGTATAACTTTATTCCTTTACAGGTTCCCAGCTCCCCACCAAGAATCATTCTGGCCTCTTCACTCACAGCCACTCTGCATCTCAGTGTCTGGAGTTTCTGGTTCTGACACTGCAAGAGATTGATCCCCCGCTCTATAGCCCCCTTCTCCTGAGTGGAGCCAGTGCTCTCTCAAGCATAGCAGAGTGGGGTATTCAACTATAAATCCTACCAATCTTTAGAGATGCTAAAAGATCCAGTGTCAGAAGAAAAGATGAAACTGGGTTGTCTGAAAATTTGCTTTGACTTTTACTGAAATCAAATTCTACCATTATGTATATTTAGGAGACTTCAGAGAAGTCAACTTGTAAATGCACAATTATTTAATTATAATATCATATAACTTATTCTTTGTTCTAATGAATTTGCTAAAAGTCATAAATGTGATAAAAATATCTTATAATAGGAAGGAGGAAACATGTTCTGTATTTTTAATCTTAAAGTGCATTTTTCAAACATTCTGTATTCTAATTGGGCATCGAGTTCCTTGTTTTCCCCATTGGGTTGCCAACTCCACGAAGGCAGGAACTACTTCATTTTGTAACTACAGTGTCCTTAGTATTTAATCCAGTGTCCAGTATACGGCAGCAGGTGCTAAATATGGTTGATTAATTGAAATAGTGAAAAAGTAAGTGAAGATCAAGTATAGGTGACCAGGCTGTGAAAAGACAGCATGTGCCAGGTGCTAAGAAAAGGTCCTGGTCATCAGGATGTACGTGGTCTGATAGCACACAGAGACACAGACACAAAGCAGGACTACGCACAGGCATGTGATTCTAGGGTCCAGTTTTTGTTGAGGAAAGAGAAGGCATTGTGAGGCCCATCGTATGAGTAAGTGTGATCAACAGTGACTGCTTGATAAAGGCTGCCATGGTCCTCATGCAATGGTCATTAATGGTCCTTAAAGGCTTGAAAGGAGATGCCTCCCTGTAATTCAGTTTGTTGTCAACCACATTGTCAGTATGGAAGGAAAGGCCAGATAGATATCCAAGCGTCACAGGCTAGTTAAGTGTGTCTGTTCAGATTTAGCGGCTCCTCCCGTGAGGTCTCTCCTCGACGCTAACAATGGTGAATTTAGCTACCTGCTAGACCATGGTTGTTTGTTGTCTGTCTCTACTCTGAAGTTGTGGGTCCTTTGATGACAGGAACTATATCTTCTCAATGCCTAACATAGAACCTGGCACAGAAAATGTGCACATCAGTGATCGTCCAATGAATACCTGGATTGAAGTCATGATAGCAGTGGATAAAAGATGTCCTCTCAACTCCAGGATGACGCAGCACATAACCACAGGAGACTCTTTTCAACCCAACCCAGCCTTTCTTCTGGGAATAAGAAAGTGTGCCACATGCAGCAAGCCATGCCGTCCTCTAAATAGCATTGCTTCACTGCTCACTCTCTTCTGTGCTCCTGATCATATCACGTGTATATCTCCATCATGGGGGCATTGTTGTGTTTGGCTTCTATGTCAGTCTCTCATATTTAATTGCAACACTGTTGAAAACAAGGTATGGCTATTATCTGTCTTTGTGCCCTCAGCACCTTGTATAAAATCTGACACCTACTAAATGCTTAATAAATGTTGGTTGAATTAGCTAAATAAATTAAATGTGAATGACTCAGTAGGAAAACATGTCATATTGCTTTGCTTTTCATGTGGGGATCCTGAAGAAGAACATAATCAGAACTTCTCATCCAGTACTTACTGTACTGTAAATTCACTCAAATGGATTGCAGGTGGGTCAACAGTCCAGTTACTAGGACCATCAGGAGGCTGTGCAGCCAGGAGTAGCCTCTGTCGGAGAATCTGCTCTTTCCTTTGCAAATGTCTGCACCATATCATTATCTATGTCTGCCATGACCCAAGGACAAGGTCAGAAACCCCTGAAGGAGGTTTTTTTTCCTCAAGATTGCTAACTGAAAAAGAATAATATGAACTGACTGTTACTTCTCCCCAGATGCAAACTCTTTCCGCACGCTGGCTTCTGCACCATGCAAAACATTTGATGTATTGAAACTACAGCTTGTCCTGGTTACACAAGCGCCCTCTCAAGTCAGTGAGTCACGGCCTAGAGAAAAAACTCACATCTTTACATAAGGAAGAAAAAGAAGCATCACACAACTTCAACTCCTTGGTCTAGCAAGTAACTCTCTTAAGAACCTAAACCTGACTTCTGAATGTAAAGCAAATACTGTGACATTCATACTGAATTATTGCCACAATGAAATTGTTGGAGAAAGTCTGTATCATAGAAAGTTTTACTATTCTTCTTGAAGGATGACTTTCTTTCAAGCTGAAAACAACAACATCATTGACAAGTTTTACTTCTCAGAATATTCCAAATCCTGAGACTTCTGCATAATTCATAGCAAGCCAGCAAACAGAGATGCCTTGGAGTCTCAATTTTCTCATGTGCCTAATAGAAGGTGGTTGCAAAGACTGTAATATGCAAGAAAATTGTGAGAAAGTATCCAGGAGTGTTTGGTCTAGCCTTTCCCTAAAACATCCATGGGCAGCAAAGTGCCTTGTAAAAAGCAGGTGCTCTGAATGGATGGATGGACAGATGGATAGATGGATGGATGGGTGGGTGGACGAATGGATGGACAGATGGATGGATGGATGGATGGATGGATGGATGGATGGATGGACGGACGGATGGGTAGGTGGATGGATGTGTGGATGATGGATGGATGTGTGGATGATGGATGGATGGATAGATGGATGGATGGATGGATGGATGGATGGATGGATGGATTTGTATCTTCTATTCCCATTGTGTTTCTGCTCCTTTCCAGTGTTGAACAAGTCCCTTTGACCTTCCTTCAGATGACACAATAGAATCCAAGCTCAGCACTCCTTCACATTGATCTCAGTCCCATCTTAAGGGCAGCCTACTTATTACAGCTGGCCACCTGATGCTTCCCAGACTTTTGGGAGGCTGGAGTGACATCTGGAAAGCACTTTAAAGATCTTGCATTTGGGTCCTTTTCACTGTAACAGTAGAGAAAATATGTATTGTGAATCACAGACATTGATGTTAGCTGCAAAATTTCTCAGTGGAGGCTCAGGCAATTATGAGAGTCTTCAGTGGGACAGATCCTAATGAGCTGAAGAGCTAGTGAATTTCCAAGGGTGAAGACAGATTTTGAAGAAAGAATCTGATACACCAAAGAATTCTGCAGAGGTCTCGCGGCGCTAATGCTGTTCTGTCTTCCTTACCAAACACTTGGTTTGACAGCTGCATTTCTCAAGATGCCTTATCAGACAACCGTGTTCATGCTCAACATTTCTTTTTATCCTGTGTGTAACAATCTCATGAGAAGGCAATTACTCTGCAGGCTCATTGTCTTCAAGGTGACTATTACTCTTCACAAATTCCTTTGATTTGATAAGCTGTGTTTCTTCCCTTCATCCCACAATGATTTTCAGCAAGTCTCTTCCAGGTTAGCAGTTATACAGATGCCTGGGGCCATCACGCCACCCCAGCCCCCGCCGCACCCATAACTCTGTGATAAACAGTTTCATTCTCCAAAATGCCACTTGCTGTTCTGACACCTTTCAAATGAAAATTACACTATGTAGTCCTCTCTTTATACCTTTGTTTATAATTATGATTTCAGAAGTGGTGCAGATACTTATTTCTTACTTTTGAAACAAATCACAGCTTAATTTATACTCAATGCTCTTACTTGACATGGAGCAGAAGTGAGTGAACAGGGTGCAAGGACATCTCAGATTGGAAAGACACATGTGGGTGGGAACAGAAAGACAGCCACTGAAAAGCTTGGTTATTATAGGGAAACACCTGAAAGAACAAAATAGCCAACATGGGAAATCATAGCATTTTGCTTGATACTTACACTTTCAATTCCTGTTCCCTCCTTTGTTTCTTGCATGAGCTTTGGAAAGGGCAGTACAGACATTTTTCTTTATCATCCCTTCCTCCTATCATGACTTGAATTTGCTAATAAAACAAGAATCATTTTAGGTCCAAAGGGGAAATTGGCATCACTAAATTTAAGTGGTCCCAGCACGTAAGAGAGCACCCTTATCACTAACCATCAGAGAAATGCAAATTAAAACCACAGTGAGATATCACCTTCACCTGTTAGAATGGCTATTATCAAAAAGATAAAAGATAAATGTTGGCAAAGATGTGGAACAAAGGGGACTCTTGTGCACTGTTGGTGGGAATGTAAATTAACATATCATTATGGAAAAGAGTGTGGAAGTTCCACAAAAAAGTAAAAAATAGAATTATCTTATGATCCAGCAATCCCAGTACTGGGGATATATCCAAAGGAAATGAAATCAAGATCCCTAAGAGATATCTGCACCTCCACGTTTATTGCAGCATTATTCACAATAGCCAAGAAATGGAATCAACCGAAATGTCCATCAACACATGAATGGATAAAGATAATGTGAGATGCATGCGTGTGTGTGTGTGTGTGTGTGTGTGTGTGTGTGATCATATTGGAATACTATTCAGACTTAAAATAGAAGGCAATCTTGTCATCTGGAACAACATGAATGAATCTGAAGGACATTATGTTTAGTAAAATAAGCCAGGTTCAGAAAGACAAATACCTCATGATCCCACTTACACATGGACAGACATGGTTGGGGAGATGTTAGTCAGAGATACAAAAGTTTAGATAGAAGGAATGAGTTCAAGAGATCCATTGTACAACATGGGGACTATAGTTAATAACAAGGTATTGTACACTTGAAAGTTGCTAAGAGAGTAGATTTTAAGTATTCTCACCACAAAAAATGTTAAGTATGTGAGGTATTGCATAGGCTAATTAGTTACATTTAGCCATTTCACAGTGTATACATATTTCAAAACAACATATTGCAATGAATAAATATATACAATTTTATTTGTCAATAAAAAATAAATTAAAAATAAAAGTGAGAAGCCTTGATGGGGAGTGATTCTAGTTGAATCCCCCTCACATGCACTTATAGTAAAATTATTTCTTTATGCAAACTGGGCACCATTGCTGTGAAAGACTCTTTGGTGGCAAACATCACACATCAGCCTGCACATTAGTACTGTTGTCTGGGAAAAGAAAATGTTCAAGGATTATAAAAAATAGACAAAACAATGCATGGAATTTGTCTTCGTTTGGGTTCTCCTAGAAGCGGACTTGGAGACAAAGATATGACAGCAAGTAGCGTATTTAAATGATGATCTCTGGAAGCATCACTAGAAATGTGGATAAATGAGTTAGGAAAGGGAAGAAAACCAAGAACTAGTGTGTCATGGAGCAGGTTCTCACCATGGGCAATGGAGTCCACCTGCTCTGGGAGGTGGATGAGATCACACCTCAGCTCCGTCCCAAACAGGGGTGAGGGACCTGGGGTCTTTATCCACCAACCCTACCAGCCATTGGTTGAGGGCTACTTTCAGGGGGCACAGAACACCTTGTTCTTCCAGCCTTCCTGACTGCCATTCAGGGAGCCAAAGAAAGCCCTGGCAGAATCCCAGGCACAGGTGTATAGAAATGGAAGCCGTGCTGTCAACGTGCACCAGGGTGGGAATGTAGAGAAGTTGCTGGTAGAGCGCCCACAAGGTTGGCTACAATGCTGGTGTGTACGAAAGCTGCCAAAAAGAAATCTCCCACCAGAAGTGTGAGGACAGGCATCCTCCTTCTCCATCAAGTTAAACAATAAAATAACTTTTAGTACAAATGAGACAAGAGTGAAGTCAAAGGCAGTTCATTTTGCCATTCTAATACACTGTTTAAATGTCCCATAAATTGCAACATTGGAATATTCAACCCCTCTCCAAGACTACTCAAGAAAACCATACAGGGCAAACTCTGATGAATGTTTCCCAATTTATTATTATTATATTATTATTTCCTTCGTTCCTTCCTTCCTTCCTCCCTCCCTCCCTCCCTCCCTCCCTTCCTTCCTTCCTTCCCCTTATTCTTTCTTTAACATGGTAACATTATGGATGTCAGAAAAGAGACTGATAATATTTTGAAAAGCATTGATCATATATGGGATTTTGTAAAACTGTCCATTATTGAATTTTTTCTGTGACTTTGCTTGACTCTATTTTCAATTCGTTGAGTATATACTCACCATTAATAGCCTGAAATAATTTGGCTGTTTCTTAATAATCATCACTGATATCTGTGAAGTATGTATTCTAAGTTCACTCGAGGCATGAATTGATTCTCTAAGGAAGCTATGAGATCAAGACAACCATTACTCTCATTTTATAGGTGAGGAACTAAGGCAAAATAAAAGCTCATGTACATCCCACGCTCACAGAGCTTCTGCATAGCAGATCTGGGTTCTAAAGTCAGGTTGTCTGTACCTCAAGTTCATTTCTCAACTACCCCACTCTGGTTCCTAATGATGACCAAGCATCTTTATGAAACCATCAGTGTGTGTAATTTGTTGTAGACATAAAATCTTTGAAGGGCATATGATTTGATTTTAGGTACCAAGTGGCTTCAAAAAATTACACTTGCTCACATCAGCATCTGCTTTTGGGTGTTGGTTTTCTTTGCCCTCTTCCTCTTTCTGCCACAATATCGGGGCATCCTCCTCACAGACTAAATAATGAGAAAGTCCCACTGGGTAGAACTTCGTGTTCAATAAATAATCACAATTTCATTTCACAAAGAGGAATGAGTATGGTATTTGTATCAACTGTTGGGAATTTTCTGAAGACATTTTTCTTTTAACTTTCATGTTCACTTCTAGTGGAGTCTAATACCTGAATAAGTTTCTGAATGACATAGGGAAATGAGGGGTCTGAAATTAGGGCTCAGGCAAATTTAATTTGAGCAGAGATCCAAATCTAATAGTAATTTTAAAAAATTAGGAAATTTATCTTACTAGAAAATATGCTAGATGTAGCCAGAGAGGTTCTTCCTTTTATTCACTGCCATATCCACAATGTTTAGAGCAGGGCCTGGCTCTTAGCATGAAGTCAAGAAATAATTTCATCGAATGTTTTATTTTTAGCCCTGTGTTAGTTTTACAGAAAAGTTACGGAAAGGGCACAGGGAGTTTCCAAACCCCTATCCTCCGTGCTCCCCACTAGTGCATCTTACACTAGGATGGCACATTTGTTATGACTAATGAATTATAGTAAGCCAATATTAATACATTTTAACTAAAGTCCATAATTTATTCAGTTTTCATGTTCCAGAATCCCACGTAGGAGATTACATGGCATTTAGTGGGAATATCTTCCCAGGCTTTGCTAGCTGTTGACAGTCTCCCAGAGTTTCCTTATTTTTGATGACTTTGACAATTTTGAGAAGTACTGGTCAAGTACTTTATAGAATGTCCCTCAGTTGGAATTTCTCTAATTTTTTTTCATGATTAGACTGGGATTGTGTGCTTTTGAGAGAAAGATCTAAGAGGTAAACTTCTATTGTCATCCCACCCTATAAAGAGTAAATACTGACAAGATGACTTGTTACTGTTAATTTTACCTTGATCACCTGGCTGAGGTCATGCTTGTCAAGTTTCTCCTCTACAGAATTAATCTTTTCCTCTTTCCCAAACTGTACTCATTAGAAGAAAATCACTACACCCAGCCCACATCCAAGTGATAGGGAACTGTGCCCACAGCCTTGAGGATAAAATATCTACATAAATCATTTGCAAATCTTCTGCATAGATTGGTCTTTTCCCCTCCATGTAAGTAGTTATCCACTCTTTTATATCAACAATGATTCATGGATATTTGTCAGACACTTTTGTTTATAATACAATACTACTTTATTTATTTTGCTCCAGTCTTTGCAGACCTTACCATGGGAGCCTCTTTCATTTGGCTCCCTTCTCCCTTTGTCACATCCCTATCATTGTGGGATTTTCATTTTTTGTTGTTTCTGCCCTAGCTCATTTTCTGGAACTACGAGATGTTCCAGGCTTCTCTTGCATATTTTTTCCCCAGTTCTAGAATCAGACATTTTTTTCCAAGGAGGCTTGGTCTCTGTCATGAGAGAATGGTATTAGTAAACAACATCTGGGTACTAGGTGTGTTTGTTGTTACTGGAGTGTCACTACTTCTGGGTCATCATACCTGACACAGCAAGAAAAAGTATGTATATACTAACTTGTATACAGTCACACAACTCTAAATAGGTCTGTATGTAACCACCTGTATTTTAAGCAATATTTTTGAATGAAAGTTATAGGAGAATATTTTACTTTTATTTTTATTGATTGATTGTTGAACAGAAACAGTGTTTTGCTCTGTTGCCCACGATGAGTGCTATGGTGTGATAATAGATCACTGCAGCCTTGAACTCCCAGGCTCAAGCGACCCTCCTACCTCACCCTCCCTAGGAACTGGGAGTACAGGCCTGTACCACTGCACGTGGCTAGTTTTTTTGTTCTAATTTTGTGTAGAGACAGGTCTTGAACTCTTGGCCTCAAATATTTGGCCTCAAACAATCTTCCTGCCTTGGCCTCCCCAAATGCTGGGATTGCGGGCACATGCCACCACACCTGGCACAGAGGAATATTTTACAAGTTAATCAACGATAAGCCAAACTGGAATAAGGAAGGAGCAACTCAACTTCTAGATAGCAAAGTAAAACCATAAAGCCAAGGGGTTAAGAGTGAGATCTGAGACAATGCTGATAATACCATGAAATACACACAGCCCACGGTTGTAAACTGCACAGCAGCTTATACACTATGTGGGGATCACATTCTCTGTTAAAAGCTGGCATAGATCCAACCTTCTTAGTGGGGCTAATACATACCAACGCCATGAAGTCACTGGTCTGCTGAATTCAATTGGGTGAATTCCTTACGTGTATGTGGATAAGCTGTGGCCTTCGCATTACAAAGCAGATGTGCAGAAAGTAGAAACATTCCAAGAGAGAGCAACCACAGGGCAAAGCCGACACAAGGTAGGCAGGAAAGACTACATTATAGACAAGAATTCCTTATTATAGAGAGGAAAGTAGGCACAGGGGAGGATGGTGAATTGCCCACAGAGACAGAGCAAGTCAGGGCCCAGCTAACTGTGGATCCCAGGCTGGCTGACCTCCATCACCCCAGTTCCTTCCCTTGCACTCCATAACTTCTCATTCAGGGGCTAAAGACCCCCTTGGAAATGCACGAAGCACAGAACAGCAGAGCTCCTGTGTAGGAGACTCTGCCTAGGAAGCAGTACGGACAGAATTGTCACTATCAAGGGGGCTCAGTGGCTCCTGGTGTGGAAGATGATGCCTAGAAGTGTTCGTGGAGAGGTTAACTGTGTTTGGAGAACAGAGAGGCTCCAGCATAACTTTCCAGCACACTTTGTGGCTGTTGTGCATGTAAGGACAACCTATGGGAGAACCGCCAGTGCAGACGGTGGCAGAAAAGAAGTAAGAAGGAAAAAAAGTTAAAGACCTGACTTCAAAAGGCAGTAGTTTTTATATATATACACATATATATACACACACATATATACACACATATATATACATATATATATTCTAAAAAGCTTATTTCTGTCTACAAAATGAATATTAAGAGGTAATTTGGCATTTGTAAGGAAAAAAATCCAGAGAAGTTAACTAGTGTTTGAAAAGGCAGGCAGTAGGCACCAAATAACAGAAGGTGCTCCCTTCGTGAACTTGGTGTTCTCACAAAAAGAAAACATCCCTGAAGCAAGGAATCGTGGAGATGACCTCATCATGCATTTCTGAGTGGATGGGACCATCCATCTCTCCCGGGTTCCAGTTTTAATTAAAGGCAGCTTGCAGTGTAACATCACCCTCACATCCTGCTAAGGCTTGAAACTCTGACATTATATAGAAGACATGTGAGTAGGGGAATGAGGCAGAAATAGAGTAAATAGGTGATTTCTCGTACAAATGGGGAAAGAATGAGTTTAGGGAGGACTCATTTTCTCCTCCTCAATACCATCATATTCACCCAGAAATGGCAAATTTCAGCATTAAACCCATCTAGACTGCTTCTTCAAACCCCAAAGTGACAATTATTTGAAAGTCATGCCCCTTCAACATGATTTTTGTTTAATGTGGGATAAGGTGAAGCACAATCCACCTCAAGACCAAACACACTCAGAAGCAAGCCAGAACGCAAATGTTTGCCATCATTGTCATCATATCAGCTACAAAGACACAAGATGGATATGATAGCAGGAGCTTCTGCCAGACATCTAAAGCAGCCTCCCTGGGACAAACCCCATGTGACATGATGACACTTCACTGGGCATGGCCTCACAGAGGGGATCCTTCGTTGTTTGGGCTAAGACTGCAAAAGCCTGAGCTGCATCGCTGGGGTAGAGTCAGTACACTTGCTGATCACCAGCTGTGTCCTGCGATGTGCGTCACACAACATTTCCCTAATCTTTAATACTACCTTGCATGGCAAATATTGTGTCCTCATTTTTACAAGGAGGAAACTGAGACTTGGAAAAACCTAAACAGGGAGCAGAAATTCAATTTCAGGTCCGTTTTACTCTCAAAATTTACATTCTTTGCAAGTCACTGTGTTGTCTCCTAAGTGTTTTTCTGGTATGTACCATCTTGCTTTTTGATGATTCTTTTCCCTAAGAAATGGAAATCCCCAAACAGGAGCCAGCACGTGCAGGGAAAAGAGAACTGTTTGGGACTCAGACAACCTTGATTCTCATTCAATCTCCATCACGACCTTTGGCAAGCAGTCGGAAGCTTCCATCTTCATTTCCTGATACGCCAAATGATGAGGAATGAGTAAACCTCTTCCAGCTTCAACATTCTAGATTTCCTAAAGAGCTAGTGTTTGCATAAATGAATGCAAATTAGCATCAATCTCCTTGAACTGATATTAACAAATGTTTTCTGTGCAAATAAGAGTCCAAGAAAAAAAAATGCTGCACTTGGGTTTCTAAAATCTATTTAAAATGTTACAGAATCCAAATATTTGGCCATTCTTGTCTAGCTTTCAGTCTCTGAACTAACATACTCTATTTTAAACGCAGGTTCAACTCCAGTCTCTCCTCATAGCTAAAACCAGCTGCTGTCTGGCATGCTCCTTTTAAATAGACTATCTTAAAATCTAAAAAAATAAAAAAAAAAGCTGAGCTCTTTTTTATGTTGGAGAAGCCTCTTGTCACTACAGTGATTTACCTCTTCAATTTAGCACTTAATTGATAATACAAGCTGTAACCTGGCAGCTGGGGCCCATTGCCCCTTGATGATTTAGGTAAATGGTCCTCAAACCCCCAGCTTCAAAGCCTTGGGGAAAAGATTCCTCAAATTCTGTCCTACAGTTTCTATGAATCCCTAAAAACATAGTTGCCTAAACCTCCTCTGCCCCAGCACTTTTTCTGAATGTTAGCCTTTATTCCACCTTGGGTTGATCTCCATTCATTCACTAGTCTACAGACTCACACTCATGCACACACAAACTCACTAATGTACACACATACACACTCATGCACACTCATCCATGGACACACTCACATACACACACATTCATGCACTCACACGTAAGAACATCTACACATTCACTCATGCACACACACATGCACACACACTCATGAACACACTTATACACACTCATGCACACACACATTCATGGACACACATACTCGTGCACATACACACATGCACACACTCTCATGGACACACTTATACACACTCATGCACACACACACTCATTCATGGACACACATACTCATGCACACACACACACACCCATGCACACACATTCATGGACACACACTTATACACACTCATGCACACACACACTCAGGCACACACTCATGCACTCACTCATGCACACAGGATCCAATTGGCTGGCCTGCACTTGCTGAATTTCGCCTGAGATCTGGGGCTGCAGAAAGGGTCATGTGCAGGTGCTCAGTCCTCCACTGCCTGGGGATCTCTCTGAATTCCATCCCTGAATTCCCTCTCCATTTGATTCTTCTTGCTTTTCCCCTTGATCTTTTTCATTCTCCCTCCTTCCCCAATGTGGCAACTTTTCTTTCTTAACCACACTCCTGCTGACTCCCTGGCCTTGCCACATGGCACCCACCCTTCCCTCCTTCCCATGGTACCCATTCTGCCATTGTGGACTAGGGGGGGGTCCTGACTGGAAACTCACAGCCCTCTCAAGCTGGGTGATTTGAGGAGCTTTTACTGAAATGACTGCTTACAAATGTATGCAGAGCATTTGGGGAATGCATGAGGGATTATGCAGTGGCCCAAGGTGAGCAACAGCAGATGTTGGCACCCCTGACTCTCAAGGGAGCCGTGGGTAGGAGCAGATTCTAGACCCTGTAAAGGCTGCTTGAAAGGAACTGTGGCCCTCAGGTGAGGGACTCAGCCAGCCACACAATCAGCGGAAGGACAGGGCATTAATATGTAACAATTCCCGTGCCCTATATTCTGCCAGCACCTACACTAGTAAGCCCAACTAGCAGTCAGCCTCAAAAACAATCCATGTGACTCAGAGGAGGCAAAGATGTATGAAAACGTTCATATAAGCATGAAGGCCAGTTGCTGGTAAATGACCAATTCCACAAATCCTGCTCCCACATTTCCCCTTCCAGTTTGTGTTGAATGTCCCTATTTTAGTCTGTCTTCACACCGCTGTAAAGAACTGCCCGAGACTGGGTCATTTCAAAAGGAAAGAGGTTTCATGGACTCACAGTTCTGCATGGCTGGGAGGCCTCAGGAAACTTACAATCATGGGGAAGGTGAAGGGGAAGCCAGGCACCTTCTTCACATGGTGGCAGGAAGGACAATGAACGCAGGAGAAACTACCGAACACTTGTAAAACCATCAGATCTTGTGAGAACTCACTCACTCTCATGAGAACAGCATGGGGGAAACGCCCCCATGATTCAATTACCTCCACCTGGTCTCTCCCTTGACATGTGGGAATTACGGGGATTACAATTCAAGATGAGATTTTGGGTGGGGACACAGCCAAGCTATATAAGTCCCCTTTTCCCTAGTTCAGCAAAAGTGCAAGCTCTGCAAGTGGCCTGTTTGCACTCTTCCAATGGAAGCTGAGAGGAACATTTTCAAGGCAGGCTACACAGTGAACATAAGATACTTTACTATACTTGTAGATAGCCCAAAATAAGTTCCAGAAACAATCACGTCACATGCAAAAATCTCAGCATACTTTCTGCTTTTTGTCTGCCCTCATTTGATGTCTTCTAGACTGGCTTATTTAAAATGATGTAAGTACAATTATTACTAATTTACATATATATGTATATGTGTGCGTGTGTGTGTGTGTATAAACGAGAAAAATAGGGAGACATACACAGAAAAAGGTTAATCACCCTGGGACATACAGCTGGAAAGAATCAGACCCAGGACTCAACCCAGATCTGCCTTGCTCTTTGCCATGACTTTCCACATCATCCTGTCTGTCCCGGCGGCACAGGCTCTTCCCTGCTGTGAAAGCTGCTCCCTGCCTGACCGCTTCTCACTCCACTTTCAGGACCTTGCTTCCTCTGCCCCCTGGACCTGCCACTCTTTCATGCCCACAGATCTATTTGTAAAATCTCAGGTCTGATTACATAGAACCCCCACTCTAGATTCTTCCCTAGCCCTGATCACGCTGTGTCATAACTCTGTGTATTGGCTATTGTGGTCAGTTTTCTACAAGTAACCGGATTTTTCTTCGGAATTTTATGGGATTTCTCCTCAGTGGCAGAATATGCAGGGCTCAGGGTTGTAGCACCCGTCATTATGTCAAATGACCCATCTCAACATGTTTGCTTCTCCTCTCCGGGATTCTGGTCTGTGTTGAAGAGTTTTCACCCAAGGGAGGAACCTCTCTGGCAGGGGACACAAGAACTGTGTCATCAGATTGAAACCTGAGACAGCCACGAGGCCAACTAGGGATCTTTAAGCCCCTGGAAGGTAGGCTGATGTAAATAGAGTTCATGCTATTGCCTTCAGTAATTGATCCCGTAATCCGGGGGAAAGAAGGTCGCTGTTGAACAACAGGAAACCCACAAACATGGAGACAATTTGGGGAACGGAGGGCTACTCAGTGGAGAAAGGGTGTGCCAGTTACTGCAGCTCCACAGACAGTGGAGGTGCCCTCAAATGTTTGCAGTACACAACATACACAACCAAACATGGGAGGAAAGAGCTGCCACATTCAGGACAGGGAGGAGGATTGGGATCCCTACCCAGAAAACGATGGCTAAAGTGTTGCCTAAATGCAAGGGGAACCTGGAAAGGGTAACAGAAGAAAACCACAAATGGAGGCTATGGCCTCAGGACGAAGAGTACAATCAAGAACTGGGGTCTCTCCCTGGATTCCTTCGCTCTAGAATATAATTTTTAAAAATTCTACTTTATGCTCCTTGCTCACCTTCAACTTTTGTTTCTCTGATGCCTTACAACCAGGGAAAAGGTAAGAATAAAGCGCAGTGGAAGTTCAACAGAGGGTTCAGATGCAGGGACTGCCAGAAGAAGACTAAAAGGAGCCTTTTAGTAGTACCAATCCTACTGCCTGCTAACAAAGTTACCAAAATGTTTCTACCATCACAAGTTCAAAGGAAATAGAAGCAGCTGTTCTGATGGATTTTTTTTTTTTTAACTGGGGAAAAAAAAAAGTTTGAAGTCCTTTTTCTCTCAGTCAATGATGTGACTTAGAACTAATTTCTGTGAGTTAGATGCTCTTGTGCAAGAACTGGACGTTGGAGGTGCTGTGGAGTCCATCTGCTTACTACTTCAGCTGTTGCTGGTGGTAAACACAGCCATGGAAACCTGGGGATTTTCTGTGGGGTGGTTTCAGGGTCCAGTCACTAGTTCACAGGTGTTGTGGGGTTGTCGTGGGAATGACAGCAAAGGTGGTGATCCATAGTTTACATCTTTGTGTTTAACTCAACAGTCCCAGAAGTAACTGGCCTGAGAGAATGACTGAAAGGCTTATAGAAGTCTCAGCAGTTGCAAAAGCTGAGGTTGACATGAGTCCTACAAAACAAATGCCACGTTTTGAATTAGGGATAATGAGTTCCCACAGCCAGAATAAATGGGTCTGGAAACTCAGGGGTTACAGGAGGAACTGTATTTTCACTAACTCAACTAATGATTCACTCTCTCCTAAAGCTTTCACTTTTCTTCCCATGATTTTGAGCTCTGCTAGTTAGAGCTCTCATCACCCAGTATGTGAATACTTCCACAAAGGTTATACCACTGAGCTGGACCACTAGGTGACATGGGACCAGCAGGCCACAAAAGAGGGTCACTGTATTGACCCAGGTCATTGCCACTGATTTCTAAGGAGTAATATCTTTGCTGCAACAGAACACCAGCAGGAAAGGATACTTTGAAATCCAGGAGAGTCTCTGAAATTCCTCCAGGAACCCCGTATCATATCCAGCTATAAAAGCTAACAGATGATTTCAGCAGCCCATTAGAGGCAGGACTACCCAGGGCTCAGCTTGTGAGGAAGGATGAGGTATCTTACCTCGCCAGGTATAAAACCCTGACAATTTGGGCCAGAGAATGGGTAGTAAAGGAAGGAAGTTATTAATACCAAATACGGCTCTAAGAGTAGCTGCAGAGGCAAACACTTCAATAGCCTCCCCTAAGTTCTTCTCTATTCTGTTCTTTTGTGAACACACTTAAAATTGTTAAACAATTTCCTTTTCCTTCATCTATTTTCCATGTTGCTTGTTTATAAGGTGTGTTGTTATGGTAAAATTGATTGAGCTTGAATGTTATAAGATCATAAGATTGCAGGGTAGTATCAAAATATACCACGACACACGGATGAGGCAGTAATTTATGGGTCTCTGGGTCTCCCTTTTGTCTTGTTTTTTTTTTTTTTTTTTTTTTAAATATGGAGTCTCACTCTGTCACCAGGCTGGAGTGCGGTGGCGTGATCTTGGCTCGCTGCAACCTCCGTCTCCCGGATTCAAGTGATTCTCCTGTCTCGGCCTCCTGAGTAGCTGGGATTACAGGCACGCACCACCACGCCCAGCTTGGGTCTCTCTTTTTTTAAGACAGGTAAGTACATTTTACCCTTGGGCAAGGGATAGTTACATTATGTTAGGTGGGATATGCCTACTATGACGTTATTGTGTGACCACTGAAATACAGGTGGCAAGAGATATCAGATATGGAGTGGCAGTACGGTGGGTGTGTGGAAGAGTACAGTATTGATAGGCTCTTGGTACCCTTTCCAGTCTCCTGCTTGTGTGTCTGTCTGTATTTCACAAATTAGAAAGATGAAAACCACATTTCCAAGACTTCCCGGCAGCTGGAGTTCTGGTCATCAGTTCGGTTGTCTGAATGAGATGAGTGTGAGCGGATCATCATCAAGAGGCCAGAGCGAGGGGGAAGCCCTCTGAGTACTGTTTTGCTGTTGCCTCTGGCAAGAGAAGTCCTAAAGAGCCGGGCGTTCAGCCGTGGCAGTCATGAGCTCTGTCACTGCTGAGCGGCAGCTGCCCCCTCAGTCCTATTCTGCAGCAACAGCAAAGTATCCTTACAGCCCAGGCGCCCAGTGATGCTTTCTGATGCCCTCACGTTCTTGACTGTGGTTATGTCATGTTCTGGGATTTACTCTCAACCTAGAATCTATGTCTCTAGCTTTTCCCACAATTTGGAGAGAGCCCAGTTTTTTCCTATTGAAGTCCTTTCTGTTTACAACAGTACGGGTGGTCCATTTTCCACAGCTGAGCACTGAATTTTACTGGTGTCCTCTCAGTGATGGAAGATGGGAGCCATCCGTCCACAAAGGGGTATTTTATCACTGACATTATTAAAACTCTGGGTGCATGATGATAATAGAAACAGACTGATTTTAATTGGTTTCATTATTATTTTTTAGATTATCTACAAGCAATGCACCTATTGCCTGCACCTGGGTGGACTATGACCACCTCCCCATTTGAGAACACCTGACTCACAAAATCCACACATGTAATTGCTGTCTGTTACTCACGGAAGTATATTTCTAAATCATCTAATCACACTTAGGTCCTATGTACTCTTAATTTTCATACAGCTTTAATACAATTTATCTGATTCTTTCTCAATAAATAAGCCACAACAATTTAGAAGAGCTGGTGAATAAATACCAACATAGGTGCAGTGAACCAGAATGACAGTTAATATCTTAGCAGGAAGGAGCACTACATTGGAGAAACGTCATCTGGGCTATAGCCTTACTTCTAGTTCCAAATAGCTACATATTCCAGGGCAAATTAGGTTTCTTTATTCCACAAAAAATATATGTGTGCCTGTTTAGACAGACCACTCTACTAGAACAGAAATGCCCTTCCCTGACCATCCTTCCCTCCACGAAAATACTATTCAATCCCCTTAACAATATTTTTTCCTTGGGACAGTTATAAACATCTGACATACTAATTTAATTGTTTGTGCATTATTGTATCCTCTGCTAGGATATTATCCCCTTCAAGTTGAGGAGTTTATTTTGTATATTTTCAATACCTAGTGTATGGCAGATGCACCCGATAGCAGTAAATTACGAAATGAGGGTGGCCCCGTGGAGCTTGTTGGGGGAGGATGGTGAGTGAGGGTGCTATAAGAACGCACGCTTTCTGCAAGCAGTTGTGGTTCCCTGTTCAGCCACTGGACTGTCCATGCATGTACGTTCCCCTAATAAAACCCTCTGTCTGGTCTGCTGGCTCCCAGACTCTTCTTTGGCCTCTTGAACCTGGTCCCCTCCCTGCCGAGGTTAAGAGGGCTCCAGCATGACACTGGATCAAAAGCAGCACGTGACATATGCACAGTAAGTATTTGATGAATGAAACTATCTAAGAATGAATAAGTTAGAGTGCATTTTCTTAAAGAACTGACCACGTCGAGAAGAAAAATAGACATGTATATTCATGATTTCGATCTAAGCCGGTGTAGGCCAAGAGCCACCAGCATGATTTAAAGAAAAGCCAGTAAAAGATTATATTAATCAGCTATGGGGCCATGTGTTTTACCAAAAACGGAGTAGATGTGAGTAAAACAAGAGAGAAACTCTTTCTCTCTGACGTGACAATCTGACCTGGTAGTTGTCCTCAGGTATTGCACAAGGGTTCTAAAAGCCCATATTCCTTCTAACTTGATGCTTCACCTCCCAGTTGAGCATTCATTTAACTTTGGAAATATATTGAATTATCTGTGCTGGGGAGGAGAAGCAGGGGAAAGAAAAGGGAAGGAACAAAACTATCCGAGTCCTAGCTCTAAAGATTCTGGTATTGTTGTTATGGGGTGTTTATTATTAAAGACCCTCACATGAGTCTAATATGCGAGCACGATTGGAAACCATCACCCTGTAGGGTTGTACTTATTCCCATATTCAAGTAGGCTGAAAGGGAGCAGAAGGCAGCAGCAACCCCTATGCACATTCCTGATGCACCACACTTGCTAGAAGGCGGGGTGTGTTCTGTGAAAGCTCAGGGCAGCCCACAGTGACCTGTGTGCAAAGCAAAGTGCTAGCTTTTAACCAGGGGCTGGGGGGAAAGTGTGGCCCCATCAGCAGGTGAAGGAGATCGCAGGAAGGGCGGGTGTGGGATACTTGTTCTAATCAGCACTGCTCCCCAGCCCACCATCTACACCTGGAGCAAACTGACGAATCAGAGGCCAAGGAACTCAGCACCTTGCACAGAAAAGCTCCAGGTGCACTTGACTGGCATCAGCATGCGAGCCAGTGCTCTGCAATGAGGGCCCTGGCAGGACAATAATCTGCTGGGATTGTATAATAACGTTTACACCAAGAATGACTAAGGCTGGGACAAAGGTAATGCAAACCATGACTCTGTGCAAAAACTTGGCAGAAAAGAAGGAAAGATCAAGAGACAGCTTTGTTGCCCATGGGGAGAGTTCCAGAAGTTGTCACATGGTAACATTTTTGTTCCACTTTTGTAGGAAGGGACTCACTGTAGACAAAATTATAAAAATAGTAATTCAACTTTTTTTTTTTTGGACCAATGTTTCTGCCTAACCTAACACAAGGAGTTTGACCTGTTCTTGGCATGAGCTTATTTACCACAAACAAGAACATTTATTTCAGAGCTATCAAAAGCAACATCTATATTGTTTTCCTTGACAGAAAGAGGAAAGAGCCACAGGGGAACTAGCACTTGATTTCTTGAATTCTCCCTGGACTCTACCATTTTGTATTTGGTTGGCAGGGAATTTGGGGGAAATGTCTGATAATTATTTTTAATATCAAAATTGTTTTGACACATCTTGGAAACCACGGGTGAAAATAGGGACCCTCTTTTATATGCAGTTGTGTAAATGTGAATACAACACCTTTGCAACACACAGCAAGCAAAAGTTGCCCAGAGGTGAAGTGTACAACAAAAGTCTAAGAAACCCTTTAATCTTTGCTTTCTTTTTAATGAGAACTTTTTTCTCTCCCAAAAATCTTTAAATAAGCAAAGGAAATCTGTAAGTCTAGCTGCATAATACATTAACAGTGAGATTCCCCTTCAAATAGCTTAGCATGTCCAGAGCTGTACAAAGAACATCAGCTTACCTGTTGGCTAGCTTTCCTGACTGCATATTAAATTTCAGAACTATAGTGAAGAAGCCCAAAGACTTTGTTTTCAGATTTCATTTTTTATAAAGTATTAGATGCCCTTTCTAGCAAAGCAAACATGTCCAAATGCTCTGGAATCCATGGCCTAAAGGTCATTTGGGACCAAGTGTCACTCTTTTCTAATTGTAGGAAAAGAAAGTATAAATGGCATGTAATAATCTGTTGGGAAGCCATGGGGAAGTTGGGAAGAGAACAGAGAAAACACAATAGGCTTTGGATGAGACAAATCTACGGTGGGTCAATCATTTCTGTTCTTCGGTCCACAAGCACAGTTCTGTTTTTCTTCCCCAGTACCTCCAGGCCTTTGATTCAATTTGTTAACTCTATCTCAGATGGTCCAATAGGTACCTGGATATGCCAATAAAAGGCCAGTTTTATCAATGACCAAAGCTGGAGATCACATTTCCACTAGTCAGCATTTATGTTTGCACTCTTCCTTAGAGCAAGCCCTCTTTCAGAATCATTTTAAAAATCCCCATTGTATTAGTCTAGGTTTTGCATAGATAGATAGATAGATAGATAGATAGATAGATAGATAGATAGATAGTAGGTAGATGAGAGGTAGATGATAGATAGGTAGATAGATAGATAGATAGATAGATAGATAGATAGATAGATAGATAGACAGATAGATAGATTAGATAACAGACACTAGAGGTTATTTATTATGGGAATTGGCTCACATAATTATGGACATGGAGAAGTCCCAGGATAAACATCTGCAAGTTGGAGATCCATAAAAAATGATGGTGAAATTCAGTCACAGTTCAAAATACAAAAAAAAAAAAGCAAGAGTTCCAATGTCCAAGGGCAGGAGAAAATGGATGTTCCAGCTCAGGAGAGAAAGTAGGGAATTTGCGCTTTCTATATCCTCTTTTCTTTTAGGACTCTCAAAGGATTAGATGATGCCTGCCCACATTGGTGAGGGCTGATCTTCCTTACCCAGTCCACTGAAACAAATGCTAGGCTCTTCCAGAAACTCCCTCATGGACACAGCCAGAAATAATGTTCACCAGCTATCTGGGTATCCTTTAGCCAGGTCAAATGGACACATAAAATTTACCATTGCACACATATTTCATGCTTCTTGTTTCTCTGAACTTTGGGTCAGGATATATCTGGCTGGTTTTAATGTGGTAAGTGTCTAGGACCTCAGTCCAGGCTCAGAATGTCAGCCCCATCCTTCAGAACGTGGATGTTCCTGCCCATTAGGTTACATTCTCTCATTTTCTTGATAGGAGACTACAAAAGTCATTTACTGCTATATTTCACAATAATATTGTGCTACTAAGTGAAAATACAATGCTTTGTAAATATGACCCTGGCTTGCTTTAGAGAATAACATCGGTTTGAAAACATTCAGGCCTACGTAGTTCCCAGACATGCTCCCTGTGTACGAAGTAATGAAAACAGGGAGATAGGAGAGGGCCAGGCTCTAGGATTCCTGGAAGATTGTTTATTTTAAAATATGCAAGTTTCTCAGGACAAAAGGTAGGATGGCATTACAGGACAAAATAATATATGTGTAATTTTTATGCATCTTCACTTGAAATGTTACATTCTGCAAATAAACACAGAAATTAAAGGGTTTTATGCCACGCAGACGTGGCTTCACATTCTACTGCTGCCCCCAGAAGCTTTGAGAACTTCGATGAGTTATTCAGCCTTCAGAATTATAGGTTTCTTCATAAGACACATGGAGATAATTAACCAGATTTTGGGGGTAGCATTGGATGAGGTAACACAGTAAGGATTCTACCACTCAAGGTAGAATCTCATCATATTTTTGTCCTGCTCACTACACTCTCCACACTTTAGTTTGGGATAAGCAGGGAGGGCTTCCTAGAGGAGATAATATCAAAATTATTAACTTACCTGCCTAATTTTTGCTTTTTGATTTGCATTCACTAGAGGACACAGCTTTATGGCAACAGAGATAATATTTATTTCAATAGGCACTCCCTGAGCTCCACTACTTAAATTTACTAGCTAAGCAGGAGATCTATTGTACAACATGGTAACTGTCAACAACAATTGTGTTGTATATTTGAAAATTGCTAAGAGAGTAGATTTTAAGTGTCCTCATCACAAATAAATGATAAATATGTCAGGCAATACATACCTTAATTAGCTTGATTCACCCTTCCGCAATGTAAACAACATATTCCAAAACATCATGTTGTACTCCGTAAATATACACAATTTTATTAATTAAAACATTTAAAAAATAAAAGTAAAAGACAAATTACCAGCTAAGGAATACAATGAGAAATTAAGATGTCATATCACCTTGTCTCAAGAGTCTTATAGTGGAGTAAGATAAGTTTCTGACAACATATAAGGTAGGGAAAATATAAAAAGCTTCAAGAAACAACACCAATGAGACTAGAGCCTAGGTGAAAAACAGATCCATTATGAAACACCAAGGTAGGAAGGATGTGTGATTCAAACTGGTCCTTAATATCCTGGCACCTAAACATTTAGAGTCACCTGGGTGTTCAGAAAAGATCTTGTGGGTTCATGAGTAGCTCAGTACTCACCACACTTTTTGGTAAAAAAGAAACCTTCCGTTCTATTTTCCCTCCAAAGAACCATTTTGGTTCAAGCAAGTTATCAAATGAGAGGAAGAGACTGGATGATTTTTAGGTTCCTTCCGAAATAAATTACATCAAGTTCAATCCCTCCCCCGTGAATCCTGGTTTCCCAGGAGCTTCCTCCCCAGCCTCGATGTCATACGGGTGAGAAGAATACAGGGGTTTGTCAATGAGCTCTGTCTTCATTAGAATGAAAAAGGATGAAGACTGATAAAGAGAGAAACCATGAATAGACACAATATATCTGAAAACTGGCCAAAGCCACCCATTCATTTATTTAACAAATATTAATAGAGTACCTGTATGCCAGGCACTGACCTTCCTATGGGGGACACAGCAAAAAACAACCCAAAACCTCTACCTTTCTACTTTCAGAGAGCTTGTATTCTTGTGCCAACAGGCAGGGAAGAAAAAGAATAAATAAATAGGTGGAATGTGTCATGTATTTCTTCATGATATTCGCCATAGAGGAAATAAGCCAGGGAGGGGATGTAGAGTGAGAAAGAAGAGAGGTGATGTAACCTGCCTGGGCTAGGAATCTTCACTGAAAAGGTGGCGTTTACAGAAAGACCTGAAGCCAGTCCAGAGCAAGCCATACAAGGAATCTGTTGTTGGAGAATGAAAAACCTGTGCTGAGTCGGGAAATACGAGGATAAAATAAAACCAAGTGACAATTGCTACAATAATCCAGATGGCCAGTGAGGTGATTTCTGGCCAAAGGAACCAGAAGAAGGGGATTATCACTACCTGTAAAATGAAGACTCTACAAATGGCAAGTTGAGGGGTGGGAGAATCAGAAGTTTGGTTTTGGATACTATACTTATTTTCTAGAACTGTCCTAACAAAGTACTACAAGCCAGGTGGCTGAAAACCTCAACATTTTATCGTCTTTCAGTTCTGAAGGCTAGAGGTCTGAAGTTGAGGTGTCAGCAGGGCTGTGGTCTCTTTGTGGATTCTAGGAGAAAATTATTCCTTGCCTCTTCTAGCTGCTTTGGTTGCCAGCAATTTTTGTCATTCCTTGGCTTGTGGATCCATGACTCCCATCTCTGCCTCTTCTTCACATGACCTTCTGCCTGTATCTGTGTCTCTTCCCTTCTCCTCCAAGGTCACTGGTCATACAGGAGCACAACCCACCCTAATCCAAACTTCCAGAAATAATGCCAATGAGACCAGAGCCCAGGTGAAAATCGGCCTCTAGTCACATTCTGTGCATTTTCAAATCACGGAAGCCAAATTCAGTGGAGGGATTTAACTTTATATAATTTATTTTGGAAGGAACCTAAAAATCATCCAGTCTCTTCCTCTCATTTGATATCTTGCTTGGACCAAAATGGTTCTTTGGAGAGAAAATGGAACATTTCTTTTTTACCAAAGAGTGTGGGGAGTACTGAGCTACACATGAACCCACAAGCTCTTTTCCTGAACACCCAGGTGACTCCAAATGTTTAGGTTCCAGGATATTAAGGAACATCGTGATTACATCCGCAAAGCCTCTGATTTTTAAGGTAAAAGTCTCAGGATGTCTACATATCATTTTGGAGATACAATTCATCCCACAACAGATATAATGTCGTGTTTTGCAATTAAATATATAAATGTGGATATTAGAGAGAAATCCAAGTAGGGGATATTAACATGGAGGTCACTGCTATAGGCAATAATTAAAGCCACAAGATTACATGGGAGCATGACGGTAGAGAGGGTTGTTACTGAAAACAAAGGGCCAAGGCCGTGCTTGCGTTTGGAAGTCAGGAAGGTGAGGAGAATCTGGCAAAAGAAGCTGAGGAGGAGCTGGCAATGAGAGAGACAGAAGCTTCGAGAGGTGGACCCCCTGGAGCTAAGCAAAGAAAGGGTTTTAAGGAAAAGTGAGTAGCAGAACAATTAACATGGTGTTCAGAAAGCAACAAGAAATACGAAGATGGGAAAGCAAGGAGTGGGAATTGTGGCCTGGGTACCAAGATAGTGTTTTGTAAAGTCCAGGTAATCAATGAACCTAGGCATGAAGGAAGAAGCTTCATGCTCTGAGGGACACAGCCTGGAACCCATCCATTCAACAGACACTTACCAAGTGTCACTCTGCACGTCACAGCTCCCATCCTGCTTCCATCTTCATGTCCCCTCCAACTGTCCAGCCTCCGCCTTCACTCACTATGACCCTAAAGATTACAATAGGCCCATCCATGCAAGGCAAAATCCAAAATGTGCCTTACAATGAGCCAACAGAGGCGGGGCGGGGGGAAGAGAGAGAGAGAGGGAGAGAGAGAGAGAAAGTCTGGTCTGGTCTATATAATAGGCATTATTCCCAGGGGACAGGGAATGATGCAGGAACTATCTTGGTCACCAGCCCACAGCATGTGGCCTAGAATACATCCTAAACTTCATAAACGTAAAGTCATCCAAAAGCAATGGTAATTGAGCTGGGAGAAGGCAGAAGACTTGAGGTGCCACTGAGGAGCTCAGTTGAGGTTCGTTGATGTTTGCAGCGAATAGTGAAAAAGGAATTTGGCTTCTGTGATTCGGTGCATTCAGACACCAGCTTCGCTGCAGCAGCAGGCAAGAGGGAAATCAAAGGACTGCTATCTAAGCCAGCAATGTTTCTCACTAGCCACAGAGATAATCCAAAACTGGAATTTTACAGTTGTCCCAATGTTTGCCTTTTTTAAAGAGCAGAGCTGGAAACCGTGGAATATTAAATCAGGGTAATGATGCTCTGGTAACTTCAACACAAATAGTCTCATGCTATAGAAAATCATCTTTTTTTTTTTTTTTTTTTTAGTGTTTGTCAAAGTAATATTGAATTACGTATTTTTTTGAAAAAACTGGGTGATGTGTTTAAACACTGTCCTTGTGGGAGCCACCTATTTGTGGTGAGGTATGTGAAAACAGGCAGATACGTGTTCCTGGCAAATATACCAGCATTCTAAGGCCTATGATAATGAAAACTATAATAAATATTAATACGTCAAGGGTTTGATGATAAACCTTAGCTTCCAATAACTAAGAAATATGCCTAGCATTCTGATGAATTCTAGTTTTCTATGCTTCATTTCAGTGCAAAGTGGATTACAGCTTTTTAAAAGTAATGTGAAAGCGTATTTATTCAAGGGGTTGACTCCAGGGAGCAGGAAGCATGCTCCTCTGCTTAAATCCTTTTAGTCAATAATTCAAAGATCGCTCTTGGGAAAGTGCGTGTTAAACTTGGCCTCCATGCAAAAACAGTCTCTTGAGCAAAGGGTGCTTTCTTGATTCACAGCTGCTTCGGAACTGCCAGGTGGCAGCTACAGACTTTTTCTGAAAACTGCCTTTGGATAAAAAATTGAACTCTCTCTCCATTTCTGCTCCAGGATTCTGCCTCCCAAACCATCCATGAGCAACGCAGTCCTTGCCTCTCCACCCCACGGGTGCCTTCACCAATTCTGGAAAGGCACACAGAACAGTCTTCCACCAGTAAGGGCCCGTCCCTTATTCCTAGATGAGTTGGGAGTGGGTTCAGGGTCACCTCTTAGCTTTTCCCCTTGCTAGTCTTAGAAAGTGCCAGGTGCATCTTGCACAGGGACCTTGGCATCTCCCTTCTCTTGGCTTCCTACCAGCGCTTTTCCCTGACCCTCTCCAGGGTCCCAGCATCATCTCGCCACCACTGCTAGGTTCTGGAGTATGTGAGTTTGCCCCATAACGTTGCTGCCTCTGCCAGGCGGACAAATCTCACGTCCTATTTTGTTCTGGATCCTCTTATTCTTTAAAACAAGCTCACTGTACACCAGGATGTCTTCCTGTCATCAACAAGGAATGCCCCTCGTGGAATAAGATCACCGCACCGATTAAAAGAAAACCTCCTTCAACCCATCAGTGGTAAAGACAGAGAGGGAAACAGAGAGTAAAGCAGATAGAGAATCCCGCGCTGACATATAATCTCTTGAGGTTTTCTCTCTGACAAAGAACCTTCACAAGTCTGGCCTTAAATTTCCACCAATAAAGTGAGAGATTTCAATTAGAATGGTTCCCTCCAGCCCTCAGCACCTTTGGTTCCATAGCTGGCTGCCGCTGAGCTTCGGCCCCAGCCGCCATGGTTACATGTGCCGTCTGTGTCTGCCCTCCTGTCCTGCCGGTGTCACTATGCTGAGCCACAATTACTCTCTGGAGTTTAAACACACAGAATCAAATAATCCAGGGGCACACGCTGGGGAAACATTTCTCAAAACCACACACCACAAGAAACGTCAGATTCTAAAATCTCATTACAAAATGTTATAAAGGCAATACAAATAGAGGGAAAACAGACTGAAAATCAATACACTCCAGATTTTCTGGAAGTGACCAATGCATCCAAGCTGACCTCAGAATTCCTTCTGGAAAATGCTGAGGTTCACAATCTCTGCCTTAAGATTTCAGTCGCAATATCTCCTAAGTTGAGTAACTCACTGTCTCCTCTCCTTTCTAGAGCATCCTCTGCTTCACACCCTCAGTGATTCTGGAAATCAACATCAGGTAAGCATGGAGACTTTCAGCCCTACACACAGGGCACATACTTACTTCATTGATAAAGATCAGACCTAGTTCCCTTGTTATACTTGAGCCTTCCCCCCTCTTTTTTCTCTTTACATGTAAAGCTCATAGAAAGGTCAGAAAGGGCAAAAAATGGATGTCTTCAACCAGTCCACAAGATTTATTTAAGCAAATGTCCCCACATAATGCTGGGTGAGCTCTGTCCTCGACCCCAGGCAGCCGTCGCTATTGATCAGCCCTCACCTGGCAGCCACACAAGGCCCTGTGGCCCCCAGCTAGGGCCGCCTGGGCTTTGACCATTCTCACCCTCCCGCTGTGGTGCTGGGGCTGCTGGCGCTGCTGTGTTTCCATTTCAGGCACAGCAAACATGTGTAAATACTTTATTAAAATTTTTTTTTAAAAGCCCAACACATGAAGTGAAAGCTGTTCCTCTCTGATTGATTTTTCAAAAGCTCCCTAGACTGCTCCTGCTACAGATGTTTGCAAAATGATTGGATGCAAAGTGGGCTTAATTCATAAAAGCAATAAAATGTTGCTTATTGACTGAACAGATGAACTAGCTGAGGGGAGATAATTTGGAGTGTTCTTATTGGAAATGCTTTGAAGAAATGTAATGATAGTGGAGAGACAGAGTCTTATTAGCTGTGGTAAATATATTTTCCTACAGAAGGCTTAGGAGATTTTGAAATAACTAGAAAATAACCCTCAGATTCTTAGTTATACTGACATTTGGATCAAGCATGTGCAACTTTCAACCTCTGAAATTTATATGTTCCTTGATACGCACAATTTGAAATCCAGAGATAAATTTCTGATGTCATGGGGAAATTCTAGCACTGGGAGTTAGGACCACTGGACTTGAGCCTCAGTTCGGTCACTCACTCTATCTCTTCACCCTGTAAAGTCAGCAAATAATCAGTGCTCTGCAATACATACATGCTGGAAAGACCAAATGGGCCCTCACAGTCTCAACTCTTGAGGGGCACGGAGGCTGGTGCAGTGTGGTGAGATGGTCCAAAGAGCTCCGACCAACCCAAGGAGGCACAGTGGCAACAGCTAGGAAGGAGGGAAGCGGCCTCCTGCCCCTGCTTCAGAAAAGCAGCTCCGCTTGTGCCCGCCACACAGGGATCCTGACAAAGACCTTGCCTGCCAAGAAAATGTGTTGTTCTAAATAATTCCGTGAGACAGCAGACTTATGATAAGTCACACCAGTTCAACCTGCCATGCCTTGAAAAGTAAGAAAGCAGTTGTAGGTATGCAATTATTAGTATTGTCATTTGAAATAGGGAAGAAGGCAGCTGTTGTTTTCTCTATTGCCATCTTCTTCTTCCAGGTCACTGATCCCATTGGATTAAATCACTATGATTTGATTATATTTAAATCTTGATTTATATATATAAATTCCTAAGCATGAACACATGCACTGAATTTTACTTAGCAAACAAATGTAATAGATATTGATAAAATGGATTGTTAGACAATAGTGATGCCTGCCCATTGGAGGTAAGTTCTGATAAAATCACCATGAGGCTGTATTCAGAGACCCATGGCCTCAGATGCTTCTAGGCTGACCCCAAAGACACAACTCCTTCATGAATTCCAGGGACTAGGTCCAGGAAATCTATAGCAATTTAATTTGCAATGCCAGGGACAGAACACAGAGTAGCATATACAAATGTTGGTATCTGGCTGGGCGCTATGGATCATGCCGATAATCCCAGCACTTTGGGAGGCGGAGGTGGGTGGACCATGTGAGGCCAGGAGTTACAGACCAGCCTGGTCAACATGGTGAAACCCCATCTCTACTAAAAATACAAAAATTAGCAGGGTGTGGTGGCATGTGCCTGTAATCTCAGCGACTTGTGCTGAGGCATGAGAATTGCTAGAACCCAGGAGATGGAGGATGCAGTGAGCCAAGATCACGCCACTGCACTCCAGCCTGGGTGACAGAGGGAGAAGCTGTCTCAAAACAAAAACAAAAACAAATGAACAAAACATGTTGGTGTCTTTCCAAAACACATAATCTGCTGGTAACTATGATATATGCTCCGCTGACAACACATGCACCCTTCCTCTCTCTTACTTTTCATTTGCTGTTACTGTTTGTGGCCCCCAGTTCTCAAGATTTATCGCACCAGGGAAAGCAGGTCAAGATTCCATCTAAAAACTGCCTCCCATATTGTGTTCTAGAGTTGTTTGTTTGTTGTTGTTTTTTTTTTTTTTTTTTTTTTTTTTTAGTTTTAGTGGTTACAATATAGTTCTGGCATAAAATGGAGGTAATGCAATATTTACACAAATTGTTAATTACTTTAAATGTCAATGACATGAATATTTACATAATCATTATGGATAATTTATATTGGCTCTGAGTTTCTAGTGTCTGACACATGTTAGGTATTTAAAACACATCTACAATGAAGAACATATTGTATATGCATAACTGAGTCTTTTATTCCAAGTTCCATTCTGATGGGCTGGCAGGAAAGTCATTTTAGTCATTCTTGTGGATTCCTTTCACCATCCCTCCCAGGGATGTGCCCCAGCCCCTGGCATCCCATAATGGGCACCCTCAGGGCCTATGTGACTGTACAGGCACCACTGAGATGGGCATCGTCCTTGTCAATGTGGCCCACCAGGTCAGCATCTCTGTGGGAATCTTTTGGAAGCCTCCAAACCATTTCAGATCTGGTCCCATTTGTTTATGCCTTTATTCCCTGAGAACCACTTTTTCCTGGGGTCTCACAGCTGCCCTGGGCCACCACCAGGAAACAGCTTTCAAACCCCACTTATATGAGGCTGAAAGGCATCACTGTTTGCCCCAACTGGGAAAATCATTGTCTAGTAACTATCTGTCTCTCTATCTATCTGTCTGCCTGCCTGTCTGTCTGTCTGTCTGTCTGTCTGTCTATCTTTCTATCTATCATTCCTGGGGTCTCATAGCTGCTCTGGGCCATGACTAGGAGACAGCTTTTGAGCCGCACTTCTGTGAGGCTGAAAGCCATCACTCTTTTCCCTAACTGAGAAAATCATTGTCTATAATCTATCTTTCTATATCTCTATTATCTATCAATCAATCAACTGATCATCTATCTACTTATCATCTATCTACCTATCTACCACGTCTACTTAACATCTATCTGTCCACCTACAGATCATATGTCTATTTACCTCCCTAACATCTATCATCTGTTCATCTACATATTGTCTATACATCTATCTCTCCATCATCCATCTACCTGTCATCAGTCTAGTCCAAGGAAACTCTTTTCCCTATTCTGCTCCAAACCTATTGACTTACTCCTGCACACTTGCTTTTCCTTGGTAACCTTAAGTAAAGCCAGATCTTGCAGATTAGTTCTGTTTTCTTCCATGCAGTACAAAACCCTGATATTTCCAAATGGAGGATTATAAAGTGAAAAATAAATGGAGATAAATGTTGTCCAATCTATGGCTGTATTTTTGTTGAAGAAAAAAAACCACTGACAGTCAACTTAGAAATGTACACTGGTTCAGGGTTACTGACCTAAGGATGGAATTGAACTTCAAACCCACATGTGGCTTGTTCATTTGAGTTTCTCATTTTGTTTCATTTTGCCACAATTGAAGCATAATTCTTAGGAAGCAGTGTTGGAATTCAAATTTGAGTTGTTCCATTCATGAGTAGTATGACTTTGGGTAAGTCACACAAATTATTTATGGTCCTGTTTCCTGTTCTGTAAAAGGGGATAAGATTTCCTATCTATAAGAAGTTCAGATAAGATAAAAAGCTCTTATCATGTAGTACCTGTTATGAATTAAGCTCATGATAAATGCTTGCTATTGTTATTACATTACAACTTTTAAGTCAAACAAAGTATTTCATACCTTGTAATGTATTTTTACATATTGTTAGTTGGGAGGTGACACATCTAAACTTTAAATGAAGAGCACGTGCTGATTAAGTATGCTCAAGTTCTTTGGCATTGCAAGCAGCGGACAAGGGCAGCAGTCTTGCTCTGCCACCTTCAGAACATCTCACACAGGGAAGATGCTTTACATTCAAGTCTACTCTCTACAGAGCCAAAACAGATGCTGGTCATGCAATAGGTATCATGTGATAAATAAAGGAGGTAATGTTTTTGGCATTGTAAATATGGCACATAGATGTCATGAGTTCCATCAGAAAAGGAAAAAAATAATGAAATGAGAACAAATACCAACATGGATATGAGTAGAAGAATAAAGGCAATGAGATTTAAAAAATAAAATGCAGGAAAAAAATAAGCTTTATTTTTCTTGGAATTACTGTATTGAACATTCTGGCCTACTGATCAGGCAGTAACTCATGAAATAGCAGTGGATCTTGATGTATAAAGCCTAGGTCCACGTGGCAAGTCACAGGGTGACAGCCTTCCGGGAGGTAAATTGTCCCTACACATTTGCCTTTTTAAAAAGATTTTACAGTGAACTTTTTATTAGGATGTAGGGGCAGATTACCACATGTAAAGGAGTTTCAAGGCAGCTTATCCCATCAAATGAAGACCTAAATGTGTTTGCATATTCTGGGAGGAAAATGTGTACCTTATAAGAAAACACAACTTACCTTATATAGTGTCTCATCTTATTAGTTTTGAGTTATCTGTGATTCTCAGTATGTAAGTCCATCAATGGAAACCATACTGAACTGAGCTAGGGAAACTTATTTCTTGTTCTTTCTCTGCCATCAACCAGTTATGTACTGTTGGCAAAGCAGTGAGAAACATGAAGTCTACGTTTTCCTCATACATGAATTGAAAGGATTGAACTAGATTGTCTTTAAGTTGCATCATCATGTCCTTTCTTAGGGATAATTCAGCAGTATTGATGATATCGTTTCACATCCGACTTCATTGGTCCTTCAGACTATCCATGACCTTGATGGAGCTGGGCCTGAGAGAACTGGTATTTATTGGTAAAGAGAAAAAAGGGGAGTATCATGACTGAAGAGAGTCTTTTACTTCCATCTAGACTCCTTTGAAGTTGAACAAAGATAGATGGGGAGTTTCAACTCTGAAATTGGGCATTAGTCACAGCCCAGAGAGTAAACGACAGCTCCCTCCATTCTCTTCACCAATTTTAAATGAGTAAACTGAGGAAAGTTGGGTATGTTTAAATCTCTTTTGAAAGTGTGGAGCTGCATTTCATATTGTACAGAAGTTTCCCTCAGGTCAAGCACCCTTCCTTTAAATTTCACATGGCTATGCTTGTTAAACTATAAATATGCATCTGATTAATACTTCTAGAAACGAGAGTTTAAAAAAATCTACTGCAACGCAATAGCCTAAGAGCATTATGAGATGGACATATTATTGGACCTGAATGGTCCACTGCCAGGGATCCTCTATTATCTGCTTTCATGTAAGAGGCAGGAAAGAAAGAAAGAAAATCGCAGAATCAGAGGTCAGCTTTTCAATATGCAGTTACCCGCATTTCAAACACTCAGCTAGCAGGAGAACAAAGCAGAGGAAATAATATACCTTCTTTGAATGAAGGTGCATGGAAGGTGAATTTAAGAATATCCTTGGCTCTGAAAGAGTAAATTATTTTTTAAAATATGCAATGAGACAACTTACTTCAGTTGTAACTACAGGGGTATAAAATTTTATAACTTTTTAAAGTGCTGTTAGGAAAATGGATTATAGAAAGGGGAGGAGACAGAAGCATAAATAGAAGATAGGAGAGATGGGGCAGGAGATACAGAACATATACCAAAAGACTTCAAAAAGTACATAGCCTTTGTTGCAGAAATAATTCTCCTTTTTCTGGAAATATGTTTTAATATTAATATACAGGTTGGACATGGTGACTCACAACAGAAAATCTCAGCACATTGGGAGACCAAAACAGGCAGATTGCTTGAGGGCAGGAGTTTGAGACAAGCGTGAGCAACATGGTGAAACCCCATCTCTCAAAAAAAAAAAAATTTTTAGCTGAACATGGTGCTGTGCACCTGTGGTCCCAGCTACTCAGGAGGCTAAAGCAGGAGGATCACTTAAGCCTAGGACATCGAGGCTGCAGTGAGCAGTGGTTGTACTATTGCACTCAAGCTTGGGCAACAGAGAAAGACCCTGTCTCCAAAAAATATTGTTTTTTTATATATATATGTGCATAAATATTACATATATTAGTTGTACATAGCTATGTATATATAAATAATATATATAGTAGTGTATATAGTTGTATGTATACATATATGTATATACTGCATATAAAAATATTTCAAATATCATTGTATTTAATACACATATAATAAATAATGGTGTGTGTGTGTATTTCACGTAATTGATTATTCTAACAGGATAGAAAATCTTGAATTGTAATTGTGAAATTGCTGGAAGTTGAGTGTGGACTAGATCGAGAATTAAAACCTCCAGGGGGGCCTAGTCTTAGAGGTGGAACCCACACCCATGAGTTCTACCTCCTGAACCTTACCAGGTTATCAGGGTATAAATAATCTCAGAAAAATTTCCTCCTCATTTCAGCAGGGCAGTGGACATATGCACAGAGCATTCTCATCTTTTAACATATGCACAGAGCATTCTTTTCTTTTAACAAAGGACTGCCTTCAAAAGAAACTATTTTACCAGAGCTTAATCACAGTGGGTTTGATCACAGCCTCACTGACCTGTGAAGGTCATAGCCCAGAAGCCGGGGCTCACCAAAAGCAGAAACCACCACACAGCAACTGGGCACTGGTAAAATAACAGTTGATTATAGCTAAAAGAACTGCCAGGCTCAAATCTTATTTAAGAAGGAGTCTTTACAGAAATACAGACAACAGGGAAGACAAAAATAAAAGACACTAGAGTAAATTTTAGCCTCTGACACCTAAAGCTACAGCAAACAATAAGCAGTCTAACTCATGGCCAGGTAAAATGAAACCTCGTACCAAAGGTCTATCTGCCCCAATTTCTTTCACTCAGTAAATCATGCTGAGCTTTCAACAAAAAAACTCAAAAAGCAACAATAACAAAAACAACTAAAAGTTACCCAAAAAAGCATGATAAAAAGACACAGTCTGAAGCAATAAAGCAAGCATCAAACCAGATATGGCAAAGTTTTAGAATCATCACACTGGGGATTTAAAATAATAATTAATATGCAAAGGGCTCTAATGGAAAAAATGGACAACTTGCAAGAACAGATGGTTTGTGTAAGCAGACAGATGGAAACTCTGAGAATGAAGGCTAGAAATCAAAAACACTGCAATAGAAGTGAAGAATGCTTTTGATGGGCTCATCAGTAGACCGGACATGACCAAAGAAAGAATCAGAAAGCTAGTAATATGTCAAAAGATACTTCTCAAACTGAAAAGCAAAAAGAAGAAGAATGACTGGGGAAACAAAAGGGACAGAATGTCCAAGAAAGACAGGCAGCCAGGAAAGGTGTAACATACATGTAATGGGCATACCAGAAGGAGAGGTGTAACATACATGTAATGGGCATACCAGAAGGAGAAGAAGGTAAAGGAACATAGGAATGATTTGCAGCAATAGTGACTGAGAATTTCTCTCAAATTAATGTCAGACACTAAACCACAGGTTCACCAAGCTCAGAGAAGACAGAGAAGAGTAGATTTTTTAAGAATCACCCAGGCATATCATATTTAAACCACAAAAAATGAAAGATGAAGAGAAAATCTTGAAAGGAAGCCAGAGGTAAAAATAAAAAATAAAAAAAACCTTA
Source organism: Chlorocebus sabaeus (assembly GCF_047675955.1). Classification (NCBI taxonomy): domain Eukaryota; kingdom Metazoa; phylum Chordata; class Mammalia; order Primates; family Cercopithecidae; genus Chlorocebus; species Chlorocebus sabaeus. Next base: position 7,093,519 of record NC_132917.1, on the reverse strand, counting down.
CCTATAGAGATAGTAACCAAGATAAGAATTGTGTTGGACTTATTTTCAGAAACCATGCAACAAAGAAAAGAGTGAAATGTCTTTTAAGAAGAGAACCACCCACCTAGAATTCTATATCCCAATGCAATTAGTCTCCAAAACTGAAAGACAGACTTTCTAAAATAAACAAAATTTAGGGAATTTATCACCAGTAGAGCTGCCTTTCAAGAAGTGGTAAAAGAACATCTTCAGAGAGGGAAAATGATACAGGTCCAAAACTCGGATCTACATGAAAAAGGGAAAGCATTTCGGAAGTAAATGAAGGTAAAACAGTACCTTTTTATTTTTAATGGCTCTCACAGATAACAATTTGTTTAAAATAATAGCAAGAATGTGTTCTGTAACCATAGCTTACGGATAAGTGAAATGAATGACAGCTATTACAAGGAACAAGAGGGAGGAATTGAGAATTCTCTGTTATAAAAGATACTTGCATTTCCCATAAAGCGGTATAGTGTTATTTGAAAGTGGATTTTGATTGCAAATGTATATTGCAAACTCAAGGGAAACCACTAAAATTGTAAAATAAGTGACTCTGAAAGTCAGTCATTTCCCCTTTTTGGCACTTATGTGTGTTACTGCAGTGATGGATGCAAGAATCTATGCATCTGTCATAGACTGCACATGTCAAAGAGTAAATTTCAATGTTTGCAATCTAAGAAATCACAATAAAACGAGATGTAAAGGAATCCAAGAATGGACTATCAAATGCCAAATGAATCTAATTGTATCACAGATGTAGGAATAACCTCATTGCAGAGAAGAAGAGGAGGAGCTGACCTAAGTCAGTGTGGAAATACTTGGTTTTTGTTTATTTGTGTTTTAACTGAAAATTATAAGGCTAAAGACAAAGACTATTTGTAAATTTGCTTTTCATGGTGGTACAGATTAATAAATCTTTAACTGCTGTGCATGTATACTGGGGTTGAACAAATAAGAAATAGACGGAGGACGGTTGGAATCAAGTTTCTTACTGTTGGAAAGGGAAGTTACCAGTAAGCAAGAAGAAATAGCTAGAATGAACGCATGATGAATGTTCGAATAGAGTCAGAGACATCAAGTACTAACTTGTGTGTGTGTGTGTGTGTGTGTACATGCATACATGTACATATACATACAGATGGATACAAAGACGAAATGTGTGTATATATTGGTTAGTGCACATACAAATATTATCTAGCTCCATCCACTGAGAAGGCCTTGACACCTGGGTACCAGCAAATACACCTAACATCCAGATTTTTGTTCCTAACTATTATTCTCCCACTAAAAAAAAAATAACCACAGCACTCCTTGGAGAAATATCTGATTCTAGGACAGTGACAGGAAATATATAAGATAAGCCTGGAGCATGTCATAGCTCCAAAAAGTAAAGTATTCAAAAACTGAAAACATGGGGGCATATCAAAGGGATACATGAGCCAACACGGAAAAGCTCCCATAGCCAAAGCTAGACTCATTTGAGCAACACAAATAATATAGTATTGGATTACAATCCATAGGATAAAATAAATCCATAGGATAGAATAAATTCTTTTATCATTTATAAATCATAAATAAATGATTGCATATTCAAGTAAATAAATGAGAGGAGACACATCACCCTTCCATAAGAACCTCACACTGCACATGTACATACTCTCCACTAAAAGGGGTGCAGCTTAATCTACCCCCCACACCCTTGGGAGTGGTCTGAACTTGGTAACTTACTTCCAAGAATAGAGTAAGGAGAGAGAAAATTATAACTTCACAATGGAGGAACTTGGCAAAAATTCCTTAACTGAGTGAAGAGGTTAAATCATATGACGTTATGTGACTAATCAAATATCCCCTGATATGACATGATAAGACCAACTCTAATCATAACACAATACATCTGCCTTTTACAAAATGGAAGACCAAATCTCCTCAAAACTATCAAGGTCATCAAAAACAAAGATATTCTGAGAAATTGTCACAGACCAGGGGAGGCTTAAGGGAGCATGACAACTAAATGCAGTGTGGGATCCTGGGTTATATTCTGGAAAAGAAAATGGGCATTAATGAAAAACTGGTGACATCAAAGGAAGGAGTTTATTTATTAGCATATGCCCTGTAGTAACTTTTTTTTTTCAACAAACAGACAGCGGTAAGGTAAGCTGATAACGTTAGGGGAAACTGAAACTGAATGATGGATGTGAGAAACTGTACTACCCCATACTCACTCAAAACTTCTCTGCAAATCTAAAATCATTCAAACAAACTTATTTTAAAAAAATTATTGTGCAGTGTTAATTTTTTAAAATTGTATTGTGCAGAATATGGACTCAATATATTGGCAAATAAAAGTTTTACGTTTGTGAATAGTTTAGTATAATTTCTGGTACAATGTCAGTGATTCATAATACAATAGTTTAAGGTAACAATTAAAAGGTAATGATAAATTTGTTGTTGATTGAGGAATCACACTGAGTTCTTCACAGTAAACACCTTCAAGCCCAAACCCAATATTGATTTTAGTGAGCTTGTGTTTTCAGCACGTAGGTAGGTTTCTTCCCACAAGTATTCCCTTGGCTAATAAAAGGAGTTCTAACATCTCTAAGAAAGAATTATACAGCAAGGAAATTCAAGGACCTTTTGAAAAAATATATGTATTTATATACTTTTCCTTAGATTTCTACTCTCATTGTATCCTTCTTTTCCTTTTGTGCTAAAATTAGTTTTTGGTGTTTAATGTGTATTTTCTAAGCTGTACTTGTTTTGGATGTTGGCATGGGCTGTTCAAGAACTCATCAAACTTTAATTTTCCTAGTATTCTGTTACACACTGGGACACATGCAGGCTGACTTTAGAATTCTTCATTAATTAAAGTCATAGATGTTCTTACATGTTAAGCAGAATGAACATGAAACTCAATTTAAATTCCAATGTTACACTGTATCTGAAAAACAAGTTTATAAAAAGAATGAGAAGAACTGACAGCATTTTCAAATGTATGTTGTTTTTTTTTTTTTTCCTGTTCAACTTTGTGCTCCAGATGAATTTTCTGTAAACATACTGTTGGAGTGAAGGATTTCTTGTGTGTTAGCTGCAATACAATTTCACAGAACATGGAAATAAGAGACAGAAAAGAACTACTAAATCATCGAGTCTGTTCCCCAACACTACAGGATCCCTCTCTCCGTGTATTTTTTGTTGTTTTGTCGACATTGAAATGACTTAAGCAAGGAGGTTTCCATCACTTCCCTTGGGAGACTTTTCAATGGTTTAATAGCCCTCACTGTTAAGATTGCTTTAAGTTTCATTTGCTCAATTTTCCTTTGCATAATTTTATTCTGTCTTTCCCAGTTACACTCCCTTGGATGTCCACCCCTACTTGCCGCAATACTTAGAGGGGGTTATCATTTGTTTGTCATCTAAGACATGGGTTTAGGTTTTTTTTCCTTTTTCTTTTTTTTTTTTCTAATCTCCACTGTAGTCTGAAATTCAACACCCAGAGTCTCCCTTAATTATTCTCATTGACTTCCTTTAGAGACAATTCGATTTTAGTCAGTTAACATCAAATCGATTTCAGCTAAATATAACTAAATTATTAGCACTCCATTTATTCTGTAACTCTGTACCATGTGTTTGGTATATTCTTGGATAAAAAGCAGCCTCTTCTGCAATATTTTTAACACTTATTTAGTCTAGCAATGTGCTAAGCATCGTGCAAAGGGGAAATACACGTTGCTTTGTTTGTGAATTTAAATCCAAAATTCAGTAGACCCCACCATGGCAGGAGGGACACAGGCCATTTCCAGACAACCAGCTGGCCTGATTAGAGAGTGTATTAGACCATTTTTGCATTACTAAAAAGAAATACCTTTGACTGGGTAATCAGTAAGAAAAGAAGTTTAATTAACTCACAGTTCTGCAGGCTGTACAAGCATGGCGCCAGCATTGCTCAGCTTGTGGGGAGGCCTCAGGAAGCTGTTACTCATGGTCAAAGACAAGCTTGGGGCAGGCACATTACACAGCAAAAGCAGGAGTAAGAGAGAGAGGGACAGAATGAGGAGAGGGGTGCCGCACACTTTTAAACAACCAGATGTGGTAAGAAATCACTCACTATCCGAGGACAGTACCAAGGGGATGATGCTAAACCATTCATGAGAAATCTGTCCCCATGATCCAATATCCTCCCACTAGGTCCCAGCGCCAACAATAGGAATTACAATTCAAGACATTTGAGCGGGGACACAGATCCAAACCATATCAGAGGGTTACCAATTTTTCAATTATACATACGCTTCTATGTTTTTCTAGGAGATTCATAAGACTATAATAGAATAGGTTATGATTTATTTTAAATAAAGGACATCTTGTCAACTGTTATGAATTTAAAGATACATTTCGTAATTTTAAAACTTTATCTTTTCATATTAGAAACTTAACTGTGTTGCTTATATTCATGATATGGGAATTAGGGTTCTCCCCTAGGAAGAAGTGTGAGATCAGAGGCATCAACTAAAACATGTTTAGCCAGAAGCAACTGAAATCTGAGGGTCCTTCAATTTCTTGCCTTCTTCCACCCCATTAGTACTCAGAGTTGCTGGGAATATTCTCAGGTATGTATGTGTGTAGGGTGGAGGAGAGGACAATTTGCAATGAGAGAGTATTTCTATGTAAGCATACTTGGTCAATTGCCCAAAGATAACTCCGAAAAAGATTGAGACCTAAATCTCTAATGTTCTAAAAATGTATTATTATTTATAAATGTGTTTATCAAGGAAGATTACTCAAATTGCCTAAGCTTTAGGTCACATTACTGTAAACTCATTGCTATAGTTTTGATATTTATCCCCTCCAAATCTCATGTTTAACTTTGATCCCCAACGTTGGAGTTGGGGCCTAGTGGAACGTATTTGGATCATAGGAATAGATCCCTCAGGAACATCTTAGTATTGTCCTTGTGGTAACGAGTGACTTCTCATTCTATCAGTTCAAGCAAGAACTGATTGTGAAAGCGCCTGGCACCTCCGTCCTCTCTCACTCTTCCTCTCTTACCATGTGACATGCTGGCTCTCCTTCGCCTTCCACCATGATTAGTACCTTCCTGAGGTGTTCACCACAAACCACATGCTGGCTCCACACTCCTTGTACAGTCTGCAAAACTGTAAGCCAAATAAACCTCTTTTCTTTATAAATTAACCAGCTTTGAGTATTCCTTTATTACAATACAAAATGGACTAAGACACTGATTTTTGTTGAGCTGCTCACGATAAGGGACTCCCTAAACCACAGCATCAGCCAAGATGAAGCTTCCACTCATTGACCAGATATGAAAGGAAGTCACCTATTATATTTGTCCCTCTCTCAAGAGGGAAGAATCCCAGAAATGTATTATGACATTCTCATGTCAAAATCAATTCATCCAGACTTGGAGAGACAGTCATTTTATTCCCTAAATTATTACAAGTTCTGGTAGTTCTACAATTTTAATTTTAAAAAATCAAAACCTAAGTGGCCTTCCTTATACAGTACTTCCTGAGCTACAAACTCACCTTTTTTTTCCTTAACACATTACCCATCATTCACTATAAAATTAAGAGTTCTGTGGAACTCATTCTGGGAAAGATTTCACCAATGCATCTCCTATGGATCTAGCACAGTGAATTTTACACAGTAAAACTTAAAGCACGCATTTAATTTATGTGATTATAACATAAAGAGGTAAAAATTCTATAGAAATCTACTTGACAATGAATAGGAGTCCCTATTTCTTAATTACTAAACTGAACAAACACACCGTGACACAGACAAAAGGAGTTAGACCTAAAGGTTATTTTGCTCCTGAATGATTTCATGGGGTTTATAAGCTCTACTTGACCTTGAGTGTCCTGTTCTTGAATGTCTTTTTCCACCTGAAGTATACTGAGCCAATCGTCCCACACCGCCACCTGGGTGATAAATCATGCAGAATTACTGTCTGCCTCAAGCCTCACCAGAGGTTTCCTGAAATGCCATCTGGGCTAATGTGACTTATCCAGCTGTATTTCTTAAATCTTTAATTAGCAACAGGTTTTTTTGTATGAGGACAGAATGAAACCCCTGGGCTACTTCATGTGCCAGTGAACCTCACATGCTCCTGGGAAGGTTGGATACAAATATGTTCTCTTTGCATTCTCCCTCCATAAATGCTCTTTGTTGGAGTCAGGGGGAAAAAAATTGTTCTGGTGCAAAACAAAGCCTCCACAGTTAAGGAAAACACTAGTAAATCAATAAAGCCCTAATATCCACATAATTTTGTCCACAAAATCAGATAATTTGGAAGATGAATATATTCTTGCTGATTTTACAGCTACTTCTGTCAGCTTTTGAAGGAGGAACAATTGAAATCCCCAACAATGATTGCTAATTAGTCTATTTCTTCTTGCAGTTCTTTCAGCTTTTGTACACATTTTTTGAAGGTTTGTTGTTAGGTAAGTGAACCATTATAACTATTATACCTATTGATGAATTCACTCCCTTATTGTTCTGAAAAAATATTCTTTATTTCTGGTAAATATGTATTTCCTCTCTGAAATATAATTTCAATGATAATATACTCACTCTAGCTTTTTTCATAACTGTTTCTAATCGTGTCATTTTAATCTACTGTGTCTTTATATTCAAGCGTATTGAGGTACAAAAAGTGCTGCAGTATATACCTAAATGTTGCTTTTCAATCCAATCTGACAATCTCTGTCTTTTAATTAGGTTGTTTAGACCATGTACACTTAATGGGATTTTGGCTACCATTTGGTTTAATTTTTTTTATTTTGCTATTTGTTTTCTATTTGGTTCATCTGCTCTTCGTTCCTATTCTTCGGCATTATTTTGATTAAATTTTAAATAATTTCCTTTAATCTACTTCATTTGCTATGACTTTTAGTGTAGTTATTTAGTGGTTGCTTTAGGATTTATAATATATATCTTTTACACATCACGGTCTACCTTTAGGTGATTTATACTACTTTTAGTATAGTACACAAGCCACAGAATTATAACTTGTACAGTATCCCTTCCAAACCTCCATTTTCCTTGTTGTACATTTTACTCATGTATGTTATAAATTCTATAGTCTATTCATACTTGTATTTAAACAGTCAGGAACATTTTAAATATATTTAAATAATAAGAAAACAACCTTATATTTTTTAACCATGTAGTTACTATTCCAAGTGCCCCTCATTTCTTTGAGTAGGTGTGTATTTCATCCAGTGTTATTTTCTTCATGCCTGAAGAAAGAAATAATGCAGGTCTTCTGGTGATAGATTCTGTCAACTTTTGCATGTCTACAAATTTTCTTACTTCACCTTCACTTTTGAAAGATATTTTCGTCATGCGTGTCCGTGTGAAGAGACCACCAAACAGGCTTTGTGTGAGCAATAAAGCTTTTTAATCACCTGGGTGCAGGCGGGCTGAGTCCGAAAAGAGAGTCAGTGAAGGCAGATAAGGGTGGGGCCGTTTTATAGGAGTTGGGTAGGTAAAGGAAAATTACAGTCAAAGGGGGGTTGTTCTCTGGTGGGCAGGAGTGGGGGGTCACAAGGTGCTCAGTGGGGGAGCTTTTTGAGACAGGATGAGCCAGGAAAAGGGATTTCATAAGATAATGTCATTGCTTAAGGCAAGGACCGGCCATTTTCACTTCTTTTGTGGTGGAATGTCATCAGTTAAGGCAGGACAGGGCATGTGCACTTCTTTTGTGATTCCTCAGTTACTTCAGGCCATCTGGGCATATACCTGCAAGTCACAGGGGATGCGATGGCTTGACTTGGGCTCAGAGGCCTGACAATTTTCATTGTGTATATAATTCTAGATTGACAGGTGTTTTTCTTCAGTACTTTGAAAATGATGCTCCACTCTTTTTTTTTCTTGTGTTCTTTCTGATGAGAAGTGTACTGGCATCCCTATCTTGTGTTTCTATGTATGTAGCATATATTTTATTATTCTGGCTTCTTTTTAACATTTTCTCATTATTACTAGTTTTTGGAAATTTAATTGCAATGGACCTTGATGTAGTTTTCTTCATCTAGCTTGTATTTATGCTACATTAAGCTTCTTGCATACAGTGATCTATCGTTCAGCTTTGCAAAATCATTGAAAATAAAACTGCTTTTATTGGTTCAAATACCCACCCTTCCATTTCCCTTTTCCTTTGGAAAATGTAATTACATGTATATTAGACCACCTGAAGTTGTCCCTCAGCTCACTGATATTCTTTTAATTTTTATTTCCTCTCTGCAATTTATTTTTATTCATCTCTGTTTTTATGTCACCAACCTCACTAGTCTTTCCTTCTATAATGTCTAAACAACTGTTAATTTCATTTAGTGTATTTTTCATCTCAGATAATGTAACTTTCATCTGGGGAAGTTGTATTTATGTTTTTTCATATATTTTATTCCACTACAAATGAAATTATGAAAAATAATTATAACTATTTTAATGCCCTCTTTTTCTAATTCTAGCATCTGAGTCAATTCTGGATCAGTTTTGATTCGTTGATTTATCTTTGTGCTTTCCTGCTTCTTTGAGTCCCTGGTAATTTTTTATTTGATGCCAATCATTGTGATTTTACCTCATTAGTGGCTAGATATATTTTCTTTCCTATAAATATTCTTGAGGATTTTCCCCGAGACACTGTTAAATTACTTGAAAACAGTTTGATATTTTGAAGTCTTGATTTTAAGATTTGTTAGAGTGTACCAGAGCCGTATTTAATCTCAAATTAATTATTCCCCACTATTGAGATATCACCATTCTGAGCGTTATACCCAGTATCTCATGAATTATGAGAATTTCCAGTCTAGCAGGTGGGAAGAGCCACTGTTCTCAGCACTGTGTTATAACAGGGCACTACTGTCTCTAACACTCTCAGGTGATTCTTTCCTTAGCCTCAAGTACTTCCTTCACAATTCTCTATTGTGTAGATTCAATTCAAGTACTTCCTTCTTGAATTCTCTAATATTCAAGGAGGACCCTCTGCAGATTTCTGAAGTTTTCTCTGTATGTAACTCTTATTTCTTTGGTATTCTGTCCTTCCAATTCTTGCTTCCTTACTGTCCCCGGGCTCTCAGCTCCATATTCTTATCTCAGGGATTTTGCCAGATTCTGCACTATGCACCATGGCCTGGAAATTCCCTCAAGACATTAAACTAGGGAAATCACGGGGCTTGCTTAACTTGTTTTCCATCTCTCAGGAATTCCTGCACTTACCACCTGATACTTAATGTCTTGGAAATAGTTCCTTCACATATGCTTCCTGGTTTTTATGAGTTTTAAGTGGCAAGGTAAATCTGGTCTCCGTTACTCCATTTTAGCCAGACCTGGAGATCTCTTTTTTACCAAAATTTTAATGAAGTCTTAAAAATAATGAGGTACAACATAAATATTTAAATGACTATTAAGTAAGACTTAAACAATCACATTAAATCCTTAATAGGCTAAACATTTATCCATTTCACAACCTACTTCCATTTATGCAGTGCCAAGTCCCCAACAAGTGCCAGGGTCCTCAAAATCCAAATGAGTCCGGTATTCAGGGAAAGAAATCTCTTTACTGGCCATGCCTTTATTTCTAGCCTTGAATTTACCGAGTTCTTGAATGTCAGATATTGGAAATATCTATTTTCTTCAAAGGAATCCTTACCCCCAGCCCTGGGGATGCACAAACATACCTCTTATTATCTTATGTATTACATGTTAAGTAGCATTTAATGTGGGGGACTAATACTTCATCCTGTTCATGCTGTTCTGCTGGGTCATCCAAGACTGGCTCAAAATCATTCTTCAATATTAGAACAACATACCTATATATTCCCTATCAGAAGTGCATAGCATCACTCCCTATCCAATTCATAACTGTCAGAGAACAATGTGTTAGTTTGCTAGGGTTGCCAATAACAAATTGCTGCAAACTTCGTGGCCTAAAACAACAGAAATGTATTCTCTCACATTTCTGAAAACTAGAAGCCCGAAATCAAGATGCCAGCAGTGCCTCTCTCCCTCTGAAGTTTCCATTGGAAAAGCTCTGCTTGCCTTTGCTGGCTCCTGGGGGCTGCTGGTGTCCCTTGGCTCGTGGCAACATCACTCCTCAGTTTGTGCTCTTTGGAGTTTCCCAATGACTGGGTGAAGCTCACCTAGACAATCATGGGTGATCTCTTTTCCCTAAAGTCAACTGACTGTAGGTGTGAAACACACCTTCAAAATTCCTTCACAGAAATTCTTAGTCTATGAATAAATATCTAGTCTAGCCAAGCTAACACATGAAATTAACCATCACAAAACCTATTTGCTGAACTTCTCCACCTTAATATGGCATCTGGGAAACTCAGGGATCTGTGAAAATATTCTTAGGGGTCCTCAAATTCTGAATAATTAAAAATGTGTTTTTATAAAGTAACAATTCTTTCTCAAAATTATTTTACTGGTTTCAAAGAGGAAAGCTCTTTTTTTCAACATAATGACATGTTGAAACACATTTTAAAATATGAAGAATATCTCCTCTGATTTGAAATGTAGAAGTCTACTCCCTCAAGGCCAGCCACAGAGTTAGTGGTGTCCACTTCAGACTCCTTACTCACTTTAGAGCCAGGCTTTATGAGTTGGGAATTGACAAATGCCAAATGGAAACTTTAGCATCCTTTGTCTCTACTTTGTCTCCAACATGATACTTATTTGGGCTCTAACTGAAAGTCTGGCCCACTTTCTGCTGTTTGTCTTGAACTCAGCACAGCCTAATCACCAACTCTGATTCTAAATCATGATGCTTCAACCCCAGTCTCCCTGATTCTCAAGTCCCATCCCAATTTGGTATAAACTAACACTATCCTTTGCTCACTTGCCCCAATTTTAAGATTAGACAGGTGCACTGTAGTTGCCAAAAAAAAAAATAGCCTAATAGTGAACCCCACAGATGATTGTAACTGCTGGTCAAGAATGGCAACAACAATTCTTCTGAATATGCAAGTGAAAAACACACAGGTGGTACCCAGTACTCCTTCACCTGCTGACCAGGCCTTGGTGTGTCTTAGGGGAACTGGATTCAGAGGATTTGATTCTAACTCAACTCATCATCCTGTACTTGAAAGAAACGCTGCCTCCATCTATCTCATGGACAAGGCAAAATGACATCAACCTTCTGAGAAACATCTTCTTTCACAGTCTGAGTGGGTTTGATCTCTCCTTGGATGAGCCCTTAAAACACACTTGCATAGAAATCAGAAAAGTCACCCTGTGATCTCGGTCTCCAGATCTTTTTCAACTACAGACTTTGTCAAATAGCCAGAAAAGTACAAAATCAAATCCAGGGACCGAGGCCAAACTTATCTGGCATCAATAGATGTGTGGGGAAAAAAATCCCTGCCACTAGCAGAATGGGTGTGAAATCCCTGTTTCATAGAGACAGTCAGGATGGATGGCCAGTTTTTCCTCTGTATTGTAATAAAACTAAAACATTGATGAATAAAAGGAGAGAAACAACCTTTCGATTTGACTTTCTTGTTTTTAACATCTACATGTTTGAATCTGCACCCATGACCCTGTAGTTTTATGATAAGACTTACCAAAAAAAAAGAAAAGAAAAATTAAATACTCTCCAAGGTATGTCAGATCCTTGGCTCTGTGTGTGGTTGCCCACACAGTACTGGAAAGCTTGTCTCCTCAAAGTCACCATCTTATTGGTTACCACTATCACTCTACCATTCTTCACCAATATCCAGGTTCCATTCTTATTGAGGCATTGCTTATCCCAATACCAAGGTCAGTTGTGACCATATGGCTTTTTTTCATTTCCTCTAACACGGCTGCCAACAGATGACAAGTAGAGGTTGGCCTGGCGGCCTGAGAAGACAGCAGCACTATCAGCTGACCTGAGAGGAACATCGAGTAGGAGAAAGGAATAACCCAGTGGTGTTTTATGACCCTGGAATCTATGGTTGCTTTGTACCCATGGTATCCCCTAGCCTATCTGGACTGCTATCCTTTACCTCTGATCTTCATACCCACCCTAGAAGACAGCAACAGCGTCTAGCTATTTGTCCTACCCCTCCTATTCCTTTGTCAAAGCCATTGTCCACATCACTGCTAGTGTCAGTCTTATGGAATCCAAATTTGTTTGTGGCTTATTAAAATCGTCCTATGAAATACAGCCTAAAGCCAAAATCCAATGCATAGAAAACGTCCACCATGATCTGCCACCTGATCTGCCACCACGATCCGTTGCCAGCAGATTGCTCTCCCTCATCTCCCCACAACACTGGCCCTCACGTTAATCTTCTCACTGTGCTTGGGTTGCCACCTTCCTTTCTTATCTCAATTTGCACATGAAGTATCCTCTGCCTGGAGGACAAATCTTTGCCAGTCCTCCTGTAAAGCCTTATCCATTCCTCAAACTCAGCCCAGATCCCTTCAATTCTATGACATTCTCCCTTGTACAGTCATCTCCGACACTATCATAATATCCTAAATATAGCTCTAATATTGAATTTGGTGTTCGAATTTGTAATTGTGTGTGTATGGATCAGTCTCTCTATGGAGAATGTGAGTTCTCTCAAGGCATTGTTTCCCCAGTTAGAAAAATACAACTCAAAGATTAAGTACTTTGCTTAAGATTAAGCAGTGGTGGGAACCTGTAGTCTCAGCTACTCGGGAGGCTGAGGCAGGAGAATGGCATGAACCTGAGAGGCGGAGCTTGCAGTGAGCCGAGATTGCGCCACTACACTCCAGCCTGGATGACAGAGCAAGACTCTGACTCAAAAAAAATAAAAAAGATTAAGCAGTTTGGCCAGGTGTGGTGGCTCACACCTATAATCCCAGCACTTTGTGGGGCTGAGGCGGGTGGATTGTCTGAGGTCAGGAGTTCAAGACCAGCCTGGCCAACACGGTGAAACCTCGTCTCCACTAAAAATACAAAAATTAGCCAGGTGTGGTGGCACATGCCTGTAATCCCAGCTACTTGGGAGGCTGAGACAGGAGAATTGCTTGAACCGGGGAGGCAGAGGTTGCAGTGAGCCAAGACCATGCCATTTCACTCCAGCCTGGGCAAGAAGAGTGAAAGTCCGTCTCAAAAAAAAAAAAAAAAAAAAAAAAGATTAAGCAGTTAATAAATTCCAGTGCCACAACCTGAACCTGAGTCTACAGCACATGCTCTTTTTTATATGTGATGCCTTTTTCCAACTGAAGTCAGATGCTCCATGGTCTTGTCCTTTTTCTGCAGGCTGTGTGCTAAAGCAGTAACTCACAATGTTACTGGAAGCATTTGAGACACTTTAGGCTGAGTATTTTGCCACTTCCTCGATGGCTGTTTATTAATTACCAGATGATTCTGTGAACACAATCTTGGTGATCTACAGAGTCACGATGAGATCAGAAAAGAGGCTTGGGATATTCAGCCACCTCTCTAGTTGCTTTTCTGTAAGGTTTTTGTAGATTTAGGGTCTAATTTTTTAATAAATTAAAGATTGATTGAGGCCAGGCACAGTGGCTCACGCCTGTAATCCCAGCACTTTTGGAGGCAGAGGCAGGTGGATCACTGGAAACCAGGAGTTTGAGACCAGCCTGGCCAACATGGTAAAACCCCATCTCTACTAAAAACACAAAAATTACCTGGGCATGGGGGCAGGTGCCTGCAATCCCAGCTACTTGGGAGGCTAAGGCATGAGAATCGCTTGAACCCCGGAGGCAGAGGTTGCAGTGAGCCCAGATCATGCCACTGTACTCCAGCCTGGGCGACAGAGTGAGACTCTGCCTCATTAAAAAAAAAAAAAAAAAAAAAATTAAGAGCTTGATTGGGATGTATCAGGGTTTTTAGACCCTTTTTGATGAGACAGAGTGAACAATGTACCTTTCCTGGAAGATCTGCACTCTAGTTCCTTACTAGGTTACTAACTAGTTTGGGCCCAACATCAGACCAGTATGTCTCTGGATAAAAAACAAACATCATTTAGGTGGTCCACGGGATCTCTAGTAGCAATAACACTGCATAAGTGTAATGGTGTGGATCATCCAACAAATGACAGTAAGCATTTATTGAGGACCTACTGTGCATGAGATATCAGGGTCAAAGACAGGGACCTGCCTATAAAAGTTTTAATCTAGTGTTCCTATACAAAGGCTTAAAGGCATTGTTGATAGGCTTCACTTTTTCTACACTGTAACTTCCCTCTCTGTATTTCAGGTTAGTAATTCCAAAGCTTTACAGCCAGCATCTTCTTGTTTATTGCCAGTGGCACCCTTGGTGGGTCCCTGTGGAGTGACTGTGGGGAAATTAAATGTTTTCATGCTGGGTGCAATCCTTCAAAGAAAGTTCTTGCCTGAGACAAATTTTCTCCAAAGGTTGTAGTTAGTAATTTGCTTCCTGTTAATAATTCTACACACATTGATCTCACAGCAGCTGGTGATTATTTGGCACAAAACCCTCTGGGTTTATTTTAAATTTAGAAAAAATTTTGCTCTAGTACCTGCTTCCTGCTTAGGCATTTCCTTGGGAGACCAGAATGTTCTGAATAATCTGATGAAAATGACCAGTGTTCTCAACAACAAAACCTCAAACTTTTCATCCAGCTGCCCACAGGAGTAAGAAAAAAAATGTTTCTATTCAACTGAATTCCTTTAGGCTGTTTCAAGAATAAAGCCATTTATAGCTTCATCCCAGTTCACTGAGGCATAAACTGCTAAAATGAGGCATTTGCTTTCCAAGACCAGCCTCTCTTTTTTTGCCCTTCTTGCCATCTCCCTTCAAAAAAGAATGTCTCTTTGTCAATAAGTGCCTATCATCTGTATTGGGAGCACAGTCAATGGTAGGATTGAAGCTGCATTCAGGCAATTTTGTATTGCTTAGTGTGGCATCTTCCACAGCTAAAGGATAGAGTAGGTACTGGGTATACAGTAGGTGCTCAGACATTATTGATTGTGATTTATCAAGCAGACCAAACCACATTTTCTATTGAATCAGTAATATTATCTCGTGTCGAATATCAAAGATTTATGTGGATGTGATACAATGGCGGCTTCTCTAAATAAAATGATTGCCAATGCACTCTATAGAGGACATTCAGGGTTTGTCAGAGACAATAGCACACCTGAAGCTATGCACATTTCCTAACTGGTTTACCTTACGTTCAGGAACTTTCAACAATTCATCCACTTAACATCACCTCCAAAGTGGGACATTTCTGAATACCACATTCATCACTGTATTGTCTTACTCTAAAGTCATTAATGCTCCTATTGTCTTCTAGGTAAATTAAAATTTCAACAAGCACCTAAAGCTTTCTGAAGTCATTCCCAGCCAGAAATTTATACCACAAATGCACATGTTCACTCTTTCCTCCCTTTACAGGACGGTCTTCACTTTTACTTCATTGATCAAATATATTTTTTCTTCTTCCAGGGGCTTCTCAAGTAGTACCTTCTCCAAGAATCCTTCTCTAACCAATGGGCAAAAGCAAGCCCTCCTTTCAGAGACTCCTATGAAAGTCATTTGCACCATTCATTTTGGTCAAAGGCATGTGTTGAGGAAAGTGCATAGCATTTGGAGTAGAATAGTCAAAATTGAATTCCTAATTAAGACTATTGGCCAATAATTGTGGCACCTTGAAAAAGCCTCTTACTTCCTTTGTATGATAGTTCCCTAACTTGTGAAGCGGTGACAATAGTATTATGTGATTCTTACACCCTGTGTGAATCAAATCAGGTCATGGTTATGGCTTGTAAAGTGCTATGCCATTGCTCGTTTTCATTCTACGTCAGATACTCTCCATATGGGAATGTATCAGCTTCTCAATTAAAATCTGCTTCTTGGATACAGGAACTGGGTTATTTTGTCTTCCACAGTCATGAATGCTACCAAGATTACTTGACTTGAAGTAGAATGAAACTGAGAAGCATTTAAAGAACCTACTGTGTCTGGTTTAGAGCCTCTGTCTATAATGGGCGGGGCTGTCACACCACGGTGGGCAAGACGGGGGAGGAAGTAGATGAGAGCCCTGCTGCGGGCCATGCTTGATGGTGAATGTGCAGGACAGACAGGGACTAGGTGCTTCACAAAGACAATCACCTTCAAATTCCATTCTAAAGGGTGATTATGACCCTCAGGTAAAGAAAATAAAGAAGGGCATATTAGGAGTGGAGCTAGAAATAACACACACAAAGGCCCAGAAGCCCACAGAGGGTTTATGTTAAGAAAGTACCGAGACAGCATGACCAAAGAGGATCCTGGTTACAAGAGTACCGAGGGATGGCAAGGAACAGTACGAGTTCCTCACAGCAAGGAGACCTCATGACAAGCTCAGAAGATATTATACTGTCCTTGTCCACCTTTTCATGGTCCTTAGCATGAGTGGGCCTTTGTTTTTTCTGATCCTCCTCCCTCTACCTAGGGTGTGGTAGAGTGTGAGTTACTATGACTTGTTTACCCACCTTTTTACTTAACCTGTCCATCTAGTCTCTGCAGCCTCCTCACCCCTTTTCCATTTAATCCCTGTAATCATTGTACATTTCAGATATAATTCTAGTTATTTAACCTTGGAAAATTTTATGAAATACAACCCTACCTAGAGACCTACAAGAACAACAATAATAATAAAAAGCACACTCATCCTGAGCCTCCTGTAACCCTTGAAACACATCTCTTATCAGGTGAAGGAAATCAGTTAATCCTTGACGACATTGAGGTCCAACAGAAGTTTTAAAGAACATGCTGTTGGGTTTACTAAATGCATTTAAGAATACCTGTGAAAAATCCTATTTGAACTAGAAAAATATAAGCATATACACACAAAGGCTGATCTTCCCTGAGTGGGAGTGGATCACTTACACTGTGGGAAAACAGATACTGTCTAGGTAATGCTTAGATAGGACTCGAAGGCTCTGAATGCTGTCAACAAAAGAAAATGGAGAAGTAGTTTGATATGACTCAAAAACTCATAGATCTAAGCTATGACTTAATGTTTCAACCTTCCATGGTTTTCCAATTGATATCAAAATCTCTCTTGCCAATTAATTTTCAGCAAGTACAGCATGTTCAATTTGATTTTTACTAGAAAATGCAATGTACCACGGGGAATCAGGAGATGTGGTTTCACTGAAGTAACAGTTAAACACATTGGTTCATTAGTCATTTTGTCAACATCCCAACAAAAGTCCAGGTTGGCCTATGAGACTCAGTTGTGCCAGCTTGGAAAGTATTAGCCCTTTGTCAGATGGATAGATTTCCAAAATGGAAAGTAAAAATCTGAAATTACAAACTCTGTAATAGGCTACGAAACCATCAGACAGAGTACACTGGGTTTCTTGGGAATCTTACTTTAGAACAGGAAAATGAAATAAAATTTACAATGGGATTTATTCTGGACCTTCTTTAGATTTTGGTCAGCAGTACTACATTCTGTCAACGGTTGAAGTCACAAGTACTCACTGATTAATCCATTTATTCACTCAAGTGGCATTTCCTATGGAACTCCCCTGGTTTATATAAACATGAAACAAGGAACATCACAGGAAGTGCAAAGAAAGACATTACTACTACCACACTCAGGATGAGTCCCCTTTACTAGTGCATTCTAGACACTCACATGCAATAAATGTAACACATTGTAGGAGACACACCATGCAGTGATGCTTAATGAGCCATGTCCTTGTGGAATACCCTTCTCTTGAGTGTGGACAGGACCCATCACTTGCTTCCAACCAATAGAATATGGCAGAGGTGATGGGATACCACACTATTAGGTCATGCTATATGACAAAAGTGAAGGATATCACTCCATAATTACTTTACATCATAGCAGACAATGACTCAGTGGACTGGAGAGAAATATTTTCCTATAGTCTTAAAGAAGCAAACAGCCATTCTGTAAAGTACCTACAGAGAAGACCAAGTGGCAGGGAACTACAGTGGCCTCTAAGATCAGAGAGCAGCCAGTAAGAAGTGGAGGGCCTCTGTCATACAACCATTGGAAACAAATTCTAGAACAACCAGAATTAACATGGAAATGGACCCTTCCTCAATGAGCCTTTGGAGGAGAACACAACCTAGATGAAACCTTGGTCTCAGCCTGGCCGCCTGATAAGACCTGGGCAGAAACCCAAGCTATGCCAGGCCCACATAAACTGAGCTCATGCATGTCTTATCCTAAGAACCTATGTTAGTAATAACTTGTTATGTGTAAAAGAAAAGGAATACATCCTGGATCCTAAGATTCCACCTTACAAGATGTAAAATCTATGTAGCCATCTTAATGGAATGTCATGAATACTGCACTGAATCTACACTGAGAAAGAGGACTGACCAATTGAAAAAACACATATTAATGTTAACAGGTTCTTCGCCAAATGTGGTATAGCATTAGGCATTTCTCCTAATGCTATCCCTCCCTAGCCCCCCAGCCCCCAACGGGCCCCAGTGTGTGATGGTCCCCTCCCTGTGTCCATGTGTTCTCATTGTTCAACTTCCACTTATGAATGAGAACATGCGGTGTTTGGTTTTTTGTTCCTGCGTTAGTTGGCTGAGAATGATGGTTTCCAGCTTCATCCGTGGCCCTGCAAAGGACATGAACTCATCCTTTTTTATGGCTGCCTAGTATTCCATGGTGTATATGTGCCACATTTTCCATATCCAGTCTATCATTGATGGGCATTTGGGTTGGTTCCAAGTCTTTGCTATTGTGAATAGTGCTGCAATAAACATACATATGCATGTGTCTTTACAGTAGAATGATTTATAATCTTTTGCGTATATACCCAGTAATGGGATTGCTAGGTCAGATGGTATTTCTGGCTCTAGATCCTTGAGGAATTGCCGCACTGTCTTCCACAATGGTTGAACTAATTTACACTCCCACCACAACAGTGTAAAAGTGTTCCTATTTCTCCACAACATTGCCATCAACTGTTGTTTTCTGACTTTTTAATGATCGTCATTCTAACTGGTGTGAGATGGTATCTCATTGTGGTTTTAATTTGCATTTCTCTAATGACCAGTGAGGATGACCTTTTTTTCATATGTTTGTTGGCCACATAAATGTCTTCTTTTGAGAAGTATCTGTTCATATCCTTCGCCCACTTTTTGATGAGGTTGTTTATTTTATTTTCTTGTAAATTTGTTTAAGTTCCTTGTTGATTCTGGATATAAGCCCTTTGTCAGATGGATAGATTGCAAAAATTTTCTCCCATTCTGTAGGTTGTCTGTTCACTCTGATGACAGTTTCTTTTGCTGTGCAGAAGTTCTTTAGTTTAATTAGATCCCATTTGTCAATTTTGGCTATTGTTGCCATTGCTTTTGGTGTTTTAGTCATGAAGCCTTTGCCCACGCCTATGACCTGAATGGTATTGCCTAGGTTTTCTTCTAGGGTTTTTATGGTTTTAGGTCTTACATTTAAGTCTTTAATCCACCTTGTGTTAATTTTTGTATAAGGTGTAAGGAAGGGGTCCAGTTTCAGTTTTCTGCATATGGCTAGCCAGTTTTCTCAACTGGCTGCAACATCTGTCACCCCATTGATCGCCAGAGTTGATTTGGCTAGTCTGACTCGCTAGGTGGGTGTCCCATTCCTCCTTCACTGCTCCATGTGCATCCCTCCCAAAGCTGTACGCTCGGTCAAAGAGGGTGAACATCCCCGACAGAAGAGGACGGGTCTTTGGTCAAGGGTATATGAGTAGCTGCACTCCCCTTCTAGAATCTCCAAACAAGCTCTCAAACTTCCTAATTTAAGAATGAAAGGGATATACGACTAAACACATAGAAGTTTAAAAGCATAATGAAGGAATCCTATGAGCAACTTTATGCCCATGAATTCAACAACCTAGATGAAATAGAACAATTCCTAGAAAGTCGCAAATTACCAAACCTCACCAAAGAAATAGGTAATATGGTATTTCCTTTATCAAATAGATAAATTAAATCCATATTTTAAAACTTTCCAATAAAGAAAACCCCAGGTTCAGATGGTTCCAATAGAAAATCCTACCAAATATTTAAGAAAGAATATCTACCAATTCTATATAATTTCTTCCAAAGAATATTTCAAGAATTACTTCCTAAGTTATTTCATGAGACCTACATTACCTCAACAATCAGATGAATTTCCAAAGAAATTATAGGAAAATAATTTTTAAAATCACTCATGAGCAAGGATATCAAAATCCTTAACTAAATATTAGCAAATTAAAGCCAACAATCTATAAAACAGACAAATAATATAATTTCTCAGGGTACAGTATTCAAAGACAATAGTTTTCTTCCCTCCCAAAACTTTAAATATTTTGTTACACTCTCTTGCTTGCATGCTTTCTACATAGCAGCCAGATGTGTTTCTTATCTTTGTTCTTCAATTGATAAATTAGTCCATTCTCACATTGCTATAAAAATAAATCCTAACACTGAACAATTTATCAGAAAAGTGGTTGAATTTTCTCAGAGTTCTGCAGGCTGCAAGGGAAGCAGGGCTGCATCTGCTTCTGGGGAGGTCTCAGGGGAGCTTTTACTCATGGGGAAGGCAAAGTGGGAGCAGGCAGTTCACGTGACAAAGGCAGGCACAAGAGAGCAAGGAGGGAAGTGCCACATACTTTTAAACAGCTAGATCTTGTGAGAACTCACTATTGTGAGGAGAGTAGCAAGAGGACGGTACTAAACCATTCATGAGAAATCCACCCCCATGATCCAATCACCTCCCACCAAGCCCCACCTCCAACACTGGGGATTACAATTGAACATGAGATTTGGGTGGGGACACAGATCCAAATCGTATCAATGGGTAAGGTATTCCCCTATGGCTTCTTTCAGGATTTTTTTCTTTATATTTGTTTTTCTGTCATTTCAAAATGATATACCTAGGTGTGGTGTTGCTGGCATTTATCCTGCATGGTGTTTTTGGAGCTTCATGGATCTGTGGTTTGGTGTCTGGCATTAATTTGGGGAAAATTCTCAGCCATTATTGTTTTAAATATTTCTTTTGTTCCTTTCTCTCTTTCTTCTTCTTCTGGTATCTCTATCATGCAAATGTTACATCTTTGGAGTTGCCTCACGATTTTGGATATTCTGTTCTGGTTCGGTT
The DNA here is from genome assembly GCF_047675955.1 of Chlorocebus sabaeus. Taxonomy (NCBI): domain Eukaryota; kingdom Metazoa; phylum Chordata; class Mammalia; order Primates; family Cercopithecidae; genus Chlorocebus; species Chlorocebus sabaeus. The sequence goes on along the minus strand of NC_132917.1, from coordinate 7,072,430 downwards.
TTGTTTCAGTCCTTTTTCTCTTTGCTTTTCAGACTATAGGTTTTGATTGAGATATCTTCAAGCTCAAAGATTGTTTCCTCAGCCCTGTCCAGTCTACTAGTTAGCCCATCAAAGGCATTCTTCACTTCTGTTACAGTGCTTTTAATACTGTAGCATTCCTTTTGGTTCTTAGAATTTCTATCTCTCTGCCTACATTGCACATCCATTCTTGTATGCTGTCTACTTTATTCATTAGAGACCTTAGCATATTAATCATAGTTGCTTTAAATTCCTGGTCTGATAATTCCAACTCATCATATCTGAATCTGGTTTCAATACGTATTGTGTCTCTTCAAACTACGTTTTGACCTTTTAGTGTGTCCTGTAATTTTTCTTATACCCAAACAGGAACCGCTGTACATGTAAAAGGAACTGCTGTACACAAGTTTTTAGCAATATAGTAGTAAGGTATTGAGAAAAGGGAAGCATTTTATAGTCCTATTTAGGTCTCTGTCTTTGAACTTCACAAATGCTTCCCAGTCTTTCCACCCGTAGGTGGGACAGAATGGCTGGAGAGGGTGGGAGTTTGGTATTTCCCTTCCCCAGGTCCATTAGGTTCTGATAAACCCCAGTAAGGCCAGGTGCAGTGGCTCACACCTGTAATCCTTTGAGAGGCCAAGGTGAGAGGATTGCTTGAGGCCAGGAGTTTGAGACCAGCCTGGATAACATAGTGAGACCCCATCTCTACAAAAAGTAAAATGGAAACTAGCTGGGCATGGTGACATACTATGTGGTCCTAGATAGTTGGGAGGCCAAAGCAGGAGGATCACTTGAGCCCAGGGGTCCAAAGTTAAGAGTGAGCTATGATCATGCCAATGCACAGCCTGGGTGACAGAAAAAGACTGTCTCTCTTAAAAAACAAACAAACAAAAAAAAATTAAAAACCCAGCAGGTTGGGCTATGGTTAATTAATTCCTCCTGAGGACAAGCCTTGTTAAGAAGAACACAGTAGGCTGTAATCCCAGCACTTTGGAAGGCCGAGGCGGGCAGATCACGAGGTCAGGAGATCGAGACCATCCTGGCTAACACGTTGAAATCCTGTCTCTACTAAAAATACAAAAAGAAATTAGCTGGGCATGGTGGCAGACTCCTGTAGTCCCAGCTACTTGGGAGGCTGAGGCAGGAGAATGGCGTGAACCCAGGAGGCGGAGCTTGCAATGAGCAGAGATCGCGCCACTGCACTCCAGTCTGGGCAACAGAGCGAGACTCTGTCTCAAAAAAAAAAAAAAAAAAAAAAAAAAGAAGAAGAAGAAGAAGAACACGGTACTCTGGTGTATTCCAGAATGATTCATTTTCCTCTCTCCCTGCCAGATGCATAAAGGAATTTTAAGGGAATTTTTCTCTGAAGAGCTTTTGGAGGTAAAACTCTCGAAAGGGGGACTTCCCTGTGATTGAGTCTCCTTGGAGTTTTTAACTGTCAGATTTGTTCACGCAGAGCCTTTAGTAGTTCATCAATTACAGTTCAGGTTTCCCTAGCCTGGTACTAGTTCTCAGAGAGCCTTCTGCTCTGCTAGGTTCTTATTCTCTGTATCGAGTATTCACCAACAGATCTTCAATTTAGGGGGCAGCGGTTTGCTCTGTGACCTCATTTCTCTTGCATAGCTAAGAACAGTGATTGATTTTCAGTTTGCCCAGATTTTTACTTGTTGTTAGAATGCAAACAAGCCATAGACTAGGAGAAAATATTTACCTGTCAAGTGTCTGGCAAACATTTTACCACAATATATAAATAACTTATAATTTTATTTTTATTATTATACTTCAAGTTCTATGGTACATGTGCACAATGTGCAGGTTTGTTACATATGTACATATGTGCCATGTTGGTTTGCTGCACCCATTAACTCATCATTTACATTAGGTATTTCTCCTAATGCTATCCTTCCCCCCTCCCCCCACCCCACGACAGGCCCCGGGGTGTAGTGTTCCCCTTTCTGTGTCCAAGTGTTCTCATTGTTCAATTCCCACCTATGAGTGAGAACATGCAGTGTTTGGTTTTCTGTCCTTGTGATAGTTTGCTCAAGAACTTACAAAATTTAGCAATAAAAAATGGTCATTTAAGCATATGAAAAGATGCTCGATATCATTAGTCATTAGATAAATATATATTAAGGCCACAAGGTGAAACCACTGTACACTTATTAGCATGGCTGAAAATTTAATAATAATAAATGGCAATCTTAAGTCCTGGTGAAAATGTGCTGCAACAGGGACTCTCATGCATTGCTAGGGGGAAGGCAAGATAGTAAACTACTTTCGAAAACCGTTTTTCAATCTCATATAAATTTAACCATAAACTTATTGTATGACCAATCCTACTCAAAAGAAATTTAAAAATGGAATTTATATGAATATCTCTTTGCAAAAATTTATAGAGGCTTTATTAATAATCACCAAAAAGAGAAATAATTTAAATGACCTTAATGGTGAATGAATAAAACATAGTACACTAATATTACTCAGTAATAACAATTGTGAACTATTGATGCGTGCCGTAAAAAAGGTAAATTTCACATGCTTTAAGACATGTGAAAGAAACCAGACTCAAAACACTATATGCTAGATTTTCTTCCATTTATGTGACATTCTGAAAAAAGTAAAATGATATAGTTGAAGAATAACTCAGCGGCTTTCAGGGTTGAAGAGTGAGGTGGAAGGGAAAGCATTAGCGTCGTTATTTGGAGTGACAGAACCCTTCAATACTTGATTGTGCTGCTCATTAAACATAGTTCCATGCATTTGTCAAAACTCATAAAAGTGTACATCAAAAAGTGACTTACTGTATGTAAATTAATGAAAGCTAAAAATAAAGAATTAAATCAGGGATAAATAAATATATAATTACATCTGTTGTAAGTACCACAAAAGAGAACATGTAATAAGAAAGCCTCATTGTCTCAGCCCCAAAACTCCTTAAGCTGATAAAGAACTTGAGCAAAATCTCAGGATACACAATCAATGTGCAAAATTTGCAGGCATTCCTATACACTAATAATAGACAAACAGAGAGCCAAATCATGAGTGAACTCTCATTCGTAACTGCCCAACTTACAAGGGTTGTGAAGGGCCTCTTCAAGGAGAACTACAAATCACTTCTCAAGGAAATAAGAGAGGACACAAACAAATGGAAAACATTCCATGCTCATGCAGAGGAAGAATCATCATCATGAAAATGGCCACACTGCCCAAAGTAATTTATAGATTCAATGCTATTCCCATCAAGTCTTTGTCTTTTAACTGAGCATTTTAGTTCATTACAACTGTATTATTATTATACACACATATGCATGCAAATATATTTGTGTATTTATTTTTACCACCTGATTTTGTGCTTTGTAAAACCTGGAGTCAAGAACTCAGATGCACCAAACTGGACTTCTAACCTACGGAGCTGTGAGATAATAAATTTTGATTGCTTCAAGACTCAGTATTGTGGTGCTTCTTCATAACAACAATAAAAAACTAAGGTAGCATATTAAACACAATATCAAAACTTTATTACTTAATGTACGGTCCACAGATGAGCAGCAATGGTAACACTTTGGAGCTCGCTAGACAGGCAGAATGTGAAGCCTAACTCTCAGACCTTCTGAGTCAAAATTTCATGATAAGAAAATAAACATATCACCAGGTGGTTCATAAATTTTCAGAAACCATGTTAGAAGACATTCGATGTCTGGTTAGGTCAGTATTTGACGTCTTTCTTTTAGGATTGTATTGTTTTCTGTTTATTCCTCATAGTGTCTTGATTCCCCGTCATTTCATTTTTTATTGCTGTGACTTCCTGTTTATTGAAACTTTCCCTGTGGAATTTCTGTGCGTGTCCATGTTTAAGATCTTAGTTGGGGAGGTCTGGTGTGGGGCAGCACCTGAAGATCTCTATTTCTGAAGTAAATTCCTCCAGACAGGAACTGCATTTGCTTTACCAAGGGTTGGAGACACTGAATCCCAACTTAACCATTTTTAATCCTACACAAGAAGTGTGCGTTTGATGTTCATACCTGTATGAGATTCTGCTTGTGGTTTTGAATTCTTAGGGAATATATATGTTTTTTAACCTCCAACTTAGACTCAAGGTTGGAGACAGTTGATTTTCTAGTAGTTAACTGGAGAGTAAGTGCATTCTAATTTACTCTTAGGCTAAAGGTGTAATTAAAATCACAGGTTTTTGTGGGTGGGCAGATCCACTGACCCTACGGTGGGACATTGGCTTTGAACTTTGTCCAGCGCTCTGTGTGGCCTTGAAAATGGAATCACGCCTTCACCTTTTCAGCCAGTGTCCTCTGGGTGATGGCTTATTTAATTGCTCTATTTACCTCTCTTAGCTTCTCTTTAGAGTGTGGTTGGCCTCTAGTGGTCTTTATATTCTTAAAAGGTTACCGATGCAATTAGAAAGACTGTTTCTGTTTATTTCTAGGAAAATTCCTCTAAAACTTGAAAAGTGGTGGTATTTTAATTGCTTTCATCATTGAGGTTGGTCAGGAAGCATGGCTGCTGGAAAGGAGTCTCCAGTAGCAGATGACGGACAAGGCCCAGGCAGGGGAGGGCACAGTCACAGGTCTTCCTCTGCCTTGCGCCCCACGCAAGGCTCACTTGCCATTGCGTTCCATGCTTTATCACTGAACTTGCCAAGTCCAGATGATGCTTATTGGGCCTGCACATTTTGTTTGGCAATTAGACGATACCCACTTATGATGTGGTTTCCAAGATTAAACAGTTGCTAACCCAAATGAGCAATTCCACGATGGAAATTGATGTCACTCACTGAAGTAAGACAGGCATGAAGTGGAGACTTAGATTTTGAAGTTTGAGATGGCTTCATTTGACATATCCAAGTGAAGATGCAAACGATGTAAACTGTGCTGCTGATATGGGCTCTCAGAAGAAACATGGGCAAGAAACATAAATATGCAACAATTTGGGAAAACAGTAAGAAAAATAGATATTTCACATCATTGGCTAGATAGAGCTGTCACCGTTAGTGGAGAAGAGTGAGTGTTAGCTGAAATCCACAAAGAAGACTTCTTGGAGAGGAGCTGCAGGGTCCCCTGAGGTTTATGAAAAATATTGCAGATGAAACATTTGTGTGTACTCAGTAGTCAGGTTGTTATAACGGAGAATTCTGACAGCAGGCGCACCTGAGAGAGGTGGGCAGGAGACAGAGGTGTTTGTTTACCTCATTATCTCTTTGCAAGAAAAAGAAAAAAAACATCTCAAGATTCATTTTAGTTTCAAGTGGTACAATGTTGTGTGAGGTTATTTAATCTTCCTTTAAACAAGTAAACAAACCAAAAGGAACAGAAGGTAAATACCATAAACAGAAGCTGGAGAAGCCTGCAGAAAGGTAATCTTAGGCTGTTAGGCATCAGCCCTGGCTTCCCCAGCTTAGCAAGGCTACAGGTGCCGCCTTGCAGCACCTGCAGAATGTCAACCCCCGAGAAAGCTCACAGGAGCAGATTCCACCCACAGGCAAGGAAGTCTGGACGTAGCAGTAGGTGTTTTCCCAGACTCATGATCTAGTCTGTTTGGGTTGAGTTCTGTTTGCCTTGATTCCATGGCTCTAAGATCTCTGCATGTGGGCCCAGTCAGTGCTGGGATTTCTTCTGCATCCCTGGGGTCCTGCTGGTACTAGCACTGGGTCCTGGCTTAGCCACCTCTTTTCACGTTCTCCACCCCAGTTACCTACTTCCTTCTGCTCCAAATAGACCGGAATTTTTATTGTATGTCTTTATTGCAAATGTCACCTCTTACATCCCACCTTTCAGACTAAGTCACCCTAGACCCAGACTGGCATAAGTCAAACAAAAGTTTGCAACCCCCACTGAACCTCCTAACCACCTTGGGCAAGTCTGAATGTTAGACTCCTGGTTAGGATGACCTGGAGCTGACCTGGTCACCAGTTCTGGTCTGTTCCTGATTTCCCTTCCTTACACCTCAGCTCATGTCAGCTCATGTCAGTTTCACACTCATGTCTCTGTTAAGAGTCCAGGTGGCTTATGGCTGTTTATAGAACTGTGTTCTACAAAGCCTGGAAGTTTCTCAAAGATTCACTCATTTTATTCAACCAATACTGAATACCTGACTAATATGAGTGCTATAGGTTCTGCAAGAACCTGTAAAAGGCCAGACGCAGTGGCTCACGCCTGTAATCCTAGCACTTTGGGAGGCCGAGGTGGGCGGATCATGAGGTCAGGAGATCAACACCATCCTGGCTAACACGGTGAAACCCCGTCTCTACTAAAAATACAAAAAATTAGCCGGGCGTGGTGGCGGCGCCTGTAGTCCCGGCTACCGGGAAGCTGAGTCAGGAGAATGGTGTGAACCCGGGAGGCGGAGCTTGCAGTGAACCGACATGGCGCCTCTGCACTCCAGCCTGGGCGACAGAGAGACTCTGTCCAAAAAAAAAAAGAACCTGTAAAAACAGCAAAATGAAGTCCCTGTCCATCCTCATGAATGACACTCTAGTAGGGGTGGAAGCGGGAGAGAAAGGACAGTAAATGATCAAAACGGAGCCTGTTGAATGGTATTCTGTGTCAGGAAGAACAATAAAGAAAGGTAAGGGTGAAGACATTTCCACAGGTGGTGAGGAGGAGTGTTCCTCACTTTAGAACCTCCGCGCACAGGCCTCTGTGATACAGTGAGGTTTCCGCAGAGACCCGGGAGAGCTGGAGAATGTTTGACAGCAGAGCATTCCAAGAGGAGGACCATAGGGAGACGTGCTGGAGTGGGCACAGCTCAGCACATTCTAGGAATAGAGAGGACATGAGACATGCAGGAAAGAGAAGCATGGGCAGTCGGCAGGGGGATGAGGCCAGCAGAGCAGCAGGGAGTCACGTCAGGCCTGTGGGGTGTGGTGGAAACCTTATCAGAAGGTGGTTAGCAGGGAATGGCACAGATGGATTTCCCTGTGAAGGGCTCCCTTTGGGTTTTAGGTCAAAAATAGTCTGCATTACACAGGCAGGAGGAGAAGCTCAAACTAATTCGGAGGCAAGAGAGAGATTAGGGCAGTTTGGATGGGAGCCTATCAATGGAAGTGGTGAGGATTTCAAATTCTGGATTTATTTTGAAAAGAGTCTGCTGAGATTTGCCACATGAGCAGAAAGACATGCAACATGATGCGCTTCCTGGTCTCTGGCTTGGGAAACCGCAAAGAGGGATTCTCATCCCCTGAGACGCAGGTGGCAGTTCTGTGTAGGAACAGAGGAAGGAGGCATTGGTGTTGGATAGGTTATGTGGTGATGCCTATTGAATACCCAACAAAAGCTGTCAGGTAGACAGATTGGGAAGTTTGGAGTTCAGTGGAGGGACGCTGAAATATAAACTCAAGATTACAGAAGTTATTTAAAGCAACAAGCTGGGAAGAACAGCAAAGGAGTAGTGTATCTGTAGAGAAAAGGAAAGGGCTAAGGGAGAGACCTGGGCTGCTCCAGCGTTGGGTACTGCCTCCAGGAGGACTGCCCCAGAGGGGACTTGGAAGAGCCCAGGACTTGTGGCTCCCAAACCTGTTTCAAATAAATTGACTCCACTTTTTGTGGAAAGACACATGGCATAGTGGTTCTACCCACATTGGACCCAGACTGCTTGGGTTCAATTGCATCTTCTACCACTCACAAGTCTTGTAGCTTTCAGCAGGACAGTTAACACCTTAGTGCATTGGTTTTTTCCATCTATAAACTGAGAATAATAATGCTACCTTCCTAAACTTGTAGATTTATTATGAGGATTATATGATTTAAATATCTTAGCAAAGGGTCAGACACAAAACGTGCATTAAAAAAGTGTTAGATGTTATTATCTATTTTATACCTGGGGTTATAAATAAGTTCCCATTGGAACAAATAAGTTGACTACTCTAAAGAACTTTATTTATAAAAATGACTAGTAGACCCTTTATAACCACAGTTTTAAGTAAAAACAAAGTATTAAGTGTTCATAATTATGCATTAACATTGGGAGGTAAAAGAGAGCATCTTAATAGTAATTATGGCCAAGAAAACACAAAAAATGTTATAGAACATAAATGTCTCCACTGGAGAATTTTATTATTTGCTGAAAGCAGGGAAAATGAACATTGCAGACGTATACAGCAGAAAACTATCCCACTGGCAAAACTCTCAGTTGAGTTTCCTTTAGTATAAACGCTAATAAACATGTAAATGAGCCCAGTTAGAATATTCTGTTTCTGACTACTAAAAGCTTTTATACAGTAGTGTCTACAAGCTAGTTACTCCTTTGTTATTTCTTTATTGAACAAGCAATTTTCCAGTGGAAACCTAGGCTTGTGCAGATGCATTTTCCTGAACTGTAGGATCAGGGAGCAGAGTGGAAAGCTCTGATAGGCCATGCAGATACGGAAGTTTACTACAGAGTAACTGCATGCCTTGTTCAAGTTTGCAGGCAGAACTGAGACAGAGCCTAGCTCCCACGTTCTCACATTTAAACAGCAGGGCATTGCCTCCTCAGCCCAGGTCTGCCTCCCAGCTAAAATGTTGGTACTGTTGGTATGAAGCAGATCTTCTATCAACAAAAGCAGCAACGTGGTGGTGTGAGATCCTGCCAGGGTTTTTATTCTGGTTTAGACTGTGCACATGGAGTGTGCTCACTCTAACACTCTGAATAAGACTTCAAATCCAAGCCCTACTTACTAGGAGCATATCTGTCATGAGACTTGTGCACTGGGCCACTTGGAAAGACCACCCCCCACCCCCAAATATTGGTAAGTCTAACTCCCACCAAGTGGCTGTTTTGAAAACTGAGTATCTGTCTGTCTTGGGTAGGCCTTTGCAGGTACTGCTGGAAAGCTCTAAGTCTCTAAATATTTGTGATGGGTGAAAAGTTGCAATCAAGAAGATAATTGCTACCTAAGCCTGTTTTTCCCTTTGCAGTGATATTAAAAGACATCTGTAAGAAAAATTATGTCTTCTATGTTCCAGCACTTTGCACTTTTCACCTCTATCAACCTTATAAGGCAGGAAAAAATTTCCCTGTTTTATGTATCTGGCCCAAGTTCATATACTGAGTCTAAAATAAGAAATCACACTGAGAATTATCTGAATTCAAAATGTTGGCTCTTTTCAACACATAGTATCTACTTCTGAAAATGTGAACTTTCTCATTAGGTTTAATCTGTTAAACTTCTCTATTTTTATGTGACAATACAAAAGAATCTTTAAATTCTTCTGATAAAGTAACATAATGTGTTAATTTTGATGACAGAGCCAGGTGAAAATGTCTAGATGGTTCAACCAAAATTCAGAGAGAAATTTATGTTAGGGCAAATCTCTAGTCTCAGGTCCACAATGTGCATATTTTTGCCCCTTTAGACGGAAAACAATATTTACCAACTTTTTTAATTGAAGAAGTCCATGTTCACCTCTAGAAGAACACTGCCAATTATGTGAATAGCATTAAAAACTCCAAAGCAAAGCTAACAAAAGTAGCATATTTTTATAAAACTGTAGAAGTTTGATTTAATCAGTGAGAATTTCTTCTTCACACAGATTTTTGTCATCTCTCTCAGCTCCAGAGGCCCCTTAATGACAAATTAGCAAGGTGTTACTGTCTTGAAACTAGCAGACATTTTAGCACATTGACATTCAGCATTGTGACCTGCTTCTTGCTAGACTGCTAATTAATATTTGCACTGGCTGCAGAATTAGCTTGTTTTTTAGACTATTTCACATTCAAAGACTACCTCCAAGGGAAGCAGGTTTTTTCTTGAAAATCCAACTTTAACTTTGTTTTATTAATATTTATAAGAAGAACCACTACAAAGTCTCTACTTTTGCTAGACCATGCAGGCATCTTGCACGTTTTGTACTGTCTCAACTGCACTACAGTCGGGCAAGATAAATAATATTGCCCCGATTTTGTGGTTTGGGAGACTAAGCCTCCAAAGTGCAAATAATTTGCCCAAGAGCATGTCATTGCTGAGGGCTGCAACTGAGATTCAAATCTTCTAATAGAATCCAAAGATGTTATTAAATGGACCAGACCATCATCATCCAGCTGAAGACAATCCACTAGACAAGGGAATAGAAATAAATTCAAACTTCAAGTTATGCACTGCTGCTATGAATGGAGTGTGTGTGCTGTTCCTCCACTCTGAAATTCACATGCTGAAGCCAAAATTCCTAATGTGTTGGTATTTAGATATAGGGCCTATGGGAAGTAATTAGGTTATGAAGGTAGAGTCCAATGAATGGGATCGGTGCCCTTATAAGAAGAAATAAGGGAGCTTGCTCTCCTCGACCACCCATCATGTAAAGGTACCATGATAAAACAGCCATCTGCAAACCAGGAGGGGCACCTTCACAAAACACCAGATCCGCCAGCGCCTTGACCTTGGATTTCCAGCCTCCAGAACTGTGACAAATAAATTTCTGAAGTTTAAGTCACCTAGTCAATAGTATTCAGTTAGAGCAGCATGAACTAAGACATTGCCTAAGCAGGAGTCCTACATTACTATAGTTTTCCTGCTCCAAAAAAGAAAAATAAGATGTTCTTCGAAACCCAGTGGTTTTACTGGAAGTTATGTTCTTACACCAGTGCTCCCCTGCTATCCCACCAGCATGCAGATATGATCACAAATAGCTTTCAAAATATAAAACAAAAACCACAGACATTCTGACTAGTTGGTGCTCAGGGCTGCACCAGCTATTAAATATTTTGTACAGCACTGAAAAAGAACAGGAAGTGCATCTTCCAGTGTTTCTTTGTGAAGACAAGAGAGTTTTCTTGATTCAAGACAATATAGTTGAAGATATATGAACATATATTCCATCCACTCACCTATATCTTTGTTGAAAGAGTTTCAAAAGTAAAATCAAATAGATACATATATTTTTATTGATTTCTTTGCAAAGTTACCCCAACATTAGCAAATTTTCCGACCTATATAAATTAGTTCCTTCTAAAATACTCTGACTACAAAAATAATATACAAATTCCTATTCTATTTTAAAACTTTGGGATACCAATGGAGCGGGTTTTCATATACGATCTTCTCCCAGCTCAGGCCTCATTTCCCTTTACATGTCTAATTTCTTCATGGGAAAACAGTAGGCAGAGGATGGTTTTACCTAGCTGAAGTTGGGAGGTCAGAAGACCTGAGTGAAGGGTGCCTTCAATCTGTGGTTATATACAGAAAGCTGGGAGGAAAAGATGGAGTGTTGCAAATTCCAAATTTCATAGAGTCAAAGACCATGTCAGTTTTATCCACTAAACTATACTAAGAACCTAGTACAGTGCCTGGCATACAGAGGAGCTCAGTAAACATGTGTTTCATGGATGCTAAGAAAATATCAAAGTGAAAACAAATATAAGGACTCCAAATCATGTGGTCAATTACAGAGATCCATGACCAGGAGTAAACAGAACAACAAACTGATCAATCAGAAAAGCAGTAAGCAAAGAGCTTCACGAGAGAGCTAGCAATGGGCAGGGAGGGGAGGTGGAGAAAGAGAGAAGGAAGACGGATGGACGGACGGAAGGAAGGAAGGAAGGAAGGAAGGAAGGAAGGAAGGAAGGAAGGAAGGAAGGAAGGGAGGGAGGGAGGGAGGGAGGGAGGGAGGGAATGGGAAGGGAAGGAAAGGGAAGGGAAGGAAAGGGAAGGGAGGGGGGAAAGGAGAGGGGAGGGAAAGAAATATATAAATGCCTAAGCCCAGGTCCTACATTACTATAGTTTTCCTGCTTCAAAATATATACAGAGATACATTTCTACAGACATAGATATAGATGTTTGTGATGGTTAATATTAGGTGTCATCTTGGTTGGATTGAAGGATGCCTAGATAGCTGGTAAAGTATTGTTTCTGGGTGTGTCTGTGAGGTTGTTGCCAGAGGAGATGGACATTTGAGTCGGTGGACTGGGAGAGGAAGACCCACCCCTAATGTGTATGCCAATCAGCTGCCAACTCAGCTAAAATAAACCAGGCAGAGGCAGGTGGGATAAGCTGACTTGCTGAGTCTTCTTTCTTCTTTCTCCTAGGCTGCATGCTTCCTCCCTCTCCTCCTGCCCTTGGACATCAGACTCCAGGTTCTTTGGCCTTTGGACTCTTGGACTTTGGACTCTTTTGATGGGGCCTCTTGGGCCTTTGGCCACAGTCTAAAGGATGCACTGCCAGCTTCCCTGCATTTGAGGCTTTTGGACTTGGACTGAACCACCACTGGCTTCTTTCTTCCCCGCTTACAGATGGCCTACTGTGGGATTTCACCTTGTGATCATGTGAGCCAATTATCCTAACAAACTCCCTTTCATATGTACATATATCCTATTAGCTCTGTCCCTCTGGAGAACCCTGACCAATACAATGTTCTTTTCTGCCCTAGATGAAAGACATACTGTTCATATAGGCATGTGTCTCTGGAGATAAAGCAAAATCTTATAGTAGTCATATGATTTTGGCAATATTTAGCCACAGCCACATAAATTTCATCTTCTTTGAGTTGATACTGGGAATTTATCAACTCAAACCTGAGCAGCTTAACAAAATCAAACAAGAGTCAGTTCCGCAGCTGTACAGAGCCCAGTGTGGATCAACGTGGGCTGAGACTCCTCTGGGAGTTCTCCTCCAAAAATCCATCCATTGAGGGGATCCAGCATCCTTTGAGGAGCATCTGCCAGCTTCAGGCTCCCCCAGATGCTCTATAGCCATTCAGCATGGAGAGAAGAGATGGTGTGGAGAACGCCACCGAAAGTTCAAAGAGGCTGTTCCTTCTTCCCATGATCCACTGAGCAACACAAGTCATGTGGTCCTGCCTTAGGACCTTCTAGCCCCAGCTGCCACAGGGCATACACTTAACATTCAGCTTCAGTTCTACTGGGCCCAAACTAGAACTAGCCTAAGAGGTTAATAATAAATAAAATATTGGATAAGTTTCCTATTGGATAAGCAAACTGGAGACTTTCTAAAGCTATTACATGGCAATAAAAGATGGATAGCATATATGCATGCTGTCTATGATAGACAACTGGATACAGAAAATGTGGCACATATATACCATAGAACACAATGCAGCCATAAAAAAGGTTGCGTTCATGTCCTTTGCAGAGACATGAATGAAGCTGGAAACCATCAGCTTCATCCTCAGCAAACTAACACAGGAATAGAAAACCAAACACTGCATATGCTCACTCATAAGTGGGAGTTGAACAATGAGAACACATGGACACAGGGAGAGGAACATCACATACCAGGGCCTGTCAGGAAGTGAAGGGCTAGGGGAGGGATAGCATTAGGAGAAATACCTAATGCAGGTGATGGGTTGATGGGTGCAGCGAACTACCATGGCACACATACACCTATATAACAAACCTGTACATTCTGCACATGTATCCTAGAACTTAAAATATAATTTTTTAAAAAGCCTGAAATCAGGCTTGAGATCCTATAGCACTTCCGTGTAATGATACTTCCTTTTTTCAGAAATGAATGGGAGTAATGATTATGAGGCAATTAGCTTGACCAAGATCACATTGCTACAATAGTAGTAATATTATGTTGCTATAATAATAATAGTGATAGTGATGATTGATGTTTATGATGGTGATAAACTATTTGAAATTTGTAGAAACAAGATATGCAGATTATATAACAAACATGTATTTTTGGACCAAAAAACAGAGATCAATCAAATAACTGTTGATTTCTTGTTTTAAGAAAAAGTTCAAACTGAGGTGGACGTTTTACCCATTTTCATTTTCATTACTTTTAGTATGCAATTAATGCATGGCTTTGTTGGAAAAATAGAAAACAAAAGGAAATGAAAGGGAAAGAAAGGAAAGGAAAGATTATGCTTAAGCCCTTTAGAAACAATGGGGTATTGACATCAACTTGCTTTGACTTCCGTTAACCTAATTGGAACAAGGGGATTTTATGTTCTTATAACAATTTTGGAGCTTGTCTTAAAATTTCCTATAGATTCCCAACAAACATGCTTATGTCATACAATACAAAAGTATTGCATATATGTTCTGTAATATTTTATCAAGTTGTCATGTGAGTAGATAAAACACCCACTATTATTTCAGTAGCTGTGTCATTCTACTGCATGGGCCTAGACTATTATTAGCTACACAGCCTTCAATTATTAAGATTACAGTTGATTAACTTTTGTTGTTACTTTAAAAAAAAAATCTTTAATGAACATCATTGTATACCCATATTTTAGTACTTGATCAATAATTTTCTTACAATCAATCCTTAAAAGCAGATCAAAACACTGATCACTTTTAAAGCCTTTGATGCCTGCCGCAGAGGTTACAGTGATTTGTTTTCACACAAGCTGTGTACGCGTACGCCAACCCCTCTCGCCCTCTTCAACACTGTATATTTTTATTCTATTTCATCATTGTCAGTCTTCACAGTAAAAGAAAATGGAAACTCACTGTTGACTAATTAAGACCACTCATTTCAAGTTATATTCAACACATACAAAATAAGCCCAAAACTTTAAGGTATTTAGATTTTACGCTACAGTTTTTTCTATGCTATTTAAAAAATTTTTTCCTTACCAAGTTCCTCCCCACTTTCTGCATTTCTTGTTTCTTTCCCCTCTGAATGCTTAACATCTACTTCTAAAAGAACCTAGAGGATATATCTCTAGAACTGCACGTTTCCTGGCTACCTCTCTGCCTCAGAAGCACAGGGACAGCAGAGCCAAGGAAACAGATTGCACTACAGAGTCCCTACCTCTTAGGAATTCCTAGGAGAAGAGACCCAGGTGTCTTGGCACTTAGGATGCTCCAAACTGAGCAATGCACAGGCAAACACAATGGCTGCAACCACCAGCTCCCCGATGGCCCTTTTATTGGGAATAATTGACTATTTTCATTTAAAGTTAGTGATCACCTATTGAAAATGTACTGTTAGTGGTTTTGCAAAAATTCATTCATTTTCCAAAAGACAAAGTACTGGGGACTGAAGGAGAGGCATCTCCCCTCACCTTGGCTGATAGAGTTTCTCCTTGGCAGGAGGTTCTTACACAGGAATATCTGCCCTCGTGGGTGGTCAGAAAGACCAGCAGACACCTCGGCAGTCAATGGATGCTTGAAGCGCCTGTCTGTGAGTCTCACAAGGTATGGGGGGAGATATGTGACTTCAGCCTGAGCCTCTCAAAGAGCGCCAACCTGGATGGATATTGGAACCTTGTGGTGCAGAACTTGGAGTGTCCTGAGTGTGTTGTTCCCTCCTAAATGGAACACCTGGGGCAGCCAGCCTGCTCACACCTGGGTTCTTTATCAACAGGCATGAGCTGGTGAAATATTAACACCCGGAGACGCTTCCTCCAAGGAAGATCGTCAGTGCTCAAAGATGGAAGGAGATGGATCACTTGTCATTTCAGAACTGAATCCAGAAGTTATTCCTCAAATGGTAATGCAAATAAACCAAACCCCACAGGTTTTAAAGATCTCTTGCAATCTTTATAATAGAAGAAACACAGAATGTTTATAATGGAACAAAGAGAGACAGTTGGTGAAAGACACATGGGCACCAACTGAGCTGGAGTTCACCCAAATAGAGAAAGAAATACTGATCCCACCCGACTCCCACCCCCACCTTCCTCTGCCCGCTCATCAGGTAACGAGCTGAGCTAAGCAGAGCAGAGGGAGGAGAGGAAGCCTTTTTAGCAATGTCCTTGGTGAGAATGAGGTCATTATGGTGATATTTTAGCAACTGAAATTAAAAATCAAGGACTTTCTAAAAATTATTAAAAGAACACGATAAAGGAACATTTTAGCACATCTTGCCATGAGCCCACGAGGCATGGCACCTGCAGAAGCTGACCAGCAGAGTTCAGCTAAGAGAGTATGAGAAATCAGGGAAAGGCTGCCATAGAGATGGTTATCTTAGTCACACTTGGCTGCTGGAATTAATTTTAGAACCCCATGCTACAGACAGAGCTTGTAGTTGTGCATGAATAGGTTTAATAAAATGTGTAGAGTGTTTTCCTCCTCAGTCCTGAGTGTGGGTTTGGTCCTTCTCAATTCTCTTGCCATCTTCAGAAAGTGTTGAGTTAAAGAGGTCCTTGGATATTGTTAGAAATAGGTATTTGATCTGCTACAAACTGAATTTTTGGCCCCTGACGTCAAAATTCAGATAGGAAAAGAAGGCAAACAGATTACTTTTGTGTGTGTGCGTGGCGGAGGTTGGGGCGGACAGAGTCTCACTCTGTTGCCAGGTTGGAGTGTGATCTCAGCTCATGGCAACCTCCACCTCCCAGGTTCATGCAGTTCTCACGACTCAGCCTCCCAAATAGCTGGGACTAGAGGTGCGCACCACCAGGCCCAGCTAATTTTTGTATTTTTAGTAGAGACGGGTTTTCACCATGTTGGTTAGGCTGGTCTTGAACTCCTGACCTCAGTTGTTCCACCCACATCAGTCTCCCCAAATGCTGGGATTACAGGTATGAGCCACTATACCCAGCTACAAAGAGATCACTTTAATCATACTCCGAGAAGACAGCCTGGACAAGCTGTGTGGAGGCTTGGTCTCAAGGAAGTTGCCTGTTGTGTCAGGCACTCTGTGCTACCTCCAGTCTGCTCCTTCGTTTTGCCTGTGGCTTGAGTGGCTGTTATATCCCAGGATATTTCTCTTACAGAGCAAGAACCATGAGGGTTAATCCAAAGTAAGTCTATCCTTCTGGCAGTTCCAAACTGAATAGGTGGGGCTAGTTAAGCAGGATCACTGCTTGTCTGAAATCAGAAGTGGAGATTTGAAGTACTTCTACCCATAGATTAACATGGATCCTGTTCTCTAAACCAGCTTCAGTCTGGATGCAGGGAACGGAGGGAAGGGAAAACATGAAGGGGGAGAAAAGGAGCAAAAAAGAATACGACTCATTTAGAATGAAAGCTCGCCCAAACCATAAAGGGTCACCTCCAGCTACTTCTGTACTATTGTAACATATATTCCCTGTAACGTTCCATGTAAACTATTGCTCATTCCACATCTTTCCAGAGTGCTGTAGGTACACGTTTTAGGGGACACCTCAGCAGCGGCAGGGCAGGGTCTCTAGGGATTTTGTTCAACCGTAGTCCGCTTGCACCTTTCTGATGGACACCCAGCAAAATTCACAGTGCCTCGGTCTGTCCTGGGAGTACGGATGAAGGCAGAGTAACTACAGAAATTCCACTTTGGAGTTAAGGAATTTATTCCCTGAACCCAGACAAATATTTGAGCAAAATAACATAGGGGTATCACTAACCTTCTTGTATACGGTGATTTCTCTTTCTGATGGAGGTGAATTGCCTTTCCTGCATGGAGGGGCAGCGGTTGTAGCAGAATCGAATGAGAAATAGCTTCAGGAAAACCCAGAGACTGAGATCTGGACTCCATTAGCCACAAAACTAGCTTGAAACATGTGTTTCCCCAGTTTTCCTGACCACTCTAGGCTTGCCTGAAAATAAGGCTGTTGAACTAATTTGGGAATGATATTGGGACTATGCAGCCCCGTGATGTCACTTCTCTCTCCTAGTTCCTTGACAGGCATTGATAATTAAGATCAAAACTCTTGTCTACTTAAGTGGGATCAGGCTTCAGGATCCTACACAGGACAGCACTCCAAACAACCCCTAACATTGACCACGGTGCCTCATGGGATAAGACATCCAGTTACCTCTGACAGTCAAGGTGCCTCTAGCCGTGAAGCTGTGTCCATCTGGAAGCAGGACCAAGTATGAATTCACCTCATCCATCTATTATGAATAAACTCTTAGTTAACATGTATTAGACATTTGCTGTACATAAGGGCGTATATTCATTCTCTCCCTTAATCCTCACAGCAGCCCCATCGCGTAGATAGTGTTATAAATTCTATTTCTCAGATTCAGAAGATGCAGCTTGGAAAGATGAGATGACTAATTAAGGTTACACAGCTGGCTCCAGATTCAGAATTTTAGCCCCATTTTGGGGATGTGGAGTTTGAGCTAGTCAACCGAGACAGCCTCCATACAGGAAAAATACAGGAAAATGTATCTGTTCCCTCCATACAGGAAAAATACAGGAAAAATGTATCTGTTCCCTCTGAGGGATCCTCAGCACCTAGCACTTTTTAATTCACAAATATTCTGATTTCTCTTCCCCTTGATAAAAATGAGGTCTCTGTCCTGGTGTGTTGCAGATGCCACAGCCCTGCCTTAGTGGGCCTGGCTTGCCTGTTAAGAATGAGCCACCTAATGCACGTGGGGCTTCAAAGCAAGATGAGGGGTGGTAGGTGCACCAAACCACAGTGGCACATGTGCACCTGTGTAACAAACTGGCACGTTCTGCATAGGTATCCCAGTAAAATACAAAATTTTAGAAGAAAGAATGAGCCACTCTACTAAACAGCAATTCCAAATCCCAACCCACCCTTCAGCACAGGCCTTGCTGGGGATGACGGACACTGCTTGAGAAGTTGATGGATCATGCTCTATGCCCATCTGGTCTCCAACTCCAGGCTCTCCCAAATTTTCTTCATTTCTTTTGTTTTCTCTATTTAGATGTGAACACAATGTGCTTAAATTCTATGGCCATGTGCTAAGCTGTATGTTAGCATGTCAAGGTCCAATTAACTGGCATGGCAGTTTTACTGTGTAGCTAAAGGTATACAAATTCTGACTTCTTAAAATTTTGTGATGTTTGAACTTTAAGTGAATGATCATGTTTGCAAAGAACACAGCACATTTTGGAATAAAGATAGGGTTTTGAATGTCAAATCCATGACCACCTTTCCCAGTGGGGTTGGCCCAGCCACACCAAATGCCCTGGCCACAAGGCATTTGAGTTCACTTAAAAACGCTGTGTTCTGCAAAGAGAACAGGGAGAAGTCATGCTGACGCATGCCACAT
This sequence comes from Chlorocebus sabaeus, assembly GCF_047675955.1. Lineage (NCBI taxonomy): Eukaryota > Metazoa > Chordata > Mammalia > Primates > Cercopithecidae > Chlorocebus > Chlorocebus sabaeus. Next base: position 7,053,560 of record NC_132917.1, on the reverse strand, counting down.
TATCCCTGTGGTTCAAGCTATGGCACATATATAGAAGAAATAGTGGGGCCTAGCAAAAGATGGCTTTGCTCCTAGCTCCACCACTCATGACCTGTGTCCTTGGGCAAATCACATAAACCTGCGAGCTCCAGCATACAAGCTTCTTGCTGAAAGCGTCCTCAGGAGAGCTAATCCTGGAGTGCCAGACACCAGCACGTGCACAGCAAAATTCCCTGTGTTCCCCTGAGGTTTGTGGTCCAGAAGACAAGGAGGGGATTCGGTCACTGCTCCTTTACATCCTTGGGAGGCCAGGACAGCAGCCCTGGGGCTGCAGGATGGATGAGATCATGAGCGACCGGAGATTGGGGCCAGCCCCATGGTCTCTCTTCCCAAGGGATGGGTGCTCAAAGTCCTGGGCTCAGTATTTAAAGACACGCTGATAATTTACAGCCTTTTATGAGGTTTCACATTCATTTTGGAATTTCTTTTGCCAAGTTTGAATCTCACGTTGGGCCTTTTCTCTTACGGGTAAAAATATCTCTGGGCTGGTCCGGCCCTGGAAGCAGCAGGCTTTTCTGCTGCAACAGTGACACCTGCTGTTCAGGACAAAGTGGGTGCGTTCTCAAAGAAAATTCTCTGTGGGGCCAAGATTACTTTCAGATTTCCAACATCTGGAAGCAGAAATCGATTCATTTTGTGGGGAATAAATACTGCTGTGCTGAACAAGCAAAAATCAAATGAGAGGCCAGGGATTGGAAGAAATAAATAAAAGGAAAGAAAATGTCTGCTGGGTTGAGAAACAAAGGAATCAAAGACCCCTCTGGCATGGTACAAAGCAGCCTGGTCATGGGTCTGCCCTGCCAGAAAAGACTAAACAAGAGGTGGCCCTCTCCACCCAGGACAGTCAGAGCTGTCCCTGGGCAACTCCGTCAAAACACAGGACACTGAGACCAGGCATCCTTAGAGCAGAGTCTGCCCATAGTAGAGCGGTCTCCTGCAGATGGAACTGCTGAGGCCCCGTCGTCATCGGGTGCGGGGAGGGAGAAATGAGAAATGGCCTCACTCTTCTGTCTACCCTGCATTGTGAAAAGGAATCCTGTTTGCTCCAGGCTCACCAGAGTTCACCTGACATTGCAGACACATTCAACAACACAGCTCCGATTGCTTTAACGCCTTAGAAATTCAAACAGGAAGCATTTGGGCATCTACGCCTATTTCCCATTTGCCCTGTATCTTAGGAAACAATTCTGTTATTACTATTTTAATTTCCCTTAACTTTTAAATAAGGCAGGATTTGAAGTTTCTGTGATTTTTCAACATCTTATCGTATAGATTTTTTTAAGATAATCTTTGAAACGACCTGTTTTCCAGGTAGTCATGGAAATACTTTCAAAATGATTATTTTGGGGTTCCAAAAATATTTTCTCAGCTATATGTATATAAAGTTCAGCTTTCATTTTGACCCTCATAAGGAATCCATTAATTACATGCCACAAATACCTAAAAAGGAAGAGTCGTAGTTTGGTGGCAGGAGTGACAGAGCACTGTCTGCAGCTGGATGTCCTGGGAGATGTCTTCAACTCTCCAAGTTGAGTCATCGTTCTGTGTGCACCAAGTCAAGAAATCAGAGTATAACTCAAGAGTTTTTAAACTTTTAAAGAAATCGGTTGAATTTGTTTTGCATATACAAAACACAATCCTGCATAAAAGTCTAATTATAAAATCGGACAAGATGAGGGTCCCTACTTTTCCCCAAAGCAGCCTTGAAAAGACTCCCTGGCAGCATGGGGACCCTCAGGGGCAGTTTGCCCAGCACAGGACAAGCCACCCTGATCTCCAGCCCGGGGTGCTTTCAAGCTCCAGGACCCCACATCTGCATCTCATCTAGAGAATGAGGGTGCCTCAGCCTGCTGGGCTCCTTCACAGTCACTGTGAGGATCCAGGGTGTCCGTTCATCTGAGAAAGCATTAATTAATGCCAAAAGATAAACTAATATTGCACTGTTTAAGAGGAAAATAATAACTTTACTTCCGTAGGTCTCTCCTTTCACAACTATAAAATAAGAGCTTTTGATTAGGAGAAAATCATTAATAAAACATTGTTATCTTCGGACAATATGTTAAACACAGTCATTTTCTTGGCTTCTCACATTGGCTTGCTATGACATGCATCTTCAGCTCCAATTTTTGGTTGACGAAACAGGCCCAGGGAGATTTTGGAAGTCAGCTACCAGCACATAGCGAGGCTGGTTCTCATAGCAAGGCTGGCTCCCGTGTCCCTGCGACGTCTAGTGAATGCTCCATGAGTCCCTGATCCCACACCCCCACCCACGCTAGCCCAGAGCTCTGTAATTCTGCCATTCTCTGAAACTTTGTGCTCACGTTCTTATAATGGAGAGTCGTAGCTTTGCACATGGATGTAAACCTGATAAGCTGCGATTCCAACATATTGTGCGTTAGTTAGCACAGCACTCCCCTCTCAGGCTAGCATACATAAAATATGAGCATCCCTAATGAACAGCAGCTGTACCACAGAGCCGGCTGTGTCTCCAGGCAGAGTCTCTTCAAGGTGTTTCTGCCACGTCTTCCCCGGCCGTCTTGACTCCCCTACCCCAGACGTGTGGTTTTAGTCAGTGTCTGCTGGAATTGCATAGGAACCTGCTCGCATTCCCTGGTACGCCTGGACTAGATGTTACAGGCAGACTTCATTTCCCCCCCCCCCCCCCCCCCCCGTCTAATTCTCCTCCCTTATTCATTTTAATTTCATTGATTTGCCCCTTATCACTTAATACACTTTCTTACTTATTGGCATCTGGGCTGAAGGCTGCAACACAAACAGCAAAAGACCAAATCAAGATTTTAAAAAAAAAAAAAAAAAAAAAAAGAGCAAAATATTCCCATTTCAGATGGAAGAGCAGATGGGGCTCTTGGCACTTCAGAGGATTTAAATTGACCCTCTGCACCAAGCTAGGGGAAGACAGACTGTCACTGCTGACGAGTAGGCACTAAAGAGACATGCTTTCCCTCTGAATATGCAGTAGCATTTTGGAGTTCTTTTTCCCTCTGCAGTGTAGGATGAGAAGGAGCCACAGGATGGATTCGGACTCTGTGGGAACCTGAAAATGCAGCTGGGGAACAAAGACAGCCCTGGGCGCAGACTCTGCTCTTCCCCATTCCAGCTTTGTGCTATGGACCTGTCTCTCTCTGACTCTCTGTTTTGTCATTTGAAGATGGGATTACAACCACCTGCCTCTCGGCATGATTGCATGATATAAGATAAATCCATGGGAAAGTGCCCAGCTCAGTGCCTTGCACATAATAGGTGTTCAATAAATTTGGCTTCATTTTCTTTTTTTCTTCATATGTGTCAAGAGATGTGAATTTTTTGGAAACTCTTTCTTCACAACTTTTTCTTTTCACAGCTGGTAAAGACAAGGACCAGGTGGGGAGCTCTGACCTTCCCTTGGATGACATTTATAAAATACGCTCTGTCTATTCATAGGACAAGTGTGATCAGCATTTGAGACAGGAGAGCCTTATTTTAAACAGGTTGTGAGCTCGCCTGCAAATCTTCAAAATATGGGAATCTTGGACAACCCTGAGTCACAAATCTTGAAGCTGTCCTCCTGTTCAGTTATCAGAATACGCTCCAAATCTCTCTGTCTATCCATTTGCAGCTATTCCAAGCACTGACTTCTTTTGATTGGTGTAAACTGTTCATTTCAATAATTAAAATACGGCTTCAAACAATCAAACTCTTTCTGCCTGTTACTAAAAAAATTGCATAAAACAAGACTACCTAAATTAGTGAAAAGATGATTATACAATACTTCAAAATCAAAGAAATCCTTGGAGAGATTTATAAATGAACGTGTTTATTGTGAGAAAGATTACGAAGGAAGAAACGGGAAGAAGAGATGGGGCACAAAGAGGAAAAGCAATGACAATGAAGGGAGATGGAAACATTCTGTGTGCAAGCTCTCTTTGAGCTTTTTGCCAGACACTTACACTTCTCTGTTTCAAACCTTTCATGGGAACCCCATTGCCCACAAAATGAATTCAACCTCTAAGGTAAAGCACATAGGGACTTTTCTGATTGGTTTTGTCCTGACTGTTCTCAATTAATTCTTGATTATCTCTTGCATGCTCCTCTACTGATACTTCACCTCACCAAACAATCCCATTCCCCAGATTATGCCCAGCGTAGCTGACACATGGACGGTGCTCAGTGTCTGTTGTTTATCCAAATAAAAAAATAAATAAAAACAGTTGTATGTTAAATTCAATTGTTTATTAAGGTCACAGAAAATCTTAGAAATTGGAGCCTCCACTTACTTCTGAAAGCAGTCGTCAGAAGAGAAAATGAAAAAAGAAAAGCTAATTAGAATCCCAGACAGAGAATGCACTCCAGTCCAAGGGCTCCACCCTGAGCAGCGAAACAACACTCCTCTGTCCAGGTGGGATACCAGGTGTTTACATGATGGAGAAATTGAACCAGAGTCTCTAGATTTAGAGCTAGCTGGTAAAGAGGAGAAAGAAGATAAAGTATGAGGCTGAAGACACAGGAAATAAATAAGTCATCATAACAAAGAGGAAGTCTTCCCAACCTCCTTCTTTCCTTGGGTCTCAGCACAGCCCAGGCAGGCGATGAGAGAATTGATCTGGAGAATGGAAGAGCCCAACATGTAAGACATAGTCCTAGGGCACAATCCTATCTATCCCAAGCACCATGACTCTAAGTGAAGCTTGCCGATTAATAAGCCACACATACACATAGACCTTCAAATCAGCTTTTTAGTACTTGAGTTTTTAAGCAGAAAACCAAGCAGCACTAGCCATTTGAGGAAAGCCTCCAACATGAAAGACAAATCAAAACATAAGAGCAGAGAAAAAGAAAACGGAGGCAATACAATGAGTAGAAAAAAACTTCTAAAAATAGATTTAATATCCTCAAGGAGATAAGATACTGTATTCATGAAACTAGAACAGAATCCTATTAAAATCAAACAATAAGAGAACCAGAGAGCTCTATATTAAAATAGCTTTTATAGAAATTAAAACTATAATAGATAAAATTTAAAACACAAGAAAAGGGCTGGAAGCTAAGTTTGAGAAACCCTCCAGGAAACTCAAGAACTACAGAAGATGGGAAATAAAAGCTAAGAAAATTAAAAAAAAAAAAAAAAAAAAAGTATAAAAAAATTAAAGATCTCAAAATTAAGAATTCCAGAAAGTACAGAGTAAATTGAAGAGAATTATTAAATAAATGATCTAAGAAAATCTCTCAGAAGCAAAGTATTTTGATTTTCTATTGAAAAACTGTGATGAGCTGAATAGTAGCCCTTGAATGATATCTGTGTCCTAATTCCTAAAACATGGCAATGTTAATTTTTTGAAAAAAGATTTTTGAAGATGTAATTAAGTTAAGAATCTTGAGATGATTGGTGTAATGCAGCCACAAGCCAAGGAATGCTGTCAGCAAACAGAAGCTGGAAGAAGCAAGGACGGATCCTCCCTTGGAGCTCTTGGGACAGCCCTGACAACACCTTGATTTCCATACAGCAATATGATTTCAGACTATGAGACTATGAGACTGTGAGACAATAAATTTCTTTGTTTTAGGCCAGTCTATGATAATTTTTGCAGCCACAAAATGAAAATGATGAAAGTGAATAATAAGAGAATCATAGAGCTATATATTAAAATAGAGTTTTTAATTATGGAAATTAAAACTATAATAGACAAAATTTAAAACACAAGAAAAGGGTTGAAAGCTAAGTTTGAAAAAAATCTCCTGGAAATTTGAACACTATAAAACCATAGAACTATAAAACCATTAAAACTACAGAAGAGGCAAAAAATAGGAAAAGGTAAGATAATAAAAAGGTTACTTGAAAAAAATTGAAGACCTTAAAAATAAGAATTCCAGAAAGTGCTTTACTCGATAAATGAAAGAAAAGAAAGAAAAAAATCCAGAGCAAGAAACATCAAAGCAAAATTTCAGAATATTAGGAATTAAGATAAGAGACTAAAAGCTTTCAGAGGAGAAGCAAGTGTCTCCAAAGGAACAAGACTCAGATAGGAACCAAATTTATCAAACCTAAAAGTGATTACTACAACACAATGCAGCAATATCAGGAGAATCTAATATTCTAAATTGAAGCCATTTCTGATTTAGAATTATAGATCCAAGCAAACAAAAATATTAGCCCCAAATAAGTTTGTTTTTCATGCAATGTGTCACTAGATTTACCCCCTCTGCCAAAGTTCTCAATAAGAGACCAAAAGATTTGCTCCAACAGCTGAAGGAGGAGACTCCAAACAAAAGAGGAAGTCATTTAGAAAACAGGAATACCAAAATATTTGTGATATAAAATAATTTTACAGGAAATTGGTAAATTAAAGTCCCAGTTGACACCAATGCTACAGACCCAGTGAGGAGCTGTCCCTGTTCCAGCAGGAGATGGAAGATCTCAGAGGGGTGTCTCAAAAGGCAACAATGGGATCAATATATTTTCTATGGAGTTGACTACACTGAATGGGATTCTAAAATTCATTACAAAAAGAATCATTGCTGGGTACATAAGAAAAAAATCATTCTTTAAATGAAAAATATACATGAGGAGCATGTGGTTTGACCTTCAAATTCTCATCTTCCGTAGTAGAAGTCAATAGAGAAGTCTTAATTTTTTTTAAAAAAAGGAATAATCATATTGTTTAGAAATCAGATGTTTTATACCAGATTGCTACAAGGGCTTGAATTAGTTGTCTCTGGGACCTAAGAGAGCTATGACAAAAGCCTGCAGTGTTTTTTGGTTTTTTTTTTTTCCCTAAGCTTTCTATTACTCTGAGTTTTTTCAAACCATGCACACTTGTTACTAGGATTTTTAAAGAAAGAAATCATGGATCCCTCTCTGCAATAATAGGTCTCTCTCTTTCTATTAAAGAAATCATGAGTCTTTACATGAGTCATGATCCAGTCTTCTCTTTTCATATGCAGATTAAATATCCCTTATATGAAATGTTTGGGACCAGAAGTGTTTCAGATATTGAGGTTTTTTGGATTTTGAAATATTTGCAGAAATACATACCAGTTGAGCATTCCCTAATGCAAACATTCAAAATTTGAAGTGCTCCAATGAGAATTATCCTTAAGCATCATGGCAGTGCCAAATGTTCCAGATTCTGGAGCTTTGTGGATTTCAGATTTTCAGATCAGACATGCTTAACCTGTATTATGTATATACTGGTGTGTGTGTGTGTGTTTGTGTGTGTGAATTCTTTTCCACATTATTAAAATGTGGTTCAAAAATGCCCATTAAAGGTGATGAAACCAAAGTGTGGAGAAACTAATCCATATATCCATGGTAGTAGAATAAGAAAGTCTATGATCTATGACTATTCTAATCTGATATTTTATCCTGTGAATCCAGGCTTCCTCAGTGTTTGTTTCCTTTAGCCAGGACAGGCCTTGCTTTCTTCAACCCTATCAGCTGCTCTCTCTGTATTGGCTGTCACCATCCTCACTTGACAGGATCAGGCTAAAGGACGTTTGCAGACACTGACTGCATCAGGCTGGGCAGCATTCTCAAGGGTGTTTTGCAGGCAACAGATTCAGCTTCCACCTTGGACCTGTCAAGATCTTTCAAGGTTGGGGGCCAAATGGAGCTCAAAGGCACACAGGTCTTAATATGAATTCAAGTGAAGTGGATTCCTGTCCAGTTGTTCATTCAGACAAAGAAGAAACATGTGCCTCTATCTACCCTGCCAAGGATATTGTATTAGTCTGTTCTCTTGCTGCTATAAAGATATTATCTGAGACTGAGTAATTTGGAAAGGAAAGAAGCTGAACTCACCCACAGTTCTGAAAGGCTGGGAGGCCTCAGGAAACTTACAATCATGGCAGAAGGTGAAGGGGAAGCAAGAGAAACCTTCTTCACAGGGCGGCAGGAGAGAGAGAGCAGGGGGCAGTGCCACACTTCAACCATCAGATCTAGTGAGAACTCACTATCACAAGAACAGCATGGGGGAAATCCATCCCTATGATCCAATCACCTTCCACCAGGTCTGTCTTAGTCTGTTCATATGCTGTTAATAAAGACATACCTGAAACTGGGTAATAAAGAAAAAGAGGTTTAATGGACTCACAGTTCCACGTGGCTAGGGAGGCCTGACAATCATGGTGGAAGGCAAAAGAGAAGCAAAGTCACATCCTACGTGGCAGCAGGCAAGGGAGAGCACATGTGCTGGGGAACTCCCCTTTATAAAACCATCAGATCTCGCAAGACTTATTCACTATCATGAGAACAGCATGGAAAAGACCCGCTCCCATGATTCAAGTACCTTCCACTGGGTCCCTCCCACAACACGTGAGAACTGTGGGAGCTACAATTCGAGATTTGGGTGGGGACACAGACAAGTCATATCAAGATCGTGCCCTTGTCATGTGGGGATTACAATTCCAGATGAGATTTGGTTGGGAACACCGAGCCAAACCATATCAGATATAAAGTAGGGATACAAGATATGTTACATACTGTCTTTCCCCTCAAGATATCTAAAGGACAGAAATTAATTTTCCATTAAGTAAAAAAAAAAAAAAAAAAAGCCAGACACAGTGGCTCATGCCTGTAATCCCAGCACTTTGGGAGGCCGAGGCAGACAGATCACGAGGTCAGGAGATTGAGACGATCCTGGCCAACATGGTGAAACCTCATCCCTACTAAAAATACAAAAAAATTAGCTGGGCATGGTGGCATGTGCCTGTAATCCCAGCTACTCAGGAGGGTGAGGCAGGAGAATCACTTGAACCTGGGAGGCGGAGGTTGCAGTGAGCCAAGATCACGCCATTGCACTCCAACCTGGGCAATGATAGAGCGAGACTCCGTCTCAGAAAAAAAAAAAAGAAAAGAAAAGAAAAGAAATTTAGACACTAAAATATTAGAGCCCAGAAGAAGAAAAAATCACTTTGAGCTAATCAGAAAAGGCCTCCTGGAGACAGTAGCATTTAATTTGTGTGATAATGAATTGGCAATTTTGATCGTATTCCAACATTCCCACTGTGAAATGCCTTGTCCTTTCCCCTTGCCCTTCCTTACTGGCTGGCCTGGCAACCTCCTTTGTACTCCACAAGGCCCCCTACCAATATTATTCTAAGACCCTATCACTATTGCACACAGTTCTGTTTCCTCTCTGGGCTCTGAACCCCTTCAGTGTTTGGGATTTCTCTAAACCAAAGACTAAAGAGAGTGCTTGGCACTTATTTGCATCTACAAAAATTATGTACCGTGAAAGGAAATGGCATGCCTGTTCAGGCTCTTTAGTTCAGCTCCTATCAAGGTCTCTGTGCTATTGAACTGGACCATCGGAATTCCAGAGGGGAGTAAAGACATTTTCACAGAGAGGTGTTTCCCCATGGTTCAGTGCGGCCTGCTGTGTGCTGGGCCTGATTTAGGACTTGGTGGTGGCTGCACAGACTCACGGACCATTTCCAGGCCCATGGGTGGCCAAGCTGGTCCAGTAAAACGCAGTGCAATCAATGGCTAATGCAATAGATGTTTGTGATCAGTCGTTTCAAAAAATGTTTCTGAAATTAAAATCCGAAGTAAATGAAAATGAAGGTGTTTTTCCTCTTAATTCAAGACCAAGCTTTCTCAATGGACTCCTAAGACCCCTGGAAGCTGGGAGCCGGAATGCCAATCTTAAGATATATCCTGGGGGATTGTGGGGATTCAATCTGCTCTTGGATGAAAGAGGCAGGTCTTCAAGACTGAAAGCCCCAGCCACAGGGGCTCACATCACAGGCCTGAGAATTGTAACCCAGGGTGGAAGAGTTGAGGTGTGTGCTTGTTTGTCTTTGGGAGCATTTTTCCTGATGTTGGGGAAGAGGAGAGCTTATGTTTCCACTCCTACCCACACCAGCTGCCACGGAGCAGCAATGAAGCCCCTACGGTGCAGTGCTGTGGCCACAGATCACTGAGCCGGCCCCAGCTGCAGACGGATGCAGCAGCTGGTCCAGAGAGGTGCTGCGGCTGACTCCCCCCAACACATACACATGCACACAAATGCATGCACATGCACACACACACGCACGCACACACACACACACACAGGCTTGGGGCTCAGGGAAGCAGCTCACTGCCTCCCTCGCCTCCCTCCCCAGATTTATGAAGCAGGAAGCAGCCAGCCAGAAAAGCAAAACAGAAGAGACCCAACTGCTCCTGTGTTTATTTTTCTTAAAGCCAACATACACCTAACCATTCCTTAGCTACTAAACAATATAACTACCTGCCACCTACAGCCCTGTCGGGAAGCTGACTCTCCTGAACCTGTCACCTGGACACAAAGGATAGTGCCATGTGCAATGCCATCACTAACGTCCAGTTCTCACAGGGCCCCACCACGGTGGTCTGTGTGAAAGCAGGGCTGGGAGGTGGCAGTGGCACGTGTGGGTGCCTGCTCTGAGCCGGCCTCCTGACGGGAACTTCCAGGTTTAATCCCCAAGTGCTGCCTGAGAGCCAGAGGGGAAGGAGGGTTGAACATTCTTCTCAGCCTGGAGGTGCCCCTCAGCAGGGGGTATGGGGTATGGGGCTGTTTTTAGAGATAGCAGTGACCCCCAGACCTTCCTTATGACCTTCTAGGTGAACCATTTAATCCCTGGTGTTTCCACTCTCATTAACTGAGGCTCGGATGTTCTTTGTGGTCTCATATGATATCCTGTATAGAGCTCAAAAACTCAAATTATATCTCAAATGGAACACCAGTTTCTCATTTTACATGTGAGAAAATTAAGGCCTTGAGAGTCCAACCACACAGCTTGCCCAAGCTCACACAATTACTTTGACAGAGAGCAGAAAGTAGAACTCAGCCTTTTCATAAATACCCGTAGTCTTTATGCAAATTTTTCTCTTGAAGGCAACCCAGTGGCACCACCCCTGCTTCAAAAGAAAATTAATGATGTGTCAAATACATAGCATAAGTTCTCAAGTTCCGCAACGTGGTCCTATGAGCCAAAAGTTAAGATTTTTAAAACTTTTCTAGGTCAGCTATTCATGGATGGAATAAAGATGCATTGATTACAGTAAATATACAGACTCTAAATTTTTTTAAGTATAAAGGAATTTTACGGAACCCGAGGCTTTAAAATTACTGTATAAATATCTGGATTTGGGGAATAAAAATGGAGTGTTAGGGGGAAACAAAGATTATTGGTATATTTCAGGGTGGGAGAGACTTGATAACCGCCAACGCGTCTGTTACCTGGCTGGATTCTAACCAGTCAAGGGGAAGGCCACACCCACATGCCAGCACAGAGCTTTAGGCAGCTCTTCGGCATCCCAGCTCTCCTTGTCTGTCTCATTCCACTAATGTTCTTTTAGGAGCCTGGACTTAATTCCTTACATGATTCTTTCTCTCTTTTCAAATAAGAAGGAGGCTGAAGTGTGGTTGCTGGAATTCCACTGTCACAGATGGAAAGGGAGGTCTCTCCACCCAAAGCAGAACTATGCAAAAGGCTGATATCCCAGAAGGGAAAAATAGCTAATCAACCCACATTTTCTTATCCATAAAATAAATGTATAAATGTATGACATCTACTACACAGAATCATGGACCTTTATAGGAATGCACAAGTACATAGCATTACGCCAGGTGTATGGATTTTCACACAGAATAGGGCTAAGACACGTCTCAGGACCAAAGAAGACAGCCAGCCGTCTACCCGATAGAAAGAACTGAGCTATGAGGTGAGTGGTTGGACTCATTGCCTGCATCATGGCCTGAAGCGGGGGTTCTGTGTCTATCTGATGGAGTTAAGATGGACAGCAATTTTCACTTAGGCCAGTTTCCTATAAAATGGGTTTCCTTCCATGACACTGAATTGGAGTCATCCATTTGCTTGGTCCTCTCACTCACTGGATTACAACTTTCTTAAGTAGAGGTTAGCTAGCTCATCCTCATGTCTCACTGCGTCCAGCACAAGTTTCAGCATGGAGTACGCCCTTGCCAATGGCAACTGAATAAATAGATGTTTGAAATTGTACATGTTGTGCTCTCTCTATCTCTCAAGTTTAAGGAATTTTTACTGTTAGGTGTTAAAGATCTTAAAATAATCCTCATGGCCAAATCAAGCTTTTGAAAGATGAGCACCTTGGCTGTTTCAGAATGGAGTAATCTTGGCTTCTCTGCTGTGGCACACTGTTGTTTGTTCTAAGAACTGGAACGCTGGCTCTCGAAAGTCACTGCATGCTGATATGATTGGGAGATGAAAAGACAATCCTGTTGTCAAGGTCTGAGCCCAGAGTTTCTTTCCTAGTCTCTGGGGCACGGCCTTGTCCTGGATATGCTTAGAAGCTCCTAGACTCTAATGCATAGTCTAGATTAAGGACCAATGGACAAGAGGGCGAAATGGTCCTCATTTGAAAAATAGGCTACCTCACCCTGTCCATTTGCTTCTGGACGCACTGACAACAACAAGTGGAACTTCCTGCTTATGACACACACTGTTGTAGAAAGAATGTGGCTGTTAACAGTCATGGAGATATAAACTGAATTTTTCATTAGGTGCTCACAAATATTTTTTAAACTCATCAAAAGAAGGATGGCTTCCAGCAATCATATGTCCCTCAGGACACTCTGCACGTAGTAGGAGCACATGAATCATTTATAGAATTAAAATGAAACAAGACCAAAGAATCATGACTTCTGAAATTTTTCTCCTAGACTTTCTATAAAATCTCTGACATTCACCTGTGTATGGAGTAAGCAGCGCTCACAGCCAACAGCTGCAGCATCTCTAGGACAACTTTGCAGGCGTTGCATAGACCATTTTATTTTAAAGTCATATTCTACAGCCTGATAGCTTGTGGTTGCTGGTAGTGGTTGCAATTTGGCTACAAGACTCCTTCTAGTGCCTGGCTCGAGAAAAGTCAGGGTACACCATTCCGAGAGAATTGGGCAAGAAACTATGAAAGTTCACTGTTTTTCTCAGCATCCTAGGGCAGGCAGTCGATTTTATTGGCAAAAGGAAGATCAGAGCAACTGTAAACTGTCACCACACTAACTCCACTGTGAATGTTTTTACATGTCCAAATGGGACATTCCACAATGATGGAAGTAAGTACATTCCCCACATCCCTACCCACATCAACAATGATAATAATCTTGCGTCGACAGGACTAGTATAAAGACAGGGCAAGCCAAGGGATCTCAGATGGATCCTCTGCCACCTCCAGAGTGCTTTAGGGTTTCTTTGGGGGATGCCCACACTTTGTATACAGGGTCATTTATTCTCCCACTAGCCCCAGACACCGGCTTTATGTGCAGACAGGAGCACCCGTTTTTAAAGGCAAATTACTTTGTGATCATTAACCAATATCTAATAAACTAAAACCTTTAAAGAGGCTGAAGAGAACAGATGTTTCCATCACTTAATGAAAAAGAATTATGCACCATCATACAACAGAAGCTGACACTGCTTGGTCACATGCATTACAAAATAGCCCTACATCCTCACTAGGTGTTTGGATAAGCTCCGTGAGAACCACTGCTGCTTGCCCTATGTCAAATCAGGTGCATGCACAAGTAAATGTCACACACTCGTAGACACACACCTGCTTCTGTGTGTGCACACACGTTCACACAGCACCAGGCTGCCCGTGGGCAACGTTTGAACAAACATAGCTACCATAAGTGACCTTTGAAAAGGAAGTAACCCATTGCTCACCTCTAAAAGCCTAGATCAATATAGGACTATTAGGCCCAGTGATGGAATAAAAGAACCCACATTATGAAGGCAATCACATCTAGGTTCCGCTTCTTAGGAGCTGCATGAAACTGGCCATATTTTTTATGTTGAGAGTCCATTTCCTCACCTGTAATATCTAAGTGAGGTGGTTTTAATGATTAAATATACCTAAAAAGTGAAATTTGCAGATTGCTGTGATGGCAAATTACCTTTTTTTTTTTTTTTTTTTTTGGACACAGTTTCACTCTGTCATCCAGGCTGGAGTGCAGTGGCATGATCTTGGCTCATTGCAAACCCTGCCTCCTAGGTTCAAGCAATTCTCATGCTTCAGCCTCCTGAGTAGGTGAGATTAAAGGCGTGTGCCACCACACCTGGCTAATTTTTATATTATTAGTAGAAAGAGGGTTTTGCCGTGTTGCCCAGGGTGGTCTCAAACTCCTGACCTCAAGTGGTCCACCTGCTTTGGCCTCCTGGAGCACTGGGATTACAGGTACAAATTATTATTTTTTAAAGTAAGTAAGCCCTAAGAAAATTTTTTAAAGGCCAAATATTGTATCCCATTTGTGACCCCCTACTTCCTCTGATCCCATTGCCTCTGGTCTCCCTGCACTGAGGACCTCTCATGAATCAGAACCCCAGTTCCTGATTAATTACCTGGAGATGCCCCTTCCTGACCTTGGGTGCTTCTGCCCTGGGGCAGATGTGCACACAGTCTCTGAGCCATATCAGAGCCTCTTATTGTCTTTTCATATGGTGGTGACAGCTCAGTTGCTCCAAACTAGATACGGCTTCCAGCGGGGTCCTCCTCCAGCCACACAGGCAGCTCCTCTAGTGGGTCTTGGCTCCTTCCCCAACTCAGATTTGTGTGTCTGTATTAGTTTATTCTCACACTGCTGTGAATAACTTTCTGAGACTTAGTAATCATAAAGGAAAGAGGTTTAATTGACTCACAGTTCTGCATGGCTGGAGAGGCCTCAGGAAACTTACAATCGTGGCAGAAGGCTAAGCAGAAGCAGGCACCTTCTTCACAAGGCATCAGGAAGGAAAAGTGCTGAGCGAAGAGGGAAGAACCCTTTATTAAAAAACATCAGATCTTGTGAGAACTCACTCACTATCATGAAAACAGCAAAGGGGAAATCCACCCTCGTGATCCAATCAGCTTCCTCCCTCAACACACAGGGATTACAATTCAAGATGAGATTTCGATGGGGACACAGAGCCAAACCATATTCGTGGCCCCCTGGCCTCAGTCCACACTGCTCATGAGGCAGTTCCTTTTCCAGCACCCCCTATCCCACCCCAGCACAGTGATTGAGCTCTCAATGGAAACCAGGGTTAGATATATACCCCTGGGCTCAGGCAACTCCTCTAGGCTGCTTCTTCATCTCCCACTTCAGACAACTTCCTTCAGCTCACCTTGCTTCCCTGCCCACTGGGTCCCAGTTCTTCCAACTACTGACAGCTTAGAACAATCCACCTGACCGTCTAAGCTGGCTTCTCTGAAATGTGCTGACGTGGTCCCTTCCCTTGACTGGACACATTGTAGCTGGGAGCAAGTGTCACCCTTACTGGACCCCTGTTCCAGATAAGGAGCTTCCAAGGCCCAGCAATGCAGGGAAGCCAGCTACACAACTTATTCTTAGATAGTATTACATATTATGGGGCTGTGTTCTGTTCATGTGTGTTCACGTACTCGCACACATAGGAGTGTTTGAACGAAATTAAGGCAGCCCAACTCTCTCCTAATTACTCCACCAAAATTCTACTGTTCCAGTTGGTTGTTGTCAGCATCATAAACACCCTCTTTTGTTCTAATACTCAATCTTGTGTTTTGTTTCTCATGATTGAACATATAAGTTTATGTGGTAATCTTTCTGAAACACCCAAAATGTGCCAGGAGCTTAGTCAGGTTCTTTTAGAGCCTGGTATTCTGCATTGATAATAAACACTAACATTGCTTGAATGCTTACTATGCACATTCATTTTCAAACATTTTTACATGCATGATATTACTTAACACCACACAGACACCAAAAATTGGAAGTTCGGACAAGGACTGTTTTGGTCAGAGCACCCAAGTCAGCCATGGTTACACCAGGACTGAAGGGCCCTAGCTTGTCTATAACATCACTTCTGGCCCCAAGGTGGCTAGAGAAGGGCACACAGGTAAGACCACTTTTGTCCTGCAATTTGGATGGCCCAGGAGTCCTTTGAAGTGCATGTTTTCCTGGGAAGTAACTGGCTTGTCAGTGACTTCAGAAGCTCCAGAACTAATGACAACCACATGCAATCCCTCCTTGCAAAGTAAGTTGTGTGCTGTGTGCAGTCCCACTCCCCTGGAATCCTGGGCAGAAGCCATCTTCTTGGCATCACTTGCGAGATAATAAATCTTGGAACCTAAACTAGATTATTGTATCTGTGGACACATATTTTTAGTTAAGATACAACACTGGAAATTTGAAATGCAATATTCTAAAAGGGAGTGGCGCTAACATTTTGGCCTCTCCACACCTACTTTCCCCTCTAGGAACAGCATCCAGGAACAAATGCAGCTCCAAAACTTCCAGCCCCGCCTAGTCGTCTCTCTGCAGAAATGGCATCTGATCTCAGACTAGAGGCAGTAACTGAGGCACTAACTTCTCTCTCTCTTCATCCCTTTGTCTCTCACACACACACACTCATGCATACACACTCACACACACTCATTCACAAGGTCAGGCCCATTATGAAATAAAGAGAGAGGAAACCAAGACCTCATAATCCTTGAAGCCCTCTCTGGGATCCAAATGATCTACTGAACTTGAAAAAAAATGAAAGTAGCTTCCAGAGGGCCCTCGGCATCTCTGCAGAGCGTTTGCAAACATGGCATCATTTGAATCTTACGGCAATCCTGTGAGGGAACTCCTAGAGCAGTGAGGCTCTCAAATGTCAGATGAGGAAGCATGTGCAGAGAGGGCACATGAGTGGTTCCAGACTCAGAGCAAAACGAGGACGACAGCCTAAACTTCCAGCTTCCAGCCCCATGATCTTTCCTACTCAAGTACTCATAGATCAAAGTAAGACACTAACAGTGGTTGCAGTAGTAATGTAAATATAGAAATAACAGCAGGAGAAGTCTTCTTAGAAGCCATGTCAACAATAGAAATAGAAGCAAGAGAGCAAAAATAGAATTACTGAAGAACAATAACAGAAGCAGAAATAAAAATAGGAATAAAAATAGCTTAAGAAGTAGCAGCAGCATGAGGGGCAGAAGCGATTAAAATAATGTGAGTAACAGAGCAGTGTGTGTGGAAGTATTTAACATGTACAACTCCCAAGAAATAGAGAAAACATTAGGAAAGTGTGCTTCACATTACCCCTTTATGATCAAAGCCATTATGTTGGCTAACAGAGAATGAGTCTAAGAATAATGACAACAATTAAAAGTGGTGCGTTTTATTAGCATCTACTATGGACCTGGTGTTTTACAAGCATTATTCTTAAACTTCATCTTGATTCTACAACATAAGAATCATTATCCCAGCCAGGCATGGTGGCTCATGCCTGTAATCCCAGCACTTTGGAAGGCCGAGGCAGGTGGGTCACTTGAGGTCAGGAGTTTGAGACAATCCTGGTCAACATAATGAAACCTTGTCTCTACTAAAAATACAAAAATTAGCAGGGCGTGGTGGCACACGCCTGTAATCCCAGCTACTCGGGAGGCTGAGACAGGAGAATCCCTTGAACCTGGGAGGCGGAGGTTGTAGGGAGCTGAGATTGCACCATTGTACTCCAGCCTGGGTGACAAGAGTGAAACTCAGTCTAAAAAAAAAATTATTATCCCATTTTCCAGATAAGTACATGGAAGCTCAGCTAATGCAGTAACTCCTGGAAGCCAACTTTTCACAGGTGGGAGAGCCAGGGTTTCCATGAAGCCAGACCACACCTAAGCTTTATGCTCCAAATACCTGAATGAACATTTACAAACAAAAATTAAAGATAGCCTATGGATAAACAGAAACACACCAGTGGTGGAACATTAATTTACCACTCTGATTTCATAAAAAATAGAAATAGACAAAAAATATATCTCAATACAGAAGACCTAAGTTACATAATTACTAGGGTGAATATAATGAACATATGTCTAATTCTTCATCATGAAAACAGAAAATTTGCCTTTTCAGGTGTTCATGTCACAATTTTAAAAAACTGACCTTTTATTAGGCCACAAGAAAAAACTCACTAAATACTCAAAGAGTAGCAATGCTATATACAGTACTTTGAAAAATTTTCAAAAACAAAATTAGAAAGTAAAATTAACTTGAAAAGCTTTTCATAAGGAAATTTAAGGCTCTTCCATTAACAACACTTTGGTCAAAGAGTAAATCATAGTCTCAATACTTAAATGCAAAACATTAATTAACTAGCAAGTATAAATGGCAATATTTTTTTAATTCAACTCAATAAATTTGAAAAACTAAAAAAAATAAAATTATGGAAAGCAGAACAAAATAATTAACAAAGATAAAGGCAGAAATTACTTTATAAGAAACAAAAAATTATAGGACTAATAAATCCAAGTGTTGCTTTTAGAATATTAAATAACAACAATAGCAAAAATGATGAACTATTAATATTATCTAATAATAAAGAAGTAACTACAGAAGTAAGGAGAAAGTAAAAGAAAGATCAAATCATACTTTGCTTTCATTCCAGAATGTAAAGATCTGGAAGAGATAAAACTGTACAGTATCCAAACTGACCCTATTAAAGAGAAAATATTCCAAGTAGACCAGTTAATATGGAACAGATGAAGTTCTCAGAGAACTAACATTCTTCCTGGCAAAAGAGCACCAAGCCCTGTATATTTAACAGATTTCTAACAAATCTTTGAGAAACAGACTACTTGAGTATTAAATGTTTCTGCGAACAGGAGACATAAAAGGAGGAGGAGGAGGAGACAGGAGGAAGAGGGAGAAGGGAGAAGGGGAGGAAAAATTCCAAATCCTTTTGTAAAGCTAGCAACACATACAACTGAAACCCAATGAAAAGGCAAGAAGAAATCTGTGGGTCACCTGCACTTTTAAATAATTATATTAAATTTCTTGATATATATTAGCAAATATAATCCAGTCCCATCCAAAGACTACCACCATGGGCAGGCGGAGCTCTTCCCAGAAATGCAAGGTGATTCGATATTAGAAAACCTAACAATGCAATTCACCATTTGAGTGAACACAAAGGTAAAACTGTTTAATCCTTGTGTAAGAG
This sequence comes from Chlorocebus sabaeus, assembly GCF_047675955.1. NCBI lineage: Eukaryota > Metazoa > Chordata > Mammalia > Primates > Cercopithecidae > Chlorocebus > Chlorocebus sabaeus. Next base: position 7,034,585 of record NC_132917.1, on the reverse strand, counting down.
CAGGAAAACTCTTTGATAAAATTACAGATCTATTCTTGATTTAAAACTCTTACTGCGATAGAGATGGACAAGAGTGTACATTTTTTTTCTATTCACAAACTTTTAATTTTAGACCTTTCTTAGACTGGACAAAAGATCTCCCAGAAGAAAATCTCACCTACTTGCTGGGCAGTGCAGGCAATAGTGACAGCCAGACATCATGCTGCTCCTCACCCAAGGTATACATGTGGCGTGGTGCTTAGATCTGAAGCTTTTACAAATATATTAACCTTGTGTCTAATAAGCCATAAGCAGGTACAAGATTGGAAATAGTTAATAGGAAAATGGTTATAATTATTATGGAGATGAAAGAAGAGGTAACTTAAAATGAAATTGGGAGAAAATAGAAAAATTTTGCCTGCAGATAGGATAAATCTCTCAAAATCAGGCATGATTCTGAAGGACAAAGAATGAATAATCCATATGGGAAAAAATACATAAGCAATGGATAATAACCAGGCAGAGAGGAAGAAAAGTTAGTAGTTCTCATTTTTTTTTTTTTTTTTTTTTTTTTTTTGAGACGGAGTCTCGCTCTGTCGCCCAGGCTGGAGTGCAGTGGCCGGATCTCAGCTCACTGCAAGCTCCGCCTCCCGGGTTCACGCCATTCTCCTGCCTCAGCCTCCCGAGTAGCTGGGACTACAGGCGCCCGCCACCTCGCCTCGCTAGTTTTTTGTATTTTTAGTAGAGACGGGGTTTCACCAAGTTAGCCAGGATGGTCTCGATCTCCTGACCTCGTGATCCGCCCGTCTCGGCCTCCCAAAGTGCTGGGATTACAGGCTTGAGCCACCGCGCCCGGTCAGTCGTCCTCATTTTTAAATGTACTAGCCTGCTGTGATTTCAGAAGAAAGCTAGAAATGTTTCCAGAATTCAAAGCCCACAGATGATTTCACGGGCTTAGTACCCTTTTAAGTTCAGTATCACTGAGGTATAAAGTGGGTAGGAATTTGCCCACTGTGTTAGTCCGATTTCACGCTGCTATAAAGAAATACCCCAAACTGGGTACTTGATAAACACTGGAGGTTTAATTTACTCACAGTTCTGCATGGCTGGGGAGGCCTGAGGAAACTTACAATCATGGTGGAAGGCAAAGCGGAAGCAAGAACGCTTCTCCCGTGGTGGCAGGAGAGAGAAGAGTGAGTTAAGGAGGAACTTGCCAAACACTGACAAACAATCAGATCTCCTGAGAACTCACTCACTATCATGAGAAGAGCATAGGGGAAACCACCCCATGATAAAATCACCTCCCACCAGGTTCCTCCCTCACCACCTGGGGATTACAATTCAAGATGAGATTTGGGTGGGGACAGAAAGCCTAACAATATCACCTACTGCGGTAGTTAGTAAAAAACTCACAGCAATGCTCATCGGGGAAATAGATTCTCAAGGTCAGTAAAATGGTCCTATATGGAAAATAAAGTCCAGGGGCATATATTTTATGTATATTCTTTTTAAAGCTTTAACAGGAAATCACCTTCCTATTTGGTGGAAATATATCTAGGGAATACAAACTTAATAAATAAATGGGCTTAAACTTTATCAAACTGAAGGGCTTTATATGAGCCACTTAAGAAAGTACGTCTTGTTCAGTTCTGACTCTATCTCTCACCCTGCTTTATGCCCATTGATTCACACGGCAGCAGGCTACAGAGAGTTCTGTAAACCATCTGAAGAATCAAGTGACCCACTTATTAACAGCTGCATCTACAGAGCTCTCTATGGTTGCGGAAGACTTTTTCCATCCGCCATCTCCACCTGGCCTACAGGAGAGCCTTGTGAGAGAGCACAGAAAGGTGACAGTCCTGCTTTACTAATAAGAAACGTGGACGAAGACATGAAGTGAATCACCCGAGACCACCCGGCCGGTTAATGGCACAGACCCAGAAGCAGAACCTGGGGTCTTCTTTCTTTTCCCTTCCAATTTCCGGTTGACTACAAGCCTGTACACTGCCCCTTGATCCCAACCCAGTGGCTAGGCCAAGCCCCTCAGTGTGAGAATGGTCTGGAATCACTCATCTCGCTAGGCAAGAAATTTTTTACTTGTGATAAGACTTTGCTTTGCAATGCAAAGGTCTCACCCTTAAGATAAATAAATATCTCCGACACCTTTTACTGAATAGAATCTAGCATTTGATAAGTGACAGATTAAGTGGCTTTGCTGAAGTGTATACAACCTGTACATGTAACAAAATTGCACCTGTACCCCATAGATGTATATAAATTTGTAAGAAATTAATGGAAAAAATAAAAATAAGAGTTCTCTCAACACAAAGAAATGATAAATGTTGAGGATGATGGACATGCTAACTAACCTTCTGATGCCTATACATTATATGTATTGAAACACCACTATGTATCCTGTGAATATTTACAATTATTTATCCATTAAAAATAGAGTAAAAAGAAAAACAAAACCAAAAAAATAGGAAGTCTTCTTGTCATCCATGTGTGGATTGGCAATCAGGTTAGATATTAAGACAGTATACTAATCATAAGAAATACTAAGTCCAACTTTATACATTTTTTTTTCAATTAATGGAATCCTTAATGAATTTGTATTATTATCCATATCTTATGGGTGTGGAGCACATAACTTGGGCAAGAAACTCTACCTGAACCTATAGGTCAGCGAGGTAGAAGAACTTGCCCAAGGTCTCATAGGCATTAAATGTCAAAGGCAATAAGAGCAGAAATCCTAGCTTAAATAGCCCATCCAAGGATTAAATGGTATAAGTTATTGAAAACACTTGCTAAGGGGAAATTGCGATACTTGCTTTATTTTTCTCTTATCCTCATCACCCTGGGGGATAGGGCACAGAAGGTAAAAACGTTCCTGGTGAGGCCCTTGAGGATCAGTGTGACTGAGTGGCACGCCTGGGCTGTGTGCAGGTGACTGGCAGAACAGGGACCTGAACCACCTGCTAGGAGGATGTGCCTTTGGGGGCTCCTTCACTTTCTACCATGAAGAAAGGAGTCTACAAGAAGAAACTGTCTGAGTTAAAGCAAATCTCCTGTCCTTAAGAACAAATGCAGACTTTTGAGTCCTGCACTGAAGGACTCCCAAGGTGAAAGCTGAAGCTGATGCGATGGGGGCCTCTTGAAACCGGTGAGTCCATCTGGGATGTAGGAAGAAATGGACCAGAGCGCATGGGACGGGGAGCTAGGGGGTGCCTCTTCACAGCCCAGGGCAGCCCGTGGCCCCTCCCAGTGGCTGTGATGCCTGCTGGGCCCAGGGCAGGGCGAGTTGCTGCAGAGCTCTGGTGGAGGACGGAGGTGCACGTCAGGCCAGCCACGTGGTCTTTCTGAAACTGCACACCTGCTTTCTCTGTCTAAGCTGCCCGGTCTAATTCTGGTTAATCTCAGGGTGGAGAGAGGGAGGGAGAAAATCAGAAGTTGAAGAAGGCTGAGCAGGCATAGGGTGGAAGAGCTCAGGGCAGACACAAAAATCCATCACTCACACGCGAAACAAAAAGACCAAAACCAAAACAAACAACAAACAAAATGGTAACAAAAGACAGCAAAGCACGCGCCCCTAGGCACTGGTTAAACGCGGTGCTCGCGCGCCACCTGCTGACCGACCTGTGGCGCTGCATGCTGGCCGTCCCTCCAGCGTCCTGCGCACTTCAGCATCCCCAGCAAATCTGGCGGCACTCAGGAGGTCCTCCAAGTCCAATCCAGTCGACAGAAAGTCTTTCTAAATCATAGAAATTTAAATTTCACTCTCAACGGAAAATCTGCCAGTGGTCTCCATTTCATATAGGAGCCAGTTCAAATTCCTTAGCATGACTCACAAGGACATCAAACTGTTAGGTCGGCAGCTGGTCAGGCAGGAGCAGGGCAGGAGAGGGCCCCCACCCCACCATGAGGGGCGGGCGACCATCAGGTGGTGGTCAGGCGGTTGGTAAGCTGTCGCTCTAAAATCATAATTGGTTGCAGCCGGCGCCAGGGAACGGCATCTCCCAATAGATAGAAACACCTGAAGCCCGTGATCAAGCAGCTTTCAGATAGATCTCGGGCGTCGCGTGCGTGGGCCCAACACATGCGCGCTAAGAGGCAAAATGGCAGAGTGTGAGTGGCATATGACCTCCTAGGGCGGGGCATTGGGCTGGTAAGGGAGGAACGCGTCGAGGGAGCATGCACACAACGCCAGGAAACACTGCGCACGCGCCACTCCCAAGGCCCCCCCCCAGCCGCCCACCACGCATGCGGGCAGTCCTCCCCCAGGGAAAAGTCGGGAGAAGGGACGCGAGACCCCGGAGGCGTGCTAACATATAAAACCCCAAGTCAAAGGCTCAAACCCTGCACTAGTCCTTCAGGTCTCCCGCTTGGGCCTCTTCCAAGTGTACTTTCCTTCCTTCCATTCCTGCTCTAAAGCTTTTTAAGAAACGTCCACTCCTGCTCAAAAACTTGCCTCAGTCTCTCCTTCTGTCTAATGCTCCCCAGATGAGTTCTTTCTTCCGAGGAGGCGCGGAATGAAGTTGCTGCGGACTCGTCCGGAGTTGCTGCTGCTGACATACTTCGGTGCCCTGTGCCTCAGAGACGTTCCGCTGCTATCAAAACCTGGCCCTAGTCTCTGCTTCTGAAATGGCTTACCCTAGGGTCCTTTGGCTAAACCACCATGCCTCTCTCCAGGGTCACTTAAAAGCCACCTCCCTCCTTCTCCTTGGAGGAAAGCTCGTCCTCCCCTGCCTTTCCCAGCCCTGTGCCCCTTTCTGGCGACTCCATGCCTAGTACCTGGCCCCTTTCCTGACTCATCATCCTGCTCACCTCTGAGATCCTACAGGGAAGTATCTTATTTCTTCCTCAGGACAGGGAACACAGTGCCTGAAACATCAGAGGCTTCCCATCCAGTGTCTCAATATTTGCTAAGTAAATGCTGAGGCTTTCACCAGCTAAAAATCCAAAGGTTTTCAATCGTTGGTTGTCTTTCACGGGAAAAAGTGATGGTGAAGAGCCAGGACCTGCCCCTCACTTAAAATTCACCACGTGGGTCAGGCGTGGTGGCTCACGCCTGTAATCCCAGCACTTTGGGAGGTTGAGATAGGTGGATCACTTGAGGTCAGGCGTTGGAGACCTGCCTGGCCAACATGGTGAAACCCCGTCTCTACTAAAAATACAAAAATTAGCTGGACATGGTGGCACGTGCCTGTAATTCCAGCTACTCGGGTGGCTGAGGCAGGAGAATCACTCGGAACCGGGAGGCGGAGGTTGCAGTGAGCCAAGATGGCGCCACTGCATTCCAGCCTGGGTGGGAGAGCAACACTTTGTCTCAAAAAAAAAAAAAAAAATTCACCACGTGGACTTAGAGACTCTTCCTCCTGAGCCCCGTGTATGAGGTGACCAGCTGCTCCCCAGGATTCTACTGCCCCCTGGAGAATCTAGTAACCGGCACAAAAGAGGCACCCAACACCTACTCACACCCAAGAAGGATAAGGCAGCATGAAACAAAGTTCTCTTTGACAGGGCCTGCCACCCCCAGGACAGCCTTCATAGTGTGGCCCTAAGCAATGCTTCCCCCCAGCCTCCTCTCTCTGCAGCAGGGCCCTGCCCTCCCTCCCCACAGGGTTTCTTTGCTCATTCAGCTTTTCTCCTCTTTGCCCCACCCAAATGCACTCCATCCTTGAAACTGAATGCTTTCACATGGAAAAACCTTCAGATAGGGCTCAAAGTCTAAACTAATCTTGCCAGAGCTAGGTTGCCAACGCAGGTGTCTTCCCTGAAGCCTAGATGCTAAGAGTCAACTGGCCACCTTTCCACTTGGATGTTCTGCAGCACCTTGAACTCCCTGGGGCAAACCTACATTCGCCAACTTCCTGCTCCCTTAAAATACGCTCCATCTTCTGAGTCCTGCACACCAAGCCGAGGCCCCACCATTGTCAGGTGCCCAGAACAGAAATGTGGGATTCATCATCAGTTACTCACTGTGTCCCACTGATTCTGCCTTCTAAGCATATCCTGAAAGTCACACTTCCTTCCATCACACAACCCCCTACTCGGGCCACTGGTGTCTGCACTGGATTACAGCTCAGCATCTATGTTAGTGTCACCAGTAGCAAATCCGTATCTTAAGGGTCTGCAGCAACCTCAACTCTTCCCTCCTCAGAAGAAAGAATTCAATGGAGCGGCATAAGGCAGAAGGAGAGAGCACGGCATATTTTAGAGCGGGAATGAAAGTTGATTAAAAAGCTTTAGAGCAGGAACACAAGGAAGGAAAAGTACACTTGGAAGAGGCCCAAGCAGGTAACTTGAAGGACGAGTGCGAGGTTTGACCTTTTGACCTGGGCTTTTATATGTTGGCATGTTTCCGGGGTCTTGTGTCCCTTCTCCCCTGATATGTCCCTTGGGGTGGGCTGTCTGCATGCACAGTGGCCCGCCAGCGCTTGGGAGTGGAGCATGTGCTGTGTGCTTCCTGGCGTTGTATGCATGCTCACTTGAGACGTTCTTTCCTTACCAGTCTAGCATTCCTACAGGCAGGTCTTACACCAGTGAAACTCTACCACTTTGCCCGTTAATGCACCCGCTTAAGCCCACTCGCCCACCTCCTGAGACCTTATCAGGAAGCTGTAGATCACCAGTTTCAGGTGTTTTTTTTTTTTAATTTTTATTTGGAGAGTGCCTTTCCCTGGTGCCAGCTGTGATCAATTATTACTTTAGCGAGACACTTTACAATCGCCTATCACCTGATGGTCACCAGACACTCCTGGTGTGTGTGTGGGGAGCCCTCTCCTGCCCTGCTCATGCCTGACTAGCTACCTTCTGTAACCTTAGGACATAGTAAATGCAGTGATCAGAACCCTCAAGCCGCAGAGGTCAGCTTGTTGGACCCCTGTTCCAAAGACAGTGAGTGTCCCAAGCTCTCCCCACATTTCCTTCTTGCAAATTTCTCTCATCTGTGGTGGTCCTTCTTTTACAGATTCACCTTGCGTTTCCCTCCATGCCACTCCAGGCCCTTCACCAGCCTATGCTGCTGAGCATGTATGTACACACACACACACAGACACACATACACGGACACCCACGCATGCGCACACATGCACACATACACGTGTGCACATACACACACGTGCGCGCACACACACTCCACATAACAGCTAGGAAATGGGCACATCGGGGAACATGTCCCCACCATCTCCTCCTCTCTCGCCTGCTTTCCTCTTTCTGGCTCAGGCTGGTGATTCCTCTCTAGGCCTCCTGGGGTGGGGGTGAAGGAACCAGTCACAGTTTCCACTTTAAGTGTGCTCAACAAAGAAAAATTGTTCTGAAAACCTAATAATGCTCCAAGAGGAGCATGCCAGGTTTTATCTAGCTCCAAGAAAACATGAGCATTAACATAAAGTACAACTTCCTTGAACAGATACTCTGAATTACCCACCATGGGTTCCTATGCATTGTCCACATGCTTGCGGGTACATAGAAGTTTGTGGAACATTTTACAAGATACTGGCTTCACTCTGCTGCTGTAAGGAGCATCTGTAGGAGCCCATTAGCCTCATGAGAGCCCATGACACTGTGTCCTCCTGAGGCTGTTCTCCCAGTCCAAGAAGGATGCCCGCACTCCATCCTGCTCACTCCCGTCCACCCCTGACCTGATGTGAGACAGAGAACAGAAGGATAAGTGCAGAGAAGGTTATAAGGACTTCCAGGATCCACACACTATTTGGAATCCATTTCAGAAGTGCAGAACCTGAGATATACATGAAATACTCCTTCCAGCTCAATTAGCCCTACTCTCTCTTTAAAAATGTTTGCTAACAGGGTAGATCCAAAGTATTCACACCACTCAAAACAGAAAGAAAAGAAAGAGAGGGAGGGAGGGGAAGGAAGGAATTAAGGAAGGAAGGAAGGAAGGAAGGAATACCTTTAGGCTATGGATATGTAAATTAGCTTTTGGTGATCATTTCACAATACATACAAATATCAAGTTGTATACTTTTAATACATGCAAATTTTATTGGTCAATTATACTTCAGTAAAGCTGAAAAAATAAAATGAATTCATATTTAATTGTTGCAAATTTGGAATTTATAGACAGTATGAGAGAAAATACTTCTTATCATCAATACTATCAGGCAGATACTGTCTCCATCTTATTACATAGATAGCCAATATTTTTCTATGATGAATATCACATATTACAAAATAAAAAATAAAGGACATATTTTCTTTAAATGTTTCCCCATATCATAATTGTTTATTTTACTTATGAATAATTTAAAAATAAATAAAATTAAAATTGCCCATATTTTTACCATCTAGACAATGCAACTTTTAACATTTCAGTATATTTTATTCTTTTTCTTTTTTTTTTTGTTTGTTTTTTTGTTTTGTTTTGTTGAGACAGGGTCTCACCCTGTTGCCCAGGTTGGAGTGCAGTGAAACGATCTCAGCTCACTGCAGCCTCGACCTCCTGGACTCAAGCAATCCTCCCACTTCAGCCTCCCAAGTAGCTGCGACTACAGGTGTGTGCCACCACACCTGGCTAATTTTTGTACTCTTTTGTAGAGATTGAGTTTTACCGTGTTGCCCAGGCTGGTCTCGAACTCCTGGGCTCAAGCTATCCTCCTGCCTTGGCCTCCCAAAGTGATTACAGGCATGAGCCACCATGCCCAGCCAATATATTTCATTCTTAATATAGTTTGGTTGAAAATAAAACTACATACTATATTTCAAAAATATGCAAGTCAGGATAAAAAAAAGCAATGTTAGGCATGAACGTCGTAAGTAAATGGCGTGCCTGTTCTTGGGGCTGAAACTGTGATTTGAGAGTAGCTTTGCAAACCATAGACACACAATTTTGCCTTGAAAAATCTCTATCCACAGCTTTTTTAAAACGAAAAGCTGTGAGTGTAGCATCAGTAGGTTGTGAGGACAAAAAGATTGACAATATTTATTAATACACCTGTTGCTTCCTTTGAAAGTAAGCATCTCTAAGCTGAGTATTAATTATGAGGGGAGAGTCTCTGTATTTGGAAGAAAGATCCCAGAAGAGGATCATCTCTCACACCGGACTGGCCACCATCCCCATGGACAGAGCTCAGGGGTAAGGATGGGAAGGGGGCAGCAGAGTGGGAGGATGGTGAGGAAGCCTCTTGTATCCTTCTCCAGGGTCTCCACATGGGTAGGGCAGGGATGAGGATAGCACCTGTGGCCTGAGACTGCCCTGAGCATGGACCTGGCAAATAAGCCTTTGATACATACACATCATTGTCATCATTATTTTGTATTATCACAGAACCAGAAAGGACAAAAGTAACCGGGAAGGGCTCGTGAAGGGTCTTGGGGAACCCGGGGTGGAGGTGACCTGTGGCTGGCCCCAGGCAAGTGGGGACCCTCCAAAGCAGGTCAGGCCCGAGTAAAACCCCGGCATTTGTCCCCACAGGACATCAGCCAGCAGTGTGAAATCATGCTGCCTTTTCTCTGGGGGGGCAGCTGCAGAAACTGCCCCCTCTTTGTTAAGGACTGTCCTGAATGCTTCTACTCTCTCCTCGGAAGTTTCCGGTGCCAAAAAGCCATTGAGTCGGGCCTGGCAGCGTCTTCCAGCCCTGCTCAGGGAAGGTCCACCTTCCTCCTCCTCCAGGCCCTTTGACCCTGCCTGCCTCGCAGACTGGGCAAGGCCAGGCCGGCCGTGGTGTCTGTCCTTGTGAAGCCTGCGCCACACCCAGGCTTTCCTGGAGCAAAGTCAGCAGACTTCTGTGTGTGGCCCAGAGGACGGGGGTCTCATTTATGGTAGGACCGCAGGTTATTTAACCCCCCGAGCCTGCATTCTCTCATTGATAAAATGGGAATAGTGGCCATCGCTATGTGATGGGACATTTGGGAGTACCAAAGAAAAAACAGGCTCCTGACACCCAGCCTGGCCTCTGACCCAGGTGCACACTTCTCTCCTTCCTCCTTCACCCTTGGCCCCCGAGAGACCAGCCCGGAGCTGCAGATGCCTGGTCCAAGGGAATGGGGAATTCCCTGCATGATCCCCAGGCAGAGCTCAGGGTCCAGCCCAGAGGGAGGCCAAGAGGAAGGAGGACCCGAGCTGCTTTGTGCCCGCACCACCTGCCCTAGGGGAAGTGCCCCGCAGACCCTCAGAGACAGACAGGGCTCCTGCCTCTTTCCAGCATCGTCCTAAAACACGCTGCAACATTTCTCTTACCAGGTCAGGGAAAGGGCCGCAAGGCTGCCGGCACACTTTTCATCGCTTCAAGTTAGCAGTGAAACCAAGAGCACACTCTGACTCTCCAATACCTTCAGTTACACAAGCCCAAGGATGGACAGGATTGAAATCTCCCTTTATTTATCGCACCCCTGCCCTCTCATTTCATCACCCAGGCCCTCGGCGTACTCCAGTGCTCCAGATGACATTTGCATTCAGATCTTTAGAAAGTTGTAAATGCCAAGTCTCCTGACTTTCTAGCCAGCATCACTTAGAAGTTGCTGTGCTGTTTCTCTCTCTAGATGAGAAAGTTTTTTGAGGACAACTTTTTAAAAGTCTGATAGAGGTTTTAAAAAACGAGGGATTTACAATTGGATTCAGAAACTGGAAAAACGTCCTGGCTCAAAGGATTCCATTGATCCCCTGGGGGCAGGAGCCAACACTCATCCTCTGCCTTCCAGGCAGAACTGTGGGCTACACAGCCCGGTTCCAGGGGCCTTTGTCTCTGGCCAGGATCCAGCCTCCAAAGTCCGGAGGCCATGAACCATGCCCTGCTCCGGAGCCCTGCCCCAGACCTTTCCTCAGAAGTCATCCAGCCTGCGGGGACTGTGGGACCCTCATTAAGACAGTAGCCCAGCCACCCCTCTGTATCCTGGGGCGCAGGGGACAGGAGCCAGCACCATGTCAGGAGGTTGCTGAGCCCAAAGAAGAAATGCCAGGTCTTCCTCCACGCCCGGAGGGCCCATGACAAGCTAGAAATTGTGGCTAGAGGGCGGCAGGGCTGGGACTCTAGGAGGGAGCCAGAGACAGCTGAGGGCAGGGCTCCCTGCAGAGGCACAGGGGGACCTGGGTTGCCGGCACAGGGCACAGGCCAGCGACTGCCCGTCAGGGAGCAGAGGGCTCCAGTGCAGCCAGCGCACACTCAGCCATCAGAAGTCAGCGATCAGGCTAACTTTCACCCATTGTACTTCCTAGTGGCAGCTAAAGATACCGAATATCATCTTTGCAACCATTTCATGTGCACGCTGATCTCTTTTTCTACCTTTATGTTCATAGTGAAAAGCGCCTGCAACTGGGCTAACACGTGCGCATACACATGCACACACATGCACACACACACACGTGCACACACCTCACCACCACAACCTACACACAGAAGCATCTGGCCAGAAACCTCCCTGTTCCTTCCACCTGAGTATGGGCCCCGCCGCGGGCCCTTCTCACAGATGTGAGGCTGTTTCTCCAAGGAGGCAGCTCGTAAGGCGGTCCCTGCCACAGCTCTCTGGAGGGTGCGCGCCACCCATCGCCGGTCCAGCCAGAGGCCCTCACCTCCTGCCTCTGTTCCTCTGCAGCAGGAAAGCACGGAGGGCCCCAGATAGGGAGCTCTGACGGGTACCTTCGCTCCAGCGGAGCCGCTGTGGGGAGCAGAGGCTTGCGCTGGATGCTCCAGGACTCCCTCCTGCTGTCATTTCTTCATCTCCGGAGAGGGCGCCTCGGGGTTTTGGCAAGAACAAGGCAGGAGCAAGTAGAACTGGGCGTTTGGATATTTCTGAGCCTATCTTGAGGGCCAGAATCCTGGGTGTGTTAAATTAAAAACCAATGCTAACAGGCCGGGCGCGGTGGCTCAAGCCTGTAATCCCAGCACTTTGGGAGGCCGAGACGGGCGGATCACGAGGTCAGGAGATCGAGACCATCCTGGCTAACACGGTGAAACCCCATCTCTACTAAAAATACAAAAAACTAGCCGGGCGAGGTGGCGGGCGCCTGTAGTCCCAGCTACTCGGGAGGCTGAGGCAGGAGAATTGTGTAAACCCGAGAGGCGGAGCTTGCAGTGAGCTGAGATCCGGCCACTGCACTCCAGCCCGGGTGACAGAGCGAGACTCCGTCTCAAAAACAAAACAAAACAAAACAAAACAAAACAAAAAAAAAAAAAAAACAATGCTAACCTACATCAATAGAAGGTTAATATTTTGAAACATTACTTGGGCAACTTTCTTTGTACTCCAAACTTTGAAATGGGGCTCCCACATATACCAGATCCTGGTAAAAGAAACAATTTCCAAGTCTGTGCCAGTGGGAAGTGTTCTGCCTTCAACAGAGATTCCAAAGCCAATTGATCCATGAGAGGGTCTGACGACTCACACAGAAAGAAAAACGCGTAACTTTATTAACCCGTCATTTCCCAAATATATCTGACTATAAGTTTTCTCCTATGTCCCCATCTAGTTTTATCTGGTGGAAGCCAAGGGCTATCTTTGCAGAACACCTAGTACCACGTCATCACATACTGCTGCCCCTGGAACCCAGTTTAAGACAGTCGGTTCCCAGGAACAGGCTACACTGCCCCGTGCTAGGACCAAGGCAGTCATCCTCCAGCTCCTTCCTCCATCACACTGCCCCTCGTTCCTCTAAAAAGTGCATTGGCTTCAGGTAAACTAACCAACGTAAAGAGTTCATGAATATTTTTAAACTTCTAAGTCTGTTAATATCTTTCTTTCTAACTGGCTTGTCCTCTTCAAATGCCACATGCCTGACTTGTATCTACCCTTCCAGGTTTAACTCCTACCTCCTTTCAGTGTAGCCCATCCACACCTCCAGCCCCAGTACTCACTGCTTCCTTCTCTGTGACAGGCTCTCCTTGGGGGCCCGTAGCATCCTTGCTAGGCTCTGTCCTCCTTCCAAGAAACGTGTGTGGCCTATTCGGAGGATTCCTGTAAGATACTATATAAGATGATTATCTGAAAGACACATAGTCATTAGATTACCTAGGGTCAAATCAAAAGAAAAACATCTTAAAGGCAGCTAAAGGGAAGGGGCAGGTCACTTACAAAGGGAACCTTATCAGGCTAACAGCAGAACTTTTAGCAGAATCCTTGCGAACCAGATGAGACTGGGGACCAATTTTTAGCATCTTTAAAGACAATCAATTTCAACCAAGAACTTCATACCTTGCAAAACTAAGTTTTATAAGAAAAATAAAAATAAAATCATTTTCAAACAAGCAAATACTAAGGGAATTCATTACCACTAAATCTGCCTCACAAGAGGTCCTAAAAGTAGTTCTAAACATGGAAATGAAAGAATGATACCTGCCACCACAGAAACGCACTTAAGTACATAGCCTATTGACACTATAAAGCAACTATGCAACCAATTCTACATAACAACCAGCTAACAACACAATTACAAGATCAATTCCTCACTTACCAATATTGACCTTGAATGTAAATAAATGGGCTAAACATCCCACTTAAAAGGCACAGAGTGGCAAGTTGAACCAAGAAGCAAGACTCCATTGTCCACTGTCTTCAAGACACCCATTACACAAGTAATAACACCCATAGGCTCAAATTAAAGGGATGGAGAAATATCTATCAGGGAAATGGAAAAAAAATGATCAGGGGATTCTCTTTCCATATCATACAAAACAGATTTTAAACCAACACTGATCGCCTGTAATCCCAGCACTTTGGGAGGCCGAGATGGGCGGATCACGAGGTCAGGAGATCGAGACCATGCTGGCTAACACGGTGAAACCCCGTCTCTACTAAAAAATACAAAAAATTAGCCGGGCGAGGTGGCCGGCACCTGTAGTCCCAGCTACTTGGGAGGCTGAGGCAGGAGAATGGCGTGAACCCAGGAGGCGGAGCTTGCAGTGAGCAGAGATCCGGCCACTGCACCCCAGCCTGGGCGACAGAGTAAGACTCCGTCTCAAAAAAAAAAAAAAAAAAAAAAAAACCAACGCTGATCAAATACGGCAAAAAAGGATATTACATAATGTTGTTCAATTCAACATGAAGACCTAACTATCCTAAATATGTACACACCAAACATTGGAGCACCCAGATTTATAAAACAAATTATTAGAAATCTATAAAGAGATTTAGATAATCACATAATAGTAATGGGAAACTTTAACACCCCACTGATGGTGTTAGACAGTTCATTGAGCCAGAAATCTATCAAAGATGTTCTCATCTTAAACTCGACATTTGACCAATCAGACCTAGTAGGCATCTAGAGAATGCTCCATCAAACAGTAACAGAATATACCTTCTTCTCATCTGCACATGGCATATACTCTAAGATTAACCACATATGGAGCCATAAAGCAAGTCACGACAAATTCAGAAAAATTAAAATCCTACCAACCACACTCTCAGACAGACCACAGTACAAGAAAAATAGAAATCAATACAAAGGTGATCTCTCAAAGCCATACAATTATGTGGAAGTTAAACAACCTGCTCTAGAATGACTTTTGGATAAAGAATAAAATTAAGACAGAGACAAAAAATTATTTGAAACTAATGAAAACAAAGACATAACATATCAGATTCTTTAGGAAGTAGATAAAGCAGTGTCAAGAGGAAAGTTCATTGCACTAAATACCTATATCTAAAAGTTAGAAAGATCTCAAACTAACAACCTAACATTACACCTAGAGGAATTATAAAAACAAGAGCAAACCAACCCCAAGTCTAGCAGCAACAAATAAATAACCAAAATCAGAGCTAATCTGAAATAAATTGAGATGCAAACATTAACACAAAAGACCCATGAAACCAACGTTTGTTTTTTGAATGAATAAACAAGAGTAACAGACCACTAACTAGATTAATGAAGAAAAAATAGACAAAATCAAAATAAACGCAATCAGAAATTACAAAAGTGACATTAGAACCAACCCCACAGAAATACAAAAAATCTTCAGAGACTTTTATGAACACTTCTATGCACACAAACTAGAAAAACTAGAAGAAATGGATAAATTCCTGGAAACACACAGCTTACTAAGATTGAACCAGGAAGCCACTGAAATCCAGAATATACCAGTAACAAGTTTCAAAATTGAATCAGTGATAAAAAGGCTACCAACTAAAAGAAAGCCCAGGACTACATGGATTCACAGCCAAATTTTAACAGATATACAAAGAAAAGTTAGCAGCAATCCTACTGAAATTATTCCAAAAACACTGAGGAGGAGGGACTTCTTCCTAACTTATTCTACAAAGCTGTATCATTCTGACACAAAAACCTAGCAGAGATATAACAATAACAAAAACAATCTTCAGGCCAATATCCCTGATGAATATAGATACAAAAATCCTCTACAAAATACTAACAATCTGAAGCTAGCAGCACATCTAAAAGTTAATTCATCACAATGAAGTAGGCTTCATTACTGGGATTCAAGATTGGTTCAACATATGCAAATCGATAAATATGATTCACCACATAAACAGAATTTTTTTTAAAAATCATAATCTTGAAAGAGGTAGAAAAGGATTTCAATAAAATTCAACATCCTTTCATGATTAAAAAAAACTCTCAAAAAATTAGACATTGAGGGAAAATACCTTAAAATAATAAGAGCCACATATGACAAACCCACAGGCAACTTCTACTGAATTAACAAAAGCTGGAAGCATTCCCCTTGAGAACTGGAACAAGACAAGGATGCCCACTCTCACCATTCCTATTCAACTAGTACTGTATGTCCTAGCCAGAGCAATCAGGCAAGAGGAAGAAATAAAAGGCATCCAAATACGTAGAGAGGAGGCAAAACTATCATTCTTCACAAATGATGGTTCTATACCTAGAAAACCCCACGGTCTCTGCCAAAAGGCTCCTAAAACTGATAAAACACTTCAGTAAAGTTTCAGGATACAAAATCAATGCAGAAAAATAAATAACATTTCTATACACTAATAATATTCAAGCTGAGAGCCAAATCAAGAATGCAATACCATTTACAATAGCCAAAAAGAATAAAACACCTAGAAATATAGCTAACCAAGATAGCTATAATGAGAATTAAAATACACTGCTGAAATAAATCAGAGATGACACAAATAAATGGAAAAATATTTTGTGTTAATGAATATGAAGAATCAATATTGTTAATATGGTCATATTGCCCAAAGCAATTTATAGATTCAATGTTACCAAATTACCAATGTCGTTTTTCAAAGAATTAGAAAAAAATTATCCTAAAATTCATATGCAACAACAAAAAAAGCCTAAGTTGCCAAAGCAATCCTAAGCAAAAAGAGCAAAGCCAGAGGCACCTCACTACCTGACTTAAGACTATACTACAAGGCTACGGTAACCAAAAGAGTATGATGCTAGGGAAAAAAAAAGCAGACACATAGACCAACAAAACAGGATAGAGAACCTAGAAATAAAGCTGTACACCTACAACCACTTGATCTTCAACAAAGTCAACAATAACAAGCAATGGGGAAAAGACTCCCAATTCAATAAACAGTGTTAGGATAACTGGCTAGTAGTTATTGCAGAAGATTGAAACTGGATCCCTACCTTTCACCATATACAAAAGTCAACTCAAGATTAAATAAATATTAAAAAATAGAAATATAAAAAAATAGACGACCTAAAACTACAAAAATCCTAGAAGAAAAACTAGGAAACACCATTATTGGCATTGACCTTGGAAAGTCTGATAACTATGTGTCTTAGGGATGGTTGTCTTGTATCTTGCAGGGGTTCTCTGCATTTCTTGAGTTTGCATGTTGATCTCTCTACCAAGACTGGGGAATTTTTCATGCCTATAGCCTCAAATATATTTTTCAAGTTGCTTACTATCTCTTCTTCTCTCTCAGAAATGCCAGTGAGTCATAGGTTTAGTCTCTTTAAATAATCCCATATTTCTCAGATGTTATGTTCATTTTTTTTTTAATTTTTGTCTGACTGGGTTGACTTGAAAGACTGGACTTAGAGCTCTGAAATTCTTTCTTCAGTTTGCTCTATTATATTGTTAAGACTTCCAATTTTATTTTGAAATTTCTGTAGTGAATTTTTCAATTCCAGAAGTTCAGTTTGGTTCTTTCTTAAAATGGCTATGTCATCTTTCAACTCTTGGTTTACTTTACTGGGGTCCTTGGATTGGGTTTTAACTTTCTCTTGAATCTCATTGAGCTTCTTTGTCATCCAGATTCTGAATTCTACGTCTGTCATTTCGGACATCTAAGTCTGGTTAGGATCCATTGCTGGGGAGCTAGTTCGATCCTTTGGAAGTAAGGAGACACTCTGACTTATTGGAATGCAAGGGTTCTTGCACTGGTTCCTTCTCATCTGAGAGGGTTGGTGTTTCTTTATGCTTTTGAAGTTGTTGTCATTTGGAAGGGTCTTTTGTTTTTACAGACAGTGTTGTATGTTATGTACAGTCACTTGGCTTCATTTCTGGGTGCTTTCAGAGGACCAAGGCTCTGTATGGGTTCCTTAGCTGAGGCTAGTTTCCTGCACTGGGTTTCACAAGTAATGCGTGCTGAAGGAATTTATTTTTGTTTGGTGGTGTAATTCAGGCTTTGACACAGTAGATGGCACTAGGCTTTTAGCACCTGTTTTGTATTTCAGTGCATTCACAGCAGTGCTCTGAGGAGCGGGAAATGGAGGAGGAGGTGAGAGATGAACTTCCCTTACCAAGCTCATTCATAAGTCTTGGAGGAGGTCCCTCTAATCACGGGCACTGCGCCCACATTTCCTTAGCCCCAAGGCAGGCCCTGGCGGGCTACACTCTCCACTCCCTTAGGGGTTGCCCAAGCCAATAGTTAGGTCACCAAGAGACCCGCAGCTCCCAGGGACCTGCTGGTCCTCTGTGCTCGGTGGAGTCAGAGTGGGTTGTGGGGAATATCTGTGGGTGCAGGCACCAACTTTTTCTTTTTCAGAGTCCCCTTTGAAGAATGGAACGCAGACACTCCTATTTGTTTTACATATTGTCCATGACTCTTCCCTCTACAGAAGAGCTGCATATTTGCAACAGAAACTATATGGTCTGTAAAGCCTAAAATATTTACCGTCTAGCCCTTTACAGAAAAAGTCCACCCAATTTTATTCTAGAGCATCTCAGCAGGTTTGCATTAGTCAGCTCAGGATACCATAACAAAATACCACAAACTGGGTTTCTTAAACAACATAAATTTATTTTCTCACAGTTCTGGTGGCTGGAATTCCAAGATCAGGGTGCCAGCAGCATTGATGTCTGGTAAGGCACCTTTTCACTGTGTCCTCTTACGGCCATGACTCTGTGGATGTGCATGGAGAGACACCTCCCTGGTGTCTCCTCCTCCTCTTACTGAGACATCGACCTATCAGATTAGGACCCCACCCTATGACCTCACTTCACCTTACTTACCTCCTCAGGTTGTATCTCCAAATAGAGTCACATTGAAAATTACAACTTCATGGCACAAGTATACATATGTAGCAAACCTGCACGTTGTGCACATGTACCCTACAACTTGAAGTTTAATAATAATAAATAAAGTAAAAAAAAAAAAAAAAAAAAGAAAATTACAACTTCATCATATGAATTGGACAGGAGGGGTGGACACAATTCTGTCTGTAACAACAGTTTACTACTTTGATATTATATTTATTGTACCAATCTGCACAACAAATTTGAGAGTAGCCTTATTTCAGAAGATTGACAGATCTTTGAAGACTACAACTAAATATCTCATCCACTTCAAATAAATACACATATGTGAACAAAATATAATTTCAGCATATAAAATCTAAGTTTTTGTCACTTTAAAGCCACAGCATAAACAAGTCTGAAGCCAAGATTTCCTCACACCCTCATTCTATCAATCTCCATTACACTAAATAGTAACTGTTCTCATTTCTATCACTATAGACTAGTTTTATCTGTTCTATAACTTTATGTGAATCAAGCTTGTCCAACCAGTGGCCCGTAGGCCTCATGTGGCCCAGGATGGCTTTAAATGTGGCCCAACACAAATTCATAAACTTTCTTAAAACATGAGATTTTTTAAATGATTTTTGTAGCTTATCAGCTATTGTTAGTGTTACAGTATTTTATGTGTGGCCCAAGCCAATTCTTCTTCCAATCTGGCCCAAGGAAGCCAAAAGACTGGACACCCTGACCTAAATGAAATCATGCAATACATACACTCTATTGCCTAGCTTTTTACAAACAAAAATATTTTTGAAATTTATCCATCTTGTTGTATATAGCAATGATTAATCCTTTTTTTTGGAAAATACATTTCAATTTTTATATTGAATTTTTGTAATCATTGTCATTTTGACAAACATTTGGATTGTCAAAAAACCTCTGTGACAGCTCTTGGCTGTTGTGAATAAAGTTATTGTGACTAGTCTTATTCAATCATTTTGTAAAAATACATTTGTATGCATCTTGAGTAAATACCTAGGAGTGAAAATTTTAGGTCCTAAGATAGGTTTATGTGTAACTTTATGAGAAAATGGAACAACTTTCCAAGTAGGCTGTGTCATTTTATATTCCTAACACCAAGGTATGTAAGTTCAAGTTATTCCATATCCTCAGAATTATTCCATATCCTCAGAAACAGCCTGAGAAACATCCTCAGAAACAGCACTAAACTGACATTTAGTGCTGTCAGTGTTTTTAAGGTTAATGTTTCTAGTGAATGTTTAATAATATTCCATTGTGGTTTTAATTTGCATTTTCTGGATGATTAATAACACAAGCACATTTTCTTATGTTTATTGGCTAATCATATATTTTCTTTTGTGATGTGGCTATAGAAAGAAGTCTTATATCCACCTTTTAAATTGGGTTAGTTTCATTTCATTATTGACTTCCAGGAGTTCTTTATATATTTTAGATTGAAGTCTTTTGTCAGATATTACATTGTGAATATTTTTTTCCCACTCTATGACTTGCTTTTTAATTTTCTTAATGACATCCTGTCTTGGGTTTTAGGTTTCATTATGACAAATCCAATTGATCAATCTTGTTCTCTTATGTTTAATGTTTTTGTGTCTTCTCAAAAATAAGTCCCTATTTACCTCAAAGTTACAAATATATTCTTCTATGTTTTCTTCTAGTAGCTTTTAAGTTAAATCTATGCTCTATCACGAATTCACTCCACTAGGATGTGAAGTAGTTTCTAGGTTCAGAGTTTCCCATGTACTTACCCAGTTACAGATCTATTTGTTGAGAACACTTTCCTGACCTCTTTTGTTGAAGGCTTATTTATCCTACATATATGGGCCTACTTTGGGCCTCTGTATCTGCTCTTTGTCCAAGGATTGAATTTATTTTCTGTAAAAGGCCAATGTAAGTAATCATGTTAGGTCTTTCAGGCCATAATGATCTGTGATACAACTATTTAACTGTGTTCTTATAGTGGGAAAGCAGTCTTAGAGAACAGATAAACAAATGAGCATGGCTGTGTTCCAGTAAAACTTTCTTCGTGGACACAAATTTAACTTCCACATAATTTTTGAGTGCCACAAAATATGATCATTCTTTTGATTTTGTCAAACTTTTAAAAATATAAAAAGTATTCTTATCTCTGTAGAATATCAGGCAGTATGATATCAAGCAACAAGCTTTATTTTGCCCACAGCTGTATTTTGCCAATCCTTGTTTTCACCTATCCTTATTCCAAAACCATAATGTCTTCATTACTTTAGTTGTGTAGGTGATCTTGAAATCAGTAGTGTAAGTCCTTCAACTTCGCTTTTTTTTTTTTTTCAAGATTGTTTTAGGTAGTCTATTAGTTTTAATAGCAAAAACTGCAATTACTCTTGCATCAACCCAATAGATTATTTGTATTTTCATATAGACTTCAGAATCAACTTCTCAATGTCTACAAAAATGTCTGATGGGACTTTGGGAGTTCATTTAATCTATAGAACAGTTTGGAGAGAAGTGACGTCATAACACCATTGAGTCCTTCAATTCTTGAACACTGCATATGTCCTATTTATTTACTTCTCTTAGCAATGTATTGAGATTTTCAAAGTAAAAATCTTACCCATATTTAGTTAAATTTATTCCTAAGTATTTTGAATTTTTGATGTAATTAAAATGGACTCTTTAAAACTAATTTTTCAAATATTTGTTACTAGTATATAGAAACCAACAAATTTTTATATCTTGACTTATATTCTACACATAGTTAAATTCATTTAGTACTTAGTAGTTTTGTGTGGATCTATTAGAATTTTCAAGTTTTCTATGTAAGTAAACATGTCATCCAGAAAAAGTGCCAGATTTATATTCACCTATCCAAGTCTTCATGCCTTTTATTTCTCTTTTTTGCCTATTACCCTAATTTGGATTTCCAGTACTATGGAGGATAGAAATAGAAAGAGTGGATAATCTTGGCTTGTTGTCAATGTGATAGAAAAAGCAGTCAGTAGTTCATTGTTAGTTGTAATTTTTTATAGACATCCCTTAACAAGCTGCAATGGTTTTCTTTTATTCATGGTTTAGTGAGAGCTCTTACACAAAAGGAAGTGAACTTCTGTCAAAGATTTTCTTCAATACCTACTGAGATGATTATATGCTTTTTATTTCTTATTCTGTTACTATGGTGAATTATATTTCTTGTATATTTCTGGATTTGAATTACTAAATTTAACAAAGTGTTTCGCATCCGTATTTATACAATATTACTTTATTGTAATTTTCCAGGTTTGGGTATCAGGGTTATGGTAGTCTTATAAAATAAAGTGAGTAGTTGTCACTTCATTTAGTTTGAGTGACTTTGTTAGATTTTTTTAAAAAACATTCTTTAAATATTTGACGAAGTTTACCAGTGAAACCATCTGGGCCTAGAGATTTTGTTTTGTTTTGTTTGTTATGGAAGATTTTAATTATAAATTCAGTTTCTTTAGGAAATATGGAGCTCTTAGAGTTTTTCTATTCTTTGTCATGTGTGATTACTTGTGCTTTTCAAGGAATTTTGCTATTTAATCTGGGTTATCAAATGCACTCATAATTCTCACTTTTTAATGTCTAGGATATTTGCAGGAACATTACAAAATCTGTGTCATTCTTGATATTGGAAAGGCCAAATCTTTTTAATATTTCCAATATGTAAAGATCCCTCTGCTTTCTAGGAGATAAAATCTTTCTAGGAGATAAAATCTAGGAGTGGCATAAAATCTGGAATGGCATTCAAGGCTTTCTGCTCATCCTGGTACCCACCACATGCTACCTCCTGTAAAGTCACGTTCCCTGAACCACATCTATTCAGGAAGGGATGGATGGTGTTTCCTTGACTTTCCACAGCTTCTAAGAGCTCTGACAGTTCCTACCATATTATATTAGTAGTAGTGGTTCATATCTTTCTTTTATATTGAATGAAAAGTTTCTTGCTAATTGTAACTTCAGAGCCTGCTCTGGCTATAAAGCCTTAATTAGTAAGAAAGGGAGGCAGGTAGGCAGGCAGGCAGGCAGTCAAAGGTGTTCAAGGGTAATTGTAATAGTTCACATTGCCCTCTATATAATAGACAAATTTGCTGGGTCTTTTCAGCTTAAAAGCAATCCTGGGAAAAACACAATAGTTCCAGAACAATGCTCAATTAAGGGTGGCTTTCACAGTGATAAGAATGTGAAAAACATTTAAATTTTTTTGCTTAATATTTTATAACATCAGAATCACACACATGGATCAAGCCATTGGGATGTGCAAGCGTTTCAGAGCAAGGAACTTTGTTTTATTTGCCTACGTTGAGGTGGACATGAGGAGAACGGACCTGCTTCCATGAATGGAAGGCCTTGTGACTCGCAAAGGCCTCCTTAGTCCCATGGGTTGACCACCATGTTTGAGCAGTAGGGTGGCAGCCCTTTCACCTGTGTTGGTAATAGTGGAATTACCTTACCTGTCATCATCTGAATTTGTTCTTAGAGGTGAGACAGAAAAGAATTCACCCTGGTGGACAGTTCAACATTATACAGGATCCCAGGGACCAGAGTTAATTTCTCCTGGGCTGCCTACCAAAAACACAGAGCAGGGGAAAGTCCTAGAACCAGTGTCCTAGAACCACTATTCTGGAGATAAGACTTCAAGACGAAAAAGGAGAGATTTGTTGTAAAGTAAAAGAAGAGCATGAACAGAGATCTAGACATGAAAGTAAACATTAAGAGCCCACTGATAACACTCTAGATCCCCCAAAGAAATCAGGGAATTTCAGCACCCAGGGGAGGAGAGTAGGGAAGAGGCAAATACAGAGATACACTCCATATTCTCCACCTAGTCTCAGTCCTGGCCTGAGTTGGCTTCTTCACTCCTGCAGGTATCAAGTCCTGAGACTTCAGACTTTGGGGTGAGCCAGATCCAGCCACCTCTTCCTAACAATGTCATCTTGTGCAATTTTTCTTATAGTTTCTGACTCGGTTTCTCATCTCTCCTTTTCAGGATGAAGCCCACTGCTCAGAGTTGAAGAAAGGATCTGAAATATCAAGGAGAAATGGCTTTGCACAATAGGTGCCACCTAGAAGGTCTTCAGTAGAGAGTTGCTCCCAGTTTTTACTCCAGTGGGCCGCCCTCGTACTTGCTGGGGAGCACAGAGAGCAGCTGGGAGTGCCCACCGGCCTGTTACAGCAGAGCACTTTTATTCCTCTCACAGGACAGTCATTGGGAAACAGGATGGCAAGAGCAAGAAAATTCCAAGTATGTGCGTTGCCTCATGCAGCTGTTTCCGTAGGCACACAATGGTGTTGTGTTGTTAAGGAAACTTGCTGTCAAGCAGCAACACAAATAAAGCATTTAGTTTTATTGAGTTATATTACGATAATTATGGGAAATAATGGGCTCCAGATGTCATTTATTCAGTGGGGAGGGACAATCCCCTCGTTGTCCAATGGCCCATGGAGCCAGAGAGATGGCACCCCAGCATGCTGTAGTCCAGCCTCTCCCACTGACCACCCGAACCTGCTGAAGCTGGCTTATCTAAGGCTTTGGAAAGAAAAAGGGCTTTGGGCTACTCTCTGGAAGTCAGGAAAACCTGTTCCCAGATGTGTGTTAGACAAGGTGAGGATCTCGTGTGTAATAAGCAATTTTAGGCCTGAATTCTCTAAGGACAGTGTGTATGGGCCTGTTTTCGCCCAGTACATGGTGTCAGAGTCCTGTCAGCAAAACATGGTAGAATCAGTCAAGAGATCTAACAAAAGTGCTCTTGGAGGCAGAACTTCAGAGAAAGAATTAAATTTTATGCGGAGAAATCATGATTCCACACTCTGGAGTGAGAACTCTGAACAGTTCACTCTGTGGCCACTTACTTTTATTTCTACATAGATGGAAGATCCCAGCCCTGGAATTCTGGTCTATCTTTCTGCTCCATTTTCTCTAAGAAACAGGTGGAGGTTCCTCCTAAGTGCCAAGTCATTTCCCAATTAATTTACAAAGTATGTTTGTTGGCAAATTGTCCCTGCCTGAAATCACCTTCATTCTTTTTTCTGTCCAGTAAATACTTCATCTTTCACGATTCAGTTTAAACATTCACTCCTCTGGGAAAATTCTATCCCTCCACCACCATTACACTTACCTGAAGAGGCTTATTCTATTATAACTTCTTATTCACAGGATGATGAAAACATTTGGCGTTAGTTTGTATGTCTCTTTATCATTACTATCCTACTGTGTTCTAAGCATTTGCTCACCAAACTCTGTCTGTCTTCTAGACTAGCTTCCCCAGCAATGAACCAAAAAAATAGTCTACATCTGTATTTCTAGCACAGGGGCTGGCACACACTGAGTGCTAAACTGAATTGAACAGATGCTGTGAGCAACAAAGAGTCCAATTTTGCAAGATCTCACTGAGGAGGAAGGTGCTGCCTCCAAGCCAGGTGTTTTATATGAGTTACTCTGCTGTCATAAATCATGACTGGCACTAGCTACAGGCACCCCTGCAGGACGGGCTTCCCCACAGCATGTCCCACAGGACATCCATGGCCAACGAACTGTTGCTCATTCACAATAACTCCCGAGATGTATGTCTTAGGATGGGTGATGCTACAGACCCCCCTGCCTCCCTGCAAGCACTGTATACGGGGTTGTATGCACCCACTGGTGTGCCGACGAGTGGTTCAGAAACTGAGTTATGAACTAACTGGAAGTTATTCTTCTGATAATTGCTTACCTTGTGCTACTTTAAATTTTCTAATTATATTCATGAGGACTTAGTACAGCCACACTAACTGGGTTTCAAAAGGTTTTGTTTCATCTCCACAGTCTAGCTGAAATAGCATCCTATTGATTGGCAATGTGTACCAGGAAACTTTAAAGTGGTTTTGGTCTCCTCTAAACCATTTATTCTCTTTCCATGAAACTCCTAAGGTAGCAATCAGGCTAACAAAAAATATAGTGTGGCAACAGAATCATTTATAATCCAAAAATTGGGAAAAAAAAACCAAGCTATATTTACAAATAATTTCTAGTAAAGAAAGAAATTACAGTATCATTTTAGTACAAAATAGTAATCAATTATATTAACAATGGATTTCTTACACAGTAGCACATATTTAAAATTAGAAAAAAACCCTCAACCACACAGGCCATCTTCCCCTCAGCAAGCCCTAGGGAAAGGGCTTGGAGTTTTAAGCATACTCATCCAGGAAACTACTCCATGTGCATACAGAAACAGAGGGAGGCTCACTGCAGCATTGATTTTGCAAGTAAGGAAAATTAGAAACAAATGTCCATCAAAACAGCCTGATGCAATACTTGTGGTTATTCACAACATACACAATAAGAAGCAGAGATTTTTCAAACTTTTTTGGCCACAAAGTACAGTAAGAAGCACATTTTACAGGGTGAACCAGTAATGGCAGATTGCACTTTCCAAGGAGGCCTCAACAATATGACCCGCCTCACATGTCCCCTCCCCTTAGGCCTGAGCAACCTTTGCAACTGGCTTGGTCAGTAGCATATAGTGGAAGTGATGCCATGTGTCTTTCAAGGCTGAATGTCTTAATCCATTTTCTGTGGCCATACAGAACACCTGAGACAGGGTAATTTATAAAAAATAGAGGTTATTTTACTCACAGTTCTGGAGACTGAGAAGTCCAAGATCAGGTGGCTACATCTGGTGAGAACCTTTCTGCGTTGTCGTGACATGGCAGGAGGCATCAAATGACTAAAAAAGCAAATGTGCTATCTAAGGTCTTTCTTCCTCTTCTTATAAAGCCACCAGTCCCATCATGGGGGCCCTGATGATCTTACCTATTTCTAATTGCCTCTTTAAAACCCCACTTCCAAACACCATCAACATATAAATTGAGAGATTTAGAGATTAAGTTTCCAACACATGAAATTTTGGGAGAGATGTTCAGTCCATAGCATTGTGTCATAGATATGCTAACACTTTAGCCTTATTCACTTGGAGCCCACCATGCTGGGAGGAAGCTCAAACTGGCCCATGAGAAGAGAACCCTGTGTGGTGGGGGATGTTCCAGCTGATAGCCCAGCTGTCACCCTAGCTGCCATCAACCATGAGATACAAATAAAGATGCCTTCTGATGATTCTGGTTGGAGTGTGGGGTAGAAGGGGAAAGATGTCTTCCCAACCTTTTATTATTCCCATCTGGGGCTGCAGGTGTCATGCAGCTGAGGTGAGCCATCCACCATCCACACTGTGCCCTGCCCAACTTCTGATCTGCAGAACCCATGAGTATAAAAAAACATTTTGGGAAGGGTAGTAGCAATTGTACCTGGAATGCAAGTATTTGTAACTCAAATAAAACTTGTGCTAATAATTCTTACCCTTAAAAAAATTCAAGCTATGCTATAGAAAAAAATGAGAACCTCCTCTTCCATGGCATTCTTTGATCACTCAATCCCATCTCGTCCAAATAAATTCTAAAATACAGGGATTCCTTCCTTCCCTCCTTCTTTTTTCCCTTCTCTCCTTCCTTCCATCCTTCCTTTTTTCCTTCCTTCCTTTTTCTCTTCCTTTCTTTTCTTTGTTATACTCATTGTTCACCTCCTAAGTTTCAGGTACTCTGCTCAGTGTGGGGGCTCTGGGGTTGACATAGACACAGACGTATCTGCCCTACAAAGCTTATAACCCAGATGAAAGGGCAGACATATAATGAGCGTGAACTAATTTAATTCTTTATACAATAAAGAGGAGTACCAAGTGCATAGAGCTTTTAAGGGCCCAGCAAAATACTTAAGACAATTACAACAAATTATTGACAACAAAAAATTTTTAAAAGCTGTAAGTACAATTGAATGTTTTTTCACATATCTATAAAAATAACATGTCAACTAGAAATCCATTTCAATTTGTATGATTGTATATTAAAATTACATTTGGTTTGGGCTATGGTTGCACTCACATATGCTTGCTAGGATGGAGGGTGGAGTTATATATAGTAGGTGTGTCAGTAGGCTGCAAGGTGGGTAAATGGATGGGTAGGCAGGCCCAGAACGGGCACAGTTTTTTATCATGCCTTGGTGGTAAGTGTTATGAGAGGAAAGCTCTGGTGCCTGGAAATCCACTGACTTTTGTTTATGTGATGCAAGCTCCCAAATTCCTGAAAACCAGGAACATGTAACAGAGTCATTGTAATTTAACGTATTTCATGTGTCCTCTGTGCAAGGTGTTGATATGGGCTCTGGGGAGTATCAGGCAGAATCACTCTTGCCCTCTGGAACTTGCAGGTCTTCTCCTGAGGATGCGGCAAGAGATTTGTTCTAAAGGGACAGGATAGTCAAGTAAGGGGGATGTTGAATGGACAGACCCTGCTCTGTGAGGGTTAAAGGGTCTGAGAACAAGAGAATGGAGGAATATGCTCAAAGAAGAGCTGATGTTTGAAGTGGGCCTCCCCCATGCCCTCGCAGGCCGCACAGACCAGATTGAGGGCCTGGGTTGAAGAGCTAGCAGAATATTCTGAATTCACAGTGCTGTGACCCTACAAGGACCAATGTATAGCTTCACCTCATGTATGGATTAAATAAGATGTAAGGATTAAATAAGTTCACACATGGGATGTGCTTAGAACAGCGCATGGCATAGCTTATGTGCTTAACAAACATCAGTTTGTTATAATCTTTACTCTTCACTGAAATAACAATGGTTATTTAACACAGTCAACGTGCCAGGCATTGGGTTCCTCTACTTGCATAGGCTAAGATTGCCAGACCTCATGAGGACACCTCATTATCTCCAGGGGTGACTTTGAGTTAATTTAAAAAATGATTCATTCCTTATTACCCATTCCTTAGGACGTTCTACTGCCCTTTTTCAGAACATCATATATGTGTAAATCTATAAATATGAATATGAATCACACAGTGTTCTGACCTCTTGTTGGCCTTCATACAAATATGAACATCACATCATTCCTGCCTCCAGAGCCAATACTCAATTCCGGGGAGTGATAGACACATTTGTAATCCAGCATGAGAAAGTACAAAGCGGAATGGTTTCCCAACAGCCAAACGTGGAGTGAGGAGGAGACTGAGAAAGGCTTCCCACAGGGGCTACTGCATGAGCTTGGTCTTGAGGGAGGAGTAGACCTTCCCAGGGATGGAGACAGGGTGGATCCCTAGCAAAGGAAACAGCCAGGTAAGGGACTGAGTGGTGACAGGGTTCTTTGGGGAACTCAAGGTTGTCTGGTATGGGCAGGGTAGCTGGGCTGGATCGTAGACAGGTGAGGCTGGAGAAGTGGTGGAGAGTTCAAAGGAGTCTCATGATACATATGGGACAGAGGGAAGTTCAAGGACAGAAGGACAGGAAGCCACAAGGAGTGTCAGTCCACAGATTCCAGGTCAGACACCAGTTCATTCTGGCCCATGACGCTGGCTTCAGCTCAGCCCCT
Organism: Chlorocebus sabaeus; assembly: GCF_047675955.1. Lineage (NCBI taxonomy): Eukaryota > Metazoa > Chordata > Mammalia > Primates > Cercopithecidae > Chlorocebus > Chlorocebus sabaeus. The sequence continues at coordinate 7,005,810 of NC_132917.1, read as the reverse complement.
TTGAGGTACACACTTGGATCCCAGTCAAGGAACTGCCTTTCTGGTCTTTCTGATTTTCCAGAATATCTTTAAATCCTGATCATTCAGTACGTGTCCCAAAGTTGGTTCATGCATTCATTCACTCATTCCACAAATATCTATTGTTTGCTTTGTACCTGACACCACTAAGCTCTAAAACCCAGTGAAGACGTTGCCATCGCCTTCAAGCAGACACTAGCTGGGGGGAGACAGGTAAATAAATCAGCAATATTCTGTGGCAAGATAAGTGAGAAAATAAAATAATATGCTCTTAAAATGGAATGGGGTAGGAAGAGGAGAGACAAATGGCAGAAAAAATGGAAGGATGGCTCTTAGAGAAGTCCATCCATTTCCTGAGGTTCCTGCAGGATTCTACAAGCCTGACAGGCAGTTCTTCCTCAAGCTCTGGCTTCTCTTTGCTTAACAGTTCTTCCCTCCATTCATCTGTAAGCAGCCGAGAGAAACCAGGCCATGTCTTCCATACTTTGCTTTGAAATTTCCTCTGTCAAACATCTGAGTTCATTGATTACAAGTTTTGCTTTCCACCCAGCAGAAGGATGTGACTGGGCAAAGCCTTCTGCAATTCTATAGCAAGAATCATCTGTGCCCTCACTAGTAGCACCTGTAGCTTCCAAATTTCTACCAACAGTCTGCTCAAGGCAATCTGGGCTTTGTCTAGCATGTGGCTAAACATTTACCCAGCCTCTGCTCATTGCCCAATGCCAAAGCTGCTTCCCCATTTTTAGGCATTTGTTACAGCACCATCGAGCTACTGTCATTCTACTTCCTACTGTCATCAAGTAGAACGACATAAAAACAAAACCAGTAGGAACTGGCTTAGGCAACGTGGGGGGCTGCCTAGGCAAATCCGAAATCCTTAGGGCAGGCTGGAACCTGTTGAGCAGGAGCAGGCACTAGAGTTCCAGGTGGAATTTCTTCCTCAGAAGAACCTCGGCTCTTTCTTCTTTTAAGGCCTTCAAGTGAAGTGGACCAAGCCCATCCAGAATATCAAAGATGGCCTTCTTCATTTAAAGCAAACTGGTGGTAAATGTGAAATCACATCTACAAAATAGCTTCAGAGCAACACCTAGACGACGGTTTTGTTGAGTGACTGGAGACTGTAGCCTCGCCACATTGACATACAACACTGACTCTCACCAGAAGGGAATCCATTCAGGATCCCAAACCTCAAGAAGCACAGTGTAGGGAGGAGAGTTATCTTGTAATTAGTGAATGCCAGGCCTCCTTCTTATACTTCACCCACAATGATATTTACCTGTAATCATCACAGGAATGCGATCACCTAGGTGCTGCAATGAAACTGGAATTGAGAAATGGAGCCAAATGTAAATAACTCAGGCCAAGTCACACGGCCAGGAAGTAGTGAGGCTGGGATGTGAAATTACACTGTCTGACTGTAATGTTTTTGCCCTAAGACCTTGTCCAAAGAAGGAGTGTGCTGCTGGCCCACACTTTATCCCTGACCATCAGGCACATGAGGAGCTCTGCAGTGCTTCCCACGCTAGGGAAATCCAAGTCACTGCCCATCGCATTTCTGCCCAACCACACATCTGCAGCTGGCTCTGTGTCAGTTTCCCAGGGCTTCTGTAAAAAAAATCACAGCAAAGGCCAGGCGCAGTGGCTCACACCTCTAATCCCTGCACTTTGGGAGGGCGAGGAGGGTGGAGCACATGAGGTCAGGAGTTCAAGGCCAGCCTGGTCAACATAGTGAAACTCCATCTCTACTAATAATACAAAAAATTAGCCTGGCATGGTGATGCGCTCCTGTAATCCCAGCTACTTGGGAGGCCGAGGCAGGAGAATCACTTGAACCTGGGAGGTGGAGGTTGTAGTGAGCTGAGATCATGCCATTGCACTCCAGCCTGGGTGATGGAGTGAGACTCCATCTCAGAGAAAAAAAAAAAAAAAAGTCTCAGCAAAGCAGTCTCAAAACAAGAGAGATGTATTGGCGCACAGTTCTGGAGGGGGAGGTCCAGGGTCAGGGTGTTCCTCAGGGCAGCATTCCTGAGACTAGTCAGAAGCTTTCTTGGCTTCTCCCTAGCTCTGGTGGTTGTTGGCAATCATGGGACTTTTTTGGCTGGTGGCAGCATGACTTTAATTGTTACCTCCTCCATCGTATGGAGCACCCACAGTGCATCTCTGTTTTCACACAGCACTTGCCTCTGGGCGTATGTGTCCAGATTTCCCTAATGTTATAAAGAGCAGTCACTGGATTAATGTCCTTTCTAATCCAGTAATACCTCATCCTAACTTGATTATATCTGCGAACACTCTCTATTTCCAAGTAAGGTTACATTCACATGTACTGGGAGGGGGGACTTCAACATAACTTTTGGAGGGACACACTTTAATCCCCAATAGGCTCACACCAGTAGGAGAAAGCTAAACTCTGAAAAGCAGTCACAATGTTTACTCTTGACCTCATGCTGTTCTTTATTTAAAAGAAAAAAAAAAAAAAGCTCCATTTCTCAGACTGGGCAACATGGCAAAAACCCTTCTCTACAAAAAAATACAAAAATTAGCTGGATGTGGTGGCACAAGTCTGTAGTTGCAGCTATTCGGGAGGCTGAGATGGGAGGATTACCTGGGTCCAGAGAGGTCAAACCTACAGTAAGCTGTGATAGCACCACTGTACTATAGATTGGGCAACAGAGTCGAACCCTGTCTCAAGAAGATTAAAAAATAAAGAGAGAGAAAAGAAAAGCTCCATTTTACTAATTCTGCTGAATGTGGCCTTTGGAGTTTCATTTTTCTAGAAGTCTCCTAGAGTCTCGAAGTTCAGTCTGGTTAATACTGGGACATCCCTGATACTTGGAAGACACTGTGACCCTTCTCATCCATGTGCGACATTTAGATTGAGAGACAATTGTGTCTTCATGTTAGCACTTCCAGGCACGCAAAAAGACAACTCAAAACCTTGAAAAGTTCAAGCAGGAGAGCTGTTGACAACATATTGGAAGCTACGCTGTTCCTTGTCATTATAAACAAAATTTTTAACTATGTCAGCAAGTTAATCTCTGGGATGTTAAGAAACTTCTAGTTAGAAATTGTGTCTTGACCATCTTATGGAGTGCTTTTCACATAAGCTTCTCTAGTATAAGCCTGAGCCTGAGTTCTCATCTCCCTGAACTCAAATTCCCTGTGCTCAACCCTCCAAAATTTGGGAGGGAATAAAACATAAGTGGTTACCTTGTGTTTATTTACAAATGGCTAGAGATTCATTAAAAGGTGTTGCATATTAAAGCTGCCTGAATAAGAACAAAAGAGGCAGAGAGAAGAAGAAAGAGAAGGATGGGAATATGAATGAGAGGGAGCAAGTGATACGGAAATCAACAACAACAAAGAGACCGGGGAATGGAAAGAGAGAATGTGAAGGAAATGAAGGTATTGAAGCCACTCAGAAGGGAAAATAGGCAATGCTGGAATGATGTTATGAGAAAAATTATGCTTGGTAGAAAAACTTCCAACCAAATAGCCCTCTGGTGCTCAAGCTTGTTCTCAAAATAGGATTAATTTGTTGCTTAAAATGTAAGATAGAGATTTGTTGGCCACACAGATGAAACAGCCAGTCCCAGCCAGCCCTGGAGGCTGTGGCATGGTCCTCCTGGTCATGCAGGAGACAGTGGAAGGCAATGGGAGTGTGGCCAGAGCCTCTACATTTGATGTGCTGAGTTAACCTCCCACACAGCTGCCCCCAGCTCAACACCCACGAGGTACCTCTGGACAAGCCCCATGTGAAGTCACGGGCTTTGGAGGCTGACTGAGCCGATTGGCTTCCTTGCTGGGCTACTATTGACTTAGGGCAAGTTACTGTCTCAGTTTCCAGGTTCCTCAGCTTTGAAATACAGACAAAAGCTATCTTGCAGGGTTGCTGTGAAGATAAGGCGCTGTAATAATCCGTGAAAAAGGGCACCCAGCTCGGATGCTGGAACCCAGGAGGTGCCAGGCAGCCTCCACTTAAGTGTGTGTGGTGACTTCAGCATATGGGGTGATGATACTCAAGTCTATGCAAGCCCCTTGGGTCCCAGACTCTTCATGGCTACCTCCACATTATCTGTGACCTTGCTTTGATGGCATCCTCCGAGATCATTCTCTCTTAGAACTTGAAAGCTTAGTCCCCATCTCTATCTGCCGTCTCTCATTGTTCTACTTCTGTTTCCTCACTCATACACAGCTACTTCTGTTATGCTCAGTAAAATCCCTAGCCCTTGGGCTGTTATCTTCAGCCTGGCTTCTCTTGTCTAATTCGGAGTCTCCCACGCAGTCTGCCATTTTGAAATGCTCTTCCTCTCCTCTGATGGTCTCCACCTAGATGAACATATCATGCTCAAAATCACTGCTATCACCCTCTCTTTCTGCTTCTCCTGCTTATTGTTTCTGTTAGCAGCACCAACCTCTTGGCCAGCGGGATCTGAAGCTCAACCCACTCTTGATTCTTCTTTCTTCTATAATGCCTGAAAGCCAATCATTAGATCCTATCACCATTTTCACTACAAAGTTTCACGGTGCCACTACCCAAATGAATTACTCTGTTTTAATTTTCTCATCTTTAAAATGTGTTATAAACAACCCACCTCTTACAGATGACACTCAGATTCAATATTACAGAGAATGCATTTCTCTAAGATGGCATCACCGTGTTAAAGAAAACCTTACTCAATGATACTTGTGTAAAGCGCATCACAATAGAGGGACCACTGCAATGGGATTTTGCAATAGGGAAGAGAGATTGGGCCCAACTCGGAGTGCAGCACTGGTAAGTGGGAATTTATAGTCAAGGAGCAGGGTGGGGACCACTGGATAGAAAATTACTAAGAGGAGATATCAGGGGTGAGGGTGCAGGGATTCTAGCTAAAGAAATCTAACAAGATTCTTGCTGAAAACAGGCCATGGTGATCAGACATCACCTGGGGATGACGGAAAACGAGAAACTTGGTCATATATGGAAAATACTGAATCAGATATCAAGGGTGGGGAGTTCTTGATAAACTGACTTAGCAGGGTTCTTGGCCCAAGAACTGGACTTTACAAGGTAGTACCTAGGTAGACATGGGAGAAGCTTCAGGAGACTGGCTACAGTTTGGCCAAGCAAGGAGTTTCTGTCAGTCCTTCCTCTTGTTCAAGGAAAGAAGAGACATTCTTTTTCTCATGTGGTCACCTTTTGTTCACGAAGGAACCACTGAGTCACCTGTTGGGACTTGATAGTTCCAACAGACTGGATGGTGCTAGCAGTCAGGCATTTAATGAGGGAATTTTTTTAATGGAAAAAAAGATTAATAGTTGGAAACTCAGTTTCTGAGCCCAGAGGGAAACCAATCAAAAAGATTTCTAAACACTGCGCTTGAAGCCTCTTCAGATGGAGTGGGAGCAGGCAGTGGCAAGCTGATAGACCTTCCTGGTTTTCAGTTTTAACGTCATGAAGGTTGTCTACCCCTGAGCCATTGTGGCGATCTCTCTGATGTCTGTATCAAGTCCTCCAGCTTCAGCTTCTGGGGCTCCAGGAAAGGAGCAGTTTTAATTTTAATGATTCCAAGTCCGAAGGGTTGGAGAAAATTGGAAATATGAGTCTGGAGTGTGGTTGCCAGATTTTGGAGGAAACCTGGAGAGTTCAGGATGCAGTCCAGCGTGTAGACAAATCAGAAAAGCACATAAACAATGAGCAGGACTAAAATTCAATAAGGGGTGTGCTATAGTTTTCTTCTGAAACATAATTTCTCTCTCTCCATTCACCCCCATTCCTACCAAAAATAAGCAAAGACTGATTTGCTTGCAAGATAACTTTATTCTCATTAACTTGGCTTGATTGTTTATATAAATGCAGCAAAAATAATGATTGACCACCTAGGCTCGCTCTGATGTTGCTTTCCTGGAACTTTTAGGAGAATCTCAGACTGAACAGTTAAAAGCCTCTTAAAACAGGAAAGCTAAGCCAAGGACTTGCTCTCAGGCTGTTTCTGAAACAGTTAGGGATTTGAGTGAATATCCCTTTTATAGGTCTCCAAAATATCCTGGGGTTCCTGGGCCTGCCAGGAAGTGACACTATTTACCTGGAAGAAAACTATGTAAGTGAACCAAGTATGCAACACACCATAGTGATAATTTTTTTCCAAGAGGCTTTATTGACTCCATAAAGTCAACCTTAGTTTCTTAAAGTCGTCTGGTCATATCTGAAGATACAACATTCCAGTTAAGGCCTTCATAATATATCCAGTGTTTTCAATTGTGTACTGTTACAAGGAGAACATATTCTTACTGCACATATGCAAATAACTACATTACCATAAAATAAAAATGTTTACTAATAGTTTTCTAATTTCAGAGGGATCAGGCAGGAGGAAAAAGTAATTATTTCCTTTTTATTCACAAAGGTATACATTACCAAATTGTTCTAAGCTACAGATAGCTTAAGATAAAAGAGAAAAACTTTTCTTAAATTTAGAAAATAAAATATTAAAGAACCAGCAACATTTCAAACAAAAAGTCACTAAAATATTGTCCTCATCGGTTCATTCAGTCCCATGTAATTCTTGTTATTCTTGAGCTTGGGATAGAACTTTCATGAAGTCATAGGTTTCTTCGTTAGAGTTCTGCAAATTCTTACCCAGTCTGCTGGTATGATCTTAAAGTTTTCAGCAGAAGCCTGTATTTTAAAAGTAACTTTCAAAGTCTTTTCCATGAATATGTTTGAAGAAGCAAGTTTGGACTGTAGCTGATTTCAGATGTTTTCAGAGAAGAACCAAAGTGAAATAATAACTGTCCATAAATAACAAAAGACTTAAAATGGCCATATGGCCATGCTTAAAAATATGATGATAGTTCATTATGATAATTATGCAATTGCCAAAGATATTTGGTTATTTCTGTGACATGCACTTTCACATAATTTTAATGGAGAAGACCAAATTTTAGTTCTGCACTAGTGTACAATTAATACTAAACCTAATTTTAATAAAACTTTATAAAAGAACATATCCAATCTCAGCCAGTTTTGGCAGCAAAAGATAATATTTCTTTTCCAGGATCCTTTTTCCACAAAAGTGTGGCCAAGGAAAGAATCTTTGTCAACCCCATCCCACTTTTGAGGAACCTGCCTCTCTAAACTCCCCCTATCTGACATGGTCAATATGGAAGCAGTCATTCTACAATAGCTCCAGGCCCTGACTTCAGTTGATGGGGCCAAAAGAAGGCATTTGATGAGTTTGTTCCAGGAATCAAGAGTTTTTCTCCAGGAATTTGCATTTGGAACCAAGAGATTCCAGTGTTGATCTAAATCCTTTTTGGACAAAAGAAATAGAAACTTAAGAACAGTTTCAATCAGAAAATGGATGTGTGGGAAACTTACAGAATCAGTCTTCAGTAAAGGAAAAAGGTCAGTGCAAAAGAGTTGGAGAGAACTATCTGAATTCACTGGAAAGTGCACACCCTATTCCCAGTAAATAGGAGAACCATGTGCGTTCTTGTCTATATCATCTCATAAATCCATCTCTTTTTTCCTGTGCACTTAAAAGAGTAGCATTTTGTACTTTCGGGCCAAAGTGTCTGAACTAATATACCATGAAAGGTGAAGTACTGGTTCAGACAGCTGCTTTTGGGATCAGAGCATCTGCAATTCCATTCCATTCTGCTGCTTCTTAGCTGTGGGACCTCAGGCCAGTTACATCACATTTCTACGCTGCTGGTGCTCAGTTATAAAGTGAAAATGAGAATGTCAAACTCACAATGTTGTTGAGGGTATCTGAAAAAGAAAATGTGCCTGAAACAAAAAGCGCCTCATGGGAGACATGTTAACCACTCAAGAAAGGTTGGCTTATACCATATATACTGTAACTGCCAGGCAAAGTTCCTGGCACATAAGTCCTTTTAACATAATAGCTATGTTCATTGTTACTACAAGTTGGTATTCCTGACTCCATTCTCTCTCGCAGCCCATCTTCACATTGCTGCTGGATTACACTTCCTAAAACATACCTCTCATCAATCACTTAACTGCCTAGGAAATAAGGCAGAAACTCAGTTCACATGCTACCTATGCCATGGAACTCTTCTTGATTTTTTTTTTCCTTTTTTTGAGACAGAGTCTTATTTTGTCACTCAGGCTGGAGGGCAGTGGCACAATCTTGGTTCGCTGCAAGCTCTGCCTCCCAGGTTCACGCCATTCTCCTGCCTCAGCCTCCCGAGTAGCTGGGACTACAGGCGCCCACCACCACACCTGGCTAATTTTGTTTTGATTTTTTAGTAGAGATGGGGTTTCACCATGTTAGCCAGGATGGTCTCGATCTCCTGACCTCATGATCCACCTGCCTCGGCCTCCCAAAGTGCTGGGATTACAGGTGTGAGCCACCATGCCCAGCCCTTGATTCTTTATTCACAAACATTTTCACTTTTTTCGGCATATATTTCAAGAGACAGTCCAGTGCAGTGGATGACAGCATGACTTCCACACTAAAGATCAAGACGTGCTTAATGGCCATATGATGTGAGATGAGTTCATTAACCTCTTTCTGCATCAGTTTTCTCATATGTATGTTGGGAAGAATAATGGTACCTACCTTGTCAGAATGTTATAAGAATTACATAAGTCAACACATAGAAAACGCTCAGAGTGGTACCTAGCACACAGCAGACAGCCTATAAACATTAGCTAGAATTATCACTGCACTATGATCGTAGGCTGACTTTATCACAGAGCTATCTCAGAATGTAGATTGTCACAGAATGTTTTATTTACCTGTGATGGCCAGGAAAGACCTACTACTGCCCTGAGTTCTCAGGGCTTGGTGATTTAATCTGATGCAAGTGACTTGAAGGGGTTCTGCCTACCTGGCTACCTATAGGTCTGTCTTCAGGGCTGCTTAGAACTTTCTGGGATCCATGTGAATATTCCTTTCATCCTCAATTACAATTTATAGAAAGCTGAGATCTGTTGATTCATGTGTCAAGGCAAAGCTCAAATACCACCTTTTATCCTTTCCTACCTCTGGACAACTTCAGTCTCCCCTTTTCCCAACCTCCTGAAAGATTTCAGAAGATTCTGAAATCTTCTGCTAACAAAGATTACCAGAATCTTTGTTAATCTACAGGCTGTGTTGGTCTATGCTCACTGTTCATTTCCCTCCATGACTGAAACCACAAGACTCTTCCTTTTACTTCAGTGAGTTTCTGAAAGCCTCGAGACAGAAACTCCTTAACTTTCCTTTGGCACTTCCTACTAGTTCACTTGTCCTTCCTTGGGTTAGCCTCCCCCTGAAGTCACAGTAGAAGAGTTCTCCTCTTCCTAAAGCCCCCTCACTCCATGATATCCCCTGCTTATTCTTGGTTCCTTATTATCAGCATTTCAATGCTCTTAAATCTCTTTCACCTTATCTTTTTAAAAAGACGTTTTCCTCTTTGGTACTGCTCTGTTTCTTTCTCTATTTCATCATTCAAACATCTTCAAAGCATGTTTGGCAAACCCTGCTTCCTAGTCTCTGGTTTCCTTCTTTCCCTTCTGCTATGATTTTAATGTGTCCTCCAAAAGTTCATGCACAGGAAACCTAATCCACAATGCAAAGCAACAGTGTTGAGACATGGGGCCTAATTACAGGAGTTTAGGTTATGAGGGCAAAACCCTCATAAACTAAACAATATTGTTATTGTGGAAGCAGGTTAGTTGTCACAAGCCTGGTTTGTTATAAAGCCAGTCCAACCCCTGTTGTGTCTCTCTGTCTCACGTACTCACATTTCACTTCTGCCTTCCACTTTCCACCATGGGTACCCTCAACAGATGCTGGTGCCATGCTCTTGGACTTCTCAGCCCCCAGAACCATAAGCTAAATAAACTTTTCTTAATAAATTACCCACTATGTGGTATTCTATTATAGCAACAGAAAATGGACTAAGGCATATTTCATGAAGTGGAATTTATCAAGATCACTAATGATCTCCTTATTGCCATTGGTAATGGGTACTTTCAGAAAGATCTTGAATTATCTGGAGCATTAGACATTAGATCATTTCTTCCTTTTTGCAATGTCTTGCTCTCTACTCCCATTTTTTCCCTCTACTACTTGGGCCACTTCTGAGTGTGCCTTCTGTGGCTGCTCTTTTTTTGCCCATCCTTTAATGTTGGTCGGCTGCCTTGAACCTCTTCTGCTTTGGTATAACTCTCTCTCAAATACCGCTTTGACTCCCATATCCTTACTGTTCATCTTTACCACAACGGCTCTAAAATTAAGGTCTCACCCTAATTACTTTCCTAACCTTTGTTCTCTTATATTTACCGGACCTTTGGACATTTCCACTAAGTTCCAAGTGTGCACATCAAGCTCGACCTGTCTGCAAACTAAACCCATAATCACTCTCATCTCACTCTTCCTCCTGTATCAACCACCCCTTGGAAGCGGTGCACATTCATCCAGGGTCTGGAGACAAAATCCAGAGAGCCACTTATTTTTCCCCGTAACCTCCACATCTCTACACAAAAGCAACTTCCAAGGTCTATTCTGTAAACATCTCATAAATATGTCCTCTTGTCTTCAAACTGCCAATGCTGTGGCTAGGAGCCTTTTCTTCAAACAAACTGCCAGTGCTGTTGTTGGGAGCGTCATCATTTCTTACCTGGATTACCACCAAATCTAGGTTTTGCCTTCTAATCCAGTCTTAGCATTCAGACTAGGTGTCCTCCTCCCCATCTGCAATGCTGATCATGTCTCTCACCAGGCTAAAGCTCAGCCTCTGGATAACTGTCAAACCTTTTTTTCCTCAGTACTCAAAAATATTTCTAATACATTTTTATTGTTTCGTCTTCTTACTGCATGTTTTGTTCCACCAAAAGAAGAGTTTCTAGAAAAAGGAGAGGATTGATGGGTTCACTGGTGCTCACTGGAAACTATCCAATCTGTAATGTGAGCATCCCAAAATGCAGAGGAACCAGTTCAATATTTGAGCTGATTAAGGATTAATCAGCCAGTTCCCTGGGCAGGGGAGAGACTCTGCTTCCACATTATCCGGGACTCAGAGAGGCTGGATAAACGTCTCTGCTTTCTTTCCTCTGGTCCATCCTACTCCAGTATCAGTGGTGAGCAAACTTTATCTGGCTCTCTTCCTTCACTGTGTGTTATCAATTTATTTTACCTTGGGGCTATAATGTCCGAGCTACTATACTGCAATGTCTTTTGTGACCTTTTTCTGTTGATATTGAAAGCCCTCTTTCTATTCCTTTTTTTTTTTTTTAGCACCCAGCACTATTTCTCAAAACACATCTGTACTTGATTACATGACCTCCTCTATTCATAACCTTTTCAATGGGTCTTTGCAGGAACTCCCAGCTAGTGGAAGAATGTACTTCTTCACTTTTAACTCTGTACCAGTCTTGAGATTTCCTTTGGCAAAAAGCAAAAACAAAAACACGACCACCACCAACACAAAACTCAGCAGAATTAAGATGTAAGTTTCAAGCCCAGATCTCAAAAGACCATGCATGTTTCCGTTCTTTCTCGTACCCCTGCTCAGGCTGCACCGAAGACAATTCCTGCCAAACCTGCTGGAAATGAGACACTGCATGAAACAGAGCCAAGTTAGTCCAATTGTTCCAGCCAAAGCTCAAGACACAACGAGCGCCCAGCCTCAATCAGCAGAACCAGGTACCCAGCCCACCCCGAGCTGGTCACAGGTGCCTGAGTTCTCTCTGCTGAGATCAGAACTGCCCAGGTCAGCATTCAACCCATGGACAATAACAAATGCTCAGTGTTTTAAGCTACTAGATTTTTGGAGTGATGAGTTACTTATCAATAGCAAACTCACACGTCATCTCTTACCTCTTTTCTGTGTATCAGAGTAAAATGGGAAAAATGCTCTCATATATTATTTACCATACATACATGATAGGTAATATCTATCAAATAATATATCTAAAGAACATAATAAGCACTCAACAAAGTATTCATCCCTCCTTATATCATCCTCTAAGAACTATAAATATTTCTCATTCTTGTGTTGAGTAATTTAAAAAGCAATGCTATCCTTACCAAAGTAAATGTAAGATGTAGCTCTAGGCTTCAGCATTCAGCGTAAATCATAGGCCCTAAAGAGTGGTGTGCCAATAGTCAGCAATCCTGAGAGCAGAAGATTGCCTAAACCCTACTTTCTAGCTGGCTGCTTGTGATGGAAACATGGCCTGTAGAAATGTGTGCAGATAGACAAAGGAGATAAGCAAATCTTTGAGAAAGCCTTGGCTGAGATTATTTTGCTCATCTTGGAAGAAAAAAAACCATTATAACCCTTGCCATGTGACTTGGCTCCTCCATGTTCCCTCAGAATATGATGAATTGCTCTCTAAATAACGAAAGTCTTCCAGGAACAATAGAAAATATCTACTACGGAACATTCATAAATATTCAGCTGAAGCCTGGTGGGAATGTTAGGCTCCCATGAGAGCTCTGTGCTGACATTGGAAGTCAGAAACCAACTCGGAGATGTAAAACTGTGCAGTAAAAATATTTACACAAATGAGCTTGGGGTGAGTTGTCCAAGGGCCATGTTCCTCTTTTGCGTGGACGTCGGGAATTAATTTGGACCTGATGGTGAAGCTCAGGTCTGAAATCAGAGCAGCTCTTTTACATCCATGGACAGCTCCCATAAATGTCAGGGGTGAGCAGAGTAGAAACACTTGGGCCACTAGTACAGCAGAGCCCAGGCCATCAAAATGTTGCTTTATTTCCCTTTGATTCCACAGGTTCCATCCAGCCTTCTAGAAATCATGTGGTGCCACCTACTAGACACTAGGAAAAACAAACTATTAGACTCAGGTCCCATCTCCTCTCAAGGAAACCACATGCCAAAAAGGAGTACGTAGGTTTGTGCAGTTCAACACAAGTGCTGACGTGCTGATCTGACCACACGCTACTAGAGCATAAGAAAAAGAAAAGACAGCAGGGGTTGCAGGGGCAATGGGTTAGGTGGAGGACTGCACAGGAAAGGCTCTATGTAAGCTGGAGCATCTGAGTGGGTCTCAGAAGAGGTTATAAATTCTTGCAGGTGAGAAGAGAGTAGGGGAATGCTATGCATCTCTGGTGTGGTCTGGGAAACCATGGGTGACAACGATGTGGTTAGGGACCATGAGCTGGAAACATCAGCCCTAAATCTGGAATGGAAATTTGGGGATCCAGAAAGATGCAATGATCTTTCTCTCCATTTCATTTTTGGTTTCTTCTGGCTGAGGTTTTGCCGGGGGAAAGGTTATAAAGGGCATTGGAATGTTAGTCTGTCTGAATCCTTCAGGATTTGAAAGAAACAAAAGCAAGATCCAGGCCTGCAGGTCATCATGTGCCTGAGGAAAATGACAGATGGCCACACAGAGGCAACAGACAGCTTGGAACAGCACATGTGCTCTCTGTCCTGCCCCTCTCAGCTCTGGAAATCTTTCTGGGAAAGCAGAACGCCAGCATAATCCATCTGGAAACCTTAGATTAGGAAAAAAAAACCACACACACACACACACAGGATGTCTTATTTCAACTTTCAAATGTTTTGAGGAAAGTGCCAAGAGAAGGGGCAGAAAGAAGAGAAACAAGGAAGAGAAGTGAGAGGAGGGGCTGAAGGAGAAAGAAGACACAATTGGTAGAACTATGTTTAGCAGTAGATTCACTCTAGAAGATTCATTCTGATGACGAAATTTCCAGAACACGGATAATGTTTCGAGACACTGACATGATGGGGAATATTAATTTGAATGTGCTATTTTCCTATGACAGCATTTTAAGACTGTAAGCGTAAACAGCTACACACACAAGCCCTTGTTTGGGTTCAGATGTCCACAACAACATAACTTTATTTTTCTACCTGCAGCACCACTTTCACTCAAGAGAAGAAAATTAAATTTTAAGCAATTCATGTTAAACAAGCAAATCAAGGCTTTTGCCTTCAGTTGGCTTAGTGCTTCTCCCTCATCCTTTCTCCTCTGAGTTGGTGTAAGTTCTCCAGCAGCAAAGCACTGAGAAGGAAAGTGCTGGGTTCTCAGTGATCAGTGTCTATCATCATTAGAATTTATTGAGATTTCTCCTTAACTGCTGGACTCTGGTTACTGGCACCTGGACCTTCTGGTATGGCTTGAGCTATCTGCCTCCAGCTGGTCCCCAGGGTTCTCTCTATACTGGTCACTCTGCATCTTCATCAAAAGTCTCTTCTACAACATGAAAGCTGACACTTGACTCTTTTCTCTCTGCATGTTTGATGTAATAACCCTACCAGACAGCATGAACATAGATGCCCTTGCTGCCTGACTCAGGAAGTGGGTGGGAGGGGAACACGGGACATGGCACAGACAGGAAGCACTGAAAGCTGAAGCCTTTGGTTAATCCTTTACAATATTATTCTGGTACATCCACAGTATTTGCCTTTTTTTTTTTTTTTTTTTTTTTTTTTTGGGACGGAGTCTCGCTCTGTCGCCCAGGCTGGACTGCAGTGGCATGATCTCGGCTCACTGCAAGCTCCCCCTCCCAGGTTCACACCATTCTCCTGCCTCAGCCTCCCAAGTAGCTGGGACTACAGTCGCCTGCCACCACGCCCGGCTAATTTTTTGTATTTTTAATAGAGACGGGGGTTTCACCATGTTAGCCAGGATGGTCTCGAACTCCTGACCTCGTGATCCGCCTGCCTCGGCCTCCCAAAGTGCCGGGATTACAGGCGTGAGCCACCACACCCTGCCCATCCACAGTATTTTTTTTAAACAGGTTTTTCACCTCACCCTCTCTCAATCCATGTTAAAAAGCTCCTACTCCAAGTTCTTTAAATGTCCCTCTAGATAGACCTGCCATACATACATACAGGTAACTACCATGACTTGCATACATACAGGTAATGCAGGAGAAGGGGAGCATATCACAGCATACAGGTATATGGTTGGCAAAATGCAAAATGTGGGGTGCTCTGTAGAAAAAAAAAAACTGTTTAACAAAAACATTGCAAGGACAAAAATAGGAGAAGAAGTCAAAAAGACTTATATATGTCTACCAACTGCAATGGATTCTGATGAAAACCAACCAATATAAAATTATCTGAAATAATAGAGGAGATTTAGACACAAACCAGAGATGTGTGATATAAAAAATTGTTAACCTTTTAGATGGGATATTATTAGAGGTATGTTTAATAAAAAGTTTTTATCCTTTAGAAACATCTGGATAAATATTTAGAAATTAATTACAGATATCTGATATGTGCCTTAGAATATAAGGACTGGAAAATGAATGGATATAGATGGAAGGAGAGTTGATGGCCACAATTTGATGATTGTTATGATGTTTAATTTGTAGAGGTTTTCTGTACTATTCTAGATGTTTCTATGTTTAAACAATTTTTTTTCCAGAATAAAAAACTAAAAACATTCTGACAATTACTTTTTTTTTGTTTGTTGGTTTCCCCATACACTTCCTGTGGTTTCACAACCAAGTGCCATAGCTCATGTTATCCTCATGACTTGGGGCACCCTTTTTTCAATCATTACTTTCCTTCTCTTTCTTCATTTCTGATCTAATTCCTACTTTTTCTTCATGTCTCAGCTCTCAGAGCTATCCCTAGGTTCTCAGAGTGAGCTCTGTTACCCTGGCAGCCATCTCAGGTATCATATTGACTCATCTGTTGCCTGGCACACTGTCAGTACTTACATTAAAAAGAAGATAGTTATCTTTACCTCTTTTGTGTTGTGAGGATTAAATTACATTTATTAAGCACCTGGCACGTGTCGGAAGTGCCATATTCATTAACTTCTTCACTTCTATTCTATCGTTTAAACCTGAACATCCCTTCAACACCTAGTTCCAGTTCCTCTTCCTCCAGGAAGCTTCTCAAAATACTACCAGCCTCTTTGCTGACTACATCATGTCCACTAATAAATCCCTGCTTAACATTTGATCCCTGGGCAGACTTCTATGAGAAAATATAACAAGATTTTTTTTCAATTTTTACCTATTCACTCCAAGCAATTATGATGATGGTATGGCTATCTAAACTGTATCCAATTTGATGCACAGCAACTAGAATTTGATAATTCCAGGACGGTTAGGCATTGTAAGATCTTAACTCCAATCTCCACATGACGAATGGAACCTCTCTTATGCACGAAAGGCAAATAGTAGCTTCCTCATCCATTATTCTTATACTATCCAAGAGAGCCATCAGATGGGAGTTATTTTCAATATTTGGCAAATTAAAAAACTTGAGAATCAGAGAAAAGAGTGTATTTCCAAGAGCATCTAGCTATCAACTGAACTGAGGACGACATCCGAGGTCTCCTGACTGTCTAACATCTTACTGCCTCTGCAATACCCTTGCCAAGGGACTTCCCAATTTCCCCCAGATTAGAAAGTCCTTCCTCATTAAGCTGTCCCTAAACCTTGCATCTGGCATGACCACACAGCGTTCACTCAGGAGGTATTTACTGAGCCTCTAAGAGGTACCAGCTGCCACAGTACAGCTGAGCTAGACTTTACCTAGAAAAACAGGCTAGTCATCAATAACTTAGGATCTATTGTAAATAAGTACAATGCAATTCTTTGTTCCAATCTGTTGTGTAGGGTATATAGAAAGGTCTGTATGGCACAGAGACAGAGCATGGAGGCTTTAAACCTCTAATTTTCCACTACTAAAGCTGTATAACACTCCCCACAAGCATTGCTTCTCACCTCCCGCTGATGGATGGGCAGTTTCTCTGGTAAACACCACACTGGCAGGACCCCCTGGGGCTGAGATCCAGCAGTCCCTGGCAAGGAACGTCAGGGTGCTCAGCAGATGGAGGCTCCACAGAACTAAGAGCCCCAAGGCGAGGCTGTTGAAATGCTGTGCCAGGCAGACAGACTGCCAGCGAGGTTTTGGTGCACATATTTAATATTGTCCTGACTGCAATGGAAGCAGGTGCATGAGATACACAAACAAGGAAGCCACAAGGAGATGTCTCCAAAGTAGATATTGAGGCAGGAGAAGAGAAGGCCACAACTGCAGGGAGACCATGGAATTTGAATCAAGTGTGGGCCCCAAGGACTGTGAACAAAATGTGTAGTGGGGATTCCCTAACCCAGGGGAGGGAACACTTGAGGGCAGTGGCAGGAAATGCTGTTGGGAGGATACTGAAAACCCGAAAAGTGAAAATGGGGCCAGTGCTGCAGGAACCATCACTGGAATGACCTAGAAGAGAGTTAAGAGCCAAGATACCCTACGATTGAGGATGGCAGGTGGGCTGAGGAGGGATGGTTGGTGTGTGGCTGAAGTACTTAAGATTAATCAGATACAGTGTCACTGTATTAGTCAGCTGGGGCTGCCATAGTAAAAATATCACAGAGAGGGCAACTTAACAGACGTGTATTTTCTCACTGTTCTGGAGGCTAGAAGTCCAAGATCAAGGTTTCAGTAGGGTTGGTTTCTTCTGGGGCCTCTCGTCTTGCCTTGCAAGTGGACTTCTTCTCCCTGTGCCCTCACATGATCTTTCTTCTGTGCCCGCACATCCCTGGTGTCTCTCTGTGTGTCTTGATCTCTTCTTTTTTAAGGACTCCAGTCAGATTTGTCTAAAGCAAACCCTAACAGCCTTTTGTTTTTTTTTTTTTTTAACCTGAATTACCTCTATAAAGGCTCTATCTCCAAATACAGTGACATTCTCAGGTAGTAGGGATTAGTGCATGGACATATGAATTTGGGGGGAGGAAGGAATGACACAATTCAGTCTATAACAGTCACAAGTGGTAGAGGAGAGACATGTACCAAGATAAGGAGGGAGGTTCACAATTGCCCGAGAAATTGATGGTAGAATGGGAGAAATTAGGTCGTAAGGGAAGCACAGAGGGCACATCTTACCACGCGTGTGGGGTGAAAGGAAGCAAGTTCAGTCTGGCATGGAGAGGCCTTCGAAGGGAGACCGACAGTGAGCATGTCAGAGAGGGTATAATGAGATCAGAACAGCCACCATGAGGCTCTCCCCCACCTGGCTAGTGTATTTTATAGGCTTCCCAATTTGTAAGAGAACCAAGACCGTAGCGAAGTCAAGTCATTAACTCTAATGCTAAAATCAGTTCTATGGGTGAGAAATTCCCAGCAAACCACTGGGCTAGGGCTGGGGAAGGAAATAAAGCCTTCACATAGTCTCCTGACCGGTTACTGGGCAGAACGGCGGCTCCGTAAGGACCCTCACTAGATGTTAGTAGGTTACGGAGTGTGCACGTCCACCCAGCATCCAGGTAGGAACGTCCAGACAATGAGAGGAAGCAAGTGACAAGGAAACTCACTTGCTCTGAGAAAGTCCTAGAGACCTGCACAGGACAGTGCTAGTTTTGATCCGTGGATGCTTTTTGCGAACTCCATTCTCCACCGGTAAGAAAAAACCTGGCATTTTCAGTATGCTTCCTGAGAATCAACTTCGAGTCATAGGAATGCGTGGAATTTGGAACTGTGAGTGTTCAGTCTGGGAAAGTACAGACCTGATAAATGGTACCTGCTGGGATTTCAGACTCACCTGTGCAGCAGCCCACACAGGAGTGGGTAATGGCTCTGCTTAGACTCCTGGCCATGCAAATGGTAAAATATAAACATGCTGGGGAGATATTTAGGGGTAAAATGGAAAGAACTTGGTGAAAGATTAAATGTGTGAGTGCTAAAAAGGCCAGTGTCAACAATGGTTTTGAGAAGGAACAGCAGAGAGGATGGTGGTTTCAGTACTAAGTTATGGAGCTGCAGGGAAGGAGTAGGCTAAAGGTGGTGTAATGGTTTCAAACATTAATTTGGGAGCAGGTGTAATTTGAAGAACTTTTCAGACCACATCAGGAGGAGATACTGAGCTTGAACCATTCAGTGTGTGAGACTGCAGTTCAGAGAAGCAGTTTCAGCTGAGAAGGCTGGAGGCATTGTCTGGAAAAGAAAGCTCACTGAGAAGAGCTACAAGGCTCAGGATTGAATAATTCCATCTTTTGCAAAGCTTAGAAGAGAATGGAAGGCACAAAGCAGGCTGAGAAAAAAAATGCCAGAAAGGTGGGAAGGAAACTGGGAGAGTGAGAGCTACAGGACAATAAAGGAAGAGAGAGCGTTTCAAAGAGGAGGTTCCAGCCTGTCAATGCTAATGAGAAGCCATCAGGAAGAGTAGAGAAAAGCACCTGCAGGGCACGGTGGCAGAGAAGTTACTAGTGGCTTCAGCAGGAGAGGTTTGGGTGGAACGGTGGTGTAGGAGCTAGGGAGAGGGGTTAAAAAGCAGATGAGGGGAGCAAGAAACCCAGGTGTGTCACTTAGGAAAATTGGTACAGAAGCAAAGTGTCTTAGTCTGCTTGTATGGCTATAACAAAATACCTTAGACTAGGTAATTGATAAGAACAGAAATTTATTTTCCCACAATTCTGGAGGCCAGGAAGTCCAAGATCAAGGCACTGGCAGGTGCGGTTCTGGTGAGGACAACTCTCTGCCTCCAAGATGGTGCCTCTTGCTGAGGCCCTCTCATGGTGGAAGAGACAGAAAGGAAAAAGAGCTAGCTACTTCCCTTGAGCCCTTGACACTATCACAGTGAGTCTTGTGTCCCAACATATAAATTTGGGGGAACACATACATTCAGACCATGGCACAAAGCTTTAGGTACTAGTGCCTATGAGGGATTTGGCAACAGATTGGATTTGCCCATTATTTCTCAGACTTTAACTTGCATGACAGAAAAATCCTAGGGTAGCTCTTGTGTCCCATATCCTACAAAATTGCCTCACCTGAGTGTGGGCAGGACTTGCAACTTACTTCTCACCAAGGCAAAATTGTCACTCCTATGATTATAGATCTGTGTGTATGTACATATGTATGTATATGTATGTGTGTGCATGTATAGACATGAATGTTATGTCCTGGGTAGTGGGTGATGGCTGAAAGAACACTTGGGGGCACGTAGGCATGCAAAATGTTTTATTCAGCAGCTCTCTCACTAACAGCTTTCTCACATTGTTCTCTCATCAGCGGCTTTCTCACACTGTCTGCCTTGTCTCAGCTCCTTGAGCTGGCCACTCCCACACAAAACTGTGCAGCCGGCTCTCCCCTGCCTTCAGGGTCAGCAGCTTAGCTGCTTCTCTCTCTGGGCACATGGGCAAGCCATGCTGTGCCATGCCATGCCATGCTGTGCCATGCTGAGCTGCGCACTGGCTCCCCTCTGTCTATAAGACGGACAAGCTCTGGTTCTCTGGGCACCAGTGCCTGCACAACAGCCATGTCGAGCCATGCCCAAGAGCACCTGTACGGCATTGGCAGGGCAGTTATATCTTTCTCAAATGACAGTGGCTCCAAGCCAAGTAGGAGCTTACACACACAGGTTATATAACAACGGGAGGAGTGCACCTGTGCACCAATCCTGCTGAGTCATGCAGGTCGGGGTATCTGCCTCAGCCTAATTCTTATCCATGTACCTTACAAATGTATACATATACACAAAAACAAATAGTTATTTATCTTGTTATCATACACTAAAAATAGTTTTCTTTGCTGATTTGATGCAATAAGCATCCACGTTGAGGAAACCCACATGGTATGGAACTGTAGGCAGTCTGCAAGTCACAAGGGTGGCCTCCAGATGACAACAAAAAATTGAGATCACAGTCATACAAAATGAAATAAATCCTGCCAACAAATGGAAAGAACTTGAAAACTGATTCTTTCCCCATTGAGCCTCCAGATGAAAACCAGCCCAGGTGACATCTTCTCAGCCTTGTGAAACCCTAAACAGAGAACCCAGTTAGACCCATGGAAACTGGGAGATAAACATATTTAAAGGCACTAAGTTTTTTCTAATTTGTTATACAGTAATAAACAACTAATATAATGTGCATCCTGATCACCTGGGGATCTTCTGAAAATCCAGGTTCTGACTCAGTAGGTCTGAGGTGGGGCTGAGATTCTACATTTCTGACATTCTCAGGCAATGCTCATGCTTCTGGTCTAAAACCACATTTTCAGTAAACGGTAGATACATGCCTGTTGAGATTCCTTCCAACTCTCAGATTATACACCAGCCAGAGAAGAAAATAACATGGGAATCAAATAAAAGAATTTATCACCAGTTGCAAATATCTAAACTTTCACAATTTCACTGAGAACTGAAAAATGATGTTGTAGAAGTTTAAATGCATATGGAAGTATTTCACAGAAGTCATTTTCAAGAGATACTTAAGGCAGTGCAGGAGAAAGAAAAGACAACTGATGAAATAAATATTGTAAAGAGAAATGCAGGAAACTTCCCAGATTTGCCTAAATATTACATATGTAAATGGTGTGTGTGTTGGAGAGAAGGCTCCTGTGTGGGAATCATTCTGTTTCATATACAAGCTGAGCATTTCCAGAGAATAGGAAGGTCCTCAGTAAACGAGTGACCCCCCACCCCATATCACAACAGAAATCTAAAACGTGCTCTTAGCATGGGGGTCACAGCCAGAGTTTTTCCTTCTGAAACACAGGACTGGGGACAGACTGCAAGAGGCCCTGGGGAGCCTGGGTGGATGCATGCATGGGTGATGCTCAGAACACATTTTCTGAACCACACTGAGCTTCTCTCTTAAACTAATGACCCCTCCCTGCCTCTACAGAGTCCTGTTTCAGAAGAGGCACTAGGCAACACAATGATTCATGGAGAGAACCATCCTTGGAGGCCACGGGACAGCTCATGTTCTGGCTTCATGGGTCACTAATTTTCATTGTGAGCAGGTGAACTTAACTGAGACTTAGGTTTTCTGATCTATAAAATGGGCACAAAATAATATTTATTTGTAGCATTTTTGTGAGGATTAGAAAATGAAAAGTGCCAGGGCTCCTCATGTTAGATGCTAAGCAGTGAGCTCCCAGGTGGAGTGAAGCACCACAGAAGAAAGGAAAAACGTTCCTCATCATCTCGGCCTTTTCTCATGTGTGCCACAGCCAGTGTTTTGTTTTTTTCTTATTCAGAATCGAGGTGAGGTGATGCCAAGGTATAAACCACCCGCTTTCTGAGTGACACCATGGACTGTTAACTTGTGACTTCCTCTCTCTAGGGCACAGCTACAGAGGCAATAGGGCATTTTGGAGGCATTTCTGTTACTTCCAATTAGGCATTCGAATTAAGCTGGACTAAGGGAGGAGTAATATGAGTGAGAACTGGGCATACCTAGGTGAGGGTGTCCTTGGGTTATTCCGATTATTGGGGGATTCAGTGATACTCTCGGAAGTCAGCACTAAGCTCAGGAAGATCCCGTGAGGTTGAAGCAGCCAGACCAGACCAGAGTGGAGCAGCCAGTGCAGAACATCTTCATCTGGAAGCCACACTCCTGGGTTCAAGCGATTCTCCTGCCTCAGCCTCCCGAGTAGTTGGGATTACAGGTACCCGCCATCACACCCAGCTAATTTTTGTATTTTTAGTAGAGACAAGCTTTCACCATGTTGGCCTGGCTTATCTCAAACTCCTAATCTCAGGTGATCCACCAGCCTTGGCCTCCCAAAGTACTGGGATTATAGGCGTGAGCCACCGCACCCGCCCTCAACTGTCTTTTTACTGATGCTTGTTACTTTCCACTCCACAGGACCCCATCTCCTCTTCCCTGCTCCTTTGGGCGGCTTCCTACATCATGTCCCGGCCCTCATCCTCTGCATCCGAGCTCCCCTACATGCAGCTACCGTGGCGTAGGCAAATCCCACATCTTATTGTGTCAGCACCAACCTTACCCTGAAATCCTCCAGCCTGGCTCAAACCTTAAAGAGTGGGTCCCCTCTGTCTCTTGCCGCTCTTCCCCATCCGCCTGCTCCACCTCCAATCCCCTCACCCCTACTGGATCTCAGCTCTGTCCTGAAGGTTTACCAGGCTCTCTTGGGGCGTCTGTGGCTTTTCTTGCACATGTGTGTTTGTGTGGTGGCATTCCCTCCCAATCTGTACTCTGAGCAACCCCCTGCTCTCTCCATCCCCGACCGCAATTCTGTCTCCTCCAGGAATTTGCTCTGACTTCTCCCGCAGGGGGTGGAGCTCCTCTCCACTACCACCTGTGGGGTGGGATTGTCACCTTCGGGCCTGCCCCACTAGACTGTGATGTCCCTGTGTATTTTCATTGGTTTGTGTGGTGTGGTACCAAGGCACTGATGAAGAAAAGGGAGGATCCAAACTTCAGTCCAATCCTTGCTGGGAACTAGCTTCAAGACTGCACCCGAAGCATTCTGCCTCACTGAGCTTCTCCTTGTTTATAAATATAGATGGGGTCTGAGTGGTCCCGCCAGCACTGGGATTCCAGCACTTCCTCCCTTGGGAGCTCCTGTTCCCTTCGACATTCCCCTGCAATGCTGGTATAGAGTCCTAAGACTTCCCCATGGAGGTTAATGAGGGAGCTAAGAATCTGCTCATCTTTCAAAAGAGAGTTGCTCTACATTCCCTTAAAGGTATATGAGAGAATTTATGCTGCTGAAATATAGGCAACGGTGAAGAATTGGGATTTAACCACACAGGGAGCAGAAGGCTCTCAATGGTTTTTAACAGAAGCGTCACAAGAGGGAAACAGAGAATGCCCCAGGAACAGAATGGTGAGAGGGGAGGAGGCTGGGAGAAGATATTTTAGGAGGCCCCAGGTGTGCCCACGAGAGACTGAAGAGGACCTGTATTAGTCTGTTCTCACTCTGCTAATAAAGGCATACCCAAGGCGGAGGCATTTATAAAGAAAAAAGGTTTAAGTGACTCACAGTTCCACACGGCTGGGGAAGGGCCCACAATCACGGCAGAAGGTGAAGGAGGAGCAAAGTCATGTCTTACTTGGCAGCAGGCAAGACAGCTTGTGTAGGGGAACTCCCATTTATAAAGCCATAAGATCTCTTGAGACTTAGTCATTACCACAAGAATAATATGGGGAAACCACCACCATGATTCAATTATCTCCACCTGGCACCACCCTTGACATGTGGGGATTGTTATAATTCAAGGTGAGATTTGGGTGGGGACACAGCCAAACCATATCAGGACCCGAACTGAGGACAGGGAACCAGGTCCTACTCGACGGTGAATTCATCTCCGGGGAAAGGCAAACTGTTCTTCCTTCAAAGTCATGTCCAGTTTCCAACGTGCAACCAAATGAGGAGACTAGGTATTGAATGCATTTTCGACTAAAAAGCCAGGGAGATGGTGCTTTTTCTTATGACTTCCATCACACATCCTGCCCCTGGCATTTCCAAAAGCCATTGCATTTGGACTGCTTTCCCTCCTAACCCTGTGTTAGCCTTGCCTTCTGAGCTTCCCACAATACACATATTGTATTGTGTATTGTGGACAATACACAGGAGCATTTGCTTGTATTTGCAAGACAGAAGCTCAGTTTGTTGGAACTTTCTTTCCTCTGTCCCTCTTCATCATCTGCATCTCCTAAAAAACCTCATTTTTGTGTCTTTGAAAACTCACATCGCTGAGCACAGTTGAATTTTTGTCCTCTTCATCCTGTGTGGATTCCAAGAGACTCGTTTTTCAGGACTTTGTATGCCAGGTGGAATCAGCAAACAAAATCTCCTGAGGTTTTCTCTCCTGAGTGTGAATGATGTTACCTAATCAGCCATTTCTCATCCATTGCCCTTACCATTGATCAATAATTTATATACAGCCAATTTCACCTCATTCCTGGACTTAGTTATTTTGGAAGCATCATTTGCTCATTGAAGCAACATTTGTTGAGCACTGACTGTGCTCAGCCACTATGCACAGTGTTTCTGAAAATGTGGTACTTTCATATCCCTTACCCTCCTCTGCCTGGAAGGCCAGCCCCTCCCCCAACAGCCCCGCTGAAAACTATTCAGCCTTCAACACTCAATTCAGAGGGTTCACTTTGCACAGGGAGCCTCTCCAGGCCCTGCCTTCCCTCCAGGTGCAGCCATTCATTCCTCCTCTGTGATCCTATAGAGCCCCACAAACCCTCTCATCGAGTGTAATTGCCTACACTGTAAATCCCACCACACCCTGAGCCCCAGGGGGAAGAGGTTCTAGGAGGCTTTGCATCTCTATCATTCTCAGTTGCCATGGGTTTCTGCAGAGTAGGTATCCAATGAAGAGCCTATGGCACCCAAGACAGCTGTGTTTTAGCTGCTGCCTATGCATTCATACTTGGCTTTAGGTGAAAGTGAATCTCGTCCAGAAGGTTGAGTAGACTTCACCAGCACTTACCTCTGCAGCTTTCAGTGTCAATTTAGCTCTTGGATTAATTCTATTTCAGATTGTGGAAATGTTAATTTCCAAGGTGATCGTTTCCTATGAAGTACTTTGCTGCCATGGAAACATAGCTTAGAAAGGTCCCCATGCTGTGGTCACCCCCTAATTCCAAGCACGGTGGCCCCTACCGCAGCCTCTCTAACACCCTTTCTGCAGGGAGTCTCCTCTGGGCACTCTTGGCCCATCCTTGCCCTTCACGTGGCTTTGGGTGTCTTACTGAACTCTGCCTGGGTGTGTTCCTACTGGCCGTGGGGTTGGGCCGGGCCCTATGGTCTGCTCATTGTTTGTTATAGGGCAAGACTCTGAGCCTTAATTTTATTGCCTATAAAGTGAAGAATTGTGACAATAATAGTTTACATCCCAGGGTGGTTTTGATAGTTAGTTTCTTCTGGGAACAAAATGTTGATCCAGGAATTGCAGTGTTTGTCCTGCGATGGGCAACGTCTCCCACCTGATGCTGGTCCCCTGGAAGGTCCTTGTGTATGCATATCTGAAGGTGGAGATGAGCCATGTTTTGTCTGTAGTCTCTGAAATCATCTGAGATCGTACGAGTGTGCCTGAGAGCAACAATCTCCCCCTCAGGATTTCCTGAGCTCATTTTTCTCATTCATCTTGCTGGCTTGAAAACAGACAGGACTGGGATTTTCTCCTGGGATGCGATCTTCAGATGCAGGATTTAAACCATCCCAGGAACAGAAAGGAAACCACTCGGCATGGCTGAGAGAGTCTCTGCGTGCCAGTCAGGGTAAACGGGAAGGGAAGAGGCCCAGGGAAGCCATGTGTGGTGGGAGGAACACTGGGTCCCTGTAGGGCAGACTTGGGTTCCCAGCTTCACCCGCCACTTATCCTTGGTGTCACTTGAGGCAAATGGGCCTCTCCAAGCCCCAGTGATATGAAGATAAGACTCGCAGCTTTGTGAGCATGAAACACAACCCATGGAAAGCAGTGAGCAAGTGCCTGGCTCAGAAGAGGTTCTCAGTTCAAAATAGGGATTTCTTCCAACTACAGTTGAGGCTTTTGCTTCTAGACTGTCTACACTTCCAGTTCAAGTGTTAAGGCTTTTTTGTAGCTGAACCATCCCAAGTGACTGGTTTGGCTGTGTCCCCACCCAAATCTCAACTTGAACTGTAGATCTCAGAATTCTCACGTGTTGTGAGAGGGAACCAAGGGAAGGTAATTGAATCATTGGGGCCGGTCTTTCCCACGCTATTCTCGTGATAGTGAATAAGACTCATGAGAGCTGATGGTTTTATCAGGGCTTTCTGCTTTTGCTTCTTCCTCATTTTTCTCTTGCCACTGCCATATAAGAAGTGCCTTTCACCTCCCACCATGACGCTGAGGCCTCCCCCACCATGTGGAACTGTAAGTCCAATTAAGCCTCTTTTTCTTCCCAGTCTCAGATGTCTTAATCAGCAGCATGAAAACGGACTAATATGCTCTCCAAACTACAAATACACACATTCGTACACACAGTCACATGCATAGACACATACACACACTCACACATGTACTTCACACAGGCTCTTGCACACACACACCCTGGCAGCAGAAGTTTAGTTCCTTTACCTGACAAGCATTCAGTAAGTCACTACTATGTGTCCAATAACAGCAGGGGCTGAGGAGGCATATGTGAAAACCTGTTTACAATGTGAATTCCCTAAATCCCTAGATAAAATGAACACGGAGTCCAGCCGTCAGAAGCGTTTGAAAAGTAATCCCTTTTGCATTTTGGGCTTTTCATAAAAGTTGTGATAAGCTGAGAAATTCTGAGAAGTGAGAAAAGACTACCCCTTGTTGGATCTTTCTTATGCAGTAAAAAACACATCACATGTATTCACATTCTGAATGAATTTTGTAAGTTGGTGAGAAAAAATAAGAATAAATAAAAATATATTTTAGAAAGACCCAGACAGTTACCCAGGAGAACAAGTGAATGACTTTTGATACTGCAAATTCAGATTTTCCAATATGAAAATATTGACTCCATTTTTCTTTGCATTAACCACAGGCTGTGACACAACCACTTCCTTGCACCCCTGGGTAGCATGAGCCATGATGTGAGCTGTTCATTTGTCAGGTCCTACAAGGAAAACAGGAGGGAAGAGGGTCTGTCTGTACTTGAAGCAGGAGTGCTGAGTGGGTATCCTTGTTGGGAGCCTCATCCACATTCACAGTGGAACCGCATGAGCAACTTAATATGTCACCAAAATGTACTCTATGTTTTACTTGTCATTTCCTCATTTATCCTCAGAAAAATCCTGTGCGGGACTTTTTATCCCAATGTTCAAACAGGAAACAGGTGCTCCCAGCCTGAGTCACATGTACGGGAAGTCACCCCCCTGCGATGTGGCTCCAGCCTTCTCTGGGTATAGCAGCCACTGCAGCTCTCTTCACCCTGCTCCTCTGTGCCCCATTCAACGTTGGCTTCATCCAAAAATGCAAATCCTGGGTGACTTTAGCTACAGAAGAGCGAGTAACAAACACCAGGTCGTGGGCAGCAATTGCTGTTTATAAATGGCTGAGCTGCTCACTGGTATAGACAGAGATGAGCTGAGCTGAGTAGTGGACACTGTCTTGTGGTCGAACCACATCAGCCATTACATTCTCTCATGTGCCTCCTGCAAACAAGGTCAAGTTTGGAATAACCTTCCAGACAAGCACATGCTATCGAAGTCAGTGCCATTCCCACCCTCTACGGCCTGTAATTTGGGTTCCTCTAAGAGTCTTTCTTTAATGTTGATAAGACTCTTTGCTGGCAAATTTCTTTCTCAATTTTTAGAAACAAATGTATGTACCTATATAGACAGACAAATATGGACTTATTTTGCTTAAAAGTCATTGTTCTTTGGCAGTGTTCTCTGGGGGGCAATTCCTACATCCCAGGTCCGCTGGAAGAACTGATGTGCAACCCAGCGTAGGGAAGGACTGCTTCTGGACCACACCCGGAGGCAGCACCACCAGCAACGGAGCCCCGCCACCTGCTGTACCCGTCCACCTTCTCTGGTTGACCTCCCTGGGGCCAGACGGCCCACACAGAATCTGTGCTCCCTCCTATGGAAGTGAGTTGTGTTTCCCACAAAAAATGTTGAAGTCCTAACGCCCAGAACCTGTGAATATGACCTTATTTGTAAATAGGGTCTTTGCAGATGATCGCGTGAAGATGAGGTCATCAGGGTAGGCTCTAATCCGGTATGACTTTGCCCTTAGATGAAGGAGCCATGTCCACAGGCGTGTGCACAGGGAGAACACTGTGGGAACCTGCAGGCTGTGGCACAACCACTTCCTTGCACCCCTGGGTAGCATGAGCCATGATGTGAGCTGTTCAGATTGGGGGTGCATCTACCAGCCAACGAACACCCAGGACTGCCAGCAGTACCAGGAGGTTGCAGAGCGACACAGGCATCCTCCTTACCACTCTCAGAAGAATCCAGCCCTGCAGATACCTGAACCTTCAGTTTCCAACCTCCAGACCTGGAGACAGTAAAGCTCCGTTGTAACCCCCAGTGTGTGGTCCTTTGTGACAGCAGCCCTAGGACCCTAACTCACTCCTACCGTACAGCTTTTATAATGAAGGTCCGGTTCTTCAGTTCCACACACTGTGTCCCGAACAGGTCAAACATTTGAGCAACTCTCCAACCCCGACATGCCAGTCGGACCAAACTCCGTGCGCTTGTTGAACTGGGCCCTTCCTTTGAACACACTTCTCAGTTCTGCTTAGCTAGTTCCTACTTGTCTGCAAGACTGAGCTCATACACGGCGTCCTCTGGACAGCTTTCCCTGACCTTCAGGCCTGGCTGAAGGGCTGCGCTGTGTGTGTCTGCAGCCTGCTGAGCATGCACTTACCATTGAATTTATTACACCTTCTTATGATAACTGATTGACTTCTCTATCAGCCCCTGGAGACTAAGAGCTCCTTGAGGGTAAATATATTGAGTCTTCAGTGCCCACTATGCATGACCAGTTAACAAAATCCACTCCCTTAATGTGTACCTGTAGATACAAGGAATGGATTTAAAATTTAAACACAGGACAAGGAACCAATTGCCTATCCCAGACTTGCGCATATGAATGCATGAGGTATAGATTCTCCTACAAGCTGGAGGGAGAGGAATGAAAATCAAGGTGAACCACCACATCTTCAGCTTATTATTATTTCTCCAACGAAATGAGAAGGATCCATATCTATTCCACTTTTTCCCCCCAGCAGGAAAAGGATGCCTCCTGATTTTCATGATGCATCCCATAGAATGTGACAGGTCTGTAAGGCACTTGTCTCTGTGGACGGAGGCAGAGCGCCCTAAGTGGGGATGAGATGCTTCCTGACGCTGCAGTACCGGTTTAGCACCACAAGAGGGAGCCAAGAATGGCTGGACGGGTTGATTCACCCAACAAACCAAGTGATTTTGGCATCCAAGAGTTGAGAACATTCCTAAAACGGAAAATCTCAGAATACAAGAGCTGTTTTCCCAGTGATAGAAGATCCCTTCCCTGCCTCACCCTTTCTCCCTCCACCCCCAGTTCCCATATTGAATATTTTCAATCTTCAATAGGTTAAATATTGAAGATTGAAGATAGAATATTTTTCCATCTTCAGGTCAGTAGTCAAATAAGTATCTACAAAAGACGGAGCCACGCGGGGTTTACAAAAATCACCTGTATTCCAGCCAAAATAGCTTTAAAAAGGAATCCCTGCTAAAGGGGGGCGGGGGGACAAACTACGTAAGACACAATACATTTAAAATATGTATTGAAATTACAAATCAAACATTTTTCATATAATTCCAGAGTACAAAACACAACATTAAAAGGCATTCAAACAGCTCTTTTATACATCACAGTGTTAGTGGCACAAAATGAACTGACATTTCAAAAACACAAACCAAATCTGTTTTGATTTTGTTTTACCACCACTTGTCAAATACGTAACGTATACATGTGCATGACTCATTCATGCATATTTTTACACAAGATTAAAATACACCCATAGTAAAGTGAGCAAAGAAGGAAAGAAAGGGCAGGCATGGGGCATGTAGCTACCCCTCACTGAAGGCTCCGGAATTGTGGAAGACAGAATTGCACAAATCAAAGGAAGGGCGGAGACCCTGGGTTTTTTAAACATCAAGACGGCATGCTCTCCTAGTTGTGAAGCATTAGCAAATAGATTTTAATGCAGGCCCCTTTGTTCCTTTTGGTGTTTTTGGTAACGGTCATAATCCTTTCATTTTGTTTATTTTCATAAGGGCTTAGGTTAATTATCAGAAATAAACAAGCTTTGGTATTTTTTAAAGAGAACTTCATGAAGCTTTACACATGCAAAATGTTTTCCCTTGATGATCTCCTTGTGATTTATATATATACACAGGTGTGCTCACTAATAAATGAGAATCGGAGACACACACACAAAGCCCATCCTGGATCCTTTCAATCCCCTAATTTTTAAACACTACCAAGAAAAAATTTTCTCTTCTAAATTTGTAAAATGACTTCTAACTTCTGCAATATTAAATGAAAACAACAAACTCATCTTGAAGTAATTTTTGCACCTCTGATAGTCCCTCCCATGGGCCCTGTGTTCTAATCAGGAACTGGCATGCGTCCTAAACTGGTTTTATGGAATAATATGTCGTCAAGATCATTTGTTCCCCTTTAAGAAAATAGGCCAGGTGCGGTGGCTCGGGTCTGTAATCTCAGCACTTTGGGAGGCCGAGGTGGGCGGATCACTTGAGGTCAGGAGTTTGAGACTAGCCTGGCCAACATGGTGAAACGACGTCTTTACTGAAAATACAAAAATTAGCTGGGCGAGGTGGCGGGCACCTGTAATCCCATCTACTCAGGAGGCTGAGGCAGAATCACTTGAACCTGGGAGGTGGAGGTTGCAGTGAGCCGAGATCGTGCCATTGTACTCCAGCCTGGGGGATAAGAGCAAAACTCCATCTAAAAAAAAAAAAAAAAAAAAAAGAAAAGAAAGAAAGAAAGAAAGAAAATGCCAGAGGTGGCAGATGTTGGTTCCTCTGTCCACAGCTACTCCTGTGAGTTGAGGAGGAAGAACTAATTTGGACAGTTATTCCTGCAATCCAATGCTTCATCTCAGATCCTAATCAGTCTCTGCTATGTGGATATCTATGGTGACTGCATCTTTGCAAGGTGCTGGCCTCCTGTGAGGGTGCAAACTCATCTGGCTGGGCTATGGACTACACGGCAGAGCCAGACCAAGAGATCAGGCATGTCCAGCAAAAGCTCCAAATGTGGTCACTTACTCAAGGGCCTCAGATAAGCCACAGGTTCACTGGGCTATGGCCAGTCCTCACTGGCCACCCCACCTGGGCGGCAGTACAGCAGCCGTGGTTGTCTAAGGGCCTTCGCCCCTTACTCCCCAGGATTCAAGGCCTCTTAGTGAACACATGCCATGTGCTTCCAGGGCTTTGCAGTGAACACCGTCTGTAAGAGTGAATGCCATTTTTCAATCGAGACAAATTATGCCACTTCATAGGAGTAAGTCCATCCACTCAATGCAGAACTCCCCGGGTGTTACTGGGGGGTGATGGCAAGACCAAAGTGCAAACCCAGGGCCATCTGCCCATGTGCTATTTACATGTTACATCGAGCAGGGTTAATACTGTATTCCCATCAAAGATGAGTCTGGCATTCCTTACTAAAACAGAAGGAAATGCGAGTTCATGTATCTCAGCGTGGTCTTGCTGGTATCTATATAGGAAATGGACAATTTTAATTTTGTCACTAGATCAAAATGAGCAAACTGAGGCCTGCTTCATACAAAAAGTCAGAGCCAGTAGGTGCTCATGTGGCCGCCCCTGGCCGGTCCCAGAATCTCTGGGGTCCCATCTGGGTTGAACTACGTGCTCGTGAAACACATCAGAGGTGAAGGCACGAGGATGGCTGGGCTACAGATGTGCGTGACTGGGCCAGAGACTCCTCCAAGGGAACAGCCTGTCCCTCTAGAAGTAAGGTCATCTGAGCTCTAGCCCTGGGGATGCAGACTTTCCAAAGGCTCTGACTCTCATCCCAAGGATGGGGGTGCTACTGTGTGGGCTCATGCAATGGGCAGCAGCAATTTCAGGCAGGAAGGACAAGCATATGGTGGACACTGGGCCACAGGCCTCCCATGTGTGCTGGGCATTTTAAAGGGCAGTGGCTGGACAGCTGCAGCCACATATCACAGGCTGAGGGCTCAAGCCCAGCCAATGACTCCTGCGTGGAGTTGCCACCCACCTCCAGAAAAGCTATTCTACCAGTAGACACCATCACAGCACCACAAACTACAGAGAGCCACAGCCCAGGTGTCATCCAGAAAGGGAGTCACAGGCATGTTCTTATTGATTACTAAACTTATAAATCGCAATTACAAGGAGAGCGTTTTGAATGTAATTTTGACACAGAGGGATTTTCTAAATGGCTTCAGTTTCATAAGGAAAATCAACATGAGAGGTGAAGAGTGATGTGATGCTGTTTCTTCTAATGAATTCATTGTTAGGAAATTAGAAATAAATCTCCAACCAGGGAAGGTAAACTAGGACCTGAGACTGATACTCAAATGCAGAAGTCAAACACACACAAAGCAGCATTTTTTAAATGTGCTTGTGATGAGCAAATAACTGAGATAAAAGGATTTTGTTTTTGTTTTACTTCTTTATAGAATGTTTAACAAGATTTTTTAAATCCCACTGTAATATATCTATAATATTTGCCTGTTATTTTTAGAAGTTTTCAGTTCAATGCAGTTTGCTTTGTAAAAGCACCTGTGGCTTTTAGAAGTAAATTCTCTTTAAAGAATACACTTTCTCCACTTTTCAAAGTCAGCCGGTGGAGTCATGTGTGTGAAATGTATAACTTGGAGTAATGGTGGAGTAATGTATAACTTCTTCTCCTTATTAATCCCTGCATCCTGCTGCCATGGAAATGGTCTCAGACAGCCCTGTGAAAGATCAAGTGGTAAAATCCCCACAGTAAAACTAAGTGAAACGGGAGGTTCTTTTCCCCAACAAGAGCAAAACGGTTAGCAACAGGACTTGGAACTGTGTAAGATATATGATTTCTCACAATGACTAGAGCATTTTAAAAACGTGAAGATCTGGCAGGCTCTTCCTCAGCCCCCAGAGCTCTCCAGCCGCTGCCAAGAGGCCCTACCTCTGCGGATCAATAAGGCTGCTTTCTTCTCACTGTCTACCTGAAGACTTAGGCCAGAGGCCAGACAGCAACAATTTGGAGGAGAGCCATTTCGGAGCAAAGCGGTTGGATTGAATACAATAAAAGGCGTTTTCTGCTACCTGGGAGAGAAGGGATGAGACCCATGAGCTGAGCTGAATCACCAGAGAAAACAACAAAAGGCAAATCTAATGGAGATGAGATGTTCCTCTAAACATGTCAATATTATCAAGGAAATGCAACAATATAGGAACCACATTGATAACAGTACATAGCTTACAGCGTTCAAAAAGTTATTACAGCAAGTTTCAAGAAAAACACAAAGAGTGCATAAGGCTTTCTAAATCTCCTGAAGAGTCGTTTTAACTATAACTTCTTAAAATGCACATTTCAAGAAAGGCATAGGATGGTTTATATGCACCTTGTTGATTTTCACTACTCAGTTGGAAAAAAAATACCTTCTAAAAAGGATTTTACTAAATGCCATTAGTAATAAAACCAGTTGTCATAAACAGAGTGCTTTTCTCAAGCTGGAATAATCAGATTCTGTCTGAAGAGAGTCACAATCCTTAAGACTTCTCCAACAACATGGAGCCATCTAGAAGCCAAGGAGGAGAAAGTCTCTTAGGCCATCCCCAGGCATGCCTAGTCTACCACAGAGAGAAAGCTGCCTGGTGCGCTTCTCACAGCACCTCCCTGTCATCTGCAGAGATTCATCTGTGGGGATGTGCCCTACCCACACCTGCCTCCCCCTCCCCACACCTAGGTGACCACACCTGGGGCCTCAGCGAACGTTGTGACATAGGTCCCTGAAATCACGGCGTCCAGCCTGACACTGTGAAGCTCAATGGGGCACATAAGGCAAGAAAGATGTTTAGTGAGAGGGGGACGGTGGGGAGGGTTGGGGGAGAGCCACGCTTCCCGGAGGCAGGGATTTGTTCCAGCATCGTACTTCCTCTAGGTGGGTAACGGGTCGTCATCACCTTTACTGCACTTGCACTTGCAGCAAAGTACAAAGGGAGTGGCCAGAAGCAGGAAAGGCGAGGCCACCAAGAGCAGGAGCCCAAATCCAGCAAAAATGCCCACGACCTGGAAGAAGGAAACAAAGGGGTAGAGGTAAGGAGGGCTGGCCTGTAGGTTCCAGAGCTAACGTGTAAACCACACAACCACCTACCTATCCATCCATCCATCCATCTACCCACCCATCCATCTATCCATCCATCCATCTACCCATCTAGCCATCATCTACCCATTCATCCATTAACCATCATCCATCTCTCTATCTATTCATCCACCTACCCATCCATCTACTCATCCACCCATCCATCTACTCATCCATCCAACCATCCACCCACCCATCAATACCGAGACATCATCCACCCATCTATCCATCTAACCATTTTCCATCTATCCATCCACTCCCATCCATCTATCCATCCATCCATCTATCCATCCATCCATTCATCTACCCATCCATCCATTTATCCATCCATCCATCTACCCATCTAGCCATCATGTACCCATTCATCAATTAACAATCATCCATCTCTCTATCCATCCATCCACCTACCCATCCATCTATCTACTCATCCACCCATCCATCTACTCATCCATCCAACCATCCACCCACTCATCAATACCTACCCATCATCCACCCATCTATCCATCTAACCATTATCCATCTATCCATCCATTTCCATCCATCTATCCATCCATCCCCATCCATCTATCCATCCATCCATCTTCCATCTATCTATCCATTCACCCATCCACCCACTCACACACCCATCTATTTATTCATCCACCTATCCACCCATCCACCCATCTATCCACCCATCTATCCATCTAACCATTTTCCATCTATCCATCCACTCCCATCCATCTATCCATCCATCCATCTTCCATCTATCTATCCATTCACCCATCCACCCACTCACACACCCATCTATTTATTCATCCACCTATCCACCCAACCACCCATCTATCCACCCATCTATCCATCTAACCATTATCCATCTATCCATCCACTCCCATCCATCTATCCATCCATCCATCATTCATGCATCCATCCATCCACCCATTCATCTGTCCACCCATTCACCCACCCATCTATTTGTTCATCCACCTATCCACCCATCCACCTGTCCATCCACCCATCTATCCATCTAACCATCATCCATCTGCCCACCAATTCACCAGTCTGCACCCTTCCATTCATACACCCTCCATCTACCCACTGACACACTCATCTGCCCACTATATATCCATCAACCCACTTTAATATTCTTCCCTTCATTTTTCCCTCATTCTTCTTTTCCACCTCTTCCTTTCCCTTCCTTCTCGCTCTATCCACCCTTTTCCATCTAAACACCCAAACATCCATACATCTATATATCCAATTAACTAACAAGTTTCCTCTCAGCAGCCACCCTGCCCCAGACAATGCACTTGATGCTGCAAATACAGAAGTGTATACATCTTGGCCCTCAGCTGTCTGGCAGAAAAAGACCAAGATCTAATCAACTGATAACAAGACATTCTACAGAAACTGCCATAAGGTTCCAGGGGTGAAGCCCCCCACACCCCTGCCATGCGAGTGACAGACACCATTTGCTAGGGGAACGGAGGGTTTCCAGTGGCAGGTGGCTGAGATAATGGAGACAAGCAGGTTGTTACTACAGAAGAAAGACTGGAATAGTCCATTTCTGACGCGAAAACAGAAAAGACACAGGCATAGCACATCAGAGAATGACCTGGCCCCCTGTCCTTCCTGGAGTTTAAAGCCCAATATTGACTGTTACATATTTTGATTTTTGTTTGAAAACATGTTTATCCCTAGTTATGAGTAAAGGCCAAAAGAAATAACCTCAAATGCAGACATGCCATCATCTGAGTCAGGCGGCACGGCTGGTCAAAGAGGGACAGAGCCTGCTTTCCAGCCAGCCTCGCCATTCGCAGAATCCCAACCCAGGCACGCAGCCTGCAGAACTGAGACCGAAGACAGGGCTAGACCGCCACCTAGTGTTCAGTGTGACCAGTAAATGCAAGCACCAGCACATGGTTCTCATTCCAACTCAGCCTTCACTTCTCCCTGGGTCTGTTTTCTCATCTATAAAATAAACAATGGAAGCAAAAGACCTTAATGGGTCATTATCAGCCCTAAAATATGAGACTCTACTAAAGCATCCCAGATGTGTGGAAGAAAGTACACCTCGACTGAGATTTCTCCTGAAAACCAACACCAACACACACAGGTACGTGCGTGCATTTATAAACTAGACTGCATTTAATAAATTATGTCACGTTGCATTTATCCACTAGCCTGTGCTAATGCTGGGAATCCACGCTTGCCGCCCAGTTGGCTACGTTCATTTGTCTGAACAACATATCGACGGTGGAATTACCCCGTGTGAATTCAGGTCGTGCTTTACTGAAATCATGTGCACGCTGATAGGCATACAACATGCAGTAAGCTCTACCTTATTTGAAGGGCAATTTTGAGCAACCTCGACTACTTGGCACACAACTGTCAGTCTCGAAGGAGCCACACATTCTTTGCAGTCAAAATCATGCCAAAATCCTGGACCAGATGATCACATTCTTGGCCAATCACACACCATCTTCGCTTTTCACTCGGTCCACCTCGTGTCGAAATCTGCCTGCTGTTTGAGAAGTTGATCACCCAGCGTATTGCCAATGGGTGACAGGCAGATGCAGGTGTTGCCAAGTTATGCAGCCAGCAGTGAAAAAACGAGACAGGAAGCAAACATCACAAAACAGAAAGAATCACTGTGTGTGTGCGCTGTCGATGTGTGTCAGATACTTGCTCAGAGAAGGCAGACGGACGGGTAAACAGTTTCAGGCTCCAGAGAGAATCTATACAGTACAGCTTCGTTCATACCGGCAAACCCTAAGATTTAAAGGAACAGTTACCCCTTTCCATGAAGTGTCTTAGCTGTATGCTACCTAAAGCCAAAACACCCTTTCTGCAAACCATTGTAAGTTCCCATGCACAGCCCGGCACTCTCATAATAAATGTCCGACCCAGATTCATGGGATGAGCCAGTTGAAGATAAACTGACCATGTTCTGAAAGGTTTTCCCCAGAGAATTCTTCTACAAACCACATTCAAGGGCTTGGAAAAACTAAGCGAAAATCTGAGATCTGGTAAGGTGAATGGAACACTATTAATGCACTGAAACTAGGTACCTGAAGGTGGCACAGACAAGTTCAGAATCACGGTATCATATTTGATCCCTAGATTATAATCCAGACTGATTGTCTCATTTCAGAGATGCAAAATCTATACCCAAAAAGCTATTCCAGAGGTCCAATATTTGTTTAAAACAGACAGAGCTGAGCATCCTGGTATAAGTACAAGAGATATATCGTGCATATTTCACTGACCTCAGCGGGAAATACCCTTAGAACAGTCACTGCATATGGCTTCCAGAACACAAGCATTTCTGGAAGGAACGCCTGGCCCTTCAGCTCAGCCTCTGAAACTATCACTTTGCCTCTGAAACTATCCTCCATGGATGTGTGTGAACACAGATCAGTTATTAGCTGGCTTTAGTAAATGCCATCCTATGGCTAAAAATGAGCTCTTTATCGGAGGCGGACTGGGGTAAAGCAAGTTTCCTTTTACTTCTCAGAAGAGAAGAAAGAGTTGGTTTGGGGTAAGACTGTCCTTTGTCAGATGCTGATGTCCTAAGGAAGTAGGGTTACTCCAGTGAAAATGAAACGCTCCTCCACATGATGGCTGATTTCTGGGATAGCGCTGGAAAAAGGCCGGCAAGCACTTCATGCAGTCGTGTGTACAGCGAATGTACAAGAGGGCAGATGGACAGGGCACAGGTGCAGCTCACAGCAGCCACGCTCACTCCAGCAACTGCACAGTCAGTTCCCCGTGAGATATCTGCCCACCCTGCAGCCTTCGCGGCCACTCTGCTGGTTCTCATGCTCCTTTGCTTCAACAGCAGACTCTGCTATACTGAATAAAAAATGTATCACTTGGGATGAAACAAACCGTAAAATAACTTGGTGAAACGAAGACAATTCTTCCTTTACAGCACTTGTTCCAAAGGTCCATTTGACAAGAGTGCCAGGTAAGATACAGGGGGCATACAAAACCTCTGCTCCCATACAAATAATGAAAGCAGCCTGCAATCTCAAGGAGACACGTTGGATTTCCCCCAAATCTCTTAGAATAATCTTACTGAGCTTCACATCTAAAGGCAGGAAGAACTGAGGAGAAGGACCCTTTCAAAATGACCCTGAACGTTGCGGGAATCACAGGACACTGAACTCAGGGCATGTTCTGAGTGCTCTTGAGGTGTGAGTTGAGCAAGCCCCTGTGTGACAGAGAAATGTTTCTCCAGGAAACCTACGAAACCCAACGCAGGCAAGAAGTTCCAAACCACGGCAGGGTCAGTGACAGAGGGTGGCCCGGCTGACCCATTTGTAGGATGGCAAAGCAATTTGGTGGGTCAAGACGACGAAACAAACAGAGCAGAACAGAAAATGCAGGAGCACAGAGTGGGTAAGTTATGTCGATGTGGGTGTGCGCAGGGATCTACAGGGTTTACAAGGTACCACGCCTGGTACATGTCTCCCTGGGGGCTACAATCAAGTAAGATTCCAAAGACGCTGCTCAGCACGTGCTGTGGCCTGGGCTGGTTAGAGACAGGTAAGGAGAGAAGCAGGAGCTGGAGCAGAGCCTTAAAGACGGATGGGAGGGATATAGATTGACAGGGAGAAGGGACACAACAGGGAAAGAGAGAGACACAGGAGTGGAGAAGGCAGAACAGCAGGCCAGCCTGAGCGGGGCTCCTCCGAGGCCACAAGACTGGTAGATTCTGCTTTGTAGAGATGAAGATGACAAAGGAGGCCAAATGTGGAGGACCAGAGTGTCAGCAGAAGTCTTCAGGTTATG
Source organism: Chlorocebus sabaeus (assembly GCF_047675955.1). Lineage (NCBI taxonomy): Eukaryota > Metazoa > Chordata > Mammalia > Primates > Cercopithecidae > Chlorocebus > Chlorocebus sabaeus. The sequence goes on along the minus strand of NC_132917.1, from coordinate 6,966,499 downwards.
CCCGGTCTGAGCGTTTGATTCTGCTGCTCTAAAACCTTCTGTGGCTCCCTAGTGCCACACAGACTTAAGTCTACAGCATGACACCACACCCTCTCCAAGTCCAATCACTACTCTGCCCCTAACTTCCCATCAGCTGCACTCCCGAAGGCTCCCCAGCCGGCCCCGCAGTGTCCCATTCTGTGCCTCTGCTCACACTGTCCTCTCCTCCTTCAAAACACTTTCAGCAGCAGCCAGTATTTAGGACCTTTATGGTCTGACTTTGGTGCCACTCATTTCATACTATTTTTCTCGAATATTCCAGCTTGCTGAATTATCAACAAGAAATAATTCTTGGCTTCTCATGTCTCACCCTGCCTTGCGATCTTCCGAGTTTCCCACAGCCTGGCAGGTGCACGTGCCACAAAGGCACCTGGTGCTGCCCGGTTTCCTTCCCAGCACTGCACTTGGCAGCGTGCTCAGTGCCGTAGCAGCCCAGAGGAAGGACAGGGCAAGGGAGATGCTGGAAGCCCGAAAACAGGCAGGAGGTGGCAGAAGCGAGCTCTTTACATGGACTTGTTTCCAAAAGGCGGACAGAGAAGAGTCCGAGCAAAGCCAGGGATCCTAAGGAGGGTGGGCGTCCACTCAAATCCTGCATGCTGTCGCTTGCTGCACCTTGGCACTCCTGCCTGCTCTGCTTCCCCAAACACTATCGCTCCAGGTCCCACTGCACTTTTGTAAACTGGAACTTCTTTTTTTCTTTTTTTGAGACAGAGTCTTGCTCTGTTGCCCAGGCTGGAGTGCAGTGGCACGATCTTGGATCACTGCAACCTCTGCCTTCAAAGAAAGGAAGAGCTGTTAGGTGTCATTAGAGAGGGGGTATTACTCCTGTCCCTCCCTAAGAGAAACAAAAAAAGTTCTTCCTGTCTTTGCATGGGGACGAACAAGCTCCAAGTCATCCACTTCCACCTTCTCCTCACCAGGAGCAGAATCAGAAACTAAAGCAGCTGTCATGGTCCTGGGACAGGGACACAGCAACCCTCAGCTCCCTGCCCAGCCACAGTGAAGTTCTCCATGTGTAGAAAGCTGCTGAAGGCATGACGACCACTGGCCCTGTGGAGAGGACTGCGAGTCAACACCCACGGCCAAATGGGTCATTCACGATTTTGCCCGTGCACTACTTCCAAAGATCATTGTGTCCCAGGCACAGGACTGGTGCCAAAGAGGTTACAAAGACGAGCAAAACAGGTCTCTGCTCTCAAGAGCACTTTTTTGTATCCTAAGAGATCAGACACAGATGAGCACTGGGCTGTGACCAGGGTGGGCCATGTGGGGGGAGGGCTTCCTGCATGACAACCAGGCACAAGTGACTTCGCGGAGGAGGTCACACCTGGATTGGGCCACAGAGAGGGCTGGAATGTGGATGTGCAGAGCTGGGCAGGAACAGGAGAAGCAGAGGAAGACAGTGATGAAGACCAAGGTGGCAGCAACAGCCGGGGCAAAGCAGAGAGGTAGGGAGAGCACGGGCGCTGCAGGTCAAAGAAGTTCAGAGTGAGCCTGGAGGAGCAGGGAACATGTAGCCACCAAGACCCGTGCTCAGGCTGTCCCAGGTACTCAGAGCACTGGGCCTTTGGCAGCTCCTGGGCACGATGGCGTGAGGATATCCGACTGCCAGCCCCAGCTGAGGCCCCAGCCAGCAGCCAGATCAAGCACCAGAAGCATGGGGTGCGCGCCTGCAGGGGCTCCTGCCCGGCTTCAGAGCTGCCCCAGCTGACACCACCTGGGCCGCACGTGGGCTGCCTTGGCTGAGCCCTGTTCACACCGCAGATTCCAGAGCAAAATACATAGGAGGATGGTCAGCCTGAGTATGTGAGAGGCTTAGCACCCAGCAACAGCCAGCCAGGGTCCCTGTGGAAAGCACTTGCTCTCACCTGGAACTCACCTTCTCTACAGGGAAACTGCCAGAGTTGGGAAATGGTTTCCAAGTTCTCACCAAGCTGTGACTCAGTTTCTGCCAATGTACACACAACAGCATCCACTCACACGGTGGCTGTGCAAATGCCGGCCACCCTGAGTCAGCACCCAGTCAACCCCTACCTACAGCCCAGGGCAAACCAAGTGCAGAGGAGGAACACAGTCTCGTGGCAGTTTCTGTGCTGTGTGGGGAGGTGGGCATAGGTGTCATCATGGGTTGAATCGTGTCCTCCCAAAACAGTATGTTGAAGTTCTAGCCCCTAGTATCTCAGAATGTGACCTTCTTTGGAAACAGGGTATCTGCAGATACAATCAGGTTACCACGAGGTGATGAGCACGGGCCTCAATCCCATACCGCTGATGTCCTGATACAAAGCGGGGATTTGGACACTGACGGAAGACGAGGTGAAGACGCACAGGGAAGAGGCAGCCGGCGGAAGACGGAGGATTGCAGCGATGCATTGATCTGTCCAGGAATGCCATAGATGGCTGGCAAACCACAGAAGCTGGAGGAGGCCAGGAGGGACTCTCCTGCAGGTTTCAGACCAGGCAGGGCCCTGCTGACACCTTGATTTCAGAATTCGGACCTCCAGGACTGAGCCAATATGTTTCTGCTATTGTGAGCCACCCAGTCTGTAGTGCTTTGTCACAGCAGCCAGAGCAGATCTGGAAGGGGTGTGGATTCAAGCCATGCAAGGCCAAGTGCAGAGAAAACAGTCAGAGGAGCTCAAACCAACCCTCTAGACCAGGGGGCAGCACGCCATGGCCCTTGGGTCCAATCCGGCTTCATCATCTGTTTCTGTTTTGTTTATCCGTACAGCTTTACTGGGACATAATTCCCGTACCACGCAATTCAGGTATTTAAAGTACACATTCAATGGTTTCCAGTGTGTTCACAGAGTTACGCAACCATCGCCACAGTCACTTCCACCCGCCTGTGTAAACAGTTTCACTGGAACACAGCCAAGGTAACTCACTGACCTCCTGTCGGCTGCTTCTGTGCTGCCAGGTGGAGTTGACAGTCGCAGCAGAGACCTACGGCCTGCGAGGCCAAGCACGCTCAGCATCTGCTCTTTAATGGGAGGCGTGTCTTATCCTCCGCTGCAGACGCCCACACGCTTTGCCACGTGGTTGGCATTTGAGGCTGTGCAGGAAGTGCTGTTGTAGGTGGACCTTTCCCTCATCCTGGCAACTGCCTTGAGACTGAGCTTCTCCATCTTTTAGATGAGGCTGACACACCTGCCTCAGAGGCTCTCCTGAGAAATGTCGTGAATGAGTCACAGACTTGAGCCCTTCACGCCTTGAGAAGCAGGCAGGGAGCAGAAGCCAACATGCCTCCTGCTGCTAATCCCTCAGCAGCTTCCCACAAACCCAGCACAAGATCCAGGGTTGCTCTGTGGCCTGCCAAGTCCTAAAAGGGTCTGTCCCTGTCATTATCTCTGACCACCTCCCCATCACATCACCTCTAACTGATTTAGTCATCATCTCTGACCACCTCCCCACTGCATCACCTCTAACTGATATAGTCATCATCTCTGACCACCTCCCCACTGCATCACCTCTAACTGATTTAGTCATCATCTCTGACCGCCTCCCCACTGCATCACCTCTAACTGATTTAGTCATCATCTCTGACCACCTCCCCATCACATCACCTCTAACTGATTTAGTCATCATCTCTGACCACCTCCCCATCACATCACCTCTAACTGATATAGTCATCATCTCTGACCACCTCCCCACTGCATCACCTCTAACTGATTTAGTCATCATCTCTGACCACCTCCCCATCACATCACCTCTAACTGATTTAGTCATCATCTCTGACCACCTCCCCACTGCATCACCTCTAACTGATTTAGTCATCATCTCTGACCACCTCCCCATCACATCACCTCTAACTGATTTAGTCATCATCTCTGACCACCTCCCCATCACATCACCTCTAACTGATTTAGTCATCATCTCTGACCACCTCCCCACTGCATCACCTCTAACTGATATAGTCATCATCTCTGACCACCTCCCCATCACATCACCTCTAACTGATTTAGTCATCATCTCTGACCACCTCCCCACTGCATCACCTCTAACTGATATAGTCATCATCTCTGACCACCTCCCCACTGCATCACCTCTAACTGATTTAGTCATCATCTCTGACCACCTCCCCATCACATCACCTCTAACTGATTTAGTCATCATCTCTGACCACCTCCCCACTGCATCACCTCTAACTGATATAGTCATCATCTCTGACCACCTCCCCACTGCATCACCTCTAACTGATTTAGTCATCATCTCTGACCGCCTCCCCACTGCATCACCTCTAACTGATTTAGTCATCATCTCTGACCACCTCCCCATCACATCACCTCTAACTGATTTAGTCATCATCTCTGACCACCTCCCCATCACATCACCTCTAACTGATATAGTCATCATCTCTGACCACCTCCCCACTGCATCACCTCTAACTGATTTAGTCATCATCTCTGACCACCTCCCCATCACATCACCTCTAACTGATTTAGTCATCATCTCTGACCACCTCCCCACTGCATCACCTCTAACTGATTTAGTCATCATCTCTGACCACCTCCCCATCACATCACCTCTAACTGATTTAGTCATCATCTCTGACCACCTCCCCATCACATCACCTCTAACTGATTTAGTCATCATCTCTGACCACCTCCCCACTGCATCACCTCTAACTGATATAGTCATCATCTCTGACCACCTCCCCACTGCATCACCTCTAACTGATTTAGTCATCATCTCTGACCACCTCCCCATCACATCACCTCTAACTGATTTAGTCATCATCTCTGACCACCTCCCCATCACATCACCTCTAACTGATTTAGTCATCATCTCTGACCACCTCCCCATCACATCACCTCTAACTGATTTAGTCATCATCTCTGACCACCTCCCCATCACATCACCTCTAACTGATTTAGTCATCATCTCTGACCACCTCCCCACTGCATCACCTCTAACTGATATAGTCATCATCTCTGACCACCTCCCCACTGCATCACCTCTAACTGATTTAGTCATCATCTCTGACCACCTCCCCATCACATCACCTCTAACTGATTTAGTCATCATCTCTGACCACCTCCCCATCACATCACCTCTAACTGATTTAGTCATCATCTCTGACCACCTCCCCACTGCATCACCTCTAACTGATTTAATCATCATCTCTGACCACCTCCCCATCACATCACCTCTAACTGATTTAGTCATCATCTCTGACCACCTCCCCATCACATCACCTCTAACTGATTTAGTCATCATCTCTGACCACCTCCCCATCACATCACCTCTAACTGATTTAGTCATCATCTCTGACCACCTCCCCATCACATCACCTCTAACTGATTTAGTCATCATCTCTGACCACCTCCCCATCACATCACCTCTAACTGATTTAGTCATCATCTCTGACCACCTCCCCATCACATCACCTCTAACTGATATAGTCATCATCTCTGACCACCTCCCCACTGCATCACCTCTAACTGATTTAGTCATCATCTCTGACCACCTCCCCATCACATCACCTCTAACTGATTTAGTCATCATCTCTGACCACCTCCCCACTGCATCACCTCTAACTGATTTAGTCATCATCTCTGACCACCTCCCCATCACATCACCTCTAACTGATTTAGTCATCATCTCTGACCACCTCCCCATCACATCACCTCTAACTGATTTAGTCATCATCTCTGACCACCTCCCCACTGCATCACCTCTAACTGATATAGTCATCATCTCTGACCACCTCCCCATCACATCACCTCTAACTGATTTAGTCATCATCTCTGACCACCTCCCCACTGCATCACCTCTAACTGATATAGTCATCATCTCTGACCACCTCCCCACTGCATCACCTCTAACTGATTTAGTCATCATCTCTGACCGCCTCCCCACTGCATCACCTCTAACTGATTTAGTCATCATCTCTGACCACCTCCCCATCACATCACCTCTAACTGATTTAGTCATCATCTCTGACCACCTCCCCATCACATCACCTCTAACTGATATAGTCATCATCTCTGACCACCTCCCCACTGCATCACCTCTAACTGATTTAGTCATCATCTCTGACCACCTCCCCATCACATCACCTCTAACTGATTTAGTCATCATCTCTGACCACCTCCCCACTGCATCACCTCTAACTGATTTAGTCATCATCTCTGACCACCTCCCCATCACATCACCTCTAACTGATTTAGTCATCATCTCTGACCACCTCCCCATCACATCACCTCTAACTGATTTAGTCATCATCTCTGACCACCTCCCCACTGCATCACCTCTAACTGATATAGTCATCATCTCTGACCACCTCCCCACTGCATCACCTCTAACTGATTTAGTCATCATCTCTGACCACCTCCCCATCACATCACCTCTAACTGATTTAGTCATCATCTCTGACCACCTCCCCATCACATCACCTCTAACTGATTTAGTCATCATCTCTGACCACCTCCCCATCACATCACCTCTAACTGATTTAGTCATCATCTCTGACCACCTCCCCATCACATCACCTCTAACTGATTTAGTCATCATCTCTGACCACCTCCCCACTGCATCACCTCTAACTGATATAGTCATCATCTCTGACCACCTCCCCACTGCATCACCTCTAACTGATTTAGTCATCATCTCTGACCACCTCCCCATCACATCACCTCTAACTGATTTAGTCATCATCTCTGACCACCTCCCCATCACATCACCTCTAACTGATTTAGTCATCATCTCTGACCACCTCCCCACTGCATCACCTCTAACTGATTTAATCATCATCTCTGACCACCTCCCCATCACATCACCTCTAACTGATTTAGTCATCATCTCTGACCACCTCCCCATCACATCACCTCTAACTGATTTAGTCATCATCTCTGACCACCTCCCCATCACATCACCTCTAACTGATTTAGTCATCATCTCTGACCACCTCCCCATCACATCACCTCTAACTGATTTAGTCATCATCTCTGACCACCTCCCCACTGCATCACCTCTAACTGATTTAGTCATCATCTCTGACCACCTCCCCACTGCATCACCTCTAACTGATTTAGTCATCATCTCTGACCACCTCCCCATCACATCACCTCTAACTGATATAGTCATCATCTCTGACCACCTCCCCATCACATCACCTCTAACTGATTTAGTCATCATCTCTGACCACCTCCCCACTGCATCACCTCTAACTGATTTAGTCATCATCTCTGACCACCTCCCCATCACATCACCTCTAACTGATATAGTCATCATCTCTGACCACCTCCCCATCACATCACCTCTAACTGATATAGTCATCATCTCTGACCACCTCCCCATCACATCACCTCTAACTGATATAGTCATCATCTCTGACCACCTCCCCATCACATCACCTCTAACTGATATAGTCATCATCTCTGACCACCTCCCCATCACATCACCTCTAACTGATATAGTCATCATCTCTGACCACCTCCCCATCACATCACCTCTAACTGATATAGTCATCATCTCTGACCACCTCCCCATCACATCACCTCTAACTGATTTAGTCATCATCTCTGACCACCTCCCCACTGCATCACCTCTAACTGATTTAGACATCATCTCTGACCACCTCCCCATTGCATCACCTCTAACTGATTTAGTCATCATCTCTGACCACCTCCCCACTGCATCACCTCTAACTGATTTAGTCATCATCTCTGACCACCTCCCCACTGCATCACCTCTAACTGATTTAGTCATCATCTCTGACCACCTCCCCACTGCATCACCTCTAACTGATTTAGTCATCATCTCTGACCACCTCCCCATCACATCACCTCTAACTGATATAGTCATCATCTCTGACCACCTCCCCATCACATCACCTCTAACTGATATAGTCATCATCTCTGACCACCTCCCCATCACATCACCTCTAACTGATATAGTCATCATCTCTGACCACCTCCCCACTGCATCACCTCTAACTGATATAGTCATCATCTCTGACCACCTCCCCATCACATCACCTCTAACTGATTTAGTCATCATCTCTGACCACCTCCCCATCACATCACCTCTAACTGATATAGTCATCATCTCTGACCACCTCCCCATCACATCACCTCTAACTGATTTAGTCATCATCTCTGACCACCTCCCCACTGCATCACCTCTAACTGATTTAGTCATCATCTCTGACCACCTCCCCATTGCATCACCTCTAACTGATTTAGTCATCATCTCTGACCACCTCCCCACTGCATCACCTCTAACTGATTTAGTCATCATCTCTGACCACCTCCCCACTGCATCACCTCTAACTGATTTAGTCATCATCTCTGACCACCTCCCCACTGCATCACCTCTAACTGATTTAGTCATCATCTCTGACCACCTCCCCACTGCATCACCTCTAACTGATTTAGTCATCATCTCTGACCACCTCCCCATCACATCACCTCTAACTGATTTAGTCATCATCTCTGACCACCTCCCCATCACATCACCTCTAACTGATATAGTCATCATCTCCGACCACCTCCCCACTGCATCACCTCTAACTGATTTAGTCATCATCTCTGACCACCTCCCCATCACATCACCTCTAACTGATTTAGTCATCATCTCTGACCACCTCCCCATCACATCACCTCTAACTGATATAGTCATCATCTCTGACCACCTCCCCACTGCATCACCTCTAACTGATTTAGTCATCATCTCTGACCACCTCCCCACTGCATCACCTCTAACTGATTTAGTCATCATCTCTGACCACCTCCCCATCACATCACCTCTAACTGATATAGTCATCATCTCTGACCACCTCCCCATCACATCACCTCTAACTGATTTAGTCATCATCTCTGACCACCTCCCCATCACATCACCTCTAACTGATTTAGTCATCATCTCTGACCACCTCCCCACTGCATCACCTCTAACTGATTTAGTCATCATCTCTGACCACCTCCCCATCACATCACCTCTAACTGATATAGTCATCATCTCTGACCACCTCCCCATCACATCACCTCTAACTGATTTAGTCATCATCTCTGACCACCTCCCCATCACATCACCTCTAACTGATTTAGTCATCATCTCTGACCACCTCCCCATCACATCACCTCTAGCTGATTTAGTCATCATCTCTGACCACCTCCCCATTGCATCACCTCTAGCTGATTTATTAGGTTCTGTGTGCTTGCTGGTTTATCATCTCTGTCCCTAAACAGAACGTAGGCTCCATAGAAGGACGTATCTGTCTCATGCACCACTGTATCTCAGCTCCTAGAGCAGTACCCAGTGCACAGTAGGTGATAAATATGTGTTGAAAGCACACGTTAATATTAAGCAACACGAGGGTCCTTTATCAACTCCAAAGGCTGCACAGGCATTACCACCTAGGGCCAGGGTCCCCAACCCCTGGGCCATGGACTGGCAGTGGTCTGTGGCCTGTTAGGAACCAGAGTGCACAGCAGGAGTGAGCAGTGGGGGGTGGGCGGAGCAAATGAGCAAAGCTTCATCTGTATTTACAGCTGCTCCCCATCGCTCACGTTACCGCCTGAGCCCCCCCTCCTGTCAGATCAGCAGCAGCATTAGCTTCTCATAGGAGCACAAACCCTGTTGTGAACTGTTGATGCTAGGGATCTAGGTTGCACATTTCTTATATGAGAATCTAGTGCCTGATGATCTGTCCCTGTCTCCCATCACCCCCAGATGGGACCATCTAGTTATAGGAAAGCAAGCTCAGGGCTCCCACTGATTCCACATGATGGTGAGTAATAGAATTGTTTCATAATATATTACAATGTAATCACGACATACATAAAGTGCACAATAAATGCAACGTGGTGAATCATCCCAAGTCCGTCTCCCTGCCCAGTCTGTGGAAAAACTGCCTTCCACAAAGTGAGTCCCTGGTGCCAAAAAGGGTGGGGACCACTGACCTAGGAATTTTTCCACTCCTTCCTTGCTATCCATTCCTGTTACTCCCTTGCTTATCTCAGGGCCTCAAGAGAAAGCTCTTTGTTAAGTGCTAGGCAAGGATTACCTAAACATGGTCAGTAGATCATGACCAAGGCCATGAGTCCCATGCAAGCGATCTGAAGTCTGATGCTGAAGGCCCATCAGACAACGAATGTGATGCGCGTTGACACTAACTTTGGGCCAGGGCTTCCATCAGGATAACCCTATACCAGCAAAAACCCAGCAGGAAGCACATCTACTAGCTCTTTCTATCCAGGAGACCTTTGTCCTATAGGCAAGTCTGGAAACACTAAAGATACACACACACACACACACACACACACACACACAGTCTCTGTCTGAGATCAAAGTTCTAGGTGAATCACCTCCTACCTGTGTCCGATGCCAGATCACAGATGCCCGGGAGTGGCCCAGCTTGTTCCGGCAGGGTCCCTTATCATAGTGTATCAGAAGGAAATCATCCTGTGAGGGGCAGAGACAGAGACAGCGTGAACGAGCGGTCCCTGCTCAGTTCGGTGTGTATCACGGCCATTGATGTACTTCTTCTCCTATGCTCACAATAAGTGGAGACATGAGGGAGGTGACACAGGGAAGGGCGCGCACCTGGGAACACCTGGCCACAGCCACTGCAGGCCCAGGCTGCTCCTCCCCAGGGCCTCCTTTCATCACCCAGCAGCCCTGGACAGCACAGCTTCGGGCTCTAGAGGGAGCTCTGGAGCACACTTCAGGCCCAGCCCAAAGAAGGGACTCCCCAGCACAGTGGCTGGCTTCTGAGCTTGTGGGAAAGAAGGGATCTCGTGGGAACACAGGGCTACTGAACACGCAGGTCACGGTTGCTCCAAAGAGCTCCTGCTGGCCCCGGCTGTGTGTAATTCCACCAGAGTGCCTCTGCCCTGGCAGCTTCCTGCTGCAGTGACAGGGCTATTCCCGGGATTGGATGATTTTCTTTGTTGCTGGCCCATCCCCCTCCGTCGGGTCGGGCTTCTCACCTAGAAAGTGCTTCCTCTTCACTCAGGCCACTCGATTTTCCTCATGATTCAAGATCCAGCCCGGGAAGAACTTTCCATCTGCATCTTCTCAGACCATCCTGAGTGGGCAGTGGCCCTCTGCACGCCTGTGGATGCCTCCCTCCAGGCGTCCTCCACCTCACCTCCATCGCCTGGAGCTGGGACCCTCACACAAGCTGGTCTCTCTAACTGTGTTCCCTAGCTCAGCGCTTGGCACCCAGATCTCAACAACTACCCACGGGCATGAGGGGAACGGCATGTTTATACCCAGCCCTCTGTGCGTCCAGGACCGGGAGGCGCCGTTTTCAATCCTGATCAGTGAAGGAGATGGTGAGGCACAGGGCACCAGGGAGGCGCAAGGCTGCTGATTCTTTTACCGAGGCTGTAAAACGACAGCTGCTTTTTCAGAAAAGAGCAAACAAACACAGGGCCCAGTGTGCCTCAGGGAACAGGAAGTCACTCTTCCAAAAAACAGGAGGAGCAGGACAGGGGTCGCGGCCTTCTGCTCCTTTCAATCAACTCTGGTAAGATAGTTTGGGGGATGCACCCGGCCTTCCTCTCCTTGTGGGGAGGATACCAGCTTTGAGTTTGCTGATTTTGGGGGTCAAGCCTCCTGGTGTCTGAACGTACAGTGAATGGAGAGCCATCAAATCCTGGCTGTCACAGGTGCAGTAGCAGGAGGCTTTGGCTGGGGCCTGGGGTCCCAGCTACCACTGTCCGCCTCGCTTCTGTACTTAGACGCCTCATCTGTGAGGGGAAGGGCAGGAACAGGCAAACACAAAGTCACTCTGGCCACACCTTTCTCTTCTACGAGGCTATTTCTGTCCACCTCCATCACCGTGAGCTTTCTCCTCCTTGAACTCTTAACCGAAATTTCCTTTGTGCTGATGTTACTTCACACGCCACTGAGATGAGCTCATTCTCCATTTGTGTGCCTCCATTTTCCAGACTGCCTCTCGCAAGGTCTGGCACTGTGGGCTCTTTAAACGGTTTTGAATTTAAACATTTCTGAAACGCAACTTAAACATTTCTGAAACTCAAACCAAATCCTGTGTACTACCCAGTTGAGAAGTGGTTACTGACCTCTGCCAGCAGACATGGACAAGCCTGGCTGCACATCCGAGTCAGCTGGGCAGCTTTTGGAAGCTGAAGATGCTGACTCCGAGGTCTGAGGCAGGGCCCAGTCCTCAAGCTCCCTAAGTGATTCTGATCCATCCTATCCTTGGGAAGCACAGGCCTCTGCGGGGGCCAGGCCCCTGATCTTGGTACACAGGGGCCGTCGTCTGGGCCTCACCTTATCTTTCCAGCATCTCTGGCCAGGCCACGTATGAGTTCACATTCTCCTTCATCGTGCCCAGGTCTTTGGTGGTAACCTGGCTCAGCACATTCTGTCCTCCCTGGTGAACAAACTCACTCAGCCTTCAAGTCCTCAGCTACCCTGTGGCCCCGAGACCCAGTAACCTCCTGACTCCTCCTTGGGGTCGACAGGGACTTTATACCCTTAGCCATGCAGCTTCCTTCATAGCCTTGTGTCCGGATCATGCCTTACGGGGCTCCTCTGGGAGATGACGAGCTCCTCAAGGTCAAGAACTTCACCCCCCACCCCCATCCCCGCCCTCATCTCACCAGACCCACATGGGGTCCAACGGAGCAGAGTTGCTGACACGCAGTCAGATTTCATGAACAAAATGAATGCTTATTTAAAAAGCACTTTTCTTATCCCCTGATAAAAGCACTCAAATATGGTTTTACAATATAGAAATGATTGACTTGTGATTTTTAATTTCCTGATGAAGCCCTGGGGCTTAACAATCCCAGGAGCAGCAGGAACCGGGATCTATTTCTGTGGCAGGGAATACTTTCCTCCTATTGTTCAGAGAGAAGTTCCATTCACCTCCAGGGTGGGACGAAACAATGGTGCATGCTCCGGGAAGCTGCAGTCCGGGAGAGGGCTGGTGAAAGCGCAAACGCCCCAGAGCAATGCTAGCCCCTTCAGCTTTAAATTGTCCACTCGAACTCTGCCTTGACACAGCCTGATATAACACAAAGATGTGGTTTTTAGAGTTTGAAAGATCAGGGCTGGTTCCTTTCCTTACTAGTTTGAGAAAGATAAACCTCTCTGGCCTTCCTCATTCCAACTCACTGAAATACTGTGTGTGTTAAGGGAAGCAGGTATCCAGAGCAAATTGTATAATGCTGATCTGGAACAATGACCTCAATAAACATCAACTATCTACTGCCAAAAAATACATAAAAGAAAGAAACGGCACATGTCCCTTTCTACAGTACATAGCAAACGTTGGGCCAGCACTGATCACTGAGAAGCAGTGAGGATTCAAGGGGAGATGGGCTCGGCCAGGGGCAGATGAGGAGAGGGAAGCAGGGGAGGAGAGGGAGTAAGGACCACGATAGGGAGGAGGCAGTCTGAAATATTCCTAACTCCTGGATGTCTGCATGTGCCAGAAAGCACGCTTGGGGGAAAGAGGAGAGAAAAGCTCCGTGGAAAGCCCTCCTCCCTCCTCTGAGTGCTCTTGGCTGGCTTCAGGCAGTGCATTTCCGTGCTTGTCCTAAATCACTATTAATGTCTTCAGTAAAGGGCTCCAACAGCAGACTCCCCTTCCTTCACATCCGCTTCCTCTGGCCACAGGGTCATTTTTCTTCATGTACAAAGAAAACATAGGAAACCCTGCACGGTCATGAGGATGATGCCTCTGATGGAGGCAAAGCACAGCCTGGTTCCTCTCCATCCACAAGAGGCGGAACCTGCTTTAGGGTGGAGCTGGACAGGGAGGGCCTTCCTCAGCGACTAGAGCAGAGAAGACACACTCCTGTGCTGGAATGAGAAAAACAGCAGCTTCCCTCCTCGTCCCTGTCACTCGGTCCAAGCAGCCTGAGGAAACCAAACTTCTGTCAGTCCCTTTCTAACGCAGCTCCTAAATGACCCGCAAGGGGCTCTGTGACAAGGGGCAGGAAAGCTGACATTTCACTTTCTTCCTTCTTTAAGGAAAGTTACAAAGAATAATAAATTGTGGGCCAGATATTAGATATTATATCATAACTCAATGATCAGTTTTCAAAAAAAAAAAAAAAAAAAAAACTGGAACACAGTAAAATGCAAAAATAAATAAATAAATAAATAAATAAGACCTTGAAGGCCCTAAAAAATTTGGTAAGGCTTCAGATGTCACTCCACAAATCCCCTTGAGGACTTGAGCTAAAGAAAACTCATCTTGTCATGCGGATTCATTAAGCTTGCCTAGGAAGTAAAAATGAAGCCTCAGGATAGAAGATGGTGATATTTTACCCAGATTTGGTCAGCCACATCAGATTCTACTATTAATTTAGTAATTTAAAATTCATAAAGAGACAACAGGCCTTTCAAAGGAACAATTCCAAAAGCAGCAATCTAATTTTTTAAGGTAGCCTTTATATTACAGACCTGTTATATCATACGTAATATTCCATCTCAAAGAGACACTCGTTTTCTTCTAGACAAATCTCTCAGCCTGTGCTTCATTCCACTTTGCCCATTGGTCTGAACCACTTCTCCTTCACCTTGGAAGCCAGAGGTGACCCATCTCAGCCACTGGGTGCCACGTTGAACTGCTCTGAGATAGCCCCATGGTATGAATGCTTGCCCAGAAACACTGGTAAGAAAGAACAGTCTCTGGACAGAGGAACTGCTAACATGGGAAGCATGGACTTGTTCTGATTGCCACACACTCCCATAACCCACTTTATTTGAATGAGACCTGAATGGCTTAATACTATTATTGGATGGACTGGATACATTCATCCTTGCTGTGCAGAACAGACATAAATATATCCCTTCGTGACACACGACTTCATTTGCTTGGACTGTCCTAGCTACAATGGTTGCAATAGATAAGTAGGCTGCTATTTAATTATAGTTTTATTTATTTATTTTTATTTTTTGAGATGGAGTCTTGCTCTGTTGCCCAGGCTGGAGTGCAGTGGTGCCATCTCAGCTCACTGCAACCTGAGCCTCCCAGGTTCAAGCAATTCTTGTGCCTCAGGCTCCCATGTAGCTAGGACTGCCAGTGCATGCCACCATTGTATTTTGAGTAGAAATAGGGTTTCACTATGTTGCCTAGGCTGGTCTCCAACTCCTGACCTCAGGTGATCTGACCACCTAGGCCTCCCAAAGTGCTGGGAATGCAGGCATGAGCCACCATGCCCTGCCTAATTATAGTTCCTTTAAAAGTATGCACCAATAAACCCTTCTAAACTAAAATCATAGCTTCATCATTTTGGCAAGATGCCCACGCCCTAATATGGGCAAGGAAGGAGAATGAGAAGTGAAATAGCAGCAACCTGTGCATCAGGCCTCAAAGCTCCAGAAAAGCGTGGGCCTGGGAGGTTGTGCCTTCCTGTCAGGGACATGGCTCCTGCAGGCATACACAGAGTGGTGTGTCTAAGACACATTCAAGCAGAGCACATGTGGGAGAAGGTTGCCATATGAAGCTAGAACTCCCATTCTGCCAGACAGCAAAGGGTTTGCATGTTTTCCTGCCCTGTAGATGACATGAGTGTCAATGAAGTCTTAAAACTGGCCCCAAGCCCAATAGCTCCCCAGCCCCGGCTTCTGTCTGTCCTCACTATCCTGAACACCAGGAAGAAACCCTGATCAAGAACCCAGGAGCCAAATCTGGTGTACTCTGATTTTGGATTTCCAGCCCCCAGAACCATGAGAAACAAACATCTGTCATTTAACCTGCCTCATCTATGATATTATGTCACAGCAGCCCAAACTGACAATGATAGTCCCCGCTTAGACAAAATCTATGATCCTAAAACCCCTTTAAATCCCAGGCTGGATCCTGAACCTCCATGAAGTGTTTAGGCCCCAGAACCATACAAGTCACAGAGGCTTCGGTCACCGTGGCGCTCATGAGTTAATGTTTTCCCAAACCCAGGAGAAACACCAAACAGTGTTCCTTCGCTGTTCCACAGGAGTAAGCACCAAGCTCTTTAGGAAATAGCTGGTCCAGTTTTCTCATTCCAAATCTAAACCTCAAAGCTAAATGCGCAAGGTGACATTGAAGGCCGTACTCACGTCCAGAGACTCCAGGCAGTACCAGCAGAAGGCGTGCTTGCAGTTCTTGCACATCATCTGGGCGCAGCCTTCGTCTCGCTCGATGTAGACCCTGCACTTGGGGCAGCGCTTGATGGGCGCATCGTCCTCTTCCATTTTGAACGCAGCACTGTGGGAGAAACGGCGTGAGGACCCTGCACAGACAGACCCCACAGGAGACCCAGGAGCATCGGCTATGCTGGAAGCATCAGCTCCACTTCACAGACTGAGTTCTCTTGGTATTAGATGAAAAAAAAAAAACAAAAAACAAAAAACAAAGAACCAGAAACTCCAGAAAAAAAAAAAAATTAACCAAAACACTGTGAATCAGCCAATTTGAGTTAGGAAAAATTAAAAAAAAAAAAAACCAGCAACATCAGCACGTATCTAAATTTAGAGATATTATGTATATAGACAAAAGAAAATACAGCAAAAGGCTTATTATAACGGAGGTATCTGAATAATCATGTTAAGGCCAAACAGTGTCTGCTCAGTCACAGAGCTGTCTACTTTCCAAAGGGTTGATATAAATTGTATGTACTTTACTGTTAAAAGAAAAATAAATAAATGTTGCAAATGCACACACATAAACACACACCATTCACTTGGATAGATCCACCTGGCTCTTCTTACAAAATTGTTTTCCTCAGAAGTTGGCTAGGTCTGCAGGGTTAGCACAAAGGGCTTTAAGCTGATGTCAGGGTTGGCTCTGCTACAAACTAGCTGGGAAGCAACTCTCCAAGCCCTAGTTTTCTCATCAGTGTGACCGTGAGAAAAGGTTCCGTGTGACAAGAGCACAGTGCAGGGTTGCAGCTTTTATGAAGTGCTTGATAAGGGGCAGCAGTAGTTCAATGTTGCTAAGAAAGATAACACAGACATCAGGTATGACTCACCTCATGCTGTTAAGTTTTAAAAGATGGGTAAGAACATTCATAAAAGCATCTGAAGGAATAAATGACAAACTGTTAAGAGAAGTGATCACTGATTATGGGGGTGCATTTGCTATATTGTTGAACTCGCTAAGTTAAACCAACATCAGCAGGAGAAAATGCATCCCTCCTTTGCAGTGAGCAGCTTTTTCAGAATTTAACACATGTGTGAGTATATATTCACTGAAGTTGAGCAAATTCTGGCATTCTGAGTGCATTCTGGCTGAAGGATCTCTCACAAGCTTCCTAGTCAATATGAGCATTAAATGTAGTTTCACCTTAGTATGAGCTGTCTGATGACTGGCAGTGAACAATCCTCCACTTGGGGTGCACATTCCCACTGAACGTGACTGTTTGATCCATTAGTAGAAGGCAACAGAATAAAAAATAATGAGAGAAGCAGTATGTCCTCCTAATTAGGAGCACAGAGTCTTGAGACAGACAGATCCTAGCTGTGCTATTTATAACTTATGTTGTCTCAGTTTCCTCGTCTGCAAAACAGAATAAGGCTAATAGCATCCATCTCTACAGGCTGTCGTGAGAATTACAGAGGTGGCACATGTTAAGCGCAGAAGCCAGCACATAAGTACCAGGCACTCGATAAACAGTAGCTATTATTAAGAACTGTTACAGAAAGATAACACA
This sequence comes from Chlorocebus sabaeus, assembly GCF_047675955.1. NCBI lineage: Eukaryota > Metazoa > Chordata > Mammalia > Primates > Cercopithecidae > Chlorocebus > Chlorocebus sabaeus. Next base: position 6,948,836 of record NC_132917.1, on the reverse strand, counting down.
ATGGTCACTAGCTCAAATGCTTCCAATTTAAAAGCAAACTGCAGACCAACCTGGCCACGCAGGATGTGATAAAGAATGAACTAAGGTTGCTACAAGGAGCAAATGAGATAGCATATGTGTAAATGTTTCCAGAGAGATCCAGCACACAGCCAGCTCTGAGCAAACCATAGCCCTGGCTTCCTTCTGAGAATGACTTTGATTTTGCAAAAAGCTGGAAGTCATGAGACACCGAATCTGGTGATCGAGGTTGGTTTTCAGGTTAGATAACATTGTTTCGGTTTGAAAGCCAGGTGTCACCTTAAAGCTAAGAAACCAGTTTTCTCATGTGACTCACAAGATGATTTTGAAAGAAACGGCAGGAACACCTGTACAGTGTCTCCTGGGGAGACATTTCAAGATGAAAACAGTTAAAATATGCAAGTTCTGGTGTACTGTGCTATGCATAAAATTTTGCATGATATAGACAATGGTTTTCAAATATTTCCTAGTATCTGAGTTGGATTTAAAATTATTACTAATAACATTTACTGTAAACTCATTATAAATGCAGACAAGAGTTTTGACAGTTTAATCACAATCTACATGTGGCCCAGCATCTTGAAGGGGCGGGCAGGTGATGCTAAATGAGTGAAGTGGTCAAGGGGCTGGATAAAAACATGGGTGAGGAGAAGACTTAACCCAAAAAAAAAAAAAACAAAAAAAAACCCTCCAATACAAAAACTAGCTGAGTGCCTTCTCACTTATAAATGGCAGCTGATAGGCAGCCTCAGTTCCAGGGGGACAAGAAGGAGCATGAGGACTGTGGGGCTTTGGCCCAGGAGGTGCCCCAGGCAAGGGCCGCTGCTCTGCTGTGCTGGCTGCCAGCAGGGGGAGGCAGGCTCGGAGAGGCTCAGGATTCAGATTTCCCAGAGAAGCCAGAAATTCCAGTTTTTATGTGACATCTTCTGATGTTTAAAAATCCACAAAATGAGATTTCTGAATTTTGATTTAGGTCGCCTTTGGAGAATAATTTAAATGAGACTAGAATGTCACAGATAAAGAAAACTAAGTCATCAGGCTCCAAACACTCACCAGCCTCCATCTAAAGTTTTGAAGCCTCTAAGATGCCAAGTACAAGTGAAGTATAAGTACAAGTGGTTTGTGCTTGCAGCTGCCTGCCTGATGTAGGCTGCTCAGAAAGGCACAGGCCCTGTGCGTCAGGAGCTCAACCTCATGGCAGAATCGGCCCTGTCAATGGAAGAACTCCAATCCAATTATGTCCAGGGTTGTAACAATGCAGACAATCTCAGGGGGAACACAGAGGGTGGAGGTCCCAACCCTGTCCTGGGAACTGGGAAGCTTGATAAAGGGATGTGATCTCCACCTGAAGTGTGGCAGGAGCCCCCAGGGAAAGGAGGAGGGTGGAGCAGGGCGCTCCAGACACAGGAAGAGAGGTTTGCCCAGAAGGAGACCAGGGGTGTGTGGCAGGGACCCTGAGAAGGTCTGGGGCTAGAACAGGGCACAGGGGTCACGTGGAAAGGAACGGGAGTTGCGGACAGTGGAATGGGAAGAGGGGCACACAGGGAGCAGCTGGTGAGCACACCCTGGGGAGGGTGGTGGGCAGAGTGGCAGCTCCTCTATGAGGATCCTGGACTCAACAGGAACAGGGTCAAGTGTCTAGTGGAACCATGTGACCTTGCAGATTTTGTAGGACAAAAACACCTGGATATGATCAACTTCCTATGCATCAACCTACGAAATGTCAAAGTACAGAGCACAGTGCGGCAGCATCCTCCTGGGCAAACAGCCCGACTATGGCTGCAGGGGAGGCTGCCACCAGGGAGTGTCTTCCCATCCCCTTCCAGACAGTATTTATGACCGGGGCACCCTACTCCTGCTCTTGTTCCTGTATCCCCATTTCAGATCACCTTCAACACAGTGAAGTCTTGGAGAAACTTCAGGTACTGCAGGACTTGCAACCCTTAGAAGTCACAAACCATGCATGCATTTGTCATTCTAGCCGAGCCGTGTTAAGTGTGGTTCTCACACACCTTTCTATTTCCAGGGTCTCACACAGTGCCTGGTACATAGTTCTCAAAAATAAATAGACATACAAATAATGACAGGCTTGAGAGAGGCTCAAGAGGTACAGTGTGTGTTAGGGTTGACTGAGCCACAGCCACTTACACTGTAACAGCACTTTTAGGAAGAAACATGCCTGCCTGCTTCTCCTGGCCCACAGCCCACGCCTTTGTGGCAGAGTGTGTACAAAGGGTACCTGGTCTCCCCGGGAAGGAAGGTGATCGGCATGGTCTCCGGGCAGCCCTGGCCAGGGTGCCAGCTGGCTTTGCAGGTGGAACAGAATTCCATATGGCAGGCTTTGCACTGCACTGGCTGGGGGGTCTGCAGCCCCACGTCCTGGAGCTGACACACAGCCTGGCAGGTGGACGCTGGGCACCAAGTCCGACAGGGATCAAACAGCACCTCTGGTATAGGGAGACAAAATGGGCAAATCAAACTTAAGCCAGAGGGTCATGTGGGCTTCAGAGGAAGGAGCCCCTCAGTGCACGGACAGGAGGAACACGTCCAGGTAATACAGCCAGCATCACCAGCCGTAACCGAAGCACTGCCCAAGTCACCCTTCCGCCTCCACCTCCCAACTTCTCCCTTCATGCAACAGACCTCCAGACACCCCAGGCATCCCTCAGGAATGCTGCTTCTGTCCCTGGAATGCCCTTGGAGCCCTGGGTCAGCCCTGCTTGCCTCCGGGACTCAGCTCACAGCTCAAAGGCCTCCACATTCTGGAAAGCTTGTCCCACCTGCCTGTCAGGTTTCTCTGAGCAACACACATCGTGCTAGCTCATCTGCCTCCCCTAGGGGACAGCTTTCTGAAGCCGGGCCCCTGATGTGCCCGTGTTGGGCACACGACCAGCACCAGGAAAACGCTGTTAGGAGACGGAAAGGAAGAGGGAAGAAGATGGCTGGATTATTCTTCTAACCAAATGGTTCACCTGCCTAAGATGGCCTCCCCTTCTCAAATCCAAGCCATGAGTTAACTACGGAGTGAAACCAACCCTTCAAGGGCCAGATTTTCTCTCCGAATCACAGCGCACATTTCTAAGAGCCCAATCTTATGGAACTGGCCAAGAAGCTTATTTCTAAAAACAGGACACCTTGACACATCTATTTCTTCACATCCTTGTCCAAAAATTGCATTTCTTTAAATTATTGGCTGCCCTTTGTAAGGAGACTGGTTGTTCACTTCATCTTCCCTCTTGTCCAGCATGACGCCGAATTCTCGATGAGGGGCCACCCCAGGGAGAAGGAAGGCTCTGCCAGAAAGCTCTCCGAGGCCAGTGCAATGTGGGTTATTTCCAAAGGCGTTCTGGTAGGCCACTGGTTTCTAAGTTTTCAGCAGGGCTCTTCTTGGGAAGTCGTCATCCGTCGGGACAACTGAGTTTCAGAGATGACTTGAAAGGCGATGACAAGTCCTTGCAAACATCCGGGCCCTGTGACTGGCAGCCGGGCAGCTCCCGCTTACCTGCATCACACATGGGATTCCTCTCACTGGAATCCACAACAGGCTGGCGCCACGCGTGGACCAGGACTTCACCTACACGCATTGCCACGGGACCAGCAGCAAATTAACGACGAATCACCAGCTGGGTGTCCTGACGGTGCACACGCATATGTACGTGTAAGGCTCTGTGTGTTTACATGTTCCCCAAATACACGGGGAAGCCAGATTCAGCGCTCTAGAAACCATCTTGTGTAGGGTCTAGCTTTGAAATAATCTAGTCATCTAATCCAGGGGCTGGCAAACTTCCTCTGTAGAGGGTCGGATAGTCATCATAGAAGTCGAGGACCAAGTTGTTTCTGGGTTTCTGTAGTAACTACTGGGTTTTGCTGTTGCAGCACAAAAGCAGACACAGTGACCTGGAGATGAATGTTCCAGCAAAACTTGACAGCAGCAGGAGGCCACTGGCTGGACTGGATTTGGCCCACTGGCCATGGCAGGCTGACCCTTGATCTCCTCTGGCTGCTCCCTGCATTTTTTTTAAAGCGTGAATTAATCAACAGCACAAAAACTGTCCGAATGTTAGGGGTGGTAGAAAATTAAGAAGAACTTGATAATAACGAGGAACGCTGGAGGTCAGGAACAGGTGCTCTACTCTAATTATCTTCATTAGAATAATCTAAAATCCCCAGGGTGCTCCTCATATTGAGTGAATGGACATATTTAGCTCTTCTCTTACTTGTGGATAGTTTCTGCATTTGCTTTCCTAAGAATGTTCCTAGCTGTCGGTTCTGACAAGTGGCTTTTTGAGAAAATGTAGTTGTTGTCTGCGGGTCACCTGTGTGGGGGCAGATTCCTGGGGCTCCCCTGAGCTGAGGGTCCACAGCAAAGCAAGGAGGGGCTGCACGTGCCGGCCTGGGGCACTGAGCGCCACACTGAGCAGTGAGGAGGAAACGCCAAAGGCTAAAGGCAGCTGGCCTGGGTCACGCTCCCATCCCGTACCTGCGATGCCTCCAACAACTCTCTGCCTGCTGTCTGTGCATGCTGTGGGGTGAGCCCAGCTTTGTCCCTGGTGAGATAGGAGGCCCGTGTCTGCCCAGCCCTGCAGGAGGATGCAAGTGCTCTGTGCACTAAACAATACACTGCGCGCGAAGAGAAATCCTCTCACTCTTTGCTCTCCTGCCGGTATAGCTCTGGGGCTAGACCCAGAAGGGCAGTGCTGCCTGCTAGGGACCCTTCTGTCCCACTGTTGACCCCACCCCTCCAGTGTGGTGAGGAGCTTCTGACATCAGCAAGGAGCAGATGTCCCAAAGCTGGGTCTTGGTCTCTTCATGCACGTGATGGTCATGCACCGCCTCCTGCTCACCCTCCTGGCTCAAGAGGGGGAGATGCTATTATGCGCCCAAATCACGAAAGGCCCCCCAGGACAGCACGCAGGGGAGACCTGGCTAAGGTTTCCATGGGAACGATTTAAATCTTATTAGTTTTGTCCTCACAGAGCTGTGACTTGGCACTGCCTGTCCTCATAGGGACAGATTCCTCATCGAAAAGGTCAGGGACAAATGGCTGCTCAGACTGCCGACTGCAAACGTGCTTCCTGTGCTGCCAGGGCACGTCACACCCTGTGAACATGGCCCCAGGCTCAGGTGTAGATGTCTATTAACATTCTGCATTATCTTCCCCATTATCCTCCCCAATCTACATACGTGTGTAGTGTATGAGACATATTTTCAAACAGAGCAAATAATATATTTTTGGCACACTAGAGGAAACTAATGTTAATTCTTATCTCCCAGAGGTGTATTCATCGCAGGTTAATGAAGCAGGTCTCTAAGAACTCCCTGCTTAAAAATGCCTAAGACTTTTTAAAAAGGTGGCTTTCCTTTTAAAACAGTTTCCTTTCAGAAGCACATGACAGATGACAGTGCACCCAGCATCCCCTCTCATCCCTGCACTTACTACCCTGCCCGGCCGGGATGGTGCCTGGTGTGGGGCTGGGATGCTGGGTTTCATCCTACTGTGAGATGGTAACATTTTCAGGTGTTGGCTCTAGTCGGGCCTGATTACAGGTGGATAACCCGTTGTATTATTTAATCTCTCTGAGCTTTACTTTGTTTTTAAAAAACAAAACAAAACCATACATGGTGAGATTTGACGTCAGCATTCACTTGGCCTGGCACTGGGCTGGCAGTGGGATGTAGGCATAAGGACCCACAGTGCTATCTCTGGGACGGCTGAGCCTCCAGACAGAGGAACGTGCGCAGGAACACCCTTAGCACAGCACCGCTGGGTCTCAGAGGGGCACGGGCGTCAAGTGTAGCATGGAGAGAGGGGTCCACACCCCCTCACTCAAGAATCTGTCCCTCCCCAGACTCTGGAGTGAGCCAGTTGTGAGGAGGTGCTCAGAATGAAAACCCAGCTTCCTGGCCCCCTTCCCTGGCTTCCTGCTTGCTCCAGAAGGGGAGACATGGACACTAAATCCAGTGTCTCCTGTTATATCAGAGGAGACACTCTAAGACTAAATGCAGACAGCGTGCGCAAGATGACCTAACCATAGAACTTTCTGGTAACTAAATGTTTTCAGAAAATCATTGAACTGCCTCAGTTTTCTTCCAGAGCATCCTTTACTGACTAGATTTTAGAGGCACAGAGAAATCAAAATGTGCTTTCTGATCTTGTCTCCAAACTCTTTCAAGGTGCTGGCTATAATCCATAGCTATATTTTAGCTCTGACATTCTAACATTTTATCTAGACAGGTCTTTTATTGTATTAAGTCTGAATACTTAAAAAAATACTTTTAACATAATGTCAGTAAAATGTTTTAAAGTGAGAGGTTTGAGAGATTTTTTTTTTTAATGGAAGCCAAGTTGGCTTCATGTTTATGCAAAAGGAAAAAAGATTTTTTGACTAAGCCAAAGTACTAAAGAAATAACAGTTAAAATTATTAGGTTGGAAAATGTACCCAGCTGCATTTTAAAATTAAATTCAATGTCATAGAAAGTTCATATTCTTGTAACGCAAACAACAGCCAGTTTCTGTCAAGATTCTCTCTGGAAAATATTCTCAGAAGAGCCTGAAAGTCTCAGAAATCCAAATTAATCCATTTTATTGCTCTACATACTGACTTTTGTACCAAATGACATTATATTAAAGCTATAAACTGCCCCAAAGCAAATGATATACGACACTTAAATAAACACACTCTTGAAAACAAATGGCAATGCCATGAAAAATCCTGTTTGAGTCTTTTTTAAGTAGGCTACATATTTTTTTTCTTTCTTTCTTTTTTTAAAGACAGGGTCTCGATATGTTGCCCAAGCTGGACTTGAACTCCTGAGTAGCTGAGACTGTAGGTACATGCCACTGGGCCCAGCTATCTCTAGCATTTCTTTTACACAGCAAAAATATACAAACAGCAGGTCTCTACATGCAGCTAAACTGGGAGTCTCTGGATATTGTCCTCTGGTCTCGTCTCCTCTACCGTCCACTCCCCCTCTGGCCATGCTTTCATGTAAGCCCATCCTCCAGGGCTGTGTCTCAGTAGTGAGACCCTGTTCAGGTCAAGAACCCGAGAATTCGTGCAGGGAGAGGGAGAGCAGATGCCAGCAATCCAAACTCAGAATCCGTCTGCAGGGTCCTCACGATGATGTTCTGCATAAGGAGTGCCGCCTGCACACATCTGTCACTCTGCTCTTTAGCAGACGAGCCTGGGGCCCAGAAGAGATATGAAAACAAAGCCAAATAGAGTCCACAGACCCTTTACGGTTTCATTGTTTGAGCCCGGAGTACTTCAGAGAGCAGAGCTAAAGACCTCTCCTGGACATTCCACATGGCTTAATGCTTTGCAATATGATCCTGAGAATCATACTCTGCTCTGTGTGCACCAGCCACACTGCTCTCCCAGAGGACCCCTGGGTCTGCATCAGGCCTGCTCCAGCCAGGAGGGCTATGCAAGGCCCAGTGGAGAGCGCATGTCGAAGGGTCATGGGATGTGGTCCCAAAGCACCCACTATATTTAGAAATCAGGGCAAGTCAGTTAGCCTCTCTGGGGATTCATTTATTAGATAATGACAAATTAGCTTTGCAGAGTTGTTGTGTCACTTACTGGGATAAGGGACTTGATTATTCATTTAGCACCTACTATCTAGGCCTGTGTCCAGTGGTGAGTAAGTGCAGACAGGACACCTACCATTGGACTGTTGTTAGGACGGGGGTTACTGTAATTTCTGCTATGCCTACCCTCATGACTTCCCTCTGTGACTTTGCATTTTTTAAATTCTGGGCCAGCCCAAGAGTTTAGCCCTCAAACTCTTAGCCTTAAGCTGGCTGAAATCTAATACCTCATGAGAGCCATCATCTTTAAACCTCCCCCAGGAGCCTATAAATCCCTATAAACGAATTATGTTCCATAAATTCTTCCTGCTACCAAACAGATCACTAGACAAGGTCTTCAAACTGTGAGCTGTTCAGAGAATCCGGAATGTCAGTTTAATTTCAGAAGTTTAGTTTACATCAACTTTTTAACTCCTATCAAATGCTGTATAACCATATCTACCAAAAGAACTCCCCACAAAATTATCCACTTTCATACATTACAGGAATCATAACTGGCAGACATATCAGGCACCTACCTCTTTCAAATTGTAGCTTTTTATATCTTTGCATAATTTCAGCGGCAACCATGCACTCAATCTAAGGGGGAAAAAATGCAAACAAGAAAGATAACAAGCTGAGGGCTACAATATAATGCAATGTACACCCAAACAAAACCCACGTTATTCTGACAAGTTCAGCTGTGCACGCTAGAGCACATCAAACAGCCCAGTCTGTTCAATTGCACATGCCTCGTTCTCCTGTAGGTGGCCCTGTTTAGGGCAGGCAGCATCTGGGCAGCTAATTGCGGTTTCTAATCCTTCTTTGATCAAGAGCTCAACATACTGTTTCAGGCACTGAAAGAAAAACAGAGAAAGGTCTATAAACATCTTTACCTCCTTAATGCTGAAGAAATCATGATGCATTAAAAAAAGGACCAAGAACATTGTTGCATTATAGTTTAATATTTTCACTGTCTAGCCCACAGCAACCAACAAATTCGAGGTTTCGAGGTTTTATTCATTCAATATTTATGGGGTACCCATTCTGTGCCAGGGACCGTATGCTCAATCACAAAGCTAAGGCTATGGGTTAGATCCCTGCACAAAACCTCAGCAAACACAAGAGCCAAGAATTCTAAAAGCAAGAAGAAAGGCTGCAAGAGAGGCTGGGAGGTAATATTTCTCAAATGCCTATGAGATGCAGCCACTGCATTAAATATTTTATCTCCCAGTGTTTCATTGAAGCCTTAGAGCATTTCTACAAGAAAGGTATGACTGTTCCATTTTTCATATGTGAAAACTGAGTCAGCAAAGAAGGAAGTTGCCAACTTCCACAGATAGTACCCAGAGCCTCGATGTGAACCCAAGCTTGCTCAGACAAAATGCTCACGTTCTCCCTGCTGAGAACCCAACTATATTTGGCATTCCTCACTCAGGGTGCCTCACTTACCTGGCAATTACTCACTATCTACCTTACCTACTTGGAGGCCCTGCTTAAAGCCTAAAGTAAGTCAAACAAGAGTAAGTGAAGGAAACGAAGTAGAGTTAACATAAAAGAGTCTGTGGTCTTCACTCCTGCTTTACAAAGTCTACTAGTCTTAGAAATCTAGTGTTTCCCTGAAAAGCATATTAGAAACAGCAATGAGAAGAAACAATATGACCTTTGCCAGCTAGGCTCACTACCAAGAGAAACTAGATGTAGAGCTTATATAAGAACTCAAAGAGCATACAAAATGACGTAAAATCCCACAATGGCATCCGCAAATCAACTTCAATCAGAGTCCCAGTATATTTAAAGTTCATATTAGCAATAATATATAATATTACAATACCATTATTAAAATATAATAGCAATTAATCAAGAAAATCCATAAGCTATGTTTGCTGATACCTCCCCGCAAAAATGTATAACCCATTTTATTACAAGAATGTATGATCATTACTAATGAATGGGTCTAAACGGAAATCCAACTGCAATTCCTTCTACCTCCATGTTTAGAACAAGTCTGTTAATCTCTCTCTACCATCCTTATTTTCCTGCTCTGCAATTTAGGGTGGTTTAACCTATCTCACAGTGGAGTTGTAAGAATCTCAGGCAAGGGAAAAAGTTTAGAAGAGTAACAGAAAAGAGTATATGCTTGATATATAAAGAATAATTTGATCTAAACTGGTAATACTGCCCATCCTAGCAAAATAGAATATTCCATTCACTGAAGACTCCAGATTGCAATTTCTTTTAAAAATAAAAATCAAGGTCATCCTCAGAAAGATCCACTTCCCAAAGCTTTTCTCAAGAGCTACAACTTCAAGTGCAAATTACAACGTTGGTGGCTCCACACTGAACCCTGTGTTCCAGCCTGTGTTCTTTTGATCTGCCTGGGCTCTGATGATTGCAGTGGCTCTGAACTGAGGTTTACACAGATAATCCACATTTTGCCAACCTAAGGTTTAGGAAGACAGTTCCCAGAGTAGTGAGTATGGACGAGCCCAGGCTTGGAGTTCTACGTGAGACTCCAGATGGCAGAATTTTCAGAGATGAATTCATTAAAACCAATGCAAAGGCTTTTCTCAGAACAAGGGAGAGGCAGAGGATGAGCAAGAGAGGAGTCACACCCAGGCTCCAGCAGGGCTGCAGCATGGTCCTGGGCAGCATCCGCCGACACGTTAAGTGGCAGTGGTGCTGTGGACTACTAGAGTGGTGAACCATTGTAACAATGAGCTGGACAGTTGGCAGACCAGTGGAACTTTCTGTTTATGACTGGGTGCCACATGACAAGGGAGAAAGACTGTAGGCTTCAGAGCCAGACAGGCTCAACCAATCCTTGTCCCTCAAGTCAGAGTTTGGGCAACAGCTCCCTTGACAATAAAATCAGAATGCCCATCTCCCTGCACTTTTGTGACAGTAATCTGTGAAAGCACCTGGCATAATTCCTGGTAGACAGCACCAGCTACGTAAATAGTGGTTGTTGTTTCTTTTTTGTCTACTTACGTGATATGTCTCTTACAGTTATAGGCATTTAAAAATCCCAAAACCTTGGCAACAAGATCATTACTTTACTTTCTATTATGAAGTTTGTCTAAATTGGGTCTCTGGAGGATACTGGAATGCCTTAAACCAATATACGATGCTGGAGACGCTCAGAATATTGTGCAGATCAGCATATAATGATAGAACGTGACTCTTCTAGGAAGCAAAATACAACAATTAAAACCGGCATGAAGCGTACATCCATATGCAACAAGTAGTGAGTCATGTCTGGGTTTCGAAGCTACCCAAGAGTGAACAACACATGTCATCAGGATGCAGCTATCTGTGCAATTTGCAAAAGGATTACGTTCTGGGAATATCAATTTGTTCACTATATAAAGAGAGATGAGGTTCCAAGCACCTGACCTTGCATCCATCAAAAACAAGCCCAGCTTTCTTCCAGATATAAAGTGGGTCATGACTCACAAGCTATGGTTTTCATTCTAATAGCAAAAAGATGTCTTGACATGAGCACAAAAATAGGTAAACAGAGAAACTTCTGTAAAATACACAGCCTGAAAGCAGACACTGACACATTTTCCTACTATTGCACTCATTATAGTAGTCAAATGCTTTCTAAGTTCTAGATTCTATGTGAATCGCATTACCTATGTTAGCTCATTAAACATGCACAAAAGTCATATGGCGTGTTACCACGCTCACACGACAGATGAGAAAACCAAGGCTCAGAGACGTTAACAACAGCTCAAGTAGAAGCACTAGGGCTCAAACCCACGTGTGGCTGGTTCCAAGGCTAGTGAGGTTTTATGTTTGTCTGTCTTAAATTTTTTGCATACTTACTCCTCAATTGAAAACTTTTAGATGAGCCAGTTTAGAGATCTAACATACTACATGAGGACTAACTTTAATACAATTGTATCGTATCAGGGATTGTTGTTAAGTGAGAAGATTTTAGCTGCTCATCACCGTAAAAAGCAGCTATGTGAGATGGTGAATATGCTGGGCTGCTTCGCTATATGACCATTGTATTATCTATATGTATCCCATAATACTACGTTGTAAACCTCAAATACAAACAATAACATTTATGTTTTTAAAAAAAGAACTCTTTCAAAAGCAATCATTCAATACGTATTTTCTGTTTACCTCATAAACTTTTTTTATAGACAAGGAATCGTACGTACTTTAAAGGGGCATAGTGTCAGTCAACCCCGAGAACATCTCCTTTATATGCTCATGCTGCTGCAAACGCAATGATTCATTTGCAAGGCTGCAAATGCGATCAAGACCCACACGGCGCAGTGTGGAGGAAAGAGGCGTGCAGAGATCATCATCACAATGGGGCCACTTCAAGGGGACAGGGAGGCTCTAACGGGCCAGTACATGGGTAGAGAGGAGGGGTCCCCCCTGGGGGGGATGAGGGAAGGCTTCCCAGAGATGAAAATTTGGCCAGAGGGTCAAAGGCATTGCAGGAAAAAAGGGATCAGCCACACAGAGGGAAGAAAGGGGGGTAAGCCACAGAATGTTCCAGGAATTTCATTTTCCACTTTGGTTTCCAACTATTTGAAACCTGATGAGGAGACAGCACTGCTGATTTGCTAATATACCTCCGGTGCGTCACAAGTTTCCTGCCAAGGAGAAGCGGCCACGGAGAAATATCGGCCTCGCCTAAAACTACAGCAAGTCTGATTTTTGTCTGCTTTTTCACACGAAGGCCTGTTGGCTACTGATGACCCTACAAGCAGGAGAAAATGCCCAGAAACTGTGCTCAAAGGTGCTTATCTGGGATCCACGATTTATGAACACAAGCATTACATGCAGGCAGGTCCAAACTGAAGCAGCAAGAGTCCCACGAACAGTGGTTGGGAGCAAAGACCCTGGAATCACAAGGCTGCCTTGAAATTACAGCTCACCCACTTTGCAGACATGTGGGTCTAGCGTGGACCTTCGTTTCCCAGTGTCTCCCCTTCCTAATACTGTGGGATAAGCGTGGCGGACAGAAGCACAATCACTCCACAGCTCCAGTGCCCCGGAGACAGTGGTGCTCTGGCATACTGCTCACACGCTCCGCAAGGCTTTCTCTCAGCCTTTCTAGAGCCATCAATAATCCATGGTCTGTGGATGTTTCTCCTCTAGTCGATGGTGAATTCTTTGAAAGCAAGATCTATTAATTATTTATCTTTCTATTCCCCATACCTAACAGAGTGCTGGCAAACAGCAAGGGATGAATCAAAGCCATGCAGATAGAGGGTGGATGGAAGGACACAGAGATGAGTAGAACACCCACAGAGCAGCCAGACACCTGACAACACCTGGCTGTGGTTAAGCAGGCTGGAGGCACGACCCCCTGCACACCTTCCCTTCTGAGGACAGCCTCATGGGAATCCCCCTGGCAACTCTCACTGGGAGGCCCTGGGAACCTGGAGCGAACTGCCCAGCAAGCTGCACAGTACGTGTTCTGGCAAAGATCACTTTTCTCAAGGATATGGGAACGTGACTTCGCTCACAAGCTGAAGAGTTCAAATTATAAAGTTTGCTTTTATAAAGTTCTTGGAAAAAACAAAACAAAACCAAACCCAGACTTTACGCATAAAATGAATGCTCTCATCTACATGAGTTCTTGCTTCTGTCAAGCCTTTAGACCCGCTGTCTCCCGTGCTCTCGCCACAGCCTTGGGTGGCGCGCAGGAGGCAGGCGCCCATGATCAGCTACTTCAGGTCGTGATGGGCGTGCTGCTCCCCTGCGCTACCTTTCTCCCAAGGTATCTAAGACTAAGGCCCTTCAGCTGCAGAACAAGAAGATGATCCTGCTTTGCAGGTGGCATCCTTGCTGGAAGTGTGGATTTTGCCCTATATAAAGTAGGGCCCCAGCAAATACTAGTTCTTCTTACCCCTTCAGTATCCTCCACCTACTTAACCTCATTCTGCCCATGCACAATTTCCATCGTCAAAGAGTCTTCCAGCATGCATGCTGTGTGTGGGCCCCCTGTCACTCATGTGGAGGGTGAGTGCACACCTCATCTCCTGCGGTGTAGATAAGGCCGGGGTAATGCCTCTGTGGCCCTGTGCAGCCCTCACACAGTGGCTGGTGACTGCAGATGCTCAGTGAAGATGTGGATGGAATGATTTCATGTGAAACGCTCTCTTTCAAGAACTCCAGGTGGGAAGGTAGCAGTAGCAAGGCTGTCACTTATCTGGGATTCTCAAGTCCACTCAGCAGTTAGCACTGAGCACCTGCTTTTGTGGGAAGGCATGCAGAGACCTGGCGTGGAGGCCAGGAGGATGCCCAGAACCCTGGCTCCCTCGCCATCCAGAGGTCTCAGGAGCAACACACGGCCGCAGGGCTGGAGGCGGAGGCTGTTTATTCCATCTCCTTATACACGGAAGAGACTGCCCCTTCCAGTGTTGAGTTTGTCCAAGAAAAACAGTCATCAGGAGAAAGAGAAGTAGGCTCCACCAGAAGGGGTGTGCTCAGGAACAGCATCTGGCCTGGGGGGACAGGGAAGCACGGGTGCGGTGGGCCGGGAGGCAGCAGCAGTGCTGAGGGGAGCGCGGGGCTCACTCCTGCGGGCAGTGGAAATCTCACTGTGTCGGGAGGGGGCCTGTGTCATCCATGGCTGCTTGCTAAGAACCTACTCGGGGCAGGAAGGCCAGTGCGACGGGTCAGGCCATCGGTTCTCAATCAGGCCACTGTGTCAGCAGGGCTTCAGGAAAGTGTTTGTGAGGGGACAGCTGGAGGCTAAAGGGACAGGGCACAACCTGTAGCTGGGCCTGCAGCTAGGCTACGGTCTACAAAAGCCACCAGAAGCTGGACGTTCTCGAGGAGGCTTGCACATGTGACCATGCACCCACTGCCAAAAAGGAGGAAGGTCGCTCTTTGTTCTCACAGTTGCTGGTCCTGAGGTCTGGGTGGCAGCCAAAGAGGCAGTGATAGGATCTGAAGACTGAGCCCAGGGAGCCAGAGGCAGGGCGAGACCGGGGTGACAGCCAGGAAGATCTGGCTCTCTAGGGACGCCACTGGGCGTATCCTCCCCCTTGTCAGCCACAAGGGGAAGACACTGACGTGGAGGCCGTGCTCTCCACTATCTCACAGGGACCAGTGAACTGTCCAGCTGCCTTCCCCTCACCTCTGGAGGCAGTGCTGGGCTGGCGGAGAGGGAAGACCTCGGAGAGAATGTATGTTCCCTCCTTAGCAAGGAGCTCGCTCCTGCAGCCTCAGCTTCCAAACAAGTTGCAAGAGAAGCGGTGGTATGGGCAGCGCGGTCCGTTTGTTCTCTGTTGAATATGGAAACCCGGACTCACAGAGGAGCAAAAATGCATATTTCACCCAGGCACGGCTTCCTCACGAAGACCTCCCAGTGGAACAGAACAGAGGCAGTGTGGTAGCAGGGTGTGCACACACACAGCACCAACATGAGGCAGGAACAGGCAGAGACTCCACCTCTCTGTCCCTTCAACAAATATTTATGTACTCTGCACCAAGGCTGTGACATTGGGTGAAAGGCATACCATGGCTTGGCAAGTGTACGATGTTGAGGGTGCTTAAACGCTGAGGCAGGATGATCCCTGGGTCAGACTCCCATTGGAGCTGGAACGAATGTGTCTGTGAAATCGAGTGTGTGTGCATTTAAGAAGACCTGCGCGGAAGGGGACACATGCACAGACGGCTTGAGAGCCGAGTGTGAGACAACGCGAGTAGGCGTGCAACTGCTCAGAATGTGTAACAGCAGAGGGTTAAGTTGTAATCGTGTGACACTTTCTTAATTCCGCCTCTGTTGGGAAGATCTGAATTTTCCAGCCCACTGAAGATCATTCCAGCCCATCGTGGAACCGGAAGTTTTATTTGTCTGCTCTTTACCGCTCGTCTAAGAAAGGGCTGGGGAGACTGATAGGGATCCTGCCAATATTGGGGCAGGGTTGAGGACGCTACCTGCTGTCGGTCCTAGACAGGCCGCCTGGAAGAAAGCACTCAGGAGGGTTTTGGGGTGAAGAGTCAAATCCACACAATGGGGAGAGAAAGCAGATCCCAAGGATCCTTTCCAGGTAGGAAGAAGGGGCAGTGTTCTGAGAGGGAGGAAGGCGCTCTCTGACCTTAACTGGGGCAGGGTGTACAAAGGCTTCCGGAGTGGCCCTTCATCCCTTGGCTCATTTTCTGAGCAAAGCCAATAACAGGAATCAGCATTTTCTCAAGGACCCTTAATAGACACCAAATGTCTGGTGCAGAGACAGCCTGCTTCATGGTATAGGCCCATGCTTGTCACCAGGACCTGTGTTTTGAGAAGGGACACCCACCTCCTCAATGTCAGAGGGTGGAGGAGGGTAAGGAGTCCCACTTAAATCAGTGTCTATTTCAGAGATATTGTTGGACTGTCAGGCCACAGACAGGGAAGCGAGGATGGGAGGCTTTCAGGATGTAGCCATAGAGAGAGGACAGGGGCTGCCAGCCTGGTCCCAGAGGTCCCAGTGAGGGAAGGAGGCAGTGAAGGGGCTGGGGGACGGGGTACCAGGATCCACCTGTGAAGACCAGCAAGGGTTGGGGTAGCGGGGCCACAACTCTCCTCTGAGGCCAGTGCAGGTATCGGAGGCAGGAGTCACAAGGCCCTTACCCTCTCCTGCCCTCTGACACTGAGGAGGCGGGTGTCCCTTCCCAAAACACAGGTCCTGGTGACATGTGTGTCAGTGTCCTGGGAGCATTTTGCAGCATAGGCTGCGATCTTCTGGCTTGCCACTTATCCTGTGTCATCAGGTTACAAAGTGTCATTTCTTGTTAATCGTGTAGAGAATTGCTCATCCTCCACATTTTAGTTTTTCATACTGTTGATTAGGAAAAACAAACATCAAGTTAGAAAAAGTTATAACTACAGCATCCCTGGGCTCTGAGTGAAGTCCTCTGCCAAGATTAATGTGTAGGAACTCTGACAACTCCAGACCCTCATCAAGCTGTTCTGCTTCATGGAGGTTCTGGGCTAACAGAGATCTGGGTAACAGAGATTGTTGGGATCTGGGCTTTAGACTGGGACAGAACATAGCTGTCATGATTTCAGGGGCAACACTAGGAAAAAATGCTTTTCATGAAAGGAAAGATGCCACCGAGAAAACCACTTTGTATGTGTGTATAAATCAGGGTTTGTGAAATTCTCTAACAGCACTTCAGTTCATCAATACCACACGTTTAAGAAAAAAAAAAAGGAGTCGCAGATATGCAAGGAGCAGGTGCACCTGAGTCAGGCTTTCCAGCAAGCACCTCACCCCAGGACAGGCCCCTTCATGTCTCCGAGCTGCAGCATCCTCCCATGAGATGGAGAATCCTGCCTATTTCACAGGTTTGTATGAGAAGTGAGATGAAGCAATAAGCTACAGTTTTAGAAGGACTCTAAGAATCACAGATTAAAATGAAGAAGACTTTGGTTGTAGCCTGTGAGTTGTCAGCAGGGAATCTGAGGGGTACAGTTGCTGGTCTTAAGACAAAGGAGGTTGGGAAGCTGTTCTGTGTTCTGGGAACATGGAACAGACTTGCAGAGGCAGCTCTTTACTTTGCAGGCATCTGGCAACTGGAAGCGGAAGCTCTTTGCAACAGCCCTGGAACTCATCCTTGGCACCCTAAAGTCACTCCACCCTCCAAGTCAGCCTTCTCCCCATCTGAAAAACCGAGACGAAAAGGATGCCCTCCGCTTAGGAGAGGCAACTCTGCTGGCTGGATTCATGCATCTCTGAACCTCTCAGACCCCAGAAGAGAGGCCTAGAAAGCCCACCCACAGTCCTCGGAAGCCCTAGGAGCCAGCCTGCAGAGCAGACATCCTCAGTCAGCCTGCTGGTGCCTGAACTCCATACTGAGAGAGCAAGCCTGGTTTCAACCATTCTACATCTACTAGGCTTTCGTGTAGACTTTCATTTGACTGTTCATTTGAACACAGGGACCTTGAGCTGAAGGACAGTTTCAAAACTATTTCCCAGCATTCACTCTTACCAGGGCAGGCCAATACCACAGTGTAAGATATTTAGTTCCTTCTTAATCTGATGACCCTATGATTTCTCAGATACATCGCATAGAAAACACAGAGATAAAACCATAGCAACAGCAGTTGCAATGGTAAAAATAAGACTAGAAAGAGAACCACCCCACTCTTACCTGCCTTAAGCCACTTAGAACTCAAGTATGTAATGTCTGAGCATCAACATTTTTTCGAAGGCCCACTATGTGCCCACGTTTATGAAAAAGCAGAACACAAGAAATCCCCTTCTCTTAAAAAGCTCCTTGAGTGGAAGTTACAGATCAGTGAACACAACCACCACACGGTATGTGAAATGCTATGGTAAGTTTAAGCCCCAGATGTTTGAAGAGCTGAGAAACATCGAAGCCCTGTAGTTTAGGATGGCTCAGTGTGGAAAACTGAAAACACATATATACACACACATATATACATATATATACATATATATTTGTACGTATATATATGTGCGTGTGTATATGTATATTTAATATCCTTATTCTGTAAGCTTTATTCTATTTTTAATTTTTTTTTAACTTTTTTTGTTAAAAACTAAGACACAAACACATTAGCCTAGACCTACACAGGGTCAGGATCATCCATGTCACTGGCTTCCACCTCCACATCTTCTCCCACTAGAAGTTCTTCAGAGGCAGTAACACCATGGAGCTGTCATCTCATATGATACTAACAACAATGCCTTCTTCTGGATGCCTCCTAAAGGAGCTGTCTCAGGCTCTTTTACATCTCACTTATTTTTTCATAAGTAGTAGTACACTCTAAAATAATGATTAAAAAAAAGTACAGAATAGTAAATACAAGGCAGAATGAATTTTTCAGCTCCACTGTAATCGTATGGGACCACCATTATATATGTGGTCTATCATTAAGCAAAACATGGTGATGTGGTGCATTACCGTATGTCTATGTCTGTGCTAAGCTTT
The DNA here is from genome assembly GCF_047675955.1 of Chlorocebus sabaeus. Classification (NCBI taxonomy): domain Eukaryota; kingdom Metazoa; phylum Chordata; class Mammalia; order Primates; family Cercopithecidae; genus Chlorocebus; species Chlorocebus sabaeus. Next base: position 6,930,324 of record NC_132917.1, on the reverse strand, counting down.
AGACTAGTAGAAACCTCAGCAGAGTCCTCTTAATCTGGACCCATTGTGCCCCAACACCGCCTTTCCTTCGCTGGTCCCACTATGGTGGCTCTATCCCTTCATGCTCTCTCAAGGAGATAGTTCAAAAGCCCCTGAAGCCTTCCTGGGTACTTCTGGCAGAATTCACTGTTCTCTCTGTGCTGTCACCCACTACCCACACTGCAAATATAGCCCTTGAAGCCCCAAATGATCGCAGCCCACAACTGCATCTCCCGCTGCACAAGGGATCACAGGGGGCGGGGATTATGTCTTACCTACATATCCAGGACACCTAGCACAAGCCAGGTTGCAGTACACATAATGCAAAGCTAACAGGGACATAAAGATGTGCAAAGGAAGACTATCCCCCAAATCAGCTTAATTTCTAGGTGAGGAAATGCCACTTATTTCCCAATAAGTTACCTAATCAGAAGCTTAGGGTTTACATGTAGCTTTTCTGCAGTATACCAGGTGAATGACCTTGCAAATACATAGGAAAAAAAGGAAACAATATTGTATTATTTATCATCAGGCATGCTACTGCTCAATCCTTTATACACATTATCCCATTTAATTTATTCATGAGGTCGATCATATTTTCGAGATGAATAAACCAAGGCTTAGAGAAGTTAGGAAGCTTGCTGCAAATCACACAGATAGCAGGTAGCAGAGGCAGAACAGAGATCCGAACCTATATTCCATTGCAATGTTCAACCACACAACTCAACCAACCATCTGGTCCCAACTTTTTATTTAAACAACTAAGAGTCGCTTTTATTACAGTTATGCATTGTGTGGGAAAGATTCTGTCTACTAAATGTTACATTTTGTTGGTTTGTTTGTTTTTCAGACAGGGTCTTGCTCTGCTGCCCAGGCTGGAGTGCAGTGGTGTAATCATGGCTCACTGCGGCCTCAACCTCCTGGGCTTGAGCAATCTTCCTGCCTCAGCATCCTGAGTAGCTGGGGCCACAGGTGTCTGCCACCATGCCCTGCTAATTTTTTTATATTTTGTAGAGACAAGGTCTCACTATGTTGCTCTCAGGCTCCTGAGCTCAAACAATCCTCCCACCTCAACCTCCCAAAGTGTTGGGATTACAGGCATGAACCACTGTGCCTGGGCAAAAAGTTACACTTTTATCTTTTTATTTATTTTTATTTATTTATTTATTATGAGATGGAGTTTCACTTTTGTTGCCCAGGCTGGAGTGCAATGGTGTGATCTTGTCTCTTCAACCTCCACCTCCCGGGTTCAAGTGATTCTCCTGTCTCAGCCTCCCGGGTAGCTAGGATTACAGGCACATGCCACCACGCCTGGCTAATTTTTGCATTTTTAGTAGAGATGGGGTTTCAACATGTTGGCCAGGCTGTTCTCGAACTCCTGACCTCAGATGATTCACCTGCCTCAGCCTCCCAAAGTGCTGAGATTACAGGCGTGAGCCACTGTGCCCAGCCAAAAGTTACATTTTTAAGTAATAACTTTCCATGGTTATATATCAAAATCCTGTCATCTGGGTTTTAATAGCAAAATTCCTAATCACCAATAAATAGCTGGTATCAGAATAGATTTAAATCTAGCTCAAAGCAAAAAAAAATTATATAATTTATATACATATTTTATATATATAAGTAATATATATAAAATATATGTGTGTATATATACATTTTATTTGGCTTATTCAACCTTGTCATGGTTAAAAAATAACTTTCACTACACTATTATTTTAAGAACTAACAGAAATGTAGACATTTCTACCTTCCCAGATAACTAGGGACCTGGGTCTTGGGATGGGACCACAGCACTGCCCTTTTTCAGCTTCACGTGTTCCCACCTTTGGGATGAGAGTATCATCTCTAGTTCTAGCAGCTGTCTGAATGGAAACAACTCTGCCAGCAACACCACCACATTCACATTCTCAGTGTAACTGTCAAAAGGCACAAGTATAAGTCAGCCCTAAATGACTCTAACATGTCCCATTTTAAGTTAAAACATCTTCTACATTTTAGATTTCAGCCCAGGAGGAACATCCCAGGTCACTCTACACACAGGTTGCATCTCTGACTTGACACAACGAACATGGGACTGACCTCATGGTGGGATAATAGCAGCCTGATTTCAAAATACGTGTCCACAATCCTTTCTCTCCGGCCAGTGCTCCAGCACGGAATTTGTTGGTGATACTTACATGTCACTATTTTGCACACAAATGTTCAGGTTTACATTTGGCCTTCAAAAGTTAGATTTCACACTAATCCAAATGGAACAATTTAAGATATCTGGTAGCTCATCACCCCCAAGCTCCCAAGGCCTAGCAAAGCACCTGGAACGTGTGAACAGGCCCCACGCACAGGCTCTTATGACCTCCAGAGATTCACAAAGAAGCCACCAGGTACCCTGCAAGCAAGGAAAGCCCTGGAGAACCTGCTTCAGGGGAGTGCCATATTAGCAATTGCTAGGGAAGTCCCTTTCGTGCTGAAATACATTTAAGGAACACAGGGAAGCGGACAGTACGTCTTTGACTGCAGGTGTCTCGGTACATTCACCCTGCTCTTGGGTACCCAGGAAGCCTCGGTGGTGGAGGATGTGGGCAGGGTTGTGGCGTCCGTCGTTAGCAAACCCACTGAACCACACAAATCATTTCTGAGTGCATCTCTTGAGATAAATGTTCTTCAGAAGGCATTTAGGGAGAGCTGCCCAAACTCTGTTTTTATTCCTGCAGTTCTAACCCCAAACTTAGAAGCAAAATGAGAAAGAACGAGGGCTGCTGACTGCCTACCACATGACTTCACACGTTCTTCCACTTGAACTTCGAGGTAAACTATTTTTACCTCCATTATACAGATGGGGTAAACGAGGCTTGCTCAGGGCAGAAATAGAGCTGGCATTTCACCTCCAGGACACCTGACTCCAAATGCCATGCTTTTCCCTCCAGCCCCGGACTCCTTGAGATAAAGTTACTTCAGCACTTAACTGTAATTTTGTAGTAACTGTTTTTTATTTTTAAGAGTGCCTCTTTTTAGTCTTAAATTTCTTCCTTCCCATGTCTGCATCTCCTAGAAAAGGACAGTTGCAACTCCTCTGGCCACAGACTCGGGGCTTCTCCCCATGCCCTGCCCCCAGCTTGAGGCGACCTGCAGCCCACACAGAGGCAAAGGAGCCACCGAAAAGATCAGGGCACCCCGACACCTCCTCCCTTCTCAATCTTCAACACACAGGTGCTTCCTTCTCTTCACGCTACAGCGAGCTACGGGCAGAGGTGGAACTATTTTCAACATTTTAAATTTTGGTAAATAGTTGTGAAAAAAAAATCACAGCAGCGTCACTGTGTTTTGGTGTCCCCAGCAGCCTCTTTCGGAGAACACAGTGCCGGCTTCTTCCTTCACATCCACTGACTTCAGTAAGGCTTTTGGTCTCAGTTCGAGTGGCTTATTTGTTTTTACTCCAATTCTCTAGAAATAGAAAACTAAAACAACAATAACAAAAATGAAGGCCTCAGCAAAAAGGCCAGGGAGAAGCAACTATTTCAAGGGTAAGAACACAAGCTGCGGCCTCTGACAGCAGGCAGGCGACTGCAGAGACCGCAAACACACCCCCCCACCCCCACCCAACAGGCAGTTTTGGCAGAGGGGGAGCCATTCGATCAGCTGGGAAGATGTCCTTTCAGGCAAGAGGAGGTGATTTTGTGTAAAGCTGATTATTGAATTCATCTTGATGGGTTCTACCGTCCTAACCCATCTAGAAATGACGATAAGCCCCGCTCACGGTGCTAACAGGACGGAGATCAATCTCCCTTCTATCCTTCTCCATCTCAGAAACATGTCAAAAGCAACTTTCTTTCCTCCAGGTTGGAGCTATCTTCCCGGTGCTTTCATGAGGCACATTTCTTGGATGGCAACTACAGTACTGAGATCAATACACTTCATTTCAATCTGTGAGTTTTTACTGATCAGCTCTTCTGGGTCCTGCACTAAACTAGGTGCTAGGTGGATAGACAATGGGCCAGAAATTCTTCTGCCCTTAAGAAAGGCTGAATCTAGCATAAACAAGAAACAGAAGACATAGACATAAATGTCTGTAAAGCTCCCTCTCCTTATCTATAAAACAAAGATAAAAATATTTGCTGTGCCTACATACCAAGGACATCATGAGGCGCAAATGAAATAAAGTCTGAAAGCTATGCAAGAAAGATGAACGCGTCAGTGACTGTTTGACAGATTATAATCCAGGCATTTGAAAAACCCACAGGGAAGTCGTCTACACCATCCACATACAACAGCAGTTAAATTCAGAAGCAACTTCTTTTTTTGAAGACAGTTTTTCATTTTTCTTTTCTGTACTTTTTAAAATGATAAACATTGTGTTTTATTTTTCAGCTTTATTCAGTTATAATTGATAAAGACTGCCATTTTACACTAAAAGTGAACAATGTGAAGTTTTGATATACATTCTTTGTATACTACACTGTAAAACCATCAAGCTAATTAAATATCCATCATCTCACATAGTTACCAATTTGTGTGTGTATAGTGAGAATACTTAAGATCTATCCTCACAGAAGATTTCAAGTATGCAAAACAGCATGATTAACTATAATTATCATGCCATACATTAGGTCTCTAGAACTTATTCAACCCATATAACTGCAACTTCACACCATTTGACCTACGTCTCCCCATTCCCTGCAGACCCCGGGCAACCACCGTCCTACTTCCAGCTCCTATGCCTCATTTTCTTTTCTCATTCCTCAAATGGACAGAAAAAACATGCAAAATTCAATGAGATTAACTATGAGTAAACCTCACACACTCATTTATCTTTTCCAATAGATAAAATCTGGGGTTTGAGTTTGACCCACACCCCAAATTCTTGACTTAGAAGTCCCCACATTCATTAAGCCCCGAAGGATCATCTGGCCCCAAAAGAATGTTGGCTACATCATAATAAATATTAAATGTGATTTTAAAATATCTATATTCTAGTTTAGCACTAAGCCAGGGAAAGATGACACTGAGGACGGAATATTCTAACTACACACAATCACTGGGTTAGCACTGCTGTAATTTCAGACATGTGACTATCAAAATACATTTGATACAAGGTGTGGAAGCTTTTGCTGTGTAGCAAGGAGAATATGCGCGATGATAAGTTTTGTGAATTGTTATCACGAGCTTCCAAAATTCTGTTTAACTGATTGCTTTTGCACCACAAGCAACTGTAATGGAAATCTTCCACTCTGGGAGCCTGCCTGCCTAACAGAATAATTCTTCCAAGAACTGTGTGAAGGCCTCAACAAGAAGACTCCACTGTCAGGCAAAATTTAGTCCAAAGGTTTGCCTAGTGTCTCTGCAAACGAAAGCAAAAAGCTCATCCTAAAATCAATGCAACATATATTTTATCCAAAAAGACCAACCAGAGTACAGAAGATGCATTGGCACTGGGCTATGGTTGTCATCTGCTCCACTGGGTACTCCCCAAGACAGAGCTTGCAAGACACCAGCGGGTCGAGGGCCAGGTCCCAGGTGGGCCGGTACCTTGCTGTGGTCATCGCAGAACAGTCTGAAACGAGAGAAGCATGGAAGGTCAGACCTCCCCACCCCTGGCATCCACCTGCTCCGTGGCAGGGGTCACATCTCCTGGCTGTAGCTGGGACCCAGGGCGGTGGCCAACTGACTGCTGGTGGGGCCTAGAGCATTTGGATGCTCCGAGAATTTTTTTTTTTTTTTTTTTTTTTGAGATGAAATCTCACTCTGTTGCCCAGGTGGGAGTACAGTGGTGCGATCTCAGCTCACTGCAACCTCTGCCTCCTGGGTTCAAGCGATTCTCTTGCCTCAGCCTCCCAAGTAGTTGGGTGGCAAGTGCCACCATGCCAGGCTAATTTTTTGTTTTTTTAGTAGAGATGGGGTTTCACCATGTTAGCCAGGATGGTCTCAGTCTCCTGACCTCCTGATCCGCCCGCGTCGGCCTGCCAAGCTCTGAGAAATTTTAACCAGGGGTGCCTGCCTTGGGTCTGTGAGTGGCTCCCTTACCATTCTGATAGTAACTTTCATGTCTGCCCTCAAAATGGCAAAGAACTCACCCACACACCCATCCTTCTCTCCCTCCCACTGATGTGCATTTTATTAAGACATCTGCCAACCAGGCTGCTAACCCAGGAGGGCAAAACCTCAGCCATCTTGGAAAAGAAGCTTTTGCTAAAATACGTATTGCTTGGATTTAACCGTTCTCCAGTGTTAAAGACGTTGTGAATATCAGGACAAGCCCGGGTGGAAGGGTCAGAGCAGGAGGGCGTGGTTGGGGTTGTGAGGTCTGAGTTTTCAGGGCAGCTGGAAAGGAGGTAGACATCCAACAGAAGGAAGAAATGTCGTAGCATCTTTCACCAGAAGACAGGGCACAAGGGCCACCTGGAGGGGCAGAACCAATGCTGTGCTTTGTGATCAGAGAGAACTCCATTTCCAAACTCCCTCTGCCCACAAGCAGCACGGTTCCCTAACCACTCTCAGCCTCGGCTGGCTCATGCACACGATGGGGCTGATAATCCCCTCTCACAGAGGTGTTCTGAGGATGACGCGAGATCATATAAGGGGTCAGCTGCACACAGCAAGTGCTCAGGAAAATCCCTTCCTCCCTGTGATGGTTAATACTGACTACCAACTTGATTGGACTGAAGGATGCAAAGTCTTGTTCCTGGTGTGTCTGCGAGGGTGTTGCCAGAGGAGATGAACATTTGAGTCAGTGGACTGGGAGAGGCAGACCCACCTCAGCCAGGGAGGGCACCAGCTAACCAGCTGCCAGAGCAGCCAGAATAAAAAGCAGGCAGGAAAACGTGGAAAGACTAGACTGGCTGAATCTTCTGGCCTCCGTCGTTCTCCTGTGCGGGGCTTTCTGCCCTCAAACATTAGACTCCAAGTTCTTCAGCTCTGGGACTCCTGGACCTTCGACCACAGACTGAAGGCTGTACTGTTAGTTCCCTACTTTTGAGGTTTTGGGACTTGGACTGGCTTCCTAGCTCCTCAGCTTGTGGACGGCCTACTGGGGGGCCTTACCCTGTGATCCTGTGAGTCAACACTGCCTAATAAACTCCCCTTTATACAAACATCTATCTTATTAGTTCTGCACCTCTAGAGGACCCCAACAAATTCACTCCCCTCCCCTGTGATGTCTCCTGATTCAGCCACTGCTTAGAAGTCAGAGAATGTGAAGATGCCGCTGCACGCAGCAGGGAGGTGTGGGACTTACTGTCATTTGAGGAGCTTATTCCCAGGGTCAAGGAACTGTCCCAACTTAAAACAAAAAAAAAAATTTAGCATCCCTTTCTCAAGTTTTGTGACTCACACCTCACTGGGTGTCACTGAGTGAATATTTCATTAGGAAAACCCACCTGGTGAATTCTACATGGAAGGAGAAGGGAGAATTCACCCGTCTGCTGAATTCTACACGGAGGGAGAGTTCCACCAGGAGGAGAAGACACGTCTGGCCCAGAAGGAAGCGCCTGCAGGACCCTGAAAGCTCACCCAGCAGATGGGACCCAGTGAGACAGGAGGAAGGACATGAGAGGCGGAAATGAGCCAGATCCGGGGAGGACACCCTGACTATCAGAGCTCAAGCAACTGAGGGGGTGACTGAAGGCCACCCGGGATCTGCACTGGGAATCTGCGCAGGCCTTCAGCATCTGGGGCAGCAGTGGGCTGCAGTCGGAGGGGCCTCTTCCAAGGGCAGTTGATGCCTGTGAGTCACTCAGTCTGAAACACATGTGTCTCCCTCGTTACAAAACGACTCTTTGGCACAAATTCCTCTGGACTGGCAAGCACTTCCAAGATAGTTTAAACAGGCATCATGATTTGACCTCAAGCTGGTGGGTCCTGAGGAGTGAGATAATTGGAAGCGTCACACAGCTCTCTGCGGCTGCAGGGGGTACAGACATCAAGGCGTCCTCCCCAAGGTCATTTTCATTTGGATCATTTCTCTACACCTTGAATTTTATGACTATGCTTATGCTTATGATTGCCATCATTTTAAAACTCTCATGGGTTTTTCTGGGTCCTAAGCTGACGGGCCATGACATTTTTCTTTTTATTTCTGTGTATCTTTTTTTCTGTTTTAATACTTAATAATTTTTTTAAGTAATATCTCTTAAAGTTCACTGGACAACGTGATAATTATATTTTAAAATGTCAGCTGGCCCTAAATTGGATGACAAACCTTAACCCCAGGCACTGAGGCTTGGGGCAGGTGGCAGAAATCTGTCAGGGCTGGAAAAGTTTCAAGGGGGCAGTGGCTGGCAATTGGCTCCTATGGCCTGGAGATTTAGGGAGAGCTTGTTTTTGACAATGTTGAAAAAGCACAGGGTACGACTTCTGTCAAGCTGTTGGGGAGGTTGTAGGATACAGGGTTCCTGCTTTTCAATCAAGCAGACCTTGCTTCAAATTCCTTTTTTTTTTTTTTTTTGAGATGGAGTCTTGCTCTGTCGCCCAGGCTGGAGTGCAGTGGCCGGATCTCAGCTCACTGCAAGCTTCGCCTCCCGGGTTTACGCCATTCTCTTGCCTCAGCCTCCTGAGTAGCTGGGACTACAGGCGCCCGTCACCTCGCCCGGCTAGTTTTTTGTATTTTTTTTAGTAGAGATGGGGTTTCACCGTGTTAGCCAGGATAGTCTCGATCTCCTGACCTTGTGATCCGCCCGTCTCGGCCTCCCAAAGTGCTGGGATTACAGGCTTGAGCCACTGTGCCCGGCCTTTTTTTTTTTTTTTTTTTTTTTTTTTTAGCCACTTGGTTATATGACGTTGAAGAAATTACATAACTTAAATTTAACTTCTATGAACTTAATTTTTGTTTTTGTTTTGTTTTGCTTTTTCCCTCTGTAAAGCCTATATAACCATCACCACCCAAGTAGACTTTGGAAGAATGAGTGAGAAGTAATATATTTACAAGTTCCTGGGAGATACTAGGAGCTTGGTAAGTGGAAGTCATTACAATAGGTCAGGTTAACAAGCTTAGACTTTAACCTACATAGACGAAATGGATAAAACAAGTTGTTGGGCAAAGATATCATATGGTAAAATTAGTCATTTAGGAAGTTCAATCCAATGGAGAAAATGTTTAGAAGGATCAAACTTCAAAACCTCCTAAAGCCTCCTCCCTTATTGTCAGCCATGCAGTACGCTCCCAGCCTGGACATCACCGAGAACGCATTCCCCAAGGGCAGAGCTTAACCGCTCCACAGAGGGCCCTTGAATCCCCGCCTCCACTCTGCGTGAACAGTTCCCTGTCCCACAAGCCAGTCACAGCCTCTGCCCTGGACCTCTGCCCTGCCCCATCATGCTTGGTCCCAAGACAATTCTCTTTCCTTCCAGCTTCAGATCTGGGCTCCTTTTCCTGTTTACAGCCTCTCTGTTGTGACCTCCCCGGCACGGTGTACAGGGCTCCATCTGTCTGATTTCCTTTCTGCCTGGACCATGATTTCTATTTGGCCCCCAGTGGCTTCCCCTGTCCTGGGCACAGGTCAGCCCGTGGCCCTCACCTCCCACTTCCCCCGCCAGCCCCGTGAGCTGGATTTGAAGCAGGTCACATCACCATTTCCAGGAATCACATCACTATTCTTTCCCCAACAGAATACACAGTCTCTCAGTTGTGCTCAAAATCGTGATTCAAATGTTGACAACAAAAGGATATATTTCACAGAAAAAAAAAAAAGGTCTATATTGTCTAAACCATTGTCTAAACCCATCATGGACCTTCCCTACACACAGGATGGCCTTAATATGATTTTGCAAACAGTGAACAGCTGCGAACTTGCAATTAGATTGTGCTAAGAGAACCACAATGCACAATAAAAGAAAGCAGAGTCTTTGTTTTCCTAATGTGAATGTCAAGTCATATGAAATGGCAAACTGTTTTAGGAACATCTGGTCAATTATAAGTATTATTCAATTTAAGCAATTCAAATCTGTATAAGGCAATTTACTTATTAAGCATGACTGAGGCTGTGCAAAGGATTGTGCCTTGTGATGAAAAAGGTGTAGACAGAAGGATGAGAGAGAGCTAGAAGAGAAAATAGTCCATTGTGGAGAGATTCGGCAGATTCATGTAAGGTCCAAGGTGGTTCTTTGGCCAAAACTATCCCATCTCTGAGCCCCAGGGCTATGGACCTCTGTAGGCCCCTATTCTTCCCACCTTTACTCCTTCAAAGCAAAACTGGGAAAGGTAGGCAGCTGCCAGCCAGATGTCATCCACCTCTTACTTTCACGCCTTCCTCCAGCAAGTTCCTGCTCTCCTCCAGTTGCCTGGGACACTCTCATGTTTCCTCCACAGCCTAACTCCCTTTTCCTTCCTTATCCCTTCTCCACATCCTGCAAACCCTTCACACCCAGCATCAGTCCTGGTGCTGGGTGACATCCCCTCTGATTTCCCACGTCTCTCAGCTGTCTCCCCTTTCTCTGGGTCTCTGCTGTGTGTGGTCCACGAGGCTTCTTGAGCAGTGCTCTCTGAACAGCAGCATTGGCATCACCTGAGAACTTGCTGGAATGTAACTGGTTGGGCTCCAACCCAGACTCAAAAACAGAAACTCTGGGGAGGTGGGTGGGGCGGCACAGTGATCTGTTTCCATGAGCCTGGCAGAGACTGTGATGCACAATGAAGCCCCAGAACCACTGGTCTGTATCATTCCACTCAACAGCATTTCCACCCAAGTCCGTCTGACTCAAGTCTGTGTGGGCTGAAGCCCACCAAGTGCACCGTTCTTCAACAATACCAACACTCAGCTGTCATGTCTACAAGGCCCTGGGCCAGACTCTCATAGTAACTCTCATTTCTTCTGGGTAAGTGTGGCTTTGGAAGTCTACCAGCTCACCAGTCTTTCTGGGTAAGTGTGGCTTTCAAAGTCTGACAGATGTGGGAATTTATCTCCTCAACTTGATGATACATTATTCAAGGGTAGGAACTATGTTCTACCTTCTGGACATCGATCACTGCAGATATTCCATAATTATAACAACAATTACACACACACACACACATATATCTATATGTATGAGAGAGAGAGACCGTTAAATGTGCATCAGACATTGTGCTCATCATTTGCATATACTACTTCATTTCTCTGCACAATGACTCTGAGACTTCGATAGTTTGCTATTATTCAAACTTTACCAATGAGTAAACCAAGGTTCGGAGAGGATTAGGGTCACCTGCACAAACACAAAGGGCTATTCACAGTCTGTGTGGCCCTAAGACACAGCCATTTACTGTGCTACTCCTCCTCTGTATATCCTCGTCAGCTGAATGAGATGGAGCCTTTTGGATTTGTAGAGATATAAGACAAATCCACTTCGGTTTTGCTTCTGAGCTTCCTGGGCTTAACTTGAGCATGTACAGATTGGCAGTGGCTGGGAAAAGCTACATCTTCATAATTTGGAGCTGTCATCAGCAGCAGAAACTGGAGAACGGTGGCTGAGTAGAAAGCTGGCTGTAAAAGAGCTGGCTTATTCGAGTGTACGGTTCCATGATGCTTTAGAAAAGTACTTGGCCGTCGTCTCCTTACAAGCAGATGGTGCCCACTCAATGATAAAAACTTAGCTATTTCCAGCAATCACGCTCCTAGGTCCCCAGCTAATGTAAAAACTTACGTTCACATGAAAACGTGCACAGGCGTGCTTATAGCCGCTCAGCCGTAACTGCCAAAACTTGGAAACAACCGAGCTGTCTTTCAGCAGGTGAATGGGTAAACTATGGTATATCCAGGCAGTGGAATATTATTCAGCACTGAAAAAATAAGCCCTCAAGCCAAGAAAAGACACGGAAGAAATTTAAAGGCACATTATTCCGGTCAAGAAGCCAATCTGAAAAGGCCACACACAAATGATTCCGACTCTAGGACATGCTGGAAAAGACAAAACTCTAAGGACAATCAAAAGATCAGGGGTTACTAGGGATCATGGAGAGGGAGAGATGATCGGGCAGAGCACAGAGAGTATTCAGGGGAGAGCAACAATTCAGCATGAAGCGTAATGGTGATTACATGTCATTATCCATCTGTCGAAGCCCACAGAATGTGCAACACTAAGGGTGAATGAAACCTAGCGTAAACTATGGACTAAATTTTACCCCCCTGGCAAATTTGTATGTGGAAGCCCTAACCCCCACTGTGACTGTATCTGGAGATTTAGCCCATCTAGAAGTCTATATATCTATATCTATGTGTGTGTATCTGTGTATGTGTGTGTATGTGTAACAATCTCTCTCTACATATATAGTAGTATATATAACATGTTATATACAATATAACATGTTATATATACTACAATGTATCATATGTTATATAATATATCATGTTATATTATATATAACATGTTATATATACAATATATCATGTTATATCATGTTATATTATATATAACATGTTATATATACTACAATATATCATGTTATATAATATATCATATATTATATATAACATGTTATATATACTACAATATATCATGTTATATATCATGTTATATTATATATCATATGTTATATTATATATTACATACCATATGTTATATGATATATGATACATGTTATATATTTATATTATATATGTTACATTTTATATATATACACACTGCTATATCTAAAAAAATTATATATATGGTCTTTAGGAAGGGATTAAGGTTAAATGAGATCATAAGGGTGGGACCACAATACGATAGGACTAGAGTTACACAAAGAGGACGAGAGAGCTCCTATGTGCTTTCTTGGCCATGTGAGGACACAGCAAGAAGGCAGCCTCTGTAAGCCAGGGGGATGTCCTCACCAGAACTCAAGCATGCTGACAACCTCCTCTCAGACTTCCAGCCTCCAGAACTGCAAGAAAATAAATTTCTGTTGTTTCAGCCCCACAGTCAATGGGATTCTGTTACAGCATTCCCGACTGACTACCATAGGAAATTATGAACCCTGGGAGAGAATGCTGATCAATGAATATTCATTCACTGTGACAAATGGGCCACTGTGGTATGGGATGTTAATAGCTAATTGTGTGTATGTGGAGATGGGTGTATGGAAACTCTGTATTATCCGTTCAATTTGGTTTGAACCTAAAACTGTTGTTGAAAAAATATATATATAAGGTATTTTTTTCTTTTTTTTTAAGAAAAGGGTACCAACTGTATGATTCTAATTATATGACATTCCAGAAAAGGCAAAACCCTAGTCAGCAAACAGATCAGTGGTTACTGGTGGCTTGGGGAGGGCTGGGAGAGCAGAGGAGGTTTCAGTGGCTGAGTACAGGGCATTTTCAGGGCAATAAAACTATGCTGGATGATACTGTAATAATAGATATGTGACATTCTGCACTGATCAAAACCCATAAAACAGAACTTTACAAAGGGTGATCCTTAATGCATGCAATTTAAAAAACAATCATTGAGGAGGTCAGAGGCACGGCAGGATGGAATCCAGACTGTGACGAAGTTTTCACCTGTATTAAAAGCGGGTGGGGGAAAGGTGCTGACCAGAATGATTTCAGCAATGAGCCGAACCCGTAATACTAATGGCCAAGTTCATAAGCACTGCTCTCCAGACGACGAAGCTGCCTGCTGCAGGGCTTGGGTTAACAATTCTGAAGCCACTATCCCTTTACACTGGAGGGGAACAAATAAGCAAAGGGATGGCAGACGGTGGGATCCAGGTTTCTCACTGTTGGAGTGGAAGGTCTCAGATAAGCAAGGGTGGTCACGGAATAGAGTTGGCCCCATCAGTAGGAACTCATGTTTAGCTTAATATAGATTCAGGTGGCTACATAAAGAAATATATATAGATTTGTGTGCACACACCGGTTAGTGTACATACATATGTTTCCTTGTTCTAGCAGCTGACAGGGCACAGAAGGAATGACATCCCAGTTTGCAACAAGCACATCTAGTGCCCAGATCTAGATTCTAACACAATGTTCCAGTTACCAAAACTAGGGTTCCCTGGACAAACAGCTGATTATAGGACTGGGGAAGGACATTCAAGTTGAGCTGAAGGATGTCCAAACAGTATAGGAGGCAACTGAAAAAGCTCCCAGTGGTTGTAGCTGAAAAAAAACAGAGCAACAGAGTAGCACGAATTATCGCCCAGAACAGAAAATATATACCCACGAGCCCATACTCACATAAACAAATGAGGGAAAAGACACATCTCCCAGGCAGAAAAACTCCACATAATTTTCGTAGATGCTACACACTCAAGGAGGTGGAGCCTAACTCCTCATTCTGAAGTGCGCTGTAGAGAATGACTTCCTTCCAAAGAGTGTAGTTTAGAAAAGCGTGGAAAAAGGAGTTCACCTGTGTGAAGAGGACAAATGCTGCCTCTGTGAGGTGACCCCGACAGCATCAGGGGTGACTGTGCACATGGATGGTGTTGACGGTGACCATGCCCCTCACCCTCCCAGGATGTGATGAGAGTAAGGTTTCATCTCTGGGATCCTTCTCTCAAAACCAATAAGCCCTGTCTTCTTATGAGAAGAGCATCAAATAAATCCCAATTCAAGAATATGCTACAAAATTCCTAACCAAAAACTGTCAAAGTCTTCAATGGAAGCCTGAGAAACTGTCCCAGTGGAGAGGAATCTAAGGAGATGAGACCCCTAAATGCAATGAGAGAACCTGGAACAGAAGAAGGACACTGGGTCAAAACTCAAGAAACTGAAATGAAGAGGGTACTTGAGTTGATAAGCACGTAAAAGCATTGGTTTAACGTTGTGACAAGTGTACTGAAGTAATGCAAGATGTTAACAGGAGAAGCTGGGCATGAGGTTTATGGGAACTCTCTGTACTGCCTGCGTCATTTTCTAAATCTAAATCCGTACCGGTCTAACTAAATCTGAATCTAAAACTAAATCCGTAAATCTAAATCTAAACTGCCCTAAAATAAACGTTTATTTTTAAACGAAACACTTTGACAGTAAAAATCTGAGAAACACTAAATTAAATACAGTTAAACAGATTAGTTTGCTTATTTTTCAGCATTTTAAACTTCTTATGGTTTTTGGTATGCTAATGAAGACCCTCACAGTCCAAGAAAGGTACACAGACGGGCCCAAGGAGCCCATAAAACACTTTCTCAAGCACTACTGCATGGCATTAAAGCTTTGTAAGAAATACAAAAAAAGAAAGAAAGCTGCTCTTAGTCATTTCAATATAACAGATTTCCCTAAATGAAGATTTTGCAGGAGTACAGAGAAGAACAGACACAATCAATAAGGAAGAACCCAGGGACCAGAGGAAGGGCACCCACCTTCTGAGCACAGGACCAGATGGAGATAGATTCACTGGAGAAACAGCCACAGACTGGCACCAAGTGGAGGTCGTGGGTGCTTTCTGCCTTCTACCTTTACCTACACCTGCAAGTGACGGTGAAGGGCCGGCCACTGGGAGGACCTCAACTGCAGAGGACAGCATCCATAACTGGACACTAAAACATACAGGGTAGGTGAGCAGAAAGTCTACTTACACGGAACTGTTTTCTTTCGTAGACCAGGCGACCTCCACGCAGAGCCCTGTGCTTCTCCCTCCACCCATCAAAGTGTTCTTAAGTCTGCACGTCCCACAGCAGGGCCACAGAGAGACAGAATTGTGATCTGACAGGGACACACACACACACACACATGCACACACACAAACACACACACCCCAGAAACCCTGCTGAAAACGACCTTAGAGAAGCACCCAACACTGCCCCGGGTGTGGCCCCGAGACGCCTCCTTCCTGCCCCTGCAGATCTGCAGACCAGCTTCTGGAGGCAGCCTCTCTTGCAGGCCACCTGACTTGGAAAACAACTGCCATTCATGACAGGAAGTTCCTTCTTTATTTCTAAGACCAAAACAATTGATTCAGCCATTCCCCAGAGCGCTGATAAAACACTCCACACACAAACTTAAACGTTTCTCGGTGGCTTCAACACAATGGCTGGTTTCCCACAGAGGGCCCCAGACTCAGCCACGCTTTCTAACCCCCATCCAGCAATGAGATGCAAAGGAAGACACAAAGGGCCTATTATTTCAACACTAATGTATTTGCCCAGATAAACATTACACTTCAGCTACCAGAGAGCAATGCTGTCAAAATCAAACATCAACTCATTAAATTTTAGAGCTGAAGGGGGGATGTTTGGATCATCCCTCCTTCTTTTTAGAGACAATTCCCTCCTTCTGAGCTGTTTAGGGATTTGCTAAGAAGTCACAGCAACCCTGCCCCTCACCCCAACCCCACTTCCTTCCATCAGATAAAGAACTACCCTTAACGTTTTATTGCACAATTTTTGCTAGGGACATAGTCATTCTCTCTCTCTCTCTCTGTCAGACAGAACACAAAGAAAAAGCAGCAGGAGAGATATATATGGACATCTATGATAAACCTTGAATAGCAGTGGGCCACCCAGTTCCCTGCCCTGAAGTGATCTTAATCATACTCTATTAAACAACCAGCCAGAGCCACTGTGGGGCGTGGCAGACTCGTCCACTTGGTCATCTGCAGTTTCTTCAGTTCCTTCAGGTCAGTACTTGCTGATCTCAAGGGTGGCTTAGGAACAGGCCTCTGGCCAGCTCGACACGGGGGCAGGTCGGGCACAATGGCGGTCTCCTTCAAGGCCCCAAACAAAAACCTTGTTGCTAAGCAACAAGTCTGGGAAATTTCTGGGTTTGGAGCTTGCCAATCCCTTGAGTTAATGGAAGAAGACATAATGGAGGTAACGGAGCAGGGAGGAGGAAATCGGGTGGAAATGGGCCTCTGTAAGCTTTTTTTTAAAAAACCTGGGTTTTATTGTGAGCTTTGGGAATGACTGACCATGTGATCCTGAGGCTGTTACTGTACCTTCATGGAACAGTGGCCTCATCTACAACCCAAGGATGTTCGCTGGGAGAGCTGGCTTCTGGGAGTCTCTAAGCCGTCCTTTCTCTAAACCTGTGCAGCCTTCACTCCTTCCCACATGAAAACCTGTGACTCTGCTCCTTGGTGAGAGGCCTCTTCCACACAGGGAGGAGAACTGATCTCGAAGAAAGAGGGTGATAAAGATAAAACATGCTTTCCGATTTGAAAACCGCATTGATACAGATCAGCTTCAGAGCACATGTTACACCTGTGGCTCGAGTTGTGTTCCGTCTGCTAAATCATCTAAACCTTCCACGTCCACCTTCCTAGGAACTCACCTGCAATTCCAACTCCAGAGGTCCCTCCATCTCTTATTCCAACATTTACAAGCCCCTAATGCTTCCACTTACTCATTATCAGTTATTGAGCAAACCAGAATTAGGTTTCTAGAAAGTTCTAAATACTATTCTAGAGAAGGGATTACAAAAGCAACCAGGGCAGAATGGCCACCCAGGGAGCACTGTCTAATAATAATAATAATAATCAAAGCCCCTTTTCCCTAAAGCAGCTGCCTTTGATGATCTTCTCATTGTTAAAAAAAAAAAAAGGGCGGAGGAGGGAGATGAATTAAAACAGGCAAATGGCACTAAATCTGTTCAAAGAAACCTGGAGGAGTCCCAGGGAATCACCTTTCATTTATCAGTATTAGGCCACAGCTTTATTTGACCATCTGCCCGGAACATTATGTATTTCAAATACATAGAGAAGATTTCCTGTTCCACCAAGTCCTGTATTTCTTATGTGAAGTTTATTTTGATTTTGTCTTTGCTTTCTAGTAACTGGTCAGTGACCAGAAGAGAGCATGGGAAACACTGAAAGAGAGGAATAAACCAAAACAATGAACTCTATGGGGTGATAACAGCTACTTTACACTTCCAGTGAGGGAGGCAAACATATCTGCAGACTCTGGAGACAAAACCCAGCGGGGAGTGCGAGTGGACCCCATGCATGGTATGAAATAACAAAGAGAGGAAAATGATCCTGGCCTTGGGTGCTAGAGGCAGCATGTCAGGACCACATTAAGCCCTAAAGGATGGGAATATTCAGGATCTGCATGATCAGGAAAACCTAAATACACTTATGCACTCCTATTTTCCCAGTGTATAGCAATGCTATTAAGATGAATAAAACATGAGTTAAAAGTAAACAGTTATTCCCACATGCTACAACAAAAGGCAGAGACATCCTTCCAATCATTCAAGAAACTTGGGGCCGGGTGCGGTGGCTCACGCCTGTAATCCCAGCACTTTGGGAGGCTGAGGCAGGTGGATCATGAGGTCAGGTGTTCGAGACCAGCCTGGCCAACAAGGTGAAACCCCGTCTCTGCTAAAAATACAAAAATTAGCCGGATGTGGTGGTGGGAGCCTGTAATCCCAGCCCCTTGGGAGGCTGAGGCAGAAGAATTGCCTGAACCCAGGAGGCGGAGGTTGCAGTGAGCTGAGATGGCGCCACTGCATTCCATCCTGAGTGGCAGAGCAAAACTCTGTCTTGGGGGAAAAAAAGGAAAGAAAAAAGAAACTTGGTTCCAGGCAGTGCTCTCCTTGCTGGAAACGTGAACAGTGAACAGAACAGGCAGACATTCCCACCCTCGAGAAACTTATACTCTAGCAGGGATACAAAAAATAAATAGATAAATCAGTAAGATACACAGCTTGTTAACTATGCAGGCTTAGTGGAACAATGAGGCAGGGAGAGGGAGCTGGGGATGACATTGTGCACTGAGACCCCGATGCACCAGGGAAAATGCAGAGCCCAGTGGCCCACTGGGAGGTGACTGAAACCATCCAGGGACAAGATGGGGGATTGTCCAACGTGGCCCAGTGACAAATAGGGCTGATGGCAAGTAGTCACATTCAGGATATACTTTGAAAAAGAAGCTGCTCAGAATGTGGAGTTTCAAGATCGGCGTGGGAGAAAGAGAGGAGCCAAGGGTGGCTCTGAGGCTTCTGCCCTACGTAGGCAGCAGGACAGAGCTGCCATCTGCGACGTCTGGGGAGGAGCACTTTTGTGGTGACGTCAGGAGGGTCACCATGATTTGCTTGCATGGCTTTGGAACATCGAATCCCCCTGAGCCTCAGCCTCTCCTTTGCTATAAGGTAGACAGACACAGTGGGGGTCCACACAGGAGGATTCCGGAACAAGGCTCACAAACAGTCAGGAAACTCCTGCCAGAAATCCTCCAAGAGACTGCGTGAGAGGTCAGGACCAAAGCAATGGACTGCAGCCACATGCATCCTGAAAGTGTCACTTAAGATGTGCATAAGAATAAGTAGCCCTCCAGCATCCTCTGCCATCAGAAAGAAGGGACAGGACTAGCGATTTGGGCTCCATCCAGTGACTTAAGATGGCCACAGGCGTACTGCTGTCTGTAAACCCCACTACCAGATAAAAAGGCTGTAGGGCAAGTCAGCACTGTCCCCTCTTAGAACCTGAGCTCACAGAGATCCACAGTCCCCCAGGGATTGTTCTAGAAAGACAACAGCATGGAGCCAGGGAGAGGGCCCAGGGCACACACAGTTTCCAGAAGACTTCTTATAGAAAAGAAAACTGGAGCTTTTAAATTCCCCTTCTACCACTTAAAGCATGCCCAACAGCTCACACTAGGAAGGAGACTTGCAAACACTGTGTCCTCCTGGTAATGGAGGTGGTATCTTTAGCAAAAGAAGCACTAACATCTGACAGCCAGCAGCACAAGCACGGGAGAGGCCAGCAAATGCCACCGAGGAACACGTGGGGTAGTCACAGACCTGAAAACTGTAGCACCTCTAGGACAAAAGCCTTTCCTAGGCTCTCTGCACATTCTTATTTCTACCTTTAGGTACAGCCAGAGCTCACTGGGAATCACAAGTAAATCATAAGCCGCTAGGCAGAAGCTGTGGCATTCCATTTCATGGGGCCTCAGCTATTTTCCAATGTACTAAAGGTGTGAGAATGATTAAAAGATCCCTCTTTTTAGAAAACAAGCACAGAAACCCGAAGAATCCCAATGTTACTGCAGCAGGATGATGACTGTGATAATAATGTCACCAAGCTTGATGTTCTCCAATGCACACTGGCCCAGAATCCATGAAGTTGCCACTTTCTCGATTGTCTGACTGCTACAGGCACAGCCAGGGCTCTCACCACTCTCTCCCTTGAGCCTCTTCCTTTCACTCCACAGCTGTTCTCTGACATACTTGGCCTAGGCTTATGTAATTGTTGTTTTTCCCCAAAGGAAAAAAGTTAAGCTACATCAGGGACTCAGTCTTACCATCCAAGTGTTTAAAAAAATCTATTCGAATACAAATAATTGCTATAGTTTGTTATTTTCTTTACTGCCTAGTTATCTAGGAAGAAAAAAATACTAGCGTGAATCAGGCAATGACTCCTTCTTTGGTGTGAAGAGGGCAATTCCTCTTCAACAACCATGGAGCCAAGTCAATGTGACAGGCGCTCTCCCTCCATCGATCAAATAAAGAAGTCCCAATGTACCTAATGCATCCATCTTCTGATCACATAATGACACATAGCACATTGCACCACACTTACGAGTGGCTACAAGGTTTACTAATATCTCTATTCTGTATTCTACTTTATATTTTGCCACTCATGTGAAGTCAATGATAAGATATGGCTCTGTATCCCCACCCAAATCTCATCTCGAATTGTAATCCCCACATCGATGAACAGACCTGGTGGGAGGTGACTGGATCATGGGGGTGGTTTCCCCCATGTTGTTGTGGTGATAACAGGGTTCTCAAGAGATCCAGTTGTTTTAAAAGCAGCAGATTCCCTCGTGCACCCTCTCTCTCCTGACGCCTTGTGAAGAAGGTGTCTACTTCCCTTTTGCCTTCTGCCATGGTTGTAAGTTTCCTGAGACCTCCCCAGCCTCATGGGGAACTGTGAATGAATTAAACCTTTTCTCTTCATAAATTACCCCGTCTTAGGTAGTATCTTTATAGCAGTGTGAAAACAGACTAATACAGAAAATTGGTACCAGGAGTGGTACACTGCTATGACGATAACCTGGAAATGTGGAAGCAATTTTAGAACTGGGTAACAGGCAGAGCTGGGACAGTTTGGAAGGCTCAGAATAAGACAGGAAGATGTGGGAAAGTTTGGAACTTCCTAGAGACTTGTTGAATGGTTTTGACCAACATGCTGATAGTGATATGGACAGGCTGAGATGGTCTCAGATGGAGATGAAGAACTTAATGGGAACTGGAGCAAAGGTCACACTTACTACACTTTAGTAAAGAGACTGGTGGCATTTTCCCCCTGCCCTAGAGATCTGTGGAACTCAGAGAGATAATTAAGGTATCTGGCAGAGGAAATTTCTAAGCAGCAAAGCATCGAGATGCGACCTGGCTTTTCCTGAAAGCACACAGTTATATGCATTCGCAAAGAGATGATTTGAAATTGAAACTTATGTTTAAAAAAAAAAAAAAAGCAGAGATAAAAGTTTAGAAAATTTGCAGCCCAACCATGCAAAGAGATGATTTGAAATTGAAACTTATGTTTAAAAAAAAAAAAAAAGCAGAGATAAAAGTTTAGAAAATTTGCAGCCCAACCATGCAGTAAAAAAGGAAAACCCATTTTCTGGGGAGAAATTCAAGTCGGCTGCAGAAATTTGCATAAGTAACGAGGAGCAGAATGTTAATCACTAAGACAATGGGAGAAAATGTCTCCAGGGCATTTCAGAGATCTTCAAAGCAACCCCTCCCATCACAGGCCTGGAGGTGTAAAAGGGAAAATTGGTTTTGCGGGCCAGGCCCAGGCCTCAGCTGCTCTGTGCAGCCTTGGGACATGGCACCCTGGGTTCCAGCTGCTACAGCTGTGGCTAAAAGAGGCCAAGGTACAGCTCAGGCCATTGCTTCAGAGGGTGCAGGCCCTAAGCCTTGGCAGCTTCCACGTGGTGTTAGGCCTGTGGGTGAGCATAAGGCAAGAGGTAAGCTTAGGAAGCCTCCACCTCAATTTCAGAGGATGTATGGAATTGCTTGGACGTCCAGGCAGAAGTCTGCTGCAGGCCAGAGCCTTCATGGAGAACCTCCATGGGCAGTGTGGAAGGGAAACGTGCGGTTGGAGCCCCCACACAGAGTCCCCACTGGGGCACTGCCCAGTGGAGCTGTGAGAAGAGGGCCACTGTCCTCCAGATCACAGAAAGGCAGATCCACCAACAGCTTGCACTGGGCACCTGGAAAAGCTGCAGGCGCTCAATGCCAGCCTGTGAAAGCAGCTGCAGGGGTTATACCCTGCAGAGCCACAGGGGCAGAGCTGCCCAAGGCCATGAGAGCCCACCCCTTGCATCACCATGCCCAGGATTTGAAACATAAAATCAAAAGTGATTTTGGAGCTTTAAGATTTAATGACTGCCTGGCCAGATTTCAGACTGGCATGGGGCCTCTGGCCCCCTTGTTTTGGCCAAGTTCTCCTATTTGGAATGGGAATATTTACTCAATCCCTGTACCCCCATTATATCTTAGAAGTAACTAACTGGCTTGTGATTTTACAGGCTCTTAGGTGGAAGGGACTTACCTTGTCTCAGATGAGACTTTGGACTTGGACTTTTGGGTTAATGCTGGAATGAGTTAAGACTCCAGAGGACTGTTGGAAAGGATGATTGGTTTTGAAACGTGAAAAGGACATGATATTTGGGAGAGGCTGGGGCAGAATGACATGGGTTAGCTCTGTGTCCCCACCCAAATCCTCATGTCAAATTGTAATCTTCACATGTTGAGGGACAACGGACCTGGTGGGAGGTGACTGGATCATGGCAGCAGTTTCCCCCAGGCTGTTCTCATGATAGTGAGGGAGTTCTCATGAGATCTGATGGTTTAAAAGTGGCAGTTTCCCTTGCGTGTGCTCTCTCTCCTGCCTCCTTGTGAAGAAGGTACCTGCTTCCCCTTCACCTTCAGCCATAATTGCGAGTTTCCTGAGGCCTTCCCAGCCATGCGGAACTGATTCAATTAAACCTCTTTTGTTTACAAATTACTCAGTCTCAGGTAGTATCATTACAGCAGTGTGAAAATGAACTAATACATTAACTCAATTATCTTCATGTAACAGATTAAGAACTGAGGTTTAAGAGGGATGCACAGTTTGTCCAAAGTCCCTGGGGAATAAGTGGCAAATTCAGAACTTAAACCTAAGTCTCTTGACTTACAAACCCCACATTCTTTTCATGTACACATCATCCTGGAGGCTTCTGTGGAGCCTGGAAGGCTCATTCAGAAACAATAACTTCTGGTCCCCCACCAAAGATGTAATTGCAAATCTGATTGCTTCACCTTTAGAAATACTAAAGAAGCCACCCTCAGGAAAGAAAAAAAAAAAGCCAATGATTTCTTTTAACTTTTCACACCTGAGAAGAATGTCTGTTTCATCACAGAGTCCTCTAGGTATTAAATAGGCCTTTGGTTTAACAATGGCAATGACAGACCATTTAGTTGGCTAGGATGCAGAGATAAATCCAGTGCTCAACTTCTCCAGTCATAATTATACAGAAAGCACCTCTGCCTCCTTCACAGCCAGAGCTGGAGACTGCCTGTCCTAATAACCAGGAAAAAAATATCTCATCCCATCTGCATCTCCTACCCTCCCTGTGAGGAAGTCTGCGTGATCCCTACAGCCTTGGCCAAGATTGAAGACCACAGGCTCAGGGTCAACCCACAGCAGCGCCTCCCACTCATTCAGAAGAGACATTTCTGTCCAACATCCCTCAGATCCACAAGGCTCAGCCTCTGTCCCAGCCCCTCACCCACTATTCTAGAACTCAGACTCCAACAGGCACTCAGGAAACCCACAAGGCTGTCCCTATCTCTCTACTTTCTGACGCTGGTTGCAGAGACCACCAAGTGCAGATGAGCTCATGAGACAGAGAGGCAGTCCAGAAGTTGGGTACAGATATGTGGTCACTGCAGGACTATGGACCCTTCATGCCACCCTTTCTCCTGGAAGCCAATCCTCACCCATCCAATGCTCCATCCCTTTGCTGGACAACAATGGGAAACTGTTAGCTATAAAAACAAACCACAGAACTTACTCAGAATTAGTTCTGACATGGTGGTGATGATCCCCACAGGTGCAGAAAGAGAGCTTTCTCCTAAAGAGAATATTCACAAAGGGAGAAGGAAAGCCTCCGAACAGACAGGGTCCAGGTTCAGACTGCAGAACCAGCCCACTTGTTTCCTGAGCATTCGGCTTGGTTCTGAGTCCAACCTCGAGGGACTTGAACGTCGTCGCATAAACTGATGCAACCTCTCCTGGAGGGAAACAGAGATGCCAACTTCAAATTATTCCCAAGAAAACCCCAGCAACCTGGGAACAGTCTTCAAGGCGGGAACCATTCCTGCTGGGAATACCCATAATAACACAAGTCTGTATGGAGTAATTATTTCCAGCCCCATGTTCAAACTTGGGTTTTTACCCTTGGAACCTTTATAAGGTGTCCCTGAGCTTGGAGGCCCCAGTCACAAACAACAGACATGGGCTGTCTAGAAGTCTGTTCCCAGAAAGGATATTGTTGAAATGACAATAGGCCTAATGGGACTATGTGCTCTTAAGAGAGTACAAGTCCTTGGTCACTTGAGCATCATTAATCTAAAATTACAGCACCAAAAACAATAGAACCCACTATATGCAACCATGTTTTTCACATTCACAGGCTATCATATGCCTCTGACACATAAAGTCCTGTTAGGAGCTTCCTGTCATTCCAGAAAGAAGTAAGTCCAAGTCCTCCAGGACTATGCAGGACCACAGGCACCCTTACCTCATGAGGGTGCCCACACCTCCTCTCCTCTCCTGGTCTACTCGCCCCTGTTGAGGATGAGGAGTGGGGCTGTGATGCAGTTCTATGGGTTCACCGGCTGACCACATACCCACCAAGGACACTATTTCAAGAGATGTGTCCCAGATGGAAATTTCCAGTGACTCCAGAGTGATGTATCTTCAATGCAAACTCCCCAACAGCTCCCCGCTGACACTTGCTACCATCTATGCTTTCATTTCCTCCTTAAAACAATAGGCTTAGTACTGTCTACTGTATGACTTAGTTCTCTTGTTTATGTTCTTTTTGTCATTCCAGAATAGACACCCCATGAGGGCAGTAGTTTTTATTTGCTTGGTTCTATCCCAAGAATTTACAACAGTGCAAGCACAGAGGAGGTGCTCCATAAAAATTGGTCAGTAAAGTTTAATGGACACTCTAAAGCTTGTTGCCTTGGAGAAAGCTCTTGTAACAGCAATAAAAGGTTTACCACCTCTCCTGCACCAGAAGCTTCCTAGTAACAGGGATCATTTTAGGCCCATGTAACATCAACTATTTGGTATAATGTACTACATCATGTAGAGAGTAAATATTTACTGAGTGGTTACTAATGAGGTGTGATCCTCTCTGCACTGAAATTAAAATGTGCATTAAACACTGAATACAGCTGCTCAGTGTTGATTTGATCTCAGTGAACTGATGTTAAAATGTTCAAAAGAACCATGTCCGGTTGCCTGTGCTTCCGTGGGGTTAACTCAAAAGGCATATGCAGCTTTCCCTCCCTGGGAACAAGGAGGCCTGGCTTCCAGCCCTGGGTCTGCATTCTGCCAGCCCTGGGATCCTGGCACATCTCCTAAGCTCTCTGCATCCTTCTTTACTCATGTGGAGAATGATAGGGCTTATTTTCCACCTATAAAATCAACTGAACATTTAAAAACATTGTAATAACTTGGTTATAGTCTTAGAGAAAGCAATAAACATGGCTAATGGTAACACACAATGAAATAACACTTTTGAGAGGCAATGTGTGATATTTACCAAGGAACTTAAAATTTTTTAAATCCCTGATCAAGAGGTCCAATTTCTGGGAATTTCATCCATTGAACAAATAATTGCAGGCATGAAAATGTGGATTACAGCATTGTCTATAACATTAAAAAGCTGTAAGTGCATGAATATAATACTTTCAAAGGCATATCAGACCAGTAAAAAAAGGAAGAATGTGTTATAGAATGACATTTTGTAGGATTAACCAATAGCCTTTTGGTATAATTTTGGTAGGTGAAAAGTAAGCATAAAACCCATCTGTTAATTACACTGGTACTACAGACAAAGACAAGGACGGTACATACTCACACAAAATCATTTCTTATAAGAGTGAGAAGTAACTGTTTTTCTTTGTGCAATATTCATATTACATATAAAGTTTATATATGAAATGTATATATAATAAATTTATATATATGAAATGTACATATATAGGACATATATAGTTATATGTGAAATTTATATATAGTTTTATATATATGAAATTTATATATACACAAATTTCAAAAACTTCTGCAAACCAAGAAAAGGTAAATTTCAAAAACTTCTGCAAACCAAGGAAAGTTAAAACAAATAACAAAATGAAAAAGATTGCAAAATATAACCCAAAGAGTTATTCTCCTTAATACATACACAACTTTATAAATTGAGAAGTGAAAGAGCAACAATGGAATAAAAAATGATCAAGGAACAAGATACAACTCACATGGCCCTCAAACACACTTATAAGAAGAGAAATTCGCTCTTACTATATCAAGATGCCATTCCCCAGCTATCAAGTTAGCAAAAATTCAAATATTTGGCAAACCCTGTTGGGGAGGCTGTAGGTCAGCCGTCACTCACACACCTTCCTGGTTGGAGTTCCAAATGATAGAACACATGAAACGGGGGCTACGTCAATATATCTACCAAAGGTTTACTACATGTATCCATTGACCTAGTAATCCCACTTCCAGGCATGTGCCCAGTGGAGGAAGTTAGTCCCTGGGGTCTTGTTTGTAACACCAGAAGACTGAGAGCAACCCAAGTGGCAGGCTGTGGACTAAACCATGGAAGGTTTGCACAATGGAATACTGTGCCGCTGAAGAAAGGATGAAAATGCCTTCTATGCATTCAAATGGAAAGATCTGCAATATGTGTTCAGTAAAAAGAGCAAAGCATAGAACAGCATATATCCTATGATAAACTTTGTGTATTTATTTGTATTCACATAAATGAACACTGCATGGATATCCAAGATTCTTTTATTTTTTGAGACAGGGTCTAGCTCTGTTACCCAGGCTAGAGTGCTGTGGTGCACTCTTGGCTCACTGCAGTACTGCCCTCCTGGGCTCAGGTGATCCTCCCACCTCAGCCTCCCAAGTAGCTGGGACCACAGGCCTGTGCCACAACCACACCTGACTAATTTTTGTATTTTTTGTAGAGATGGGCTTTCAACTTGTTGCCCAGGCTGGTCTTAAACTCCTGAGCTCAAGCAATGTGCCTGCCTCAGCCTCCCAAAGTCCTGGGATTACAGGCGTCAGTCAGCCACTGCATCTGGCCGAATATCCAAGATTCTAATTAAAAGAATTACTTAACATGCCGAGGAGGGCTGGACAGTGGAGAGAATGAGCAGGCACAGGTGCCAGCTGGATTCTCAATACATACCTTTAAAGAAGTTTGATTATGAATCACATGCCGATAGGGTTTGACTCTGTGTCCCCACCCAAATCTCATCTTGTAGCTCCCATAATTCCCACAAGTTGTGGTAAGGACCCAGTGGGAGATGACTGAAGCACGGGGGCAGGTCTTTCCCGTGCTGTTCTTGTGATAGTGAATGGATCTCACGACATCTGATGGTTTTACAAATGGAAATTTCCCTGCACAAGTTCTCTTGTCTTGTCTGCCGTCATGTGAGACGTGCCTTTCATCTTCTGCCATGATTGTGAGGCCTCCCCAGCCACATGGGAATGTCAGTCCAATTAAACCTTTCTTTTGTAAGTTTCCCAGTCTTGGGTATGTCTTTATCAGCAGCATGAAAACGGACCAATACACGTGCATATTTAAACATCGCAAAGATTTTAATAAAAATAAAAGCCATTATAATCATTCAGAATAAACAGATGGTCTCTAACTTCTTTTCTGGTCACAACTAAGCAATCATGCCTGCTCATTCTATACATCTATTTGGCTACTCAAAGAAAGTTAGGAAATGTATTTTAGTATTGTATAAATTACCACAAAAATTCCAAATAATATTTTAATTAATTTTTTGTCTCTGAGCTAACTTGGAGTTCCAAAAATGTCAGCCTATGTCGGCTCCCCTACATGTCTCTTCTTAATTTAAAATCTGAAATGTATTTTATTGTCAAAAGGTGCAATATCCTTGATGCATCTGCCTGTCAAGAGCTAAGAGTTAGACAAGGTTGGTCAGCTCATGGCACTGTGAATGTAAGACTTACTTTCACAATCAGTAAAGTCTGACTACTTTCACAGTGCCAGCCTTTCAGGGAGGCTTTTCTTTTTCCCATAAGAAAAAAAAAAAAAAAAGCAGTGTTAATTCAAACAAGAATTATGCACTAATAATAGCTAACATGTATTAAGATCTTACTAGGTGTACTAACTCATAAGCCACTTAATCTTACAATAGCTTAGTGAGGTGGTATTATTACCTCCCATTTGGTACAAGGAGACCGGGGCACAGCGAGGTTAAGAAGCTTGTTGACTATCACACAACCACGGACATGGAAGCAGCGTATGGATCTCGGCAGTCTGCAGCCAGCCCCATGCTCTGAACCACAATATTGAATTTAATTATTTTCTGAAAATTAGAATGCACGTTGACACTGATGGTCATAAGGCAGCCATAATCTTGACAATGTGCAGAATCATGCTACAAACGCCATTCTCCCTTCTTGAGACATCTATACTATTCAGCACTCCTGGATAACAGATATGCCTGTAACTTCCACCCTCCCACTTTACAGGCTGAGAATGAGGTGGAGCTGGTAAATGACAAATCTAAGACCAATTAATGGGCATGAGTCATAGCCTAAAAAACTAGATCCTCCAGAATTCTCACTTACTCTTAATTTCCACATCTTTCCTTATGTGGTGAACAACGTTCCTGAAGTCCAGTAACACTGTAGACCAGAGATTGGTAAAGTCTACCTGCTAAGGGCAAGATGGAAAACATTTCAGGCTTTGTAGGCCATGGGGTCTCTGCAGAAAAGACCACTCTGATCCTGGAGCACGAAGCAGTCAGAGATGGCACGTAAGCCAAAAGGCACGGCTGTGTGCCTGTGAAGCCTTATTTATGAAAACAGGCAGTGGGCCGGATTTGGCCCATGGACCATATGCTGACCCCTGCGGTGGGTACTGACAATTTTCTAGGGATGGTGGAAATCCATCTCACCCTTCCAATCTTCTCCTTTCTCTAGTAAATATTGGAAGAAAGTTAATGTTCCTAAAATTCCATTTCCACTCCAAAGACTTATGCCTGATGTGAAACCCTTTCCCAACCTCATCCTCACTGGCCTATCTTCCAGCAGACAGTGGACACTGTGCTGCCGGGCTGGTCTTCTGAGGAGATGCCCACCTGGTACTATGAAGTGACCAGGAGGACCTTCTACCCGGGCCACCTTCCATCAGCATTTAATCTGCATGTTTGATGGCAATACAAGAGCCTTACATGCCGATACACACAGAAGAAATGGAGGAAATACAATAAAATTAATCCAACTAGTCTGTGGTTGAACAGTTAATGACAATTTTAGGATAAGAGCCTAAGTCTCTTTATCCAAAGATCCTAAGACACCACGTGAGCCTAATATTAGACATGACATCCTAATATTAGACACAACATCCTATACTAAAAAGTGTGCAATCTTCTGGGATCAGAGGCCACTGAGTTTGAACCCCAGCTCAGACACCCAATCAGGTGACTGTGGCAAATTGCCTACACTTAACACCAGCTCCAGTAACTAAGGCACCATCCGAACCTGCATTAGTGGTATATTGCCTCATTTAATCCTTTCAGTAAACTACGAAGTAGGCATGTTCATCCCCATTTCATGGATAAGAAAATGAGGCTTTAAAGTTCCCCAACTTGTCCAACATCATAAAATTAGTAAATGTCAAGAGCCTAGCTTCAGAGGCAATCTGGCTCCAGAATCCTACTCTTCAAACCATAAATGTGACCGCCTCTTGGGCTTCACTGGTGCTGGTGTCTACCATTATTGTAACTATTATCCTCCACTGTTAGAGGGCGTGCACCTTTCTAGTCAAGAACTAAACTCTTTCCTGCGGATCTTCCGCTTTGCCAGATGCAAGCATCTGTAGGTCCTTTTCTGTGGGAGTTTGGGCCTGGATGTGGCTCGGGAACAGAACGGCAGTCCTTGGCCTCGCTGGGACACACTGCATCCCCGGGGTAGAACGTAACCCTGAGACACAGCTGGCTGCCTTGTTAGCTACGGTCCTGCACAACGTGTGCACCAAACAGTCAATCTCTAAGGGAAGATGGTTTATGTGCTAGAGAGGCCAGGAAGGGAGGCAACCAGAAAAGGAAAAGGATTGTCAAGGGGAATCTTCCAATCCCACAGCCCCACTCCAAGAAACAGCAATTAGCCCGAGGAACAACCCCCCACCCAGGGCTATTTCCGTTCCACCCAACCCACCTGAAAAATTATTCTAAAAAGGAAAAAATAAGTTATAAACATATGAAGCCATGTGCAGTTAAAGAGGGTAAGTGGCGGTTAGCACAAGAAGTTATATAATTTCCCTTTTGTAGCTAGGAGGAAAGTTATCTCCCAAAGTTTGACAGTTGAACACAGAAGTACAGCAGCATTTCAGACCGTCACTCAATGTTGCTGCAGACCTGCCTGGCAGATGACTGAGCGTGTGCCCACAATTTAGGCCTGGAATGAGGAGGAGGGAAAGAAGAGGAGGCAGACCAGTTAAAATTAGAATCCACTCTGCTGTCTGCTGTTGCTCTGGCTTCAAGGGAAATGGGTGGGTTTAGGTGGCTTCAGCTTGATTTGAAGTTACTCGTATAAGGTTGTGGGCTGGATCGGAACCCTGGGGGAGACAATAATTCCTCCCCAGGGGCCTGTGTGAGAAGAAATGAGACTCCCCTTCCAAGGCTCTCCATTCATGAACCAAACTGCAATCCCCTCTTTTTGAAAACCATTAAGAAAAGAGTAGAAAGGAAACTGCATTCGGTTCAAAAGAACGAAATCAGGAATCTAGAAATAAACATTGTATACTCTTTTATCCCACAGTAGAGAAATATCCCAGGTCCCACTGAAAAGTAGAGAAGCAGGCTTAGGTAACTGGAAACTGGGACTTGAATCCATGCAAAAAACAAAGTGAAGGTCAGAACTAGCGAGAGCCCAGGGAGGGCTTCTGTCCAAGACTTCATCTGATATCACTCAGATACATGGCAAATCAGAGGACAGGATTCCAAGGCCCAGGTGAGCAGTGCTGCCACTCCCTACACAGGTGCCAGAGCTGTCTGTGTCTAGAATAACTGCCCCATGTTAGCAAGTTCCACAGAGCTGAAGACTGTAAAAGAGAAGGGTTAAGGAAAAATCTCTCACTGACCCTGAAACTGCAGCATGCTCTCTGCCAGACCCCACCTCAGAATGCAATTTGTTATTCAGTCTTAACTCACTCGTGACCTGGTTTGCTCCATATTTTAGTTTTGTAACATTTATTATCCTTCTGGCAGATATTCTGAAGAAGACTAGAATCACCTCATATGCTAGACAGCCTATCACTGGGACCACACCCTGGCCATCCCTACCATCCGTACGGGGGCTCCCAGTAGAAAGAAGGCAGGCCCACTCAAGGAACCAGACAACTGACGGAATATTAAAGCAGGGAATAGTTTACAGACGTGGAAACAGAAAGGGACTCAGGAGAACGTGGAAAACTGCACACCTGTCCCAAGAGGACTGGGCATGACTTCCCAGCCAAAGGTTCCAATCAGCTGGAACTCCTGCAACAAGGACAAGGCCAAAGAACAATGGGAAACCCAGTGACCACACACCACAAAGTAAAATCACATGGTCACTAAGTATTTCTGCTTTTCTATACTTGTCAGTTATTTTACGAAGTGTATGTTATACTTTGCAAAAAGAAAAACAAGTAAGAAAAATGTGTCAAATAAGGAAAGCAAGGTAAAGACAAGAGTGATTTTAGTGCACAAAATTCATATTCTCAAAGTTTAGTTTTACACATGACTCTGTGCACTCAATTTTGTGCAGGTCATGCTTTGGGGGCAACAAATTTGGTTCAAAACTTCAAACAGAAATGGGGGCTGCACGAAGAAGGGCTAGGCCACTGGAGAAGCCATTGCATGGTGAGAAAAACACAGTCCTGTGGCTTGTGCAGAAAGAAGGTGCAAGTCACCACCTGGTGAAGCTGGTGGCTGAGGGTGTGGACACCGGGACAGACCCTGGGCTCATTGTCCACCACAGCCTCTGCTCTCTGAGAGGACCTGGGCAAGTTCCTCCCTCTCCAGGCCTCAGTTTACTCCTGTATAAAATGAGGAAAACGGTACCAGTTGAATATCCCTCATCCGAAATGCTTGGAACAGAAGTGTTTTGGATTTTGAAATATTTGCATATACCTGATGAGATATCTTGGGGCTGGGACGTGTATTCGTCTGTGTTCATGCTGCTGATAAAGACTTACCTGAGACCCGGCAATTTACAAAAGAAAGAGGGTTATTGTACTTACAGTTCCACATTGCTGGGGAGGCTTCACAATCATGATGAAAGGCAAGGAGGAGCAAGTCACATCGTACGTGGATGGCAGCAGGCAGAGCGAGAGCTTGTGCAGGGAAACTCTTGTTTTTAAAAACATCGGATCTGAGGAGACCCACTGACTATCACGAGAACAGCATGGGAAAGACTCGCCCCCATGGTTCAATCATCTCCCACCAGGTCCTTCCCACAACACACGTGAACTATGGGAGCTACAAGATGAGATGTGGGTGAGGACACAAAGTCAAACCATATCAGGACCCAAGTTTAAACATGAAATTCACTTTTGCTCCATATACACCTTATACGCACATAGCCTGAAGGTAAAATTTTATAAAAGATTTGTAACAATTTTGTGCATGAAAGGAAGACTGACTGCATTTTGCCCGCAATCCGTTACATGAGGTCAAATATGAACGTTTCCACCTGTGGCACAGTCGGCACTCAAAGTTTCACACTCTGCAGCATTTCAGATTTTGGAGTTTTTGAATTAGGAATGCTCAGCCTGTACTTTTATTAGTTTCTTGGGGCTGCAGTGACAAACACCACAGACTGAGTGGCTCCAATAGCAGAAATGTATTTTCTCACACTTCTGGAAGATGCAGGAGCATGAGCAGGGTGTGGGCAGGGTCGGCTCCTTCTGAGGCTCAGAGGAAGGATCTGCTCCAGGCCCCTCTCCCTGGCTTGTCGGTGCCGTCTTCTCCCTGTGTCTCTTCATATCATCTTCCTTCTGTGTGTATCTCTGTCTCCCAGTTTCCCCGTCTTATATGGACACCAGTCATCCCGGGTGAGGGCCTACCCCAATGACCTAATTTAAACTTGATTACCACTGTAAAGGCCCTCTCTCCAAATAAGGTCACACACTCTGATGTACTGGGAGTTAGGATTCCAACATATGAATTTTAAGGGGACATGGTTAAGCCCATGACACCATTTAGAATAATGAGGATTAAATAAGTTAACAGATGTGGCACCCTACTAACAAGGCCAGTAATGGCATTGATGCACTACAGGAATGGCCATCATTATTGCCATCATT
The DNA here is from genome assembly GCF_047675955.1 of Chlorocebus sabaeus. Lineage (NCBI taxonomy): Eukaryota > Metazoa > Chordata > Mammalia > Primates > Cercopithecidae > Chlorocebus > Chlorocebus sabaeus. The sequence goes on along the minus strand of NC_132917.1, from coordinate 6,896,843 downwards.
ATTGTCATCACTACTGACATTCAGCCCCAAGGATGGGGTATTACCTAACCCACTGGCTACAGCCCTGGACCAAGAGGCGGTATACCTGGGTGCACCCTGAGACCACATGCTCCGCTCTCGAGGTGAGGCTCTGTGCTACGCCCACAGTGTCCCTGAGCCCAAGACCTCATCTGACCAGCAGGAACCCCCACATCTCACCAGCCTCTCACTACCACTGCAGTGACTCAATGGGACAGCCCGAACACACAATACCTGGGAACACCGTGGGCTCTGACCACCAGTCATGCTTGAGGAGGATGATGCCAAGAGACACTGGCAATGCCCTCGCCAACTTCACAGTGCCTGCTTTGCCCTGAAGAAGAGTTGATGCGTTTTTCCAGACACTGTGGCTAAATTTGTGTAAAAAACACATTGACAGGTAATTCTGGGTGTTATTTTGTATGGTAGGAGAAAAGGATTTGTTTTCTCAAACGTGTTTGTTTCTCGTGATGAGAATAGGCTGATCCCAGTAGGGGGAGCAAAGCTCTTGTCTTCAAGACCAGGCGATGGGCCAGCAGGCATGGACCCGCAGGACTGCTGCAGCCACAAGAACACATTTCAATTACTGGAGCCGTGTTCTATGTTCCCAGAATAAATCAGTGGTTTGTCCCAGCTGAGGAGGTGAAGAGCCACTGGCAAAGCCAGCTGCACCCACCAGGAGTCTGTTCTAACCTCACCTGCTCTGGACCCGAAGTGTTCACTGTTCCCCTCCTTCAACCAAAATAATATAAGAAAGTACTATGCCCACGTATTTTAACTTGCAACTCATCCTGCAGGATATTCTCTTTCTGTATTTTCAAATGAAAATATGGAATGCCAGAAGAGTTAGAACACACCTCCTCTAGCCTTCTCAAGGGTTGCCCAGAGAAGAGAAGGCCCTTGAGGAAGGATCAGCAAGGACAGGGTGGCTGCCCACACCGGGCTGTTTTACATGATACCATTCAGGCAGTAATGAGCAGAAGAGACATACCATTCAAAAGCAACTAATGCCAAATCCCATGGAATTAAGAATCCTTTGACGCGGACACCACTTCCCCTACTCCACAGATATCAACAACTCTGCACGCAGTGACCCGTTTCTGAAAAAAACACTGTTCCCTAAAATGCTAATAGAAGGTCCAGGTCCACTGAAACATGAGTTCCCAAATCAAGTAGCTTAGTGCTTTGGGTTTGCAAAGATGTTCATGAACTTTTAATTCATTTGATATTTCCAGCGAGCTTTTGACTTTTCCCTCATTTTGCACATAAAAAGAAAAAAAAAAAAGAAGTCTATGGAAGTATCTTAATTTGGCTTCCCCAAGAGCAGACCCTGAGACAATGATTCCTATGCAAGTGATTTATTTGGTAGGTGAGTTTCTCGAGCTAAGGAAACAGTTGTAGACGTGAAGAAGTGAATGAAGTACAAGTGAAGGATTTACCACTCTGGTCACTACTGAGGTTAATGGATGCTTAATCCCATGGAGGACTCAGACAGTCACTGTCACACCCCTGCCTCATAGTTACCCAGAAGTAGAGAGCAGGGGCTGAGATCTACCAACTCTATCTCCCAAGACTGGGGGCAGCTCCAGGACAGGGTGCCACAGGACAAGGCTGAGAGGCTCCTCAAAGTCCCCATGCAAAAAGGGGCAAGGGTGGGGCACAATGGGGCACTAACAAGACCCTGGGCAGGTTCCCTTCACACTCATCCTCCTTCCCCCATAACCAGCGGTGCCCACATGCCCCAAGGGAAGTTTTCTGTCGCAGATGACAAACAAATGGTGTCTTCTGTAGATGAAGAATTACACGTTTCACATAACATTTTCAAAGCTTGATTTGTAGTAATTTGTCAAATAAACTCTCATTGAAGAAAGAACAACCTACATGCATAGTGATGGGTAAAATTCATTATCACACATGTACGAACTGATAAGAACCTTGACTCAGCGGGTGACCATGGGAAACCGGAGAAGCAAAGGCTTGCTGGGAGAGTCACGGAAAGGGAGAACATCATACAGGCATGGGGGATGGTATGTGGGGAGGAGGAGGAGACAAACTTGTCTCCAAAATGTCTTGTGTGGATGGCTGTAAAAACTCCTGACACCATGAACCAAAGAACTAAAGCTAAAGCCAAGAGAGGAAGGTCGGTCGGGAAAAGAAGCCTGTACAGGGGAGAAGCATGGATCTTCAAGGATCAGGAGGGCTTCCAGGTGGAAGTGGCCAGGATGTATAACCAGAGACCTGGCCATAGAAAATCCCATCAGGAGTAACACCAGCTCAAGAATCGCCTTCACTGCACAAGCTTGTGCTACTGCCCTAACCACGGACTTCCTAATTACCTGTTCACGGAACACTCTGCTCGGTGATTATTCTATTAAAGTTGAAATGCTTCAGGCCTCCTGAAAATAGCCCCTAAATCACTCCCCTTCTCATGCCAATATTTACTGTACTTCAAAACGCCAGACAGGAGGTTGTCATGGAAAAAGAACTTGGCTACTATTAACCTCTTAAAATATTCTTTTTATAGTGGGCTGTTTTAGACATTTGGTGACTGAGGATTTCTCCAGGGGCAATTCATCCTTCTCCCCAAACAAACCTCAGAGCACAGACTTTTCAGGTTCTGGGAAGACCAAAGTGGGTGACGCTGACCATGGCTGTTTAGTCTTCGTGTTGCTGTTGTTTCTGCATCCTAGCTAGAAGGTGAAGAAAACATCCAACATTTGGAGACTAACTCAAATTTTAAAATATTCCAGTGTTTCTCTGGCCAATATTGTCATAATCGTCCTCACATGGTCCATTTAAACCACCATTTCTTCTTACTGTGAAATACATGGGCTAAGACTTCGACGCGCCTGCAAAGGTCAGGGTATAACAGTTGTTGCTGAGTAAACAACTTCTCCAATGCTGAATGTGCAATTTTGGTATTTGTGTGTGTGTTGTGGGGGTTGGGGGGGTCTTTTTTCCTTTTCTTTCTTTTTTAATGACACTAAACATTTAACTCCTTCAAACCTAAAACGCACATCCTGTTTAAAAACTGAAAGCTTAATAAGTTAAAACCCCGATAAACTTAGGGTGAGAGGGAAAAAGGAAGGGGAAAAGGAAATTTGTTAAAACTGCAGGGTTTGTTTGGGCCTCTTCTCTTGTAATAGTCTTTTGTTCTGTCATTTTTGGAAACAGATTCAGGCAAATGGCAAGTAAGCAGACCTTACACATCCAATTACACAGATGCATTCTGAGAAGAGGAAGGAGGCAAGAAAAGGTTTAACTTAGAAAACAAAGTCACGAAGAATTTAATTGTGTGATGAGGAATGTCTATGAGCTCAGAAAGTGACACGATACCGAGAGAGGTTCATCAATCCATTAAGGAACAGGAAGGAGCCAACAAAGAAGGTATATCGGATCAGAATGTGCTGCATATTAACTTTCATGCCCCCAAAATCATTGGAGATTCACTTATCTCTAAACGCACACAAACACTTCAACCCAAAGACTCCTTGCTTGGCCAGTAAGGGTAAAAATCAAACATACATTTTTCAGGTATTTCGTGTTCATGTTATCTGAGGACTCCTGATGTTACGTACGATCCTGTCTGTTCAGGCCTCAGTATCTCTCTGTGGAACAAGGCACGATTCAGAAAAGATGTCCTCCAGTATCTCAAACATAGAAGGTGGATTTCATGCATCAAATCACCACTTACAACTTAGCCTAATTCAAGTCCAAGTACGACTTCATCCTTGACCTCTGCTTCTCAGTGCTGAGGACAGTCCCCTTCTTCATCTATCTTTTAAAATTATCAAAATAATCTTGTCATCTCCCTTCAATGATCAATCACAGTTCAAAGACCACCACAAATTCAACACTGGCATCATGATGGCATAAACCATGGAGACCAGCAAGGTGGGGCCAGGCATTAACCGAAGATCTTCAGGGCATGAACGCCTATGCTCAGTAATGGGAAGGGCATTGCCCTGCCTCTGGAAGTTTATGCTGCAGTTAATAAGACAAGTGCATAAATATTCAAGTAAAAGAGAATGGGGAAGAACCAATGTTTTATTAACTATCTGGTCTAAGTGTTAGAAGTTTTCCCTATTTCAGTGAATTTAACTATCCATAATCTGATGAGATATATGGCTTCACAGATGAGGAAACCAGTGTTCAGTCAGAAGGCTAAATAGCACAAAGTTTTGATATAGGAGGTAGAAAGAAAGTATTTAGGCAGGCAGTGAGGGCAAAAGAGTGTTTGGCAGAGCTTCCCTTCTACCAAAAATCTGCCCCCCAAAATCATTTCTCTTGTAACAAAGAACAGCCTGAAAAATGGAGCTATAAACAAAAATCAGGAGGCTAGAAGCTTGGATGGGGGATGCCAGCAGCTGCACCAAAAGAAAAGAGTTACCTGGGGCCAGGCATGTCCAACACGGAGGCTCTATCTTTCCTTTTCCGTTATCACGTGTACAGTAATAAATAAAAGGGCAACATGGCACAGCTGAGGCAGAGAACTCGCCTGCATAATAAAACATTAGGGCGGGGGCTACCAGAGATTTGCGTCCTATGCAAATGGCACACCTGGTCTAACCAGTCTTTAGCTCCCTGTGTAGATCAGGTATCACTTCCCCATCAGCTTATCTATAAACTCCCTGTATTTCACTGTGGATCCAACAACCATTTTTTCAGGACCCCTCTCTGTAGCGGAGAGCTATTCTCTTTCTTTCACCTGTTAAACTTCCACTCTCAACCTCACTCTTCATGTGTTCGTGTCCCTGTTCTCCCTGGCCATGAGACAACAAACCTCAGGTGTTACCCTAGACAACGAGGCTGTTTCAATTTCACATGTATTTAGTAAATGAGAGAGAGATTTTCAAATGCCAATCAAACACTGTCGCTAATGTTACTTCCACAATACCACACACTGCCTAGGAATTCCAAGAAAACACAGCATTTCCAGGTGGCCAAGTCAGGAATGCTTCACAGAAGAAGGGCTATTCATGCTAGGCTTTAAGGTTGGAGTGATGTTGTTATGTGAGTGAAAGAAAGTCTAGGCAGAAGGACAAAAGGCGGATGGGTATTCAAAGTCATGTGCCAGACATGAAGGTATGGCCTCAAGGATGTCATCCACTGCAAGATCCCTGCATTGGAGCTTTCCTCTCTTAGTGTCCTCTGGCTCTTAGGATGCATGCATGTCTCATCTCTCCAAATACATTACTGTCTCCTGAGGCTGGGTCTGTATCAAATACTCTGGATTGCAGGGACTCCACTTACAGTGCCCTGGACACAGTAGGCACTCAGTGCAGGTCTGTAAAAGTAAGTAGTCCACGTTCTAAGAGAAAAAAAAATGTACCTTTTTAGGAATTCAATCTGGAAAAGCAAACGCCTCCACTCCTCAGAAATTAATTTTTTTTCCTGGTCATATTGTTGCTGCACATGATCATTATCGTCATAAAGGTTTATTATCATAAAGATAATCGCAACACGTTAAATGCCTATGAAGCAGCAGACCTTTCTGTGATACAGTAAGGAAACCCATGGACTGATTTAACATCAGACTTAAAAAAAGAAGAGTATGTATTATTCCTTTTCTAATTGCTAAATTATTACGTTTTAAAGAGAAATTACACTAAAAGCCATAAAGAAAAAAAACACATATCAAAGAAAGATATCCAGAGGTCCAAGTTGTATTTCTAACAGCAAAGCAGATTTTTCTGAAAGCTTTCTTCAGTACCCCCCCCAACACACACACACACACACACACAATTGAAATTGGCATTATGCTGACCAATGACTTCATACAATCACTTCACTGCCAATTTCAAAATTAAGCGCATGCCAGCACTTTCTTCAGTTCTTCCTTCATGCTGAAGGAAGTAAACAAACCACTTGTCAGTGTGAATGTAGCAGAGAGCCTGAAACTGCCACAGAGCTGCCTGTCCATGGCAAAGGAGAAAAGAACTCTCATACCGCCACACCGGGGAACCCACGTACTTGCCAGGAACATTTCAGGTGTGGAAGCGCCTCGAGATTTACCTGGCATGACCTCCTCCCTTCACGGTGAGAAGAAATACATGCCTGATCTACGCAGAGAGCAGGTCAGTGCTGTTCTGTCTGAGAATGCTCTCTCTACACAACAACACCCCCGAGTCATGACTAATTTCTCCTTCGATTCCAGATGGCATTATCCTTCCCCCGTTGTGTGTTGTGACCATCACTTTCCAGAACACAACCTTGGCCACTCTCATTGCCTTTATAAAAGAGCATCATCCAGGGGCCCAGGTGGACTAACCCCGACTCAAGTTCTCTAACAAAAGTCAAAGTCCCTTCATGGTATGCCTTCCGGGTGTCGGAAGCCACCTTCGGCTGGGCTCATTTTTAAAAAATAAGATTCTCAGAGTTGATCTGGGAACCTCAAAGGGTTTCACTCTGTTGCAAAGATTCCATGCCAAAGGCACAAGGGTCTTTGATGTACATGGTCCCTAGTCTACTCCAAGGGAATAAAAGGAAAAAGAGGATTTTAGGGCTTCACTGAACAATACAGTTTACTTTTCCTCCACCCATGTATCCCTTTAGTTCTCCCGTGGTCTCCATTGCCATGAAATATCCTCCCGGATACCAGGGGCAAGACATTCATTTCTAACTCTTAGAATCACAGAACGTGAGGGCTGGAGGGTCTCTGGAATGCAGGCCACCCAGAGGAGACAACACGGAGCGGCGCTGTCCGGTCCCCACACGAGGGCAGGGAGGAGACAACACGGAGCGGCGCTGTACGGTCTCCACACGAGGGCAGGGAGGAAACAACACGGAGCGGCGTTGTGTGATCTCCACATGAAGGCAGGGACAGGTAGCCCCTTGACTGCGATCCAAATGCCTATTTGGTAGTAGGCTAGTCCCGGGGAATCCAGGGGACTCTGGAACTTCACTTGCTGATCCAGTGCGATGGTTTCCCTGTCTTTTCCCTCTGGAACTCATGCTGAAACTTAATCCTCAATGAAACAGTATAGAGGGTGGTGGTGATCTTTTAAGAAGTGACTGGGTCATAAGGCATCTGTCCTCATGACTGGATGAATCCATTCACTGGTCATGGATGAACAGATTAACGGGTTATCACAGGAGCAGAATAGCTGTCATGAGAGTGGGTCTGTTATAGAAGCCACTTTGGCTTTCTTTTGTGAGTCCCTTGTCCTGTGATGCCTTCTGCTGTGCTATGATGCAGTGTGAGGCCCCCCACCAAGAGCCCACCCCATGAGGTCACCTGATCCCGGACTTCCCAGCCTCCAGGACTGTGAGAAATAAACTTCTTTTCTTTATGTTACCCAGTCTCAGATACTCTATTACAGCAACAGAAAATGAACAAAGACATCCAACAGCAGCTCTCCTAGCTGGATGTGCACACGCAACGGTACATCATGATCCCTGTTTTCCTAGTAATCTATTAAATAATCATGCCAATGAGCCACACTCCACTTTCACTTCCATCCTGCCGTTCGGTTTCTCTGCTTCCTTTTTATAGACTCCTGGCCATGCCCCAATGTCCCACTGAGAGAACAAGCTGTGAAAGTTACAAGGCTTCATGAGATCGGAACTCCCTGGAGTTGCAGACAGGCTGGGGCGCTTCTCATGTATCAGATCACCAGCCTCACACCCAGTGCTGTGACTTGGCCACAGGGATGTGGAAGCCCTGTCCTCTCACTGAGGGAGTTTATTTGGAATGAGTCAATGAGGTGCTTCACCAGGAGCATCACGTGTTCTGTGCTCCAAGGGCAGTAAGAGAGTGCTCAGGGGAGCAAGCACTGGAGAGCAGTAACTGGAGCCCCATGCTGCACCCACAAGATGATCTAATGCACCATTTAGGGAGCTACTGGGTAAGAGAGAAGCTTTTAGGGAGCCATTGGGTAAAAGAGGAGCTTTGGAAGAGTGTCCAAGCTCCTTTCAGCAGGGCCCACTCTTAACCTTGATCTCTGCACAGCCCACCCACTGCTACCTTGCAGGTGAGATACCAAACCCATGCCCTCCTCTGCCTCCTCCTGCGGGATCCACAGAAGCAACTGCCTGATTGGGAAGGCAGCCAGCCTGGGACCCTCTAGGAAATCCACGTGGACAGTCCCCCAGAATCATGGACACTGACCTTCCTTCAGTTTTGTCCCTCAGCGTCCCACACACTCCCCACCATGACACAGGAGAGAGGCTACTGCATTAGCTCAAGGTGCTAGTCACAGTCCAACATTTGTAACTCCCAGAGGCAGCCAGCACTCCACCAGGAACGACCGAAGTGGCCACACGGGTTATCGCTCAAGGTCTATGCTGAGAGCGCTGTGAATCACTAAGACATCTGGCTCGACAACCTTAACCAGCTGCTCTGCCTAAATTGCAACATTCTTTTTTCTCCCAAACTGGGTGGTCACCTGGGTGCGGGGGAGGAAAGCAAGGCAGGCTTGCCCTTGTCCATGCGTTTGTTCCATCTCTGGCACGGCAGGCAGCTGAGTTACTGGGCTGTGCCCTTCAATCACTTCACTTTGCTTTCTGTCCCTTCACCAGCCCAGAGCAGAGCCCTGCAGAAGTGACTGCTGAGGCCAGGCAGAGCGGTGATCAGGTTCCACCTTCCAGGAAGAGAGAGCGTGCCTGATGCCCCGTGGTGCCTGTGCATGACAGCCTGGCTGCAGACTACTGTGTGCTTCCATCTGTCACCTTCCAGTGCAATGTGACAGCAGCCCTCCGGCGATCCATCTGCTTCCCTGGAGCTCCATCCCGACTCCCCCACCGCATTCTGTCGTCGCCTAACTGGGCACATCCAAGATTAGGCAGTCTCAGCTGCAGCCCCCAGAAGGAAAGCTAAGAGCCTCACACCAAGCTGCTAAGAAACAGACATGTTGAGATTGAGTGGTGAGAGGCGGGGAGCTAGTGATGGCCCACAGTCCCTGCAAGGCAATATAGAGTGCTAAGATTGGAAAAGGGGTAGGAGGAAACAAGGACATTTTCTTTTACTTAAAAATAAAAGCATTTGCAAAGAGGTAGCTCTCAGAATATGCCTTTCAGTGTCCTCTGGGATCTTAGCAGCAGCCTAGAACCAGAGGGCTCATAAAGTCCAAGTATTTAGAGAGATGACAGTGCCATTCAACCCCAAAAGCACTTGTTGAGGTGCAGCTCTATGCAAAAGTGTGCAGAGTTGCTTGGAGGAAATACAGAGATAAACCATGCGGGGTACCCATTTCCTGCCAATCCCATAGCAGCCTCTATGCAGTGAGCTCTCTGAGACTGGTGTGGTCAACGCCAAGGTGGGCATCAGGTAGACCAGTTCCCCTCTTACTAAGCACAACATCCGGCACTTACCCGCACACAATCACATCCTTCCAGTCACACTTTGCACACAGTTTTGCACAAATATAATGCAAAAGGGAATTGTTTTAAAACACAGTTCCTTCATTCAGCAAATATTTACCAAGTGCCTTCTGATCTCTGAGCACTCTTAACACCGGAGCAGGTGCCAGGCCTTCTACACTGAGCTCAGAGCCCAGATGCAGCTGGTAAAGCCCTACATGCAGGGCAGAGGGATACAGGATTCAACAGAGGCAAGCACGCGGGACAGAGAAGGGGCTTCTCAACCAGAAGAGCTCCCACGAAGAGCTTGTTGCAGACACTGGACCAAGGGGAGGGAAGAGCCAGTGAGAAACCATAGCAGCAAAGGGCTGTCCAGGGCCACCGATTATTCCTTACATTCCAGTTGGAGTGTGCTGGTGGCCCAAGAGTAAATGAGTCTGCAGCCAGGTCAGGAGCTTCCTCACAGGTTCAGGAAAAGAGTCCAAACTTTGCTCCTGCTCCTGATGCCCTGAGAACTACTGATGGAGTTTTCAACAGAGAATATTTTAATACGCTTGTCATTTTCGCATGATTTTCTACAGTCTGAGACAAGGAAAGCAGTCAGAACTTTGCTGCAGGTAAGTAATAATTTGCAAGTGCCCTGCATATTTTTCGTAGCATATGTATGTGCTGAAAGCTTATCAGACAACGTATGAGGGAGTGGACTACAAACCACCAAGCCTCCCAGAAGCATGCAGGGTTGTTCTTACATTGAAGCTGAGCAGCGTACCAGGATGCCACTAGATTAGAACAGAGTATCCCGAAGCCAGACCTGAGATGAACAGTGGGCCAAGCAAACAAAAATCTCGGTCTAAGATCCAAGAGACCCACATTCAAGACCCTACTGCATATTAAATTCATGAGACCTTGGACCATTCCATGGTGCCGTAAAGCCTCAGTATCCTCATCTGTGATTTGGGTTACTGAGAACTGCCCTGCTTCTCACAGAGCTGTCATGGGGATCTCTGCAATAACCTACAGAAATGACATCCAAAAAGATGTGTGGGGTACAGATGAGATTAGAGAGCTGAAAGCTGCTTCTTCCGGAGGCATCTCTGACTCTCTAGTTTGGCTATTTCATGACCATTTCAGGTACACACCACGGATACAGAGGAAGGTGACTAGCCTCAAGGAGTTTATAGGAAAGTAAGTGGCTATAACTGTGCATATTATCCCCCGCCCCCTAAAAAAAAAAACAGAAACAAGAAAAGAATTTGCTAGTCGGCAGCCAGAACTCCTTGGTGTCTGACACAATCCTCTATGAATCAGACAACTCCCTTAACATGTAATCTGGGCTATTTTAGAACCCCCAATAAGCTTTCAATGGGTTAGGAGGGATCACCTTATTTTTAAAGGTCCTAGAGGGCTTGAAGCCATGTTGTAATATTTTTATAGCCTCTTTCAGAGTCAGGAGCTGTACGGATTTTGTCCTCACTCTGAATTTAACTAGTACTTAAGTGTGCTGATTATAGCTGCAAACACACTTCTTGTTCCAGTGTGTGGTTGGAGAGGTGGACAGGGAAGAAGCTTTGGAAATTTACAGCACAGAAATAGCATGTGGTCTGTCTGCCTGAAAAGAATCAATCCTTCTGTGGCAACAGCTAGAAGACCAGCAAAGGCCCTGTAGCAAACAAAAGACAGCCATTAAAACGGGGCTTCTTGTCACCAAATCCCTGTTTTGGGACACTGAACAGGCTGTTCCAGTCCAGGAGACACCAACAAAGCCAGGAGCAGCCACGGAGCTAGGGTGCAACAGACAGGACAAGTCTGGCTGGAAACTCGGGGGGCATCCAAGCAAAACATTTAGACACAGTGATGATTGTAAAGGAAATAATTAAGAAAGAAATTGCACCAGACACTTCCTAACTGGTTTTGCATGAAGAAGCAACTCTATTTGGTTGTGGAAATGAGCTGCGGAGGGCAGGAGGGCCTGGAATGGGCTGAGAAGAACAGACTTGATCTAGCCACTGGCCAGCCCTGGGACCCCCGCAGGTCTCCGATCTCGCCTCTGTAACATGAAGGCCTTAAATGTAAAGGATGCTCTTTTGGGTTTCATGGAGGGGAAGCACAGAGGGGAAGCCTTAGTTGATGGGGGTCACAGGTGCCCTAAACTTATTCCCATCTCAGCCTGAGCTGAATTTTATTTTCATTTATTTTTAAGATATTGGGCTTCCATAAGACTTCCTTTGGAAAATGGATCACCACAAAACTACTCCCCAAATTTTGAAAACTCTGTACTGCATGCTCTCTATGATTTCCTTTAAGCGTTCGTATTTGCACACAACAGTGTTGCCTTACAGTAAAAAAATCAAAAGAAAAAAAGGTTTCTTATCTTACCCTAACAGACTCTGTCATTGTGCTATGGACACCCTAATAAACATGTCTGATAATGAAATCCTGATTTGTTCCCAAATTTCAAGTCACACAGAAAAAATAGGGCAAAGACGCATCTATTTTTAAAATAACACTATCTTTTGGAGAAGGTAGCGCGTGGGTCACCTTATAAATGTTGACATATGTTTACTACAGAAAATAAAGTTTAAAAAAATTATAGAATGAAAATAACCTAGAATATCGACTTGATGTTACCAGTGCTATGTTCTTTCCACATTTGCAAAGTGTGTCACATGGCTCTGGACTCACACGTATGTAAGATCTCAGTCCTTCATCTAGTTCACATGATCATAAAATATTTTTTCTACACTGAAAATCTGTGCCTGCTTAATTGGAAATCTACATAAGTGTCATGAAAAACCTATCAGTGAAGAGTTCCCATCTTCTCTGATGCTCCATCCAAATTATTATACAGGCTTTGAACCAAGGGGCCACCTACGTCTTCAGTCCCAACAAAATCAACAATTGCAGACATCCACTTCCCTCATTATGATGAACTAGATTCTATCAAGATCCTTCCCACCAGAAAATAACTAAAGCCCAGTTAAAACAGATTGAACTAAAATATGAATAAGCTTATAAACCTGTAAGTGGACTACAGAATTCTAAGGCTCTTAGGGTTTTTAGAAACTGAGAATTGGAGGCTTTTTTTTTTTTAACTTTCTGTGCACATAGAAAAATATCAGTGGTGTCTACTAAGAGAAGAGAAACAGAATGTATAACTTCCAAATTATAAAAGAAAAAAGAAGTAATAATATAAAGAAACAAATATGTACTTAAAAAACAGGAAACAGCATAAAAGCATGTGGAGAAAAAAAACCAAATATATTAAAGATCATAAAAAATAAATGGATTAAGCTTGATAGCCAAAAGAAAGAAATGGCAAAATTAAATTTTAAAAACAGATAAATATACCTAAAACTATAAGAAATTGGAGAAATTAGAAGTCAAAGGATGGAGAAAAGTGATCAAGAAAAATGCCAATCAAAAGAAAGCTATCAGACAAAATAGGCTTTAAAGAATAAAGTCTAACTAGAGAAAAAGAAGGTAATAATTATAAAAGGTTTAATTCATTAAGAAGGCATAAAATTCTAAGTTTGTATACAAATAACTTCAAAATATACAAAGCAAAAATTACACTTACTGAGAAAAATGCCAAGTACACCATCGCACTGAGAAAACTCATTATATATGACTTTAAAATGGGAAACATGCAAACTAGTAAAAATGTAGAAAACATGAAAAGCACCGTAAACAATCTTGATGTAATAGATTGTAAAACCCAGAACCAATACACTGGGAATTCACAGTTTTCTCAAAAAAACAAACAAACAAACAAAAACAGAACATTCACAAAAGCTGACATTATACTGAGACATAAAGAACAACTCAGCAGACCATGTGTTTTGACCTCAATGCAATTAAGATAGATGTCGATAATGAAAAGATTCCCCATGTTGGAAAATTTTGAAAGACTTATCAGTAACTCATGGATTATAGAAAAATATGTAACTTTAAAAATATGTAGAACTGAACATTAATGAGAATATTATTTAAGAAAACGTATGAGACGCCATTAAAGCAGTAGTGAGAAGAAAATTTTTTTTTGAGATGCAGTTTTGCTCTTTTGTCCCAGGCTGGAGTGCAGTGGCACAATCTTGGCTCACTGCAACCTCCATCTCCTGGGCTCAAGTAATTCTCCTGCCTCAGCCTCCCGAGTAGCTGGGATTATAGGCGCCCGCCACCATGCCTCGCTAATTTTTGTATTTTTTAGCAGAGACAGGGTTTCGCCATGTTGGCCAGGCTGGTCTCAAACTCCTGACCTCAGGTGATCCACCAGCTTCGGCATCCCAAAGTGCTGGGATTACAGATGTGAGCCATTGCGTCCAGCCCCAAAAAGAAAATTCATAATCTTAAATGCTCATAGGGCTAAAAATTATTGAGTTGTTTTTAGCTGAACAAGTCAGAAAAGCAACTACAGCCTAAACTCAAGGATAGCAAAAGAAGACCTATAACACACAAAAACAAAAATAAACAAAACACAAGGTAAAGTTACAGTACAGAGGCTCAACAAAGCCAAGAGTGTTTTCCTTTGAAAATCATAATACATGCACAATCTGGCAGGTTCATTGAGGAAGAAAAAAGAACAACTGTATTGTAATAAATAATAGAAGAGATTTTAAATCTGTGAATAATTTCATGCTAATTAAATTGAAAAGCAGGGAATTATGAACACACGCCTAAAAGAATACCATTTAACCTGGGTAGCACGGTAAGATTCCATCTCTAAAACATATATATGAGTGTGTATATGTATATATAAAATATAAATACACATCTGGATTCTATTTGCTCATTTTTAAGTTTTTTCTTAAGTTATATATATAAACATATGTTAACATACTTTTTAATATATAACATATACATATATACATAAAGCTTATAAGAAAACTGACTCAAGAAGAAACGAGTGCAAATAATTTTATGAACTTTGAAAACAATTGACTAGAAATATTCCTACAATAAAATCACCAGGTCTCGTTTCAGTTGAGTACTACCAAAATTTCAGGAGCAGATAATATAAATTGTACACAAAATCTTCTGGTAAACTGGGAAAAACAGGGGAAAAAAAAAAACCCTCCCTCTTCAATCAGACAAAAACAGTTAAGGAAAGAAAAAATATAGGCCAAACTCTCTCATGAGTAAAGAAGCAAAATATGAGCAAATGGAATCCAGATGTGTGTCAGATGTGTATTTAAACAAGCTAGATTTATCTTAGAAGTATAAGAGAATTTAACGTTAGAATATACTGTAAGTGTAATAGAACATTAAAAAAAAAAACAGAACCATATGGTCCTCTTAATAGATGCAGAACAGGCCTTTGATAAAATTCAGCATGCATTTATGATTAAAAACATAAAATACAAGTCGACAAAGTAGAAACACAAGGTAATTTCCTTAACCTAACAAAGGACATTTACAAAAATATGGCGGCAAACATATTCTTAATTAAATTAGAACATTCCCTACAAAACTCAGGCTGAAGGAAAAGATATCTGCTATTACTTCAATTCAATATTGTACCTTGGGCTCTAATGCAAAAGAGAAAACAATAAAAAGAAAGAGAAACTATAAGAATTGAAAATGAATAAACAATAATTTCATTATTTAAAAAACACAGCATACGTACAAGAATCTATAGACAAAATATTAAGAATACCAAAGGTTTAGTAAAGTGACTAGATGCAAGATCAATATTAAAAAGGTAATTATATTTATACATTCCAGCAAAGATTCCATTTCCAAGGGTATAAAAGAAACTAAGGTGCTAGGAGCACATTCAGCAAAAGATAAGTAAGGTGTATGGATCTAGAGAAAAGTACAAAACATAGACATTTAAGACACAAATACATGGATGGTGATAAAATGTTCATGGATGAGAAAAGTCAGTATCACAGAATATGCCAATTCTTTCTAAACTGACCTACAGATTTAATGCAATCCAAGCAACTTCCCAACAAGGGTTTGCTGCTGTTGTCATTGGTGCTGTTAGTTCATAAACTAACTCTAAAATCTCTATAGAGGGCAGAGGACCAGGTATAGCCAAACGCCATCAAATAAGAGGGAAAAGGCTGAAAGCCAAGTGCCAAAACTTACTAGAGAGCTGGAGTCCTTAAGAGCATGCTGCATTGACACAGAGGTGGACAATCTAACCAAGTTAATAAAGGAGACACAGGAAAAAAAAAACAAAACAAAAACATGAATACATGGAACTACGACACATAACAGAGTGTGTATTTCAAATAAATAGAGAAAAAGGGCCATTCAATAAATGTTACTAGGTATTGTTTTTCCTTATGAATAAAAATCATATTGGATTCCTCCATCACACACAAAAGTTAATTCTAAATACTTTTAAAACTATTAAATATAAGAGAGTGACTTATGACCTCAGAATACAGAAGACTGTATTAAATAAAAGGCCCTAACTATAAATGGGCAAGGTTGATACACTCAGCATGTTAAAATCAAGAACTTCTAGTCATTAAAAAGGTAACTTACAGAAAGTGAAAATGAATCGCACAAACTGGGAGGTAATATTTTTAACACAGGAAACTAACAATAGTCTTCAGAATACAGGAAAAATGTGTTCAAACCAGTAAGAAAAATACACTCCAATAAAAAAACTAGACCAAAAATACGAGCAGTCATTTTACAGTTTAATGGTGATTAAACATGGGAAAGGAAGCTCAACATTACTGGTACCTTAAATTCATCTTACTATTAATTTGGCAAAAATTAACACACCTAATAATGCCGAGTGTTGGGATAAGAAAGGCATAAATTTTAAAGGAAACTCTTATTCACTGCTGATGGCAATGTGAATTGGCATGATCACACTTCAGAAATCATTACAGCATTTTCTCGCACACTTAATCATTAATTAGCTTTTATTTTTCAGGCCCAGCTGTGCTCTTCCTTGGTATATAATCAAGAAAAAAATTGCACCCATGGACCAGGTATTTAGGAACCAAGAATACTAATAGCAGACTGTTTTCTGACAGTAAAGATTGAAAATCATCCAAGCATCCAATGGCAGGAGAATGCTTGAAGAAACTGATGCTAAGATGATCAAATATCACACAACATGAAATGAATAAATACAGTTACACAAAACATGGTTAAATCTTAGAGAACACTGAGTAAGCAAGTCTACCTATAGCACAATATCATTGTTAACAAGTAAAAAGATACGAGGTTTAGCAATAAAGAATGCTTAAACTAGCAAGGGAAGATTAGTAGGTAGCTCAGGGGAAAGGTGGGATGCCAGGGCAGCAATATATGGGGGCACCATTCACATCGACAATGCTCTCGTTTGAAAGGAAGGTTCACGGATATTTGCGAATGATGCTCCAAAACTGGCATAACGCAGTTTTTCATGTGTCAAATTCTACTGAATATAGCTCTTTAAATGCACTGCTTAAAACAGTAATATGGCAGAATCCTGTTCTGATTAAAAAGCGGGTATCTTTTTATGCCTCCTAAATTTTCTAGAAGGGTAAATAAAAATAACAATAATAATGGTGATGATGATAGTGGTTTTCTCTGGGGAAGAAGGTAGAAAATTTAAATTTTTACTTAATACACTCTCTGTAGTTTAATAATTTTACTGTGTATGTATATTGATTTTTAAAATAAATTATCCACGATTACTTAACTAAGTAATTCCTTAGAGAACTTTTAGAACTCAAAGACAAAAGTTAAGATTAAGAGCAAAGACAGATCCTGAATGAATTTCGAAAATCCAATGTTGATTCGTCAATGAATTGAAAGAACATAGAAACGGCCTGGCTGAGTGCAGGTCTCTGAAAGGGAAGTCCCGGGTAACGCCCACACCCTACTCACTCCATGGTCTCTTCGAGGAGAGACTCAGCTCTGTGCTAAAGAGGCCTAGACTGCCTCCAGGGTCAGCTCGCAAAGTCTGTGGATTTCATGATCCTTTTAATACAGAGCATGTCCTTTAATTCCTGTCCTATATAAGAATCTACCAGAAGTTTCTTGATTTCCTTAAAAAAAAAAAAAAAAAAAAAAAAAGGAAAGGAAGGGGAGGGGAGGGGAGGGGACTGAGAAATTGCCTTCCCCAGGTTAACTCCTTCTTCAAAGATTCTGAAATGTGATTTTTTCCCCCATTCTGGAAACATTTATGTACAAACCTCCTGCTTGTAGTTAATCCTCACATTCAGTTGACTTATTCACATAGTGGAGAAATGTTTAACAGCAGGCTCTTCATTCTGATTCTTTAAAACCTCAAATTGCATCTGACTTTTTCTTTCTGGGAAGTGTTGGTGATAATATGACACTCTCTGGGGCTGACTTTAGCCGGCACCGAAGTTTTCAACTTGAATTGGGCAAAGAGGACCCAGAAGAGAAATGAAAAGCACCATGTGGTCATCCCGCATGGCCTACGCTTTCAGGGATGGACAGGCACCCCAGAGCCCACTGGTGCCTCTCCTCTGTCCCCAATGACCTCATCCACTAATGGACTTCACAGTCATGTTCCTAGTCTCTGCAAAATAATTCATCTGATTTCAATATGTGCTTCTTCCCACAGCTGGACACCATTATTTCTGGTACTCAAGATCTCTTCTGAAGCACATGAAACACCAGCTGATAGCCCTTAAAATGACTCCTCCAAAACACCAATGTCCAGAAATGATCCACTCCACTCCCACCACGCCCATGCCCATCTGGACCCTGGAGAGTCTTGCAATCCTAAATCACTTCCATTTGGAATCAAGATATTTTCCAAGATGTTCTAATCTTCCCTGCTTTCCTGGTGCTAAGAGTCACCTCCTAAGAGTCCCTCCAAAATTTTTACCAGGCAGACAGGTATGTGAGATTTGGAAATGGAGCATCCTGGGCTTGTTTCAACTCCACCAATGGCCCGTTGCCTCATCTTGAGCAAGCCTTGTTCAGTCTCAGTTTTCTCAGCTGGATGGCGGGAAACACCACAGCTCACAGGGGCACTGTGTAAGCTGGCGAAATAACCACGCAGACAGAAGTGCACTTAGAAACATCAAAGTGATAAACAAATGATCTCCGTCTGCGATAAACAAATGATCCCTGTCCGCGATAAACAAATGATCGCCATCCACGATAAACAAATGATCCCCGTCCGCGATAAACAAATGATCCCTGTCCGCGATAAACAAATGATCGCCATCTGCGATAAACAAATGATCCCCGTCCGCCATAAACAAATGATCCCCGTCCGCGATAAACAAATGATCCCTGTCCGCGATAAACAAATGATCGCCGTCCGCGATAAACAAATGATCCCCGTCCGTGATAAACAAATGATCGCCATCCGCGATAAACAAATGATCCCCGTCCGCGATAAACAAATGATCCCCGTCCGCGATAAACAAATGATCTCTGTCAGCAGCAACCATGAGGTATTTCACGCATCCCTAGACCTCCGGGCAGGATCCAAACTTGCGTGGCTCCAGGAGCTTGAGAATCAAAATCAGCCTCCTCTAAGGTTGTCCCTTCTCTCTGTGCTGTGACAGAAGACATCCCTCAGCCAGATCTGGATCTCCCAAATTCCTGCAGCCCTGCAGCACCATCAGTGTATTCTCCCCTAAGAGAAGAAAACACGTAGACCATCTCCACACCCAGTCTTCCCTGCAGCTGGGAGCAACAGAGCTCGCTGGTATCTTGTTTGTATCTGCTTTTCCACCGTTTAGCATGGCTGCACCAGCTGCACACACTGACCTCCTTCCCTCTTCCCTCGGGACCTAGACTGGGCTGCAGGTGGTCATTTTGTGTGCTTTTAGTTCTTAGCCCATAGTTAACATGTGAGTGGCTAATATCTGAATGTTGATCACACATTATGAACAATTTCCCCATCCTTCAATACATCTGATCCTTAGAGACAGCATCTGCCATTCCCATTGTACAGTGAACAAATCCAAGAGGGATGTGGCTTCTCCAGATCACGTGGACAGGACGGGGCGGAGCCAGGCCTCACCGACTCTCCAGCTCCACCTCTTCCCACAGACCCTCTCATCGGCACTGTGTGGCCTGCAGCAGAGGCTGTCCCTTTTTTTTTGGCTTAAATACAGCTTAAAATAATTTTTAAAAACTACTCAGGCCCTTTGCACGCGCCCTCAGTTGCCATCAAAAAAATTCGTAAGAACTACAAATCACTGAAAATGATGTAACTTCTGGCATATTGCCTTTTGAAAAATAAGTCAAGGTCAGTTGAAAACGATTTAATTTTGGCCTATCACTAAGTTTTATATATATGCAGAAACTTTCTTCTTGGGCAGAAATTTTATAGCATTCCTTTATCTCTCTGAAACCATATTAGCATTGTTATTCTCCTGACATAATTTTCACTTCATGTAATGTAAGCTAGGATTCTTTGTCTGTATTTTATCAGCGGAAGTATTTTACTGATTTTAAAAATTAAGAAAAGTATTAATTTTTGAAATAGCTTGTTACCATAAGGTTCCAACTATTAAAAATTACTGCAATTGTAATGATTATATAATTAATAAAAACAGGATAAATATAAAATTAATGTATATTTCTTAAATCTAAAAATAAACTTTTATTGAAAATAGAAGAATTTGGATTTTTTTCTCTTTAAGTTTGTATATCTACAGATAACTATTACTTATATGTATAACAAGACTCAATTCAAGATCAATTTTGTTCCAATTTTTCACTTTTATAGCTATAATAACTTCACTACATTGTTCACATACATACACAGATGGACTAGAAGATACACTGTAAAAATGAAACTCAAGTCCTGAACTTCTACATATATGCCAAAAATCACATAGTAATCAAAGAAAAACTAACTCTAAGTGATCAGCTGACAACTTAATCAGCAGATCTTCCCACAAAAGTAAACCTTGGGGAACCACCAGATATGTAAATAATGAACAACCAAGACATTAGTCATTCAAGCCCAGTTTCTGGGAAATACATCAAGAGACTATACTAAGACTTTATAAATAATTGTACTCATTACTTTTTCACTTAGAGGCACCTTGTTTAAGTCAATATACTCAGAACAAGCCTGGAAAAAAATCTTAACACATGATTTTATTATTAAAAATGTTTCAATTACATGTTTGTCAATATTATTTGTATATTTAGCTCATTCTAATAACCTAAGAAACAAAGGAGGTTCTCACTGTCAAATCGATCAACCCTATGTTCTATCAGAAGAGGTTTCACCTTATTTTTAAATTCAAATAAACATTTTTACATTGACTATATATTTATGTACATATAATTATAGGTATTTATTTATATCATATATATTTACAGAGAGAGAAAGAAACAAGGAAAAGTAATTTTTAAAGCACTGAGAGATAAATTATGAAACATAACTCATAAAACAGATTATTAAAATCAGTAAGGTCAGGTTTAAATCAAGATTGAGGTGATTGAATTATGTTACCCATTTTATAACAAATTATAAAGGCAAGATACTAATGGTGTTCTCATTTATACTTAATAAAGCAGTGTTAAATTGAGCTAAAATTAGAAGTTATTGATGAAGCTGTAAGTCTGAGAGTAGGCATGATATTTCTTTAACGAATGTATATGCATGCGTCTATGAAGCTCTGTTGTTAGGCTTTTGGGAATAATCAAAAGAAATACATGTTTAAAATAAGGACAAAAATACATTTGTTTTTGTTAAGCCTCATGACGCAACATTTCCTACTAGGTCTTCTTCCCTTTATCCCAGAAGCAGATATCACCCAATCAACCATCCAGAATCCTTTTGTTTTGAATCACATCACTACCCTTGACACATCTGAATGGTTCTCCCTGCCCAGGAGACAGATTCTACCTCCTCGCGACAGGAAATCTTCAGACTCCAGGCTCCAAGCAGCCCCCCAGCCCTGCTGTTCCAGGGCCCAGGTTCTCCTCATCTCTTTTCTTCACAGCAGGCTCAAAACTGCCTTGGTTGTGAGAATTCTTCTAACAGTCAGCACCCATTTCCCATTGTCTTAGTTTTACTCTGGCCTGTGCCCAAGTTTTGGGAACTGGAGTCCACATCCTCAGCTTGTCAACATTACCCAAAAAAAAAAAAAAAAGAAAATCAACAAAAAAACCCACAATCTTACAAACAGAAGTCGGCCTGTGTCTCCTCATTTATCCTGGGGGCCTCAAGCATGGGACCTTGCACATCATGGGTGCTCATTAAATGCCGACTTGATCTTTCTAGAGAAATCTATACTGCCATAGCAAACAGGCACTTGCTGTTCTCTTGCCAGTAGTTCTCTGGCTCCCTCCAATTTGGCAAGTATACACACTCGGAAGGCTCAGAGAAGAGTGACCCAGCAACAGACTGACTTAACACCATAGCCTAGAGCACAGAACATGGAGGAAAAGGGCCCAAAGTGCTGGAAAACAAAAGAAAACAAACCCCAGAAAACTGTAACTGAGCTAAATGTGGAAAATGTGGTTACAATTGGTTTTAACGATACCATCAGCCGCTGCATCTCAGAAGAGCATCTCTGTTTCCATTTCTAAAAATACTGCTCATTTCTCCACGTCAGGAACTCTGAAACCAGGAGGAACTAGAGCAAGGTATCGATCTTTTCGCTTCCAGTTCATGCTTTAAAAATGACCTTTGCCCTAAAGGCCAACTAGCCAAAGGCAGACCAGCAATGAGCCGGCCACACAAAGCTGCAGTTCCCAAACGTGGCCGGTCCCAAGGCTGAGTGATGGCCAGGGCTAAGGCCAAGTTTTTAACTGACGATTTCTTTTTAAACTACTGCTATTTCCCGCTTGGGAAAAACAAAACAACAAAACCAAACAGAATAAAAACCTGTATTTCAGATTTAGCTACAACGGTCATAGAAGGCTGGACTGAGGCTGGTTTACAGTCCACGAAAATCATCTCTCTTTATAAATCCCGAACACTTATAAACATCTTTGCTCACGCTGGAATGTCATTTTCTAGTATTTTGGCCATTTCACCATGACTCTTTTGTGAATATGAAGCCATTTCACAGTTCTTGGAATTTGTTTGAGAGAGATTCCCAAACAGAGCGTCCTGGGAGGTGGGCGTGGCCAACAGAGAGAACAGAGAATTCCACTTGGCCTCAGGATGAGTGTTCTCCAGGGTTCTTTAATGTCTCCCTCACACCTGAGGCGGCCCTATCTCGGGACCAGCAAAAGCACTGCAGGGAAAGATGCAGTAATCCTAGTATGTTAATGTTAAGATTAAAAAATAACCATAAAGTTAGAATGCATTTATTTGCCAAGGAATGGAAGAGCAAGTGGGAGGGGAAACTTCAGATGTCAGCTTTCTTGGTGGCCACATCGGGGCCACAGTGCCCCAGCCAGGAAATGCAATAGTGACACCTTAGCAATGCCTTTTCATCTTAGCAATTACCCACCAAAGGGGTAAGTAGGCAATCGGGTAAGTGGAG
Organism: Chlorocebus sabaeus; assembly: GCF_047675955.1. Lineage (NCBI taxonomy): Eukaryota > Metazoa > Chordata > Mammalia > Primates > Cercopithecidae > Chlorocebus > Chlorocebus sabaeus. Next base: position 6,874,125 of record NC_132917.1, on the reverse strand, counting down.
GGGCAGATCTCTCCAGCAGCCCTTTTAAAGTACGGACAATGAAAACGTGAGGCAGGATGACTAAGAAGCCGAGCTTTTGGGAGGAACACTGGAACCCGCGGCACTCGCAGACACCTCACATTCCGGATTCCTCACACCACCTCAGATCACTGCCTGTGCCATTGCAGGTCCCTTCTCCATCGCCCCGGCCCCACAGTGCTCGGCCTCCTCCCGCATCTCCAATGGCTCCTCCTCTGCTCCTTCCTCCCTCAGCCCTGCTGTCCTCGCTCCTCACTTCCCTGTCTCAGTGCCCTCTGAGATTAGGATCCTCTCTCCCCGGCACACACTACCAACTCCAGCCACTCTTTCACTGTGTCCCCCTCAGCTTGGCCAAACGATCTCTCAATTCTTGATCTGCACGCGTCAGCTCCCCAGCAGGGCTATCTAGAGAAGCATGCAGTCACCAGTGGCTCCTTCAGTCTGCGGCCAGGGCTTCGAGAGGGCTGGGAAAGCTTCAGATGACCGCTCTGCACCTCCGCCTCTCTAGAGGGCTTTCTGCTGCCTCTTGGTCTCTGCAGACTTCCAGTCCCTCCTCCATGTGGCATGCTCAGATGCTAGCTTTGACTCCCATTTCACAAAGGAAGGTCGGCAATCAGAAGAGAACTGCAGAGCCTCCTCCTCCGAGCACCGCCCATGCATGTAGCCATCATTTGGTCCATCCCCACTGGCAACTGTCCATGTTCCTCCTAAAGCCAGTAACTCCACTTGTCCACAAACCCATCTCTCTCGCCTACTCAAGAGGTGTTTTCAGCAACCCTCCATCCCACATAATCAATATTTCACTCTCTACTCAGTCACTCCCATCGGCATCTAAACATGCTGATAATGCTTCCAACTGAAAGACAATTCTCCTGAGCTTATTTACCCCACCAGATACCACCTCAAACTCTGCTCCCTTTTGCGCAAAGCTCAACTGAGTTGTCTACAATCCCTGTGTCCACTACCTCCCCTGCATTCTTCTCTCCAATCCAGCGTGTGTGGCCACAGCCACCGGACCACTGGCCCCAGCACTGACCTGAGCCTCCATTCTCAGTCCTCTCCATGCTCCTGGTTTCCCTGCTTCCTCCCTGGTTGTTCCCTCTTGTTCTCCTTTGCTGGCTTGTCCTCTTCTGCTCCTCATGAAGCTGGAATGCCCCAGGGCCCTGTCTGTACAACTCCTCTCTTCTTTCACTGGGGATCTCATCTGATCTTATTCCTTGAAATACCAACCAGAGGCCACAGACTCCCATCACATTTCCGGCACAGACCGCCCTCTTAAACGACCAGCTCTGGATAGGATCACCCACTCGGCATCTCCATGTGGATGGTTTATAATCTTCTCACACTCAGCAAGTTCAAAACTGAACTCTGAATCTCTTTTTTTAATTGAGACGGAGTCTCGCTTTTGTCACCCAGGCTGGAGTGCAATGACGTGATCTCAGCTCATTGCAACCTCCGTCTCCCAGGTTCAAGAAATTCTCCTGACTCAGCCTCCTGAGTAGCTGGAATTACAGGCATCTGCCACAACTCTCAGCTAATTTTTATATTTTTAGTAGAGACGGGATTTTGCCATGTTGGCCAGGCTGGTCTCGAACTCCTGACCTCAGGTGATCCACCCATCTTGGCCTCCCAAAGTGCTGGAATTACAAGCGTGAGCCACTGTGCCCAGCCTCTGAATCCCTTTTTGCACCCAAACCTTCTCTGGCTGCAACCTACTCCATCTCCACTGGTGACAATTCCATCTAGTTACTCAAACTAAAGTCCCTGGAATCGTTACAGACTTTCCCCTTTTCCTCATACTCACAAGCACTCTGGAAGGATGTGGTAAGGGCTTTCTCTTCAAACTGTATCCAGAATGTGGCCACTTTTCCCTGCTACTGCTGCTGCTATCCACCTTCTACAATGTCCTCTGAGATCATCTCCTGAACTCTACCCTTGTCCTCCACCCTCTCCAATATCCTCTGAGATGGTCTCCTGGACTCTACCCTTGTCCTCCACCCTCTCCAATATCCTCTGAGATGGTCTCCTGGACTCTACCCTTGTCCTCCACCCTCTCCAATATCCTCTGAGATGGTCTCCTGGACTCTAGCCTTGTCCTCCACCCTCTGCAACATCCTCTGAGATGGTCTCCTGGACTCTAGTCTTGTCCTCCACCCTCTGCAACATCCTCTGAGATGGTCTCCTGGACTCTAGCCTTGTCCTCCACCCTCTGCAACATCCTCTGAGATGGTCTCCTGGACTCTAGCCTTGTCTTCCACTCTCTCCAAAGTCCTCTGAGATGGTCTCCTGGACTCTAGCCTTGTCTGCTGCCATTTGCAATATCCTCCAAGATGGTCTCCTGGATTCTTCCCTCTCCTCCACCTTCTACAGTTTATTCTCAATGTAGAGGCCAGAGTAAGCTGATTAAAATGAATTAGACCCTGCTTCTCTGCTCAAAACCCTACACTGATTTCCCATCATGACCGCAGAATTCCCTAATAGCCTGCCATGGCAGGCACAGTCAGTCCTCCTATGTCCCGCTCAGTCCCAGCTCACGGCTCTGTGCTGCGTCCTTCCAGGCACGCTGGGCTGGGTGCTCCTCCAGCTCTGTCTGTGTGCTACAGCCACCAGTCCTTCTCTCTGCAGCGCTCTTGCCCAGATGCTAAGTGGCTAGTTCCTGCACCTCCTTAAAGTCCATATTCAATTTCTCCTTTAGAGACCTCCCTGACCACTCCACTTAAAACTGCAACCTGCCCCGTCCTACTAAACGGGACTAAATAGTTTACTTTTTCTTTTCTCTACAATATCTAGGGCTTGTTGCATAGCATATAATTTGCTTCTGCTACTGTCAAATGAAAATTATCTGTCTCTTCCTGCCTATCCCAACCCCCATCCTCCACCTGTACTCCCCACAAACACAGAATCTCCATGCGAGCAGGAACTGGTGCTGCCTCACTGTGTTCTGAGTTAGAGCTGTGCCTGGCACACGCGCGAGCCCAATCCACGTGTTCTCTAGTGAATCAGGGAGATCTAAAACAGGAGTCTCAAAAGATTGTTATAAGCAGCAAATGAACAAACCTGGAAATCTTTCCAAAGTAGAAATAACTACAATGGCATAAAATAATGTGTTGAACACTATCTTAAAACTCATTCCAGGGAAACCTACTAGAAAACTGCCTATACAGTGTGGCTTAAGAGGTATAGAAAAATCCACCCAGGCAGGCCGACCATCTTTTCCAGCAATGGCCTGAGATTCCACTAAGAAGAGATCAATGAAGGTTGGCAAGCCTTCATTCTCCAAATTCAAAGTTACCTCTGAGAAGTCCAGAGGGGAGGAGAGGCAATGTCTTCCAGCCAGGTCCTGATGTCCTACTGTGCTTATGCACACTCAGACAGCTCTGCCCTCAGGTCAGGCGCCCATAGGGAGAAGCGGGAGAAGGTCTCCGGCACCAGGGCTCCCTGCAGAGCTGGGGGATGCTGGGGGCATGTCAGAGTCAGCAGAGTGCTGGATGCCTAGGAAACAAGAGAAGAACACAGGCAGTTAGAGCAGCAGGGAGGAGAAGAGCAGGGTACAAAGCCTTTCTTCAAGCCCAGAGGAAAGGCTACTGACATTAGAAATCTTATCCAGCCAGACAGTTGTGAAGCATAATAGAACACCGGAGAAAAAACTGAGGTTTACTATGTTTAAAAAAATCCACCAAGAAGTTAATGAATAAACCCATCAACACAGAAAATTCTGAGATAACAAACTGTCCCCTCAATCTTCATTCTGTCCCCTCCTTTTCAATCACAGCCATTCAGCTTTGCCCAGTGAGTCTCTTATAGAGAGAGGTGCAAATCCACAGAAAAGCTTGCTTTTCAGGGCAACCATGAAAAAAAGAACTCAAAAGAATATAATAAAATAAAAATAGAATTAAAAGAGGATAAAATAAACTAATGAAAAAGAAGGCAAAATGGAAGAACAGAAGAACACAAATGACATTAAGATCCATGGAAAACAAATAGTACAATGGCAGACATAAATTCAATGTTATCAGTAATTACACTAAATGGTTTAAACACTCCATTCAAATGGCAGGAATTGTTTGAATGAGTAACACTATATGTTATTACAAGAAACATAATTTAGAATAGCACCAGAAAGAATACTTAGAAACAAATTTAACAAAAGATGTGTAAGATCTGTCTATTAATAACTACCAAAACATCATTAAAAGAAATTAAGCCCTAAAAAAGTAGATATCCCATGCTCATGGATGGAAGACAATATTGCTAAGATAGCAACACTTTCCAAACTAATATATTAACAGATTGATTAAAAACCACAGAATGGTGTACTTTAAAATGATGACTTTTATGCTGTTCGAATTCTATTTTAATAAAACTACTATTTAAGAAGAAAGAAAGACGCCTGGCGCAGTGGCTCACACCTGTAATCCCAGCACTTTGGGAGGCCGAGGCAGGTGGATCACGAGGTAAGGAGTTTGAGACCAGCCTGGCCAACATGGTGAAACCCTATCTCTACCAAAAACACAAAAATTAGCTGGGCATGGTGGCAGGCACCTGTAATCCCAGCTACATGGGAGGCTGAGGCAGGAGAATCGCTTGAACCCAGGAGGCAGAGGTCACAATGAGCCAAGACTGCGCTATTGCACTCCAGCCTGGGCAACAAGAGTGAAACTCCATCAAAAAAAAAAAAAAGAAAAGAAAGGGCAGGGGAGGGGAGTGGAGGGGAGGGGAGAGGGCAGGAGAGAGGAGAGGGGAGGGGGGAGGAGGGAGGAGAGGGGAGGGGGAGGGGAAAGTAAGGGGGAGGGAGAGGGGAGGAGAGGGGAGGGGAGGGGGAAAGGAGAAGGGGGAGGGGGAGGGGAGGGGGAAAGGAGAAGGAGGGGAGGGGGAAGAGGAGGAGAGGAGAGGAGAGGAGAGGAGAGGAGAGGAGAGGAGAGGAGAGGAGAGGAGAGGAGAGGAAAGAAACATGTCAAGTGGAAAAAAATGTAAAAGACGAAGGCAAGATTACTTCAGGTTTTCCCAAATGTTCTCTTTCTCAGTATAGCTTTTGTTCATCAAGACTGCAACACTATATGTAAACCCTGCTTAACTTTAGGCATTTCTGTTCAGGAAGCAAAGAACAAATTCAACTGCGTCTCTCTCTCTCCCCCTCTGCCTCTGCAGGGCCATCCTAGTTTTCTCAAAGCAGAGAATCAGAGGAGCAGGGCTTCCATCTGACCAGAAGACACAGCCTGGTGGACAGGCCCACGTATCTTTTTGGTAGATATTCCCTTGTTACTGCTCCTTTACTAAAATAGCAAGCATTGCCCACATGCAGTCTGAGGATGCTAATTTTTTGCAGCACTCAGGACGAGGCTGCTCAAGCTAAAGTCTTTAATGCTAATATCTCCGCCAGCTGAGAGCCCTGACCCAGCCTCCAAACATCACCGGCGGTGCACAGAGCAAGCCTCTCACCTCCAGAAAGCTGTTCCTCCTCAGTCCTGAGTAGCATCTAGATACCCATTCCAGAAAACGGTATCCACTTTCTTGCAAATCTATTCTCTGCCTTTACTTGGCAATAAATTCTGAGCCTTCAAATAAAAGACAATATAGTGTCTTTTACTACAGCTTCTGCCATTTTTCCCAGGTAAGAGAGCTTATAAACAGAATTATAACCTCCAGCAGGAAGAAAAGCTCTCTGCTCAGCTAGTGCCCTGGCAAATGAAGCCTTTCCCAGCTGCGTTATAAAAAGATTTATAAAGAGAGCCTGGCCACAGAGCTCTCTGCCCAGAGGGGTGTGCTGGGAGCCCAGTGTGGCTCCTGGGCTGTTGGCAGGTTGCAAAGCCTCCTGCCCCCAACTGGACAGTGGCCCACGGTCACATAGCTAACTGGCATCCACATTTTCTCAGCACCAGCAAACAGGCGCTAATGAAGTGCCATGCATTTCACTTGGTTGTCTGTCATCCATATTTTGAACATACAGCCTCCAGGCAAGCTGCATGTGTGCCCAGGTATCAAGAATTGTTCTTCATACTACTCTGGCTACAAAGCCACACGGGCATTAAGTGGTCAGTCCCTCAATACTCAGGAAGCCCTCATATTTTTAGTACCAGGTTTTACAGAACACCAGGAATGCATGTATCGGGTTTTAGCAGAAACATCTGTAGTAAATGTTCATGCACTCCTCAGCCTTTTCTTGCACCTCGACCATGTGCTGAGACAGCAGGTAGGCGTGATAACAAGGTGAATAAGATGTGGTTTCTGCTCTCAAGGAGCTCAGACTATGCAGGAATCTGTAAGACCACACCTGGCCCTCAGTCACACACTCACACACATACACACACACACACACACTACCGTGTGTCATTGAAAAAACTCTGATATACTGAAGGACAGGATGAGGCTTCTCATTTCCTAACAGTGTGCTTCTCTGGTAATTTCAATACAATTAATTAATTTATACCTTTCTGGGAACACAGATGCTACTTCAGATTTTGAACAAAAGACTCAAGGGTTCAGAATAACCTGAGAAAGTCAACCTGATGCAAAAATATATATTAAAGAAATTATTTTATTCATTTATTTCTTTCACCAAGTGTGTGTATATCAATATAGAAAAGGATCCTGTTGGTGATTTTTAAAGATTATATAAGATGACTCCTTATTAAATAAAGGCACCAAAATAGCAGCAGCTGAAATCACTACAATAAAAAGGCTTATGAGAAAAAAAGTCAGCGACAACCACTCAAAACCTTTAGAACTTTGCAGTCTGAGTACTTCTCTATATGCATACACACATGCATCTAAAGACGCATGTATGTGTATACATGTGTATATATGCATCTATGTATGTGTGGGGGGGTGTGTGTATACACATGCCATCAGCTAGTGATAAGAGCTACAATAAAACACAACCAGGTAAAGAAAGGATGTGCTATTTTCTTACTCTTTAAGGCCTCTCTGAAGACGTGAGATCTCAAGTGAGTCCTGGATGAAATGAGCAAGCAGGGCATGCGAATGTACAGAGGAAGAACATGCTCCACAACCATGCTCACTGCTCCTCACAAGCACTGACAGTGAAGCGCTCCCTGCCTTCACTGTTCCCGTAGGCCGAGCCGCCCGAGTTCCTAACGGAACTGTTCCCTTAGGTGGCTCGGCCTAAAGGAATAGTGAAAGCAGTGAGAAGCAGAAACCCGACAGATTCTGAAGGTACCTCCCAAAGATGTGATGGGAGAAAGGAAGGGTGGCAGGGAAGGAGGGAGGGAAAGAAAGAAGTCAAAGACGCTTCCAGACTTTTGTCCTGAACGGTCATGTGAGCAGCCCTGTCCATGACACGGGTGTCCCTCAGAAGCCCTAGGGTAGGTGTGCAGATTGCCGTGCCCACGACAAGCACGGGCTCTTGGGGGTGGTCTGGTGACACAAAGTGAGAGGCCATCCTATCTACATGCTGTTAACATTAACACTGGGGGATAAATGAGCTCACCTGGGCAGGGATGTAGAAGGGAAAGACAGCAAAAGAGGTCTGAGGATGGAGCCGTGGGGCCCTCGGATGTCCAAACAAAGAGACACAGTTCAGGAATGAAGAGTAACCAATGAGGGAGGAGGAACGGGGAGCTGCAAAGGGAGCTGCAGGGAGAGCTGCATGGAGAGGGTGGTGACCTCAGAACAGGATGCTGGATGTCCAGATTTTAGAAGAACTGGGTGTTACTGAAGGAATGGGTAGTTAAGGTAAGACAAAGAGGATGACTAAAAGGAGGAGGCCAAAGAAGAAAGTGAGGGATCCAGTTTTGAAATGGCCTGCTATGCAGATGTTGAAATGGCTAAAGTAGTAACAGGAAGGAAGATGAAGACAGTGAATTCGTTGCTAAACTCATCTATGAATGCGGAGGAGGACAAAAGGAGGGGGCATCTGTAGAAGGTTCAAAGAAGAAGGAAGAGGGACATTAAAGCCTGATGGCACATGTCTCAAGGGAGCACGGGAAGTTTTAGGGAAGAAGAAGGCGCAATGGCCTGGAAGCGGCAATGAGAAGCACAGACAGCGCCCACTCCACCCTGATCATGTGGTTTTTTTCTTTTTTTTTGAGTGATGACCATGTGACAGTCACTGAACTTGGCTGTGATATGCACAATATTGGCAAAAGTACAGCTACTGCAAAAGAGCTGCATCTTACAGAAGAGGAAACAGGTTAAAATATTTGCCCAGGTCAGATAGCTGTCAGTGGCAACCCACGTCCAGATGCAGAGCTCTGCTCTTACCCAGGACTCCACAAAGTCTTCTATGCAGATATCTTTAAATACTTCTAAGTAGTGTCTCAGAACAATAGAAGAAAGATGGGTTATTCACTAAGCAGTTTTCAGACAAATAGCTATAGGTGGGGAAAAAATAGGCTGGGAAAAAAAGATTAGGCTGGTTTCCTAACAATGCTAGAAGTAAAACTACAATTTTACCTGAGGAAAAAAATAACTAAAATATGTATAACCCAGCAGGGAGAAAGGCCTTTAAAGCAAACCTCAAAAATAAGGAAGTGGTAAAGTTCTAACTACATAAAAATTGTATTTCTACTTGGAAAAAAATAACATAAGACAAGACAAGTAAAAAGTAAATAACAAAACTGGGAATAATTACTCTCATTACATGTAATGAAGAATTAATACTTTTAATTTATACAGAAAAATATCAATAGAAAACACTGCAATAGAAAAGCAGGTAAAGAATGTGAACAGGTTCACAGAAAGAGAAATACTAGTAGCTGATAAACATTTGAAAAGCTGTTTTCAGCTCCCACTGAAACTTACTCCTAATTAAAGACATGAAGTAAAAAGATACCATATTTAACTTGTCAGATCAGCAATGAAGAAAAACCTCGATACTGTTGAATAAAAACCCAACACTGTGGAATGTGGAGAAAGAGGAACTCTCATTCATTTTTTAGCAGTACAACAATAGATGTCATTTTGGAAAATGACTTAGGAACAGATGAAAATATAAAACACACATAACTCTGACCCACATGTGCTGTCCTAAGTATTTACTCTAGTGATACATTGGCCAAAAAAAAAAAAAAAAAAAAAAAAAAAATCATGTGTACGTTAAAACAAAATGAAACAAAAAACAAAAATCCCTGGAAGCAATCTTCACAACAGCAAAAACGGAAAATCTACTTACATATACAACTTATTTTACATCAACAGAAGAAAAGCTGAATAAATAATGCAGCTATATGAGTGAAGAATAAGTTGAACCTTAGTTAATATTTCATGTTTTGGCATGAAAAGATGTCTAAGATATATCAGCAAACAAAAAGTCGCAGTACAAAAATATTTATACGCTATGATCCCATTTGTGAACACACATTTAAGTTCTATACTCACAATAATTTTTCTAGAAGAATTAAAATTTGAAAAAAAAACCTGTGGATAACTGCTTTAGAATAAAGGGAATTTTATTCTCCTTTTTTTTTTCCTTTCAGAGTTGTTTTTTACTCTCTGCATTCATAACTTTAAATTTTTAGAGGCTAAAGACTTTCGATACAGTACCCATGAGATACTATACACTGAGAGAAAACAGTTATTTTTATTTTGCCTCACCAAGGATTGTATCTCATAAGTATAACATATTGCAAGCTCTAAATTAAAATCCCACAAAAAGACAGCGTTTCTTTGCACTGAAGCAAATCCTTAGAGTAGGGTCTGCTCTGAAATCCACATAGAAATCCAAGTCAGTGGAGGCTCTTCCTTCTCCATATCCTTTCTCCCTCTTCTCCATAATGAAGGAACATTTAGACTCTGTGCCCACCAGTTATCACAGCAAAATACTGCTCAAGAGAGACCCTCCCACTTACCTACAATTCCTCACACACATGTACACAAAGGGGTTCCAAAGGAATCCCTCCAGTCTTTCAATTTCCAAGTCTAGGATTGTTTTCTTAGCCGTTGCTGAACTGGCAAGTTAATATTTCAAAAAGCAGTATAGCTCTGTGCAGTTAAGCTTATGCAGCCACTATAAGTGGAGGTTTTCACATGTGTGGTTTGTTTGACTTTACTATGAATAGAGGTCTTGTCCCGCTTCGATAAAGCACCTCTCTGTTTGCATGCATCGTATACTAATAGTCTGTACACTGGGAAACACAGGGATCCCTTTAGAGTTGCCCTGCAGTGAGTTATTTTGCACTTGTCTTCTCTAGGGTAAAATAAAATACACTCTTCAGCAGTGGAGACATTGTCAAATTATAGCTATGGAACAAACTCGTTGCTTCATCGGTTACCAATTAATTGAGTATTGTTTAAAATTCTCTTATTGTGATAAAAAGCCTTTGGCTAATTCTGTCACCATTCCTCATTCTAAGATATCACTCATAAAAATGAAGCTGAGTCTTAGGCTTAAACTGCTCACAAAGAACCAATTGATTTACCCGACCGGATACCAAATTAGGCACAAAATGAGAAGCTTGTTATAGTAGAGGCACTACCACAGGAAAAAATAGTTTATTTAGAATGGTGAGATAAAACACATACCAATTTTAAAGACCTTAGAAAGCAATTCCTTTGGCTATGTAACTTTGTAAAGGAATAAGGTAACCTAATATACTAAGGGAAAAAAAAATCTCCAAATAGCACAACACAGTATTTTCTATTTTAAAAGTGTGTATAATTGTGAGTGGTCTAAATATACCAGTTAAAAGGTACAGATATTCAGGGTGGCTAAAATAGCAAGCGTCAACTACATGTTGTGTTGTCCACAGGAAACCCACTTCAAACAGGAAGATTCATGTTAAAAGTAAAGGGATGGAAAAAGATATACCATGCTAACACTAATCAAAAGAAAACTGGACTAGCTATGTTAATTTCAGATAAAGCAGAATTCAAAGCAAGAAAAAAATCATCACAACAAAGAGGGCCATCACAAAATAATAAAGGATCAATTTTCCAAGACAAAACAATGCTAAACACGTAATACCCTGCAACAGAGCATCAAAATACATATGGCAAAACTGACAGAACTACAGGGAGAAACAGACAAATCCACCACTAAAAGCTGTAGACTTTAACACCCCTTTATCAGAAATGGACAAATTCAGCAGGCAGAAAATCAATAAGAACACAGTTGAACTGAAGAGCACTAACAATCAACTTGATCTACTTGATAAAGAATATTCCATCCAACAACAGTAGAATACACATTCCTTTAGTTCAAAGGGAAGAGTCCAGGCCACAAACCACACCTTAAATGTAAAAACAAAGAAAAAAACAAAAATCATACAAAGTATGCCCTCATTTTACAATGGAATTAAACTAGAAATTAGTAAGAGAAAGAGAGATGGAAAAATCTCTAAATATCTGGAGATTAAACAGCACACTTCTAGATAACACAAGAGTCACTGGCATTTTCACCATAAATTTAAAACAAAACCACCACCAAAACGGAAAATTAGAGAAAAAATGGAAATACGGCATTATTTCATCTAGGCTATCTTTACCTGAAACCTAGGGAAAAAAACTGCATGGGTCAAATACTTCCATTTTTGTGGACCAGAGGGCAGTCTTTTATTAAGCCAATTAAGCTCTCACAGTGGACTCTGAATACTGTCAGCAGGCCTGTCCCTCCCCATTCCCAAAACCCAGCTTCCCACCTATGGAATTCCAAGGGTAATTTGTGGATCTGCGTTTTGGATAGGCCTTCAAGGTTTTCCTTTGAAGTTTCATGGGCATGATTTCTTTAATCCTCAGAAGATTCCCACAAAATAAGTAACCCTGGTACTATTCTCATTTTAGAGATGAATAAAACAGGAACATTTACAGAGAAGTCACAGGTCTTTTCACAAATCCAGTGGGGCCTGAAGTCTTGAGCAGGATCCTGTCTCTGTCCCCACAGTCTTGCCTTCTCTGCTCAAGCACTGACCACAACCGCTACACTAGGAGATGCTTCTGGACTCTGCCGGGCACGCTGTCCCAGTTCTGACATGAACAGTACTCTCAGCCAGACCTGCAGGTGTACGGTATCAGGTCAGCCTGGGAGGGCAGCCCTTTAGGAGCAACGTGCGTGCCTGCATAGCTTTGTCCAGTTTATTAATAATAGGAGGGTTTCTTCCTTGTTTCACTTCAACCCCACGGCAGCGAAATGTCCACTTATGATATAACGTGGATGTATTGGTTGAAATATATATAGTTAGCCAGGCGCAGTGGCTCAAGCCTGTAATCCGAGCACTTTGGGAGGCCGGGGTGGGAGGACTGCTTGAGCTCAAGAATTCGAGACCAGCCTGGGCAACCCGGCAAATCCCCACCTCTACAAAAAAATATAAAAATGTGCTGGGTGTGCTGGCACACACCTGTGCTCCCAGCTACTCAGGACAAGGTGGGAGGATTGCTTGAGCCCCAGAGATCAAAGCTGTAGTGAGCCGAGATTTTACCACTGCACTCCAGCCAAAGTGACAGAGCAAGATCCTGTCTCAAAAAAAAAAAATTATACATATATATACACATGTATGTGTGTGTGTGTGTGTCTATAGACACATACACATAGATATGTGTGTGTGTGTGGTGGGCATGTGTCTGTATACATATATTTTTGGTATATGAAGTAATAAAATTTGTGTGGACTGAGCGAGTGACTGAATTTACAACTAATTTTTTACAAAACTAAAATAATTTACTTCACTAAAAATGAAATATAACCATAATTGAAAAATAAAAAATAGAAAAAATGCCACAATCCTTAAGAGTTCTGATTCCTCTCTCTCCTCAGCCCATTTTTCAAGTTTGTACATCAAACTGTACTATTCTGCCTCACCATTGCTTTCACTTAATAATATAAACATTTCTCATGCCCACTATCTCCAAAAATCTTATCTAATTAGAGCATGATATTTACTTAACTATATTTAGATGTTTTCCATTTGGGGCTATTATTCTTTAAAAAACACGAAGAAATACATTTGCGCATCAAGCATTTATTTTTCTCCACATTTAGTATCATTTCTTGGAGCTGGATTCCCCAAAGTGCAACTGTGCAAAGTAATCACACCATTGCAAATAAAAATAATGTGTCCTTCCTTAAGCCATCCTTTCACTAGTTTAGGTCTAGAAATTCATTCTTTCTGCCGAGCCAACATGATTTATATTTATTTCCTTCCTACACCAGGGCCCACTTCATCACATTAGGAAATGCACTTTAGCTACTTTCTCTTAGAAAAAAAATTTTTTTTTTTAATAACAGTTCCATGCTTAACAAGAAAAACTTTATCCTATCTCCAAAGCTATTTATTATCACATAATGGTAGTCATAGAATTAAAAAAAAAAAAAATAACAGTTTCGTGCTTAACAAGAAAAACTTTATCCTATCTCCAAAGCTATTTATTATCACATAATGGTAGTTATATTTTAAATAAACTGATTTCTACATAAACAGTAGGTGTGGATAACATATAAGTCAATACCAGGAAATATTCAAATATAATTCAAAGTCTTCCAAACTACAATTGTATAAGCTTCACAATAATTATTTTTATTAGCACCTCAGCTAAGGGTTTTTGCCATTTGAGGTCAGTTTATAGACATGCGTGGTTTTGAAAACCACCATATTGTGGTGTTTCAGTAAAAAGAAAACACAAACCTTCAGGCAGGATCCCAATGTTCCTTATTTAAAATAAAAATATATATATCTATAGACAGAGAGAGAGAGAGTTCAGTGAAAAGTTCCCGAGTGAAGTTCAGCATACCACATCCTGCGCTGGCAATTCAAAATGAGTAACACCCACGGCTTAGCTCCAGGAGCCCAGCTCACTGTACATTCACCCTATGGAAGCACAACGAATAAATGTCAAACTGTGAGTCTCAACTCCACTGTCAAGGAGAGTTGGGAAGAGACAAAATATGGTGGCGAGGGCGGTATTTAACTCAGGGGCACGTGACTTCCACAGGTCTCATCTCTCTTTAGCCAAAAACTGAAAAGTACCCTCACATCAGGTTAAATACAATTTCTGTGTAACTATGCATGGAGTTTCAATCAAGTCAATAACAGTTAAATTTTGTTGATATGTTATACGTGTTAACACCAATTCTGGTTTTTTTTTTTAAAAACACTCTAGAGCTAATACTTGTTTCCAATTTTTTAAAATATTTCATTTGGCAAAGCTCATAGGCCCTCGGCACCAAGTCTGCTGTGTCTAGGGAGCAAATGGATGCTGACTTCATTCCATGTCACCCCCAAAATGCCAGAGCTGCTCAGGGAACTGAAGAGGCCTGAAGGGGGCACACAGAACCCCCAGAAGTGGCAGGAAGAAGATGGGCCAGTTTCTGACCATCACCGAAGGCAGGGTGCCACAGCAGGAGCCACTGGGGATGCAGGAAAAAGCAGGTGAGGAGGAAGTTCACAGGGAAGCCCTTGACCATAGAGGGTGTCAGGTGATATGAGGCCTTGGAGTCAACCACGGAGAAAAGGTCACCAAAAGCCACAGGTTTCCAAGATGTGGAAAAAAATCTGGGGCAACTCTGAAGGCAAGGGCTCAAATGAGGAATGTGCAGTCGCCAGAAAGGAAGGGAGGAGCACAGAGGCCAGAGCATGCAGGCGGCCAGTGAAGGAGAGCAGTAGCTGGGCTCGGAGCTGGTGGCTTGGGGGCGTGTCTGGTATTCTAGACGTGCGTACTTGGTCTGTGGTGCAGATGTAGGATGTGCAGAGAAGAGACAGGTATGGGAGAGGTTTCTCTCAACCAGTCTTCACTGGGAATCAAACATATGTGCAAGATCCATTGGGTGCCGTCTCCCCTGACAGCTGAAGGCCAAAGAATGCCACAGGCAAACACACAGGCAGGTGGTGGACCCAGAGGAGAAATGAAGGGGGCCCGCGGCAATGAACTTGATGCAAAGATGATGGACATCAGAGTAGATTTTGACAGTAGAGTGTTTTAAGGAAAAATATTAAATTCATCGAACCCAAACCCTCCATTTTGCACATTTTTTTTTAAAAGACCCAAACATGTTGGAATCTGAATTGAGACTGAACAGAGTTGAGCTGGTTGAAGAGCTGAGTCTGAATAATACAGGCTATAGAGACGGACATGCCCCAATTGGACAAGTGGGACAAGAGTCTGAACCATCCACAAGTAACCTCAAGGCGTGTACGACGTGCCTAGTGACAGTGAAATGGTACAAACCAGGCCCCCAGAAGCAGGCAAGGGACCCTGTCCATGCTGGGATCCCAGAATCCAGGGCAGGTAAGCACTCTAGAAGAGCTGGTCAAAAGGCTGGTAACCTGGGAAGAAGCACAGTTCTCCAAGGCCTCCAGATCAGAAATTCAGTCTGATGTAAGCCACACACATCATTGTAAATTTTCTGATAGCCACATTTTATTAAAAAGCATGGGAAATTAGTTTTAGTAATATATTTTATTTAACCCAACATAGCCAAAATATAATCATCTCAACATATAATCCATATAACAATTATGAGTGGGTACTTTACATTCTGTTTTTCACACCCCAAACCCACTGGACAGCACAGCTCAACTGGGACTGGCCAGAGTTTATGCGTTCTGGGGCCCCACAGGGCCAGTGGCTACCACAGAGGACAGCCTGGCTCCAGGTCCTCGCTTCACCTCCGCCTATCTGCATTCTGTTTTCCCTGCTACACAAGGAAGAAGTCCTGCCTGCCTCCAGAAAGCAGCCCTTATCTGCCAGGCTAGCAGGACCCAGCTCAAGGCCCTGATCAGTCGCCTAGGCAGGCACAGTCATGCTGGTCCTCCCGAGGAAAGGCTGGATCCACTGCACATGGCCAGGGACAGGAAAAAAAACAAGGTCACTGTCAAGGAAGCAGAGCTGTAGGCCAAAGGGAGAGAGTCCTAGGAGTGATTAAAGTATTAACAGATAAGAAATGCTTCCCTCGGCCAATCAGCAGGCAGAAATTGTGCATTCCTTTCAGGAGGAGCTGCAAACACGTCCTTCTGAGTCTTACTCAGGTTTTCACAGTTGACAGCACAGTACCTGGCCAAGAGGGAAGGCTACACAAATATTTATTCAGCATGCGAAAAACCCTGCACCTAAAATCCTGTGCTATTTCACAAACAGAAGTGAGGAGCAGGCAACCTGACGGGACCAATAGGGCTTCCGACGTGTTCTGTTTGTTTTTACTAAAGTGAAACTGGACCCAATAAAATTCCTCAAGTTTAAGAGATGAATCCCTGCCATGTGGACTCCAGAACAGTAAACTCTCCCTTGTTTCAGAAAGGGCACCCAGCTCCGCCCCATCCCTTCCTCTCTGCAAGTCCTCACCTTCACTATACAGTCCTCCATGTGTCATTGAATCCCTGGTACCAAGTAGTTTTTGCCAAATGATGGATAAAAGAACAAAAGTAAATAAATAACAACAACAATAGGAATAAAGAGTAAGACAGTCATGAATATTATAGTGAATGGGTGTGGTTGTTTCTGGACTCAAAAGTCTTTGAAGGGAAAAGATGCAAATTCAGCTCAACAAATATTTATTGAGCGCCTCCTATGAGACGACTGTGTGCCGGGTGCTAGAGGGGTACAAAGACAACCAGGACAGGACTGGGATTCCTGGCCCACAATGCACCCACACCGAACCTACTGATGGAACGCACAGGTGTGCGTAGCACCACACCTGCAGCCTTGAAGCTGCATGCACATGGCTCTGGGCCTAATCCATATGGGCTCCTGCTTTGCCAGGAAGAGCAGGTAAGAGAGGGAAAGGCAGTTTATCAAGGCCTAGCACGGCCAACCCCTGCATGAGGCAGTTCTCTCGCATGTGTTATCCTGTCCATTCCTCCAGGACCTTCTCCCAGGCAGACCCTCATTTTCTCGCCTTCTCGTTCTCCAGGAGCCAGTCACGTAGCCCAGCTCTGGCACTGGGCCCTGAATAGAGTCAGCTACCAAACTTTTGGAAAAGCTTGTCGCTTCCTGACAAAAATGGACAGATGCAGCTGATACCAAATCCCCCACCTCTCTCACCGCCTAAAACACAGATGTGCCACAGCTGTGGCCAGCCCTTTTGCATCACGGAGCAAAGGAAAACATGCTGAGGATGGCAGAGCAGAAAGAAGAGAGAACCTGGGCTCTCAGTAACACCCCAAGCCGCTGCACCAGCGCCTGGAAGCAAGCACCTACCTTCAGTGCCTTGCTATCAAGGAAACAGAAAGCTGTTTAAGTCCTTGTTAGTAAGTGCTATGCTGCTGGCCAAACATATGCTAACATATCCAAACACAAACACCACACCTGATACTGATACATATATACGTGCTGTGTGTATCGATGCATGTGTATGTGTGTGTTTATGTGTGTGTGTGCACACGTGTGTGTGTGTTGAATCATGTCTCCCCCAAAGGATATATTGAACTCCTAACCCCTGATGCTTATGAATGTGACCTTATTAGGGTGTTTGCAGATGCAATCAAGCGAAGATGAGATCAACAGGGTTGGCCCTAATCCAACATGACTGATGTCCTTGTGAGAAGAGACGCACTCCCAGCGCAGAGACAGAGAGAGAAGACAGCCACATGAAGATGCAGGCAGATATTAGAGAGAATCATCTACCTGTATTCTGGGCCTTGAACCTGCCCTTTACCTGCGGCTTGCCCACATCGGATCCTGAGGTTCCTGCCTGCTTCTGTCGTTGGATAAATGGGAAATCTCATTCTCATATCTGGCCATTTTCACCCCTACACATGATAACGAGGGAAGTAAAGAGAGCAACTGGGGAGGGAGGAGGAGGACAGAAGCTGAAACACAGCTGGTTTCTTAGGGTCTCACGATGGACTAAAGAGATGTTTTTTTTCTTTTTCCTAATACACCTGGTCCTATCCACCACTCTGCCGGCCACCAACGACCAGACTGGCTCAGTTTTCAGGGCCTTGGCTAGTGCTTCACTGAGACAAAAAGAAGAAAGACCTGCGACCTGTGAGTGAGATCTGTGGCACAGAGCCAGCCCCATCCCGTCCACACTAGGGATTACAATCCTCTTACTTCTGCCAAGTGATTAGAAGGAAATGCACGTGTTTCAGTCAAGAGAGTTCAGATCTAAGGTGCCAACTCAGAAAGTGTCCTGGAAGCATTTTGGATGCCACTGCCCTAGACTACGTCACTCCAGTGCATACGCTACCAAGATTCGCCGCGTGGCAATCGGGGTCACCCGAAAACTCACAGAAGGACCCGGGTGCTTCCTGACATTCTCCATCCATCAAAGAGTCAGCCCCAAGGTCTCTGCAAGCCCGCACCCTTCCCAAAGCAAAGGCTCCCTCAGAGCACACAGCCTACCTTATGTCTGTGAGTGCACAACTGGCACCCTAGACCAAGGGCACATAAGTTACTGAGAAAACGGATTCCTCAGAGACAGAGAACACAGTGAACACGAAGGATGGCTCCTCACACACTTCATAGCACACTTAGCAGCTGGAGTTCTTCAACTCCGATACAGGAAGAACCACAGGAATCTCTGGCCCCGGGGCCTTACCTGGCAAGCTGTTCCAAGGCACTGGCGAAAGCTTCCCAGTGTTTCATGAGAGTCCCGCGCTCGGAGGGGAGACAGTGGCCCCTCCTCTGCTGCTCCTGAGGGTTCATCCAACAACGCTGTCTCCTCAGTATCCTCCAGAACAAACCCTGCCTGGCCTGGGTCTTTGCCCTGCTCTCTGACAGCTCAGAGCACCCCCTTCTCTACTCTCCCCAGCTCTCCAAACCCCACGTATGCTGACTCCCGTTTCCACAATCGCTTCCTCACCAGACGCCCAGGACATGCGCTCGGATGGGCACATTCTGGCGCTTCGTCCTAACCATTCTGCATTACACGTCTCCCTTTGCTGGATGAGGAACATCACGGGCAAAGGTCACATCACATGCTTCCTGTGCATCACAGAGTGCCTCGGGCCCCAGGGCCCCCCAGCAACATGGCCACGGAAGCCTCGCCAGCTATTACACTGGATCTCACTTACGTGGTGTCTACACAACCACGGTACCAGGATTCTCTCTCTGCATTCCGGGTCACCAGGCTACATTCTACCACCCTCACTCTTAAACCCAAGCAAAGATTCCCACCCGACTTCTCACAGCCTTGCGGTGTGTTGTTCTGTGACCTGACCTAAAGAGAGAATCTGATTTGCTCGGATCATGGTGGAGTACAGAATTTAAACTCGAATTCCATGTTTTCATTCATAATCTGTTCCAGGCTTCCCTCTTAAACCAGGTTTCTCTCTCGTATTCAATCACTTAACAAAAATCCATTCAGAAAGAGCACTATAGGCACTGAGAGAATGTAAAAGTGAGTAAGTTCCTACCTGTGCAGAGATTATAATTTAGGAGAAATAAGATGGTTACATAAATCACTAAAATTAGATTAGAGAGTTTTAAATGCAACTACAGGTTCTGGGAAAAAAAAAAAAAAAAAAAAAAACAGTTGCTATGGAAGCACCTGGTGGGGAAAACATTTGTGCCCGGGAAGAGAAAAGAGAGAATGTAGGCACCTGGGCATGCAGGACCTGGTCTGGACCCTGGGGCTTTAACTCCGCTCCCCTTCTGCTCCCTGTGGCTCCATCTTCTCATCTGCGCAATGCCAGTGTCAGAGGAGAGCATCTCCACAGCCACCCATGCGGGTAATTTTACAGCTGGAAGGAAAGGCAGCATTTGTGATGAGCCTTCAAGAACCATTAGGAAGCCAGCACATGTATGGTGGGAGAGCGTCCCAGGCACACGTCAGCAGCTGCTGAGATCAGCCCTGGAAAGACAGGCTGGAGCCAAGGCAGGAAGAGGCTTGAACACTCAACTGCGGGCTCACAGGTAACTTGGGCAATGAGGGTTGCTGGAGGTGTCTGAATAGAGAAGTGTTAACAGACACCGACAGGCTTAGCACACAAGCTGCCTGAGAAAGTTAAAAAAGGCGTGCGGTGATTCCAACTACGGTGCATTTCCATTTCAGTGAATGTTTGAACTTGAGGAGGAAGTCCCCTCATGCAGACATCTGAGTATTTCTGTGAAGGGGAACACTCCCTACCACCCAGGAGCCAAATGGGGACATGGGGAAGTGCTGCTGCCTCCCTGTCAGGCCCCCTTTTGTTCAGAGGATACGGACAGGCCTCACTGAAGAGGCTGTAGCAGGCGTCAGACAGGTGGTGCAGGCATCGGAGAGTTCACTCTCGAATGCTGGAAACTTGCAGAAGTGGGTGCAGACCAGTCAATCATGGAGGGTGCACAGAGGGGACTCCTGCAACCCACCACATCACCAGCCAGGTGGCACACCCTGGAGTCTGAGACACACTATGAAAAAGCGGGTCGGCCAGGCGCGGTGGCTCATGCCTGTAATCCTAGCACTTTGGGAGGCCGAGGTGGGCGGATCATGAGGTCAGGAGATCCACACCATCCTGGCTAACATGGTGAAACCCTGTCTCTACTAAAAATACAAAAAAAATTAGCCAGGCGTGGTGGTGACAGGCGCCTGTAGTCCCAGCTACTCAGGAGGCTGAGGCAGGAGAATGGCGTGAACCCGGGAGGCGGAGCTTGCAGGGAGCCAAGATCGCGCCACTGCACTCCAGCCTGGGCGACAGAGCGAGACTCCATCTCAAAAAAAAAAAAAAGAAAGAAAGAAAGAAAGAAAAAGAAAAAGAAGAAAAAGCGGGCAGGTCCCCTCTGCATGGCTCGCAGGAGGCAGTCGAGCTTGCTGCATTCGGCACTCCCCTGCCCTCCAGAGGACCTTCACACACCACACATCAACAATAAACATGCCCTGCTCCAAACAATTACCTGAAAGCCGTTCTTGGGAAACCTAAATAGTATTCCCAGGAACACAATGTTGTAAGAGATGTGCACAGTCCTAGGACAGATACAAAAGCCCGTTTAGTCAGTAAAAGACTCTGACAGCATCCACTTTCAGGACTTGGAACCCTTCCCTTTTGCTCCCACAGGCAGAAGCCCCCAGAGCCTGCACTGCCATATCCAGCACCTGCGCTGGGCTAATGTCGAGTTCAGAGGTTCCCAGTCGCTGGCCCCAGGCGACTAAGGGTCACTCGGAAGACATGGGAGCAAAGTGACTGACTGTAAAAACAATGGTCGCTATGGGTGGTTTCCCGGATCTTTCCCCGAACTCACTCTGCCACCAGGTAGAACTGGAGGAGGAAGAAAGGAAACGGAGGGAATACAGAGAAAGAGGCCCCAAAACAAAACAGTGAAAACGAAAATGCAGCGATGGGAGCTTCCAGGAGATGCCAGTAATGGAAGCGGCTGTGTCACACATGGAAATCTAGGTCCAAACAGCTCAGAGACCACCAGCCACCCTAAAAAGGCTAGTGGTAAGTCAGGCAGCTGGGGAGCTTGGCCCTGTGTGCTGGTCCTAAGTTCCCTGTCCACCCCAGGCTGTTTCTTGCAGTTCCCAGGCCCTGAATGTGACCTTGACCCTCTAATTTGCCTAGCTAACTCTGACCCGTCCCTCCCATACCAGACCAGCAGCATCACCCCAGCAAGCAGCCTCCCTGCCACCTGGGGCTGACCCAGGCATCCTCCTATGAGTCCCACTGCACTCTGCCCTGACCTCCCATGCTGCCCTGACACCACCGTTCAAACCATCTGCTAATGTTTGAGCTTCCCGCTCCCTAGACAACAGCCTCCTCAAGGTCATGGGATCTGTCCTTATCTGCAGGCCTCTGGGTTCAAAGCCAGGATTCAAAATTGACGAAGTGTGTGCGACCTTGGATAACATCCCCGCTCTCTGCTTCACTCTGCTCCTCTGTCACTTAGGGACAGCCACATATGCCTGTGCTATGGGGCTGTGTGAGAACTGCATCCACAATCCAAGCAAAACCCTGAACGTCAGGCAAATGCATAATGAATATTAACCACCACCTCCTCCACCTCGAGTGCCAAACACACCTGAGATGATAAAATACTGGTTGACACACTTCATGCCATCAAGGAGCTTGCTTTTATCTGGAACACTGCATCCAGCTTATAAGCCTGCTCCTTAGAGAAAGGCCATCTTCCAGTTCTACGGAACATCCAGGAAGTAAGCACCTTTAAATTCAGGTCTTGGGTTATGTGTGGAGTGGAGCAAGGTGAAGGCAATGAGGCACCCTCCTCAAAGCTTCATTTCTCACCATTTCACTCCGGAAAAAAAGCCACTCTTCTGAAAGTTAAAATATTTTCTCTTGGGAAATAAACAAACAGACCCTTACGTATGGTTGTACCTGGTGAGTCGTCCTGTAATATTTATTCTCCTGGAAAAAAAAATATGATCCAACAGTACATTTTTATTTCTGGATCTTGGAAAATATTTAGGCCAACACCTCAGTTTTATCCTCAAAACACTGGAGCCATCCAGGGAGGTTAAGACGCTGGCCCAGGGCCAGACAGCTGGGTCAGGAAATTGTAATAAGCTCTATTCTTCAGCCCCACTACCCAGCAGGTATGTGAGCAGTGGCTTCAATTTAATTTCTTCATCTAATTAAGAAAGGGTATTCATATGTTTCAGTAATGCAGAAACAACGGAGAAAAGAGGCTGGTCTTGGAAAAGATTACTTCTTAAAGAAAAGAAAGGCACCTTCAACTTCATTCTTGGATCTCAAAGTTAGAAAATTCCCCAGAGAAAATACGGAGAGTCCCTCTTCCTTAGAAGCATTCCATTCCATTCCCCGCCTCTGGGCTGCCTCTGAGATCCCACATCCTGGGAAGCCAGGGGTTCCTTGCTTGGCAGTTCCCTGGGAGAGTCGGAGGGCTCAGTACCATCCTGAGTGGTTCCAGACCACCCAACACGCAGGGCAGTGAGCACAGCTTCATGCACTATTGCAAGTGAGGTGTGGGGAAAAAAGGGACAGCAGACAGAACCAGAAAAGCTGATGCCAGGGCTGGACCAGCCACAGCTTATCATGTGGCCTGGGCTACCTGACCCCTTCTCTCCAAGCCACAAGGTTCCCATGGTTACAATGAGGGTTCTTAGGGCAGATGGGTGCTGACCCACCTGGTTCTATGACTGTCAGTCTCCAAGGGCAGGCTTCCTTTCCATTGCTATCCCCAGAGGGAAAGGCTTCTAGGAGGGAGACATGTGAACAAAAGTAGGCAGTGGGACCACATGGTGGACCACAGGGGAAAAAAATGTTCTCAGAGGCAGGCAACGTGGCTTGTAGCTCCCGGCCCTGCTGCTGCCTGCCAGAGTGGCACATCTACCCCTGAACCTCAGCAGCTTCAGCCAAACAGTGTGAGGTCCCTTCAAAGTCCCAAACCACACTGAATCCCCAGGAGACGTGACTTACTCTAGTAACAGTCTGGATACAGGGATTACCAGCTAGCAAGCTGAGGGCACTGGAATCTATTTATAAAATATATACATTTTACAATGCTCTTTGAGTTTCCCAAATCCTCATGGCACAGACGACCTGGGGGTGCCTGCATCGTGCAATTGAGTCTGCCCTTCATTAGTTCCTCTTCCAGAGTTCCTGACATTAGAATCAGGGCCTCTTTAAAAACACAAACTGCAAAAATCAAATTGCAATGGGTCTGGAAAATTTCCATCCCATTAAAATTGGGTTATTTGCACCCATTTTCTCATGAGGTCCTCAATCCATCCACAACCTTCGATGCCTGATGCAGGTGGAAGTCCACAGCCAGTGGGGGTCTGACTCTGAAGCCACAGTAGGCACACGGCACCATGCCTTCCCTTCCACTCAACACTGTGGCAATCACTCTGGAGCAGGGCTCAGATCACTCTCCTCCTCCAAAACTATCAATGGCTCCCACTGACACAGAGTCAAACCCAAAGTCTTGGCCTAGAATTCAAATATTTCACGATACATCCTCATTTGACCCCTCTAGTCACATTTCCTTTGCACGCTTTAAAAATAAAAACAAAAAATGTAAAAGGCACTAGAAAAGTGCAAAAAACGAGGTTCCCTAATCTCAGTACTGGAGAAGAGAATACAATCAAAAAGGCTGTTGTCTCCTTTGGAACCACTGGGTGAACCCCCTGGGAAAGTTCACGGTGTCCCTCCCCCTTCCTTTGCTGGAGCAGCTCCCTCTGGACAGAGGCCCTTCCTGCCACCTTGGACCTGCCCCACCTGCAAGCTTTGCCTCAGACCCCCCCTCCCTTGCAAAGCCACCCTGACTCCTAGGGACTCCCACAGCTCCACATGCGCCTACACCAACTTACTTTCTGCCTGGCATTCCATTACAAATGCATCTTAGGTGCCAGGATCAACTCTCAACCCCCAACCCCAGCCCCATTCACTGGGGCATGTCCTTCTTCCATCTTCCAGGCCCCACTACGGGAAGTGCTTTCTTCCCAGTCTCCCAGTGCAGGAGCCAGACCCCCTCTCACCGCAGGGCAGCAGGGATCCACTGGGAATAGTTTCTTGGGGCCTTGTCTCATTCCTCTGTTACCCCAGCCTGGACCCTGCAGGAGGCAGCGCAGGATATTTGTTCAAAGGATTTTAAAAATTATTATTAGCTAGAAAAAAGACCACGAACTTTGGAGTGGACATCCTGAGACCTGCCTACGAAGACCATTAGGGTAAAGAAGTCACCCCTTCACCCCAGAACCAGGAAGCCTCCAGGATGGCATAAGGGACCAAACAGCTGGGAGCCAAGCACAGTGCAGGCGGCTTGGGGGCGGCGGCAGGAGGCTGGGGTGGGTAAGACCCGCAGGGAACTCCGGGGCTTGGGCGGCGGCTCATTCCCCGGGAAAGGGCTCGCGGTGGGTACTGGGGGCAGTAGTGGCCGCGGACCCCGCGCGCAGGGGATGTGCGGGGCGTCCTCTTGGCCAGTTCCGACCTTCCCCGCCGGTGGCGGTGCCCCGGGCGCGTAGTCCTTTCCCAGACCTGCTCTTGGGACCGAGGCTCCAGCCCCAGGGTCTGCGGGCGGGGCCCCGAACCGTGAAAGCCCCGCCGCCAGATCGCCCGCGGGACCCTGGCCCGGGGCGCCCTGATCCCGCGCCGCAGCGCAGACCCGCGACCGCGCAGCGCAAGCAGGGGGCCGCCAGGTCCCTAAGGGCCCACTGCGCTGAGGCGAGGGCGCCACCAGCGAGAGGTAGGGCAGGGCAGGAGCAGAGCAGGGACGAGGGCAGGGACATGGGCACGGCTGGGCGGGCGTCCTCTGCACCGAACCCGCGAGTCCCCGCCTGGTACGCTGCCCCCCGCCCGCTGCCACCCGGCGCCCGGGCAGGACCCAGCGGGGCAGGCGCAGCCGCAAGCCCCGAGCACCAAGGCCGGCACCGCAGCGCCGCGTCCCGCCCTCCCCGCTCCGCGGCCGGCCCGGGCGATGCCGACACAAAGGGGACGCGCGTCACCCTACCTGGGCCTGCTCTTCCGCGGTGCGCGGCTCCGACGGCTCCGCCCGGTACCGGCTGCGGGGTGCCGGGTGCCCGCCGTTTGCCGCCCGCGCCTCCCCGCGCCCGCGCAGCCCGCACGGCCCGCTCTGCAACGCCGGCCCTGCTGCCTCCCGCCTGCCTAGAGCCCGCGCGGGGAGAGGCGGCGGCGCGGGCGGGGCGCGAGCGCGCACAGAGGCCGGGCACGCGGGAGGCTCGGCCCCGCCCCCGCCCCCGCCCCGAGCCGCACAGCGCCCTCTGCCGCCCGCCTGCGCCCGCCCGAGGCCGGGAGCCGCCCCGCAGGCCCCCAGGACAGGCTCCGGGACCAGGAGGGGCTGCGGAGACCGCCTGCGCACGCTAACATGAAAATGCTACTCCTGCTTTAGTGGCCTCCAGAAGACACTCCCCTGATTCCCACACCGAGGGAACATATATCAGCAAGCTAGGAAAGAAGGGGTGACCCAGCCCAGCGCTCTAAACCAGGGCGCGAACCGGCGTTAAGCTGCGCAGCTGCGCCCTGGGCTCCGGTCCTGCTCTGCTGCATACCCCACCGGAGCCAGCACCTGCGTCCCAGACCCTTGCTGGGGGGGGGGGCTGTGAGATGAGCCCAGAGCCTTCCTGAGCCAACCCTCGCAAGGAAAGTCTGTCTGTTCATCCCACTACCTGCTTGTCTAGAAGGATGGAGAAGAGAGGCCCCCCCCGGGGGGTCCCAAAAGGTGGAATGGACATCTGGGATCCAAGCATAGCAATTTCTTTCTTTTTCTTAAGATATCTAGCTTGTTGGAATCTAAGATCTGCGAAGGCATTAATCGAATTCCTGTATCTTCTGCCACTCCCCATAGGAGCTTCAAGTTACACAAATGTTAAATTGTATGTCAGATGTGCATATACGAACAAAACCTACGAGTATGCATGAAATAACACCTTCTTCAATATAAAGATTCTTTTTTCTGCAATATTAAACGGAAACCCCACTAGAACATCGTTTTTCCTTAATAGCAGACCCTCCACACTGTGTGATCTAAATGCAAGCTTTACCACCTACTAGCCATTAAGCAAGTTACTTAACGTTTTCGTGCTTCCATTTTCTTATGTGGAAAATGAGGTGGCAATAGTATGTATGAGTCCTTGGGAGGGGTTACACAAGTCAAATAGGCCGAGCACCATGGCTTACACCTGTAAGCCCAACACTTTGGGAGGCCAAGGCAGGAGGATTGCTTGAGCCCAGGAGGTCAAGGCTGAAGTGAGCTGTGTTTGCATCACTACACTCCAGCCTGCGCAACAGAGTAAGACTTTGTCTCTCAATAAATAGATAGTCAAATTAAATATAACTGGCAAACTAAAACAACTCCATAGTCCTGAGCTACAGTTTGTCTCATTTCTCCAAAGAATTAAATGAGATGATTATTAACTAACTCAAAGCTCTGCATAATTTGTCTTCTGCTACCCATACATTTTTATAGTAAAATAAAATAAAATAAAATCTGCCTCCTCTGTATTGAGAAGTTATTCTGGTAAATATTTGACCTCTTCAAAGATATGAACGAGCACTTGCCTTCTAATGCCTCAGTTTCAGATTCTTTTTAGAAATGTCATTATTCAAGAAAAATGCACAATGGGAAGAATCTTAACAACAGCACTTTGTTACTCCAGCCTCTCACTAGAAGATGAAAATAGTTCTGCATAAAGGCCTGAGCTTTATGAAAAATATATTCACACCTCCCATGTCCAAGTTGGGATACCAGAGAAGTTCTTGGTTGAGTACTACTTATGAATGAAGGGTTCAGGGAATGCATGGGTGGGTGACTGCAAATGCACAAGAAGTGGACGTTGTACTGTGTTCCCCACAATAAAGTGGTCTGTATTAAGATGCAGGCATTCTCATGGCATACAGAGGTATAAGAGTCAAGCTGGGGGACTGCATAGGAGCATCTGGGGCTGCAGGAAGAGAGTTAAGGTGCAAAACCGCCCTAACCCAACTAGGACTTGTAATTGCTCATGTGGTAACACATGTGACTTCATTCCCCTGCTCTGTCTTTGTGAATGCAATCATTGTTGGGGAGATAGTGAGAGGGGCCACTGGCATTGAAAGTACAGTTTGCAGCAGGCCTCAAAAGGCACTCAGATGCAGTTTTCTCTGCGAAGACTTTCCGGCCTATCGTGGCGTTCCCCATCCCCAGATCTCTGATCTCTGAGCTGGTGTAATACTTAGTCTTTGTCTATGTTGGTCATGGCATCTGCCACACTTATTGTTTGTGGCATTCACTCTCTGATGCTTAGATCTTAAGATTCTAGAGAACAGTGTTTTTCTACATATTCCCTCTTAGGGCCTTGAACATAATAAGCGCTCAATAAATACTGAGTGAAATCCTCTCCTCTGAGCTATGCCTCTGAGCAGCTGCCCTAGTTCTCTCCAACAACAAGTTTGTTGGGTCTCTCAAGTTCACTTCCAGCTGTCACTGTCAGTATTCAATCCAGCCCTCTATTCAGGTCTGGCTGGCCCATCTCCCCCAAAGGGCTGTCCCATAGAGCCCATTGTAAAGGACACTCATTGTTGCCAAGTGTTTGTGCCAATGCAGTGTGACTCACCCTTCACTCATTGAACAAGCTCTTCCTGATTACCTAGATGGGTAAAATTCTCTGCCCATGGGAAGCAGGCTGGCAACTCAGTGCTGCAGCAAAAGGCCCAGAGGCTGGGAAAGCAGCCAGCCATTCTGACACTTCTCTTCTAGACACAAAATCAAGGGAAGCTCAGACTCACACTTGAATTTTTTTTAAAAATTAGACAACGGGCTGGGCTTGGTGGCTCATGCCTGTAATCCCAGCACTTTGGGAGGCCATGGCAGGCAGATCAACTGAGGTCGGGAGTTCGAGACCAGCCTGACCAACATGGAGAAACCGTCTCTATTAAAAATACAAAATTAGTCAGGCGTGGTGGCATATGCCTGTAATCCCAGCTACTCGGGAGGCTAAGGCAAGGAGAATCACTTGAATCCGGGAGGCAGAGGTTGCAGTAAGCCAAGATTGTGCCATTGCACTCCAACCTGGGCAACAAGAGCAAAACTCAGTCTCAAACAAAAAAAAAAAACAAAAAAAAAAGGAAAAAAAATTAGACACGGGAGTTTGCGTGAATTTGTAATCACACATTCCATAAATAGAGAAAATTCACATTTTTTCATTTTAAAAATTAACAAATTCCATTTCTTGTTTCTCTAGGGTAGCAGGAAATTAAATGCCACTTCTCATTCTGACTCTCTCTCCTTAGGGACACGCAGGAATCTGGGGGATATTATGGTTCTGGGAATGTGGAATGTAACCTCTCATCTTCAGCCCGTCTGTGCTACTGACCGTCTCATTCAGGAAGCCATGCCTTCTCTCAGGAGCAGACTGCACAAGGCTTTCCTGCCAGAGGCACAGTCCCCAGGTGAGCCACACAGCCTTCCCAGGGTAATGCCAAGGAAGAGAGGAGAGTTCCCGCTACTCAGGGTCTTCTTGGCAAAGCTTCTGATACAGTTCAGCTGTGCCTCCACCTGAATCTCATCTTGAATTGTAGCTCCCATAATTCTCATATGTTGTGGGAGGGATGCGGTGAGAGGTAACTAAATCATGGGGGTGGGTTTTTCCTGTGCCATTCTCGTGACAGCAAGTAAGTCTTAGGAGATCTGATGGTTTTTAAAGGGGAGTTCCCCTGCAAATGGTCTCGCCTCCTGTGCCTTTGCTCCTCCTTGCCTTCTACCATGATTGTGAGGCCTCCCCAGTCATGTGGAACTGTGAGTCCATTAAACCTCTTTTTCTTTATAAATGACCTAGTCTTGGGCATGTCTTTATTGGCAGTGTGACAATTGTGACACATGTGACATTGTGACAATGACAAGTTTTATTGACAGCTTCCTTTGTCTGTACTCTTACCCTCCTCCCTTCAAAAGCACCCTCTCTTTCTTTTCCAACCTTGACATCTCAAGTAATCTCTGCAGTGGGTGTGGCATCCACATAAGACAGGATGCAGAGATGTCTCCAAGCAGCTTCAAACAAAACTTCAAGAAAGAAAGTGCAAGTGAAGAAGGAAATTCATCCTTCCCGTCACTTAACACAGCACTGTCACGGACATCTTGTGTCCCCTTAAAATTCATACACTGAAGTTCTAAGCCCCAGTACCCCAGAATGTGACCTTCTTTGGAAATAGGGTCATTGCAGATATGATTAGTTAAGAGGAGATCATACTGGAGTGGGCTGTAATCCAATATGACTGGTGTTATGTAAGGGGGAAATTTGGACACAGACACACACAAGGAGAACACCAGGTGAACTGAAGTCAAAGATTTGGGTGATGCTTCTACAAGCCAAGAAACACCAAAGATGACCAGCAAAGCATCAGCAGCTGGAAGAGGAGCCTGGACCAGATTCTTCCTCACAGCCCTCAAAAGGAACCAATCTTGCTAGAGCTTTGACTTAGATTTCTAGCCCCCTGTGATTGTTGATGTTAAGTGTCAACTTGAGTGGGTTAAGGGACACCCAGATAGCTGGTAAGACAGTATGTCTGTGTGCATCTCTCAGAGTGTTTCTGGATAAGATCAGCATTTGAATCCTTAAAGAAGATCTGCCCTCACCCACATGCATCACCCAATCTCTGGAGAGCCCGAACAAAGAGGAGGAAGGGCACAGATGCTCCCTCTGTTCCAGCTGGCACATCCATCTTCTCCTGCCCCCTGACTTCAGAGCTCCTGGTTCTTGGGCCTCAGGATTCCTCAGGATTCCAGCACTTACACGACAGCGTGCTTCCCCCTCCCCACTCCACCCCTAGGTTCTCAGCCCTTTGGCCTCTGACTGAATTCCACCACCAGTATTTCAGAGTCTCCAGCTTGCAGACAGCAGATTGTGGGACTTCTTGGCCTCCATAATTATGTGAGCCAATTCCCATAATAAATCAATCTATCTATCTATCTATCTATCTATCTATCTATCTATCCATCCATCCATCCATCTCTCTCTCTCTCTTTCTCTCTCTCTCTCTCTCCTATTGATTCCGTGTCTCTGAAGAACCCTAATACACCTCCAGAACTGTGAGACAATAAATTTCTGTGGTTTAAGCCACCTGGAAGGTGGTACTTTATTTCACCAGGCCTAGCAAACTAATATAAGCACATGGAAAGTGTCTACTCATGACTACAACTCAGAGAACAAGCGTTATAATAAAAATAAAAGTGTTACACAGAGGTGGCAAGATAAATGACAATAAATGAAAAGATTAACATGTGAATTAAAAGTAAAGATATTTTTCCTAGCATTCTCCTAGAAAGTAGAGATGTGTCTCTCTTGTTTGCCATCATATCCAGCAATGGCAAGATAAGTTCTAGACACTTAATAAAAATGTGTTGAATGTAAGAAATTACATTTGTTGGATGTAAGAAAGAACATTCCATGGTTCTCTGTTAACCAGATCTTCTATGCATGGCTCAAATGCAAGCGCCATAGATTCTACTTAGAACTGAAAAGGACCCGAGAGAAAGTTTTGTCTGATCTTTTCACTTCACTTATGGAAACACGGAGGTTTACCGAGGCTGTGCCAGATCCGGGATCCCTGCTTGCTCATGGCACATATGGTACTATTACAGAAGGCTGATTCAGAGGTCTTTTAACTTTTTATTACACTGCCTTTCTATAGTAATCAATTGAATATGGCCCCTCGGGCTTGACAAAATTTTTAAAGGCTTTCTCAAGTCTCCAAGAATGATTATGTTTAACAGCAGACAGACTTCACTGTGGGCAAACATTTAATGCTCACTAAATAGCCACGCACTTGCCTAGATTTTCTGGCCCCCTCACAGTCAGGCCAGGGCATGTGACTCATTTTGTTCCATAGACTGTAGACACAAGCCTCACTTCTGGGCCAAGGCAAAGAGAAGACCTTCATGACACTGAACTTGCCCGTCCCCATCCCAGTGATAGAACCACATATGGAGGTGGTGGGACCACCAAATGGAATCCGCTGGATCTGTGGGTTGCCCACTGGTAAGATGATTCTCAGGAGACTCTGAACCTGCCTGCATTAAGCTATTGAAATTTTAGGGTTTATTTGTTAGTGCAGCATGGTCTTGCCTAAACTAACAACTAAAGCTAACACATTCACTGTAAACTGGTTTTGAGTAGCAGTAATTCATAGGTACTTGAGTCTTGAAGGAGAGCCCAAGTACAGTGCTAGGTAGGCAGAGTAAGTTATTCAGCCTTAGACATGAGAGCACATTTGAGGCAGATAGCCAAGAGCTAGGAAAAGATGGGAACCTGGAAGAAATTCAGGTAGCAGATAGGTGGAAGGGGAACACAGTACAGGATCCAGGTCTGTGTCCTGGACAACAACTCAGGTGCCCACCGCTCATTCCTAGTGAATGCTGCCACGTGGTAACACATGAGGTTTAAAATAAAGAGCCACGGGGGAGAAACAGGACCTGCTGCTCCACCTACTGAACAGGGTTCAGGTGATATATCGCAAGGTGGATGCTTGAGTGCTTCATGCAGATTCCCTACAGAACCAAGGCAGTCATGATCCCATGAGCTGGGACTGTTGGATGTGGAAGGCTCGCATCCTAGGAATCAACCTTGGCCAAAGGTAGCCGCCTCCTATAAAACTGCTTCCAAAACTGCTTGCCTGATCCAGGCAAGGCTAATGCCTGCCCCACTTGGCATACCTTGGGACCACACTGAAGGGCTCCCTAGCCCCAGAGTTCCCCAGCAAAGGCATCCCAGCTCCCCTGCTTCGTCATTCTTCTACAGGAACCCTTCCTAAGCATCTCTTAACAGCCAACCTCCATCTCAAGAGTCTGTTTCCCAGGGAACCTGACCTGAGACAGTAAGATAGGGAAAGTGAGCTCCAGCAAGACTGCAGAAGAAGAGAATCATAAAACATTTTCCTGACAATAGATTGTCTGACTTGGTAGGACCAGCAGGCTTTATGGATAAAGGTGGCAGGTGGGCCAGAGCAGGAATGGACGGAGCCTTTGATGTCACCTAAGAATGGAAAGTTCTGGGGGATGGTGGGAATAAAAATAAGAATAGGGGTTATAGAGACCCTTTGTGGACTGAAACATACTTAAAAGCCCCTTTAGAGGTCATTTTGTCTCATTGCTGCGTGTTTCTAAGTATTTGACTTTTATTCTGCTATGATTTTAAATGCTCCTAACCTTAGATTATTCAATCTCCTTAAAATACATACAGTACTTAAGAACTCCTCTCTCTCTCTCTCTCTCTCTTTCTTTCCTTCTACACACACACACACACACACACACACACACACACACCATCGCCACCCCCATCAACAACAATAACTAACGCAAACACTCTCATCAAATCCCCATACCTTCACAGCCTGGAAAATTTCTCATACTTTTTTAAACTTCAGTGCACCACTGACACCTCTAGTAACATTTCTGTCACCCTGCTGGGTTAGCCAATCTTTCTGCTGAGTTGTGCTCACACCACTTTTATTACTCTCTTATTATATTATTATATTTGTATGTTTGGCATTAGACATGAGAGAATGTAATATTCCAATGAAAGAATGCAAATTCCTCTTTCTCCTTTCCCCATCTTGCATGTGTATGAAGATCTCTATCCACCTGTCTTCTCCTTCCTTCTTCTCTCATTTCATATCTTTGTGTGAAAGTTTGGTCTATTGGGTTGTATTTCTGAGAACATATTCTTATCAGAGGATCACAGGGCAAGGCCACAAGCCACTTCCTCCAAAGAAGACATGCACTCACAGTTTCTCATCATCGAGAGGGGAGCAGGCTTCACGGATTGAAACAAACAAATAACAACAACAAATAAAACCCAGAAACTCAGAAGCTGAGTCCCAGGGAGTTTGGAAGGAAGAAGGACAAAGGCATCTCCCTGAGCTTGGTTTGGACTTGGCCGCCAAAGTCAGTCTATGTTCCATCAAGATCTAGCTATGCACGCGGTCATGTCAGTTAGACTCCCTCCGCTCCAGCTCTAAAATAAGGGATGATTACACTTCTCTTATATGGTTTCTCTGAGCATTTAAAATAAAAATTAGTCAAAGCACTTAACACCATACTTGCCATGCCTGCTTCAGGGCTCAAAAATTGTTAGCTGCTAAAATATGCTCTCTACCCTCAAGGGCCATATAGTTTAAGAGAAGAATCGTGTGTCCACTGGTAGGAGGCGTAGGCGCATTCCCCCAAGGCCGAGATTATTGTGATTCTATCAGTTGTAGAGCCATCCCCACGGAGAATGTAAATCTTGGTCAATATTGTGAAATGAGACTGTGAAGTCCAAATGCCTTAACCCCTACTGAAATTGTATCTCCATCATTAGCCTTAGACAATCTGAATGTTATTTGTTATGGGATCATTTTGGTTAGGACTGGCTAATCTGTGTTACGGTAACAAGTAATCTCAAAAGGTGAACTGTCCCATATATGCAGTTTGCTATGACCATATTTGTCTCTTCAATACTATCCTCCCAATAAGCACACAAGATCAAGGTTGCCTGTTTTTAGACTCAGCCACCTCAACATTAGGCCTCCTCTGTAATCACTGTGGACCCAAAAGCAAATGTTGTAAAGCCTTGTACCAGCAGTTAAACGCACTCATCATTGGCCAGAACGAGTAGCTTTGCTTAACTGAAAGAAGGTGAGAAAGTATAATTTTCTCATGTTCACAGAAGGGGCTATGAAAGACTACTCAACGTCTTTACAATAGGGAGTAAAAATATTTCCTTCAAGGAACAATGATGAAGGTTAGCAGTTTTCAGTGAACAGCTAATGCCTGACATACCATTGAATAAATTAGGGGATAGTCATGGTGGCACTGAGACTTGAATTTGAAGACAGGCATCTGATAAGACAAGTCAGATCTTCAGAGGTATTTCACTTGGGGAGTGTCATGTTTTATAAAACTTGAATGCCTCTAAGAGGAGTATGTTTTCTAACTCGCCCTGGCTCCCACCACCCTGTGCTGTCTTATATCCAGTTGCTTTGCACATTTCTGTGTCTCTGATTTTTGAGGCCACTTGAAGGCCGACATTGGACCCTTCACAAAACAGAGCAAAGCGTTTTTTTGTTTTGTTTTTTCTTTCCGTAGGTTACTGGGGGAACAGGTGGTGTTTGGCTACATGAGTAAATTCTGTAGTGGTGATTTGTGAAACTTTGGTGCACCCATCACCCGAGCAGTACACACTGCACCCAATTTGTAGTCTTTTATCCCTCACCCACATCCCACCCTTTCCCACTGAGTCCCCAAAGCCCACTGTGTCATTCTTATGCCGTTGCATCCTTATAGCTTAGCTCCCACTTAAGTGTGATAACATACAACATTTGGTTTTCCATTCCTGAATTACTTCACTTAGAATAATGGTCTCCAATCTCATTCAAGTTGCTGCAAATGCCATTAATTCATTCTTTTTTATGGATGAGTAGTCAGAACATTTTTAGAAGTTTATGTTCTACTGAATTTTTCAGACCTGAGCTCTGGGGAAGCACTCATCTCAATATTCCCGTTAAGATGTAGAATGAGAGACCAGAGTCAGCCATGTATTTTGTGTGTGTGTGTGAAAACTTTGTGGCTACTTCTACCATCCTTCAACACTTATTTTACCTATTTGCTTACAAGACTGCCTTCTCCACTAAACTTTGAGAGCCTTAGCAACAAAGCAATCTCATGCTCATTTTTGTGTTTTTAGCACTTGCTATAAAACCTGATATATCATAGGTGCATATTAAATGAGTAAGTTAACTAATGGGCAGCCGTCTTAAGCCTCCTGTTCTCTAAGGTGTTCCTCCCCCAAACCCAAATGTCCTCTCTTTTTGCTCACGACAATGATCAGGACTTGAAACTGTGACATGAGATTTTATCTGTTTTGTCCTGCATTACTCAGATTATGAAGGATGGCTTTCACGCGATGTGAACTCATCGGTTACTGTTAGTAGTTACCAGAGGCCACCAGGAGCTGTTTGTGTAATTAACTCAAGTCCTTACTCTAATCTTTGCATTGATCCCTCATTTGGCTGATGAAGAAACTGGGCCTTTGTGAACCTAAGTATCTCACCCTTAATCAAACACAGTACTGCAGCTCAAGCCGGGCTGTCTCCTTGGCCTGTGCCTTTTCTATCACTGCTTTGCCTCTCTTACTCAGTTGTTTAACTCTCTCATGTGTCTAACTCTTGTCCTAACATTTGCAAATTTCTCAAAGTTGAAAAGCCTAACTTCTTCTTGGATATTCCCCATAGTGTCTGGCACAGGTCTCACCACATGGTAGATATGCACCCAGCTCTTCCTGAATTAAACCTTTCAACCACAAGGATCTTGCCATGCATCAACAGGTTATGGTGGGCAAATAGGTAGGACATAGCTTCAGTTTGCTCTCTGTTCCCTTCTTTTCCCTCTCCTGGCCAATACCTGAGAGAAAGGTGGTGCTGACTCATCCCCACGACAACTGGAAGAACAAGATTAATGTTTGCTACTTCCCCAAACTCCCTCAGTTTTACAGAAAATCAGTGGAGAAATTGCAAGCTTAATCACAACAAAGATATTTCAGGCTCTGTCACAGCTGATGGAGGCAATAGGAAACTTCCAGGTGTCACCAAGTCATACTACTCACAGCACTGCCTATTTCAATAGAAGTGGCTTTATTAATTGCCATCAAAGTCAGGTCAAATCTATTAGGTATACTACATCTTACTATTTCAATGATGGGTCATGCCATGGACTGAATTGTCTCCTTCCAAAACTCACATGTCAAAGCTCTGATCCCCAGTGTGACTATATCTGGACACAGGGTCTTTAGCAGGTAGTTAAGTTCAAATGAAGTCCTTATGCAAAAGGATGGTAGCCTTGTAAGAGGAGAGAGATCTCTCTCTCTCTTCCATATGAGAACAGGGACAAGGCAGCCATCTGCAAGCCAGGGAGAGAAGCCTCACCAGAAACTGAAACAGTTGGCACCGATCTTGGACTTCCAGCCTCCAGAGAAATACGTGTGTGTTGTTTCTGCCACATAGTATATGGTATTTTGTTATGGCAGCCTGAGCTGACTAATTCAGGTCAGTTTGACTCAACTAGCATTCGAATGCCTGCTGTCTACTAGGCTTCCAGGAAAAAGCGATATCTGAGTTATGATTTAATGAAAAATGAGGTATTCTTCACAAAAGCAGATGGCACCAGCTACACATATACAAAGGTTTTCTGGTTATTCACACGAGTAAATGTCAGAAAACGTAAAAGATAAAGCTGAGTATAACCCAGGAAGAGAACTGACAAAGGTCAGTCTATTCAGACGTGTTGCTGAGAGGGGTTTAGAAACAAGTTGAGGCGGCCCTGAATGAAAAAAATAAACAATGTTTGGGCAGTTTTCCAGATTCCCCAAGAATGAACTTTCACAGAGAAGCTTTGTTTGTGTGTGTGTGTGTGTGTGTGTGTGTGTGTGTGTGTGTAGAGAATATTACCAAAATTAACAGGATACCACTCACATCCATAAACAAATATGTAAACAACTCAAAAACCAAATCCAGTGGTTTTTCTCAAGTTAACTCTGACTTTTTAATGCCATTTTTTTCTGATCTATTAGTGTGAATTGCTGAGAACTGGCTGTTCTCATTAAAGTATAAAATGCTAACTGACTTTAAAAAACTTCAGAAGACATGTGAAAAATAAAATTATTGAGTATGAATGCAATTTTACTAAGCAATATATATGACTGGAAAAATGTAAGCTAAATTACCAGTTACCTCTATGTGACACAATTATGGGTAATTTTAATTTTCTTCATTTTGTTTTACTGTTTTCAAATATCCTCCAAATGTGTATTTTTTAATAATAAAAATAAATATTGTTACAATCTTTCTGATCTTTTAAGTCTATTTTAGTAGTATCTGAGGTGGACTTGCTATAGTTCTTCTAAGCATATATGGGGTTTTTGTATAATTAAACTTGACTTGGAGGACTGGCAAGATGGCCAAATAGGAACAGTTCTGGTCTGCAGCTCCCAGTGAGACCAACAAAGAAGGTGGGTGATTTCTGCATTTCCAACTAAGGTACCTGGTTCATCTCATTGGGACTGGTTGGACAGCGGGTGCAGCCCATGGAGGGTGAGCCAAAGCATGGTGGGGCATCACCTCACCCAGGAAGCACAAGGGGTCAGGAAACTCCCTCCCCTAGCTAAAGGAAGCTATGAGGAACTGTGCTGTGAGGAACGGTGCTATCTAGCCCAGATACTATGCTTTTCCCATGGTCTTCACAAACCACAGACCAGGAGATTCCCTCGGGTGCCTACACCACCAGGGCCCTGGGTTTCAAGCACAAAATTGGGCGGCCATTTGGGCAGATGCTGAGCTAGCTGCAGGAGTTTTTCTTCATACCCCAGTGGCCCTGAAAATTTAAAGCATAACACTATATAGACTGAATTTGAATTTACTGTAATGTTAGAAGTCCTTATTTCTCCCCTTTATTTTAAACATTAAGGCCTTGCAAATCCTACCAGTGCATTAGGCAGCGGTGGCGGGTTGCGGTGGGGGGCGGGGAGGAGGTGGGCGTGGCACGTGAATAATAGTGGATAAAATAGCTGAAAATATATTTAACATAGCTTATAGTTTTATTTCATTTTACATTACATTCCTCTTTGGGGAAAGAAAAATACAGTTTCCCTCAGCTAGAAAAAAATTCACTCCAACTCAGAAGATTCAAACTTCAAATTCAGATTTGGTTTCAAGTAACACTGATTGAATACCTGCTGTATATCAAACAGTGTCCTTGGGGCTTTCACACATGTGACCCTTCTTTGTTAAACTCTTGTTTTTTGTTTTTTGTTTCTTTTTGAGATGGAGTCTTGCTCTGTCACCCAGGCTGGAGTGCAGTGGCACTATCTCGGCTCTGCAACCTCTGCCTTCCAGGTTCAAGCAATCCTTCCGCCTGGGCCTTCTGAGTAGCTGGAATCACAGGTGTATGCCACCATGCCTGGCTAATTTTTGTATTTTTAGTGGAAACGGGGTTTCACTACGTTGGCCAGGCTGGTCTCGAACTCCTGACCTCATGATCCACCCACCTCGGCCTCCCAAAGTGCTGGGATTACAGGCGTGAGCCACCGTGCCATGAGGATCAGCAAAGTGCACTCATGTTAAGTACAAAATTTATTTTATGTTTATGCTGATTATATGAAGGTCATCATAGCTTAGATACAATCAAAACTCATGGGGAACAGCTTTATAATTCATTTTTCTCTTTTCTAACAAAAAAGTAAATAGGTAAAAAGGAAAATAGAAGACAACCTATCCTATCCTGGATGAGACACGCACATATTTAAATTGAATTATAGTGACTTAAAATTTAAGTAGGATTTTTTTTTTTTCTGAGAAACAAAGTCACAAAAACCAAAACTTAAAATCACCAAGTCTTGAGAACAGATTATGAAGCAGAATTTCTGGATGGTGTTTAATGACATCAGGCAACATTTAAATGCCACCTAGTGAGGAACACTGAAATTGCAGCTGAATTAAAATGACCTTTTATTTGCCTGGACAATAAAAATTTTCCATGATTTTGCTTTTTTGAAACAATGATAAGAAATTATTTTTTAGGCAATAAGATACTAAGTTATATCAACAAACTGCATGGGATATTTCCACCAGGAGAGGATTTTGTTCCCTGATCTAGTTTACGTGACATTTTCCCTCACGCTTGCTTTCTCTGAGTTGACTCTTCTTAAACTGACCTAGATGGTACCTTATTTCAATTGACTCAGAGTTCATTCAAAAATATGATATGGTGACATGGATTCACTGACATGAAATCCAGGCACTCTCTCTACTCTTGCTCACATTCTTCTTCACCCAAGGTTCCAGCGTGATTTTAGGGTATCTTATGCCAACCCTGTGTGCCATCACCTCTCAGAAACGTAGGGACAACCAGCTATTCAACGATACTTCTATTCTTTTGCTTGACAGCCTCATGTGGCCAAATGATAGGTGAACAAAGCAGTACAAGCACTGCTCCCATGTCAATGCCATCATCAAATGGAAAGCGTATCTTGGTTTTGCTCAGGATCTTTGAAGAGAAAGGAACACAACAGGTACCACACATATATAGGTAGCCAGCATTCATGGAACAGCCACCATGCGCAGGGCTGCACCCTTTTTTAAATTGGAGGGAATGGAATCATAAAAGCACAGAAGTGTGATATAGCATGATGTACTGGGGAAATTGGAGGTAGACGTTGTTTCTGGAATAGAAACAATGTGCACGTATAAACTGCATGCATGTACACATGTAAATATGTGTTATCTCCTTCTAGGGACTTCTTGAAAATTGGGAGAATTATCATATCATACATTCTTGGAAACATCTGTTGACTATTTCTATACTTTACAGTAAAAAGTACAAGACTGCAATGGCATAAAGGCCAAAAAAAAAAAAAAAAGCATTATAACCAGCAGAAATAATTGAAGCAGATACTTTATAATGTCTCAGATGTGAAAACTGGTATCTGGATATTTAGCAAAAAATACTGACTCTGTCAAACGAACAAACCTGGAACAAGAAATGGCTTCAAAATGGAAATACAGAAATCACAGTAAACATTGTTTAAAATGTCAGATCCAAATTAAATATTGCCCCCACAGATATCACTAGAGCTTATTTCTTACAAATGCACCATTGAGCTAAAGGTCAGGTCCTGTGTATAGGGACCTTGTCTAAGCTTTTTTGGGGCCATTATTCCTGTGTGTATTCCCTCTTTTTAGCCAAATCAAACTCAAAAACAGAAGTGCTGTTTCAATAACAACAAGGTTCTAAGTCAATGAAGTAAAGTTCGTGGTTTTCCATTGTCTCAGGATTTGCTATCCAAGTTATTTATGTGTTCAGTGACCACAGGTAATCAGATGTCATGTGCAGCAGAAAATCAGGTTTTCAGCCATTGGGAAATACCAACGGGATAGCACTGCAGACAATGGCAGTCACTCCAGAGGTTTTCCCACTGGTGTGTTGAAGTCTCGTTCCACTTTCCGCTCTACCAATCCAGCTTCAGATCAGCCTTACTCCATACGTATTTTCCTCCTCGCTTCAGAAACATCTTTTCATCAAATCCACTGAATTTTATAGCTTCTTCTACACCAACATCCAGGATGGACTTGGAAGGGTCCTTCCGTCCCTTTCTACAGTTCAGAAAGCGCATCTAGAAAATTCATAACAGAAACTGGTATATTTCCATGTGATGAATCCTGTAGAACTCAAGCTACAGTATTAATCCCAAATAGCTTTTGATATTCCAGTCATGTTGACAGATATTTTTTGAAATCTGTGGCTGATATTGAACCCCTTGGACCCGATCTCTCTACTCAACCAGCTCATGATCTGGTGGAAGAGGCTGGGCTAAGCATAGTAGACACCTAAGTGCACGATAAACAGAATGATACGCACTCCGCATGGGCAGATGTAGCTCCACTGGGGGAAGGGGTAATCAGGAGAGGCTTCCCCCAAATGCTGACATCTGAATTATGTGTTGAGATTTTAAATTGGAGGGAATGGTATCATAAAAGCACAGAAGTGTGATATAGCATGATGTACTGGGGAAATTGGAGGTAGACGGTATTTCTGGAATAGAAACGATGTGCATGTATAAAGTACATGCATGTACACACGTAAATATTAATAAAGGCTTGTTTTGAGAAAGAGAGAGAGGATGTAAAGAAGGCGCTGCTGAGGCAGGCAGGTGCCAGATCAACAAGAGTCTTCTATGACCTGCTAAGGCTCTTTGTTTTAATCTTATTCCATCCATTTTCATTTGTTTTATTCTGTCCTATTCTACTCCGTAGGCAGAAATGATTTCTTCACATTCCTTACGACCTACACTGAGTGTTTCATAGGAGCACAAGTAATACTTGTTGAAGCAAAATGTTATTCAATTGGTAAAAGCAAATTTTGGTTCAACTATGTGTTTTCCAAATACGTGGAGACCAGCTAGTTTGCTGAGGGATGCTAGTCAAAATCCCTAGTCAATCATAATAATTTCCACTCCAAAAATAAATTGTTTGAATTTTCCTCTCTACCTTGGACCCAGAAACTGAGTATTTTCCTTATCACCTTTTCCCTTACGCTCTATTAAGAAAGCTTATATTGTTAAGAAATGAAATGGCTATAAACACTGATTGGTTAACTTGAAAATAACAAAATACCAGCTGGGCATGGGGGCCCACGCCTGGAATCCCAGCATTTAGGGAGGCCCAAGAGTTCAAGACCAGCATGGGCAACATGGCAAAATCCAATCTCTACAAAAAATACATAAAAATCCAGTTGTGTGTGGTAATGCACACCTGCAGTACCAGCTACTTGGGAGGCTGAGGCAGGAGGATCACCTGAGCCCAGGAGGCTGAGGCTGCAGTGAGCCAAGATTGTGCCATTGCCCCCTAGCCTGGATGACAGGAAACCCTATCTCAGAAAAAAAAAAAAAAAAGAAAAGAAAAGCAAACATCAAAAGTGACAGTAAGCATTTCTCCAAAAAACAAATCCAATTTAAATATGGAACTCAAGGTGGCTGGAGCTCATTTTTTTAAGATACGTCTTCAAATGGACTTATTTGTCCTTTGCTAGAAAGAGTGGCAAAGGTTATAGATCTAGAAAAAAAAAAAAGACAGAGGAAAGGGGGACGTGATTTGTTTTTCAATTTTGAGAAAGGTGGGTTTCCCTCTTCCTTTGGAAGGCAGTGGGGTAGGAATAATATCAGTGGTGTTTGGGGCAGAACCATAAGCCTCTCCTCACCAAAGCCAAGGTTCATCAATCAGAAAACAAACTGGCTGTGTCTGGTTTCTCCAAGATAGTGAGAAGAGTGATGTGGCCAATAGTGCTCCAAAGTAGGCTGGATGCCGTATCTCAGGAGAGCCTCCAGCCCAGGACTACATAACAGACGACTTGGTTGTGTGTGATAACGAGTTCCATGTGACATCCACGGATGCATAGCTATATGGCAGACAATATCACGTGGTGCTCAGTGCAAATCAATGCTGGGACCTGGGTTCAAGCATGTGCTGTTCCAGTGTTTAGCTTCACGTTTGACCCTGAGAAGTGAGGGCTCTGGCATAATCGTAATCACTGACCATCAAACTGTGAAGTGCTAATTAAGAAGGACAAATAGGTACTAGATAATTATGCTTAGGGAACTCAACTCTGCCACTGCTGCTAATTAATTAATTAAGTGATAATTTTATAACTCATTGGAAATACTCACATATTCATCCAGAATAAGGTAGGAGTCTTTCATCTGCAAAGGAGAAGTTAATACAAATTTAGTTTCAGGTGCATTTCTCAATATGTGAGCTCAACTGTCCACCTGGAGTGTTTGCATTGTTATTATTTTGGATCCAGCATTTCTCATTTCCCTTGAGTTGCCTTTGGCATGGCCCTCGCAAGACAAGGCTCCGTTTGTGTGCATTCAGTTTCCAACAGATCACAGCAGGCCTGGATTCTCTGCTCTTTGCTGAAAAGGTCAAACATCAGAACCTTCATCCTGAAGGCTTCCCTGACAGTGAACTCCAAGGCAATTTCCCCATCCCTTCACACTTTTGGAGAGCCCTTTTCTTCTTTACGTGATATTTTCAATGACTCTGTCCACCATGTATCTAATTTCCCCCTTTTCAATTTATAAAGCAGAACTCTCTTGAATGCTACTTTTGGGAGCTAAAAGGTGGATTTACCTGAGGATTTTAATATTACCCTAACATTACTTGTCAATAGTTATGCCTTCTATACATATAGAGAAGCTGTACCTGTACTGTTGATGGGAAGGTATTCCTTCTATCCCTATCCTTGTAGATAGGGGTCTGCAAAATTGTTTTCTGTAAAGGGCCAGATAGCAAATATTTTCTGCTTAGCAGGCCACACAGTCTGTAACAACTAATCAACTGTGCTTTGTAGCCCAAAAGCCACCACAGATGATACATAAGAAAAATAGCTTGGCTGAGCTCCTCTGAAACTTAATTTATGGGCCCAGAAAAACAGCTTTTACATAATGTTCACAGGTCATAAATACGATTCTTGTTTTGATGTTTTCCCTTATCAACTCTTAACTTGCATCCTGTACTACAACAGGTGGCAGGCCAGACCCGTCCCTGACGCCAGCATTTGCCAACTCCTCTGCAGGGATAGGAGCAGACCTGCTATTGAATGTCTAGTGGGGTACCAGTAGCATCAGCATCATCTGGGAACTAGTTCCAGGTGCAGAGTGGTGGGCCTACCTCAGACCCACTGAGTAGGGGTCTGCCCTTTCACAAGATCCCAGGTGATTTGATGAAGTTGGAAACAAACTGGCTAAAAGGTTCGTGGGCTTTGGGGTCATCAAAATTCAGATTTTGCCCCTGATACAAGTCTGGTAAATGAGCACCTACCACTCGGCCTCTTGGTGTATACAACGGAGATGATAAAACCTGGCTCATGAAGCATTAGTGAAAATGGCGATGAGTCAAAGGGATAATAGTCCCTTTTACAAAGGAGGTACTCAACCAGATTTTCTATAATGTCATATTAACTATTTAATTAAGATGGAGTTTTAAAATATCCAATAAAATAGTGCATAGAGGAAAACCTCCTCTACCCCCTTTCTCTTCTTTTTCATGGTCATCCTGTCCGCCATTCCGGGATTTTCTTATCCGTGTTCACTTCAACATTACCTTTTAAACTTGAACCATTTACCTAGAGCCTCAGAAGTCTAAAACATAAGGAATGAATGTCTGCTCTTTGAGTTCCTAGCATTACTTAAGCATATGGGGTAGAGATTTTCCTGTATGTGTATTTTTGGATGGCAGATGGAGAAGCTGTTTTTAAAATAATAAAACTAATACTTAAGTTACAAAATTTTAAAGTTCAAAAAGTTAAAAAGGTGAATAAAACTACTTATAATTCCACTACTCCAAGATAACCATAGGAATATGTAGACATGCACTTTTTTTTTACACATTAGGCTTAAACTTCAAATTAATTTTGCATACTGTTTTTTATCTGTACCTACTATTATATTATCAGAATTTCTCTTTGTCACTTAAAAATTTTTGGAATATGCTTGTTAGTCAGTGTAACATTTCATTCTGTGAACCTACAGA
This sequence comes from Chlorocebus sabaeus, assembly GCF_047675955.1. Taxonomy (NCBI): domain Eukaryota; kingdom Metazoa; phylum Chordata; class Mammalia; order Primates; family Cercopithecidae; genus Chlorocebus; species Chlorocebus sabaeus. The sequence continues at coordinate 6,829,777 of NC_132917.1, read as the reverse complement.
ATTACTCATTCTCTTTATGCTGAATGACAAGCTATCTTTAATTTTTTTGGTATTCTTCCTTTATTTTTTATTTTTTTGTGAGACCGAGTCTCGCTCTGTCGCCCAGGTTGGACTGCAGTGGCATGGTCTCCGCTCACTGCAAGCTCCAACTCCTGGGTTCACACCATTCTCCTGCCTCAGCCTCCCGAGTAGCTGCGACTACAGGCACCCGCCACCACGCCTGGCTAATTTTTTGTATTTTTAGTAGAGACGGGGTTTCATCGTGTTAGCAAGGATTGTCTCGATCTCCTGAACTCGTGATCTACCCGCCTCGGCCTCCCAACGTGCTGGTATTACAGGCATGAGCCACCGTGCCCAGCCAGTATTATTCTTAATACTGCAGTAACATATCTTCACATAAATACTTCTCTACATCTGTGAATATTTCATGTTTTAAGGTAGAATTTCTAAATTCAAATATGTGGCTATTTTAAAGGTTACAAAGTTAGCAATTCGTTTTCTAGGAAAGTTGCAATAATTTATACTGTTGCTAACAACATGAACTTGCCTCTTACTGCAACTTTATGCTTCATATTTTATTTTGTATTTCTTTGAATATAGACAATATCAAATGCCCTTAAAATATTTATTCACCATTTGTTTTTCTTCTGTAAACTATTTATGTCCATTGCATGTTTTGCTTTTTTGGTATTAATAGATTATTGATTTAAATAACTTTTTATATATAATACTTTATACAATTCAGTATAACATGTTAACATATTTCACTTTTAATTTTATGACATGTGTGACATATATTTTTAATTTTATGGATTCAATTATACTATCAATTTTTTTTTAAGTTTGTATCTTTCATTAATAACGAGGTTCCTTATTAATGGATTTTTTTCTGTAGCTTCTGAGAACACATCTTTAGATCCCCTGCTTCTAGTAATACCTGAGAGTTCCACAGTGTGGACATGCTTTGGCCAACCTTGTTTTATCTGTGTATGAAATTTGTGCTAATAGGATGGATCCAATTGTCATTCCATTAGAAAACTAAACAGGAAACATTTCTTCTACATTCTATGCAACATAACAAAATTATACATAGAGATTATTCAGCTAAATAAAGTGATAATGTTGATATCAATAGAGTGGTATTCGTTAGTTCTTTCTACGTCTAGGGGCTACGTCATACATGTATGACACATAGGGACCTTATACATATATGAATCGTATATAAAGAATATCTACATGAATCTATGTACAATTGTATCGTCTGCAAAGTGCCACTGTATCCATCATGGATAGAGAAGCTGAAGCTCTCTACAGACCCTGCAGCTGGGAGGTGGCAGAGCCAGTGGCAGAGCCAATGACAACCCTCAGCCCGATCTGCCCTGACGTGGCACTCCTCCCATTTCTCACCACGAACCCTCTAAAATAACGATGTGTGGGACCCTTGGCTGAGAGACTTCCCTTTTGGGAGTCAGTCTGAATGTATGATGATAAAACAACTTTTGCTTTATACAACCTTCTGGTTAGATTCAGGCACCAAACAGGACACTTCTTTGTGGCGCTCCAAGAATCTTTCAAATTCTTCATCACCAATAACAAATCTTTCTGCTTCTCTCAGAGCATCTTCTCCACAATTCTCACCCTCAATTAAGAGGCACTGGAACACCTGAAAGGCAATGGTAGCATTTGCTTTGCAGAGAGCTTCCATTATGTTTTCCCCCAAACCTCACTCCCCTTTTACAAGCTTTATTTCTTCTGAGTAAAGAAGACTCTATGAGCTGAGGAACATTCTAGAGAAATATTACTTTGTGGAAATGAAAGCTAGCCCTGAAATTTAGGAATATGCTGTTAGAAGCACAAACATCCTTAAAATATAAACTTTCAAAAACTTGTCTAGATTATGTTTGATTGAGTCTTATAATATTTTCTGACAACACAATAATGGGTATTTATTGAAAAAATATAAACTATAAAAGAGCATAAAAAATAAATCATGTGTAATCCCATAACCAAGGAAAACACATTTTAAAAACATTGTTTTCTCTGCTGATTTTTAATATATTCTTATAAAAGCCTCTAGTGTATGTCTGTTTTTCACTTAAAACCTAAGAACAGTTTTTCAAAATCATTAATATGCTCTTTTGACAGTCTTTTAAGTGAACAAATGTGTATGTATGATTGTGTAAAGTGTATTATTCTATACATACTACCATCGTTTGAAAATAAAATTCAGTCCTACAAAAGGCAAGAAGTGAAGAGACTTGCCCAAGGTGACAAAGGGTGACAGCTAACCCAAGACAGAGCCAGGACAAGCCCAGATCTAAAGGGTTTCCATGGAAAGGATTATTCTACACAGAATTTCACTAATATCATCATCTGAACCACTCAGATGCCACTGTAGTCAGATGAGAAGGAACTGTCAACACTTCAACGTTGCCTTTTTTGCTCACTCTTTATTTTCCCCTTCTTTTTTGCTCCTCGGTCTTTTGATATTTGCCTCCACTGTCCCCTTTGCTATTTGCTTTCATGGTTTCTTCCTTAAAAGACTGTGAGCATCTTGGGAGGGATCATCACCCATCCCCATGCCCCATCCAGGCTCAGGGTAAGGAGAGGCCTGGCAGGGAGGGAGTGCCCTTCCATGTAGGTTTGAATCATGAGCAGACTTGACTATCAAAGAAGACATACATCACAGGCATTTTTTCCCAGGGACTTTGACTCCAGAATCAGCCAGCTAGAATGGAAGGGCCTCTGCAGGAGAAAACCAAGCTGTAGGAGCTGGAAGGGGAACAATATTGAGGGCGTGGGATTGGGCATGGAAGAGTAGAAGGAGCTCCCTCCTGCCATGCTGCTGGAGCAAGCCTACAGGTCACAACAAAGCCTCCCAATGAGTAATCGTAGGCTCAGTGCTGTTGTCCCGGGGACACGGCTGGTGACACCTTCCAGCCCACAGCCTCATGGTGGAGGAGGCAGCCTCAGGAAACCAGGTTCTGAGTGCAATGTACGATTGGACTAAGAACAGGCACCTGATCCAGGAACATCAATTTACATCAATTGGAAGCCTGCATATACCAACAATCTGGTTTTCCAAACAGGCAGAAGGTAGCCTTCCACCAAAAGAGTCAGGATCTTGATGGCACATCTAGAGTGAATCGGGTGAATGGAAGCCGGTGTAGGAGTCAAAATATCTGAGAGAAAGGCCATGAGATAGGAGAACACCAAGCTTGGGGAAAAAATACTTACACATCTGAAAAAAGGACGCCAAAAGACAGCAATGAGGAAGACAGTAACAGGAAACACAGGGCAGAGGAGAGAGGGGGCGACAGGAGAGGGGCAGGCAGGAGAGTCAATGTCTCTAAGGTAGCTTAGCCCTCCAGCTGGAGCCTCTGCCTTCCTGGTGGATCGTGTTCCTGTTTTTCCTATCAGACCTCTCTCTTTAGCTTTTCTCCAGTTCCTTCTACACCTGGAAATGAGGCTGATATTTCATGTCCTTATACATGTAACCAAAAGTTCAAGTTCAACATACCTATTAAAATTTTTTCAAAGTAGCATCTCCAGCTTCCCCTAACCCATTTCCACATATTACAGGACAGCTTCAGGAAAATGATAGAATATCCCTTTCCCTCCTCCCTAACTCTATCTGGAATGCTGACATGGGATTTAAAGAAACAGCCAAGGCAGCTTTGAAGGAAAACCTGTTCTTCGTGCAGGCAAGCCCTCTAGTCTGGATGTGGCCTTCTTCTTCATGTCTTTGCCACCTATGAAAATTCTTTCCATTTTTCAGAGCATAGCCAAATGCCTCCTCCTATACGAAGCCTTCCGCTTAAGCTCAGCCTCTTTTGCCATTTCATGGTATGATAGCACACATAGCTTTCTATTATGTGACTTTTCCCACATCTCTTTTTGTGTGTTTGTGCTAGCACTGGGCTCTGCATCTTATCTTTCATTGCATCTATGCTGGGCTCCAGACACAGGCGCTGGATGGCTATACAAGAGTCCCCTAGGACTGCTTGTTAGAAATACATGCTTGTGCAAGCCCTCCCTGCTATGCTTGCCTTCACCACAGGCCTTGTTTCAGGACAGCAGGTATGAGTCCCAAGAAACTGCTTTTAAACAGCCTCCTGAGTTGACTCTGACAAGCAGTCAAAGGTAGAAACCTGGGATTTTAGTCATGCATGTCTGCACATAGTGGGAGCTGCATATATGGAGTTGGCTTGCATGTGTGTGGACTTTAGGCTTTTAGTAGCTGGTAGTGGCGTCAGCCCTAAAGCATGAATCTGGGAGTAAAGGTCCCATTTTGCTACAACTTGGGGATGACTTTACTCCTAATGTCTTCTAGAAATTCACTGCATCAGAATTTATGAGGAACCTGTATCTGTCCATTCACAAGCCAAGAGTTTTAAAAAGAAATGTAGGCTTTCTATGAACATATTATTCCAAACATTTCCAAGCACTGAGCATATTTTTTTATGTTTATCCTCACAATATTTCCAAAGGAAATCATTTCAAGTTTTCAGAAACGGGAAGTAAGGCAAAGAAAAATACAGTTTTAAGCCTAACAGAGCTGAAAGACCAAGAACCTAACTTCTGGACTGGCTTGCGAGGTCCAGAGTTCTCTTGTGTCAGTATGATTTTCAGTTTCATTGAAAATAGTCATTCCTGAATGTTTTCTTGAAGGAAATCAGCAAAAGCGACCTTGTGTACTTACTTTCCAGCGGACGGGGTTTAGTGCTTTGATCTGTTCCGTCATGTCCTCTTCCACGTTGAAACGATTAATGACAGAATTTATCTTGAAAGCGACTCTATAATCCCTACACCATGTCCTCAGCTTTTGAAGGTTTTCCACATGGTTCTTCTTTCCTTGGCCACGGCCAATAAGGACATTGACTTCCTCGTCAAAGCTGTCACAGGAGACAGCGAGAATGTCCAAATATTCACCTGAGGGAAAATGATCATTTTAAAACTTTTCTATCCAAGCACCAAGCCCCTCAGGCTATTATATCTCTTGTGATAAAATATATCTTGTTTTAATTTTTTAAAAGACACTTTTCCTTATACCCACAAAACTCACTGAGATATGAATTACACTTTCTTCTTGTGTCAAATAAACTTGAAAAACTAAATATATATGTAAAATAAGGATGCAAATACTTAGTTGATTATCTGAAAACTCTGCACATGTATGCATGTGAGCACTTACTGACATATTTAAATATATCAGGTTTTTCATTTATTCCTGCATATAAAGTATGTAATTTCTGAGGCAGGTAGATATAGTTGGATGCCTATAGACTTATTTATGAACAGTTATAAATTTACTACTTTTTCTTTCCATTACACAGATAAAATTGCTCTGCTGAAGATCCCCAGTATTTTTGCTAAGTTCATCAGCTTCTTCTGGACATCTCCTTGATAGGTGATTCATCATCTAAATATTTAGAAACACTCTATGTGATGTCAATGACAACTGTGTTAGATGCCAAAAAAACCAAGAGAAAGGGAAGCGTGGTGTGGGAATAAAGTGTAAACAGACCCTCCTTGCAACATGGTATGTGAAGAGCTGTGATAGCATGTCATTTCGGGAGTACAGAAAGTGTTCACAATTACCTTCGCTTTGGTTTCTGTCACACTAGTTTCTGCTCCACCTCTCTTATTACCCCTCCAGTTTCCTCTGCTCCTTCATGCTATCCACTTATCTCTTAAGTATAGGCATTCTCGATGGCTGAGTCACTCCTTGCAGTTGATTAAGTCAGAGTTTTCCTAGTTTTGTGACTTTTTAAGAGTTGACTGCTTTTCTTAAAATTACTTTCCAATTATAGAAGCTGGAAATACCAAAAACTCTTTAAGCAGCTATCCTCTAATATTACAAAAGGAGTCATTTTGACTCCTATTTTGGGCTAATTTTATTTTATCCATATGTAACATATGCCCTCAAAACATCTAGCATAAACTGGAGCCAGAATAAGGCAACTGTCCATGATTTAAAACAACTCGAAACATTCTAAAAGTTGATCTCAAATAAATTCCTAATGGCATATCACATTGTGAAAAGGCAAGTCACTGAGCACCTGATCTCCAAACAGACCAGAAATTAAGTTCAAAACCAAAAATGCAGAGACTTATCAGTTATGCAAAAGTCAAGACAAGTCATCTGAGGATCTGTAAGTCAATTGCTATCTTCTGCCCCCCTTCCAACTTTTGCTGTATGTCCATGATAACTATCCTCCTTTTCTCAGCTTTTCCTTGCCAAAGCTCTTGGGAAGAAAGATTTAATGGAGCAGATCTGTTTGCTCAGTTCCTATATCTTTCCAGAACCCGGAACCATGGTGGAATCTTGGCCAACTCCTGCATATATGGCAACTACAATATTCTACTTATCATTGGTGAGGTGTATAAACCTGGGGCAATGGAGCATGTTAAATCAACTTGTCAAGACTTCTCAGGATTGTTTAGCCAGATCCACGACTTCCTTGGCTGCATTGTTGGGGTCCTGAGTTTCAGTTCCAATAGCTGGTTACATAGCAGCATGTGCATAAATGACCAGCCCTGTATAAAGCCTCAGACTCTAAGACTCAAATGGACCTTCCTATGCAAACACATTCCAACTATGTCCCTGTAGTTCACTGCTAGAGAGAAAGTACAACCTGTGAGGCCTGGGATGGAGAAGGACTCAGGGCCTGTGTCTGGACTCTCTGGACTCTGGTGATATATATATGTCATTACCCTGCTGTTTCTGTTCTGTATCCTTTACTCTAATAAACCCTAGCCATGAGTATAGCTGGCTATTGAGTGTTGGAAGTCCTTCTAGCAAATTACCAAACTTGGAGAGGCAGTGGGGTTCTAAAACAGCTCTCTTCATCCACTCAAGCACATGACCCATCCCTGACCCATTGAGCCAGAGGTGGAAAATTAGCAGCTTATGGGCCAGATAGGCATCTGTATACATTTGTTCCTCACAATGCCTAAAAGTATTTCAAATTATTTACAAATGTTTATAATTGTATATTTTTGATCTATGTTTAATACTTTGAGGATCATCCAAATTATCTTGCTGCACAAAAATCAATGAAACCTCCTAGCTGGCTCTCCACCCATGCACTATAGGAATAGGGCGCAGTGCTTCCCGTTCTCCAGTCTTTGTGCTTTCCTATTGTCTCCAAGCTGCTGAAAGTGACTTTTCTTATATGCTTCTAAATTCACTAATTTATACCACTTTCTCCCACAAGCCTGAGAGATTTGACCTGGACGTGCAGCACTGTCCCTGATCTGTACACCACAAAGATATCCTGGATGACTGATCTTAGAGGAAGGGCATTGGCTGGGTACCCACCCAGAAAATCCCGCCAGGTACTCTCCATCACACTGCTTCCTCAGTTTCTTTTTTCTCTCTCTGAGTATGGTTCCCAAAGTTCACTTTTCAACCTCAGACCGCCTGTGTGACGAAGTGCCTCCCTTCACTACCGTTTCGGTTTTACACACTGCCTTGTAGGCCTTTCCTGATTCACCTGCACCTGACACCTTGACTCTTCTCTACCTGCTTAACCCTTATCAGATGGACCCTCCAACCCACATCCACAGCATCCCTCCCCCACAGTCCAGGTCCGCACCATCACAGATGGTGTACCAGAGATGTCTCAGTAACATCCTCAACAGATTATAAATGCAGCTTCTCTTGGAAAGACTACAAGTCTCGAACAGCTCATATAAGCAAGAACAGAGAATTTTACTATAACAGGTTATACCTGTTTCCCAACATGACAGTCCATATAAAAAGAGCTAATGTTTTCCAAGCCCTTGCTAAGTTTCAAGCACTGCTCTATGGACATGACATCTGCTGAAAACTGCGAGGAATCTCAGCAGACTTAGAATTCAGCAGTTCTTAATTCTGGCTAAACGGTAGAATCCCTTGGAGCTCCCCATATTGGCCAATCCACACACCACGAGGTTCTGATACAATTAGTCTACGGATGCAGTCCAGTCCCAACAGAGATATTTTATTACAAAGCTGTCAAATGTGTTAATTTTCCTACCTAGTGTCTAAACTAAGGCCATAGATCTTGTATTTGCTAAATTGCAATGTACAAGATAGTCATCTCAGTAATAAGGTCTATTATGTAACTTGCCAAACTTGTTTATTGAGAGCCCTAAGGAAGTAAAACTGCCATAATGCTGTGCACAGCTTGAAAAGCGATTAGAGTTAGCAAGATTAGTTTTTCCTCCCTTCCAGTTCCTCAGCAGGTCTGGCTGAAGGCCCAGGATGGAAGGAAATACAAGAACCAACAATAACAATAGCAGTAAGGAGAGTGCCATCCCATGAAGCACACCATAATTCTGGAACCATCTCTCCCGGATCAGGCTTCCGTTGCTCACGATGCTCACGCTGGGCAGCTGCAGCTCTGTTTTGCAGAACTTCACCAACTTGCCCAGGTATTCTCCCCGGTCGTGAAGAAATGGCTCTCCACCTGAAAAGTTGATCTTCTCCATACCTGTGCAAGGTGATACATGAATTTTACCACTTCACAAATATACATTATTATTTTAATAGCAAAAGTAATATTTTCTCAATGTGAAAAAAAGAAATAAAATTTTCTCATTATCTTCCCCTCCCCTAACCCTAGTTCTCAACACCAATCCCACCCAATGGGAATAGCATATGTTTAATTCGGGGTCTAAACAGGGATGCAGGGAATCGGTTACACAGATGAATAGAATTGCTCAGACACCAAAGGGTACAATGAGGCAGCGCCAGGATTTGCAAAGCAGAAAGCCACATCCCTGCCATGCGGTGTGACTGTCCACAGGCCAGCTGCCAGCCTGGGAATAACACTCGTCCTCACTCTGCGTTTCCCATCCCCACTCCTTGTCCTGGATTCTGTGTCGCCCTCTCTCTTGGGCTACTCCCTTATTTTAGAAAATCCCTTTACAGGCTTCCTGAAAAAAAATGTAAAAGCAGGAATCTGGAACTTATATTACTGGAATATTGGAGTTTCTAAATTTAACCACTATTTTCTTATCATCTTCCTTTCTATATCTATCCTGATTTTTGGTCTCATTTTGGCAAGACTTTGCCTTTTCGTCTTTCTATTAAGATTTTAATTTTAGAAACCCCATTTTTAGTTCCCCAGACACTTCCATATTCTGACTATTCCTTTCCAGGCATTCTATTCTTGTTTCATATATGCAATTCTTTCTCTTATCGCTCTGTAATTACTAGTTATAGTTTTTCGGAAGTTTTCTTCTTCCTACACCCTCTCTGGGTATTTGTTTTGGTGTCTGCCTTTTCTTTTGATGTTTTTATTTGTTCATTTAAATTTCAGTGTGGCACAAAATAAGTGAATGGAATTTATGTGATGAAGGGAGGGGCTGATCCAAAGGAGGGTTTCACTAGAGAGAGACAGAGAGGTAAACCGGTTTATTCACAGAAAAACCTCCAACTGCTAATATCCTTGGTCTTTACTCTGGGGTCATTTTGTTTTCTCAGAGAAGAACATCTGTCTCTTGCATGTGTTACACATCCACCTGCCTGCATTCTAGGAGGATGGGGTCTATGCGTTACACATCCACCTGCCTGCATTCTAGGAGGATGGGGTCTATGCGTTACACATCCACCTGCCTGCATTCTAGGAGGATGGGGTCTATGCGTTACACATCCACCTGCCTGCATTCTAGGAGGATGGGGTCTATGCGTTACACATCCACCTGCCTGCATTCTAGGAGGATGGGGTCTATGCGTTACACATCCACCTGCCTGCATTCTAGGAGGATGGGGTCTATGCGTTACACATCCACCTGCCTGCATTCTAGGAGGATGGGGTCTATGCGTTACACATCCACCTGCCTGCATTCTAGGAGGATGGGGTCTATGCGTTACACATCCACCTGCCTGCATTCTAGGAGGATGGGGTCTATGCGTTACACATCCACCTGCCTGCATTCTAGGAGGATGGAGTCTATGTGTTACACATCCACCTGCCTGCATTCTAGGAGGATGGGGTCTACGTTTACACATCTGCCTGCCTGTGTTCCAGGAGGATGGGCTTGTGCGTTATACACCCACCTGCCTGCATTCTAGGAGGATGGATCTATGCGTTACACACCTGCCTGCCTGCATTCTAGGAAGATGGGCCTTTGTGCCATACACCTGCCAGTCTGCATTCTAGAAGGACAGGCCTATGCGTCATACACCTGCCTGCCTGCATTCTAGGAGAATGAGCCTGTGCAAACCTCTTTTTGGTCTCTCTTAATCTGTATCTGGTCTCACCATACATCACCCAAGGTAATATGGTTAAAGTTTTCAACCCTTAAATAACCCACGGGGAAGGAATTATTATCTGGTTTTTAGTGCAAGAATTGAAGCCAAGAAAGGTTAAACAACTTGTTGAAGATCATAAGACAAGAGAAAAGTAGAGCTAAGGTACATGCCTAGATCCAAAGCCTGGAGTCTTTATAAGTAGAGAAGCCTCCAGGCTGGTGTGCCTGGAACAGTTTTGGTTTATAGTAAACAAAACAGTATCTGTGAGTTTTAGTGCCCCCTTTCACACTCAGACGTCTCTATGATTGGACAGTGAGACATTATACCACCTATTTATGATCCATCATGCTGGGAGGCAGCTTGAGTGACACTCATTATAACCCGAAAACCAAATAAAACATAATTACCTAAGTAGTGTGGTGACGTAGTGGCAGATAAACTGTAGAAAGTAAGACAGGGGCCTGGCCAGTGGCACAGAACTGCTAACAATTTTGAGGACTATATTTAGAAGGGATGGAAGAATAAGGAAATGGAAGGAATAGAATTTAGAGGCATAGTTAAGATCTTAGACAAGGAGTAATTGATTTACAATAGTGTTAACATGCACGAGTGATCATATTACAGCCCAGATCTGATGCTCATTATTTTTAATTCTATTCAGTCTTTCTGAATAGAATTTCAAAACAGTTTAAAAGCCAGAAAAGTAAATAGTATATTTTAGAAGCATCTTTAGCCAGAATAGTAAATTTTAATTTTAAATACAATATATAAAATATATATTAAAATTTAAATTTCAATGTAAATGTAAACCTTTAATTACCACCGACAGAGCAGGAACATCATCATCTCAGACAAACACCACCACTTCAAGTTCCAGCTCCCTTTCTAGCCTTATGCATTTTAAGGAAGTCACTTCTCTTCTAACTACAAGCAGCCAGAAAGAACAGACAGTAAAACACAGATAAGACAGCTCGGGCACAGAGGGAGGTTGAGGGAAGTCTCTTAGGCAACTGCCAAACTTCATTCTCATACAATGGGCCCCAGGAAAACAGTGGGCCTTAATAAGCACATTCATTTCTCTTCAGTGCTCTAAGATAGGGAAGCTAAAAGCAGATTCAGGGTGGGTATGCCTGCAGCTGCAGGAAGATGTATGGTCACAGACACACAACTCTCCTTCCCAGATAAACAGAACAGAGAGAAACAGAAGCAGTTCAAGCCTCTAATAAACTCTCCCACCCTAAATCCTTAAAACTCTTGGTCTGTAAGAGAATGGGCTCTGACCTAACTCAGCCACAAGCCCCTATCAGGTTTGTTTTCTCTAAAATAAACCTGTCCTTGACTGTGGAGCCACCTTTTGTGATTCTTTCCTCTTTCTTTAATTCCTACAACCAAAAAAATAGGTTTCCTCCATTATGTAGAAATCTCTCTTACAGGAAAATACAACCTACAGTATCCTGTAAGCATTTCAATTAACTTTGGTTTTATTTACTTAAAACAAGAGGATATTATATAAAAGTATTAATTATAACTATTAATAATTTATCTTTTATGACAAAATACATGAACATTCACTTGTTTGTGCCTTGTACCAACTTCTGAGATTGGTTTATCAGTTGTCATTATTATCTAAAGATAATTTTAAAGATCATGGAACTGATACTCAGAAAAGCTAAATGTCTTGACAAGTCTAGTAAATGTTAGAGCAGAAACTCAAACCCTGGCCTTCTGAATGAAAGTCGAAATTTCACTCGACATGTCTCCTTATTCACTCACTCATGCATTCATTCATTTATCTAAAACATTTCTTAAGCCTCTATTACATTCTAGACATTCTGCCAGGCATGAAGATACACAGGAGGGTAAAATTCAACCTTGGAATGCAATTTCTTTGAGGAACCAGATATTTAAAAAAAAAAAAAAACTGAACAAAATAGTACATTTTAAAAAGCTGCAAGACACATTTGTAGCAAGTGCCATGAGTTCACAAGTGAAAAGTAAAGGGCATAATTATGGCTGCAGAGAACCAAGGAGAATTCAAAGGAGCTTTGAAAGTTCATCAACAAAGATTTGAGGACAGACATTCTAGGAAGAGACAACAATATGACCATTGTCTTAACGATTTTGGTGTTTGGAGAAAATGAGTGTGACTGTTTTGTGAAATTCATCAGGATGCACACCCAGAATATGTGTAATATGGTGCATGTATGCTATGCTTTTGTTAAAAAGTTAAACAAGGAGGGAAAGAAGGTAGAGATGTTGCTGAAGTTACTAGCCGAGAAGGTACTCTAAGAAAGACAGGAAGACAAGGATGGAAGGAAGAACAGATCTGGAGTGGAAGATGTTGCATTCGAAGGTCACATGCTGAGTACTCTCCAAGATGCTGCCAGTTACTAATGTGGTGATACTCAGTAAGCATTCTTGAGAGCTAAGTCCTTGACATATTTGCCAAAAAAATTGTAAGGCTTCCTATTAAAAGAATATACACAAACTCAAATATAAGATTCAACCGCTGCTGTTTTTACGTCAGTTTTTGTTTTTGTTTCCAACTTTCCTAATTATTAATAACTGTTTCTAGAAAACCCAAATTCATTAGTGTTGTGGGCAAACTCAGAAAGTGGTACAATCTTCCCAAACCGCCTCTTTCCAAACACCGAGTGTAACAGGGACCTGCCCTTTGCATAGACCCCTGCTCACTTCCAAGTGGCAGGAGGGACAGGTTTGCTCCACAAATCCCCTGCTCCAGGCCAACTCTTGTGATTTAGGAAGGACTAGGTGCCCACTCCAAAATTCACTGAATTATTTTCTCCTAGGACAACATGCTCACCGTGCAATGGCAAATGGTGACCTTGAGTTTTGGAGAAGCTCACCAGCTTGTGTGTTCCCCCCGCCCCTTCTCGCCTTACCCTACTGCTGAATGGTTGAGAATCCTGATTTCTGTCTGGGACCATGGACTCACCAGCTTCCTTAAGCAAAAGCAATCCTCTCTTTGCTTCCTCAAGGGGCAGCACAAAGGATGTTTTGGCTGTGTGGAAACAGAAGCCGCATTTGTAGTTGCACTGGCGAGTGAAGTGATAGTTGACGCTGGTTGGGGTGGTGGACAGAGGAGGGTCCTCTTCCTCCTCTTTGGTCTCATCTGGCTCTCTCCAGACCAGCTGCTGCTTTGTCCTCTTGGAAGCTAGCAGCCAGGTTGCCCTCAGCCAGCAGAACAGCAGGACAAGGTTCCTCCACAGAGAGCTCAGAGGTTGCCTGAACACACTCAGGAGCTTCCCAGCAAAAGCAGCAGGCGTGAGTACCCACATGGTGGCAGACGCCTGGAGCACAGCAGTCCCTGTATGCCGGGGACTCTCTTTATATAGCGGTGGAAATCAGCAGTCTCTGAGCAACCTGTCATGGGGAGCAGGACACACCTTCTTTCACTAACACTCAGTTGAGTTAGAGTTTCGATTTTTCACACATGAAAGTGAAAGTTGAAACAGGGCCAAGACTGAAGACTAGAGATCGGGACCAGCATTCCTGGTTTCTTTACTCACGACTGCCTCAGACCACTTGTATTATAACAGTCTCTCTAGCTTGATGTAGTTACAGATGAGGATAGCAGTCTCTATCAATATCTAGCTTTCTGTCTGATAGAGATAGACACAGGCGCATTGATCAGCACACTTTGTACTTGTTGCATTGCTTTCTCTTGACATAGCCAAGTGATAGTTTTTGCTCCATCATAGTGGGGGTGGGGGGGTCCTCAGGAAAAGTTTCTTTTTAGAGCCAAATAATAAACAGACTGATTGGCTGGTGGACGATGAGTACAGGATCATTCACCTCAAGACCCCTTTCAGATCACAGTAAAAACGCATGGAACAAAATTGAATTTATGTCTTATTCCATTAGCTATTCAGCCTAATGTATGCAAGGTGACAGTGTTAAAATTTAGGTATTTACATCTTCCTGTATTTTGATATCATTTTTTATAGATGCTTTTAGTTAGAGGAAATCCAGTGCTTTTCTAAGACGCTTCCTAGTTGGTGAGAATTACTGCGACCCATCGTTTATTTATCTTTATAGTTTTCTTAGAAAGCCTTGTTGACCTTTTTACTGAAATCTTCCTTTTAGCCCTCTTTCATCAGAGCTGTGTGTGTGTGGTCTTGTGCTTTCGTGACACCTGTAGAAAGTTGGAAGAGTCCTAGTAGCTGAACTTCCAGAGCCACAAATCATGTAGCTGGGTGACTTTGAGTAAGTGACTTCATTTCTCTGGATTTCCATTTCTTTATCAGCAAAGCCATGTATCTCATGCGATTTTTGTGCAGAGTAAAACTGCCAATTTTTGTGAAATCCAGAGAAATGAAGTTTGCCTGGCAAACTTTAAGTGTTCAGTTAGGGTTAGCTCGTGTTATTCTGATACTGTCATATTCTGAATTGAAACAGAAATGACTTATTTTACTTAAAATAAAACATTAAACATGTTTAACTTAACATTTAACATCTGCAAAATTGTCTGCTTAATGATTACCAAATATTCAACAGTAGCTATATCTCAGGTCCTTGAAATCTCAGCCCAAAGTTTCTTAAACTCTCAGGCCATGGTCTTGCACAATTGAAAATCACTTTTTGCTAGATCTCACTTCTGCATACACGTGTGATCATGAGAGGCATACAGGTACCTGTTAAATTTGAGTCAAATTCTTTTGGGTTAACTTGGTTCCCCTTTCTGGCTGGAGAAAGTTTGAAGTCTCAAAGGTTAGGTCAGCACGATTCTAGTGGGGGTCTCTTGCAGACA
The DNA here is from genome assembly GCF_047675955.1 of Chlorocebus sabaeus. NCBI lineage: Eukaryota > Metazoa > Chordata > Mammalia > Primates > Cercopithecidae > Chlorocebus > Chlorocebus sabaeus. The sequence continues at coordinate 6,814,760 of NC_132917.1, read as the reverse complement.
TCGGTTAAAATAGGCTAGGAAAATCTTAAAGAGGTGCCAAATGCTTAGCCCAGACATGAGGAGGATCAAGACTTGTAGGGTGGCATGCAGAAGGAACCCTACTGCAGCGGAAGCCAGCTGGAAATATCTGGAGATCAGAAACTTAACCTAGAAAGTCCAGCCAGGAGGCTTTTTGAAGGTGTTTTTCAGAGATTTGGCTAGCCTTAAGATCTTACATGTTCCAAATTCAACCTGCCTGGAAGTATTTACCCTGCAGAAAGTGGCAGCAGCAGCGCAAACATTACTCTGTGCAGGGAGGAGAGAGTCTAAAGCAATGTGTTTGTCTAGGACCACACGAGCAAGGGAGTCTATGGACCTCTGTTGCACTCTGATCGCTTGGGTGGTGGAGCAGGCAATTCTGTGAACAGTTCAGGAAGGGTTTCTGATCATTTATGAATTCCAAGCAGAATCTAGTTTAAATTGGGACCCAAAAAACCTTCCTAATCTAGCTCCTTCTAGGGTTAACCCTTCTAGATGAATTATATCCTTGAGAGTATCAACAACTATTATTTTCATAATCTGAAGAGTTATCATCAGTGTTGGATTATAACTGTTAGAGAACAGGGTAGGCGGTGCTGGTGGGGATAACTGAATAGATGGGAATTTGGGAAAAGGTATTTCCATGGCAAAATCTCCTGGTGAGGATAACTCAAGTATTATTTCTCCTTTCTGGGAGAATAAAATACGGGCCTGGAATATTTCTAAGAAGTCCCTTCCTAGGAAGTGTGTGGAAGCCCGAACGAAAAACAACTGCCCATGAGGGGTACTATTTGGAAAAGGATAGGTGAAGATTAGGAACCATCATAGGTTGGTTGGCTACCCCAACCATCTGGATGAATTCAGAACCCCGGGGAGGGTCCACGGAAAGCATGCTGGGGTTAAGGATGGACAGAGTAGCCCCAGTGTTGACCAGAGCTCTGATGAGTTTTCTCCAATCTTAATACTTAATTCCCCTAGTTGAGTAATTCGAGTTGGGGAAATGTCCTGAGAGGCTCTACAGTTTTGCTTGAGGGAAGAGGGCTGGTAAACTTTATCAGGGTTTAATTGTAGCCAGATATTGTAGGAAATTAGGAGAACTCAGGATCCAGTCCAGTCTACAGGTAGAAAACCAGAACTTGAAAACAGGGCACAGGGCTTTAACCTAATAATAGGTGCATGTTAGTTTTTCTTAAGAACATGACTTTTTCTCTCTACATTAATCATACAGGAACTTTTAGGTTTTAGAACCTCTAGAGGCTAAGAAGCCAAATCAAGGCAGGCTTTAGATTTTACTTAGGGTCTTAAGGTTATTGGGCCCAGCAGGAAGTGACAAGTTTTATGCATTCACTATAAGGCTGGGAACTCTTGAAACCAGGCATTTTATGACTCTTCTTAAATATGACTAGTTACCTAATAGGTAAAGGGGAAACAAACCTCCTTTAGTATGACGGCTTCTCCTTATGGAAAGCCCATTCTCATAACCTGAAAGTTAAACCTGATGCAAAGGGTATTTGAATTTAATCAGGCACAGAAAGAATGTATCCAGAATTCTAAGCGTATGCTATTATAGAGAAATGTAAACAAGAAAACTAGTACCTTGAACATGGAAATCTTTGGTTCTTAGGAACAGCATAGGAAGCTTCCTGGTTACATGGAACAATTCAGACACACCAAGAAAAGCCAAGAGTGTAAAATCAAGTTATAATGAAGGAAAACTTTGGTTTTCTAGAACTTCAAAATAAACATTTTAGCATCAGGCCATGACAGCAGTGTTAGAACCAGAGAAAAAGTTACAGGAGATGACAAAAAGGTTGAAGGAGATGGTTATCATGTGGCCATGCAAAAAGAATTTACCTTTTCAAGGACCAAGAGAAAGAGAGCTGCATTTACAACCTGAAAACAGGAAAATTATATAGATCTCAGGAGGAAATATGCCAGAAACAGAAACTGTTTGTAGTTTAGAGGATTACTATTAAGGGAACAGATTTGCAAATTAAAAATTACTCTTGCAATTTTACTAAGACCAAATCAGTATTTTAAGTAAACCTTGTTTTAATACAGGGGACCAAACTTTAAAGTTCTGTATCAGTGTATTTTTAACATCAAAGTTTAATCCTGAGAAAGACTCATATACAATTTCTTTTCAATTGTAGCTAACCTGCTTGCACAGAAAATTGCTTTTATAAACTTTCTTTTCATGCAGCTTATGATTTACTTAGACCTGATCTTTGAAAGTTGCTCAGTGTTTTTAGCCCTTTTGTTAACTTCTAGCCTAGGATTTGGGTTATAGAGTCTATAGAGTCATCACTCTATCCTGGGCTCATTTTATTAATTCTTATTTTCTGAGCTTATCATTTATTTTGTAATATTCACTTTTACGAATGTGGAATTGTTTGTAATATTCTCTTTTGTGCATCCTTTTCAACTTGTGGTTCTATTATCTCATTTATTCCTATTCTGATTTGCATTTTCTTTCTTTTTCCAATTTAATAAACTACCTAGAAGCACATCTGTTTAAACGTTTTCAAAAACTAAGCTCTTTTTCAAAATGTTATTTTTTCATTTTATTATTTATTAATTGTTATTTATATTTTTAATTCTCCCGTTCTATTTATTTCTTTCTTAGGAGCAGAATGGCTAGAAAAGTTTCATTTTCTCCTGTTTAATACTGTAAATGTTGAAGATTGTGGCTTTTCCTATGATACAGCTGTGCTATTCATTCATTTAAAGACACCTCTTTGAAGTATCTTCCCAGCCTGCAGCTTCTCTCCTTTCCACCTGCAAGCGTGGGCTGCTACAGACACGTTTAGCCAATATAAACATCCAGCTGTGGCTCTCAGAGTCTCTGTCCTACAAATTTGAAGGGGCTTGAAAATCTAACAGAAATGTTTCTTTATGAATGAAGATATATCTTCAACATCTTCAACACTTACATAATATTGACTAAGCCCAGATACCGCAGTGTTATTAACTTTACATCTCTTTGCAGGGCAAAGGTAGGTGAAAAATAGGAAAACCTAAATTAAAAAAAGATAGGACGCTTCATTTGGCAAACTGTATGTCAGGTTTTCTTTCAGTTGGAGGCTCAGAGAAAAGTTAAGAAGAAGCTAGTCTTCCTACTTACCCTCTAGGTGCTCCGTGGTGGGAGCTGAGCACTGGCAAGTGACTGTGGAGTGTTAAAGTCCGAGGATACAAATAGCCTTGGCGGGGGATACAGGAGAGGCTACTAACCCAGATATGTGGAGGGTTATAGACAATATCATGTCCCCCAAAATTCATATTACAGCCCTAATCCCCAGTTCCTCACAGTATGACTTATTTCAAAATAAGGCTTTCAATAGGTGATTACATTAAAATGAGAACATTATGGTGGGCCCTAATCCAGTCTGACTGGTGTCCCTCCCAGAGGAGGAAAGTAGACTTTCAAGGAGACGCCAAGGATGCACGTACAGAGGAAAGGTGCCATGAGAACACAAGAGAGAAGGCGGCCATCTGCACGCTAGAAAGAGAGGCCTCAGAAAAAGCAAACCCTGATGGTAACTTGATCTCCAACTTCTCTGGCCACCTGAACTTTGAGAAAATAAATCTTCTATTGTTTAGGCTGCCCAGTCTGTGGTATTTTGTTATGGCAGCCAAGATAGACTAATACATCCATAGAGGTGGATGGCATAGGGAAAACTTCAAGCAGCCTTGAGGATGCAGTACTGTCTTAGAGAAGAAAAGGGAGTGACTGGGACACTCTTACTTTCATACACTACATACACGTGAAACTATTCGCACATGCTAAACGTCCAAAAGTGAAATTCCTGATAAATTATTCTATTCTCCAAGAGCTAAAAAATTGTAAACTCCTAATTCTTCTTAGCCTATTAACCCACACTCCAACCACCTATCTATATTTCACATTTGTTAAAAATACTTTTTTTCAGAATTAAACGTAATCCCAAGTTTAAGTCCAATATGATTAAGACATAAAAAATATAACTGCTTTCAGCTCATCTAATGTTTTCAATCTTTGTCTCAATTCTAAATTTTTGAGAGAGTTTCCCTGGAGAATATTATCCTTTTGTTTGTCTGATATCATTTTTAAAAGCCATCAGTTAATGAGTAAACACAGAATAAAATATCCATATAACTGGGCAGCAAACACTGTTACACTGTTGGGCAGTTACACTGTTGGGCCGGGCCGGACTGTGGCAGGCAGAGGGTGCTATCCCGACACACTTCACCTTAGTGCAGGAAACTTCAATTTGGTGGAGGAAAGGCGATTTCGAGGTGCCAATCTGGGCGACACTTCCCAGTTGGAGTCAGCAAAAAGGAGAGGGCAATTCTGGGAAGAGGGAAAAGCTTGTACACAGGTGAGTGGGTGCACAGGTGAGTGAGTGAACAAGTGAGATAAGATACAGGAGAGGGAAGAGCCAGAACTGCGCCCTGTTCCCGCAGGAAAGCAGCTCTGCAGGATTAGAGGGGCGTGGACGCGTGGTCAGAGCTAGGAGTTGAGGTCGGGGAGGGGGTCCACGGTCTGCAGGGCCTGGTCAGTCATCCAAGGGCAGTAGTGTGCCTCCACGTGGACGTTTAAAAGCCAGTTACACCGGGAAGGGACTTCTCTGTCCCTCTGTCCCTCGCGCGTGCACCTCCACCCCCCTCCATGCACCCGGCATATGCCGCAGAGGAGCAACTCAAACCAGGGTCGGGACCGTTAGCCACCCGCAGAACGCACACGGAGCTACCTCGGGGCCGAGGACGCAGGGCCTCATTCGGTGTCAGCCCCGGGAGCCTGAGCTTGGGGACCGCGCAGGCCGGCGGCGCCGCGCACCTGGGGCCTCGGGGCCGAGCGTTTGCTCCCGAGCGCCGGCTGTTTATCGCGCAAATCTCGCGGCGAGGAGGAGAGGCCGGAAGAGCGCGCCAGCCTCAGGGCTCCTGCCCCGCAGGGGCCTCTGGCTTTCGTTTCCCCCGCAACGCTTCGGTTTCGTTTCCCGCCGGCGCCTGGCTCCCGCCGGGTTTCCTTTCTGAGGCGGCGCCGAGGGCGGCGTCGCTGAGACGCCCATGGCCTTTGCCCGCCCGCTTCTGCGCCGGCCACTCTCGGGGCAGCTGCTCGGGCGGCGCGGGGTCTGCGCTGGGGCCATGGCTCCACCGCGCCGCTTCGTCCTGGAGCTCCCCGACTGCACCCTGGCTCATTTCGCCCTGGGCGCCGATGACCCCGGCGACGCAGACGCCCCCGACCCCCACTTGGCGGCGCTGCTGGGGCCCCCGGAGCGCAGCTATTCGCTGTGCGTGCCGGTGACCCCGGACAGCGGCTGCGGGGCCCGAGTCCGGGCGGCGCGGTTGCACCAACGCCTGCTGCACCAGCTGCGTCGCGGCCCCTTCCAGCGGTGCCAGCTGCTCAGGCTGCTCTGCTACTGCCCGGGCGGCCAGGCCGGCGCGCAGCAAGGCTTCCTGCTGCGCGACCCCCTGGATGGCCCTGACACCCGGCAAGCGCTGCTCGAGCTGCTGGGCGCCTGCCAGGAGGCACCACGCCCGCACCTGGGCGAGTTCGAGGCCGATCCCCGCGGCCAGCTGTGGCAGCGCCTCTGGGAGGTGCAAGACGGCAGACGGCTGCAGGTGGGCTGCGCACAGGTCGTGCCCGCCCCGGAGCCCCCGCTGCACCCGGTGGTGCCAGACTTGCCTAGTTCCGTAGTCTTCCCGGACCGGGAAGCCGCCCGGGCCGTTTTGGAGGAGGTAAGAGTTCTGTCCCTTTCCAGCGCCCAGCGTGGCATCTGAACCCTTCAGATCAGAGAACTGAACCAAGAGGCTGGTCTGTAAAGCCGGTTCTTGCCTGGGTGGTTTGTTTATTTCCGTTCGCAAATCAGGTAGGGAAGGTGTCCTGTATGCCAGGCAACTCTTTCAAGATTCTTGTTTGCAAGGATCTTCCTACCTGCTGTGGAACATAGACCTACACCAGGCCACGCGATGCTTGCTGTAAAAGCATCCCAACAGCACTACAGAGGGAGTAAAGGGGTTGCCGGGAGTAAGGGAAAATAATGTCAGCTGGGAAGTAATTTTATTTGCTGATGATCAACATTCAAGGATCTTGGGGTGAAAAAGAAAATGCATGAGTTTAGGCGGTTTAAGAAATTTAGACTTAAATAGTGTTTACCTACCGACTGGCCATGAACCTTGTACAGGTTACTCAACTACTCTAATGTTGACCCTTTGACTTGTACAATTCCTGCCTTGCGGTGTTGTCCTGATGATTAAGGAAACATCTGACTGACAGCAGGTACTCAAAGAAAGAGACTGAAGATTCTTTCTGATCGCAGGCTAGGCAGATTTCCTCCTGTGGCACAGATGACCCTTGAGGATGCCCCATGGATCTTGGGAATATTTTCCAAGCTTACGGGACAGCGTTGTGGAGCAGTTAAGAGTGCAAGATCAACCACGTGTATTTAAATTTAAACTCTGGCATTTATTAACTGTGTCACTTTGAGCAAGTTTCTTCAACTCTCTGCCTCAGTTTCCTTAATTCATACGCTAGGAATTATAATAGTACCCCCAACCACCACCTCAAAGCTATCACAGAGATTGGCAACTGACTACTTGTAAAGCACTTAGAAGATTGCCTTGCTCAGAGCAAGCACATGAGTGTCTGAGCCTCGCTGTGAGTTGCCGTGAGCGTGCAGTGAGATAATGCACATTGAGGAACTGGAAATTCCCAGAGGGACGCTGCTCTGCTAGCTTTGTGATTGCTGTGCTTGGCTCTTTTGCTCAGTCTCCTGAGTGGCTAGGAGAGGACATGCTGCAGATGCAGACTGCTATCTCCAGCTCACTGTGTAGCGGATTTCCCATTCTTGTGACACTGTGTTCCCAGTGGGCCTGTAGTTCCATGTTGCTGTGTCACAGGACACTAATGATGTGCCTTGTCTGGCCTTTCTCAGAGCTGCTCAGTGAGGGCTGCATGCCACCGAGCGATCCAGACAGGGACAGCTGTTTCGAGCCTCGGCTACTCAATATAAAATAAAACACTCCAGTCCATCCTAGCATCGAATACTCTGAATTTCCATGGTCTGGCACGTTCTCAGTATAACTTAGGCCTATAATGTTGTGCTCAGCAATTTAGGTGTGATTTCTGCAAAAGCCCCTGTCTTCATTGCTGACGGATAGACGTTGTTTTACAGTGTACCTCCTTTATTCCTGAAGCCCGGGCGGTGCTTGACCTGGTCGACCAGTGCCCAAAACAGGTCCAGAAAGGAAAGTTCCAGGTTGTTGCCATCGAAGGACTGGATGCCACGGGTGAGATAATATTACCTTTTAGTTATAGGCAATGACACTAACTGATTAGGTGCAGAAACAGAAATACTTCCTGCAAAACAAAACTTTATATGGAGCCTTCTGTGTGCCCCTGCTGTGTGGCAGGCCCTGTGCTAGGCAGGCCCTGGGATGCAGAGATGAATAAGACCTTCAATATGAAGCAGCATGGTGTGTGGGTGCGAACCCTCAGTGGTCTGGCGGAACATAGGGAGGGCACTGAATCTGGCCTCTGTGGGGCTTTGTGGGGTGGAGTGCGTGATACCTGGATTGTATTTTAAGTACAGATAGGAGTTGGTCAGGTGATGAAAGCAGGTAGCATCCTCCAGACAGAAGAAATAGCATGGGCAAATGTGCAGGGGCTTGAAGCAGGGTGATGTGTCCAGGAACCACAGGCAATTCTGAGATTCTTCTGGAGCAAAATGTGGAAGAACTAGGAAATGCAAGAAAAAAAACCTTCTGAGCTGTCAAACTGAGGTCAAAATACAATGTGTGCTCACATTAGCCCAAAGTACAAAAGGGACAGAAGTGCTGCTCCTGTGGCCCAGGACACACCGAGGGGAGGGTTAATGCTGGAGAACTAGCATCCAAGTGGTTCAGCACAGGAGTTTCTCCTCCTGTGTAAACTTGAGGGGTACAGACTTTTAATAATATAAAAGGCAATTTCCATATGGAGGCACTTGTGTACCCAGCTAGGGAGATGTGGTCCATGTTGACCATCCTGGCTCCATATGAAGGATCGGGCCATGCCCTGGCCTTCAGGGAGACCAGCTGTCATCACTCGGGTGTACTGGCTGTGCCCAGGACCAGCCATAGTTTCTTTCAGCTGCAGAGGGAATTGTAACATTATCAGTCCTTCAGCTGATGTGTTTTGTTGATCATTTATTTTGTACCCACAGCTAATTTAGATTTGGTGGGATTACAGGAGATATAAAAATTCTGCCTCAACACCAGCATCCACACATACAAATGTTACAAGGAGATAGCATAGAGTGGCAGAAAGAACACAGGCTAGTGGTTCTGTCTGCCCTGCATTTGCATCCTGCACCAAGGCCTGCCAGGAGGGTGAGTTGGGGTAAATTTGTTAACTTCTCCAGTGCTCAGTTTCTTCATCTGTAAGATGATTGAATAATAACTATTTTGCAGGGTCACTGGGAGAATTAGGAGCATAACGTGCTGAGTACTTGGCTCCTAGTAGACACTGAGAAATGGTAGCTACTGTTAAGGTCCATCCTGATAACCCAAGAAAAAAAGAAAATAGTTAGTTGGCAATAAAGTGTTAAGTATGTGATAGAGAAACTTATAAATAAATTGAAACAGTAGGAGCTCAGAGAAACTAGTGCACAGTTTGCTGGAGTAGATCATCTTCACATCACCACCTGTCCTGAGCTCCAGGCAGCAGCTGAGAATTGTGAGATGGGCTCTGGGAAGGGGCTAATCTGTCACCTGAGGTTGTGCAAGGGGGAGTCAGAAAGTCAATGAGGCCTGAGCAGTGCCTTTGAGGAGAAGGCTGAAGCCTAAAGCAGATACAAAAGCTCTAAAGGCCAAGCCCAAAGGGGCAAGCACAGGAGTGAGTGGTAGAACCAGGCCTGGAAATTGGAAAGGGATTGCACAGAAGTGGAAGCAGGGTTTGAAGAAGGTAGAAAGAGAAGAGGGACGAGAAGAGTCGCTGTGGATGCCAGCTGTGGGTTCATCAACTACAGACAGTAAGATGAGAGAAAGTCTTCAGGGTGGGGAACATGGTAAGAGGGTAAGCAGTAGCTGGGCTGCCGGGAATAAAAGTCATACATAAAAGGGGCTCTTGTATCTAGACTCCCAATATCAGATTTGATCACTAACAGGAGTTTTTCCTCCAGGTTTCCTAATACCACACAGAGGAATCCTACCTTCCTATGGGTCTATAGCTTTTTATAAAGAATCCTGTTATTTAGTCTGCTCATTTGATTTGCAGGTTGAGAGAGTGTCTGTGCTCTTTCTACAGCAGTATTAACTTTTGGGCTGTGGTTAAGATGTGTATACTTTGTGTATGATCCGCAGGTAAAACCACGGTGACCCAGTCAGTTGCAGATTCGCTTAAGGCTGTCCTCTTAAAGTCACCACCCTCTTGCATTGGCCAGTGGAGGAAAATCTTTGATGATGAACCAACTATCATTAGAAGAGCTTTTTATTCGTTGGGCAATTATATTGTAGCCTCTGAAATAGCTAAAGAATCTGCCAAATCTCCTGTGATTGTAGACAGGTGGGTATAAAGATGCCTTGAATTAGGCCTTTTCTCTCTAATATATAAGAGTGTGTGTGTGTGTGTGTATACATACATGTATATGCCAAGAAAAAATTGTGTTTAAGTCAAACTGTATTATGATAATAATAGGAATTCTGCTTATGAATTGTTAATTACCTATACCAGGCACTGGCATTTGCTGGAGAATTACATATATAATACTAGTATCTGGAACTATAACTTGGGTAGGTGAATGTTAAATGCTATTCCCAGTTTACTGATGAGAACTGTAGATCTCAGAAAGGTAAAGTAACTTGCCAAGGTAATAGCAAGCTGGAAATAGCATACTGGGAACATTAATGAGTCTATACTTTCAGTCATTCATTTGTTCATTGGCTTATTCAACAAATACTTACTGGACACCTCCTGTGTGCCAAAGACTAGTCTCAATTCAGAGGATTCAATGATAAACCAGTGTATTAGTCCATTTTCATGCTGCTGATAAAGACATACCTGAGATTGGGCAATCTACAAAAGAAAGAGGTTTAATGGACTTAGAGTTCCATGGGGCTGGGGAAGCCTCACAATCATGGTGGAAGGTAAAAAGCACATCTCACATAGTGGCAGACAAGAGTAGAGAGCATGTGCAGGGAAACTCCCCTTTTTAAAACCATCAGACCTTGTAAGACTTATTCCCAATCATGAGAATGGCGTGGTAAAGACCTGCCCCCATGATTCAATTACCTCCCACCGGGTCCTTCCCACAATACATGGAAATTCAAGATGAGATTTGGGTGAGGACACAGCCAAACCATATCACTCCCTTCCTGGCCTCTCCCAAACCTCATGTCCTCACATTTCAAAACCAATCATGCCTTCCCAACAGTCCCACAAACTCTTAACTCATTTCAGCATTAACTCAAAAGTCCACAGCCAAAGTCTCATCTGAGACAAGGCAAGTCTCTTCCACCTATGAACCTGTAAAATCAAAAGCAAGTTAGTTACTTCCTAGATACAGCCATTACAAATGGAAGAAATTGACCAAAACAGAGGGGCTACAGACTCCATGCAAGTCTGAAATCCAGCTGGGTAGTCAAATCTTAAAGCTCCAAAATTATCTCCTTTGACTCCATTTCTCACATCCAGATCATGCTGATGCAAGAGGTGGGTCTCATGGTCTTGGGCAGTGCCATCCCTGTGGCTTTGCAGGGTATAGCCCCCCTCCTTGCTGCTTTCGCAGGCTAGTGTTATCTGCAACTTTTCCAGGTGCACGGTGCAAGCTGTCAGTGGATCTACCATTCTGGGGTCTGGTGGACAGTGACTCTCTTCAAACAGCTCCACTAGGCAGTGCCCCAGTGGGGACTCAGTGTGGGGGCTCCAACCCCACATTTACCTTCTGCACTGCCCTAGCAGAGGTTCACTATGAGATCCCCACTCCTGCAGCAAACTTCTGCCTGGACATCCCCACATTTCCATACATCCTCTGAAATCTAGGCGGAGGTTCCCAAACCTCAATTCTTGACTTCTGTGTACCTGTAGGCTCAATACCACACGGAAGCTGCCAAGGCTTGGGGCTTGCCCCCTCTGAATCAAGAGCCTGAGCTGTACCTTGGCGTCTTTTGCTCAAGGCTAGAGTGGCTGGGACACAGGGCACCAAGTCTCTAGGCTGCACACACCAGAGGGACCCTGGGCCCACAAAACCATTTTTTTCCTCCTAAACCTCTGGGTCTGTGATGGGAGGGGCTGCAGCAGAGATCTCTGACATGCCTTTGAGACATTTTCCCCATTGTCTTGGTGATTAACATTTGGCTCCTCATTGCTTATGCAAACTTCTGCAACCAGCTTGAATTTCTCCTCAGAAAATGGGATTTTCTTTTTATTATTATTATTATTATTATTATTATCATACTTTAAGTTCTAGGGTACATGTGCATAACGTGCAGGTTTGTTACATATGTATACTTGTGCCATGTTGGTGTGCTGCACCCATCAGGGATTTTCTTTTCTGTCACATTGTCAGGCTGCAAATCTTCCCAACTTTTATGCTCTTTTCCGTTTTAAAACTAAATGCCTTTAACAGCACCCAAGTCACCTCTTGAATGCTTTGCTGCTTAGGAATTTCTTCCACCAGATACCCTAAATTATCTCTCTCAAGTTCAAAGTTCCACAAATCTCTGGGGCAAGGGCTAAATGCTGCCAGTGTCTTTGCTAAAGCATAACAAGTGTTACCTTTGCTCCAGTTCTCAACAAGTTCCTCATTTCCATCTGAGACCACCTCAGCCTGGATTTCATTGTCCATATCATTATCAGCATTTTGGTCAAAGCCATTGAACGGATCTCTAGGGAGTTCAACCTTTCCCACATTTTCCTGTCTTCATCTGAACCCTCCAAACTGCTCCAATCTCTGCCTGTTACCCAGTTCCAAAGTCACTTCCACATTTTTGGGTATCTTTTCAGCAGCACCCCACTTCTGGTACCAATTTACTGTATTGGTTCATTTTCACACTGCTGATAAAGACATACCCGAAATTGGGCAATTTATGAAAGAAAGAGGTTTAGTGGATTTACAGTTCCATGTTGCTGAGGTCTCATAGTCATGGTGGAAGGTAAAAGGCACATCTCACATGGCAGCAGACAAGAGTAGAGAGCTTGTGTAGGGAAACTCCCCTTTTTAAAACCATCAGGTCTCATGAGACTTATTCACTACCATGTGATTCAATTACCTCCCACTGGATCCCTCCAACAACATGTGGGAATTAGAGCTGAGATTTGAGTGGGAACACAGCCAAACCATAACAATGAGATAGATTATTCCCTACTTTCATTGAGCAAACTTAACATTTTAGGAGAAGAAAAGTATCAAGTGAACAAATACATAAAATAATACATAAGATGAGATAAGACAATATTAAAGCATGATAAGTGCAGGGAAAAGGAAAAATCAAAGTAATGTGTTAGAAAATGGCTAACCTCCCACTAGATATGGTTTAGGAAGGCCTGTCTGAGAAAGCACCATTAGTCAGAGCCCTGATTTAAAAAAAAAAAAAAAAAAAAAAAAAGCCAAATGTGAAAATTCCCAGGTAACAGAAAGCAGTGTGGAGAGAGGAATCTGCAAGAATGAAGCTAAGACTGAACTGAAATAAACTAACATATCTGACAACTAGAAAATGGTCTATGTTCTGGAAACGTAGTAGATGAGGAGGTGCTCTGTGGATGAATGGGAAGAGGAAGGTTGGGGGAGATCTGTAGGGCCTGCAGGCCATGCCATAGAGTGGATTTTATTCTGAGTGCACTGGGGAGCCACTGGAATGTTTCTGATAAAGGAGAGACATAAACTGATATGTACTTTAAAAATTCATCTGTAAGAAATAGCTTTAGGTCAGGTGCAGTAGCTTACACCTGTAATCCAAGCACTTTGGAAGGCTGAGGTGGGAAGAGTGCTTGAGCCCAGGAGTTCAACACCAGCCTTGATAACATAGTGAGACCTCATCTCTACAAAAAATAAAAAAATAGCTGGGTATGGTGGCTCCCAGTTGTAGTCCCAGCTACTTAGGAGACTCAGGAAGGAGAATCCCTCAAGCCCAGGAGGTCAAGGCTACAGTCACAGAACAAGAGGGTGACAGAGCAAGAGGGGCCTTGTCTCAAAAAAAAAATCCCAAAAACAATAAAACAAAAAAGAAGAAAAAAATAGCTTTAAAAGTACTCAGAAAGGAGAAAGAATATGACAAGTAGGTCATACTGAACTTACATCACGATGGCACAGGGATGAAAAGATTACAGTCACTGTGAGATTCCATTTTATTCCCATCTGGATTTCATTTTACTCCCATCTAGTTGGTGAAACTACTGTAACTAAAAGTTTCCTCATATGATATGGATCAATAGAAACTTTCATATGATGCTGGTCAGAGCATATCATATGATACTGGCATAATCACTTGGAGAGCAGTTTGAGAAGATGTAGCAAAGTGGAAGATTGCTCCTGCCTGTTGAAGAAACACTCACAAAATTTCTTTCAGCTTCCTTCATACTGTTGCAAAATTTGAAAAACCTAAAGCCCATCAACAGGAGAAAGCATGAATAAATACCAGCATATTTATAAGGTGGAGAACCATACAGCAGAGTGTAAATATGTTGTGCAGTGCATGAGAGCACACACATTACAAAACCATAATGTTGAATGAAAATGTCAAGTTGCCGAAAGATGTTCAGTAGAATACACTCACAGTTATTCATACTGCAAAGAGTAGAGAAATGAAAGGATGTTGAAGCAGATTTAAGAAAGTTGTTCTCTGGGAAGTAGAGATAAATGTGGTTGATAAGGAGTTCAGAAGGACTTCGACTGTGATTGGATTATTTCTTAACATTTCTTGAATGTTCATTTTCTCCAAAGATTTACTTATTTTTGTAAACATAAGCAATTGCATTGAAGTATGGCATAGTTGGTAAATAACATTAATCATAAATGTAAATCTCAAGGAATTTCAAGAAGTCAACACAGCCAAGTCACCTGTACTCGGATCAAGAATGAGAGCCTGCCACAGCCCTTACACCCCTGTTCTGCCCCCACCCAGTCATTGCCCATTTCATCCCCAGGGGTGGTGACTGTCCCAACTGACATAGCCATATATTAGTTCTGCCTGTTCTTAAACTGCCTACAGATGCAACTATTTGTTAGGTATGGAGTTCTGTTTGCGCCTGACTTCTTTCATACCACATGTGTTTTGAAGATTTGTCTCTGTTATTGTGAACTAAATTTCATACATTTTTGGTGCACATATGGATGCCATTCTGTTGCATAGGTTCCCGGGAACAGAACTGCAGGGGCATGGGGTTTGTGGCTGGTCAGGTTTGGTAGGTGTTGCAAAAAGTATTCTAAAGGGGTTGAAAGAATGTTGAGTCTCCTCCCCTCCCAACAGCTGTGTTTGTCAAGTCCCTGTGACTAACCACCCTGTTGACATTTAGTATTAGCAGGTTTTCATTTTGACTCCTCTAGCTTTTCCACTTGTTCCTGGTGGGTAAGCTGGTCACTGAAAAGCTGATTTGTGATATCGGGACACAGAACTACTACTCCTTTCTTGAAACTGTATCTTTCTCTGTACACTTTTCTGTATGTCTGAAATATTCCATCAAGAGACCGCCCTGAGTGTATGTGGAGAATAAAGTGTGTGGTGGGGGAGGGGCAGGAAAGGAAAAAGAATCAGCTAGAAGGCTGTTGCTACAGTCTAGACTGTGATGGCCCATGAGTCGTTTTAACCCTGGGATGACAATGGGGATGGCAATGGGGATAACACAATAAGAATTTCAACGTTGGCAAGTTATGTGGAATCTTAGGATGAACTGAGAAGGATACGAATTCTCGATCGTTTATGGGAATGCTTTGCCTGGAAAATGTTTTTGCCCTATTGTTAATGTGCCCGATGTTATCATATGTGATATCTGTATTAGTTCATTCTCACACTGCTATAAAGACATACCTGAGACTGGGTAGTCTATAAAGAAAAGAGGTTTAGTTGACTGACAGTTCCGCATGGCTATATGGGAGGCATGGCTGAGGAGGCCTCAGGAAACGTACAATCATGGCAGAAGTTGAAGAGGAAACAATGGCAACAGGAGAGAGAGAGAGAGAGAAAGAGAACACGAGAGAGAGAGAGAGAGAGCCAAAGCGAGCGAGCCGGGGGAAGTGCTATACATTTTAAACCCCCAGATCTTGTGATAACTCACTCCCCATCATGAGAACTGCAAGGGGGATGTCTGCCCCCCATGATCCAATCAACTCCCACCAGACCTCATCTCCAACAATGAGAATTATTAGGTTGGTGCAAAAGTCATTGTGGTTTTTGATATTATTCTTAATAGCGAAAACTGCAATGACTTTTGCACCAACCTAATACACTTTGGCAGGAGATTTTGATGGGGACAGAGAACCAAACCAAATTGATATCTTTTTTGATACAGTCCTGTATCAAAACTATTTTAAAAAACTATATCACACTGTTACTGTAAGATAAATATCTAATTCTTATCAGATACTGGTTATAACTAAAGCCGGATCATTGCAAATTATGATAGGAGAATACAGGACAGCACTGAAAAGGACTGAAAAGCACTGAAAAAACTAAGGTTTTCCCAGCAGGGTATGACTTTCGAGGTACACTATTTCCTAGGATGCCTGCGGATCCTGAAGCAGCACTGGCCACTGTGTGCAGGCAGGGATTTCTGCGCTCTGTTCCCCAGTTTTCTGATCTGTTAAGTGGGGATACTCATGCCCCCTTCCCTTCCTACGGTCAGGAGTTGTGATGAAGATTCAGTGAGTGGATGTGTGTGGAAGTGCCCTGAAAATAGGGAATTGCTATTAAAATATAAAGCATTATAATATGAGCTGTGTATGTGTTGGCAAATTGCTTTTGATTTGAACTAATGTGGCTTCCCTGACGGCAGGATTGGAGAATACTAAAGAGTGGGAAGCGTCTGAAATTGATGGGCTAAGGGTATGATTATTTAAAACAAGCAGCTGTATTGTCTAGGGAGAACTCTGTAGAAAACAGGTTCCTAATTCTTCCTTTGATTTGTCTTCTTTGTGTGTGTGAATTGTCTGCAATTTAGTTCTTTAAAGAAATGCTGTATCACCTTGTCAGATGAAAAGAGCAGTTATTTGTTGTCTTTGTGGGTTTTGTTCATCTTTAAAGATTTTGATGAAACCCATTGTAGACAATACCATCATCTAGCTGAAAAATATGAGAGACAGTAATTTTTAATGGGACTGTGGTTAGGGTTGGAGACTTAATCACCCCTATTACCTTTAAAAATCTGTTCTTGCTGGTGATTTTTCTACAATAAAGAAGACTTTAAAAATAAGATGATATCAGACTCTGTATTCATTGATGGGCATTTAATTCAGTGAATCTGGAGCATGCGCAGACCATGGTGTAAATTATAGTTTAAGTACCAGAAAAAGAAAACTGAGACCCTGATTGGCTTTTTTGAGCTTGCGGGACAAAATCCGTCTGACAGAGAAGCTGAAAGTGCAAGTTTGTGAGTAACAGGAGTTGGGTAAGTGACACATAGGAAGGTATCCAGGCAGAACTCACAGGAGCTGGCAGTGGCCTGAAGCTCTCAGAGCACACTTTTGAAGGTGTGCAAGGGCTTTGAAGGATGAATGGTGTCGGGATTATCAACTCGCAAGTGAATTTTTTTCTTGCGTCCTTTTCAGTGCTGTCCTGTATTCTGTTATCATAATTTGCAATGATCTGGCTTTAGTTATAACCAGTGTCTGATAACAATTAGATATTTATCTTATAGTAACAGTGTGATACAGTTTTTTTTAAAGCACAGAGGTCCAGAGGAGAGGTTGCAACAACTATGGAAGGCAAACAAACCTTGCATGATCTCTGTTTTCCAGATAAGGAGATTGAGGCTGTATCAGCTAAGATGACTTTTACCTATGTCTACAAAACAAGTGGGGCGGGGGGCACAGGCAGAATGACACACAGTTCAGGTGACACAGGGAATTTATTATGTGGATACCACTGTGTACTTTCCACTGTGGAGAGGAGTTCAATTCTACAATGATCAAAATTTTAGGATTTTAAAGAATTGGGCCAGGCATGGTGGCTCACACCTGTAATTCCAGCACTTTGGGAGGCCAAGGCGCGTGGATCACCTGAGGTCAGGAGTTTGAGACCAGCCTGGCCAACATGATGAAACCCCATGTCTACTAAAAATACAAAAATTAGCTGGGCGTGGTGGTGCATGCCTGTAATCCCAGCTACTTGGGAGGATGGGGCAGGAGAATTGCTGGAACCTGGGAAGCAAAGGTTGCGGTGAGCTGAGATCCTGCCACTGCACTCCAGCCTGGGCAACAACAGAGTGTGAGACTCCATCTCAAAAACACCAAGAGCAAAAAACAAAAAAACAAAGAACTGAAGGTGTAGGAACTGACATGGCCTTTCCAGGTTTTTAGTCTGCCAAGACACAGCCCTTAAATACAAATGAACTGCCAAACAGGTTCATCGTCCCCTGTCACCCTCCATTCTTTCATAGAGGAACTCGGACAACAGGACCAAAAAGATGTGATGGCGGAGGCCACACTAAATGGTAGTTTGAGATACGTCAATGGAGCTGTGTGAAGAACACACTGCATTATTACTGTTGTCAATTTTATGTTTTAAACAATATTGTATAACATTTTTTAGTTTATAAAATTTAATTTTATTTAACTTATTCAATACTAGAAAACCGTCTGTAGAGCCAAACCTGGTTTCATCATTCCCGGCTGCTGATTTTCAGATGCTACTTTGGCTTCTTCCGCAGACAGAGAACTCACTACCCCATTCCTTCTCAGGTACTGGCACAGCACTGCCACCTATGCCATAGCCACCGAGGTGAGTGGGGGTCTCCAGCACCTGCCCCCAGCCCATCATCCTGTATACCAGTGGCCAGAGGACCTGCTTAAACCTGACCTCATCCTGCTGCTCACCGTGAGTCCTGAGGAGAGGTTGCAGAGGCTCCAGGGCCGGGGCATGGAGAAGACCAGGGAAGAAGCAGAACTTGAGGCCAACAGTGTATTTCGTCAAAAGTAGGTGTCCCAATGCAATGTGAGTGGCAGGCGTTCCTGAAGGGAGATGAGCCACTGGCACTGGCTTTAGGATTGTGAGGAAGTGATACTGTTTCCAGTTTTCAAATGCAAGAGGCAACATCCTCTAAGTTACTTCATCCCCTTCCAATGGGCTTGTCACCACAGGTCTGCAGCATTGTTATCTTAAAGCAAAGGTCATCAGACTAGGGATCAGACCCTGCCGCTGATCCTGGCTGTGCTAGGAGCAGCTGCACCTGGGTAAGACAGTAAGTGACTGTGCCTCAGTTTCCCCAGTCATAGCAAAATCACACAGAGCACTAGATAATGAGCTCACAGTAACATTTACCTATTAGATGCTTCCCGTGTGTCAGGCATTTTACTGATGTTATGTCATCCTTGCGAGGAAAACATTAGCTGCATTTTACAGTTTACAACTTTAAGGCTCAAAGGATTAAGTGATTTGTCTAAATGTATGTAACTATTCAGTAGTAAAACTGGGATTAAAATCTTTCTGATTTTGCAGCCAGTGTTTTTGTTTTAATTAGAAAGTTATAAACACAACAGCAGAAGAGAGTCTGGCCAGGCCTCCTGCCTCATGACTGAGTATGAATCAGTTCTACAGCACTGCCTTTAAAAACTGAAGCAGAAATATTTTCTCTAACTAAACAATGACAGCTCTGTTACCATAACATAGTAATGTTATGAATAATGGTAGCTGCTGTGGGTTAAGATACTGTGCTAAGCAGTTGACTTGTATTAATTCCATTAAACTTCAGTGAACATTTGCAAGGGAGGTATGGTTTCAGTCTTCATTTTGCAGCAGAGGAAACTGAGAAACGGAGGATAAGAGATTTGACCAATTCACTTGGCTAGGAAGTAGTCAAGCAGAGTTGTGAGTGCAGACGATCCACCTCGACACCCCTGTTTTAACTGCAGTGCTGTGAGGATTCCCTAAAGAAATAGGCACTAGTCACTCTGTATACACATGAAGGCTAGCTAGCATGGAAAGGATATGTAGATTTCTGGCAAAATATTAGAAGTGTCCCATGCATATATTAAGGACTCTGGCTTGTATGAAAATTATTCAGGGCACAGACTTGGGGGAAATTTGCCACTGAACAAATTACCTAAATTCTTTGAGCTTCAGTTGCCTTCTCTGCAAAAGAGGGATGACAATAGTCTCCCTCCTAAGGTTACTTTGAGAATTAAATGAGAAAAATCATGCAAAATGCTAATGCTTGGCAGAAAACAGGTATTCAACAAATGCTCGCTATTAAACATTATTATTCATTTATTATTTATTAAACAAAATGCATCAACGTCTTCTGTGGGCAAAGCTAGTTACAGTGAGATAAATGACATGGGAAGCTTGCTTCAAGCTGTTTATGCTGTGGTAGGAAACGAACATTAATGCAAATAGCTGTGTGAAAAAGTAGACCAACTCTTTGTGTTTTGCCTGTCCCCAGGGTAGAAATGTCCTACCAGCGGATGGAGAATCCTGGTTGCCATGTGGTTGATGCCAGCCCCTGCAGAGAAAAGGTCCTGCAGACGGTATTAAGCCTAATCCAAACTAGTTTTAATGAACTGTAGTTACTCTGGCCAGGTGCCATGTCTAACTAGATTAGATGTTGTTTGAAACATCTACATCCACCATTTGTTACGCGGTGTTCCCAAATTTCTGTTGTACAAGCATGTTGTGTGGCAGAAAATTGGAGACCAGGCATCTTAATTTTACTTCAGCCATCATACCCTCTTCTGACTGATGGACCTGTCATCACAAAGGACCCTCTCACCATGTCCCAGTGAGAGGCCAGCAATTGCTTTCTTCCTGGCATGGTAAACATTTTCTTGGAACATATGTTTCACTTCATCACTACCAAATCTCTGGAAGACCTGTCTTACTCAGACAGCACGAGGTGTACAGAAGCAGCAGAGAAGATCTTCCAGATCAGCAGGGAGCCTCCAGAGCCCCTCCTTCTCCTACACTGGCATGCTGATGAGATCGTGACGTGCCTAGCATTGGCTTCTTCCACATCTGGTTGCACTCATCATGATGGGCTCGCTGCATCTCCCTCAGTCCCAAATTCTAGAGCCAACTGTTCCTGCAGAGGCTGTCTATATGTCCTGGCTATCCAAGGACACTCCTGCAGGGCCATTTTTGGGTAAGGAACACTTACAAAGAAGGCATTGATCTTGTGTCTGAGGCTCAGAGCCCTTTTGGTAGGCTTCTGAGTCATATATAAAGACATTCAAGCCAAGATGCTCCAACTGCAAATATACCAACCTTCTCTGAATTATATTTTGCTTATTTACATTCCTTTTCTTTTTTATGTAAAGTATGGCCCTGAATAGAATGCACATTTTCCATTGAACTGGATGCATTTCATTTAGCCAATCCAGTAATTTATTTATATTGATCTATACATAATATATGTTTCCTCAGCGTAGGAGCTATGATTCACTAATTAAAAGTGGAGTCAAAACGCTAAATGCAATGTTTGTTGTGTATTTTCATTACACAAACTTAATTTGTCTTGTTCAGTAAGTACAGTGGATCTTGGAGTGGGATTTCTTGGTAAATTATCTTGCACTTGAATGTCTCATGATTACATACGAAATCACATTGAGATATCTTTAGATAGAAAAAAGTAGCTGAGTGAAGGAGAAATTATAGAGCTATGTGGCTTTAGGGAGTAGGTTGAACCAGGTGATTACCTAAAATTCCTTCCAGTTCAAAAGCAGATAAAATTGTAAATTATTTTATCCTATCTACCATTTCTTAAGAAGACATTACTGCCAAATAATTAAATTTAAGGTTTTATCAGGTTTGCATATGGAATATTAAATTCTAATAAAGTTTCATGTTAATGTCATAGGATTTTTAAAAGAGCTATAGGTAATTTCTATGTAATATATATATATTAAAATGTAATTGGTTTCAGTTGAACGTATTTTAAAGCTGATAAATAGCATTAGGGTTCTTAGCAATGTGATATCTAGCTGTATTATTAGTTTTATTTACTTTAAACATTCTGAAAAGCTTATACTGGCAGCCCAGAAAAACAAACAATTAATGTATCTTTACGTCCCTTGCACATGAATAAACTTTGCTGTGGTTTACTACTCTGTGCTGTCATCCTGGGTACATATTGATTTGTCTGAAAAGTGCTTTTTCAGTTCCCCTTTTAATATTGAGATATAAAGGAGGGAAATTTTGGTAAAGGAAGTTGAAAGGTGTGAGCTGGCAGGCTAAGTGGAATTTGTGGTCAAAGTGCTTTCAGAGAAAGGGGAGGGCTATTGTTTGCTTTTAAATATCATTTCCTCATTACAAATATTAAAGACTTTTTGTAATTCATTCTTTGTACACCTGGACTTTTTATATACTGATAGGTATGTATGACTTACGAGTATTCGGTAAAATAGCACCTCCCACCCTAAAACTGATGGCAGGTAATCCTTTGCTTGGCTCTGCTCATTGCAAGATGAACTTTGTTTCTGTTCCTGTGATAGACCATTAGTTACCCCAAAATTTGTTCTTCCTTTCTTCCATGGTAATGTAATATTTAGCTTGGTACATGGGTGCCAAGAATTCCTAGTGCATTTCCAAGGCTCCCTTACAGCTAGAGGTGGGTGACTGGTTAGTTTCTTGCCAATAGTATGTGAGCAGAAGGAATATCTGAAATGTCAAGGGGATATTATCCCTTTCCCCTTTAACTCTTCATATCAACTGTATTCAGAGGTGATAGCGAGCCATCTAAGGACCAAGAGATAAGGATGACACTGAAAGGAATTAGCTTACCTTAGGTAAATAACAAGGGAAGGGTCCCCAGAGAGCCTTCCGCCCACTGGTAAGTGCCTTATCCCATATAACCTAAAAAGCAGCCTGGGGAAAAAAATTGCAGGCACTGATAAGAAAACTAGCACAGGGTGTTGTGCCTGGAGACATGCCTGCGGCTGCACAGATAGGAGAGCCTCTGGCCCATTCAGATAAAAGCTTGCACAAACCTCTGGCTCCCTCAGATGAGGGAACAAGTCCTGGCATAAAAAACGCCTTTGTCTTTTGTATAGTCAGCAGGCTCCCAGGAAAAAGTTTTTTCTCCTTTTGTGGGCATGGGCACAGTGAGCTCCAGTGGATTCCAGTGGGCACTTTCCAGTTTTTGGACTGTGAGTCTGGCCTCTGTGAATCATAACTTCAGCCCTTGATTGGTCCCAGGCAAAGGTCCTAGGCCAGGCTTTCTGATTGGTCCTGGGCCAGGGTGCCTGGCCAAGCTGAGTCACGCCTTCTCCAAGACAGCTGGTAGACTAAGCACATTCCTTCCCCTTTGCAGCCCATAAACCCGCCACAACTGGCCTCATAGTGGGTGCCCCATTAGAGCCCCCCCTCTCTGCTGGCAGAGAGCTTTATTTTTTCACTTATTAAACTTTCACTCCAACTTCACCTTCATGTCTGCACTCCTTAATCTTCTTGGAAGTAGGACAAAGAACTCTGGGTATTATCTCAGACAATAGGAGACTGTTACATCTTGGTGCATTGGTAAGACTACAACACCTTTTGATGCATTGGCTGGGAAGAAGGGAATTCATTAGAAGGATGATTAATAGTTGACCTTTAACTCTCACCCTTTACTTGCATTTCTGAGGCTTCTCGTCTATTGCAATCTAGTTTCCTTTCACAGAGGGCCTAGCTGTCAAGTGGGATTGGAAGGTCCCAGGGCAACTGAAGGTTTCTGACTGGGGCTACCCCTCAGTGTTATCTGAAGGCCCTTGGACTAACTCCAGTCCCCTACAACCCATCAGGGACTCAGCACAAAGACTTCCACTCTTTTCCTATTGCATTTTCCTTCTTCTTGTGGCTATCATGTCTCCTACCTCTTCTTTGTATACAATGTTGTGGGTATTTTTGTAACCCAGGGATAGAATCTTCCTGAGTAGAGTTAGTTTGTGTCTTAGTAATCAAGAATGTAATTCAAAGAGTTGTTTTTGTGATTTCCTGGAAACAGGGAATTCAAGACTTCACTCTAAATTTTCACCTAGTAAGGACCTTTCTATCCCACAATAATAGACATTCATGGCACGATATGGGAGGATCTTTCACCCGGAGTGAATATCTTCCTCTCTGTTTGGGTTGTGTTTTCCTCCAATATAAGACTTCAGCATTGCCCAGTGAATTTAAGCAGTTCTTTTATGAGAGAAGTTAATTTTGTTATGGTGGGAGGCTTGCTATGGGGGCAACCTATCAAACCCCAAATCTCTCTAACTTTTGCCTGAAAAGAATTTGGAGTCAGAGTTTTTACTGAACATTTCTAACCCTACAGTGCCACCTAGTAGAAAGGAATTTTTTTCTGTGGGGAACCTTGTCATTCCTCTGCCCCAAACCTCTTGTTTGCCAATTCTTTTCCCTTTTATGTACCTCTTTCAGTGATCAGATGCCATGTCCTATTTGTAGACCAAAAAAAAAAAAAAAAAAAAAAAAAAATCTGCTTTCGACAGTTGGGACTGGCCATCCTGATAAGACAGATCTTAGCTTCAGTACTGTCCCCATCAAAGGAATGGCAGCCATTCAATTCTTACACTCATTTGAGGCACCCGTTCTGCATTCAACTACAATGGTATTTTTTAAAAAAAAGAATTTTATGTTTGGATGTTAATCAGTCCCATCCTGTGGAATTCTGATTTTTCACTGGGGCCATAGCAAGGGAAGCCACAGATGGTATTAGGACATTCCCTGCATTAAAGAGTCTTGCCCAAACCCAACTACTACATAATCTCTCCTAGGCCTCTTGGGGTACCTTGAGAGCCTTTTGGGCTGAGTAGGTCTAGGAATCCAGCAGGGTGGAAAGTTAGGGCTTTATGCAGGTAAGCATGACTAGCCCTGCCTACTGGCTCATCTGGATCCATGGGTGAAGGATATGCTTGCATCCATGGGGTGGCACCTATGATGGCTGCAGGGACCCAGAGGAGAGAAGAAAGGAGAAGGGGAATGCCTTTTCTCTCTTTCTGTCCACCCTGGGTAGCACAGAAGGAGGAAGGGGACTGAGGGATGCCTTGCCTCCCATCTCTTATTAGATGGATAACAAACCATCTGCAGTCTGTACTCCCTTCTAGTGCATTCTGAATCAGTGGAACTCCTTTGACCCTGAGGCTCTGATGATAAAATGGCTCATATTCTATTGTACAAGGACATGGTCTTTTTACCATCTTGGGGATGAACAAACCTGGCCTTCTGAGGGAAGTCTTTTTTTTATAGACTATTCAACAACTAGTTATTTTCTGTAGGTGGGAGGGTACATGGTCCAAGGTTTACTATGTACAAGCTTTCTTTGCCCTGCGAGACAACCCAAATCTTTGTAAGCATTGTACAGTTGACCCCACACTCGGGGCAGCCATGTCAGAAAAGCCTACAAAAGATACTTCCCCAAAATCAAAGAGTCAAACCCTTTGGGGAATCCTCAAATGCAACTTCTGCATGTCCTACCTGCCTCACTTATCTGGGACTCCCAGTAGCCAAATCATTAGTTCCTCTGGTTGTGCCACTTAAGAAATTCCCAACTTTAGACAGGTTCTCTGATGACCCTGATAGATGTATAGAGTCTTTCCAAAATTTAACATGTTTTATCTTACATGGAGAGATGCTATGCTACTTTTAAGCCAAACCCTAACTGTTTCAGAAAAGCAGGCAGCCTCACAGGAAGCAGAAACATTCAGAGATGAACAATATATCTCCTATAGCCAGTCTAAAAGTTCGGAAGGGAAGAAGTCTAAAAGAAGGGAGGGCAAAAGAGAAAAGGAAGGTGAATAAGTAGCAGAATCTCTATTATCAATAGGGAGGGAGGCAGTATTCCTTGAAAATCCCAATTGGAATGCCAATGATCCTATAGATTAGTTGAATAGAAAACACTTTTGGATGTGTATACTGCAAGGCTTGAGAAGGACCAGTACCAAATCTCTTAATTATTATAAGTTATCCATGATAGATCAAAAACCAGATAAAAATTTCTCATGACACATTAGTGAAACACATCTCCCTATCTCCTCATTCAGTTGAGGGAAAGCCAATCTTAAAAGACAAGTTTATTACCCAGGCAGCCCCCGATATCAAAAGGAAGTTGCAGAAACTGGCCATAGGTCCAGATAGTACTCTAGAGAACCTCTTGAAAGTGGCTACTTTGGTCTTTTACAATACAGTCCAGGAGGAAGCCCAGGAGAAGAAGAGGAAATGTGAGAAAAAACAGAGGCTCTAGTGGTCACATTAGAGGCCTATAAAATCCAGAATCCCTGAGGTGGATTTGCTAATCACTATCACTGTGGCAAACTGGGGCACTTCAAAGGGGTTGCCCAGACAGCAAGAAGAAGCCACCTCAACCCTGTTCACCCTGTGGTGGAGACCACTGGAAGTCAAACTGTCCCTGGAGACATAGGTCATTAGGTCCAGAGCCAGTCTCCCAGATGGTCCAGCAGGACTGATGGGTCCTGGGGCTTAATTTCTTGGCTTCAGCAACTTGAACTGCCATTACTATCCGGGATCCCTGGGTGATTCTGGATGTAGAAAGGAGAAAGGTAGACTTCCTACTGGATACCAGAGCCACCCTCTCTGTTCTCTTCTCCAGTCCTGGCCTTCTCTCCTCCCACAGCACAACCATGGTGAGCATCTCAGGAAA
This sequence comes from Chlorocebus sabaeus, assembly GCF_047675955.1. NCBI lineage: Eukaryota > Metazoa > Chordata > Mammalia > Primates > Cercopithecidae > Chlorocebus > Chlorocebus sabaeus. The sequence continues at coordinate 6,789,001 of NC_132917.1, read as the reverse complement.
GTCTTTAACCCAATATTTTTCATATTCCCTTAGTTGTAGTACGGGGGAACTGCTATTTCCTCATGCCTTTTTAATCATACCTGAGAGTCCCAGTCTTTTACTAGAGATATTCTAGCCCATATGGGAGCCACCATTCCTATGGTTCCAGGACAGACTGTTTGTCTCCCCTTAGTAGAAATCAACATTAGCCCAGAGGTGTGGGCAAGTCAAGGGAAAAATAGCCAGGCTGCAACTGCTATCCTGGTCCAGATTCACCTTAAGGATCCCACCTCTTTCCCTAACTAGAAGCAGTACCCCCTAATGCAGTACCCCCAAAAAGACTATAAGCCATCATTAATAATTTAAAAGCACAGGACCTTCTTGGACCTTCCAACAACCCTTATAACACCCCACTATTAGGGGTACAGAAACCCAGTGGGGAATGGATGCTAGTTCAGGACCTCCATCTCATTAATAAAGCTGTAATTCCAATCCATCCAGTGGTTCCTAATCCTAATACTTTGCTAACTCAAATACCTGAGAGAACTAAATGGTTCACAGTTTGGGACCTAAAGGAAGTCTTTTTCTGAATGCTATTGCACGCTGACTCCCAATATTTGTCTGCTTTAGAGGATCCCTCCAGTCAGACTACCAAGTTGACTTGGACAGTACTGCCTCAGGGGTTCAGAGACAGCCCCCACTTGTTTGGGCAAACATTATCAGAAGACTGTCTGAATTCTCTCATCCTCAGATTAAAGTTTTACAATATGTAGATGATATTCTCCTCTGTGTCCCAACTGAGGGACTTTCTCAAAAATGTACTTAAGCTCTTCTTAATTTTCTAGCAGGTAGGGGATATAAAATTTCCAAATCTAAAGTTCGGCTCTGTCAAACTTCAGCAAAGTACCTACATCTAGTCTTGTCAGAAGGGACCAGAACATTAGATGAGAAGAGGATTCAGCCTATTTCCTCCTTTCCCCTTCCCCAAACCCTCAAACAGCTAAGAGGATTTTTATTTATTTATTTATTTATTTATTTTTGTAGACTGTGGATACCTGGGTACAGTGAAATAGTTCACCCTTTATATCATCTTATAAAAGAAACTCAAGTAGCTAAAACTCACTCCCTGATCTGGGAACCTAAGGCTCAGAAGGCCTTTAATCAGCTAAAGCAAACTTTACTTAAAGCATCAACCCTCAGTCTTCCCTAGGGAGGGCATTTAATCTGCATATCTCAGAAAGGAAGGGGATAGCTTTGGGAGTCTTAACTCAGGCCGGAGGTCCAGCCCAGCAGTTGCAGTGGTGGCTTTGCCGGTGCCAGAAACGACTAAGTTGACCATGGGGAATGACCTAACTGTTTAGACTCCCCATAATGTAGCAGGACTGTTATCATGTAAAGGAAGTCTCTGGCTAACAAATAATTGCCTCCTCAAATATTAAGTTTTGCTGCTGGAGGGATCTGCAGTTCAGTTAAAGGCCTGTCCTTGCCTGAACTCAGACACTTTCCTTCCAGATGAAATTGGAGAACCTGAACATGATTGTGAAAAAAATAGTGATGCAAACCTATGCAGCCAGAGAGGACATCCAGGAAACTCCCCTAGAAAACTGAGACTGGGCTCTCTTTACAAGTAAAGCTCTATTATAGAACAAGGAACCTGTACGGCAGGGTATGCAATAGTCACCCTGGATGACATCATTAAAAGTGCACCTCTCTCACCAAGTACAAGAGCTCAATTAGTTGAATTGCTGTCATGAGGGTGCTTGAACTAAGCAAAGCTAAGGCAGTTAACATATATATGGATTCTAAGTATGCTTTCCCATGGTTCTTCATGCTCATGCTGCTATTTGGAAAGAAAGACACTTCCTGAATGCTAATGGGTCTTTTGTTAAATACCATTAGGAAACAGATTGTTGTCCTCAGTTTTCCTTCTGCAGGAAGTGGCAAGTAGACATTGCAAAGGACACCAGAAGGGGATGAATGAAATAGCTGAAGGAAATAGGCTAGCAGACCAAACAGCTAAGTCAGCAGTAAGAAGACCCCAAGGTCCCAGCACACTTGAAGCCTCTGTAATTTGGGAGGGCTCCATAAGGGAAATAAAGCCTCCGTATTCCCCTGCAGAGATAGAATGGGCCACCTCTTAAGGATGCACTTTTCAGCCCTCAGAATGTTTACAATCAGAGGATGGCAAATGTTATTTGTCAGTCTCCAGTCGGTGGAAAGTTCTTAAGATCCTTCACCAAACTTTTCACTTGGGAAAGAATAAAACTCATCAACTAGCCCAGAGGTTGTTCTCAGGTAAATATCTACTAAAAACAGTCAAACAAGTTGTTAATGCTTGTAAGATCTGCCTCAAAAACAATCCCCTCAACAAATGGCATCTCCCCATCCCCAGCAACTCAGAGAATGGGAAATTGCCCAGGGGAGGACTGGCAAATGGATTTTATCCATTTTCCAAAGATAAGGGGAATTCAGCGACTCTTGGTATGGGTGGATACCTTCACTAACTGGGTAGAGACATTTCTATGTCAAACAGAAAGACCTCTAAGCTGATAAAAGCACTAGTCAATGAAATAATTCCTCGCTTTGCACTCCCTAAATACCTCCAAAGTGACAATGGCCCCTCATTTAAGGTGGCTGTTACCCAGGGGGTCTCAAAAGCACTGAGCATACAATACCATCTTCATTGTACTTGGAGACCACAGTCTTCAGGGAAGGTGGAGAAAGCAAATAATATCATTAGGAGACACCTCAGGAAGTTGTCTCAAGAAACTCACCTCGTCTAAACTGCTTATCTTCCTATAGCCTTAGTGCAGGTGAGGAACACCCCTGCAAATTTAGGGTCGAAGGGGTGTTCCTTCACCATTTTGAAATGGTGTGTGGATGGCCTTTCCTTACCAATGATTTTGTATTAGATCAGAGAACTGAATTGGTTAAACATGTAACCTCCCTGGCCCGTTTCCAGCAGGAATTAAAACAGCTATCAGAATTCCAACCCCAAGAACTAGGGCCACCTCTGTTCGACCAAGGAGACATGGTACTGGTGAAGGTTTTTTCCTCTCTTTTCCCCTCTCTGTGTCCCAGCTGGGAGGGACTTTATACCGTCCTCTCCACCTGCTTGGCGGTGAAGTTTGTGGGACTGGACTCTTGGATTCATCACACTCGAGTCAAGGCCTGGAATGACCGCTGACATCCCAGAAGAACATCCCAGATATCAGTATGAAGAATTCAGGGATTTCAAACTCAAAATACAGAAGATAAGTAAATGAGTGAGAACTCTCTGGTCAGTTCAATCCCACCCTTACCTTACCAGATACTAAAGTCATTTCTACCTTTCCTCTTGAGATTTGCTGTTAGATATTAGAACTTTGTCACATATTTACAGGCAGATTTTGATTACGCATGGGATTATATTCATAACCTCATAAACCACCCCCACAAAAAATTATATATCTTGGTGAGTAAGATTTAAAATGGAACTTTATTACTTCACACATATGGGAATTGTACTCACCTTGCTCTTTGCAGTAGGACTATATACTGTGGCACCTTCTAAGTGGAATATTGGGAAGAGTCTCAATTGCCATAATATTTTTCTTAGTTATTATTCATATAGCAGGGATAGTAGTCACAGATAAGAGTTAAACATGAAGATTTTGTTACTATCGCATTTACTAGCATTCACTGCTAAATGTAGCAATGCCTCACATTCTTTGGCCCCTACAATATCAGATATTACCGATCTGTACAACAAGACTGATTACTGTGTTTGCCCTGAACAATTTACTCAGTTTAATAACACCAATGGACTCTTTGATTATTCAGAGATCACTATCTTAAGGTTCCCTCTGATGACTTTACCTTAAACCATTAAGGACTTAATAGGTATAAAGGGAACATGGTATGGGAGCATTTTTAACCCCACCCAGAAAGGCACACCCCCGAGGGTAAAACTCCCACCCTTAGACTAGGTGAAGTTGATAGAATGATAACAAATGCCTCTCTCTGCTTTAAGAGCAAAGGAAAAAGACCATACTTGGGAAACCTTAAATATTGCAACACTATGCTTGTAATTGTGGAGAGCACAGAGATCTGGAGACTAAGAAGGAACAAGGGTGACACAAACATTGGGAAAGACTATGGAAAAATTTTAACAATCTAGCCAGACCTCCCAGGTGGAGTTCCCAATGGGAATGTCTACTTGGGCAGAAATGCCACCCCTTGCCAACCTTATTATCAGGCAATAAATAACACATGATCCTTCCCAAACATGCCCACACGTGGAATCCTGGACCCTTGTATGATATCTGATAACGACAGTGATCTGCAAATTTGTGGATGAACAGGGGATGTCTGGACCAACAGCCCCTGTAATGAGGGCTGTCTAATATGGCTGGAACATATTTTGTCTCTGATCCTTTGAAACTATATTTACCAAAAAGATTCTTCCCTCCCGACATGTAAAGCTCCAAACGGTACTGTGGATGACTATACTAAGTATGGATATCCTTATTCTAAAGACCCTCTAATTCGATGTAGGGAAGGCAACCTTTTAAGACCTGGACTAAACTGGAACCCTCATGAATCACAACATAGAAACATCCCTTCAGGGAACAGGGCTTTACTTTCTCTGTGGCTCCAGGCTACACTTAATCCTCCCGAGGCACTGGAGAGGAACATTTACTATAGGGGCAATGGTCTCCAATTTGTTATTTGTAAAGCCCACTGACAGGGTAGCATCATTGGGTGACATCCGCAATTTGGTCTCTTTTACGGAAAGTGCATTCCCTCACACGTGCCAAAACAGGAGATCACTTATCTCTATGACATCATACGGAGATTAAACTGAGAGAGAGAGAGAACTGGCAAGGATATGCACATGGCAATCCTATATTAGAAAAACCAGGAATAAAATATGCAATAGCCAAGGCCTATTTTGGCTTGCTGGTATTCTCCTTCTTGAAAGATCAGTGCTTAATATTTCTATGGTGATGTAACAAGGGTGAAAGATAACTGTCGAAGCCAAAAAGCCCAACAGCAGTCCATAAATTCTCTGGCCTCAGTGGTTATGAAAAATAGACAAATTCTTGATGTCCTTATAGCCGAAGTAGGGGGCATGTGTGCATTTGTAAATGAAACATGCTGTTTCTGGATCAACACTTCCAGTCAGGTAGAGGAGAATTTACGAGTGCTTAAAGACTCAATTAGAATCATTGACAAATTAGGGGAAAATGTAAACTCAGTTGGCTACAATCCCTTTTTAATGGATTCCAGTCTTTGTTTTGGACCTGGTTAGCTCCTCTGTTAGGACCTCTTTTTCCTATATGTCTTGTGATAATGTTTGGACCTTGCATACTCAATGCTATAACCAGAGAGATGGAGGAAAAGATGAATGGAGACTGGTACTCCCATGTGGAGTGCCACCACAGCCCTGGGCCCTGCCTCCTTGTACATGTGATGAGCACATTTCTACCTGGTTTAAGCCATTCTTGATTTGGGTTTCTGATCCATATGGAGTTGAATGTATATTCTTTTACATTTTGCACCAAGAACCTAGGACACCTTCACTAACATATGGGACTAAAATGGTGTTGTTGTTGTTGTTATTGTTGTTGTTGTTTGAAACAGAGTCTCACTCTGTCACCCAGGCTGGAGTGCAATAGCCTGATCTCGGCTCACTGCAACCTCCACCTCCCAGGCTCAAGCAATTCTTGTGCCTCAGCCTCCCAATTAGCTGGGATTACAGGCACACACCACCATGCCCAGCTAATTTTTATATTTTCTGTAGAGATGGAGTTTCACCCAGGCTGGTCTGGAACTCCTTGGCTCAAACAGTCCTTCCACCTCAGCCTCCCAAAGTGCTGGAATTACAGGTGTGAGCCATTGTGCCCAGCCAGGACTAAAACTGTTTAAAAAGAACCCATGGGGCCAGGTGTGGTGGCTCACGTCTATAATCCCAGCACTTTTGGGGGGCCGAGGTGAGTGGATCACTTGAGGTCAGGAGTTCGACCTGTAGTCCCAACTACTCGGGGGGCTGAGGCAGGAGAATTGCTTGAACCCGGGAGGTGGAGGTTGCAGTGAGCCGAGATGGTGCCACTGCACTCCAGCCTGGGCAACAGAGCAAGACTCCATCTCAAATAAAATAAAATAAAATAAAATAAAATAAAATAAAATAAATAAAAAGAACCCATGAGATATCAAATACTAATGTATATTGAAGAAAAATACTGAAATCAATTATATGCAATTATTGATTGATTGCTTAGAACTTAACAGACTAGATCCTTTGGACTTTTCTTTCTGTCTGCTAGACTGGGGTGCCTCGAGAGAAGGAACCATGACACTTTCCTATGTAAAAGTCATCATACCCCGAGAGTGCCAGGTACAAAGATGACAGGCAATTCATGTTTCTTGTTTAATTCTCAAAGTTACAGTCTAGACAGAAGTTACACTAGAGGATTAGAATATATAATAAAGTACGAATTACGTGATATGAACAATGAATCAGTTTAAAATATTTTTGAAGCCAGGAGACATGCCCAATGCTTTTGATGTCTCCCACAGCCAACATGGCGTTTGAATGTCTTAGCTCAGTGGTTCCCAACTCTGGTTATACATTAGAATCACCTGTGCAAGGTTTAAAAAAGTGATGCCATGATCCCTGCTACAGCTCTATTAAGTTAGACTGTTCAGGAATGGGGTGTGTGTGTGTGTGTGTGTGTGTGTGTGTGTGTGTGTTTTCCATTTGATCTGATGAGCAGTTGGGATCAGGCACGGAGCCACTTACATAGTTTCAAATATTCTTAAGCAAGTTGAAGTCACATGGGCAGCTACTAACTCACCATTTTCCAAAGCATGAAGTTAAATCACGGTCTGTGAGGCAGACTTGGAAAATAGCCAACCACTCCTTTCTGGAGAGGGCTGGGCCGGCTGAACCCAGCACCACAATGTCAGTGCGGCTCTGTGATTATCTGTTGTTCAACGTGCATTTTAAGGTATATGTTATATGGGAGAGAGGTATTTGCAAATTTAAGGAGTCAAGAATATATCAGGATTTAGTCCTCATAAATTTCATATATTTAGAGCATGACATAATGCTGTTTGTCCCCCAGTGTATACTTACCACTTGTTCTTGGTGACAGAATTTTAGCTGGATGCATGACTTTCTACATTATGACTGCATTTCTTGGACTGTCTTGCAGAAAATGTGCCACTGAAGTATGGTCTGGCCAATGGGGTGTGAGCAGATAAATATGTACCTCTTCAGGACAGTTTTTGCTCTTACAGAGGGTTGTACTCAGATCCTATAGTCCTTTTCTGCCTTTCTGCTTACTGGAAGATAACAAGAATTGAAGAAGTCACTTTGGCTCTGAGAAGGAAGTTACAGGTTGACATGGTAGAGTCAGCGTACCTGCCCTTGCTGCTTACCTTGAACTGTTATGGGAAAGGAACATTCATCTCTATCTTGTTCAAGGCATTGTGATTTGGGAGTCTCTCTCTCTCTCTCTCAGAGAAAATAATGTTATATCTTAACATATACTTAATATGCTCATTTATAGTGAGTTTATATGACTGATCTCTTTCTAACTTTATTATTCTCAAATATAAAAGTAAATATATAACAAAGGACTATTGGGTATGGCATAGGCAGTTGTGAAATGAGTTAATATTGATATAAGCACGCATTAGAAAACAAAATTTATAGGGAATGGAATGGAGCTTGACTTTGAGAAATGGGCAGACATCCTTCAAATTTATTTTTGTTATACACAACTTTGTAAGTGACAGTTTAAATTATCTTAGAAAACAGACCTGGTCTTCAGAAGGCTCTGAAATATACATCTTTCTTTTTCTGATGGGATCCCAAATGGAGTTTCTCAATTCTTGCCAGTGCTAAGTCAGTATTCATTTTCACCACTGAATTTTGAAATATAGAATGCATTAATCACTTGTACAGAAGCGGAAAAGATATGAACAAACTTGGATTGAAAATTTGACTTCATGGCAATTTGTTCTCTGCGTCATATTTTTCCCTTCTTCTATCTGGGTTCAAATATGTCATTGTATAATTTAGAAACAGATGTAATTCCTCAGCTAAAGTGTCTTCTGCTCAATGCCATGTAGTTACTGCACCTGGTATGACTAAGTAAGCTCTTATCATAGCTGTACTTCCTGTGGAGAACAACTGTCAACTCTGGAGGAAAAAAAATGTGCTGCAGGCAATGCAAAGAAAAGAGGAAGATTTTAGAGTGGACTTGAAACTTGGAAGAAAGGAATGTCTTAGATTTTCAGTCTAATGATAGGCCCATGTCAGCTCCACCTTGGTGACTAAACCCTGAGAGAAAAGACATAAGTGTCTTTCTGTTATAAAATGAGACCACTGGGAATTGAAGGACAGTCTTGCAAAAAAGATAGCCAAAAGGGGGAAGCCCTAAATTTTGTGTATGTACTCTGCCCAAATCTCTGGCTAATTCACAAATCATAGATGTTCAAGATAGACTTCAGCAAAAGTTAAAATATTTGTATAAGATTTGAGGTGACATCCAAAAGAAGGTGTGCAGTTCTTGTCAAATGAAGCTAATTGCCCTCTAGAACTCAATTATTGTTAGAGGACTATAACAGAATCCAGAGTCTCCACAATGTGATATACACAATATCTGAGATACAATCCAATATTATGCAACATACAAGGAAGCAAGAAAATGTAAAACATTATCATGAGAAAGAAATCGATCAACTGAGAATAACCCCAAGGTGACCCTGTTGTTCGAGTTAGTAGGCAAGAAATTTAAAGCAGCTATTATCATTATGCTCAAGGATGTAAAGTATATGCGTGTCATAAATGAAAAGATAGGAAAGCTTGCAGAGAAGTAGAAACTCTAGAAAAGTATCGAGTGGAAATTATAGAACTGAAAATTGCAACATCTGAAATTTAAAAGCCATCACTGGACGGCTTTAGTGGTGGAATAGAATTGACAAAGGGAAGAGTCCATATACCTGAGGATAGATTAATGGAAATCATCCACTCCAAAATATGAACAAAGCATTGGAGATTTGTGATACTATATGAAAAGATCTAACATGTATTTGGAAATCTAGAATGAAAAGAGAATGAGAATGAAATATTTTTTAAATGTGAAGGAACAATATTGCCCCTTTTATGGGTAAATGTTTTCACAAAATGTTTCTCCAATATAGTGAAACATAAATTTACAGATTCAAAACACCTCAGTGAACCCCTACCATTGTAAATCCAAAGAAAACCATGCCTACGCATATCATAGTTGTGTTGGACAGTGCCCTTCTAAAACTGATGTCCTTTCTGGAACCTCAGAATGTGACGTTATTTGGAAATATGGTTGTTGCAGATGAATCAAATTAAGATGACATCATATTGGATTAGAGTGAACCTTAATCCAATATGCTAGTGTCTTCATAATAAGAAGAGAAGATGAGACAGAGACAGGAGAAACAATGTCATGTGATGATAGAGGTAGAGATTGGACTGATGCAGCTGAAAGCCAAGAATACCAAAAAATGATCATCACTACCAGAAGATGGAAGAGGCAAGGAAGGATTCTATTCAGAGTCTCAGAGGGAGGACACCTTGATTTTGGACTTCTAGTTTTCAGAACTGTGAAAAAATAAATCTCTGTTGTTTAAAGTAGCCCAGTTTTGAGTATTCTGTCACAGCATAACTAGAAAATTAATGCACTCACCTAAACACTTAAACCAAAGATAAAATCTTGAAAGCAGCTGAAGAAAAAATACATTATAAATATTTGTATGAAAACAAAGATGTAAGTTCTTGCTGACTTTATATTAGAAACTATGGGCAAGAGAGTACAACAATATCTTTAAAGTACTGAAAGAAAAATATGCCAACATAGAATTCTATGTACGGTAAAAATATTGTGCAAAAATAGGGTGAAGTAATGATATTTTTAGAAAAGAAACAAAGCTAAGAGAATTAATCACAAATAATGCTACATTAAAATGTATGATGTGGCACGTTATCAATATGACAATTAATGTGATTCATCAAAATATGTTAGATTTTGAGCCCCACTCTGAATTACTCAAACAGTTGAATGCTTGTTATGGACTGAATGTTTATGTCCCCCACTCCCCCCAAATTCTTATGTTGAATCCCTAGCCCCCAGGGTGGCTGCATTTGGAGGTGGACTTCTAAGGAAGTAATTAAGGTTAGTGAGGTCACAAGAGTTGGGTCCTGATCCAATAGGATTTGTGTCTTTATAAGAACAGACACGAGAGTGTTCTCTCCCTTGTACACATGCACTCTCTCTCTTCCCCTCCCTGCCCTTGCCTCCTTGCACCTGCATAAAGAAGAGGTTATATGGGCACATAGTGAGATGGTGGCCTCCTATGAGCCAAGAAAAGAGGGCTTAAAATGAATCCTACCTGGCTGGCACCTTGATCTTGGACTTCCCAGCATCCAGAACTGTGAGAAATAAATTCCTTCCCTTTCTCTTTCTGTTTCCCTTTCTCTTTCTCTTTCCCTTCCCTTTCTGTTTTCCTTTCCCCTTTCCTTTCCTTCTTTTCTCTTTCTTCTTTTCACTTTCTTTCTGTTTCTTTCTCCCTCCCTCTCTCTTTTTCTTTTTCTCTATCTCTTTTTGTTTCCTTTCTTTTTATTGGGATGGTTCTCTATTTCCCAGGCTGGAATAACTCACTGTAGCCTCAAACTCCTGGGTTTAAACAATCCTCCCGCTTCAGGATCCTGAGTTGTTGGGATTGCAGTTATGAGCCAGTATGCCCAGCTTGTGAGAAATTTCTGTTTAAGCCACTAGCCTGTGGTATTTTCTTATGGCAGCCTGAGCAGATTACTGCAATGTTCTTTAAGTTAAAGTAAATTTTCCCTAAGCACAGCAAGCATTTCTATTAGTAAGTGGGAGGCTTCATGCATGCAAAAGTATTAATAGAATAGGCCTGGGAATGAAAGTGCCGGTGTTCTATCTCAAACAGTCTACCCACTCAGGGAACAGCTGTGAAGCAGACACAGCACTTCTCCATTGTCTTCCTTCCTCAGTGGTACATGCTTGGTTTTGTTTATTTTTTTCTTAGACTAGACTAATCTCCTTTTGTGCTGATCCTACTCTCTGTAAAATATCTTTTCTAGAAGCAATTATATAGTATCTTAAAAGCCTTTGGACACTTGGATCATTTTGGAATGTACACCAAGAGAATAATCAGTGGTACACATGGAATGGTTTTATTATAACTAATATATTTAAATAATCAGAATATATTTATGTATGTGTGTAATGTGTTGATTTATTATATGCACTGGTTAAGTACATTGAGATAAATCCTTTTAATATTATGCTAAGCAGAATGCTGAGTACCTAAGAAGATGTAAATTATCAAAAATACATTTTTCTCAGTGATAATCTGATTTTTTTAACATCTTCAAAATTTTCCCTATTTTCTACAACAGCATGGAAAATTAGAAATGCCATCTTTAGCAGCTTTATTGAGGTATACATGGTTTGCAGAAAAGTACACACATTTAAAATGTACAAGTTAATTAATTTTGACATATGTATAAACTCATGAAACCATCACCATAGTAAAGACGGTAAACTGTAATATCACCTCTAGAAATGTCCTTGGGTCTTTTGCAGTCCCACCCTTCTGCCCTTCCTGACCTTTTTATTCCCAGGCAAACACAGGTCTGCCTAGAAAATTAGTTTTTATTTTCTAGAATTTTAGATACATGGAATCATACAGTTTGTGCCCTTTTTATAGACTTTCTTCAATTAGCAGCATAATTATTTTGAGATTCATTCATGTTGGTTTGTGGATCAATAATTTATTCCATCCTCTCTATTTCTTTTTTGATTTTGTTGAGTAGTATTTCATCTTCTGGACATGTTATGGTTAACCTGGATTGGTCCCAGATTTTAACTGTTGCAAATAAAGTTGCTTTGGGCACCGTGTGCCACACTTTCTGTTGTTTTTCATGTCTTTATGTAAGTCTCTATTTCCATCTAATATTTTTTCTTCTTCTGAATGACTTTCTTTAACATTTCTTATGGTGAGTCTGTTGGTGGGTGATGAATTCTTTCAGCTCTTGTATATGTAAAAAAGTCTACATTTTACCTTAGTTTTTGAGAGAGATTTTCCCTTCATGTAGCGTTCTAGGTTGCAGGATTTGTTTCTTTCTTTCTTTTAGTACTGTAACAATGTTGCTCCAATGTCTTCCCACTTGCATTATCTCTGATGGGAAGTCTGCTGTCCCCTTCTGGTTGTTCCTCTGTATATAACCTGCATCATTTCTGGGCTGCTTTTTTTCTTTACCTCTGGTTTGAATCGTTTGATTATGATGTGCTTTGGTGTACAGTTATTCATGTGCCTGAAGTTTGTTGTGTTTGATCTGTGGATTTATAGTTTACATTAAATTTTGAAAAATAAAAAGCTCAAATAATTTTTCTTTTCTCCTTGGGGATTCTAATTACGTATGTATTAGATTGACTGAAGCTGCCCCACAACTCACCGATGATCTTTTACTTATTTTTTTTTTACATTCTTTCTTGCCCTGTGTTTCTTTCTGGATAGTTTCTATTGCTGTGTGTTCAAGTTCACTAAACTTTGTAGTGCTCAATTGCAATGGATCAACCTAATGGACTATAAAGTTGTATAGTCTGGCTAGTAAGAACAGATACTAGGCAGTGTCTGACCCTGGCCCTGGGTTCTAGTTCCTCTAACCTTTTTGGATGTTTCTTCACCTGGCCTTGGCTAGCATTTCTCACTCTCACGGTTCAGTGCTTAAGGAAGACTCCTATAGAACTCAAACATTCTCTCTGTGCATCTCTAGTTCCAACTGCCTTGGTCTTCTGGGACTTCCAGCTCTGTCCCTCAACTCGGGGAGTCTGTTGGATTCTTCCTGTTTTTTCTTTCAGTCTTCAAACTTCCAGAAGTCAGTGTGCTCAGGCACTTGTAAGGCTTACCTCATTTCTGTCTGGTCACAGGGACATTTTCAGTTGTTACTGTTGTTTCATAATCTTGTCTGATTATTTGGTTTCTTCATGTGGGGAGATAAAGCTTGCTCTTACTACTCCATCTTGGCAAGATGCAGAAGTCCCTAGTGTGGTATTTTAAACAAGCAAAACCACCCTATCTTTCCCTCATATGTCACTTTTCATATCTTTATTTTGTAAGATTTCTTTAACTTGGTGTTTAAATCTTCCGCTAAGATTTTCATTTCTGCTGTGAAGTTTCTAAATTCTAAAGCCCCTCCTTTCCCCTGCTTTTCTTCTTTCCTTTCTGTCTTCCTTTTCTTTCTTCCTCTCTCCCTTCCTTTTCTTTTCTTTTCTTCCCTTCTCCATTTACTCCTCCTCTGCATTCTCTCCCTGACTTTCTTCTTTTCCTCCTTCCTTTTTTCTTCTTTCTTTTCTCATTAAGTTTCTTTTAAAATATATTTTTCTTGGATGCAATATCTGTACTTATTTTTCTGCCACTATTAATTATCGCTTCATTTACAGTGATTCCTGCAAAGTTTCGATCTTCTCTAAGGTGGGGTTTTGTTTATTTATTTTATTTGCATCTTCCAGTTGACATGGTTTTCTGGTGCCTTGGCAGCTGCTCACAATGCCTGGGAAGACTAAACACTTTGTGTTCAGCATTCTGTCTCATCCAGTGAAGCTGCCTTCTGGATTATTGCAGCAGACACCTCCAACCTCTTGATCTGTGCATGTAACCTATTCACTCTTTTTTTTTTTTTTTTTTTTTTTTTTTGAGACAGAGTCTCACTCTGTCACCCAGGCTGGAGTGCAGTAGCATGATCTCGGTTCACTGCAACATGTGCCTCCCAGGTTCAAACGACTCCCCTTCTCGGCCTCCTGAGTAGCTGGGATTACAGGCATGCACCACCATGCCCGGCTAATTTTTTGTGTATTTTTAGTAGAGATGGGGGTATTACCATGTTGGTCAGGCTCGTCTCAAACTCCCGACCTTGTGATCCATCTGCCTCGGCCTCCCAAAGTGCTGGGATTACAGGCGTGAGCCACCGCACCCAGTCGAATGTTTGATATTTTTAAGAACCTTTTAGGTGTGGTTTTGCTTTTTCACTCTTTTCATCCTTTAAAGCACACATCTTGTTACAACTCTTCCATGGAAAATCTCTCTCTTTCAGGGCTAAGCAAGGCTGTCCTTGGTGTGGCTCACAGACTGAATTCAGCCAGCATGGTGCTATCTGATTTTACTTACAACAAACAACTGTTCAGATTAGTAGACAATGGAATGTGAATACCTTTGGAGTCACAATTTCTCCAATTCTCCGTATCTCTCTGTTGTGCTACAACTGTAAGGAGAGAAAAATAAGAATAAGAGCCTCCCTCAATACAGAGGCAGACATACATACCTGGTGATCATCACTGTGGTGCCGCCCACCCTGGCACAGGTGGGTCAGACAAACGGGGTCTGATTCTGATTTACTTTGCTTGAGGGAGTCAACAAAGGTTTCAGAGAGAGGGAATCAGAAAACCCTGACATAAAACAGATATAATACATGTTAGACTGAATTACAATGGCATAAACATTTCTTTCTTATTAATGTTCTTAGTACTGTGTTTCTTGTCCTATTCAGTGGCATGCTTTGACCTAGTAATTTTCATACGTGGACTGATTTTCAGATGCATGTGGGCATAAATTAAATACTAAGCATCTAATGTGGACTTGTGTATTTCTTTTTTTTTTTTAGACCGAATCTTGCTACAACCTCCGCCTCCCAGATTCAAGAGATTCTCCTTCCTCAGCCTTTTGAGTAGCTGGGACTACAGGCACGCGGCACCATGCCAGGCTAATTTTTGTATTTTTAGTAGAGACGGGATTTCACCATGTTGGCCAGGATGGTGTTGTACTCTTGACTTCGTGATCCTCCCTCCTCGGCCTCCCGAAGTGCTGGGATTACAGTCGTGAGCTACTGCGCCTGGCCCAGACTTGTCTATTTCATCTGGAGACCTTCAATTGATCTAAATTTACTTTGCAGTTTTTCATTGTTAATTTTGAATTTCTTTAAACAAGTAAAATATTTAAGACATTTGTGTGGAAAACCTGTAACAAATTGCATTTGTTTCAATTCCTGATTGTGTTTTAGATATGCCAACTCTTTTTTTCTCTCTCTCTTTTTTTTTAAATTTGATAAATACTTAAACCAATTCAATTTAGAGCAAATACATTACATTTCCACTAGAGGGAGGAAAAGTGCTAATTTTGAACCTTTATGAGGGAGCTGTGCTTTTGCAGAGATAATCACTTCCCTCATTACACACAAACTGTGCCTGGAAAAACAACAGTAGTTTCTTTCATTTTTATTTAAATGTCTGCTCTAATGGGAAAACAAAGGACAAAACAGGGAACATTTCTAGGTCAAAGTAGCAAATCTTTAAAAGTGGCTAATTTCTTGCTTCAAGAATTCTAAACACAGCCCCAGGGTCAGAAAAATATTCAAAGGAAAACCTTAGTGATCATGGAACGCAATCTCTTTCTTTACTAGTTGTGAAAAATGAGGCCCATAGAGAGGCCTGCCCTGCCTAGGGTCATATAATTTGTTAGTAGCAGATGCGTGCGAAAATAGAAGTTCTGCAGTTCTTTTTCTAGTGCTCTTTATAATGCAGTATGGTCTCAGCATATCTGATGCAGCAAATGATATGTATATACACACACATTTTTTTTAGGTACATATATATGGATGCATATATTTTCTTCCATGTGAGGTAATGATTTGAAATTTGGCTTTAAGAGACATTCTGGGGATTTTATGTGTCCTTGTTTATTTGCTCTTAAAACCTCCCTACCCCTCGTCGTTGTAGAACTCTGGATGCACTGCTTATGTTGGATACAGCTAATGGGTCCTGCAAGGCCCAGGCTCTTGTAATTATTGAGCAATCGCCAAAATACTGTGGTTTAGAAAACACATCATAAACTTTTCTGTGGAGTCTCCAAAATTTTTATTAACATGCATGACATTAATGGTTGTGCTTATTTTGCCATAATTGAGGGTGTGTCCCATTTCTCTCAAATAAGAAGGCATTCAAGGGAGCTATCAAATTTCACTTTTGGCTGAACCTGGTCTGTAAGCTTTTCCAAACCTAATGCATTTATGCTCATCTTTGAGATTGAAAACATTATTTTCTGTGTTTTAATTGAAGAAAAAAAAAATCCAAACACTCAATTTCTCCATTCTGAAGCTGTAATTAAGAAAATATCCATCAATAAATGTGGAATTATTTTAAGCCATAAATTTTTTTTTCCAATGTGTCCTGTTGTAATAACTAACGATTGAAGAGTTTTCCTCATGCCTCCAAATATCCTCACTAGCATCTCTAGACTCTTTCTACCTGAAGAGAGCTTGCATTAAAAATTAGGGTTAGGGTTAGGGAATTTGGAGATACATTTATAAGGTGAACTTTGGGCAGAACTGTGGTCATTTTATTAATTTTTAAAATGATTAATTCTTCCTTTTCTATGTGCATACATGCAAAGTAATGAGTGAAGGAACTCTGGCTGCAAGCAGATGTAGGTACCACTTCTAACTGAGTTTGTGACCTCTGACAAGTTATTCCTCTCTGGACTTTAGTTTTTTATTTGCAAAATAAGGTCCGACATGAGGAGGACCAAGAGCCCCTTTCTAGTGGGCCATGACTTTAACTGCATAAGAAGTGGAAGTCACTTATAGTCTTAAATGCCTTATAATTTTTAACAGGATCATAACACAAGATATGCTCTTTTATGCCATTCTGTTACTATTCTAATAACTTGGGAAAGCATAGTATTGGTATATAATGTGTTCCATAATGCATTGGTTTCCACAAAACCTTCCAGTAAATCAGTCTTTTGTAAAAAGACTTCACTTTATGTTCCCTAGGGAAATCGAAGTGACTTCTATGATGACTAAGGAGTGACCATTTCTATCACTCCCTCAGTCCAGCTCCCTTCATTTCCCATGAGAATGAACTGCAGTAATTGCCGCCTTGATCTTCCTGCTGACACAATGCTCTACCGCCCCCTACAGTCTATTCTTTGAGCAGCACCCAACACCATCCCTACTAAACTTAAAAATCAATTCACCCACCTGTTCATCAAGCTTAGGGCTTCACTCAGGCCTTGATTCAGGTCTCTATTCAGCATTGCTCTTACAAGGGGCCTTCTCCACTACTCAGTCTCAAATAGTGCTTTGCATCATTCTCCTCCCCTTGGCTCTACCTCCTTACTATTAATACCTACCTCTGTCTCTGTCTATGTCCATGGCCATGACTATGTCTGTACCACATCCATCATCATAACTGCATCTCTGTCTCTGATTACACCTGTACCTCTCTATATATGCACAGCTCTGCCTGTACCCACGTGCATATCAATAGCCGTATCTTTATCTGTAATATGCGTGTGTTGATTTCTACTCCTGAACTGGAGTCTGCACTCCACGAAGGCAAGGACTTTGTTTTGCTCATTACTGTCATCTCAGTGTTTGGAACAATGCCTGGTATATACCAGGTTGGTGCAAAAGTCACTGTGGTGTTTAGTCATTACTTTAAATGGCAAAACCACCACAATGACTCTTGCAAAGGAGCTCAATAAGTAGTTCTCAGATGAAGGTACAAATGCTCCACAGTGTCAGTCAGACTTGACTGGGATTCAGATTGGGGCTCTTTTAGCTGTGTGATTGTGGATAAGTTATTTCATTTCCACGAGACTTCATTTTCTCATTTGTAAATCAGAAATGTCAACGTTTTTCTCAAAGGTCTTTTGTGAGGATAAAATTAGATACTATAACGAAAAAGAGCCATCTCAGCCCTGGCCAGGAAAAGCTCCAAGTTGAGGTCAATCTCCTTCTCCTTCCTGCTGTCTTGTTGAGAACATCCAGATTTTTATGCATTTTCTGGCTTCAAAGAGAAGCACACCTCTTAATATTCACTGCTGGTTATTTTGGAAGTTGGAAAACCAAGACTTCTCAGCTGCAGGAGATGACATTAGATAAGCATAAGCATGGCTTTCCACAGGAGGGACTGTGCTAATGCAGAGCAGATTTACTAGACTTTAAGCATGCTGACGGTAAATGTTCCCCCCCAAAGTCAAGAGCAACGGTGGTTTATTATTTAATTTTATTAGTAGACGAAAATGGACACTTAAGGACTGTATTTTTGCCGCTAGAGAGTATCACCTTGTGCATTTTCCCCATCACCTGACATAAGTGACACTATCTTATGAATTAAAACTTTGAAGAGGTCCTCTTTCTTTTCGTGGTTAAAAACCAAATACTTTTCCAATGGAGAACGCATCTCCCTTGGAAATAGTAACCATTCTAGTCAAGGAAAAGATGAGCACTAAGCATCTGCTACAAGTTTCATACATATCATTGTGCCTGTTGTTCACATCAAACCAAGCATCAGCTGCTACGTCGATGTCACATAACCAGCCCCAGGTCATGTGGCTGGTTACCCGTGGGTCCTGGAATCCATCTCATGTCTGTCTGACTCTGGAGCCAGGAAAGGTCCCCACCACTGCTCTGTGATACCTCAGGTGATGCCGAGCCAGTCTCTACTGATGGTTCTATCAAAAAACAAAACAAAACCAAAAACTGAGAGACAGAATCCCAAGCGTGTGTAGTGTTACATTTGTGGAGTTCTTTGTTGTTCACTAATGGCTCCTTTATAAATCATTTCCGTTTTTCCCAACTATAAAGTCACAAGGTTTTATATCACTTTTCAGAGAAAGCAGTTGTATGACTCTACTAAGGTCCCAGTTAATAAGGAGCAGAGACCGGAATTCCTCCTTCTGATGGTAGACCCTTCCTCTTTCCGCTGTTCTCCATGGACTTTCTAGAGCTTTCATTCCGTAGTTACAGTCTTACTTATGCATTTGCTGAGTATTTTCTAACAGACAGTCACTCTAGCAGCTGCTGGGAACACACAGAACCTAAACTAATGTGGACAAAGTATCTGTCCTCGCACAACTTTTGTTCTGAAGGACAGAGACAGGCAATAAACAAATAAATGTGTCTTTATAGTAGAATGATTTATAATCCTTTGGGTATATACCCAGTAATGGGATTGCTGGGCCAAATGGTATTTCTGGTTCGAGATCCTTGAGGGATCGCTGCACTGTCTTCCACAATAGTTGAACTAGTTTACACTCCCAACAGTGTAAAAGTGTTCCTATTTCTCCACAGCTTCACCAGCATCTGTTGTTTCCTGACTTTTTAATAATTGCTATTCTGACTGGTATGAGGTGGTATCTCTTTGTGGTTTTGATTTGCATTTCTCTAATGACCAGTGATGATAAGCTTTTTAAAATACATTTGTTGGCCGCATAAATGGTTCATTTAATGTGTTTAAATGTACAGATGTTGTAACACTAAGAAGTTGTAATGCTCTAATAAAAGCATATCTTAGGCTGGGCGTGGTGGCTCATGCCTGTAATCCCAGCACTTTCGGAGGCCAAGGTGGGTGGATCATTTGAGGTCAGGAGTTTGAGGCCAGACTGGCCAACAAGGTGAAACCCGTCTCTACTACAAATACAAAAATTAGCCGGGTGTGACGGTGGGCACTTGTAATCCCAGCTACTCAGAAGGCTGAGACAGAAGAATTGCTTGAACCTGGGAGGCAGAGGTTGCAGTGAGCGGAGATCACGCCAGTCCAGCATGGGCAATGGAGACTCCGTCTCAAAAAAAAAAAAAAAAAAAGCGTATGTACATAATGTTCTTAGAATTTCAAATTTGTAATAATTTCTTTGTTTCTTTTAATTCAAAGATATCTACATGCTTTTAAAATCAATAAAGTTGCAATTAGCTGAAAAAAAAAATGCATAACATATCAGGTGGTGTAAATGCCAAAGACAAGTCAAGTTCGTGAGGGGATAGGAGTACATGAGGGACAGGGTTGAGGTTTTTAACTGGGTAGTGGGAGAAAGCTGCTTTGCTGGAGGTGTTTGGGTGGGTACCTGATGGAAGTGACAAAGCCAGCCAGGGGATTAGCAGGGTTAGAGCAGCAACATCAGCACAATTATTTACGGTGTCAACAAAACATTTAAAGAGCCGATTCTGTTTCCTAAATGTGAGGAGCTATCTGCTGCAGATCCAGCTGTGTTTCCTGAGAACAGGGAAGTGAACTGTAATGAACGTCAACCCCATTCCTTGAAGAAAAACCCTCGTCTGAGCATCAGGAAATGGCCGAGCTGGTGTGGGCTCTGCAAAGCGAATCTCACTCTGCCTGCTCTCTAGGACCCAGACCAAGCATGTTTTTGGTTTAAAGTAGTTTCTCTCAAAAGACTGCCATCTTCCTGGCAGATATCACGCATTTTTATCATATTTCCCAGAACAGCTCAGATTCTCAAGGACCATATATGTGAATTATCTATAGTGCAGTTAAATGTCATGAAGTTGTCTAAGCCTTTTTAATTAATAGGATTCATAAGTGCTCACTGGAAGTCAGTACTGTGGAATTCATTTTTTTTCCTACTTGACATTTATGTAGCACTCTTTAACATTGAAAATATATTATCTCATTTTATTGTCGCAACAAGCCTATGAAGTAGTTGAATAGGAGATATATTATCTGTTTTTTCTACCTCTTTCCTTTCCTTTCCTTTGCTTTCATTTTCCTTCCTTCCTTCCTTCCTTCCTTCCTTCCTTCCTTCCTTTCTTCCTTCCTTCCTTCCTTCCTTCCTTCCTTCCTTCCTTCCTTCCTTCCTTCCTTCCTTCCTTTTCCTTCCTCCCTCCCTCCCTCAATCCTTCCTTCCTTCCTTCCTTCCTTCCTTCCTTCCTTCCTTCCTTCCTTCCTTCCTTCTTTCCTTCCTTCCTTTTCCTTCCTCCCTCCCTCCCTCAATCCTTCCTTCCTTCCTTCCTTCCTTCCTTCCTTCCTTCCTTCCTTCCTTCCTTCCTTCCTTCCTTCCTTCTTTCCTTCCTTCCTTCTTTCCTTCCTTCCTTTCAAAATGGAAAGTTAAATGGTATTTGATGGGAAGAAAACTGCTGGAATTCTAGTGACTTAAAAACAACAGGATATACTTTCCAATCATCAAAATTAACGTTTATAGAAAACATAATATTTGCTTGCTGGGAAGAGTCTGTGAGACAGCAACCCTTGCCATGGGAATGTAAAAAGATACAAATCTTATAAGGCCACTTGGGAAAATGCATCAGGAATTTTAAAAATGTGTTTACCTTTTGACACCAAAATTGTACTCCCCAAAGGCATCATTAGAACTGCAATAAAAGTCAATACACCGAAAATGTTGATCCCAGCACTACTTATGAGAGCAAAACTTTGAATAAAGCAAATTGCTTAACAACAGGCGAAGGTCAAATAAGCTGTGATACCCGGCTTTGGTGGAACAGGATGCCGTCACTGGGGACTACATTGGGGATATTCTACTCTCTGGAGGAAAGGTTAGAGAAAACTTGACTTTCAGGCGTCTTACTTTTTGCCAAAACAATCTCCAAATCCCAGCAGTGGGGGCCAGTTTGAGATGCATTTGGGCTACAAGTACTGTCAGCAGCCACAGCACGCTAGACTAAGAGACAGGGCAGCTTCCTCTGTTTAGTCTGGTGGAATTTCTCAAGAAAGGTAGATGTTAGCACGAGGCCAGGCAGTGATGGCTGTGGGCAGGATAGGGTGGGGTCCCTGGCTGCATCTGCAGGTGCTTCATGGGGGTTTGTTTTCCCCTACAGGGGAAGAATCTGGAGCCCAGGGTTCCAGGACCAGGCAGGTCATCAGCTCGCTGAATAAACGTGAAGACACTAGTTTACCACACACCTCTGCCATTTTCTGGTGGAAAAGAGTGTTAATATAAGCAATATTTCTATAGCTCTTAATTTCTGCTAGTCATAGTTCTAAGCACATTACAAATAGCCGCTTGTTTAATCATCAGGACAACCCTGCGAGGTGGGTGATGCTCTTCTCCCCACCTGACTGATCAGGAAACTAAGACAGAAGGAGGTTAAGTGCTTGCTGATGGGGTTCAAAGCCCCGCTTTTAAACTCCACACTCCACTGCCTCTCAATAAAAGACGTGTAAGTTCCCTCTCAGCTCTCACATCCAATGACTATAATTTTATGAGGTGAGTTTTCAGCCAGTATAGAAGAGTCTTGTTCTAATCCCTTTAATCAAACTGCAATTTGATTTCACTTGTCTCTTGTTCTTCCTTCTCGTAAGACAGATTTCACACCTGAAATCCCGTTGTATTAATTACGGTGGATGTGGGTCTGCACCTGGAAGGGAAAAGTTGGGTTCTAGCTATACGTGGAGCTCATGAAAGATATGTTTTAGCTCCTTGAGGCCTGCAGCAGCTGAGGGGGTTACTGACTGGCTCTGGGTTCCCCTCTCCTCGGGAGCTGAGGGGATGAGTGGGCTGGCTCTGGGCTCCCCATGCCTGAGGGACCCAGCTACTCTCCAGGTGCTTCTCGTCACCTCTGCTGAGTGACTCCAAACTGTTCCGTAAGCCCCGCCTTCCCTTAGGCTCACAGGAGTCCAGGTCAAGAAGGAAACACAGACGTACCTCCTCCCCTGCCCGCTTCTGTCCCCTGGGAGCTGGTATTTCCTTTGCAGCAGTCCGTCCCTGTTTACCCCCAGGAGCCTGGAGCTCACACCAGGGTGAACGTGAGCTCTGGCTTCTCTCCACTCCCTAGTTCCAGTCACCTCTCTGGAGGGGCATGGGGAAAACTATGATTTCTCTCCCCTGGGTGACTTCTGGGGGCAGCTCCTGGGGTTCTGAGACTTTCTTTTTTCTCTCTAGAGGAGAGCACCCATGCTTCCTCCAACTGCTGCGGCAGAGCTGCGTTTCCTCAGTCCTGCTGTCCACTTCCAGCCCCGCTCTGATGCATCTGACATAATTTCCTCATCTTGTCTCTGGATCTGGTTCTCCCAAGACCTTAGTCCCTGTGTCCATGGTCCCTCTGTTCCTGGGCTCCCTGGAGTCCATTGTGAGTCCGAGTCCTCGCCTTCCGATCATCTGCCTCTGGAATGACCCTTGGGTTTGTCTTTCACTCTCCCTCCCTTCTGCCACCTTCCCGGTGCTTTCATCGGGCATCAGTCTTGTAGCTGTAGCCAGGAGCCACCAAGCCACTCCATTCTCTTCTCAGCTCCCAGAGTGTGATGGTTAATATTGACTGTCAACTTGATGAAACTGAAGGATGCAAAGTATTGTTCCTGGTGTGACTGTGAGGGTGTCGCCAAAGGAGACGAACATTTGAGTCCGCGGCCTGGGAGAGGCAGACCCACCCTCAGCCAGGGTGGGCACCATCTAATCAGCTGCCAGTGCAGCCAGAATGCAAGCAGGCAGAAGAACATGGAAAGACCAGACTGGCTTAATCTTTTGGCCTCCATCTTTCTCCCATGCTGGATACTTCCTGTTCTCGAACATGGGCCTCCAAGTTGTTCGGCTTGGGGCTCAGACTGGCTTCCTTGCTCCTCAGCTTGCAGATGACCTGTTATGGGACCTCATCTTGTGATCACGTGAGTCAATTCTACTTAATAAACTCCCCTTTATACACACATCTATCCTATTAGTTCTGTCCCTCTAGAGAACCCCGACTAATACACAGAGCAATCCTGGAAACAGCCTCACTGCCTCACCACTCCCCGGGGACCCTTTTCTTTACTTCCCTCTTTGACTTGTACTCTCCCTACTCGGCCAACCAGGTTCCCACTGCCGGGACTCCTCTGCTTCCTGGGGACACTCAGGGTCTCACCCATTAAGCCTGTGCCTCTCGTTGTCCCTGCTCATCCCAACCTGGGCTGCCTGGCTTTTCCCACTCCTGCCTCCTGCTCTTTCTGATTTCCTCCTGATAAAGTTTGGCTTCTGAAATGGTCCGTTCTTCAGTCCCCTGGGCCAACTCAGCCTTCCTTCCTCCTGGTGTTCAGGGGACTGAATCAGCCACAATGTAACCTTTTGTTGGCCTTTGTTTCACATCTATTCATTATTTTAGAAATGTTGTGTTGTCGTGTGAAATAATGCGTCTACAGGCTACAAATTAAAAGACAGTGTAAAAGTAAGCGGTGAAAAGTGAGTCTCCCTCTGCCTGAACGTCCAGTCCCCATTCCTGGGGCTAATGTGCACTGTTCCTTGTGTGCCCTTACAGAAAAAGGCCATGCATGAAGTCACTATGCATATTCTATTTTTAATTTATTACTAAAGCACATGGCAGCTTACAGTGCAATTTTTTTTCTATACCTTGTTTTTCACTTAAAATATAGCTTGGAAAATATATATCCACTTTGGGATTTTTGTTCACATGAACATATAGCTACTTCACCTGTTTTCCCGTCTGTGTAGTGTTTAAGTGTATAGATCAATCTGAATTTATTGAGTGGATTCTTGACTGTTATTTCCAGTTATTAGCTAGAATCATCAATGCTTCCAAAGAACACCAGCATGTGTGTATGTGTGCCTATGTGTGTGCATACATGTATTTGTGTATCCTTATGATCATATCTGTAGAATAAATACATAAGAAAGTAACCACTGAGTCAAAGAATACATTCATTTTATTTATTTTTAATTTGTTCACAGTTGATCACCTTGGCATCCAAAAAAAGTTACATTAACGTAGTTACACCAACAGTGTAAAATATTCTTCTGTTTTAATTATTGTGAGTTATATAAACAAACAATCCCATAGCACTGTTTTAATTTGTATTTTTTAATATAAATGAGTGTGTACATTAGTTTCTGTTTCTAAACCTTTTGTATGTCTTCTGTCTCTTCACATACTCTGCTTATTACCCTACTGGGTCACTGTCCTTCTAGAATATCGATTGATAGAGATTCCTTTATATATTTATGTACAGGTCCTGTGTCTTTTGCATTGTACAAATTTTCCAATTGTGACTTTACGTTATTTTTTTTTCCTGAAGAAGTGTTACATTTTTTATGTATTGAAATGTATTAATCTTTTCCTTAATGGCGTCTGACTTTCATGCTTTGTTTAGAAAGTTTTCCCAATTCTAGGATACTTTTTTATGTCTTAATTTTCTTCTAGTTCATGATGTCACCTTTTACTTCTATTTTGTAATCTATCTGAAATTATTTTAGTGTTAAAATATATGCTAATTTTTCTCTTCACCTCTCTCTCATGACTGATTTTGATGGCAAGAACTGCATTTTGCATTTGAAATCTACTGAAGATGCAGTAACATGTTTGGTGAGTACATGGAACTAAATACTTACTTACTTGCTGCAATGTACCCCTAACATGTAGGCACTGCTAGCATAGAGATAACTGTTGCTATTCACTGAAAACTTACCATGTGCTGAGCAAACTCTCTAGAAATTTTACCCATTTTAAATCCCACAACCCTGCAAGGTAGGTATTTTTATCTCTATTTAATATATAAAAGTAAGAAAGATCCTGAGATCATACATCTTAAAACTGGTCTCACAGAAGCAAGACCTGAGCATGAGTTGTGTGTCTTTGGAATGCTGAGGTTTTCCAGCCTCTGTTCCTGCCAGTAAAGGTGGAAGGAGGGGTTGGGTGATGCATGGATACATGGAGTAACCTCTTTTCGGTCCACTAACTGGAATTTATAGTCCTAAAGGTTCGGTCTTTACATTAAATATTTTTCTGAATTGGATTTAAACCTCTTCACCATCTACTGAGCCTGATGAGGTAAGACTCATAAATGTTGCATGTTGGCTTCTGTCCCGGTGCGGTAGATATGGGCACTTTACAGTGATAATTTCCTCCTAATTGGTTGTAACTAATGCACTGCCATTGTGGAATTTGTCACTTACCGAAATGTACCTTAGCAAATGGACCGTGTTCTCCATCTAAATGTAAATTGACACACACTAAAACACAGCTCAGCAAGAGCCAAGTGGGATTGAGAAGAAAAAGGGGACCTGAAGGATCTGCCCTAGTGGGCAGTAGTTGACCTGGTGAGCGGGCTGCCTCCTGCTCAGTCTCTTCTGGGTGAGACAGGACAGCAGAAAGGGCCTGGAGTTGGGAACCCAGAGACTGCTGGAGAGGCAAGCCAGTGCTGAAAGTCGGTGAGGTCTCCTGCACCTGCCTTTCGTCTTCGTGGGTCTGTTTTCTCATAAGAACAATGAAGAGGCTCCATTAAATCTATGGTTTCAAACTCTGCTCTGCAGAGGTCACTTGGGGTCATTATCAAGAAGGACCCCACGCTGGCAGAGATCAAGTCCTCTTCTCCGACCCACCCGCACAGCCCTCCGCTTCACCTGTTTTATATCTTAGGGCTGCATGGATAACAATACCTTAAACACCAAAACTGGGGCTCTCCCTGGTGCCTCCAGCTCTGACATCTGAGATCTTCCTGAACAAATCCTTGTGCTCCAGCCACAGCACCAAGCCTCACTGTGCTCCTGTCCTGATGAACAGTGGGCACGACAGACCCAGTGTGTGCCCTGCCTACTGGTTTCCAGACCCTCCTTGCCAGCCAGGAGATAAAACAGAGGTGCAGGAGAGGTATCAAAGTCAAGACAAGCCAGTGGGAGCAGCCTTGGTTAGTCTTGGCACCCGCAGGAGCAGGTCACCACACCCTCATGGAGCAGCCAGCCCATCCCTTGTGAAAGGAACTCATGTAGCAGAGGGTGATGGTGGCACCTGTGTCCCTGTGCAGAGCTTCCAGGCCTGGTGGAGGTTGAGGACATGTGCAGCACCTGCCTGCCCCAGCTGGTGGACCGTGGGTTGCTGTCTTGGGTTGGAGGGGCATCCATATCCAGGCAGGGTGGGTGAGGAAAGCAAGCATACTGAGGTATTGAAATGACACATGACACTTTTAGATGGAGGGGATCTTTGTTTTCTTTTTGTTAAACAAACCAGAATGTCAATGAACTCATCTCTCCCTTTCTTTCTCTGTCTCTGTCTCTGTCTGTCTTATCTCTATTCTCCTGAGCTGTGATTTAAGTGCTCCAAGGGTCTGAAGGTTTGCACACCAATGTGGTAAAATGGCACACATAGTATTTGTGTAAGGATGAATTCTCACTTCCTTGGGGCCGGGCTGAATCCCTCAAGCTTGAAAGAGCCAGACTTTGCAGGAGAAACACACTTGGAAGTGAGAGAGTGAGAAGAAAATAAATTCAGAACGATCTTCAAGGAATCTCATCTCTGCCTTTTACAAGCCGGTGGGAAGTTACAAGCTGAAGTAATTTACAAGCAAATTACTTCACTTGTCTAATTGTCATTTTCCATATTTGTTCTAAGGTGATGTAGATTAGCTTTGGAACCCTAATGCTAATACTAGTATCTACCTTCTAACTTTGTTTTAAGAATTCTTAGAAAACTACTCGTGTTAGCTAACACGTCTGAAATATTTGTTCATTAGATGAAAGTGATTATTTTGCCCAGGTTAGCATACCTTTAATGACTTTATACATGTGTGGTGTCATTGTTATCATTTAATATTGTATTCTATTTCCCTGCGGCAGACGGAACCCACCATGCACACACGGGTGTGTCAGCATGTAATTTCCTTAGACTCGTGAAAAGGTCAAAGAATACAATTTTGGAGAAAAAGTTAAAATAACTATTTAAGTCTCAAAGGGCAGAAATTGAAGTCTACCTTCAAAGACTTATCTTCCTCGCTGCCTTTTCCATGAACTATCCAGCATTTAAAGGAAACCTTTCCATATCAAAATTCAGAAGTATGTGTGGGCACCAGAATGAGATCTTGGGCTCCATCACATATTTCTTTAGAAATGGCACTTCCTGTGGGTCATTTCCTCTCCTGAGAGGTCAACCTTTTGGGTGTAATGATCCTGAAGTTCATTCGGTTCCAAAGTAAGTTCTTTGATTCTCTTCCATCTGCACCCTGAGTCCATGGTTTCTACACGAAAATTAAGAGACGTGGTTTGACGAGTCCAAGCTTATGACGGAGAAAATGGGAAGAGATATTTGAAGTTGAAGTGGTCTATCATTAGGCCCTTTCTCAGGATCTTTCTGATGACTTGAGTTCACTTCTCGGCCTATGGTAATGCCCTACATGCCAGTTTATATATGTTTTAACTTATTTTAAGTTCAGGGGTACATGTGCAGGTTTGTTATACAGGAAAACTTGTGTGATGGGGATTTGTTGTACAGATTATTTCATCACTCAGGAATTAAGCCCAATACCCGTTAGTTATTTTTGCTCATCCTCTCCCTCCCTCCCTTCCTCCCTCCCTCCCTTCCTTCCTTCCATCCTCCCTCCCTCCCTCCCTCCCTCCTTCTCTCCCTCTTCCTCCCTCTCTTCTTCTCTCCCTCCCTCCCTTTCACTTTCTCTCTTTTCCTCCCTCCTTCTCTCCCCCGCTTCCTTGCTTCCTCCCTCCCTCCCTTACACATCTAATCACATGTAAGTGCTGGGTAAAGCAAGCAGACGGCAGCTCTCAGGATGGCTGTGTGTGCTCCTGTGTGGATGCAGTGGGGTTGTTTCGTGCTGCTCATGGGGACTGGGCAGGAACCTAGCTGTTCTGTCCACAGAAGCGTCCTCCATCTGTTGCCTGATCTCTGGTCAGGGCACGGGTGGCGGGGCCCCTTGCTCTGTGGGCAGACTGTCACGGGCTCCTCCCATTTTGTGTGTGATGCTGTCTGCTCGGTGGGGCTGCTGTCCTGGCTGCAGGCTCCTTTTGTTCAGCATATCTAGTGACCCCCATGTTTTCACAAGGGTGGGGCAGGGCAGCTCCCCTGTAGCTGAGGTTGGAGGAAGACACTGGGAGCCGCATTGCTGCTTCTAGTAATTCCTCAGGGGGTGAGTCCTGGCCCGCTGGCTCTGAGCTGGGGTCTCAGGTTTCCTGCTTTGCTGAGTCAGGTGTTGCTTGTTGATGCTTCTCAGCCTCTAAATTTTTCTCTCTTTCTGATGTTGTCTTCTCTCCAGTTCCCTTTGTCCTCTAAAGTCTATGCCTTTTAGATTTATCTCTTTGTTGTCATTTTAATGGGATTTTAGGAGGGTAAGGATGTTCAATCTGCCTTTTTAACCCAAAGCCCTGAGCTCTTTTATAAAAGCTAATTTGAATCCTTTGAACTGAATAAAGGGAAGTAGCTAAAATAAATGTTGAATTTGATATGGGAACGATAACTGTACAGGAGGGGAAATGGCAAAAATCAAAAGCATCCGGCATTATGATTGCTTCATAAGTATCTTGGAATTCTCATCCCACTTAGGAAAGAGAGGGAGGGAGTGGAAAACGACACAATGCAGAAAGAATGGACTCACACTTGAAAATGGATAGGTCTGAAAATCAATAGGTCCTGCATAAGAATATACCTTTAAAAAAAAATTCAAATGCTGCATACGTACATCCACCTCGAAAGGTGTGTTAGCGCTGGCTTGTGCTGGTGCAAGGCCACCGAGGGCTTCCTGGCTCCTGACCTGGCACCTGAAGCATTTACCCCACAGCAGTGAACAAATGTGACAAAGGAGGGTTTGCCCATCCCCCGCCAGCTGTTGAACATTTACCAACACATCACTGCATGTCGTGTGTAAACAGACCGACCCACACACCACTCGCACACACTGCTTATGGGGCTTAAGTGTAAGTTCGTGAGCATGATCTCTCTTGACGATTTCTGCTTTGACGCAGGCTTTCTGGCCACCCAGGCCCGCATCATTCACACCTCTGAGGACGCCTTCTGTCCACCTCTGTCTGTTTCCAGCCAGGGCCCTGGCTTGCACTGACCCGGCAGGTTTCTCTGCGTCCTTAGGGCCTGGCTCGGGGATCTTTCCCTTCAGGGACCCTTTTTGTCATTTTCAGGCAGAGTATGGGTCTCTCCTCTCTGCAGGCTCTGCTCGCCTCTCTCTAAGCCCCTGTATTCTGGAATCTTGTGGCTCCCTCTTGGATCCTGAGCTTCCTATAGCACTTGTCCCCAGCGCTTGGCAGGGATCCTGTTTCTCAACATTGCTCAGGGTCAGTTAAAGGAAGAAGTGAGCACACAATAGTCCCATGGGTCAAGTGGCAAATGCAGAAGTAGCACCCACCTTGTCCTGGGGTAGCCCCAGGCATCCAGGCCAGCTTTTTACTGGAGATGCCTAGAAGGCTCAGGGGAGCCCATGCATCCCCAGTCTTGGTGACTGCCCCATCCCAGCTGGTCCCCAGCAGCACAACCCTTGGGAAGTTGGCACTGATTTCCTAGTCTGCGACCTTCTGTCCACTGTGCGGTTGATGCCAGCCAGCTTGGCCAAGGCCCTCTCTGCAGGCTGTCCCTCTGGGCCCCCTGTTGTGCCCCACAGCCTGTACAGAGTGACACCA
Source organism: Chlorocebus sabaeus (assembly GCF_047675955.1). Taxonomy (NCBI): domain Eukaryota; kingdom Metazoa; phylum Chordata; class Mammalia; order Primates; family Cercopithecidae; genus Chlorocebus; species Chlorocebus sabaeus. Next base: position 6,758,827 of record NC_132917.1, on the reverse strand, counting down.
GCCAGGGCAAAGATATGGAGAGGTGACCGTGCAGCCCCTGCTGTCACACAGAAGCTGAGCCCCCGAGAATGGTGGTCATGGGGAGACGGGTCGGAGAAGCAGTGACAAACCATCTCCGGATGCGGTGGGGAGCAGCAGCCTTGGTCCAAGGTGCGCTGACCACTGTTCTTCTCTCTAAACGCTCCATTCAGACTTTGAAGTAAAACATGGCTAGGGGTAGTTATTTGTCATGTGAAAACTGAATTTTAGCTCTGAACAGAAAGAAATACATGGAAAGCAACTTGCTGCTGACCTCACTTTTCTGGGTCTCTGCCTAGCAGGGCTTTCCAGACGGCCTGCCTCTCATGCCGCCTTGTCGCCACGCTCACCGCGCTGCTCTGCTGCTGTGCTGCTTATGAGAGGCCCTGTACAGCAGCAGACAGCCAGGCCCCCAGGACAAGCCACCTGCTGCCACGGCTCTGGAATAGAGTGTGAAGCCGTTGGAACCAGTTGTCCCTTCAGAGACCTGGCACTCACCTGCGTGCAGGTGACTACAACATATGCGATGCCCTTGCTGGAGGAGCAAAGCACACCTTTTTGGGGGTCTCCAGAAGAGGCATTCGGGTTTCCCTCATGTTTTAAATCATTTTCTATAAACTCTGTTGTCATGATCTTTCTTTGCGTCTTTCTCACTCATGAGTGTCCATAACCAGTCTTCACGGCCCCCTGCACACACAGACCCTCTCCGATGCACACGTGTATCTGATTTTCCACACACAGGGATACCTGTGAATACAAAGAGAGGGTATTTCATCTGAGAATATGACAATAGCTAACATTTGTGTAGCACTTTCCATGTGTCAGGCATTTTGTAAGCCCTTTATCTCTATACACTCACAAATTCTTCCTGCACCTCTACGAGTTAGTATAATTCTGATTCCCACGTTACAGATAAGACCTCCGAGGTGTGGAGAGGCCGAGTCACTTGCCAAAGAGCAGCACAGCTGGGACAGGTGCACTGGCATGGAACCCGGGCTGTGTGGCTTCAGAGTTTCTGTTCTTCACGTCACATTTCTATGGTCATTCACTGAGTGTCCCAGCTGACTGTACCCCTCAAAAAGATGTAGAAATCCTAGCCCCTAGGACCTGTGAATGTGACCTTATTTGGAAATAGGGACTTTGTGGATGTACTTAGCATGAGGTAATTAGTGTGGGCGCTAATCCAGTAGGACTATGTCCTTACAAGAAGAGAAGACAGAAGCACATAACAAGAAGAGGGGCCATGGGACAGCAAAGGTAGGAAATCAGGGGGAGACAGCTGTGAGTTCATGGCTGGCTAGGATGAGGCAGCTGTGAGTTCACTGCCAGACAGGGAGATGCAGCTGTGAGGGAACTGCCAGTCGAATGACAATAGAAATGTGATGTGAAGAACCCAGATTCTGAGGCCAGACAGCCCAGGTTCCAAACCGGTGTGTGGCTACTCCCAGCTCTGCTGCCCTTGGCAAGTGACACGACCTCTCCATACCTCATGTATCTCATGCCAGGGATTTCCAGCAAACATCAGAGGCTAGGACAAGGCAAGGAATGATTCTCTCCCATGGGTTTCAGAAGGAGCGTGGCCCAGCTGATTTCAGACTTTTGGCCTCTGGAACCATGGGAGGAAAGATTTCTGTTGCTTAAGCCACACAGTTCATGGGACTTTCTTACAGCCATCCCAGGTAACTGACACACTGAAGGCTGCCCTGAGCCAGGTCCTTTCCAACTCACAAAGTCACCCGGCCACCAGAATGCACCTGCAAGTTGAGTACATCCTCAGCCCCATTTCACAGATGAGGAAGCTGAGGCACAAAGTCACTCAACTTTAAAAATTTGAACCAAAGCTTGTCTACTTCCAAGAATTGTGCTCTTTCTGTAACATTCCTTCAAATTCTTGCTGTGTTACTCTCATAGAATGGAATAGCAATTTTATTATATGTGCCAGTAGAAAATCCACAGAATTTTCATTCTCCAGGATAATTTCTTTACTCTTCACTTAAAATTTACTGATCATTTATTATGTGCTAAGCCTGTTGTGGGGATAAAAGAAGCGAAGAGATAGTCCTTTCCTTCAGGAACTCATAACCTAGCTGGGAGACAGACCTATGAAGCGCTGACAGGGCCATGGTGATATTGCTCCCATGGAATCAGGAATAACTAATACATGCTAAGAGGGAAGAGGAGGCAACGTTCATGAAAGTTGGAGGACATACTCAGAAAAGGAGTAGCCCTTGAGCTTTAGACAAGAAGATGGATTTAGGAAGACAGCCTGGAAAATGGACTTAGGGGATGCCAGTGGGTAGAGTCATGGGAGCTCCTGGTGTGAGGGGTGCTGGTGGTGCCTGGTGTGGCTGGAGAGGGGAGAGGCAGATGTGGAAATGCTCCTGTGTCCTGGACGCCTTCCAGGGCCATGCAAGGTCATTCCAAGGGATTCTGCTGGTAGGGGTTTCCTGGGTGCGCTACTCTCTAATCTCTCTGGGGGCTCCTAAGGAGGGGATGGAAGAGATGGTTGGCAAAGAAGAGCCTTCAGGCAGGCAGAAAGTCAGGTCTCTGGCCCTCCTCCCCAAGCCAAGCACAGCAGCGCCATCTGGATCTCATTTATTCGAGCTTCCGCTGAAAGTTTTCTCCTCCTCCTCCTTTTTCTCTTCCTCCTCCCTCTTATTCTTATTTCTCTCCCTTCCTCAATCTTTCCCCTTTGTACCTCTTCGCTGTCTCCTCCCTCCTCCTCCCCTCTCTTCTTTGACAAAAGCGTTTTTTGGTTTAATGGTCTAACTAAATAAAAAAATAGCATTCCTACAGTTTACAAACGACCGTCACAGAGCATGACAGAAGACTTCCCGAGTAACAGAGATGTTCTAAGTAGCACTTTGAAGCTGCTCATTAAGCTTTTATGTCATGGTCCGTTGTACACATAGATCACTACAGCTCCTTACGTTAGCTTCCCAATTCTCTGCTTTTAACCCTAATATGTTCTGGCTCCTTTCTAGATGATAGTTTTTTGGCTGTCATTTTTGAATGACATCATTAGAAAAACTTTGACAAGAATTAAATTTCTGTATCTGTGTTCACTGTGGCTTCTTTGACTACTGAAATGACCCAGGGGTGGGGTTCCTGGACCAAGCATGTGCAGGGTGAGGCTGGCCCTTCTGCTCTGGATCTCATGAGGAGGCCAGTTATCACGTTCCAGACAAAGCCTGGATGGGAGCATTTCTTTTGGACCAAGGTAAGAACTCCATTTATGTGCTGCTTATGTTCATGCACACTTTCTGACTGAACCCCATAGTGATAATGCTAGAAGGGCTTTATTTTTGTTTTATGGATGTGGAAACTGGACACAGGAGTGCTCAACAGTGGAAGTCAGATGCTGCGTATAATAAGTGGGAAGTGAGAACTGGAGACCGTGGCTCTGAAGCTGAGTCTCTGCTCCCCCTGCATCCTGCTAGGCCTGATCTTTTCTCTGTCCTCCCCTTCCTGTTCACCCTAACCTTGTAGAAGAGTTCCGTCATTGATATTAAGAGCACTTTTCACAGCTAATCAAATATTGTGACTCACTTTGATTACCCCTTACCAGATAGAAGTTTCACACTAGAAATGGTGAAAGGTGGCCTCATCTTGGTAACAAGGTTGGGATGGGGGTGAGGGTTGGAGGCATGGAGGTAAAGGGGTTCAATCCTTGCTTCTCATATTTTACCTTATAGCAGGCAGACTATGCTGTGATTTGGAGTTCAGAAAATTTGGGTCCCTTATTTCCAAGTAAGATTCTTACCCACAGGGACTTCTTGATACCATGACCCCGAAGCCCATTCAGAATAGTCTGAGCTACGCTCACCAGGCAGAAACAATGAAGTCCTGTGGACAAAGCAGATGCTTTGGGACCTGCAGAGTGAGGTTCCAGGGACCCTGGCTGGGTAATCTGGGTGAGTCATTTTATTCCCCTGAGGCTCCATTTTCTCATCCGTAAAGTTGGGAGGATAACATCTGTATTCCAGAAAAGTTCAAATGAGATGAGTGAGGGAACGTGTCTGGCCCAGCAAAAATACACTTTTCCTCCCAGTCATACTTGTAAACAGTGTTACAGGGAGGGCCCAGGTAGTGCATACAGATCTGACCTCAGGAAATGTATGATCTGTTTAATATGATTAGATACCTGCTCTGAGAATGTTTGGAATTACAGATTTGAGATCAGAAAGTTCAAAAGAGTTCATGTTATAAAATTTTTGCTTGTTTCCAAACTTGCCCACACAGGGACAAGTAATTATTTAAAAAGATATTGAGATTCTGAGTTCAGAAGAGACATTTCTTACCCCAGAGCTTACTGGGAGAGGAGCCAGTTACCTGCTAGCCACTGAGGTTTCAGGTCATTTGCCTTTGGAAGACGGCCCCATTGGGCTGATTTCTCTTCATTGAATTTCCTGGTGCGTCCAGTCCCTGCACGTCCTCTGCCTCTGGACCCTTGAAGGGAACTGGGAATCTGCCAGTGGCAAGAGAGGGAGGTCCTTATCCATCACAGCCTGGCTATCTGGGGAGGAGGGAGAGGCAAAGGGTGTCCCTCTGGGTCTGGGACAGGAAATGTGACCCAGGGTGGCTGAGCCAGCCCAGCACCAGCTCCTGTCTGCATGCCTCTTGCCCCCTCTCTGTAAGGAGGCACTCATGAAATCTGGGAGAGCCTGTTAGGCCAAAAATACTAGCCGTGGAACGCGAGGCTTAGGGAGCGAGTGGTCTGTAACCTGTGGAAAATAGGTGTGATCTGCGTCCTTCCCATCCTCTGCCCCAACAAGGAGACTTGGTGCAACTCCCTTTAAATGCACACGCAAGGCAGCCCACACAAGACAGCGGGGACCAAAAGACTTGCTGGGGCCTGACCACGACCCTGGCAGCCTCGCTGGCTTTGTCTAACGAGTGAGCCGGCTCCAGTCTTGGGATACAGAGACTCATTCATTTATTCATTTCATTTCATCCATTTCCTTTCTTTAACAGATGTTTTCCGAACACTTATTGTGACAACACCTGGGAATAAGTGAGTAAAATAAATAAAATGGAGCCTATGACCCCAGGAACTTACACTCAACTGGAGAAGGCAGAAAGGCAAATAAATCCTCAGAAATCAATCTAAAAGAGGAATTTAGTGCTACTTTGAAAAACAGGCAATGGAGCTGTAACTGTCTAGGGAGGAATGGGAAGACTTCACAGAAGAGGGGTGAACTGCCTCTGAAGGAGCCCAGGGTGAAGGCAGAAGCAGGAAGACAGGCCGAACAATGTAGGGAGTTTCAAATCACTGGGTGGTTCCCACCTGGGCCAGGGGTGCAGCCCTGCTGCAGAGGTAGACGAGAGACGCAAGGCAGGGTCAGATTCTGGAAACCTTTGTAAACCATGCTGAGGAGGCTGTTCTTTGCTTCCAAAGAAATACTGTAACAAGAGACACAGAGGAATAAATACAATTTCCCGTGGAGCCTTGAGCACTCTGGCTAATGAGTGGCGGTTTACAGGCTGGGCAGAGGACCTGAGAGCCCAGCGAGGAGCCACTCACAGTCTAAGAATGGCAGGTGAGGCTGGGCCCCCCAAGGGAGGTACGGTGCAGATAAAGGCAGGCATACTCAAAATGTCTTAACTGAAAAAGCGCATGTATGTTGACTCCATACTTTGCTCTTACCTTTGAAATTTAGATGTGTGGATGTAACATTTGATCAAACGTAAAGAGTGTTGTCTATTTAATTTTTCTAGTTAGAAGTCCTTTTGGCTCTGAGCATCTGAGGAAATGACAGAGGGACATGAAGCTGTTACTCCGAGAGACTGCGTGAAAATCTCATTAATTTAGAACACAAGAGACCAGACAATGGATTTGAAGTTAATTAGGTTTGCAATACGTGAAAATATTGCTCAGAAATATAGGACATCTTGTTGACTAAGGAATCCCCATTTATTCTATTAATCAATATAATGTTTTAGGTAAACTGAAAATGACAATGATACTTCCTATATTTGGGGGCAAATGATTAAGTGGTTTGGGAAATATATTATTCCTTGCTTGGCTATATTGATGAAATTCATCTTGCCTATGTTGATAGCTTTAGATTGTATCTTGGCACCCATCAAATTCTAGACTCTAACAATGTTTTTCTTTCCTTTTTGAATCTTGACCAACCTGATGGTTAGTAAGATACCCCATACTTTGCCCTTACATTTACTGATTCCTAAAGATGCATTATTGTTATTATTATTTTTCACTTGAAGATCTTTCATCCTTCCTTTAAAAGTGGCTTGTGTTCATCAGAGAGTGCTTGACTTCGTATTTTTTTTTAAAGACCTTGTCATTTGGATTCTATTTACCACTAATACAATCATTCTAATAGGTTTCCTTGACACTGGCCTTCCCCTTAGGTGTGTTCCGGCAGCCTCAGCAGAACACCTTTCCCTGTCAGTTTTGGTTGCTCCAGCATGACTTCTTGCACATGTGGATAGATATAAGAGCAATTATCATGTCTGTGCTTATTAACCTTTTCTTTCTGTGTTAGAGTCAGTTTAACCCAAGGCTTTGAGATGATTAAGCTGTAATGAAATACTGAACATAGCAGGGAGGAAAGTGCAGCACTTTCAGAAGTGGAATAATGAAATCTAGAGAGGGAAGTGAAGGGTGGTAGAGAGTGCTTGGAGTTAGGGGACGGAAGGTGGGTTTTCTATTTTATGTCTGCTTTCCTAGAATCAGAAAGAAGGAGGGGGAAGAAGACCAAGGCAAAATAAAAGGTGGTTGATCTTCATTCTTTATGTTTTAAATTAACCAGTGGATTGGGAAAATTTGCATATAGTTTGCAAAGTGAATGGAAAGGAGCTGAGAGGGAAAAAGCCTGAAGAGCAACAGAAAGAGCAGAGTTGAAGCCCGGTCTTGAGGAGCAGTGGAGAGGGATTGTGTGTTTGTCTGTTTTCATGCAGCTATGTAGAAATACCAGAGACTGGGTAGTTTATTAAGGAAAGAGGTTTAATTGACGCACAGTTCCACAGGGCTGGGGAGGTCTCAGGAAACTTACAATCATAGTGGAAGGAAAAGCAAACACTTCTTTCTTCACATGGCAGCAAGAAGGAGAAGTGCTGAGTGAAGGGGGGAAAGCTCCTTATAAAACTATCAGATCTCGTGAGAACTCACTCACTATCATGAGAACAGCATGGGGGGACTGCCCCCATGATCTAATCACCTCCCACGAGGTCCCTTCCCTAACACGTGGGGATTACAATTCGGATTACAATTCAGGATGAGATTTGGGTGGGGACACAGAGCCAGACCATATCAGGTAGGGTCCAGAAGCCTGGAAGGAGAGGTTAGGCTGGGCAGCAAGACACACACCTCCTATTGAGAGAAGAGAGAAGGAAACAGATAATCTTTATGCAGAGAAAATTGATGTTAGGCTTTATGTTTATTTTACTTAAAAATCTAGGCTACTTGATCACTTTATTAATTTATCCTGAATTGTCTTTCAAACGCTTAACTCAAAATTAGTTAAATTTTTGATAATTTCCTTGCTGTGGGCTACTGGCTCTCCACAGGGGCCACTTGTCCTATCCTAGAGCAGGCTCTCACTATTTAACCCAGCGCTAGAGAGGGAGGGATGCTTTCCTCTAGGTCTTCAATGAATATCTAGTGGCCCCTTTGATTCAGAAAGGGGAATATAGTCTGCTGTCTTAGTCTGAAGAGAGCAGGGTTCTTACTGTTGTTAAAAAAACATGCTATATTTAAATGCAAATGTCCTGTGCTTTTTCACAGACTAGAAATAATATCTTTTGAAAGCAGAGAAAGAAAATCTATCAAGCTATTGATTAAATGTGCAGGCTCAAGCCCTCCCTGGGGATGGGAGGTCCACTGCAGAATGCAGGATGGGGATTTTAGCTTGCAGCACATGCCTCAGCTCCCCTTGCCTCAGTTTCCTTGCTTTGTAAAGGGAGAGATGCACAGTTCTATGGGGACTTGAATAGACAATCCTGCTTATGTGTCATTAACTGAATCAATTTAAGCCTCCTTCTGGGAATGAGAAACTGTGAGTACTGGCTCAAATTTAGTGTGAGAACAATTTCGCCTTAAATTTTCCAGAACCTATGACTGAGGGCTAGAAAGGAGCACTCCTTCTGCTACACTGAAACATCCTATCTTCTTCTTCACCCATCCTCCCCCTCCTCCTCCTCCTCATCATCATTCCTGGCATCTTCAGCTCCATGGTCTGTGGCCACAGCCATGACTCCTCAGCATTGCCTGTACATTGCTAAGCAACTCCCTTGGGTTGCTCTGAAGAGCATTTGTTATGTCTCCCGGTCCACATCGCTGCCTATGCCTGCCGTCCACGGAGCTCCCTGCAGGAGGCTTATTGCTGCCTTGGCATCAAGTACCCATGGAAAGAAGTCCCATGTCTAGTCCCATGTCTGCGCAGATGAGCCAAGTGCTCCCAAGGCCACCAGCCTGGTGGAAGGGGTGCCAGAGAGGTGTTGGGACCTGGGCTAAGGCAGAAGAATGACCTCTGCCCTGACCCAGTGCCAGTCTCCATTGGCTGGCCCCTAACTGTATTTCTTGTTTCCAGACTCAAAATGTTTCTAGCAAAGATCTGTCTTTCTCTGGCTTTCCCTCTAACCACCGAGAGTTCCCCTCAACCACCTCTCTGTACTCCCGGTTCTCAGTTAAACCCAAACTCCTACCACTTCTTTCTGCCTCTCAAGTCTAGATAAAAGCTCCATCTGCATCAATTCAGACACATAACCCCAGTGGGATTGCACTGTCTACACCGGCAGCACCCAGGGAGGCTCTGTAGACTTCTAGCACACAAAATAAAAAAAAAAATGGTAGTCCTTAAAGTTCCTTGAATAGGAAGAAATTGTTTTCTGAACAAGCAATCAGTAAACCTGCACAGATAAGTTTATTTATGGGACAATGAGGTAGAGTATTCATAATTAGGAGATTCCCAGAAAATTCTGAATATTGGGTTGATGCAGCTGAAAATCCTGACTGCTCTAGGGAAGAAACTAGGCTAAGGCATACTTGGAGAATGGGCTGAATTTGGACACAGGGAGCCTTAAGACAACACCAATGATGCTGACATGCTGCTAACATACAGTCATCAGCTACATGCCAGAGGCTGTAGGAGGCACTGTGTGTATGTTAACACCAACCTTGATAAAACTGTCACAGAGTTAGTACCATCTTCACATGAAGCGCAGTGAAGTGATTTGCCCAAAACACACTGTCAACATAGGGTGTTGGTGTGATTGTAACCCTGTTCTGATAAGTTACAAAGCTGGGGTGCTTGTCCCACATAGCCACATGTGAAGGACATGTCCTGACCACCTGGATCCCTTTCACAGTCCAGGTCATTGTCCCAGGACCATGTGGTCTGTACCCAATAAGGAAAACGTTTAGATATCTCAGCCCTCCTCCCAGCAACATTATTGACTCTTTCTGCCTCTTTCTTAACTTTGGTTTTCATCTTGAATTTTGTTTCCAGATGTCCTCCGCTTTGGGTTTTGTACTTTACCCCCTCCCTCAACTCTGTCTTACCCTTTTACCTGAGGACACATTCGCCTTTTCTGGTCTCTCTCAAAATCTCAAAGGTCCGCCTGCAAGAAGGTTCTGGCTCACATTGGATGCCTCTGGCTCCTGTTGCCCCAGCCCTGGGGTCCAGGAACCAAGCCTATCATTAGCCATTGTAGCCTCCAGACCCACCTGCATTCTCTCCCTGACAGGCTACTGCAGTCTCAGGAGGCATTGGATGTGAAGTTGGATCCCTCCCAGAAGCATCTAGAAGACAAAAAACATAGAAAGCAGACAGAGCTATGCTTGGAAGCACCAGGGTGATACACTTGGCCATGAAGTGAGAGGAGAAGGGGATGATCACCCAAGCACATCCCTGTTCCTGGACCTCAGTCAGCATGGGGAGCCCTCTGAGAAGGATAGAGGTGACAGTTACTGGGAAACAATGTGAACCACCTTGGCTGCAGTTTTCAGTTTTATCAGCCACTTGTATTCCATGTGGCCCACATGTATTCCATGTGTCCTAGGAGGTGGCTGAGACAATGATGTCCTTGCTATGCCCCTGTAGATGTACTGCCCCAGCACAGCCTGGGATGTTATGAATGGCTCACATTGAATCTGTCCCTTAAATGCTGACTTTTAGCTTTTGCAATTTGCCTAGTAGAAGGAGAGAAGACCAGCTATTTCAGAATACGCCAATAAAATTGCTCATGGACTGAAAGCACCACTGGTCCTTTTGATTTACATCAGCACACACTGCTGTTTGTCAAATGTACTCGGAGGTTCTCTTGAAATTCCATGCTGTAAATAAGATGGCCGCATTTGCCTAGGGAATATACCTGCCTCCATATACCCATTTTGATAATTAGTATAGTAAAATCAATATGGTGGAAACTGAGGGCCTGTCAAGAATGAGCAATGGGGTGGCTCGTCCTCTGATTGAACTTTGGCGTATATATTGCATAGGAGGCCCTTAGATGACTAGGTAGAGGTGATTTTCATAGCTCTTTGTAAACAACTGATAGATTACTATCTAAAAAAACAATACAGAAAATACCCATGCTCTCTGTGGCTCCAGTGGGAAGAATAAAGCCAAATCTATGCAACAGTTGAGGGTCAAAAGTTTCAGCTCAACACCGTCTCCATTCAGCAAGGAAGAGTTTGCTTTTGAACTGGTTGACCTATCAGCAGATATCTCTATGCTGGATGTTTCTAAGATGAGTCTATTGTGGGCTGTGCATTTGGATAAGATGACCTCAAATGTCACTTTGATTTTTAAGATGCTCTAATTTTTTTTTCTAGTCACATTCCATAGATGAGAGGACAATGATGAGCAAGACATGGAGAGATGTGCTCTGTTTTTAATTCCACATTTTTAATCAAGAAAAGCAGAGCCACCCTGAGGAATTCTTAAAATATATAAGTAATTAATAAACTCATAGCACCATGAAGGAAATATTTTAATCTCCCATAATCTTACCATCCTCACATAACAAGTATTTTAATTTCTTTATATTCATATAAAATTTACGATTTTCAGGGTGCTTGATTTTTGTGCAATTTTAATCATGTCACAGAGAAGGTTTGGTGAGAATCAGATTTTTAAAACTTGAATTCAGGTGATTAGGAACAGAATCAATCATTAGATCTCACTTTAAGTGTGTAGTAACAATAACAAATATTATAGTACTTTCTAGTAAATGTATATACATAATGAAATTTTGCACACAAAGTTATGAATAAATAATGTTAATCTTAGCAATCTTTTTTGCTTAATGCTCTGTACTGCATATTTTCATAATTATGTGGTCCATACGTGGGCTTCAGAGACACTGTAAAAAGTGTGAATTTGTCTATGAATTTTTGCAAGGATGTCTGTTTGCTATTTTTTCCCCTGGGAGAAGGATTAGTGTTTTATCAGTTTCTCAAAAGAGGCTGTGGTCCCTAATCTCTTATGCACTATTGCACCCAGAATGAAGCCCAAACTTCTTAGGTAGTTTATACAACACCTCCACGCCTCTGCACAGGCACATGCACACACACTGTGCTCCTTGCTGTAATCTGTTTCTCATTTCTCATCTCCACTTCCCTCCTTCTGGCTCCTTTGTAGCTTTAAAAAATTATCTCTTTTCTCCCAAAAGGTTATGATTTTCATAAAAGGCATGTTTCAGAGTTTTAACAAATGATTCCTCTAGCCTGGTGAACATGCTTTCTCTTTGGGGATACCATCCTCAGCTTCCTTCAGCAGGGACCATTGTCTGCTGCCTGTGAGACAGCACCTATCCGTGGAGGCATGGCCTGGGTGGAGTCTTATTCTACCAGGGAGCTGTTTCCACAGCTACTGCAGTGCCTTAGGGACTATAGTTGCTTCATTCCTATTTGTGGAGGAGAGAAAGGATGTAACTAGATGGTCATGGTCACCATCCTCTAAGTGAAATATACATCCCCTTTGCCTACCCATTACTCAGCACAATCAGCACAGCCTACCTCTACCTTTGTAGAGTGATGAAGGGCAAATGGAGGGTGATCGGAAAACCTTGTCTTGGAGAGTCTAAGCTACATTCCATCTCCTGACCACTCCATGTGGCTATTTTTAAGTTTCATGAAGATTATTTGCTCAATCAGTTAATAATTTGATGTGTGTTATTTTGCATGATTTTTGTACATCCTCAATTAGCTTTCTATTTAGCATTTGTTCGGATACATCCTATTGGTTTGTAGTATTCAAAGCTCATTATCATGCCTTTTTTGAGAATAAAATATAATTTAATCATTACTCTGATTCATGTTAATGGTATCCATTGTTTGGGACCATGCTTTAGCTTTGGCATTTACAAAACATTCCCATTTCTTTATCTGGCAGAAATAGTTGACATTACATGTACCCTTGATCCAGGCTTGACCAGCATTCCCTGAGGAATTTAGGAAGGGCAAAACAGAAGTTTAACAGTAAGGACCTGTGCCTACAGATGACTGGCATATAAACTACAGCCTGAGAAAAGCGAATGAGGTCCAAGCCAAACCTAAACACAAAATAAGCTCACTGTGATTGGTGGTTGTGTGTTTATGGGTGGGTGTGTGTCCATGTGCATGTACACACATGCACACTGGTGGTAGGGTTGTGTGAGAGAGGACAAGAAAAATCAGAGTAGCCTTGATGGGGAGAAAGCAATGGCTGGTTGGTTCAATTCTACATTCTCTGTTAACATCTTACACACACATAGGTGTGCGACTGTAAATGTTTTGCATTGCTAAATTCATCTCATAGGGGCTGAACAAAATTGGTTGCTGGTAGGAGAAAAATTAAAGTCTAAGAATCGGATTGAGAACTAAGAGACTATGAGAAACTGGCTAATAGGCAATTGGGTAATTTTGTGTGCCCATCCCCACCTATACACTCGTATTTTTACAGAATTCACCTCCTTAGAGTTCTATTTTTACACAAGTCTAGAGACCCCTTACTAGGAAACTAGTCTTGGCATCGGTAAGCTAAAGCTAGTCAAGTGCTAGTATTTACTGAAGATTCTAATTAGTGTTGTAATGCAGGGCCCAGCATGGCAACATGATTGGCAATGCTCGATGTGCCTGCGTGTGCCACACACTCAGATTCTTTCCCGTTGTGACACTGTGTGAGCCTAATCAATCTCCTTCCTCCCCTCCTCATTTTGCTTTTCCTGGGAAGTGAGAACAGACAGGAAAATGGATTATGGGCATGGTTTTTTCCCTTAGTATGACATGTCTAACAGTTTGAAAGTCACTCAGCTGATATAACCTCGCAACAATGTGAGAACTGTCTTGGAAGAATGGCAATATAATCGGGATGAAGCTGGCGAGAGGGAGGAGGAAACACATTCTTTCCAATGCTCTTCTCATGAAGCTGCAAAATGTTTAATTCAGAATTCTGGACCTATAGGACGTGTAAGTACAGAATCATAAGAGCAGTGGAGGTTGGTCTTTGGAGAGAGGATGCTGGGCCTCTTGCGGAATTTCGATAACCTCAGGATACTCTGTGGGTGAATGTGCTCTTCCAGGCTAAGGAAGCTATGCCTTTCCCACCACACCTGGCCAGCTGTGACCCAGCCTCTGTTTCTGACCTGCACCCTCGACCACTCTTTCTGCTTTGACCTTCGACGTTGGACTCTACCAAGGCCAGGTCTCTGTTGTGCTTTCTTTTCCCATCTTGTCAATCATCTGAGACTCACAGCACTTGGTTGTGGTGAGAATTAAAGGACATTACGGCTAAAGCACTTCTGGAGGGACTGGCAGTGTAAGACCTTGATAAACATCAGCTGCTCTCCCCAAGTTTCTCATTATTTAAAAAATTTTGGTGCTAAAGTGCAGAAAGGCCCCATCCCAGGTCGGATATTTGTGGCTCTTCTTTCTTTGTATTTAGTGTCTTTAAAAGGGCATATGCTGTCCACAAAAACACATGTAAGAAGCCCATAAAAATCCAACCCAGAGTGCTGCCATCGGATTCCTGTCCATCTTCTGATCCGCAGTTCCTGCCCCGCGATGAGATTTTTGGACCCCATCGGTTCTGCCCCTCTGATTAGGAGAGTCTCTCCTGCATCCAGTTTTGGTAACACGTTTGCATGTACTTGTTTAGGTCAATCTTTGGCCTTCACCTCTACACGAAATCAGCTGCTCATCACCTTGCTTGAAAGGCTCAGAGAGCCACAGCCATCTTAACCTGTTTCTATTTTTCTCTGATATGAATTGTAGACATTTTCTCTTCTTCTGCAGAGACCCCCAGGACAATGTCAAGTCCCTTCTTCCAACCAGTTTGCCTCTTCCAAGGCCATCTTACACAGGAAATTTCAAGCCAATCTCTGAGAAGGAGAAATTGTTGGCTTCCATCTCAGTGGCAGGGGACTAACAAACATGCTTGCACCGACCCTGCATGCATACCCAGCTCCCCCAAACAGATGAGGCTGGACACCTTCTGTTCCTTCTGCACTTGCTGCTCTCATTGGGATGAACTTTCATTCTCTCCTTCTGCCTCTCTCGGTGATTTGATCGTAAACATCGTGTGTTGGTTGTGACGAAGGCTTAATAACATGGGATTCCATCAGGCAGAATCCTGCCTGCAGGAGGGGGCAGGTGAGGATGCTGAGGGTGCGAGCGTCTTCCTTTGTTGTCTTAGCATCTCTTTTTGAACCCAGGCATAAGAGAAGGCCCCTGTGTCATTGATAGGTCAGTTAAGACCAATAAAAGTATAAACATAATACATCTTATAGACAGTGATATATCCTTTGTTTCTGAGAAAATATAGAGATGGCTTAGAAAGGCCCTTGCACATAAGATGAAGCCTGAGCTGGTTTTAAAGAAAAGTGGTCTTTTTAGTCATTTGAGAGAACGGTGCTATACCAGGCAGAGGAATGGTATGAGCAAAGACAGGGAGGCTCGAAGCTGGAACACATGTTGGGAAAGCGGAATAGGGAGCTGCAGGAAAAAGGTAAGTTGTTTGGTTCATGTGTATAAACCCAGAGTCTGCCACTCCCATGTTCCCCAGTCTTCTGGAGATTTCCTTTTATTAAGATCTACATGCGGTGACTGAAGCCTGAAGCCACGTCCTATGGGGAGCATCCCCTTCTCTCCTAGAATGCCCTTATTCTCGTGGCTGGTACTCAGGCTCCTGGATTCTTGCCCACCCACCTCATTGGTTCCCTGCCCACAGCTAGCATTTTACTCCTCGCTCCCTGCATTCATTAAACTCCACCAACGCAGGCTTTGGAGAAAGAGACTTTGCTGACATTCTGGAGCCATAGAGTGGCCCCATCAGAGAACAGTCAACAACTGACGAATGACCACTAGAAATCCAGTCCCATCCACCCCAGGCCATCCTGCCTGAGCTGCTCTCTCCAGAGCCCGCCTGACCCCATCACATCCTGGCTGACTTTCTCTCTCAAAACCTCTCTTCTCTCACTCTATGTTTTCTCCTTTGTCTACTGTCTCCGCCGAGAGCAGGTAACAGTTTCTGTTATTTATGATAAGAAGAGTTCTTTTTTTTTTTTCCTAAACATTTCTCATTTTGACCCAGTGGACCTTGACATTCACTGCCACACGGGCCCACTGAGGTCTTTTTCCTAAATAAAACAGCAGCTCTTTCCTAAAGAGGCATTTGTCTTTCTTCTTAGACCACTGTTCTCCGTCCTGGATGTGCATTATGGTCACCCGGGAGCTTTTAGCAGCATCACCACCTGGGCTGCCATCTCTAGTGATGCTGATTTACTTGGTTTCCGCTGGACTTGGGCATACGCATATATTTTGTTTGTTTTGCTTTTGTTTTTATTTATTTATTAATTTTTTAAAAAGGGAATGGGCTTGTAAAACTTCCCCCAGGACATTCTAACATGCAGCCATAGTTTAGATCGGGACTCGGCATCCTTTCTCCGTGAAAGGCCAGATAGTGAATATTTTCGACTTTGTGGACCACCTCGGGTCTCTGTCGTAGATTCTTCTTCTTCGTCTTTCTTTTTGTTTGTTTTCAAATTCTTCACAAACGTAAAAATCTATTTTTAACTTGGGCCATAGCAAAGATAGGCTTTGGGCTTTTCTGACTCCTATTTTAGACCAACAAGTTCCATCTTTGGCCTTTCTTCATATAGTTCTATTTTCTTCTCCTTATGGAAAGTGGGTTTCAGGAGACTGGGCATTATAGATAATGTGTTTCCTTATCTTTAATGCAAAGGGATTGAAGGTACGATCATCTATGCTCCCTCCAGCGCTGAACATCTCTGATTCTACTTTGTGGAGGTGGCCGTGGTGAGTTCCTCTTGGGCCATGACACACGTGTGTCCTGGGCCAGGAGTTCATCGCAGCAGCCCACGAGGGGTGCATGAAAGATTCTAAGCTTTCAAGTGAAAAGATCTGGGTACCAATTCCAGTCTATTGTGTATAAGGCTCCCTCACTGCCCCGTCTGTAACTAGGATAATAACAATGACTTAACAGGGCCGTCGTGAAGATTAAATAAGATGATGGAACCTGTGTAATGAAGTGGAAACAAGGCAGCTCCTTTGTCCAAGTACCTCAGGTCCTTGCTAACTGTGTGAGTTTGGGCCAAGGCACCGTCCCAAGCCACAGTTTGCTTATGTGTAAAATGGGGATGATTATATCACTGCTTCCTTCAAAAGGTTGTGACAGTTAAATGCAGCAACCCATGTAAAGTGCATTAGACAGAGGAGGAGGCACTTAACAAACAGCTGCCATTAGACTTGCTGAGATAAAGGAACCAGGTCAGTCACATGGCCCAGTGTAGGATCATGATCATACGGTCAGAACATCAGTGAGACGCTGAACAGTGCTTTTCTGTTGCTGCTCTAGGGTTTTTCCAACACATGTACAAAATCAGCAAAAATATATATAGAAGCAAGAAGGCTCAGGGAAAATGAGCCAGACATGCAGCTATTGCAAACCCGTGATGTGCCAGGCCCTGGGTTTCTTCCTGGAAATAGAGACATACATAAGACACAGACGATGATCACCATCAAGGGTTCAAGGGCAGTGCATAGCTCTTTGTTCAAATCCACAGAAATATGACTCAAAGAAAGCATACGGCTGGTAGAAAGATCTTGCAAATCAGCTCTGTGCTCTTTTGTATCACAGTTCAGAAACGTCTCTTCTCCATGCGGTTTCATGGCACATCAATGTGTAACTGGGGAGTGCTGGCAAATCTACCGTCGAGTTTCCTAATAATTTGTGGCATCAGAAACGTGCAGGAGACCAACCAAAGAAGACAAACAAAATGACTTAGACCTTCTGTGTGATCCCACGAGGGTCGTGTTGCAGGGCTCCTGTAATAATGTGAGTTATTGTATCTGTGTAGTGCTGGGCAACATGCCTGGGCCTGGGCCTCCTCTGTTCTTGGTCTCTTATTTGACATGAAGAATGAGAAGCAGACCGTTCCCGCACGTACTCACGTCTTCTGAGATCTATGGATCTCTGTTTTAGCTCTTCCCAGCTTACTCTCTGATGAAGGAGAGAAGGAGAAAGGCACTAATAGACACTAATCCTACAACTTTTGGCCAGTCTGTTTAACCACTAAAACTGCTTGTTGGAGGTTGATGTCATCCTCAGCATTTTACCTTTTTACTAATTTAGAAAACTAAAGTCTAGAAGCTTTAATTTTTTTCTGGAGCCTCTGATCAGAAAGGAGAAACAACCTTTAAACTCTGGACTGTCTGCATCAAAAATCAAAGCCCTTTCACAATCCTACGCAACTCTCCTACTTAACCTCACAAGTAAATGAGCTTAACAATAGAGAACATTTATAGAGTCCTTGCCATGTGTGCTTACTGTATATACTGGAGGTTCTTATGATCTCAGGAAGGAGGGTTTATAAGTGACCACACCAGTGCTGCTTCACAGGCTAGGGAATTGCACCGCAGAGCAGAGTTTAGAAGCTTGCTTAAGGTGGTGCAGTTAATAGGTGGTAGAGTTAGGGTTTGAAGTAGCCAACGGGCCTGTTGTTTTCAAGTGCTGTGCTACAGAATCTCTCTTTGCTTGATTTTTGTCTCACATCTTCTTGGTCTGGTCACAAGTTGCATCTGTATCAACTAATTGAAGCAGTTATCTAGAGTTTTGTGCCCTGGATTTTTAATAATTAATGCAAAGACCTTAGTCTGTTACTGACGATAAATCACTTGCCATGTGGAAAATGAAGTAGGAGTCCATTCTTTAAAAATATGTGCTCCAAAGAGCAGATCCTCAATCCTTTCTTCCTGCATTCATCTATGTGAGACTTGAGACTAGGGAGACCCTATTTAAAACACTTGTTTATAGCTCCCAATCTCTTGTATCTGTTGGCATTCCCTGGTTGAATAAAATTCCCAGATGGACTTGACTTCTTTTCCTTCACCATTCCTCAAGTCAGAGAGTGACAGCACAAATTGAATGTGAGGCGCGATTGGAAGGATCCTCATTTCGTGTAATTTAGAAGCAGAGACAGTCTGAATGGCTCGCTGATTTAATTACAGGATGTAAAAGTGGGTGAGACATGGCACAGCACTGACGGCTGATGGAGGCCTCTGCTGTATGTCCTTGTTTTCGTCTCCCAAAATTATTCAGACAAATCTCATGGGGAAATTTCGATGTGGCAACAGTAAACAGACGCTCTTCTTTAACTGCCGGGGGAAATTACCAGGTAATTTTGGTGGAAGCGTGTGTCAATACAACGTGGTCTCTCTTCCTGTCTGTGTTTCCTTCTTTCCCCTTCCTCCTCCCTGCCGCCTTTCAAGACTGTCTCTGTTTGCAGAGAAGTGGAGAGAAGCAGAAAACTTCTCTTTCATAAGGTATTTTCTGAGGCTGCAATTTCTTCCTTTGCGGCCAAGTGGCATTTCTGAGCAGGGTGTTAATGAGCCCAGTGCAGCCCTTGGTAGGCAGTGACTGACCAGCAGAGCTGGAAATGTGCCCTCGGTTTCAGAGATATCTCCAGTGATGCTCGTAGCCACCCGTTTTCCTGTTTGGTAGTGAAGCTGCGACTCAGAATTGAAGCCTATGGTAACTTTATCTCATCTTTTATTTTGGCCTCAGCCCCAAAAGTTCTGAAGTGTTGATTTCAGACTGTGGAAAATCAAAGAACAAAATCTCATTTTATTCTGGAAACCATAGCAGGACCATCCACGCCACTGCCCCGGCACCTGACCTCATGCAGCACTCCTGGCCTACATGCTTGACCCGGCGCTGCCGGCTGCTCCTTCTCACCACACCAGGCTGGGTTGGTGACCTTAGCTGAGGCATTTCCTTAGCAGTGACTCAATGTGGTTCTTCAGTTTGCACATTTATCCAGCAAGGAGGACATAGCTCTATGGAAAACCTATGGATCAATGACTCCATGGACAATGGTGGTTATGGACTAAAGTGTCACCAATGCCACTGAATGAGAAGCACTGGGATGATGTAGCAGAAGGACTTTGCAGGGGAGCTGTGACAAATCGCAGAGGCAATTGTCCTCATCTCACCCTGCACTTTATTTGCAGAATCTCGAGGATAACTGACTGGCTCACTTTGCTTGTAGTAATTGCCTTCCTTCAGCCATCAACTTAAACTTGAGCATCTGACAGCTCCCTCTCCATGGGCAGCGGGTCTCCCTAGGTTGCCGCCTGTGGACCAGCGTATCTCTTTGCTCCTGCCAAGCTGTGCTGCAGCCGCACCCTCTGTCCCACGATGTTGGCATCTTGGTTCTCTCTGGTCCCCTTCTAGGGCCCCCTTCCCCCTCAGGTGCTGTCATCATAGCTGGAGAAGGCATCCAGAGCACTCTTCAGGAAGTGCACTCTCCTGTTTGGTGAACCCCAATATCGTTCTTTTTCCTCAAGAAGTGGCCAGAGTCTTCCGTCCTCCTGGAAGCCTGCTTTAAGCTCGCCACCCACTTTTTTTTCTTCTTTCTTTCTATCTTCTCTCTCTCTTTCTTTCTTTCCTTCCTTCACCTCCCCTCCCCTTCTCTCCCCTTTCCTTCCCTTATCTGCTTTCCTTTCTTCTTTCTTTTCTTTTCTTTTCTTTTTTTTTTCCGGAGTCTCACTCTGTTGCCAGGCTGGAGTGCAATGGCATGATCTCGACTCACTGCAACCTCCTCCTCCCGGGTTCAAGTGATTCTCCTGCCTCAGCCCCCCGAGTAGCCAGGACTACAGGTGCCCGCCACCACACCCAGCTAAGTTTTGTATTTTTAGTAGAGACAGGGTTTCACCATGTTGGCCAAGATGGTCTCTTTCTTTCTTTTTGGACGGTCTTGCTCTGTCGCCCAGGCTGGAGTGCAGAGGTGTGACCTCAACTCACTGCAGCCTCTGCCTCCTGGGCTCAAGTGATTCTCATGCCTCAGCCTCCCAAGTAGCTGGGACTATAGGAACGCACCACCACACCTCTCTAATTTTTATATATTTTTTTGTAGAGATGGGGGTCTCACCATGTTTCCCCGGCTGGTCTTGAACTCCTGGGCTCAAGCAATTCTCCTGCTTCAGCATCCCAAAGTGCTGGGATTACAGGCATGAGTCACCCTGCCCGGCTTCTCAATCCACTTAGCAGTAGCAACTGCCACCATTGCCATTTAGTGTCCTCATAGTAATACTGTGGCAGAGGTATTATTATTCCCTTTGTGGATAAGAAAATAGAGGTTCAAAAGAATCATGATTTACGTACATGAATAATTCAGTAATAATTGAAAATAACAAGCATGAAGTGTTTATGTGCCATATAGTGGGTTAAGTTCTTCATTTAGATCATCTCATTTACTTCTTTAAAAACCCCATTTGACAGATGAAGAAGCAAGTCTAAGAGAGATATAATTAATGACAGAGTGGGATTTGAACCTTACTGACTATACTTCAACTGCCAGTCTTGCTCCATATTTCATTTTCTGAAATATTATCCCAAATAGTTCAGTAACTGGCAGTTATTATTATTGTTGTTTTTTAAAAAGTGTTGAAATTTTGGGGGAAAACTCCACTTTATTCCCAGTCTGGCCCCTAAGGCTTGTTCGTTTAATTTTAATTGGCAAATAATCATCACTCTTCTTACTTGAAAGGAAACTAGATATTGTAGGAGGCAGGATCAGTTTGACTGCCTTTCCCACGAACAAGACCACTGAAACACATACTTTGTGTGGGTGAATACAGATTAAAAGCTGACTAGATGATAGGAAAAATTGAAATAAATAGAACGACAAATTGTCTCATTTCATATTTGTCTAATTACTCCAGTTCAGATACAAACTTATCACAAAAATGTAGCTTTTACTCACTCATATTTTGCATCTTAATTTCCCAGTTCAGCTTTTTCTGCCCCTAAGTATGTAACTCTTATATACTCTAGTGCTTTAGTAATAGCCTTATCCAAGCTATTGACATGAAAATAAGGAGTAATGTACACTCAATTGTAATAATAGGGTTGTAATTCCATGGAGAGATGCCTGAGTGCTTTGCTAATGCCATGAGAAATTCAATGTGGAATTCCAGGCTTGAGTTAACGTGCAAGAGGACCGGGTTGGTTCTTGTGCAGCAAGATGAGCTGACTTTTCTGCAGGATGCTGCTACCAATGCGGCCCCTCTAGAGAGCAATGCTGATGGGGAAGCAGAGGCTACAGCGAGGCCATCCACTCTCCACGACGCATTAGGATGTCCTGTTCCTGACATAGACTGGCCGGCTTCATTACGCTCATCCTGCTATAAAGAATAAGACTCCAGGGATCTTCCTGATGTAAAATTCATTCAATGGAGATTGACATTTCCAAATCATAACAACACAGTGCTCTATTCAATATGAGATATTTGTCAGGATTTTTATTAGCGATTAGAAATTATGAGCTAGGCATTCATATTCCAGCAGAACATCTTGCTTTAATTATTAAGGGCTCTCATTTTTGGTCACAGTCGTATCCAACCAGTACCAAATGACTTCATGCGAATCACCATGCTAAGCTGTGGTGGGCATCTGGGTGTCCCCTGTAGGGCTACAGGTGCCTCAAAGGGAGCCCCACTGTGAATGTTCTGAGGGTACATGGACCTGGGTATGTAGATCTGTGGGGGCTGGAGCAGTGTTGTTGGGTGTGAGAGCCAGAGCTGTTGTCAAGAGGAGCCAACATGTGAGCTAGAGCTGCATGAAAGGTTTGGTGGAGAGCTAGGAATGGATGTGGAAGAAAAAGGAGCAAGGATAGAAGATGAGAGGGCTGGAATTAGGATGGACTGTGTATTAGTCCATTCTCACACTGTTGTAGATAACTACCCAAGTCTGGGTAATTTATAAATAAAAGAGGTTTAATTACTCACAGTTCTGCATGGCTGGGGAGGCCTCAGGAAACTTACAATCATTGGAAAAGGGGAAGAGCCACCTCTTACATGGTGGCAGGTGAGAGAGAGAGTGGTGAGCGAGCCGGGGAAACTGCCTTATAAAGTCTTCTGGTCTCGTGAGAATTCACTGCCACAAGAACAGCAAGGGGGAAACTGCTGCCATAATGCAATCACCTCCCTTTCTCGACACATGGGGATTACAATTTCAGATGAGGTTTGGGTGAGGACACAGAGCCAAACCATGTCAGACTGACATGCCTTAACTAGTCCAGGATTATGACTCATGACCAAGGATATGGAGGAACCCTGCAGCTTCCCTTAGGAGTACTTGATGTAAAGGAGTCCCATGAGGGCCAGGTACAAAGGAAAAAGTGACGATCCACAACAGTAATAATTTATATTTTATAATTTACAAAGTATTTTCACCTACATGATTTCCTGTAATTCTTACAAAATGCCATAAATTATAGGGATAGCATTGTAGGTCAAATAAGCTAGACCAACATTTCTTAACATGGGATCCGGAAATATCTTGAAACTCCCGGTAGGCTTCAGGGTGGTGCTGTGTAGGAGTTAGGAGCGTGGAGTTTGAGGCTGGGCCGTGTGCTTCCTGGCTCAGTTTTGTTAGCCATGTGATCTTGGGCAAGTTACTTAACCTCCCTGCCTCAGGATCCTCATCTTCAAAACTAGAATCTAAATAATGCTTATTACTACAATTCCTCCTAGTTATGTTTAGATAATGTAAGGGCCAAGGGGAAACTTCCCCTTTGCCCTATAAAGGTTCATTGAACATCAACTTTAAAAAGGCAGATTAGTAGGAGAAAAGGCATACAAAACTTAATTTTAATGTGCATAGCATGGGGGAATCACAACAGAATGGTTATCCAATAACCCAATGGGTACAGAAGATTATATTCCCCTTTGCATAAGGGGAGGAGGAGATGGGGAATGGGCACTTCTTTTGAGCAGCAGCAAATGATTATTATGGAGAATAAATGGACAGAAATTAACTTGTAAATGATTCTGTTTTTGTAATTTTAATGAGCCAGGGACATGGAAACCAGGTGCTTTTGCATTCCTCAGTCTTCTTTTCCCAGATAGACAATGAGATTTCAGGAAGGAGAAATAGGCAATTGTCTTTCTTTTGGAAGGAGGCTTTCTTTACCAGATAAGGACATTCCAGGAGTCTCTCCATCCATCCATGTGCTTGCTAGGGTCGTGGGTGAATAAGGCAATGTTAGAAGGGCCTTGATTCTGAAGCAGCATCTCAGGCCTTTCAACATGGGACGGCACCATTTCTGAGGTATCACCTTCTGAACTCCAACAATAATTAACTGACTGAATACCAAGGCACAGAGTAATCCCTGTATGAGCTGTTCTCATTGCTCAATGCGTTCTTCCTGCCCACTGCACAGACAAAACCAATTCACTGAGACCGTGGTACTGAAGTGAAGAAGGAGTTTAATTAATGCTAGGCCAGCCACATGGAAGAGCTGGAGTTTATTACTCAAATCAGCCTTTCTAAGAATTCAGAGGTTGGGTTTTTATAGTTAATTTGGTAGACAAGGTGTTGCTGATTGGCTGGGAGTGCAGTCATGGGGTGTGGAAAATGGTCCTCATGTGCTGAGGTCCTCAGGAGACCACAGGACTGGTTGAGTCATGAGTCACAGGTTCATAGTTGATTACTAGAAGCAAATATCATGGAGTTGATTGTTAGAATGTAGAAATCTAAAAAATATCTCAAAATACCAATCTTAGGTTCTACAATGGTGACGTTATCTATAGGAGCAATTGGGGAAGTCGCAGATGGCATGACCTAAATATCATGGAGTTGATTGTTAGAATGTAGAAATCTAAAAAATATCTCAAAATACCAATCTTAGGTTCTACAATGGTGACGTTATCTATAGGAGCAATTGGGGAAGTCGCAGATGGCATGACCTCTGGCCACGTGACTCCTGAGCAGTAAGGGATTATAGAAACCATGCCTACACTTGAGCAGAACTCAGGCCTCTCCCGTAATCCTAATCTCATGGCCTTTTGTTAGTTTTCACTCACTGAGAAAGGAGGGGGTTAGTTTTAGGGAGGGACTATTTTCCTTGCATCCAAGCTAAACTATCAACTAAATTCCTCCCATGGTTATCTTGGCCTATGCCCAGGAGTGAGTGAGGACAGCCAGCCTGTAAGGCTAGAAGCAAGAGGGAGTCAGCCGCGCTAGACCTCTGTCCTGTCATCATCTTCACATGCAAAGGCAGTTTCAGTCTGAGGAGTTTCCAAGCCATGAGTGCAACTGTTGGAATCAAAGCCCATGTCTTTCTGTTTCTCATCAGAGAGGCTGAGACAACTTCAGGGTAGGGGCAGTGTTTGAAAAGGCCCTTGAAGGATCCTTAAGATTAGAAAAGGGGAGATATGGGATGCAGAAAGGGAGTGGGATAATAGGGGACAGGGACTGCAGGGATTTGTGGAGGGTGGTCCTTGGCAAAGCCCAGAGATGTGAAAGTGACCTTCAAAGATGTAAGAGTCATCTGTTCTGGTTTGGGTGCAAGAGAGAGGAGAGAGTGGGGGAGCAGGCACCTTTTCTTTTGCTTCTTATTTTCTACTTTGCTTCTTTCTCGGTGTCATGATTTTATATCTCCTGCAAACATAACCCATCCTCCTAGCTCTTTTGGCTTTATGTTATGAAGAAGGTGAGGAGTGTTTGTGTGGGGTGGGAAACTGAGAGAGCAATGGGACTTGAGAATTTATTCTAATATCAAGTTGCGTTGGAAGGAGGCATTGGGACAAGGCTCCTGGGCTTCTGCTGTGTAAGTTTTTTTCTGAAAAATAAGTCTTAGCATGGTCAGGGTGTCAGGCCCCTTCACAGTGTGGCCTTGTGCCTTGTGTAGCTGCTCCTCCCCTGACTGGGCTGCTGCTGTCTGGACCAGGCATGTCCACACATGGGCTGTGGAGGTGTAGTCCTCAGCCCGTGTGTATTAGGTCACTTTTGCACTGCTATGTAGAAACACCTGAGGCTGGGTAATTTATAAAGGAAAGATATTTAATTGGCTTATGATTGTACAGGCTGTATATAGAAAACATAGCACTGGGATTGCTTCTGGGGAGGCCTCAGGAAGCTTAAAATCATGAGGGGAATGGAATGGGGACCAGTTACGTCACAGGGCAATAGCAGGAGCAAGAGAGCATGGGGGAGGTGCCACACACTTGCAAGAAGTCACTGACTATTGTGAGGACAGGACCAAGGGGATGTTGCTAAACTATTTACAAGAAATCTATCTCCATGGTCCAATCCTCTCCCACCAGGCCCCATCTCCAATGCTGGGGATTAAAATTCAGCATGAGATTTGGTGGGAACAAGTATTCAAACTATATCACCATATGAGCTCAGAAGGCCCCTGTGTGGAGCCAGCTGCAGCAGACGCAGACTACCTGTCCCTGGCCCTTTCCTTGGGCCTTCCCTTCCCACTTGGCATGTATCCTGCCTGCCTGCTTCCTCCTCACTGTGCTCTCACACAGGACTGTGGGGACAGCTCTGCTTCAGGGCTGCCTACATGCTGTAGATGTTCATCCCAAACAGAACTCTAGGAACAGTCATGAACAGATGCTTCCTATCTGGGTATTGACCAAGTATAATGACTCAGTTTGTGTATCAACTTGACTGGGCTGAGAGATACCCAGATAGCTGGTAAAACTTTATTTCTGGGTGTTTCTGTGAGGGTGTTTCCAGAAGAGATTCACCTTCAAATTGGTGAACTGTGTAAAGAAGACTCAGGCTCCCCAAAGTGGATGGGCATCATCCAATCCGTAGAGGGCCTGGCTAGAGCAAAAAGGAAGAGGTGGGGTGAGTTTGCTCTTTCTGTTTAAGTTGAGTCATCCATCTTCTGTAGTCCTTATGCATTGGAGCTCCTGGTTCTTGGGTCTTCAAACTCAGAGTCTTATACCAGTGTCCCCCCAATTCTCAGGCCTTCAGACTCGACTGAGAGTTACACCGTTCCCCCATCCCCTAATCCCCTACCCATTTATCAGTACTCAGGCCTTTGAACTCAGACTGAATTACCTCATAATCTCATGAGTCCATTCTAATAATCAATCAGTCTGTCTATCTTTATCCATCCATCCATCTAAATCTTTCTATCTATCTATCTATCTATCTATCTATCTATCTATCTATCTCTATCTGTCTATCTATCTATCTATCTATCTATCTATCTATCTATCTATCTATCTATCTATATCTATATTTCTATCATCTGTATTAGTCTGTTCTCATGCTGCTAATAAAGACATACCTGAGACTGGGTAATTTATAAAGGAAAGAGGCTTAATTGACTCACAATTTAATTAGCTGGGGAGGTCTCACAATCATGGTGGAAAGCAAGGAGGAGCAAAAGCACATCCTACACGGTGGCAGTCAAGAGGGCATGTGCAGGGGAGCTCCCCTTTATAAAACCATCAGATCTCGTGAGACTTATTCACTATCATGAGAACAGCCTGGGAAAAACCCACCCCCATAATTCAGTTACCTCCCACTGGGTCTCTCCCACAACCCATAGGATTATTACAATTCAAGGGGAGATTTGAGTGGGGAAACAGAGTCCAACCAAATCATCCTCTATCTTTCCTATTGCTTCTGTTTCTCTGGAGAACACTGACGGACATGCAAAGTTCAAGCTGTATGGATTAAGTCCTCTTAATTGCCTTCATCATGTTTGCCCAGATTGCCTCAACCAATGATTTCATAATCTTTGTTGGTAAATGAGGTAATCCTTGGCGGGAAGTTTTAGCTTCATTGCCTGAATTTTCTTCTCAAATGGTGTATTGTCCCTTTTGTGGTGTTTGCCACTATTTCAGCTAACTCTTCTTTACATTTTAGTTTATACTGTGAGCTTTTATAGTGAGGAGAGGTTCCTCCCTTCTCTGTATCTCTCCTGGGGTCATATTTGTAACTTAGCCTGTGAGAAAACCACCTCTTCTTCCTATAGTACTCTAAATTTTACAAGTGTGTTAACTTCTTCCCCTGGGCAGAAGCAAGAGGCAGTGGAGCACAAAATTTTAAGGAGGTACAAAAGGTGGTCCACAGATCCGTGGCCACTGCTTTTTCCTGTGTGACTTTACATAGGTGATTTAACATCACTGTCCTCGTATGTAAAATTAAAACAAAAGCAATTTTACTGCCTTGCATTGCAGTGCAGAGCAAGTGAGAGGCTACGTGGAAAACATGCACGCAGGTCAACACACAATGAACCAGCATCGCGCACCGTAGTCCCTTCCCTTCTCCTGCGTCTTCACTGATGTGCCCCAGTGCTTCCTCTTTCTCACTCTCTTCTTCTCTCTGGTTTTTATCAATTTGTTTCTGTATAGCTGAAGAATAATGATAGAGCACTGGTCTACCATTTCATTCAAGTATAAAACCAGAAAATCAGTTCTTACACTGATATACCTATTTCTTATATTGATTTGCTGATTTACTACATTTGTTAAATATTTTACAATTTGCAAACGCACTCATTTCTTTGCTTATTCATTGAACTCTTCATTCAACAGAGGGTTTATGTTTGCACTGTGCCTCGCATCTGCTTCCTTACTGCACCCGGCAACACCTTCTGAAGTGCCAGAGTGAGGACGTTCCCTTTGCGGGTGTGGATGCCCAGATGAGGGATGCCTCAAGGTCACGCAGGACGTAAGGCCGGCTCTTCTGACTCTTGGTGCGGTGCTCTTTCATCTCTTGCAGGCTTAATGAATCTCAGTTAGCATCAGAGAGCACATTGGTCAGGGAACCAGGGGAAGCTAAGTGCTCTATAAAAAGCTTATGTGCCTCCCAAGGAATCCTCTTTTCATTAGAATGATTTACAGTGGGATTTTCATTCTAAAAACCTGCCAGCTCCTGAATGATATTTGTAAAATGCTTAACCCCATGGGGATTCCTTCTGATACCCAGGAAAAGGTACCATAAATTGTTTTGTTTTCGTTTTCAAATGGGAAGACATGAATTATGTTCTTAGGAGGTATGCCAAACTAAGTGCATAGGAAAATGCATTTATAGTGAACATTTTGACTAGAAAATGCAATAGACGAGAAAGGTTAGTATTTCTCTCTGTCCAGAGTTCCCTGGAGACTGACTGGAGCTCCTGGCTGGGTCATTGGCCAACTAGGCTAATTTCAGGTGGTTTCTGAGCAGGAGGTGCAGTGCCTGAGTGCAGATGGAGCTGGATGGGGCAGGAGGAGGGGAGGTGCTCAGGTGCGTACTGGTACATACCTGCTGTCTGGTCAGAGAAGCCAGGTCTACTAACAACCAAAGAATAACCTTGGCCCCCAAGAGAAGGAAGCAAGGCCCACATGAGAGCCTGGTACAACAGCATGGCAGACAGGGGCCAAAGGCCCATGTGACAGCCTGGTACCACAGCACAAGAGACAGGGGCCAAGAAAGAAGTAAGGCCAGCATTCTCGGGCTCCTTACCTGGGTATCTGGCCCGGTGGGCTAAAGTGGCCTTTGCTGCATGCACTTTGCTAAGTGGTTGTTGTGAAATTTGATGGTAACTCATGGGCACAGAATTTAGGACAACCTGTTCCTCTTCTTGGGTGAAGCAGAATTTATTAATGTGCCACTTTGAGAAAACAGAAAAAGCACAAAGATCCCAGAAAAAATGGTTCGTTCTTCCCTAAAGTCTCCGGAAATACTCTGCAAACATGAATCCTAAAGCCATCCCATCAGGGAACTGGATGCATCTCCAGGAGACAGCCCTGCTTCCCAGTCCTAAATGTGATGCTGATGCTTCTCTCCCAGGGAGGAGCTGGGAAAGACCACATGTCCCGAGGTCCACATTTCCATTGATTCTAGACAAATAAGTGGGAGGAATAAGGATGGACAGAGTTACCAGGCCTGGGTTCTCGCCCGGTCTCAGTGCTGTGGGAAGTGAAATCAGTCCTTTATATGGGTCTCCTAGGGGCTGACTGTGGGCCTGATACTGACACGTGGTAATTTATTCCACACTAGCTCCAATCCCACAAGTTAGGAATTGTTATCCCTGCTGTGCTGTTGGTCAACTGGACTCAGATCAGTTTCCATAGAGCACGTGTTTGACAGGTGGGTGTTACCGGGGAAACTTGCTAAACCCAAGGGTTAGCAAGAAGAGGGGGTGTGACACCCCCTGGGCTCCCACCTCACAGCAGGATGCTGGCCCGGACTCTACAGCATGTGCAGCGTGTGTGGTATGTGTGCATTGTGTGTTTGTATGTGTATTGTGTGCATGTGTTGTATGTATATGTGGTATATGTGTGTGTTGTGTGTGTGTTGTATGTGTGTGTATGGATGTACATATATGTATGTATATATGTGCATATATATGTTTATAGTGTATATATTATGTCTGTGTGTATAGTGTGTATATTGGGTATGTGTGTATATTGTTGTGTAGAGAGTGTGTGTGTGTGTATTGTGTGTATATGTTGGTGTGCACATGTGTGCTTGCCAAGGAAGGGGCTGCTGTCCACTGCCTCATCCCCCGGTACAAGTATAAGGAGGACTGAGTTGCTTGGAGTGAACAGGGAAGGGTCTGGCCCAGGATGCCTGTGGGTAGGGAGCCCAGCTTTGCTGGAGTATTCTGTAACTCGTGACCTTTGGTGAAACGGGGTTCAGGTTGCTCCAGAGCCTGCTCCTCCGTCTCCTCTCCCCTTTCTGTGAAGTTTAAGCTCAGGGTAGCCCTCCAGCCAATGCACCCATCCTGCTCAGCCACTGATAAGTCCTTGGCCCACAGGACCACAAGGCCAGGCTCTCCCCGCTGGGCTGGAGAGGACCTTGAGGCTCCCGAGGCAATGCCTGCTATCATGAGTCGAGTGCATGGTGGAGTGAGGGTACACACTCAGGTTCCTCAGATTGCACATTTTACTCTCTTTTCATCATGCTATTTTTCTTTCTTCTAGTATCCCTTCTTTAGCAGCCTTTGTTTCTCAGTTCTAAAAAGCGGCTAATACCGAGTGAACTGTGTCATAGTAAAGTAACTTGGCCAGAACCTTCTCATGAAACTGTTGTCCAAAGGAGAGAGGAAACACATACACACACGCACACACACACAGGATGGGGCATGTATTGACTGAGTGCTTTTTACAGCCATACCCTGTACATATTTTATCACAATTAATCTCTACGACAATGTTGAGAGGCATTCATTCTATTTTATGTAAGAGGAAACAAACTAAGAAAGTCAAAGTGACTTCCTCACATATACACAGCCGGTGCCTGCTACCATGCGGAAAGATGATGCCAATCTGGCTGGCAGCCAGAGAGAGAACATCTGCTTTAATAGACAGGAAATGCTGGGATGCCGTGAGAGCCGCCGTAAGAGCCAGGTACTGGAAGCAGCTGTTTCCAGGCGTTGTTGCCTTCCTCGGAGCAATGCACACAGCTGCTTCTGATGGAAGCCACCCTTGGCAATGGCCTGTGGTGCATGCAGCAGGCGGAACTGGTACTTGGAGCACTGCCAGTGGAACCACTGAGTGAGCACCACTTAGGAGTGGATTCCACAGGAGCTGCCCCTTCCATGAACTTTGGATAAAATGTGCCCCTTAGAGCCACCATGTGTCACTTCAAGGTAGAGGATGGAGTGCTGAGGCCCATGGCTCAGAGGCCTCTATCTCACCATCTTGATGGGCTTTGCTAGTGGATGTTTCTCTCCTTAGAGGAGGCAAGAGCTCCCTAGTCTTTCAATTGTACGTCTTTGTGCCCTGGTTTTTTTATTAGGGCCTCTGGTGGAGTGCAGACCAGGACACTCTGGGAGTGAGCCCTTCCAGCCACACATGATGGAGTGGAAAGATTCTCAGTGTTGGTGTTTCAATGGCTGCAAAAGCTGCCTGAACTTCAGTGAAGTCCTTGATGACACCAGACGTCCATTCATGTGTATAAAATAAAGGCACTAATGCCTTGCTCACGGGATTTTTGTGAGGAGTAATTGAAATAATGCATCCAAAGCACCTGATGCAACATTAAGAGATTTGCTTCTTTCTTGGCCAGAAGTCATCTTCCTTCCTATCCTTCTGCTCTTGGCTTGGAGGCCACATTCTCCAATAATCTTTTCCTCACTCCCAGGTCTAATTTAGGTTCCTGAAGAGTTAGGAATGCTTTTGGTTACAAGTGATGGAAGAGATGAGAAAGAAGAAAGTTATATTTTACAGTCAGTTCCACTGTAACAGGATGCAAATGTGTCTAAAATTCCCTACTCTATGCAACACTGGGCAATAAAAACCACAGGGTTGATGGGGAAAAATGGGACTAGGGATACATCATTCTAAATTTTTGTCCATGAAATAAAGAAGAATAGTGACCTAGTAAAAACAGTAGTATAGTTTTACACAGGTTAAATGATTAACATATGCACAAATACTACAGAAAACGTGGTGCTTAACCTTGAAAAAGGCTTGAAGCTTGCTTGAGAGTGTGGGTACTGGGGTTGCAGCTTGTGCACTGTGGTGAAATGGGGGGAGTAGGGGAGTAGGAGGCTATGGTCTGAATGTGTGTCCCTCCAAGATTCATATATTGAAACCCTAATTCCCAGTGTCATGGTATTAGAGAGTGAAGTCTTTGGGAGGTGATTAGATCATGAAGATTTCATGAAGATTCTACCCTCATGAATGGGATGGGTACCTTTATAAAAGAGGCCCGAGGGAGCTTGTCTCCTCCTCCCACTATGTGAGATCACATAGGAAGGTGGCATCTGTGAGGAACAAACCCTTCCAGACATCAAATCTGCTGGTGCTTTGATCTTAGACTTCCCAGTCTCCAGAACTTAGATTACCCAGTCTAAGGTATTTTGTTACAACAGCCTAAATGGATTAAAACAGTGGGTGATCTGGATTGGGAGGGAAAGTTGTAGCACCAGAGTTGGGTGGTGAGGCTCCTAACACGTGGGGTGAACTGGAGGTTGGAAAATGCTGGGGTGTGTGTGCATGCACTTGTGCATTCCTAGTCTCAGATCAGCTAGCTGCATGCAGTTCTGTGTTCACCTGGCATTTCTTGCAAATGAAATCACACATACGCAAACACAAAATTTGCCTTATTCTCAAATTGTTCCCTAATATCAACTTTGTTGCAAAAAGTGTCAGTGTGAAATCAACATTAGAGCAGAACCACCTGCACCGGCGTGCCCTGGTGCTCTCCCTCCACTTGAGCGGATGATCTTCCCGGGAAAGACAGAACTGACCCTGGGGCAGGTGGTTGATGGCGGTGCCCCACCTGCCTGTGTGTGTTCAGTGTCATGAACTACTGCAGTTGACGTGTCTCTGGCAAAGTGCGTTTATACATTACTTTATTTTTAACTCTGCCAGCCCTCCAAAATGGATAGATACCTTAGAAGTATCCTTGCAGTAAGCCATGGATTGATGATGATGATGATAATAATAATAATAATAATAATAAACAATAATATTACAAATACAAGTGAACACGAATAAGACAGCAGGTATACGTTCTCCATCTGAAGCAAGTTCTCCACTAGTTATAACCGGGTTAAAACGAAAGTCATCTCATAAGATTTGACAAGGGCACAAAGTTTAATATTATGTGAAATTATTTGAAACGGTATTTTCATCCACTATTATTAATTCACTCTCTTTGTGCATAGGACCTTGAGGAATTAGCTAAGAAAGTACAAATCCAACACAATTAGTAAGACCTTTAAAACCCGGTGTCCAAACATGAAGACAAACGTGTATCACATTTTTGGAAATGCTAAAATTTTTACATGATTCAATCCTACATGTTGCAAAATTCCACTCAACTCAACGGCAGTTTTCTAGGTGCTCCCTTTGAGTTTTCTTTCTTAATAGAAAAGAACAAAACGCAATACCAATTTTAAACACCTTTTCTTCCTACTTTGCTGAAACAATTCACAAAACAAGGTGGCACATACAAAATCGTGCCCTTCACCTCCAAACACTTTTGGAAGATGAACAAAAATATTACTGAAGATTGAAGGGCACCAATGTGTGAATAAATTATTCATTTTGAGGGGTTTCCTACACAGCTGAATAAAAGTACAGATGTTTCTAACATGCCCAACATTCTGATATTTGCAAAGTTCAGTTCCAATAATGAAATACACAAAGAACGACTTCTTTGTGATCTACGAAAGAAAGACCTATGGGAAAGAAGCTCCATTCTGAACAGCAAAGCATTCATTTAATGAAATAATATTGCAAGGAAAAAATTATAGAAGGCTAATCAGTGATGCTTTGTGCAATTAACAACAGCAGTTAAAATACAACAAGAGCCCGTCAGGTATCAGTCAGTCACAGGGTTGTTCTTAATAAGGTGTCATTTAAAATGTTGCAATATCTTTTAAAGACATGGGAAAGGCACATGAAAATATTTCAAAGCAGACATACGTTTGTTGTGGATCACATGGCAAAGTACCCTGAAGAGCTGTCAAATTTAGAAATGAGTTATGAAAATTATTATTATTTGAATGCAAGTGATCCATGGGGGACACAGATGCTGAGTACTAGTCAACCACAGATGCTACCAACCAGGTATTTTTTAAATTACTAAATTAAATATAAATAAATTCACACATACAGAAATAATTACCCAAAGTATATAACATCAACTCGTAGGTGATTTGTAAACAATGAACGAGAAAGTGACTGCTTTTTTGAGAGAAATGTACGCTGTGGAGAGTAAACGGGCAATTCAAAATTAGATGTCTGGAAGTGATTCTATGATAATGTGATTTTATCATCAAAACATGTCATCAACGACAACAAAACTCTCAAATCTGTACGTTGTGAAAATGTACAAAAACATCTTTAATCTATTTTAAATTTTCTAAAATAAGAGTTACAGTGTTTTGAATCCATTTGACAAAATTTTAAAAGTGCCTAATTTCTTAATTTGCTTGCAAGAACAACTCACTTACATTGAAGAAAAAGAAAATTCAGTAGATATATTTTAGTAACAGCAACAGGCCTAGGTATAATTGTCGAATGGAATTGAAATATGATACCAAAATATAAAAGGCACAGTTGATAATGCCCTTCTGTTTGGATTTATGTACTTTTGTGATATGCACTTTTCAACTATGATTTAGTACAAAAAAATGAACTGAATTTAGAGCTTCACTTTTATTATGTTCCAAAGTGTCAAAGCAACATAAAAAACATTTTCTCTTTAAAATTATTATTGATAAAATGTTTCTTCATTAAAGCACATAATTTGTATTTTTACTGTTGAGCAAAAATTAAAAATTGGTTTAAAACCTTATTCATTTTCCCTTATTTTATCCTTTAAGGCGTTTTTTGTTTTGTTTTGTTTTTGTTTGTTTGTTTTTCCCTTTTGTTTTGTAAAGCGGCGGTCCTTTTTGGTGGAAGACAATTTTTGCAAGGACAGGGTGGGGGTGGTAGTGGTTTCGGGATGAAACTATTCCTCCTCAGATCATCAGGCATTAGATTCTCATAAGAAGTGCGCAACCTGGATCCCTCGCGTGTGCAGTTCACTGTAGGCTACTATGAGAATCCAGTGGTGCTGCCGATCTGACAGAAGGCAGAGCTAAGGCAGTAATGCTCGCCCGCCTGCTGCTCACCTGCTGCTGTGTGGCCCAGTTTCTAACAGGCCACCGACCAGCACCACTTTGTGGCCTGGGGTTGGGAACCCCTGTTGTAATGTATTCATCTTTTTCAGCAGTACGTGTATATAATTACATAATTATTAATACATAATTAATTAATACATAATATGAGTAGATTCTTTACGTTCTCAGATTGTCCTACTAAATAAATAATCAGAAAACAAGGGAAACCACTGTTTTAGACAATAAATGAGACCTATTGCAACACAACCTAATCGTATCAGAGAGCCGTTGTGAGGACAAAAAGCAAGTGAAAAGGGAACAACCCTTAAGGACATCAGATGTTCTCATCACTATAAACCTGTTTTAAAAAAATATATAAACACTTGTAAAAAGATCGTGGCATGTTGGCAGTCTGCCAGATAGGATTTCAAAAAATCATTCCTGGGTGTATTTGGAGGAGAAAATAATACTGACGCCACCTCAAATTCTGGACCCCAGCATCTGTAAAGACTTTCCTTATATTTTTTACCTTCTTATTCTCCACACATTTTAAAATTGAAATGATTTCCTTATATTTAAAGATGAATCAATCACAGATAAATATTTTTTAAAAACCATTAATAACCCTCTCATCTTTACCCCTTTAAAGTACCTCCCTTCTGAGATCATCAAACAGAAGTTCGCCCGGAGCCCACTGCTGCTGTGTTGGTCACCGTGTGTTCATCTCCCGTGGAGAAGTGTGCCGTGTCAGGGTGTGGGGGGCATTCTGCATTGGCACTGACTGAGCC
Organism: Chlorocebus sabaeus; assembly: GCF_047675955.1. Classification (NCBI taxonomy): domain Eukaryota; kingdom Metazoa; phylum Chordata; class Mammalia; order Primates; family Cercopithecidae; genus Chlorocebus; species Chlorocebus sabaeus. Next base: position 6,723,191 of record NC_132917.1, on the reverse strand, counting down.
TGCACTCATCCTACAGCGCGGTGATCACTGTCTGCATTTTATAGACGCTCAGGTTGAGGCTTGGAGAAGCTGTTTCCAACCCTGTTCTGCCCCACAGGGGAGTGGTGCCAGCCAAGCTTAATCCAGGAGGGAGGGTGGGCACTCTGTTTGTGTTTTTTTGAGATGGAGTCTCACTCTGTCACCAGGCTGGAGTGCAGTGGTGTGATCTCGGCTCACTGCAACCTCCGCCTCCCGGGTTCAGGCAATTCTCCTGCCTCAGCCTCCCAAGCAGCTGGGATTACAGGCACACGCCGCCACACACAGCTAATTTTTGTATTTTTAGTAGAGACGGGGTTTCACCATGTTGGCCAGGATGGTCTTGATCTCCTGACCTCATGATCCACCCGCCTTGGCCTCCCAAAGTGCTGGGATGACAGGCATGTGCCACCACGCCTGGTTGGTACTCTTATCTCATTGTATCGTATCTGTGCTCTGTCTTAACGATCTCTCCCAATCGTGGCATAATTCTCTGACTCTGAGTTCATGTGTGTCGGCCTGTCCTGGTGTTTCCAGGACACTCGTGCAATTGCACGCTGTCCTCCTGGTGACATTAGTGTATGTATGCGTGTGTGTGAGTGAATGGCTGGAACTGCACACGGGCCATGACGTAGGTGGTGAGGTGTGTGTATGAAAGATGGCAGCAGAATGAATCGGCTAAAGCCATGTGCTAGAACTCTGAAGAATAGGTCAAATCCCAAGTCTGCCACTTAACAGCTAGAGGGCTTTTGGAACATTTCTGAAATCTCTTTCAGTTTCACTGTTTCTTATCCTTAAATGGGGAAGAAAGTTCCAAAGACACCACTTCACGAGATAATATGAGGATCTAGTGAGATAACGCATATGCGTGCTCAGCAGTGCACCTGGCAACAGGTAAGGGCTCAATAGGAGGCAGGCTACTGGATAATTGATTCATAGCCAACCGTTGACTCACACTCTTGCCATGCATGGTTTCCTTCAGGCTCCAGCAAATTTTTTACAACAAGGTGGTACAATGATGAAAACACCACTCTGCTGTTAGACCACGGATTTCAATCCTTTGTACGTCCTAAGAGTTCTGATAATCCAGGAGGCTGGGGGCCATGTTTCTCACGCAGATTGCCCTGGTACTGAAATGCATCACGTGTAGTGGACACTCAGTTAGGGTTTGTGGGCACACACTAAGTGACTCTGAGTGATTTAATTCTCTGGAAGAGCTATTTTAGGTTATATCTTATGACATTTTTTCATAGTTGTTCATTTTTGGTCAATAAAAACAGTCATTGTACACGATTTAACCTAGTAATTTATAGGACTCACTAAATAGCTTTCTGAAATAACACACTGTGTGAGATTTTTAAAAGGCGTCAGTAAGTAATTAGTTGAAGACTTGCAGGAACAACAACAACAAAAATACTGCAAACTTTTCCCCAGCCCAAACTTTTATTTCATGGATGAAAACAAAACAAAATAACAGCCCTCTACATAAATCAAGGGATTGCTCGTGTTGATTCAGAGAGATAAGGCCAGGTACAGAAAGATGAAGTCAGATCCTGGATCCAAGTGTTTTGTCTTAAGATTCAGGTCCTTTCCGCCTTAATATTCAGGTTTTTCTAATTTGAAAACAAGCCAATTCACTAATAAGGGTTTTTAAAACATCCACAATGTGAGGAAAGAGCCATGGGGAGAAGAATAAAGGAAAATACAGAGATCCAACTTGACAACGTGATCAATCAGAAAACCCAGAAGCGAGAATGATCAGTATTCATGGAGCGTTTGGGAAAGAGGCTTGTTGGCGCAGGGGGGCGGGGTCTGCATTGCGCTTCCAGGTCTGTACAGAGAGAAAGGGGACATTTAGGGGGAGAGGCACAGTGGAAATGACATCAGGAATACAGGCAGGGGTTCAAAAGGAAGCTGGGTGGTAACAATACTCCCATTTCTTTTGAGTTCATCAATTAGAATCACTTTCCTGCAAATCTGACTTCACAGGTGATCCGCTTCACAGACGGGGAGGCAGGAACGCCCACGGGGGACTCACCCAACGTCATCAGCCACACGTGGTAGATACAGGGCACGATTTCCCCTCCATCTGTGAGATCCTCAATCCTGTGACATTCCTGCCTCCTTTTCCCCTCTTGAGGTGGGGGAGCTCCCCGCAAATGGAATTTCAGTTGCTTAGATCTTTGAATTGGATGGTACTACCTATGCTCACATTAATTAAGCAATTAAGCGGATGTATTTAATTTTATTTTCCCCTGGAAGATGTAATCAGCAGTATCGTTATTGAGGAAGGAGGAGGGGAGAAGGAAACCCCAAACGCAGAAATCATTGCTGAGTTCTGTGCCCACTGCCTTTGATGGGTGTGCTCAGATTTTTTTCATCAAGGTGGTTTTGAATCAGTTGCAGGCCTGCTTTCATGTGGGTAACTATTTAAAGATGTGCTATTGGGGCAAGCGTTCCTACCAACTCATTTTCTCTCTGTCTTCTCCCTTGCGGCTGGGGACCGCGCAGGGGAGCGGGCGGCGGCATTGCGAGGGGTGACCACTGGGTGGCACTGTTGCTCCATGGAGAGCTGCCAACGGCGTCCCCGGGGACGCGGCCACGTTGAGCACAAAAGGTGGGATTTCTAAGGTGTGCACGGTGATGAGTTTCTTAATGAATTTACCTCTTCTATGGAATCTCCCTTTGCAGCGTCTCCCGCCGCCCGAGGCCGGTTTCTGACTGTGGACTCTGGGTTGAGCGCGTGGGGTCAGTGCGCATGGAGCTTGCACTGCCCAGACCCACAGCCCCAGGAGCGGCCACCTCCCGTGTCACCCGGGCGGCGTCCTGACGACATCACTTAGAAGATTAAAAATAAATTGAAGCACATGTCACCTTAAAGGGGGCACAAAAAGGCCATCTGCATGATTTGATGCATCCATGAGAAAGGGCTGCTGGCTTTTGATTTGAACTGTATGGAGAGGATTTTAAAGCTTATAAGCTGCTAGTATTTCCAAAGGAATGACTCTTTTTTTATTATTTAAATTAAAAAAGCACTTCCCTGCTCCCTGTCCCTACACTTTAATTCTTCTTGGCTTTGATTTGGGCGATATTGTAGTTCAGGCCGCTTTCTGTTCCACGGTGAAGGCCTGCCGGTGGAAGGACGCAGGGAGAATCTTGGGGAAGATGGGGGAGCTGGACCGATGTTCCAGCCCAGAACTGGGGGTCTGCAGAACCAGGAGCCCAGGCCAGGCTGGCCTATCAGCCATGACCATCTGTGCACCGTAGTCACCTACTCACAGCACAGCTCAATCTGCAGATCCACCTAGGACTCATCCATTCCTGACTGGTCTTTTGTTTCAAAACCCCGGCAGCCCTGGCCCCTCCCAAGCCTGAAGTCACACACACTCCCATCCTCCCATCAGTCACTTCCTGGCTAATGGGGACTGAGACCCAATCATTCTCGTTTTTCATGCCTTGTCAGGAGGCCTGAACACAGAGAGAGAGGAAGGGAGAGAGAGAGAGCAGCTCTGGAGGAGGCGCAGAGTATGGGCAGATGTCCTCATGAAAAATTTACAAGGAATAATCAGAGGCCCCTTCTCTCCCCTCCGGCCAAAGTCCCCCTAGGCTTGTTGCCTGGGCCGCTGTGAGAATATTGGAAAAGGCTCTCCTCGTTTTGAAGGCAATCTGGTTCTCGGGGGTTAGTGCCCAGCGTTGATGCACTTGGCTGTCCTCTTGAGACCGGGTTGCAAATGCAGTTCGGGCAAAATTGATGAAGTATCAGTTAATCTGAGGCTGACAGTTTAGAGAGGTCACAGCTGCGAGGGGCTGCCAGGGTCTCCCAGAGACAGGACTAAGAAGAGTTAAAGCCAAGGAGGCTCCGGTGAAATGAAGCATTCATCTTCTCCGCCTGTGCGTTTCTCAAACATTGCTGCCTGCCGGGATCCCTGAGCCTTGCTCCAGGTGAGCAGTGTGAGTGGGGAGGCTTTCACTGTGGTGCACGCAGTCACACCTCCTCCCAGACAAATCCAAACCCACACGCCTGGTGCTCCTGGCTCCTTGGGAAGGAAGGAGGAGGGAGCTGCTGCTCCAATTGAAACAGGCAGTCAGGTCTCCTCTGCAAATCCCCTTGTTGTAATTGGCACTGTGAGTGTTGCCTGCTCATTCCTCCGTTTCCCGCTAGGGGAAGGTCACCTAGGTAAGAGGTGTGGCCACACAGGGTGGGCTCTGAGCTGCCCAGAAGGAACTTTGCAGAAGTGGTGAACCGTTGACTCACACTCTTCCCGTGCATGGTTTCCTTCAGGATCCAGCAAACTTTTTACAACAAGGTGGTACAATGAGAAAAACATCATTCTGCTGTCAGACCATGAACTTTAATCCTTGTGCATCCTAAGAGTTCTGATAGTCCAAGAGGCTGGGGGCTATGGCCGTGTTTCTCACTTGAATTGCCCTGGTACTGAAATGCATCATGTGTAGGGGAGACTCCGTGTTTGTGGGTACACATTGAGTGACTATAACTGAGTGATTTCAGAGAGAGAGAAGGGTTGCAAATGCCCTTGTCTTGAGTTGTTTTCCAGGGGACATGCTCAGGGCTCGGGGACCCACCCAGTCATCTCACCGCCTGGAGAGGCGGCTGCTTGGCCATGTTATCTTCCTGTCTTCTAAATTAGGATGCGGCTTTAGGTTTAGATTCATAAATAATGGGCTTTTATGGGATAGGAAGCAGAAAGGGCTTTGTGTTGATCAGCCCTGGGTTGGGTCCTGGCTTCCCTAAGCTTTGAGAATGATTTTATCATTACCACCGCCTGCTTATGGGAAAACAGGGCAGGAGCTAGTCGTAGAGTCCCGGTGACAAAGTGGCAGGTGGATGGCTGCGCCAGGGGTCTAACCTGCCCTGTCACACTCCGTTCCCCCTTCCTTTCAGTGACAAGAATGCAAGTAAGAGTGGTGAGAATCACGTGGTCAGCTGTGCTGGGCTGAGCATTTCACGTGCATGAACTCATCTCTCCCCACCAACCTGTGAGAAAGGTATTATTATTACCGTATTATCTCTGTTTATTGACAGAGAGATGGAGGCGTGGTAAGCAGGTGTTCAAACCCACCTTCTGCTTCTGTGAGGTTTCTGCTGTTCCCAGGTGCGAGGGGACGGTGCGTGGTGGATGGGTGGGGTCTTACAATGCAAATCTGCTGATTTCTACATCTGAAAAAGAATCATGAATATGAAGGATTATAGCCAGATTGAAACTATCATTCTTTTCAGTAAGAAAAAGTGCATCTATTAACAGAAAGTCAAGTACTTTCCCCCAAAATCACATGGGAAAAGTGCGCAAATACAGAACAGCCCTTCTAGGAAGGAAGTATTTTCTCCGAAACAGGAAATTGTTGTACAGTCAGACACACCATAAATACACGTCTAGTTTGTACGCGGCAACTCCAGGGTCTGAGGCTCTTCCTTCCTGGCCGTAGAATGGCGTCTCCCGCGCTGTGGGCTTCCTGCTGAGGCAGGCGCTGAGGCGGTGGGAAGCAGAGGCCGCGATTTTGCTTCATCACGATGGCAGAAGATGGGCTGTTCCAGGGGCCTGGATGGGAGCACCCTGGGAGCCTGCATCTGTCCTCCTCGGCCCTGGGGGGCAGCTGAACCTTGGCGCACAGGACAGGTGCTGAGGGACCGCTGGGTGCCCACCTCCCTGCACCCCTCCTGCCGGGGTCCCTGCCAAGCAGCCTGGGCACTGCCGTCTGGAGGAGGCGCTGGGCCGGTTCTACACCGTGTTCCCTTGCTCCAGGCGGAAAGGTGCGTCCAGGCCTCTCACGCCATCGTGGACAGAAGCCAGGTCTCATGGCATGAGATTCAACCAAAGAGAATCTCCTGGAGCTTCTTTTTCTCATTTATTGACGCATGTAACTCACATGCACCATCCATAAACGTGTATATGTATATACCACACAAACACACACGTGTGTATGTATATACCACACACGTAAGCACACATATGCCACACACGTGCACACAACACACACACACAATGAATACACATACACCACACACATAAACACACCATGTGTATGTATATACCACACATGTAAACACACATATACCACACACGTGCACACAACACACACACGCAATGAATACACATATACCACACACATAAACACACCATGTGTATGTATATACCACACACACATAAACACATGTGTATGTATATACCACACATGTAAACACACATACGCACACACGTGCACATGACACACACACAAAATGAATACACATACACCACACACAAGCACAAAGATATCACACACATACACACAACATGTAACACACAAACATGCTTACACATATTCCACACACAGAAACACACAGACACCACACATATGCACACACGGACATGAGCACACACCACACACATAAACACACACAGACACCACACATATGCACACACAGACATGCATACACACGCCACACATAAACACACAAATGCCACACACCAACACACACCACACACAAACATGCACACACATACACCACACACATAAACACAATACCACACACATACACAGACACTGACACACACACTGCACAAACATGCACACACATACATGACAGATGTAAACACACAGATACATACACACACACCAACACCCACACTATACACACATAATCACATGCATCGTATGCAACACACACTACACAGACTTATACCCCACACAACGCACACACACATACATTCAACACACACACATGCTCACACCCCTTCCCACACAACCCAACACACCCACACCCACATTCAACACACACATGCTCACACCCCTTCCTGCACAACCCAACACACATACCCACATTCAACACACACACATGCTCACACCCCTTCCCACACAACCCAACACACACACCCACATTCAACACACACATGCTCATACCCCTTCCCACACAACCCAACACACACCCACATTCAACACACACACACCCACATCCAACACACACACACCCACATTTAACACACACATGCTCATAACCCCTTCCCACACAACCCAACACACCCACACCCACATTCAACACACCCACACCCACATTCAACACACACATGCTCACAACCCCTTCCCACACAACCTCAACACACACACACATCCATGTCCCCACATACGTCTTTTTATGGTAGTTATTTCTTGTAAGTAAAATGCTTGTATAATGTCAGCGTATTATTTTCCATGGCATGACCTAAACTTGTCCAACCTGAGGCCCATGTGGCCCGGGGTGGCTTTGAATGCAGCCCAACCTAAATTTGAAAACTTTTTTTCAAACAGTACGAGATTTCTTAGCTATTATTTTCTTTAGCTCATCAGCTATTGTTAGAGTGTTGTATTTTATGTGTGGCCCAAGACAATAATTCTTCTTCCAATGTGGCCCAGGGAAGCCAAAAGACCGGACACGCCGGACTGAGTGGTTCTCGTCCTAGGTGATTTTGCCCCTCGAGGTAGCTAGAAAGTCTGGAGACATTTTTGGCAGTCACAGCTGGTGGGGGCTCTTGGCATCTAAGGCTGGAGCCAGGGTTTGGGTTGTTTGTAGCACCCTAAAGGCTTGATGCCTCCCCAACACCAAAGAACCCTCTGAGCCCACAGTGTGGAGACCCAGAAACCCGAATGCAATTTCCTAGTAAAAGAAAACGGAAATGAAAATGACAGAACAGTCCCGTGTCTTCTGTCTTCTCCATGCAGCTGTCTGGATGGAGCCACTCGAAATTCCGAGTCTAGGCCTTGCACTGATTTCTCCCCCTGATATCTGGGAAGCCATTTCACTGTTTAAAACCAGAGGTGCTAAGTGGCAGCTGCCACCAATTGGAAGGGGACAGGAGAAAGGGATTTTTATGAAGATCTTGTGTGCCGTGGATGCTGCAGGTGGAGACCTCTGCAGTTTGTCCAGCAACCGCCGGCCAGAGATGGGCCAGAGAAGGGCCAAGCCCATCCCCAGTCTCCATCCCCAGTCTGCACCCCAGTCTGCACCCCAGTCCGTGCTTGTGGGGAAGCTGGGGAGCAGGTCATGTGTGTAATTCCAGGAACTATTGCATGGCGAAGCCTACCTGCCCTTGAAACCCGGACACCTCCCTGGCCCCACAACTGCTTCACACAATCCTTGTGTTTCTATACGTTCTATGTGTAGTTTTGGGAAAGAATCTGTAAGTGATGTCTGAAGCAACTTTCTGAATGTTCATGCTGTAATACGTGGCCGGGAGCACGCTGGTTACTCATCTCTGATCCTACGACACAAGGGCAGGTACTGGGAGAGTGAACTGTTTCCCTGGTCAGGGACCCAGCACCACTTGGGGCATCAGAAGGAAGCCCTCTGGTCTTGGCCAAGGAGAAGCTTGCACTGTGTTACTAGGAACGTCCTGTGTGAATCCATCTTCTGTGATTCCATGACTTTGTATGACTTGCATGGTGCTTCCAAGGATGTAGGGGCTGAAGGGTGGGGCATGTTCTGTGCACTTTTGCCACGGGAAAGCTGGCTTTTGGGAAATGCCCTCGCCCCACAGTTGCTCCCAGAAGCCATACTGGGGGAAGGGCCTGGGGAATGATCCCAGAGCATCAGGTTGCCTTGTTTCATCCTGATGGGGATTTGGGGAAGGGCGAGTGACACCATCATGGCTGGGTGCGCCCACACTGCCTGTTTGCCTGGCTATTTAGAAGCAATATTAGCTAGGGCTATAGTTTTTTTTTTTTTTTTTTTAAATCAGTAAAAATGAGTTCCTAACTTTAGTTCAGAGCCTTAGTTAGGTTTCAGCTTCATAGAACTCTTTTAAAAAAGGGAATATGTTAGAAGGCCCACAAGTGGCCCTTAATTATTTTGAATTAGTGTTAGAATGAGACACTTGACGGCTGTGATTCTGAGTGGAGACCCTGGGCCAGCGTCCCCAGCACCACCTGGGAACCTGTAAGAAGCGCAACTTCTGGGCTACACCCTAGAGCTGCCTTTACATTTTACAACTCTTCAAACACCGCGTGTTCTCATTCATAAGTGGGAGTTGAACAATGAGAACATATGGACACAGAGAGGGGAATATCACACACTGGGGCCTGTCGGGGGGTGGGGAGCAAGGGGAGGGATGGCATTAGGAGAAATACCTAATGTAGATGACGGGTTGATGGGTGCAGCAAACCACCATGGCACGTGTATAGCTATGTCACAAACCTGCACGTTCTGCACATGTATCCCAGAACTTAAAGTGCAATAAAAATTTTTTTTTATAACTCTTCCAGCAGTTTCTATCCATACCACATAGAGTTTTTGTTTTGCTTTGTTTTTGCTTAATTTTCACAAGCCTACAGTTGAAAGTGAAATGAGATGAGGTTAGCGAAAAGAGGCTGGAACTCTGGAACCTTAAGGTCCTGCAATTTCAAATTTACTGGCCATAACCTGGCTGCCATTTTGGTTTTGTCTAAATGAAAGCAATGACCAGTTAGCGTTGTATGAGATATAAACATTTAAAATATTTAAAATTCCCTCATCTTTCAGAAAGGTAAATTGAGACAAAGAAAGGTCAGGGGTTCTCCTGAGACCACCCGTTGTCCCCAGATCAGACAAAATTCCAGTCTTCTGAATTCCCGTGGCAACATTGTGTTTGCATCACTGCATCTTGATCCTCTTCCTACTGCAATGTTTTAATTATCTAAAAACTAAGGGCATTAGATATGAGGGATAACATCATGAAGGAGTTCCAAATAACTCGGTAGCCAGTGAAGATCACTGTTTGCTTTATTTCAATTGAGAGAGACAGGTCCGTCTTCTACAATGAATGCATTTTACACATTTTTAATATTTCCCTCCTTTATGACACGTTTACCTTAAAAAATTTTTAAAAATGATTGCAGGTGGGCGCGGTGGCTCACGCCTATAATCCTAACACTTTGGGAGGCCAAAGTGGGTGGATCACAAGGTCAGCAGATCGAGACCATCCTGGCTAACACGGTGAAACCCCACCTCTACTAAAAATACAAAAAATTAGCTGGGCATGGTGCCACGTGCCTGTAATCCCAGCTACTTGGGAGGCTGAGGCAGGAGAGTAGCTTAAACCCGGGAGGCGGAGCTTGCAGGGAGCCGAGATTGCGCCACTGCACTCCAGCCTGGGCCACAGAGTGAGGCTCTATCTCAAAAAACAAACAAACAAAAAAGATTTCATAAAGATGGGTTTTCTCTTATCATACCCAATCTTAACACATGTTCGAAACCGACTCCTATAAAAAGTAGGCTTTGTAATCGAGTCCCAGAAAGTCTGAGGCTGCCTAGGTCTGCCAGATGTCCCTGTTCAGGACCTTGATACTAAACAGGAAAGGAAAGGGCAAGTCCATTTGCCTGAAGGCTTCGAACGGAGTTGGTGGGGGATGCTCCACTGTCCCAGACCCTGGGACAGTGGAGGTCCAAAGGTCTTGGACCCTGGGGTCCAAGCCTGGACAGAGGCCTTTCTGAACTGAGAGGCTTTGTGGTAGGCACAGCCAGACACCACTGGTGGAACTGAATTTGTCATTTTACCTGGTCTAGAAGTGAACCCTAAACAAAAATCTTCAAGTGTCAGTAACCTGAGGAGGAAGCCCCTGGGGCTGTTGAAGTGCTTGGTGTTGAAACGTCTATGTTGGAAGGTGAGGCCCCAGCTGTACCTGTTGGTTTGGTTGATTCTTCTCGCTGATATGCAGACTGGACTTTTCAATGCAGAAAGCAGAGGCTCCTGACTCCAGAGATATCTTTCAGGCAGTGATTTCCTTTAAAAGAAAATAAATAGTTTCAAAATATAGTGAATCAACTTGCATGTGAATAAACCTGGAAAGCACATTAGCCTATATTACCAAGTTGTATTTGAGCACACTCATTTCAGGGAGTAAATTTTTAACATGTGTTCAAGGGTGATAAGAATTGTGCCTATTCTCTGACTCCTCTATGTACATAAATTACAGGATAGTCAGGTATTGACATGGAGATCAGGGGCAGAGCAAACTCAGTTTCATCATGGGCTCATTTGCATGTCAATGCCAGACCAAGGCTGTTTGATTACTTTGCTCTTGTCTGAGATCCCATGGCAAATCAGAACAAACAGACATATTTGTGGATCTAGAATTTCTTTCTCTTACTCATATGTATATGCATATGTATATGTGTATCTAATTTAACAGATGATATATCAGAACATGAGCATTCTAGAACTCTTATTTTACAGTGCATTTTGTACAGTAGTGACTGTAATGATGGTTTAACATCTGGAGAGCAATGTGAAATAAGGAACAAAATGGTTTACGCGGCCTCAGGTGGAATGTCTCCAATTGTATTTATCAATTCCAAAGGAAAATATCTAAACCATTTCAATTGTATTGATCCGTTTTAGGCCAAATTTTCTTATGTCCCTACTGGCTCTATCGAACCAGATCAACTCAAGGTGCAGCCTCAGTTGGACGCTGTCTCCTTGTGGCCATGCTCCTGGGGAAAGGCATCTTCTTCAGTGGGACGGTTGTCACCATTCACATTTGGTAGCAAGTGAGAAAATGGATTCGCCTTTAATTGGACAAGCACTGTTGACAGGGTGACAGATTTGCTGACTGTCTAAAGTGCACATCTGGTGTTTTCCATTGCCTGGCATCCCTTCCCATCCTCTTCTGGACACAGCTCTTTGCTCCTAAGGAGCGATGCCTCTTCCACTCCATAGTGTGGTCCAAGATTGGCCGTTCCTTGTTTCCCGTCTTCCTGGCTGGAGTGGTGAACACAGGGGCAAGCGTAGGCCCCAGGGGGACAGTACTGTGATTTCACATGTAGACTCTGGGAGGAAGACCATCTCTTTTTCTAGATTCACCAGGCTGAGATGATGAACCCAGGATCTTTTTGTGGTCATGCGTCATCCTTCCCTGCTGCACAAATGAAGACTGTCCGTATTATCAGAAAATAGTATCAGCCCATTGAAACAACGGATGCTGAGAGATACAGAGAAAATTTTGACTGGGTCACTGGAATCCCTCGACTCTGGAAGTCAGCGCCAGCTTTAAACTTCCCACTTAGTCTGAGTGAATAAATTCTCTTCTTGGCTTAAGCTAGTTTGGGTTGTGCTGGGCACTTGCTACTGAAATAATTCAGGATAATATACCATGTTACAGTATCACTAATTGTTGTGCATGTCATGTTTATGACACTATTTAAAATCCTCAACTCTAAGTACATTGTGGGCATTTCTAGAAACCTCTAGAAGAAATCAATAGCAAATTTCCCCATTTTTCTTCCCTTCTCTTCCTTTTTTTTCTTGTGGTGGATATAGGAATATTGTCTGCAAATATCACCAGCACTCACCACCCAATTTAAATCCTTCTACTTAGAAATATGTGTTATTTTTAATGTAAGTTTTTTTTTTTTTTTGAGGCAGAGTCTCACCCTGTCTCCCAGGCTGGAGTGCAGTGGCCTGGTCTCGGCTCGCTGCAAGCTCCACTTCCCGGGTTCATGCTTTTCTCCTGCCTCAGCCTCCCGAGTAGCTGGGACTACAGGGAGCTGCCACCACACCCAGCTAATTTTTTGTATTTTTAGTAGAGACAGGGTTTCACCGTGTGAGCCAGGATGGTTTCGATCTCCTGACCTCATGATCCACCCATCTCGGCCTCCCAAAGTGCTGGGATTACAGGCATGAGTCACGGCGCGTGGCCTAATGCAGGATTTTTAAAGACACAAAGAGAGTATATTACAAAAAAAAAAAACCACGGTATATTAAGTCATTCACTTAAGGATTTTACAAATGCACACAGTAAAAAGCTGTTGTAAGATCCGAGTTTTTTCAGCTGGCATTATGTCAGGGTGCCCCTAGAATACCTAAGTCCTGCCTTGGCTCAGCCACTGCCCCACCTGTAAGTGAACTCTAAACCTGAGGAGGCTGAGAGAGGCACCTCACCACTCCATTACTACAGCCGCCTTCACGTCGGAGTCACACCTCAGCGCACGAGCAGAGTAAACTGAAGAATTTACTTTCCTCCTGTTAGTTTAGTGAGTTTTTTTTTCCCCCAAAAGCACTGAGTGCCTACCTCTGAGTATTGCTATGCCAAATTTAAAATCGAGTATTTTCACCTTGGATGATGTAAATTATATGCTTTTGAAAAGTGCCATCTGAATTGCATTTCTGCTTAAATCTTTTTTTCCCTTTATATTTGTTACACTTACAATCATTCATGAAAGTGTTCCGGGTTCTTGCAAGGTTGTGTGTTTGTCAGAATGACGAAACTCTGTCTAGTATCTGTCCATGTATTGTATACACGTTCTACCTCAATTAGAAACAACACAACAAGAGCAACTACAAATGCACACTTAGGGGCCATGTGTCCTCTCACCCAAGAGCATCTATAAGAGAATGTGCAGCTGGCTTCTTTAATGAGTCACCCACAGCTTTTGGGCTTGGGAATCGAGGGAGGCATGTCATTGGGCCCTTCGCAGCTCTCCTCTGACTCCTGTCTTTGGAGGCTCCCTCTTCTCTCGTGAATACACTGTAACTGAAACCATTGCTTCCTAAGAGCCTTGCAGTCAGTGAAACACCTATCTGGGCCTCAGCAAGATTCCAAATTAGTCCATGGCATATACTAGGAAGCCATCAGAGGGAAAATGTTTAGTGAGTGTTGGAGAATTAAAAATCTTTTTTTCTTTGTCCTCTATATTGGTCAGGGTTCTCTAGGGGGACAGAGCTAACGGGATACATGTGTATATAAAGGGGAGTTTATGAAGGAGTGTTGACTCACACGATCACAAAATGAAGTCCCACAATAGGATGTCTGCAACCTAAGGAGCTGGGAAGCCAGTCCGAGTCCCAAAATCTCAAAAGGAAGGAGACTGACAGTGCAGCCTTCAGTCTGTGGCCTAGAGTCCAAGAGCCCCTGGCAAAACACGGGTGGAAGTCCAAGAGTCCAAAAACTGAAGGACTTGGAGTCCCATGTTTGAGAGCAGGAAGGATCCAGCACGGGAGAAAGATCAGGCCAGAAAACTTAGCTAGTCTGGTCCTTCCACGTTCCTCTGCCCACTTTTATCCTAGTTGCACTGGCAGTTGATTAGATGGTGCCCACCCAGACCGAGGAAGGGTCTGCCTCTCCCAGTCCACTGACTCAAATGTTCATCTCCTTTGGCAGCACCCTCACGGACACACCCAGGAACAATACTTTGCATCCTTCAGTCCAATTAAGTTGGTACTCAATATTAACCATCACAGTCTTGTCTTCCTTCTCATTGCTGAAGCATTGTTCATGAGGCTTTAGAGTCCTCTGTCTTTCAATATCTATGAGGTTAGGCAACCTGGTGATTATTTGCAACCATTGTAATCTTGAGACATGCTTTTCCTTCCTTCACTTGTTTATGTAGGTGCTGTACCTGCAATGCTACTGAGAACCAAAGAAAGAATTTTTGCCACACCTGCTGTGTGTGGCACAGTAGACTCTTAGCTTTTCTAGACATCTAAGTGTAGGTGCTAGATATCTAAGGGCTTATGGGTGGATGCTAAGCTCCAAGAACTCAAATGCTGACAAGCAGAATATAGAGAAGACTTCAGATAACTAATCTTTCTACATGGGGAACAAGTTGTTGAGTCTCTTCTGTTGCATTTATGATTGGAGTAAGGAGGGTCCCAAAACTGGGGGAATATTAGGAAGTATTGTGCAAGGGAAAGAGATTACTGGAAACTATTGATGTGGTGGACAAATATGTCCACCTTTAAGAAAAGTGTGAAGCTTCACGTTGCCTGTCCCTCAAACAGCTCCTGGGTATCGCTAGGATAAGAATATCTTGCAAATCTACAACCAGATTGGCCGTGGCCTTTATGGGTTGCCCTGCAGTTTAGATGCAGTGCCCCAGCAGGGGTCCAGGGTGAGTCAACCATGAACATTACGTCTGTGAAAAACTAGCCTCTACTATAAGAGCACAATTAGAAAGATGGCTTATTTTTTAAGTAGATAAGCAAGGCCACTTCACAGACATTGAAATAATCTAACAGGGCAATTCAGTCTGCAGAATCAAATCCTTTCAAAAGGAGATCCTGAAAGGAGCTTCAGGTAAAAAGACCCCAAATCTGAATATCGTCAATGGTATAGTTAACAAACCTCCAAGTCTGAATGCAAGGGCCCTGGATCTTTCAAAATCTAGCTACATAACTTTGGTTATGTCGTGTTTTTGCTCCCCAGGACCTAGCATCTTATAATGTCCGGGCTTTCCCTTTTGTCCTTTGTTTTCTTTCTCTGGCAGCTTCTCTCCCCTCACCAGCTTACTGTCCTCTCCTCTTCTGTCCCATTGCTGAAGGATGGGGTTAATCAGCCTAGTCTTGGACCCTGCTCTCTATCTGTCCTTTTTGGGCACTATCTTGTTCACTGTTGTGTCTGGGAAGTGTGCCTGGCATGAGTTGGCTTTCAAATACCTGGGGGAATGAATGAGTGAGTGAATAAAGTCCAGAGAGTTCCAGAGCTGGCTGATCTTTAGGAGACAATGCAGCCATAGAGTATATGCATGCACACGCACACACATGCGCACCACACAGATGTGCATACACATCACACACGCATGCACACCACCTCCTCACATATCACACACCACACAAACATCACATCCACACACACATACATGTCCACTCACACTATACATCTCCACACACTGCACATACCACACATACATGCACACATACACCATATACCTCCACACTTCATAAACCACACAGCCATCACACCCACACTCATACACGTGTGCACACACCATGCAACTCCACACACACCCCACACAACACACACACACACAGGCACACCTACACTATGCACCTCCACACACACGTAACACACATATATACACATACACACCATGCACCTCCACACATATCACACGCCACACACAGAGCACATGCCCACATGCACACACACACCCACAAACACATGGGCACCACACATCTACATATAACACATGCACACACCACAGACATGCACACATACATACCCCTTCACACCCCACATACACACATACACACATGCCACGTACCCACACCCACACATACCACAAACACACACGACATACACACCACACACACAAATCCCTCCCCTCCACTCTCATCTCACACACAGAGCTGTCACTTCATCACTAAGAAGAGAAGTTGTGTTTTCTGTGCAGCCTTTCCTTTGCACTGTGGGAGTGCTACATCTAGAACTTTCAGATAGGGGACCCTCTATACCACATAAATCTGTTGACAGATCAGAGGGGCTTACAAAAGAAAGCATGATGAAGGGACCGAAGAGATGGACGTATCAGCCAAATGAAACGTGCTCAATGCATCCGGCTTTCTCAGAACACAGGAGAGGCTGTACAGAACCTGGAAGGTAGACGTGGGACAGAGGTGAGTTCCTGAACGGTATGCATGGATTGGTAAGTGGAGGGCAGAGCCTGAATGGAAGCTTGAGGCCCGTTAGCCTGAGGAACTGCCCTCCCGGGGCTCTCATGGTGGTGCTTTTATTGTTGGATGGGAAAATCTACCAAAGGCAGATACGAGAATTAGAGTTTTTGCTGCTTCCAGCATTTCTTAATTTTCAAGTGAGGTTCATATTATGAAAGTCTTTGAAAGAGGGGAGGAACGTGCTGGAAAAATGTCGTTATTTTTAAATGTTTATTCTAATTTCTTACTAATCATGTGTCTCAAATTCAAATTTATATGAGCCTCAAATTCAGCATAGATGGTCAGAGGTTCGGATGAAATAAAGTTTTTCAGAGAATGAAGTGTGAAGGTAGTTTCCTCCACATCTATACTGTATTAGTTTACTATTGCAGCTGTAACAAATTACTACAAACCTAGCAGTTTAAGCAACACAAATGCATTATCTTAGTAGTTCTGTAGCATAGAAATAGGGCACTGGTCACACTGAGCTAAAATCAAAGGGTTGGTACAGCCGTGTCCCATTCTGGAGGCTCTGTGGAGACACTTTCCCGCCTTCTCTAGCTGCTAGAGGCCACCCGTATTCCTGGGCTCCTGGGCCGCTTTGTTTGTCTCCAAAGCCATCAAGCTGCAGCTCTCTGAGCCTTTCTTGGGTAGTCACATTTCCCGCTGCTCTCACCCTCTGCCTCCCTCTTCTACATTTAAGGGCCCTTGGGACTGCAATGGCCTCACCTGGATAGTCCAGAACGACCTCTCTATTTTAACATCAGCTGATCTGCATTCTTGATTCCACCTGCAACCGGAATTCTGCTTTGCTGTGTACCAACCTCTTCACAATTTCTGGGGATTAGGACGTGGGCACCTGTGGGAGGGGCATGACTCCACTGACCACATCTATTCTGGAAATCTATGGGGAGGTGAGCAGATCAAGGCAGAACAGGGCCTTTCAACAGCTTCCCAACTGTGGACTCGAGGGCCGGGCTCTCCAGTGACCTGTGCCATTTTGAAACCCATATTGAGTTCATATTAGTTTTGAATGCTCAGACTTGGCATATGTTATCTTAGTTTATTTCACTTGCACACTCACATCCACACATGACAAAAACAAACAAACCATAAAAACTCCGTGTGGGGCAGTTCTTCACAGGGTCCCAACAGGAAAGGAAGACGGGTTCCAATCAGGAGTGAGTCTTTACCAACGGGCTAAGCTCGGATCTGCTCAGGGGGTGAAGGTTCCAGGTTCTAGAAGCAGCTGGGCTGCCACCACCCAGAAAGGCTGAGGTGAGGACAGATTGTCTCAGTTTTTTGGGACAGAACTTCTTTTGACGCAGGCTGCCTTGAGAGAACAGTTTCTTTGAAGGGACACATTGAGCTCAAGAACCTTCACAGGGAAGAAGCCAGAAAGGCGAATCCTCAGACGCCACTCTCCTCTGTTACTCTTGTCCATTTAATCCAGCTGGAAGCCAGGGCATGGCTTGGCCTGGAAGCAGAGTGGCTGCGGGCGGGGACCTGGGGGCACACCGGAGGCCTTGGGTGCATCTTAGAGATGAGGAAACCCAGGGACAGAGAAGTGAGGTCCATCTCTACAGTTCAACAGTCAGGATGTCTGGAGGCTGGGGTTAGAGGCCGCCGGTGTAATTCCAGAGTGCTGGTCTCTCTGGGATATCGCATCAGCCATAGGAGGAGTCCTTCTCTGTGCATCTGTTATAACAATGGGAAGGAGACAGAGTGCGGCAGGAAGCACTTTTCCCCCGGGCAACTGAGAAGGTGCCCAGTGAAAGCCAGAAACAGGGCGAGAACTAAAGAGCAGTGAACGCCGGGAAACGGCACTTCGGGGAGAATCCCTGCATCGGAAATGAACGTGGCAATCAACAGAGGCAAAGGAGCCTGTGGGACTCACATTCCCCTGCAGTGATTGGAGCACATTGATTGGAGCACATTGCAAACAAGGTGACAAAGGACGCCAGTTCTTCCGTTCTGCCTGGCAGGCGCAAGGGCAGGGATCGATGAATGCCCTCGGTTGCTCTGAGACGCAGTGGGTGGCCAGGGCTGAGTGGGCCCAGAAGGGACTCCCTTTCTAGCAATGGCCCTGACTTAGATCTTGGGTGAGCAACTCTAGGAAGGTACCGAATCCACATGACTTTAGTTGGCAGCCACCTAGGAAGTGCTTGTGATGACTTGGGGTCCTCATACATTTACGATTCTTTAAACAGATTTGAAGCTCCCCAGCAAAAGTCCTGCAACTGTACACAGTATGAATAAAATTGTATTCTGATCACAAATTAAACATGGGTTTGGATGGAAGAGCTCTAAATAATCCTCCATAATGACCTGATTAATTATGAAATGACCCGTTGTGTTATATCTGGATAAATATCACCTCTAGCTCTGGGAAACTTAACTTTCATCTTGATAAAATTAAAACAATTAAAAAAAAATCCTGTACCTCTATGATCATGGATGTCAAATAAAAATTTTCAGCATTTCAAATCTGAAAGGCAACATTTAAAATTTTGTGGAAGGGCCTTCCTCTTCCAGCTCATTTTATGAGTACATATTCCATAATGAAAAGAAAATGTCATGCTCCTGTAACAACAATAATCTTTCTGCATATTTTCTTTTTTCTTGAGCCTGTTTGTTTGGACTGAAGGTGTTTCTAATAAGCCATGTTTGATATGAATATCTGGAAAGATCAATGCAGCTTATCTCCTTGCATTAAAATTCTATATATGTGTTCCCCCTTCTACTGAATAAAGCAATTTAGGCTTTTTCCTAGTGTAATCAATAAAATGAAATCTAAAAAAGAGAGAAAAAATTACTAAGATGTCCTCGTTTAGCTGCTGAATGCAGATGACTTTTCTTAAAGCAAGAGAACATACTTAAAAATGGATTTCATTGATTTCTAAAAGCAAATGTATGTATTTTTTAAGATGGAAAAAAATAACATTACCCAGCCAAGTCAAGGACACTAGAGTGCTATGTTATTTATAAGATCATGTACCCATTTATTCCCATGAGCAGGGCAAAATATAATCTAAGGTGCTACTGCTCCTTAGGCTACAAAAGGGTGCGTACACCAGCATGCATGGAGATTGTCTGAGACTATACAAAGCCTGACATCTGTTTTCTTTCTTAAAAAATAAATTCAATATTTTTTAAGATTTCAGCAGTATTAAATGCAAAAATGGCTCATATTTCAAGGTGAAAGCCCTCTGTTGACTAAAGATGCTTCCATTTTTATTGCAATTGTGGTTCTTGCCTTTTTTTGGTAAACTTTTTCCATCAGAAGCTGGCGCATGGAAGTATTTATAGTTCAGTTTCATTTAACTATGTTCATTTGTACTGATCTGAGACAGATTTATATGATCATAGATTTCTGGTGTCACTGTTGTATTATTTATATTTCTATAAATTAAGGCCATTATTATCAAAGATGGCCCCTGACAATAGGAGGCGGCTGTTGGAAATAGTGTTTAATATTTTCTTAGCCCTGACGAATTCTCTATGGATTGTATCCTGATGCAGACTAAGAAATCATTGTCTTTGCTGGAAAAAAGGAGGTCTTGAGTAATAATAATAAGTCACTAATGAAAGACAAAAATTTCAGGGCTATTTGTAGACACTAGTTTTTAATCTTCCTAATGATAGCCCCTGACGATAAATAGATGAGCGGGATAATGTATGGCTGAGAACACCGAGGAGCTGAGCTTCTCTCCCTCCCCCTGCATGAGATTAGCCTCTAGGACACATTCACATCATGCATTTTCAATCTTCCTTTTATCTCTGTATTGGAGTGCGACGTCTCCACCAAGAGATTTTAAGCAAGGGCTTTATGACAGATGGGGTACAGGGGAGGCTTTATCTCTCTGGCACTAATAAAACAATCAAACTTAATTGGTGACTTCAGTATAAAACAGTTTATTTGTGACTTAAGGATACTGCAAATTAATAATTAGGTTTACAGGATGGGAACAGAAGAGACTAAGGAAAAATGGTTCTCTCAGACTGCTTTTAAACAGCTCTTGATAGAACCAGTCTGGTTGGAAAAGCTTGAGTTCTGGTGCTCTCATGCCCTAGTTGTGTGATATTGGTAAGTTGTATAAATTGGGTGAGCCTCAGCTTTTCTATCTGTGAAATCGGCATATTGATGTCAGAGGGAGAAGAGCTTAGATTCTAAAATAAAGTAATATGAATTAAATTAAGATTGCTAAAATACATCCATTTACCAGTCGTCTGTCTAGCACATAGTAACACAATGAGCTTTGATGAAAACATGACAATATTTGTCAGTGAAACAATTAGACTTGCCAGCATAAAACTTGTACTATGTGTTTGTTAGCTGTTGCTAACAGTTATATCCTAAAAAAAAAAAATCTCTGTGTTCTCCAAATTGGCTTTCTTTCCTATTTAGGTTAAGCTACGTGAGTGATCATTCATAAACACGCAGCAACACTCTCTGGTGTAAATGTTGAAAACATCTCAACTCCGTAAATAAGAAGAAAACCTAATATATTTAGTGTTTATGATTTAGTGTTTGTTAAAGCACCACATACCATTAGATGAATTGCAAGCAGCGTAGGAGGTGTGTACCCAGTGGGTCAAACGGCTCTGGGTTGAGAAAGCAAAGACTAATGATGGTACAGGTGCTGTTGCCCAGGGAGACAGAGAGGCTAAGGGAAAGGTCTGGGCTTCGCTGTGAGGTGTGACTGCATCCAAATCCCAGCTCTGCCTCTAGCAGCCTTGTGCCCCTGGAGCACATGCCAGGCCTGTGATGGATGCCTGCTCTCCCTGGCCTCTCCGCCGCCGCCATCACAACGCAGCTCCCGAAGGCTCTTGCAGTCACGTTAGACCCAGAGGAAATTTCAATGTCCTGCAAAGAACATGCCCGAGAGGTAAGAGGTGAGGGAGATCCCAGGGCCACCCGAGTGCTGCCTTGCAGACACACCTTCTCCCAGTACCAGATGTGGCCCCAAACTTTGTCATCTCAGGTGTACCCTAAGCTCAGAGTTAAAAAAAAAAATGATAGAAAGGAAAGGGGGCCGTGAGTGACAGTCTGTCTCAAAAGAGACAGGTTTAGATTTTTATGTGAGAATTTGAGAGAAACTAAAATTTGTGTTGAAACATTCTTATTATGGAAAGCTGGACCTCCTGCTTGAGGCTGGAAACTCATGGTTTTGAGACAGTAGCAGAAGAGACCCCCAGGTGGCCCTGGATTCCACCTCTCCTCCACAGCTGTGCCTGAGAGTGACCAAAGAGACAGCAATCTCTCTCATTCAGTCACACCTATGTGTGAAGCGTACGAATGCCCGGGGGAACATGCTGTATGATGATATCTTTTTAAGTACAATTTATTTTCATCTTAACATTCTTCACAGTCTAAGACGTTCCTTCCCTATTAGGTTGTGGGTCAAGATCTGCTAGAATTTACTCTCTGGAGGATAAGTTAATATTTAGTCAGAAAAGATTGGTAGAAAAATGGGTAAAGATACTGTAGGACTTGCATTTAAGGGTAAGTTTGAGAAGGGTAGATATATCAGGAGCTAAAAGATAAATAAAGTGAATATTAGTTTCATAGTCTTATTCTGCTGTATGTGCCTAATCACTGTATAATTTTTTTGTATAAGAATTCATCTGGCCGGGCGCGGTGGCTCAAGCCTGTAATCCCAGCACTTTGGGGGGCCGAGACGGGTGCATCACGAGGTCAGGAGATCGAGACCATCCTGGCTAACACGGTGAAACCCCGTCTCTACTAAAAAATACAAAAAACTACCCAGGCGAGGTGGCGGGCACCTGTAGTCCCAGCTACTCGGGAGGCTGAGGCAGGAGAATGGCGGGAACCCGGGAGGTGGAGCTTGCAGTGAGCTGAGATCCGGCCACTGTACTCCAGCCTGGGCTACAGCTAGACTCCGTCTCAAAAAAAAAAAAAAAAAAAAAAAAAAAAAAAAAAAAAAAAGAATTCATCTGTAGGAGCAGATGTGGAATTTGCCTTATAAGAACACCTAGGGCCTCACGGATCTTTGTGGGTTAAGGGGAAATGCAGGGATGTCTAGTTAGTAGAGGCTTGGAGGCAAACCATCTGGTTTTCACCTATCTTGTGTAAAAATATAATCTTACAAAAAGTCTGCAAGATATTCCATATCAGGTTGCTGAGAAAGATGCCCTGAGATCCAGCACATGATGCTAGGATGATCTTAGGAAGCAATCTGATCATGACACCCCCGCCCCACATTGTATACCTCTATGGCTCAATATTTTTGAGAGAGCCCACCCTGTTCTCATAAGGCACCCCACTCTCTCCAGAACAGGCTTCAGGTCTCTTCCTGGGGCCACCTGCAGAGAGCACAGTGGGGCTCCTGTTCTTGTCTCTGCCTTACTGTGCCTCCTGTGTCATCCCTGTCTGATTCAGGACTCTGGTCTCTGTAGCTCTTGCCCTTGGACCCGTCTCTGTCAGCATCTGACCTTTCGAGTGTTTGAAGCTCCACTTGACTGTCTTAATCCATTTATGCTGCTATAACAAAACATCTGAGGCTGGATAATTTCTAGGGAACAGAAACTTACTTTCACACAGCCCTGGAAGCTGGGAAGCCCAAGATCATGGTGCTGGCTGGTTTGTTTGTCAGGTGAGAGCCCAGTCTCTCTGTTTCCAAGATGGTGCCTTGAATGCTATATCTTCACGTGGTGGAAGGCAGAGGGCCAAAGACAGCTGAATGCTATGTAAAGCCTCTGTTGTTAAAATAAAGGCCCTCATCCCACTGACAAGAAAGGAGCCCTTGTGACTTAATCATCTCCTAAAGGCCCCACCTCTTAACACTACTGCATTGGGGTTTAAGTTTCAATATGAACTTTGGAGGGGCACAAGCATTCAAACCATAGCTTTGGTCAACTAGGCTCTGGCTTGGTTTTACTCCTGGATTTATTAACATCTCATGTTGCTAACCCCTGACATAAGCCTCCCCCTGCTCCCAAGGAGAGGAACATTAACTGGGAAGTGTATGGAACAGCTAAAGTAGAAATGAATTCTCTTTTCTGAGTCCTCCTTTCATGAAGACAGTTGTCATTGCTGTCCATGTTGGCTTCAGAGAATAAGGTCCGCAGCTGAGCTCATGCAAGCTTTCCAGCTCTGCTCACATTGAAGGTTTTATCTTCTGGTCTGGGGTCCGTTTTCATCAGGAAACTATTTAGGAGGATTGAAAGGAAAATAAACAAATCCGTCTTCCATCTCTGTTTTCTGTTTCTATAAATTATTTTACAAGGTCTTATTCTACTAGTTTTCTATGATTAGGTTGGAAATTACAGATTGAGAGAAAAACCTTGAAGAATTGTGTGACTTTTATCCAATTATGCATATCGTAATATTAATTGCACAGTTTTGTTTTGTTTTGTTTTTTAAAAGAGTGACTTGTTCTGTAGCCCAGGCTGGAGTACAGTGGCACTATCATTGCTCACTACAGTCTTGAACTCCTGGGCTCAAGTGATCCTCCTGCTTCAGCCTCCTGAGTAACTGGGACTACAAGTGCCCACCACCATGCCCCACTTGTTAATTTTCTCTATTTTTTTTTTTTTTTTTGGCAGAGACAAGGTTTCACTATGTTGCTCAGGCTGGTCTTAAACTCCTGGCCTTCAGCTATTCTCATGCCTCATTCTCCCAAAGTGCTGGCATTACGGGAGCGAGCCATTATTTTCAGCCCAATGATACATTTTTTACATGTTTTAAGTGCATTATTTTTGCATTATTTATTTTTATTTAATAGTCTGTTTTCCTCAGGGTAAAATGTCAAGTGAAATATAACAACAGCTTTCTCTTTAGGAGAAATATTCTGCACAGGATCCTGAGATGTGAAGTGTGAGAACGGCCTTCGACTTAGTCTAGGGGGCCTCTGGTGGGTAGCCCCATACAGAGGTCATGTTGAGCACTGAAAAAGCAGCAAATGCCTGAAAACCATACAGAATGTTTTGTGAATGAGCTTCCTTCACCCAGCGGCATATTTCATGACTTCATTGGAATTTCAGAGCAATCTAAGATACTCAAAGTTTAAAAACCACTAATTGAACACTTTGGATTTGCAGACAAGGGCTCCAGACTCACAAAAGGTGGAGTGGTCAGTTAATGACACAATGGACATGGGATTCCGTATTGTACTGGACTATACCAGCAAATGTAGAGGCACTGGGAATTAGAACAATCTGTGCAATGTCTCCTCATTTTAGCTGGGAAGCACTGAGCAAATTCACCTAAAAGCCTCCGTTTTCTTGTTCTGTAAGTGAATATAATAATGATCGCACTCACATCCAAGAGTTGCCGTGAGAATCAAAAAATACATGGTGTGTGAAAACAGACATAAGCTTGCAAGTCTCGGGTAAGGATTTACGAATCATCTTGGTAGCTTGCAGACCCATTGAAATATGAGAAAACTGAGGCTCCAAAGGGTACGTAATCAAGCCCGTGCATCTTCTAACCCTGAGCCACAATCCTCTGCATCCAGCGCTAAACTGTCCCTGTTTATTTAATTCACTTCTATTTCCCCAGGAACTGGTATTGCTCACTTCATTAAAGAGAGCGGAGAAAGAATTCTGGCACACACACACTCTTTAACATGTGTTTTTTGTCCTTATCTTATTGACTCAACATGCAGATATCCCTGCCAGAAATGTCCAATTGTACCTTTGTCTAAAGAAGATTTTATATTGATCTTCATCTAATTAGCTAGTTTGAACTATGGTTTGTGTCATGATTCCTGTCTTGATCTAATTAGCTACTGCAGTTGAAGCAGCATGGATCTGAAATCATAATTGCTGGTGTGCAGAAGGCTTTCTTGTGCAGGTCTGTGTGCTAGATGGAGGCATTTCTAAGCATTGCAAACCATCGACAGCTTACACTGTGCCTGCTAAATTGGTTCCAAATTCTAGAAGTGCCTTTGAATTTGAAACCAGAAATATCCTGGCGCTCAAACCTTGGTACAGTCATGTCTAGCGACGTGACCTTAGGCAGCGGGCTTAATCTCTCGAAACCTCATTTTCCTTATCTGCAGAATAGGCAAGGCTCTGAGGATGAAAGCTGTCTGGGGAGCTACACACAGACACAGCACTAGCTTGGTACCCGGGCACAGAGGAGGTCAAACCTTCGATTTCCTTCTCTTCTTGTGCATTCTCCAGCAATTTTGGCTGAGAAAACAGATTTCCTCTTCTCTGTGCCATTTCCCACTAAGACCCAGACGTTCTCTTCTCCACTTCCCATTCTGACTTTTTTCCCTCCCTCTCTGCCTTCCTTCCTCCTTGCTTTCCACCCTCCTTTCCTTCCCTCCCACCCTTCCTTCCTCCCTTTTCTTATTTCCTTCCTTTGGTTTTGAATTTCACATGGGACTCCTTGAAGTGTATTCACCAGACATGATCAGGGAAAGCCAGACAGGGGATGGCATGTGGTCCCTCTTTTGAGGATAGTAGAGGTGAGTTTTGTCTGAGGCTTAAGGAGAATGAAAGCAAAACCAGAGAACTATTAAAACCTGCAATTTGAAGAAATGGTAGAAAACCTAAGGCCAAATAGGAGTGTGCCTGTGAACCTCAGTGTGTGTGGTAAGAATGAGCAGGACTCCAGGGGCTGAGGAGGGGCTGGTGGGGGATGGCTGGGTCTCCCCAGCTCCTTTCTCATGGCCAGAATTCTCCCTGTGGGGAATTTTAGTGACTTGTAACTTTCTTGGTTGGACAGCAATTCCTATGGGTTATTCTGTAGTGTGAGCACTTAGCCTGAATTCATTTTCTTTTTTCCTATGCTACTGTTCTGGGGGCCCTGGAGCCTTATAATTAATTAATGGTTAGTGCTGCCTTTGAAATTCAGATTAGCTTTCCTGCAGGTTTACTCTTTAGAATCTAGAAAGCTTTCTCTTTTTCTTTCTTTTCTTTCCTTTTTTTGGCTTATACTGCTTTATCATCAGGTCTTGAAAATAGCAGGTTGGCATTTATTTTCTAGCTTTAAAGATGAGTTTTGAACTGTGGTTTACTTTCTGTGGGGGCCTGCAGGCTTTGCATATGTGTGAAGCAATCCCATGTGCATGTAGAACCACAGTTTCGAAGGCTACTGAGCTCTGTTCCCAGAGCCCATAGCTATGAAGTTGTCATGAAAGCTCTTATAGTGAGGAAGCTGTCCCATCTCCTTCTGCGGATGTAGGAGGATGAAATTAATTAGTTTTGAAGAAATATAAATGTCATAGCTTACCATTATAATGAGGACAAACATTAATATCAGCTTCCTTAATCACCCCTAACCTAACCCTAAAATAAGGAAAATCTTTGCAGAGTTGAATTTGTGGGATATGACAAATTTCTAAAAACACAAAAACACATAAGTTGACATTTAAAAATTGTTTTAACCATTTTGATGGTTCAACTGACTTCCAAAACCTTCAGAGTTAGGAATGTTGTAGAACCAAATTAAAAGCACAGATACTGCAGCTTGCAGATAAGTCTTTTTTTCAGTGATGTGTTATTTTTGTCTCCTTAAAAAATCACACAGTCTATACATTTAAAGAGTAGAGTTTATTTCTTGTAAAGGCTTATAGCCTGCAAGGGTGCACCCCGCACGATGAGAAGTGTAGCTTCTAGGAAAGACCAGAGACAGGCACTTCGGAGGAGAAGAGGTTGGGGCAGGAGCTTCAAGCCAAACTGGTTGGCTAACATACATATTCAACAGGTTATAGGAAGGGCCATGAGTATTCATGAAGATAGTCCTAATTCATTCACACCAAATAAACACGCATGTTACGTACAAGCCACGTTTACCTTTACCTTGGGGTGGAGACTTAATATTTAAATGTATTTTAATTAGACCTCATATGTTGAAAGGTCATTTCAGGACACCAAGGCATTTAAGTGGGCAGCCTCTGTAAACCAGCCAGAACTAGCCCATGGTTGGTGGTCTTCTTATCAGGAGACAGTGATTTAAATCAGTCTCCTGTCCAACCAAAGCCGTAGTTACCGCAGGTGGAACAGGGGGTCTCCGTGCCTCATGGCTGGGAGCTGCAGCTGCTTCAACATGGCTTATCTCAGGGCCAGTGCTTGTTTAGCTGTTAGAGAAAAAGAAAAAAAACCTGTGGCAGTTGGAACAGACTTTATGCTTTACGTCTGTGTGCCTGACTTAACCCTTGCCTGGCGTGGCTTGTTTATAATTTGGTATCTTATAGTCTCAAAGAGTCTGTTCTTTCAGTCTTTTGGTCTCTATTTTGAAATTAACACTGATTGGTGTGGGGTCCAAACTGTGATGGAGGGGGTATAATGAGGTGTGCCCAGCTTCCTGTCTAGTCATTGATGGGAATTCATTTTCAAGATTTCTCTGGGGTCCCCTTGGCAAATAGGGGATCCGTTCAGACAGCTGTGGGGGGTTAGGATTATATTTTTATGTATACTTTATACATATATAATAGAATACATATTTTATATTTCTATTATCTCTACGAGCTGCGTATATGGCTCACGTGGCATCTTCTGAAAAGCCTTCTTATTGCAAAGTGAGTAAGGAGTGGAATTTGGGGAGTGAGGCACAGCTCACTTGCCCCAAGTACCTCTACACACTGGAAATTACCACCACAAATTTTCTTCGTTGTGCTAATTTTGTGTCTCCAGGAGGAACAGGCATGTCAGCACATTAGAACCCACGGGCCATCACATTTATAAGGATGAGGGATCAAGATGGCAGAAAGAGTTTAATGGCCAAACTGTCTGCCACCCCAAACTTTGTGAAATGGCAAAAGTGTGGTATTTAAAAGGAACATATTAGCTCTGGGAAATGAGAAAAAAATGGTGTTTAATTGTAGATTGTCTGAAAGTTTGAAAAACTCTAGATACTAGAAAAAAGAAGGGACTGTATAGATAAGGGGCAGAAAACCACAGTGAAAAACACACAGCCCCGGGCTCCTTGCATGCCTTTGACTGCAAATGTTCCTGCACTTCACTGCAAGCTCTTGGAGTGCGTCCTCTCTTCACACTTGCGTCTTCATTTCTTAGTCCTTCACCTCCACAGCACTCCACAGTGAAATTAAAGTGAATAAACATTTTCTCAAAATTTGTCCAAAGCTGTCCTGAATACTAACCTCAATCCTTTCTCCCTGGAAACTGTGTAGCGGGTTTTCCCCTAAGTCAGCTTAGGTTTAAAAAAGTCTAGTCATGCATATGTACTTTCTTAAGAATTTTCTTTTCTCCTTTTTCCTTTCCTTTTCTCTTCTTTTCTTTTCTTTTCTCTTCTTTTCTTTTCTTTTTTTTCTTTCCTCTTCTCTTCTCTTTTCTCTCGCGCTCTCTCTCTCTCTTTCTTTCTTTCAGATGAGGTCTCCCTGTGTCACCCAGGCTAGAGTGCAGTAGCGTGATCTTGGCTCACTGCAACCTCCCCCTGCAAGGTTCAAACAATTCTCCTGCTTCAGCCTCCTGAGGAGCTGGGATTACAGGCATGTGCCATCATAGCCTGGTTAAATTTTGTATTTTTAGTAGAGATGGAGTTTCACCATATTGGTCAGGCTGGTCTCAAACTCCCGACCTCAGGTGATCCATCCACGTTGGCCTCCCAAAGTGTTGGGATTAAAGGTGTGAGCCACTATGCCAGCCTACTTTCCTAAGAATTTCCTAAACCTTTTTTTCTTGTATTGGCTGTTGGAACTTTGGGTGTGATAAGTTTTTTAGAATCTGAAAGCTAATACAGATATGCAATACAGAGGGCCAGTAGTAATGGATGTAAAGTTCACTTTGAAACAGACATCAATAATCTCTATTCTGCAAAATAATCCTACGTGGTTCCTTGATTCCATGATCTATGTAAGTTTTGCAAAATTCATCCCTGGAGTTCAAGAGGCAACCAAATTACCTGCATTAGTTGTACACTTACTGCATGATTGATAATGTGATAGTTGGAGAAACAAAACTTAACTACTGTTTAGTGAAGATGAGTCTGCTCTAACTGCAGACTAGAAGTTCCACAGAACATTTCAATGTCAAAGTATCTTCCAATCATCTTGGGCATCTCCTAATTTCAAGTGCTGCCCTGGACCACAGGGTGCACCTGCGCTGCCACCAGCCTATTCCTTCTCTCTGGTTCCATGGCATAACTCACTATTCAGGGTGGCATTACCCAGCTGACCATCTGTGAATTCTCCTAGATTATGTCCTCTGCCCATTCTTCTCTCCCAGCCATCACCAGCTAATGCTCCTTCCTTTAAAAAACCCTCCCCTTTTCATGTCTACCACTATTGTGTATCAGACCACATCACTTGCTCAGGCCATTTTGAGAACCAGTTAACCCATTTCCCTACCTTTCTTCTGGCCCCTTAAGTTAATCCCCCAAACTGCATCCTGTATAATCCTTCTAAAATGCAAATGTAAAATTATGCAGTGGCTGGTCATTGTTCTGAGGGTTAAGTCTCTGACTTTGTCCCATCTCCTGCTGTAACCCATCTTGATTTTCACACTTCTGTTAACACTAAATTGCATTCCCCCTCCCCCACCACACGCGCGCGCGCACACACACACACACACACACACACAATTTTATGCCCCTGTGCCTAGCTCTTGTTACCTTTATCTAGAATTCATAGTCTTCCCCTTTGTTTTGTTTTTGAGTAAGGGTTTCATTCTGTCTTCCAGGCTGGAGTGCAGTGACACAATCATGGCTCACTCCAGCCTTAAACTCTTGGCCTCAAGTGATCCTCCCACTTCAGGCTCCTGAGTTCCTGAGACCACAGATGTAGGCCATTACACCCGACCCCTTTTGTTAATATTTGCGAATTCTATTTCCTCCTTAGAGACTCAGATTTCATGTTCTCTCTTTCAGGAAGCCTTCCCTGAACGAAGATAGGACAACAACCCCTTATCTGAGTTTTCATAGTGCCTGGGTTATTTGGTAACTTAACAGTTGTCATTGTACGATTGAATTCTTTCTTTCTTTTTTTGGGTCCTGCAGTTCACTGTGAACTCCTCATGGAGCCTGGCTGATTTTTGCTTATTTTGGAATTTCCAGAACCTATCATACTGCTTAGATGGACTATACTCTAAATATTTTGCTGAACTAAAGTGAATTGATTTTTTTGAACCAGTGTTTTACCTGGATGCACCTTGTTTTATAATGATGGAAGTAAACTCGAATGCAGGCATCATTTCACTTGATCTTCACACAGTGCTGTGAAATGGAAAGATGGTTTATTGGTTTGAGGGAGGAGGGCTCTGAGAATTCAGGAGCAAATGTAGGATTTTAACATCAACTTGTCAAACTATAGGCCAGGCTCTTATCTCACACCAATAAGAATGGCTGTTACGAAAAGGTAAAAAACAAAAAAACAAAAAACCAGATACTGTCAAGGTTGCAAAGAAAAGAGAATGATTATACATTGCTGATGGGAGTATAAATTAGTTCAACCATTTTAAAATGTAGGGTGGCAGTTCCTCAAAGAAATAAACACGGAAGTATCATTCAACTCAGCAATCCCATTACTGGGTATATACTCAAAGGAATATAAATCATTCTACCATAAAGACACATGCACATGTATGTTCATTGCAGTACTATTCACAATAGCAAAGATATGGAATCAGCTCAGGTGCCCATCAATGGTAGCTTGGATAACAAAAATGTGGTACATACATATACCATGAAATACTACACAGACATAAAAAAGAATAAGATTGAATCCTTTGCAGGAACATGGATGGAGCTGGAGACCATTATCCTTAGCATACTAATGCAGGAACAGAAAACCAAATACCACATGTTCTCATTTCTAAGTGGGAGCTAAATGATGAGAATCAATGAATACAAAGAGAAGAACAACAGACACTGGGGCCTACTGGAGGGAGGAGGATGAGAGGGGGGAGAGGATCAGAAAAAATAACTATCAGGTACTATGCTTAGTACCTGGGTGATGAGATAATCTTTATGCCAAACCCCCATGACATGAGTTTACCTGTATAACTAACCTACACCTGTAACCCTGAACCTAAAATAAAAATTAAAAAATATAAAAATAAAAATTTCAAAAAATAAATAATTTACATTAAAAATAATAACCCCATGTGGTCATTTCCCATAACATTGGTGAAGAAACTAAGGTGCAGTCTTGCCCAAGGCCACCAAACCCATGTATGCCAAAGCTGGACACAAACCACAGCTCCCTGACACCTGGCCCTATGCATTTCATTTCACCAACACACATCTTTCATACACTTCTCTCTCACAGAGTGTACTGCACATTTAGGGAACAAGTTTAACAACTTCATCCACACTATCAAAGCCAAGAAGTTTGACTGGCTTGTGTTCCTTTGTGATAAATTTAATAAATTATATGTATGTATATATACAATTAGAAAGCTGACCAGCAAGAGAAAAAAAAAATGCAACTTTCAAATCACTCCACACAGGACTATTTCCCAGCGAATGTGGAAGCCATCCCTCATGATGTCGGCCCTTCCTGCTAACGATTTCCTCCCACAGGCAATAAGTAATCATTCTAGGACATCCTGAGGGCCTCTGAAGCATGTGACATGTCATTACGCATATCGCCATTAGCCTCCAAATGCTGGGATAGAAAGTGATGTGTAATTTCATCAATCAGGATTTTGCTGGTGTCTGTGGTTTGGTGCCATTTATTATTTGGGTAGAGTTAGAATTGTGAAAAAGAAATCTTTCTCATAATCAAAAAACATGAATCGAGAGCCAAGCTGTGCCTAGAACTATAACAGCAGTGGAGTAGAACAGTCAAATGAAAGAGTCTGGGATCTTTAGTTTAGTAATTGATCAGAGTGGAAACTACTAATCTGGGTGACTATAAGGAGACTTTAACAATAACAAAACACATTTCCCAAATAACCAATGCATTACATGTTAATCACAGGTTCATTCCAGTATGGAATCTGTCCTCTGTATCCATGGGTTTCACATTTGTAGGTTCAACCAACTGTGGATTGAAAATATTAGGGGAAAATTACATTTGTATGGAAAATGTATATCCTTTTCCTTATCATTATTCCCTAAACACAGCAGTTTAGCAACTGTTTACATAGCATTACCTTGTATTAGGTATTATAACTAATCTAGAGATGATTAAAGGATATGAGAGGATGTGCAAATGCTATACCACTTTGTATCAGGGTCTTGAACATCTGTGAGTTTTGATATGGGGGTTTGTCCCAGAAGCAATCCCCCACTGATACCAAGGGATGACTCTATTTACAAGTGGTCTGTATTTGGGAGACTGAAGAAATCGCTTGACATTTTAGAGGGCTGATGGGGGTTATATACATCGTAGTTCCCTCTGCTCCCATCCGTGCATCTTAGTCATGCAAGTGCATCTGTATTTATTCGCTCACTGGGCCCTCAGAACAGTCTTAAGATAGAGACAAAGCATAGATGACTATTCCCTCTGTTCAGATGAGGAAAAGAAAGCCCTAGTAGGGGTAAAGCTATTTGCCCAGACCATGGAAAAGTGTGTGTGGGAGCCACATTGAGAAACCGTGGCTTGCGACTTCTCTGAGTACATTTTCTGCATCCACATGTGGCTTCAGCTCACAATGAAATGCTCATGGGTAACAACTCACAAGGAAGTTTCTAAATTCCAGAGGGAATGCAGGGCACATCTCTGAGGGAATGGGAAGATCAGAGAGGACTTTCTCCTGGCTCCACAGGGAGCCAACCCTTCCGTCACACGGCCAGGAATGGCCATGCTGGGAGCTGGAGAGATACTTCCTTTCTCATGAGAGGCCAGTGAAGAGCATCGCTAACATCCGCTGTGGAGAAGCTGCGCCTCCTTCAGGGAGCTCTGGGAGCCCCAAACACCAGTTTAAGCTCATTGGTGTTGAAAGAAATAACACGTAGACATATGTGGGGTACTACCGTGAAGAAAAGGCCGCAGCCTCTAAACATTAGATCATGACTACTGCTGTTTTCTCTGAAGTTTGATTCAGGAAAAAGATGTGGACGGTGCCACTGGCTAGAGCAGGGTAACTGCTTTGTTTGATTCCTAAACCTGTCAGCCTCGTCTCTGTTAGAGATGAGAACTGCACAAACACTCCCTACTCAGCCTTTCCAGTGCTTACTTTATGGTCCAGAGGGAAGGAACCCAATAGACTTTGAAAAAGCAACTCGAAGGGAAAATGGATGATATGAATAGGAAAATTGATGAAACATGCATTTGAAAACAAGGAAACTTACAATATTTATTTAGAAGAACTGAGGAAAATATAAACATCAAAGATTTTATTTGCTCAAGGAGTAAACTATTAATTTATTTGCTAAGTTTTGTTTTTACTTTTTAAAGTTTGTCATACAAAAATCTATTCATTTTGAAATTTTGATTTTTGCATTGGTAGTTACTGACAACTGACAAGGATTTTTGTTTATTTTGTTTTATACACTTTTATAAGACTCCATTAAGTTGAAAGTCCTTACAGAAAACTTTGTAGGAGACAGATATCCTATGAGTGCCTAATAGGCAACAACATCAACTTTGCCTAATTATTGTTAATGAGATTTCATTTATACCAACATGATAATAATGTTTTAGATAAGCATGTATGTTTGCATATATACATACAGATTATATATAATGTCTTATAGATAGGTAGATGGCACACACACATATATCTATACACACCTGTATTTGCATATCTTTGTGTGTCTGTGTTTATATATCTTTGTATCCAGTTTTATTTTAGAAATATTGGTATTATGTTTATTACATTTAGTATTCCCAATAAATATTTTCCAAATATCATAAAAATTTGCCAAAACATTTTAAAAACTTCATATTACATCACAGAATTATTTGTTGTTTTTCACGTCATCTTATTTCATTGCTGATATTTATGCCTTGCTATTTTTTCTATTTTATCTTTTGCTTTATGGGTTACGTTTTGATTGCTGTTATCTTATTCTGTGATTGAGAAGATTTAAATACTCTCTGAAATGCTACTAGTAGTTACATTTAAGTATCTCAGACAAATTTTAAAACTGTATTCCTGTTATTAGTATTTCACAATTATATTTTATCTTGAGTTTCCTTCCTAACAATAAGGCAGGAGTTGGTTGTCTTAGTTCATTCAGGCATTATCACAAAATATCATGGCCTGGGTGACTTGTAAATAGCAGGAATTAATTTCTCATAGTTCTGGAAGCTGGAAGTTCCTGATCAAGGTGCCAGCAGAGGTGGTGTCTGGTGAGGAGTTGTTGACTGGGTCATAGATGGCTCCTTCTTGCTATGTGCTAACAGGGTGGGAGAGATGAGCTAGCTTTCTGGAGCCTCTATAATAAGGGTGCTAATTGCATTCATGAGGATTCCACCCTCATGACCTCATCACCTCCCAAAGCCCCACCTCCTACTACCATTACCTTGAGGGGTAGGGTTTCAACACAGAACTGTTAAGGGACAAACACATTCAGAACATAGCCCTCCCCTTTTGCTTCCTCTTGCAAGTTCTACTAATATAGTCTGGTCTTTTGAACTCAGGTGAACACTATTAATTATTATTTCTATGTATTTTTATTAAGAATAAGTTTGAGAGAGAGCACAGGGGAAACTGCCACTTTTAAATCAAGAGATCTCATGAGAACTCACTATCAGGAGAACAGCATGGGGGAAACTGCCCCCCTGATCCAATCACCTCCCACCAGATCCCTCCCTTGACACATGGGTATTACAATTCAAGATGAGATTTGGAAGGGAATACAGAGCCAAACCGTATCAATAGCGATGGCAAATTTCGCAAAATTGTTAGTGATGGAGTTCAGGAACAGGAGTACCAGGACAAAGCCTGTGTGTGGAAAGCACACTCTATGGAGGAGGAAGTCTTTGGGAAGAAGACCAGAGGCAGGGAGACACCGGGAAACCTTTAGAGGGGGAAGGTTACAGACTCCTGCCTTTTCATTAGCAAGAAATCACTTACAGCTGGGTCAGCCCCGTGGCAGCATTTCAAGGAGCGTTAAGTATGTAACCATTAAAAATAACACAAAAGGTGGCCTTGAGGACCCACGTGGCACCTCCAGAAGCCTGTTCCTCCCGGCAGCTGTCACCCCAGCTAAAGTGCATTTTCCTCTCCTCTTTGCAGGGTGACCTTGTGGAGGTCACCCCCAGAGGAGTTTCCGGAAGCCCAGTGGAGAGCATTATAAGGGAAGTGAGCAGCGGTGATGAATCATATAAACAGTTTGACGGAAGACAGGTAAAGGCTACATCAGCCGCAAATCAGCTAGGACTGCCAGTGGGGATTTGCCGGGCGCTAGCACTTGCTGCAACCTTTAAGGTGAGGCCCACAGTGGAGCATGGCTTCAACCTTTCTTTCAGTGGCCTCTGCAGCTGTATTTAGTTACCCACAATGCCTTCTGCCTGGTGCCTGCAGGAGTCTCACTGCAAGAAGCTTATCCTGCCCCTCTGAGCTCCCATGTGGCTGTGCTGTGCCTTGTCCAGCTGCTCTGGTGACAGCGACTGCACCTCCGGTCACCTGCTTTGAGATGAGGATAGTACAGGTTTTTTTCCTTGGAACTAAGCTGGGCACGATTCTTCTACGCTGCTGGTGGAGGCATACATTGGTCTAAAGCTGTTGAAAACATAGAAGAGACTGTATTAGTTGGCTTGGGTTACCCTAACAAAACACCACGGACTAGGTGGCTTAAACAAAATAAGTTTATTTTATGTTTTAGTTCTGGAGGTTAAAAGTAAAAGATCAAGGTATTAACGGCATTGGTTTCTTCTGAGGCCTCTCTCCTTGGCTGGTAAGTGTCTGTGTTCCCTCCATGCCCTCCTGTGGTCTTCTGTGTGTGTGTGTGTGTGTGCGTCCTAACTTCCTCTTCTGACAAGGACACCAGCCATATTGGATTAGGGTCCCACTCTCATGACCTTGTTTTACTTTAATTGCATTTTTAAAGTCCCTATCATCAAATACAGCCACATTTTGAGGTGCTAGGGATTAGGGCTTTAGCAAATGAACTTTGGAGAGGATACAATCTAGCCCTTCACAGTAGCTACCTAAAGCTCTGAAGATATTCATTCCTTTTGTCCAATCAGGCTTACTTCTGAGAATTCATTGTATTGAAAAAATCTAAAATCTAGAAAAACTTTCGGCACAAAGATATTAATAAAAGCGTTATTTATGTACTATAATGGAGGGCTCACTAGCATTTTGGTTGGCTGCCCTTCTCAAGAAAATAGTCAGTGTGAGGAGTTCCCTTCTTTGGAAGAGGAAGATGAGGGGACAAGATGGATTAAGTAAAGGAGAGAACAATGTAAGTTGGAGATCAGCACTAGAAAAACAAAATGGAGTTTTAGTAGCTCCGTGAGTATAAATTTTGAGCAAACAGAGAACATTCTAGAGAAGTTATTTTCTTGAAGTCATACTCTGCAATGTCCTCTATAAACCTGTTGCTATACTCCTAAAGGAAATCTTCAGTAAAGATCCAAGTTTTCACTGGGACTTGGTCAGTGGACTGAATCCTTGGTGTGTGACCATGGCTGAAAAGTCATAAAGTGATTCAGTCTCTAAAGTTTATACTTGCAGTTTAGAAAGATGAAACCCAACGTAAGTGCCCAATTTATATGGCCATTAGGAAAAATGGTTCATGATAGTACGCGTGTTTCAAACACTGACTTAAAAAGCATTTAAAATTTAGTTCTTTCAAGAGGTTGACAAATGAGGAAAGAGATCCGGTTTGTAGAAATTGCCACTTTTTTAGCTCAATGTTTCATATGCTTTCGGGATGAGGTGAGATGCCATAAAAATTATTTAATAAAAATATTAATGTTTAAAAAGAATTTAACATGACCAGAATGATTTCATTAAACTAATATTTATAATGGGAGAAAAATTCTTGAGAAATTATTACTATATTGAAAAATAATATGCACAAAACTTAGAACAGAATAAATTCAACCACCACCAGCTATTTCCTTTCAATAATGAGATGCTCATCATTTCCTTTACTCTTGTTGTTTTACGCATGTGTTGGCTTTTTAAATACTTTATTTTGTTCTTCAACAACAAAAATTCTATTAAGTGCCAACTATAGACAGTTCTGAATCCGAGTTCAAACAATACAACATTACACATCTAATTTAATTCAATTAACTTTCATTACTGCTAAGCACTGTTTGAGCTAGAGCTCAAAGATAAGACGTGCTCTGATGCTGTAGGGAAAATCAGGCATGAAAACATCTAAGTAAAGTGCAAGGCTGCTTGGAAAAAACATGTTAAATAGTGAGAAGAACACTGTGCTGCCGATGTGTTGAGCTAGTAATTCAGACAAAGGAAAAGTCATGGACAGAGTAAGAGCAGGGCATGTGGCCTGGGACATTAAAATCCAAGAGGTCTTAGGTGCAAGAAAATGTGTGAGAGGACATTCCAAGCAAAAACATCCTGCATAGGCAAAGGTCTGAAATAATATGTTATGTTTACTAAAGGGTGGCAGATTTTTGGCTTTAAAATGGGTGGCAGGCTGGCCAGTGTGGGGCTTGACGGTGAGGACCTAGTGGCCACATTGAAGACTTAGTACTTTCTTGGGAAGCAGATGAGACAACTGTAGAGTTCTCAAGATGTCAGTGTGCCTGCCTGTATTTTAGGAAGACTACTCTAACTTGAGTGTAGGGAGAGAGAAAAATAAAGAGACACACACGCACACAAATGGTTGGATTTCTTCTTCCTACATTAAAGGAGAGCAAAGCCATACATACCCTACTGAAATGTGTCCTCGAAGGAAATCTGAATATTTGGAGTGGTTCTCTCTGACTCTGTGTCTGTCTCTGTCTCTCTTTGTGTTCTCTTCTCTCTCTGGGAGTATGTTGCTGATATTTTTGGTAAATTAATTTATAAAATGTCGGTTTTTAGTGGGGAAGTCAAGTTGCTGATATCAAGTGTGCAGGCTAAGTGAAGAGGTGGTGGCATTTTCTTAACCTCTAGAAATTAATTAGTCTTCAAAGACGTAAGGTCCTCATTTCAGCAATCTGCCTAACACTGTTGTTGTTTATCTTGCAGAATTCCAAAGAGGCATTTTCCAAAAACCTACAGAACACTGAGCTTGCTACTGTGGAGGGGCACCTCACTTTAGGCCACACGTGGCAGTTTTGCGCTCAGTCATTTCCTTCATTCATCTTTCTTTGCCCCGGCAGACTTTGTCTATCTCCAGAAATAAAGTTCACTCTGAAAGGACTGATGTTTCTCCACAGGCGGAGGAGCCTGGCAACCATGTCCCAAGTTGGAAGGAAGCTCTGAGAGCCCTGCTCCCCAGAAATCCTGAGCAAAGACTGGCGAGCCTACAGGGAGGGGACACTGGGAAGGACCTGCATCCCTTTGAACAAATCAGGTTTTATATATTTGTTGAAAAATAAGAGACATTTAATTTATAGATAGTAGATGGGTAAAGTCTGTTGGGTTCCAGAAGAGTTGATGGGTTTAGGAAAAAACAAAACCATCCTATATTTACTATGTGTGAATAGAAATTTAAAAAGTCTTCAGAAGAAAGAAACCATAGGTAAAGATAATACAGAGACACCAAAAGCCCCAACACCCCCCACCCCAGATGAGATAATAAGCCCTCCTGGAAGCTTTCTCTAGCCTCTTCCAGAACATCAATGGTGTTCTTTTGTAGCATTTATTGCATAGTATGGCAACTTATTAGGTAACACATTTGTCTGTCTAAGAAGTTATGAACTTAAAGAGTGGGACAATGAATCTTGTCTCTGCAAAGAGGCTGAATTATCTGGCATGTATTAGTTTCATTTAGTAAATAAATGAACACAACCAAAGAATGTTTAATTATGGCTTGTGATACATTGCCTTTGTGGATTTGGAAATCCTCAGAACACTCCTGAATTCCACTCTTCTCATCTGTACAACAGAGAGAATAGAAGTACCTTCAAATATTGTCATTTTGAATATTGTTAATTGTTCTTTTCAAGAACACTTTCTAGATGATGTTTGTCATCATGCAAACACATTTTTAATGTTTCTCTTTCTCAGCTTGTCTTTATAAAAATGCTCCCAGAGCCTAATGATTTTTTGTTTTGAGTGCAGACAATATATATGAGAACATGTCAATAGGACTGAAGGTCATTTTATACCCTTGGAAATATTAATAATGTATTCCTTATGAAGTAGCATTTTCTTAGCTAAAGTGGCAAGTGGTGTTTCAAAACAGAAAGATCAAGAAAATGTCAGGACCAACTGGCAATTATGGTGCTTCTGCCCCCATGTCAGTAGACAAACCCTGAGGTCTGCCAATCTAAAAGCTGAGAGCTCTATTCCTGCATTTAAAGACCTTTGCTCTTTGAAAACAATAAATGCATGAAAAAAGCAAAACTGTCAAAAAAGGATACTGGAAATAGCTAGAATGGCATGTAAAAGCACATAATTCTTGTGCTCTCACATTCTTGGCCAACAGGGTAAACAATTTAGAACCTCTAACCTTTCTGGAAGGTCTCATGATAAAGTAGTCTTCTTATTTGTACAGAAGTCACAATTCAAATAGTTTAAGACATATGTGTACATTTCAATAGTATAAGTAATCATGTCAGAAAGAGGAATCTGAAAAATGTGTCTGAGTTAAATTTGGTGACAGAGTTCTCAAATGTGAGAGGTATGTTTTATTTGCTGAATGTTGAAAATATAGCCTTGAACTAGATAATGAAAGGGTTTTATTTAGAACAGCTCAGAGTTTGATATCACACATTTGTCCAGGAAAATGTGCTTGAAAATTATCCCTATATTTACCTCAAACTATATATTAGGTTAAAAGACAGTCATTACTGAAAGGTTTTAGATACATAGAATTTTCCAATATGAAATTTCTCAATATAAAAAGTTTTATATTGTATTTCTGATTACCATCCGAGAGCACTATTTGGCTAATCTAAAAAGACAATCTCTGGCTCACAGAGACTACATCAGTAGGGTTTTGGATGCTGGAAGAAGAAGAGAATTCCAGTATTAGAAATAAAGCACGGAAAACATACTGTCTCCTGAGCCCCAGATCTAGTGTCTAGGATTG
Organism: Chlorocebus sabaeus; assembly: GCF_047675955.1. Taxonomy (NCBI): domain Eukaryota; kingdom Metazoa; phylum Chordata; class Mammalia; order Primates; family Cercopithecidae; genus Chlorocebus; species Chlorocebus sabaeus. The sequence goes on along the minus strand of NC_132917.1, from coordinate 6,682,814 downwards.
GGTATGAGTCTCGGATCTGAATTGCCATGACAACCTCGTTTCTTATGCATTATCTTGAAGTAACTGGGATTCAAACTTAATGGGATTTATAGGTTGAAACTATCACCTTATATTAACCCAGAAATAAATTGCTAGGTAGTGTGGAAAGAGCTTTGCTATTTAATATTGAATGCCTATGGAGTCTAAGGCTCTCAATTCAATGTAGGTGTGGCAGCCACTGTCCTGAAGAAGGCTGTGTTTCAAACATAGGGTACCTGAAAGTAAATTTTCCATTTATGCCTCGTTGAATTGCCATTAGCTGCAGTTGATATGGGGCATGCATGTCTGTAGACACCTGGCAATGGCTCCGTTTACTAAATATGTCCAACTACCTTAGAAATATCATCTCTGTCTCTCATGACAACTTCACAAGTGCTTACAATTGATGAAATTGAGTCCTTAATTTAAACTGCTTACTCAGTACACACAGGCTAAAGCCAGCTTTTGTTTTTCACAACATCCTGCATCGTATTACTTTGTCTATGCAACAGGACTTCCACCTGTGAGGATTTGAAAAGTGCCTCTGGGTTTGCTGGACATCAGTGTCTCATGATAGACTCAGGTTCAGTAGAACATCTGAGCTGTGTATGCAGCTGCAGAAATTCTCTGCTTTTGTTGGGCTCTCTTCCCTTGATTTTCTGAGAATACTGAGGTTTTGAGAACCCACAGGTTTCACCTTCTGCAGATACATTTTGTTGGGTTTCCTTCTGGACATAAGCTCCAGCTTCACTTATGCCTCACTCTTGCTTGTCTTTAATTGCTGTGGTCTTTTCCAGGGTCCCCAAGGGTGTCTGGCAGGAAGGAAAGATGTGTTTTCTCACTACCCCATCTCTAGCATGGACACAAGTCACCCCCTCATTCTGCTTGACAAAACTGAGAAACTATAATAGTTTACAAAGCTCTTAAGTAAAAGAATTAAAAGCAAAACCCCCTGAACTTAATATATGTTGACCATTTAAACAAACAAACAAACAAAACAATAACTTTATTAACTGTTGACCATGCCATTTCTCTGGGAGTTCCCCAATGGCTACTTCTGCTTTGGCCCTATACCCCATAGCTTGGATTTCTTCCTGCTTGGAACAGAGCCCTCTTCTCCGGGTTTTACTCATTCCCTAGTCCCAGGTCCCTCATAACACATTTTTGCATCTACCAGGGGAAGAAAGAAAAAAAAAATTAAGATCAAAATAAAATCTCTACAGTGATATGTCCTCCCTACCCCAAGGAAAACTTGCTCTGTAAAGTAATTCCTCAGTGTGGTCTCTCGCTCCTTCTTTCTGTCTCTGTCTCTCGTTTCCTTTAAGTTCCTTGTACGCTTGGTTTGGGTTTGGTTACATAACCTAAAGGCCAGGAAAGTATTTTCATAAATGAGACATACTCCCACTAATATAAATTATGTTGTCACATTCAAAAGCAGACAGTGAAGTTTAAAAAATAGTTGTAATATAATGTTCTCATAGTTCTGTAACATATATATCTACTTATGAAAATTGTATTCAAGTATAACAGTATGTGCTTAAGGTAACCACCATCAGCTTTAGGGAAGGTTCTGGGGATGGTGTGTGAAAGCCTGCCTTGTGTAACAGATGACATGTAGCGCTAGTTTTACTAGTCCCTCTACCCTATAAGTAGTCTGTGGAAGAAAGGGTCAAACTCCCAATTTACACACTGGGAATCTGAAGTTCAACAATGCTAAAAACTATTTCTAAGGTCATATGGTTATTAATGTGGTAAATTTAAGCTCTGGACCCAAGTTCTCCTGACTCTGATTATATTGTTCTTTCCACTGCACAAAGTTCTTAACTCAGAATAACTAGTTGCCAAAAAAATTCTAGGCATTAAAGAAGATGGATGTGAATGATAATTTTGGGGATCTCTTGCTTCTCCAAAGTTTAGTAGGTAGATGGCTTCCTATTAAACCAACAGAGTGACCCTGGGTATTACAGATGTTTGGAAGTAAAATAATTGGTGTCTTAGAGATCTGTAAATCTTACTTTGAATACTATTTTTTTTTTTTTTTTTTTTTTTGATACAGGAGCAGCCTAGAGTAAGAGTCTGTCTCCTGGCAGAGGATGAAGTATCCAGGTCACATTGAAGAGACGTGTGAGGACTCCAAAGAAGAACAATTTGAGAGTGAGAAACCAGGTGAGGTGTTTTTCACTCTAGGAAAGTTAGTGAATCTATCATAGCTGGGAGACAATGGGAATTGTAATTAAGAAAGCCAATATCATGACTGGAATGTTGCAAACTCAGAATATTTTAGGTAATGGAGTTTGTTGGAATATTTTTGGTAATGGGGTTTGTTAAAATATTTTTGGTAATGGAGTTTGTTGGAATATTTAGGTAATAGGGTTTGCTTCCCTATTTATATGGGAAAATAGGTAAGACAAACTTGGCTACATATCTGGGACACAAACTTGAGGATGATTCAGGATGTACTCTCTTGTTGTCCACTGCCAAGGAGGTGACTAAGCTTTTTTAGGGCACTTATTATGTTTATAATGTTGATTCTCTTAGTCCATTTCTGCTGTTATATAAAAAAATGAGTAATTTATAACAAACATAAATTAATTTTCTTCCAGTTCTAGAGGCCACGAAGTTCAAGATCAAGGTGTTGGCAGGTTCAGTGTCTGCTGAGGACCCGATCTCTCTGCTTTCAAGATGGCATGTTGTTGCTCTTCCCTCCAGAGAGTAGAAATGCTGGATCCTCACACGGAGGAAAGGATGAAAAGGACCAATGCTAGTTCCCTTCAACCTTTTTATGAACTCACTAATTCCCATTGAGGGCTCCATCTTCATGACTTAATCACCTCCTAAATGCCTGACTTCCTAATACTCTCATTTTGAGGATTAAGTTTCAAAATATGAAGTTGGGGGTCATATTCAGAACATAGTACTTATGATACTATCTGAAATCATAGACTGCTTTTTCAGTAGGCATCTATCTCAGTTTCTTTCTGTTGCTATTGCAGAGTACCTGACACTGAGTAATTTATAAAGAAAATACATTTATTTTGGCTCATGGCTCTACAGACTGGGAAGTCCAAGATTGGGCAGTTGCATCTGGTTGGCTCCTGGTGCGGGCCTCCTGCCACATCATAACAAGGTAGAGAAGTGAAAGGGAAGGTGGACTTGTAGGAAGGGGGCAAAGCATGAAGGGCAGGCTTGCTTTATAGAAAGTGGGTGACAGCACCCCACAGGGTGAGTGTATAAAGGTTAGACAGACAAGGGGATTGTTGTGTTTAACCTGAAAAGTCCCCTCACTTGGCAATGCTCTCTGTTCCCCGTGAGAAGCAGGGGTTTCTTTTCTTCTGGGATGACTCATCCCTTCACCTGTGGCCTTCCCTAGAGCCCATCCTTGTGCCATTCTGCTCTCCAGGCACACCTCCTTCAGATGAATTCCCTCTTCCCTCTTCCTCTGGCCCCCCCTGTCTATTTTTCTGTCTCCTCTGTAATCAGGTAGGCCCCACTGCTGTGACCTCTGGAATAATGATTGAATCTGCCCTATCTTCTCCACAGTGATGGCTGGGACCCAACTGAGATCTCCATCATCTCTCACAACAACTGCGCACTGACCTCCTGACCGGAGCTCAGCCTCTGCCCACTCAGACTGACCTTCATGCAGCTGCACAATGATGCATTTGGAAGCCAGACCTGATCACATTCGTTTCCCTCTGTTGGTCTGATTGTCTAAAAAATGAAGCTCTGGGATAGGTTGCTTGTCTGACACTGTGTTCCTCTCCTGCTCCTCTTGCCATCTCCCTGGGACTCTGCCCTGCAAGAGCATGCTGCAGCTCTCTGCACATGCCATCAGTCCTGTGCCTTCTCATTTCCGTTCACACTGCCACCTCCTTCCAGAATGCTTTTCTGCTCACATTAACCTGTCTGACTCCCACTTAGACTTTGCTCACAGGGCATCAATTCCAAAATAAATCCTATGCCCTGCCTACCTCTTTCACCTTTCCTGACAAACTAGCTTTAGCTGCTGACTGTAGGAAGCCTGAAAATCAATAACTAGCTGTCTGAGCTGCAAGAAAGGGGATAAAGGTTGGGCCAGGGTATGAGTTATATCAACGGCTTTTTTCTTTCAGAGATTCATGTTCTGGAGAAATGAAAATGCTGTCTCAGTGGAATGTTGATTAGCTGGAGTGGAGACCCAAGATCTCTGTCTAGTCAGGGCCATCAAGAGAGTTTGGGATGAATTTCTTTAATTGCTTCCCTAAGATTGATGCTTGGTGATGTGAGATTAAAATTTTGACCAAGTGAAGCTTCTCAATTTGTGTACCTAATTCAAGCATGTACAACAAGAAGTTATGATAAGACAGTGCCCTTGATTCATTTTACAAATAAAAATTCCAAGGGCTGTGATGAGAGTCATTATATATGCAGAGACTTATAAAAAGATATTAAGAAAGTCTCACTTTTCAGTTTATTAAAAATAGAATTGAAATGCTTCTTGGTGAGGCACTGGAATCTGAAACCTTCAAATGACCTGAAGAATGCCAAGTACATAATTCTAGCTCTCAATTCCTCTGGTAGGTGAGTCAGAAAGTCAGAAGATAAACACACGTTCCCAGAAGTCCAAGGCGGTTCTTTTTTCTGTACTATGTTACTTTTGAGGGTGGTGCGGCTCGCTTATGTGCTGATGATATTAGTGCATTAAAAACTGAGTCATACAGTCATACATTGAGAGTTAGATCATGTTTAGCTTGTCATATACTGACATGCCACTTAATTCCCTGTTTTATAATAAAGATGGAGGGGAACTAATGTTTATTGATTAACTGATGTCCTTCTGTGAACCAGGACTTCTACATAAATCTTCTCTTTTAATCCTGATTTACTGATGCCCCATTTTACAGATAAGAAAACTGAGGGTTCCCTAATATTTAATGAATAGTGGAACAAAACCAGATTCGTTTTACTCTACAGCCTACACTTATTCACTGGAAAGCAACACTTCCTTTTAAAGAGGGTAAAGTGGTATCGAAGCAGCTATTTTTAAAGGCAATGCTAGCATCTTGGTTTTTATTTGACTAAAAAAATAGCAGCTTTATCTGACACATTCTCTAAGATATTCCTTAGTAAATAAAATATCTGCTGAGGGAAAAATCACTGCTTATCTATTTCATCTTTTTTTTATCTTTCTTCTTCTGGCAATAGAACATAGAAGTGCTCTTGGCTGTCCAAAATCTGCACATCTCCAACTTTTCTTTTAGCTAGAGGTGGCCCTGTGATTGATGAGTGACCAGCCATGTGTGGAGAAAAGCAATGTGAACAACTTCTGACTTCACGGTTAAAGAAAATTGGTCTGTCCCCCATTTCGTTGCATTCCTGTTCTTACTGGCTGAAATTCAAAGCTGATAAATGGAACTAGAGCAGATATCTGGGAACATGAGTTGAGGGTCTTATATTAAGACTTTCCAGCAAGAAGAATAATTTTTCCTGCGTTCCTGACACCACCAAATTGTTCTATCAGCTCTGAACTCTCTAGTGAGATTCTGTAAGTGTGAGAGACATGAACTTCGACTTGCTTAAGGTGGGCTATTCAGGTCTCTTTGCTGTTGTGACCTAACTCGGGGGTCAGCAAATAACACTCTGTGGGCAAAATCTCACCCACTGTCTATTTTTGAAACGAAATAAAATTTCACTGAAGCACACCCATGCTCATTTGTTTGGTGTGTTTTCATGTTATGGCTGCTTTCATGTTACCATGGCACATTTGAGTAGCTAAAGACAGTGATATGATTTGGATCTGTGTCCCCACCCAAATCTCATGTTGAAATGTAATCCCCAGTGCTGGACGTGGGACCTGGTGGGAGGTGAAACGGGGCGGTTTCTCATGAATGGTTTAGCTCCATTCCCTTGCTGCTGTATTCATGATAGTAAGTGAGTGAGTTGTCACAAGGTCTGACTGTTTAAAAGTGTGTGGCACCTCCCCCTTCTCTCTTGCTCCTGCTCCACAATGTAAGACCTGTCTGCTTCCCCTTCACCTCCCACCATGATTGTAAATTTCTTGAGGCTTCCCCAGAAGCAGATGCTGATACGCTTCTTGTACATTCCTGCAGAATTGTGAGCCAATTAACTTCTTTTTTAAAAAATAAATTATCCAGTCTCAGTTATTTCTTTATAGCTGTGCAAAAATGGACTAATGCAGACAGTACGACTGCAAAGCCTAAAATATATTCCATCAGTTCCTTTGCCGAAAAGAAATGCTGTTTCTTGTTCTAATTAATTTTAAAAACCCTAAATTTAATGTGAGGGATGAACTATAAGTGAGTAGACGCTGTCCTTGGATATCACAGATCTGAATTCTAGGCCTAGCCCTGTTTCCAACTAGATGTGCAATATTGGGCAAATTAGTTCATCTTTATGAATTGGTTCATAAGCATAATAAGAGGACATATAGATTACCCTTTAACATGTATGCAATAATTGGGCTGTAGCCTGACTTACTCAGCTAGTGATGGTGATGCAAGTCACGTGATTCCCTTTAGCCATCTTTGTGCGCCAACGCAGCCAAACCTGAGTGATTTCCATCTCCTTCCCTCTCTTCCACTTACTCTTCTTTAACAACACTTAGGATGGTGCCTTTAGAGATTCTGAGGAAGCGACTCAAATGCTCAACGATATGGAGAAGAACCAAAGGTAATTTTCTTTTTTAAGTTAACAACCCGTTGGGGGATTCTGCTGGCATTTAAACAGTAGCTTTTTCTGGCTTGCCATTTTTCAGCTGGTGCCAAACACAGTAAAAACTACTGATTAGCTGAAACAAAGCAGATAATCATTAAACACTGCGAGGATGCGCTCTAATGTTGTGGACCAGGGAGGTTTCGGTCTTTTAGAGGGAGATATTGAAGATCATAGAAAATAATTATATTTAAGAAAACCAATAATAAAATCTATGCTTACACAATCTCTCTAGAGTAGGAGTGCTTGACTCAAATAATTTTAAGGCACCATTTCTATTAGATCACTTAAGAGGGAGTTGAACAGCTAATGCGTAAAATAATCTACCACGCACTTTGGGAGGCCAACGTAAGAGGATCACTTAAGCCCAGGAGTTCAAGACCAGCCTGTGCAACATTATGAAACCTTGTCTCTGCAAAAAATGTAAAACAATTAGCTGAACATGGTGACCTGACTGTAGTCCCAGCTACTGGGGAGGCTGAGGTGGGAGGATGGCTTGCAGTGAGCTGAGGTCAGCCACTGTACTTCAGCCTGGGTGACAGAGCAAGATCCTATCTCAAAAAAAAAAAGAAAGAAAAAGAAGAAAGAAAGAAAGAAAGAAAGAAAGAAAGAAAGAAAGAAAGAAAGAAAGAAAGAAAGAAAGAAAGAAAGAAAGAGAAAGAAAGAAAGAAAGAATACCATGGAAGAAGAGGGCAAGTTATCAAATTCAGTTGTTCTTTTATTCTTGTCTGATGTTCACACACTAGGTCAGTTAAATTCCCCAGGAGGAAGTAGCCACAGAGGCAGCCCTTTCTGACCCCAGTGGTGGTGCCTTCCTTTGTTTATAGTTACCGCCTTGTTGGTGCTCAGGCTTACCCAGGTCTGCTGAGGCTCACCTTACCAAGTGCAAGGGCAGTTACTGCATCAGGTCAGAGAGTTGTTTCCAGATTATGAGAATTTCCTGCTAGAGGCCTGCAAAGTTTCCATCAGCCATCAGGGGAGAAATATCCCTTCTGGTCTCTCTCAGTTGTGGTATACTCAGGAAAATGGGAATGATGCCAGCTATTTTAACAGAGAGAATTGTAATAGAAGGAAGTGACTGAACAGGTATTGAAGGACCACAAAGGCAGAAGGGGATACCAAGTCAGCACAGAGCATACTAGCAACTGCAGAGAGCAGCTGGCATCTTTAGGGCTGCAGAGGTTGAAGGAAGCCTGGGCAAGATGTCACGTGCAGCTGGGCCCCCAACTGCTGGGAGGGAGCACTCACCGATCCCGTAGGTCATTGAGGCTGATTTTTGGGGTGTTGGAAAAGCAAAAATTGAAATAAGCCCCCGTGCTGCCTGGGGAAGAAGGCTTCCTGGGGTGATGTAGAGGAGGGCATGAAGCAGAAAGAAAAGAGCAGGTCCCTGCTCCTCTCCCGCCCCTCCTCTTAGCCCCACACTGACGGAAGCTCACAGAGAAGAGCTGCCAATGGCAGTGGGATCTCCTAGGTCCAGACCCAGCATCTGGGGTTTAGGGCTGGGGTTGGGTCTGAGAGACAGAGGCATAAAAACCCACTTGTGCTCCTTCCAATCCCTTGGCATGTTCGTGGCCTATTCAAGCTCCTCAGTAACTCAGTCATTTGTTTGCATCATGCTTTGCTCTAGGACAGTACAATCATGAATGAATAAAAAACTCAAGGGAAAGATACCAACACACAATGACATGACATTCTATAGCACTGCTGTCACCAGCTTTAGGCCCAAAGTTTATCATATCCCAAATGCAAACTTTCATTTCATACCTACTACGTACAAGGCTCTTAAAGGACAACAGAGGACATTTGGAATAGAGAGGATCCAGATCTTTTCCTTTAAAACTTTGGATTCTATTGAGGAGAACGGAACTGAATTCCATTGAGGAGAGGCAGAAGAAAGGAAGGATCAATTCAGAATGACCAATCTCTATGACTTTGTAGAACCACAGGTCTGAGTGAGGCAGGGATTTATTTATTGCTGTTTCTGTCATTTAATAATTATATGATTTGGGAGAATTGCTTAACTTTTCTAAGTCTTAATTTTCTTCTTTTAAAATGCAAATCTCAATAGTGCCTTCTTCCTTGGGGTTATTGTATAGACAAAGTAATTCATGTAAAGGGGTTAGCATGAAGTCTGACACTAGTGAGTACTCGACACTGTAAATTGTTTCAGTCGCTTTTATTCCCCCATTCTTATATCAATTAATATTGTTTTTTTTTTAACACTCAAATTTACACCCAGATCTCCTAGGTGTCTGTCTGTCCACTTCCCCCATGTCTCATTAGTTGTTAAGTACGTCACTTTTAATTCAGAAATCCCTGGCCCCGTCTTCACTCCATTGGTCAGAGTCTCCATCACATCTTCCTTCTCCATCCTGATGGAGGACCGCTAGCCCCACGCCCATGCCCCACCCTTCCTCAAGCCATGCTTTCCTCTGCCATCAGACTGACCTTTACAATTGAAACCTGAACCTTTCCTTCCTGTGCTTTGAAACATTCTGCAGTTCTCCACCACAATACATCAAATTGTGCCCCTTAAAATCTGGTAAACTTGACAGCAATCCTGTCAGTACCTACTTTTCCAGCAGACATTCTGCAACTTTTGTCCACACATCTGATAAATATGCAGAATCCTTGCAGGTTGATGAACACTTGGTCTTGCCTGACAGCTGAGCATGCAGAACCTTCTGTGGGTCTTCACCCAGCAGAACTGGTGGCTTCCTCTTTGGTGATGTTGTAACTCTTGAACATTTTTCTGCCCAACCACTATGTGAAAAAAATACCCTCTACACCTCACCATTTTGATTCTACTCTCCTTGAGAGTGGAGAAGAGGCTTACTTGTTGGTGATTCTTCAGTATCTAACACATGCTTGGGACCCATCAGATGCTTGGTAAGTGTTGAATAAATGGAAAAAGGAACAAATAAATCATGTATCAAATGTTATCATTCAAATTTTCAGATCATCATCACACCAGCACACTTAGCCAAATAATCTAATTTCACACCAAGAAACACATTGGCCACTCTCCCTGATTCATGTTTTTCTTGGTTATAGAAACATCTTTCTAGTTGCCTGCCTTTTCATAAAGTTTTCCAAGAATATGAGCTCTTCAACCTGATACCGAATTTGTTTTTTCTGAAATCTTGACCCCTAAGCAATATATTACACGTGTCCATGACAACCCACCAAGTAGGATTTCCAGGCCTCCGTTGTAGGCATTATATTATGAAGAGGTATATGTGCTATTTGACTCACCCTTTTCAAGGACTTCCTCTACTGGAAACAATATCACTAATTCAGAATCTGTTCTAACTTTGACCTCTTTTAAGATTCTTGTCATACCTCTTTAAGGAGCTGAAAAGAAAAATGGGCAGAGTGAAGGACGAAATTCTAGGAGATGACAAATAGCCTGAGCATTAAAACGTCATTGCCAGGAAAAATGTCCCGGCTCTGCTGGCCACCCTCCTCCTTGGAGGACAGAGAAGGTAACCAGGCAACAGGGTGGAGTTTTAAGAGCAATCAAGAAAAAATAAATCAGATTTCTTAATAATAGTTTCATAAAGCCAATTCTTACCCATTATCTAGAAATGTTAAGAAGCGGAATATTCTTTGCTTAAGCATCAATTGCCTAAGGCTAATTTTTGATGACTTGGCAGTAAAAACGCAGCCTAATTTTTAAAATATCCCAGAGATTCAGCACCTCAAGAGCCACAGTGGCCATGTTCCAAGAGTGTCTTCATGTGGGAACCAGGTCTCAGTCATTCCTGTGATTAATGTCCCTAGCAGGCTTTCGGGAACACACCGGATCCTCTGTAATCCTTTTAATTTGATAAGGTCTTTTTAATTGAATCCATTCCTAACATGACAACAAGCTCCTCAGTTCAGTGTTTGTCATCTTGTCATCTCAGTTATGTCAACAGACACTCAGGCACTGGTGACTTTTCATTACAACTCACTGAAATTACCTGTTAAGGCCCAGCCATTTTTAGCTTGTCTCTGACACTGAACCAGCTCTCTTTCCAAGCAAAGAGCTTGCTGAAACTAAGAGCTTTCAGTCAAAGGACTCACTGAAAGCTCAGGAGTTCTTTTGGAGTCCACAGTTCATGTCTTCCATCACTTTCAGAAAGATGATTGTGACTGACAGAATTACACCCATCAGTGTCACTTGTCTAGACCAGTCATCAGATGTAGGCACATGTTTTGAAGGATAATTACAATAGAGCATTTAGCCTGTATAACAAGTAAATGGAGCTACTACAAAATGATTATTCCCTTTTGAGCACATTGATAGTCAAGACAATACAGTAAATCTTCTTTTATCTAGCAGTCACTCACCTGGCAGTCTTACCTGTCTAAAACACTAGGAAGAATCTTAAAGCAAGCCAAATAACCTCGTGAAAATATGAGCTGCCTGAAACTGCATGAAAGCGTGTGCAACTCCTGAAAATATGAACTATTTGAACACGAGAATGTGAGCTATCTGAAAGTACATTATGCAACTCACCTATTAAAGAACCCCTTAGGCCCTACTCTATACTTATTTACTGTTACATTCAACACCAAATTCTGAGCTGCTCATTAGATTTCTCAGTGTAGCTGTCATAAGAAGGCCTGGTTGGGCATGCATGTCTGAGAGAAGCAAGTGCATTAACAAAGCAAGAATAGACAGCTTATGACATAATTTTAAGAGAAAACCAAAAAACCTGCGAAAGAGGACCAAAGACTCTTTCTCCAAATATTTTTTACAAACCCCCCAAAGCAAATGACAAAAGACTGAGAAGCTGCATGTCTATTTAAGATAAGAATGGTTGTGCACCTCTCGGCAGACTTTGGCACAATTCTGTGTTGTGGCATAGCTCAGCATACACGACTAGCTTCATCTCTCAAGAATGGGTTAAACAATTAGCAATAATCTCCCCATCTGTGAAAAGATCATTTATAATACAGACCACTAAATTTTCTGCAGAAAAAGTTTTAATTTTAAAAATAAGGACTGGGCATAGTAGCTCACATCTGTAATTCCAGCACTTTGGGAGGCCGAGGTGGGAGGATTGCTTAAGGCCAGAAGTTTGAGAGCAGCCTGGCCAAGATAGCAAGACCCCATCTCTACAAGAAAAAAAAATAGTAGCACATGGAGCAAGTGTAGTCCCAGCTACTCAGCGGGCTGAGGTAGGAAGACCACTTGTGCCAGGAGTTCAAGGCTAAAGTCAACTCTGATTGTACCACTGCACTACAGCATGGATAATGGAGCAATATCTTGTCTCTAAAAAATATAAAACAATAAACATAAAAATAAGTTTGGGCATGTAAGACAAAATTTCCTGTTATTTGTAGTTACATCATCAGAGTATTTCAGGATTCAAAAATATCAAATAAATGAGGCAGTCTACTAAGAAGTAAATGAATTCTCTTGACCTATGTAGCTAAAACACCAGTTTTGCTGCATTGGTGATATTGATGAATGAAAATCTGATCTTGGATAAAAAGGTACAGAAATAATTGTAGCTGTGCCCAACATTTGAAATAAAATTTAAAAATGATTCTGTAACATTTTTGGATATCTTGCCTTTGCGGAACATCACATATGATATTTTTACATTGTTTTAGAAATGTAAAATCTTCCATCCAATTTCTAATGCACTATCAGATGACGATATCAGGGAGAAGTTGGAGAGAAGGAAGAACCAATCACTGGTGAATGCTTCATAGGTACAAGGCACGTTTCCTCGTGGAGAGAGAACAGAGAGGGTGAGAGTGTGGGGTTTGGACTCTCACTGCCTCAATTTGATCCTTGAGTCAAGAACTCAGTAGGCATAAACTGGGCAATTTTCCCAAGTTCCCTGCACCTGAGTCTCCGCATCTATAACATGGAGTGATAATGATAGTACCTAATCCCTAGAGTTACTGAAAACTTAAATGAGCTAATGCATTTATAACACTTACACAAGGGCTTGCAACATAGCAAACACTCTAAGTGTTAGTTCTCTAATTCTCAAGAAAACTGCACAAGGCATCTTGACATTACACCTACTTGACAAATGCAGAAACCAAGACTCAAAGAGGTTCAAAAACTTTGCACAGGTCACAATAAAAGTGGTTAATTTTCAAAGAAAGAATCTGAACGGAGTGTCTATATTGTGTTTATGTGGAGGAGATGTATTCCCATCTTTGCCAATGCTTATTGTAAAGATTCATTTTAATCCAAGAGAAAATAAGGCGTGAAAACCTAAAAACAAGTGAAAGAGGATCAATGACTATTTCCCCAATTATTTTTTAGAAGTCTCAGAATCATGGAGACTCAAAATCACTTCTTAGAATCTGGTAACAAAATTTCATATCTTGGCAGTTGGATGTGGTAAGAGCCACAGAGAAACACCTGATTTTGGTTTTAGAACCATATTGTATTTGCTTAAACATGTTTTAAAAGCCTCCAAATAAATAAATTGTCCGTCCAAACCATTAGCATACAAATGTTTTGTCTATTTTTTTTTCCTTGGTTCTGATATCTTTCTAGATCTAGAGTTATAAACTCAAATGGTTTCAGAGGCAGGGCTGGGAACCTACCACCAGCGTGGCTGCCAGGAAGCGCAACTGGGTGGGGCTTGTGGTTACCTGCACAACACTGCTGGGGTGTGGCCAAACCCAAAACTGCTCCGGGCTGGACTTGTCTTTCAGGCTGTCATTTTGCAACCACTGGTCTAAATGAACAATGCACAACCCTCCCTGTGTATCTATTTTTCCTTGGACTCCTCCTCCACTGCTCATTCCCCTGAGGTTGGGAAAAAAAAGTGAGAGAGAGACAGCCCAGCTGGCAGGGGTCTTACCGGAGTTCCCGGATGAGCATTGCTCTGCACCTTGCTTCTCCCTGATTCTGTTTAGTAATGGGTCAGACTCTGCAATCATTTATTTAGTGTCTATGAGACATGAGGTCCTGGACTAAATTCAGAGGGAATTGTGAAGACTCACTAAACAGCAACCACAAAAATAGAAAAATAAAAATAGCCCCTACCCTTGTAGTTTAGTTCTGCATTCTGATGTGCTCACAGATAATTGGAACGCCATGTGGTAAGTACTGTGATACCAGTAAATGGTGGTGAGGAAATTTATGCAGCACACAAGTGCACTTTGAACCAAAAGCAATCAGAATTAGGATCTGCAGTTAATCGACTTCAAGCTACGTTAACTGAAGAGGACTATTGTGACTCAGAGAAGTGTTGGAGTGAGGATGTCAGGATTGAAATTTCTGTTGCATTGCGAATTACCGCATGCTTCTCAAGCCTCTTCTTCTGGGTTATTTTAGTATCCAATTCCTTTTCATCTGCAGTAAGCAGCCCAGCTCCCACACAGAACATGAAGTCTGCTCACCCCAAATGGTTGATTTTAGCCCTGGAGGGGTCTTTGGAGATGTTAAGCAAGTCCCTCCTGACCCATTTGAGTGCAGCAAGACCCAGGATTCATCATGGGGTAAAGCAAAGAAGTAAAGATTTGGACCCCATCTCCCATGGAAGGGTTCCCTTTCCTTTTGTCCATCATTTCCTGTCCTAAAACTTTCATTATTTGAATTATTCTCTGTGCTACTATACAGGTCATTCCATTTTGCTGTTTCAGAGTTAATGGTTTTTTTGTTTTTGTTTTTGTTTTTTTTTCCCTCAGCAAGTGAACTCTCCACTTACTGAGTAAGGGAGCTGTGTTATGTTCTAGTTATTCCATGCCTGACCATTCTGCATGACCATCTGCTTAGTAGGCGCTCCCAAGTCACTTTTAGAACTTGAGGATAACTTTGAATCTTCAATAATTTGAGAGCAGTGATTCAAGGGTAAGTAATCTCCAAATCAATGTGTGTATGTGAAATATTAAAATTATTTTGGTTTCCCTATGTATAAATTTTTAAAAAATGATGCAGAAGCTATTGTAATATGGTGATATATGGAAATATATTCTGGACATTGTAGCTTATTGGATGAGTATAAGTAGATATGATGAGGTTATGCTATTTTAAAATGAGACGACAATTTTTTGTTTGTCTTTTTGTTTCCTTGTAATCTCAAGTGGAGAGCGGGGAGTGCTAGGGTCATTCAGCAGATAATACTAGAAGAAATCTTCCAAAACAAAAGTAAATTCTCTTCTCAGAATTAGCAGTCACTGAATGGGAGTTTAGAAGGAGAAAAGTATAGACATTAATGTCTCACACGGACTCAGTGATGCCCATGTTCAATGCCACTGAAACTGCCCTCTTACCACCCCATCTGGGCCTGGAAAATTTTAATTGATACATTGAACATTCTCCTCTATGAGTTTGAACACGTTAACTGAACTTGACTTTTATAAGACTCTGGAACTCAGAAAATCCTATTTATGGCAAATTTTTATTTTTAAAGCTGTACTTATTTATGATTATCAGGAAAAATTTAGGTATAAATGAAATATTTACCTGGTTCTTTTCTGTCTCTCTGAATTAAACAAAAAATCACTAATGATCTAAGATTTGAGACAGAATTATATGTAAGTATTAGCTTTATAACTCCATATGTAAAAAAAAAATGAAAAACATTTCTTATCCCTGGGTGAAATTGAAGAGACAGACTCCAACTAAACTACCTTCCACAGTGAGAGGTGCTGGTCATAGCTGCATGCGGGCTTATAGGAGGCAATTTGTCTTACTTTCATTACGGAGCAAAGCCACAGTCTGTTCTTAGACACAAGAAGAAATGACGGAGCTGGCCCAAGTATACATAAGGTGTCAGAGCCAGAAGTCCATCCTCTACCAGTGCACATGGGGCTTGTCCCCACACACAGGTACTAAAGAAGCACAATGAACTCCATTTTCAAATTTGTGGAAGAAGGTCTTTGCTGGCTTGCCTACATAGAGTAGGGAAAAACCTTCTCCTCTGTAACATAAATATAAATTACAGGACGAAAAATAGCTATTTGTTTAAAAATACCAGTGGGATGGGGCGCCACCTGTAAAGTCTGATACGATTGCTCAGGGTGGGAAACTGGAATTGGCACTTTGAGGAATGCCTCAGGCGATGCTAATGTGTGGCCAAGGTAAAGACTTGCTGTCATCAGACTCCTTACAATTCTCTACCCATGCAGATGGCCTGGGGATTTTGTTATAATGCCGATTCTGATTCAATAGGTCTGGGTGGACCTGCATTTCTAGCAAGCTCCCCGTTGATGCCGGTGCTGCTGGTTTGCAGTCGACATTTGGAGCAGCAAGGATCTAAGCTTAGCTCTTTGGATTTAGACTTCCATTGCATACATTTAATTTCTTCCCTGGAACATATACACTTTTGAATGACGTGTATCCAATCTCATCCTTTAATGATTATGAAAGCATTAATTATCGTTTTAAGTAATTATTTCTGATGCATGTAAATAGGTCTGCTTCTGTGGTTAGGGTGTTCTCATTTGGCATTTCTCATGCTTTGCTGATCATGAGAACCACCTGGGGAGCTTTCCACCTGGGAGTGAGGCTGCTCCTCTATAGATGCTGTGTAAGAGAGGAGGAAAGTTAAGCCTGCTGGTGATTCCGATGTCCGGACTGGTTTAGAAGCTGCTACTCTGAATAAGAATTGAGATGTAGTATTTCAATCTGGAAGTTTATAAGCATTTTCAAATGATAATGGAAGAAATAAGATTATTTTACTTTCAGCATATGTTAAAATGTAACAACCTGAAACGTAGGTGCTAAAACCTGTGGGTATACTATTTTGTCATAAATTATAAAGAAATTCAATTAAAACAGCAACTATGAACACATCCGGGCACTACCAAAATTCCATTGTTAAAAAATGTCTCCTGTTTTTGATTTACTGCCTGAAAAGTAAAAATGAGAGTTGGAATAGCAGGAAAAGTCATCCCACCAATATTCCTCTATGCAACTGTCCACATATCTCTGCCTTGTTAACGAGAATATTCTGGCCATAAGACATCACATCAGCTGGCCGCCATCTTGCCTAGGGAGGAATTGAATCTCTTCAGCTAATTGATCAACCAGTCCACAACTGTAACTTCATGCAATTCTAAATTTTGAAGAAATTCATAAAAATAAACAACATGGCATATTTATTTCTTATTTGGAAAGCCAAGCATCATCTTGCTCCTACTCTAATACTCTTAATAAACTTTCACAATTCCTTAGTTCTCCCACCCCACTTCCCGTTTTGCAGCACAGCATAGGGAAAACCTCTGCTCAGAATCCCTAGCCTGGGTTTAAGTTCAGCTCTATCACTTATTCAATGTGGGAACCAGTTTGGCAATACATTAATTCTTTTAAACTCTCAGAGTCTCCATTATTGGTTCTATTGTGAGGATTCAGTGGGTTGATGGATTTGCAACTTCCAAAGTGAAGGATTATTATTATTTTCTTCTTCTGTTGAAGAAGGCTCCTTGTACCCTGTACTCTCTCCTCGGTGTTTGCATGTGCACACACATGTCCACTGTCTTCCCCCTTTGTATATCATTCACCACTTTCTGTCTGCAAAGACTATAGAACTGGAACTAGCTTAGAGGATAATTTTATTAAGTCCCAAATCTTGCTTTTATTAATTATTCCTTGATCATATTCTCCCACTCCCACCCAAAGGAATTTATCTCTGCTATATTTCCAATAAGCATTACCTACATCTCAGATATTTCATTTGAGCCTATTTTTATGCACTTTGTGTTTACCCACAAGTTTATGAGCATGTTGATGTCAGGAATGAAGTCTTAGTGAGTTTTCTGCCTCTGAAATCCCTGGTACATGTAATCACTCTACGTAGGCACACTCATTTGAATTAATCTTCAAACTCTGTCAAAAGAGCCTGTTAGTTTAGAATTTGGAGTAATCAGGAAGAGGGGTAGTTAAATACTCTTCTTGATATAGATATGACATGAGTTTTTCAGTTCAATGTGGCAAATCATCTTAAAGTCATTTGTGGAAAGATGTATAAAATTTAACATCACAAAAAATAAAGATTAAAAATTACAGTGCCACTTTTTGAAACCTCAGGCTTTCCACATTTAGAATGTATTATATCCTATTCTAAACTGGTATATTCTAAACTGATCTCAAAAATGAATATAAACTCTAAAAAACTAAACTAATAATTGAATTCAACAATGCTCTTTGGGGGCTTAATACCAACTTTCCTTTACTATCCTATATCTTAGCCCTTTAAGAACAAAATCTCATGCCCATGCAGAAAGGATTTGAAAGTATTCTTTTGAGGTTCAATGTGCTATTCTTTGGACCAATTTTTCAAAGAATAAACTTAAAGCTTCAAGAGAATGTGTTAGCATGCTGAAAGAATCTCAGAAGGGAATTTGGAAGATCTGTTTATGTTTAAAATGCAAACTTCAGAAAAACACTTTTGTTTAGTCCCCTATTTAACAATAAGAATTTTTATGTCATTAATTTTATTCTTCCTTTTTTGTGTTGTTAACATTGCATTCCAGGATTAGCATTGTTTAGGTGGAGTGACTCTAATGCGAGTATAGCATGAGGTATCTTAGGGATGAAATAAGTCTGTGAATTCACATCCTGTAAGGGAAACAGCTCAGATGGTTTTGGCCAAGGCTCAGAATCTGAATTGAAGTAGTAATGCTGGACTACACAGTCCAAATCTCTGTCTCTAATTGTAGGAATAGTGGATTCCTTAAATTTGAAATTTAGAAATGTAATAAAAAGATTAGGTCTGAATGGCTGACCTCACTTTACAGAATTACAAAGTTCACGTAGCTGTCATATACTCCAATTCATTGGTTTAGGATACAGAATGGGGTAACTTTTCTCTTAGCCTCCAGGATAAATGACTTATTTTGTAATCTGCAAATTGAGAGCCTTGTTTTCCTATTTTTCCCTGGGTTTTCTCCTTCCTGTGTAAAGACAAGTTCTAATTCAGTCTTGAAGTTCAGGCCTGGGTATCAGCACCTCCAAAAGAAAAAGAAAAACCAAAACAATAGGGGACACTGTGCTCTGAACTCCTGCTCGGGGATCGTGTTTGTTCTCACACTCCTATGAAGAGCTGCCTGAGACTGCATAATTTAGAAAGAGATGAGTTTTAATTGACTCACAGTTCTACAGAGCTGGGGAGGCCTCAGGAAACTTGCAATCATGCTGGAAGGGGAAGCAAACACGTCCTTCTTCACATGGCAGCAGGAAGGAGAAGACTGAGAACCAAATGAAGGGGGAATCCCCTTATAGAACCATCAGATCTCATGAGAACTTACTCAACCTAATGAGAATACCATGAGGAAAACAGCCCCCATTATTAAATCACCTCCCACTAGGTCCCTCCCACCACATGTGGGGATTATGGGAACTACAATTCAAGATGAGATTTGGGTGGGGACACAGCCAAACCATATTAGATGATCTCCATCTTGTTGCTTCCAAGCTCAGTCAAGCTGAATGATTGGGCAGTCCTTGCCAAAAGGAAGACAGAAGCTAAGGGAGACACCATCTTGACCCCAGGTGGGCAGGGAGCCTGAAGATTCTTGCCTATGGCAGGATGGGACATGGGGCCCCATGTCCATTGACTCAGTGGTATTTTCTTGGGAAGGAGAAAGCTCCTCCTACCTACCAGAGTTGGTCTGACTCCTATTGGGCAGCACTTTGAGTCTACCCTCAGACATCCACCCTCCCCAAGCCACGTCCCCACATCAGGACCACTGGATAGTGAAATACCGATCAGGGGCAGATGTGGGCTCTGCAATTGGCCATATGCTATGTCCAGAACCAGCTGTCCCCGACCCTGAGTGGTCACCCTAGGGTGCTAGTGGAGGCTGCTTTCTTTAGGGTAAATTTGCCTGTAGTGTCCTTTATTACTATTGAATTTCTTTGAAGCCACTTCAATCCATCAGAAATATTGTAATAATTCCTAACTTTAGAGGAAAGGGTTGGATCTCAAGCCCCTTCCTTTCGGAATTCCCTGTCCCCTTTGCAATTTTAAAATATTATCCCCAGGAACGTGCTGACATTTTATAAAGAGAGGCTAATGGTAGAGATGTGGAACTATTGTGCCTTCCCATGGAATCAGAATCCCAGAATTTGGTGAGGAGGAGGAAAATCAATGTGTTTGCCTTCAAAGGAGGCAAATAAAAATAGTTGCTCCCACTCCAGAAAAGTTCTGCTTCATGAAGGATATTTTTTGTTTCTGCTGCTATAAATGGGAAAAAGTAAGTTGGAAGCAACTAAATGGAAGTTTATTAAACCTCAAAAACAAAAAAAACAAAAAAACCAAAACCGTCAGGTTTAGCCTCACCAGGTACCTATTGTTAAAATAATTAAGTACAATTAAGTATCAGCCTCAAATTTATATACAATAATCTGTAAATTGTACATGCTGAAAATTTCTTACAAAATGCCAGCCTCTGCTTATTTATTACCCTACGATAAAGTTCTTTATCTGCTAGCACAACTCAACTACCACGGTGTGTACTTCGAAAAATACCCTTTCTTCTTCATTTGTGAATTGGTGGGGGTCCTTTCTTGCCTGGACAAAGGGTTAAATTTCATACCTTAAGTCCGGATTTGAAAAGTTACTTCCTGATTGTGAAATTAACTCAAAATTAGATTTTTAGGTTGGAAAGAAATCTTGTTCTTTCTACTTAATGCTGCTAAATATTCTCCCTGAATATGCAATTTATGGCATTTCTTTTTAAACACTTTGTGCCCAGTAATTTGAGCAATGTAAGGATCAAATATCATGTTATGCCAAATTGAAACTGAAGCCATCTCTAAATGTAAATGCATAGCGACCTTTAGCAGAAAATTGTAAAAAAGCACAAAACAATAAGAAATACTACGACTTTAAAATGAACTCTTCCTTTCTCTCTCTCTGTGTGTGTATGTGTGTGCATGTGTGTGTGTGAGAGAGAGAAATTAAAAGTAGTTGTGAGAAAGTGACCCCATTATACCAAAATATTTGGACAACAATATCGCTCACGTTTTTTTCAGCATGATGAGTCTATGAAATGAAAATCCTCAAATTTTCATTTTATTTTGGTTTCTTAATGGTTTTTTTTGGTTTGTTTCTTTTAATTGATCATCCTTAGTTTTTATTTTTCTGCTAATCATTAGTTTTTATTTTTCTTGCCTAAATTTAAGCCTTTATTGCCTCTGCTTCGTGTGGGTATAAATGGAGATTAATGTGATGTTAATCTCCTGACTGCCCAAGTGGATGGAGAACATCTCTGGATGAGCAGGAAGAGAGACGTACTGATAGGCAGACACAAGGGCTGCTTTTCTCCACTTCAGATCATGCTCTCTTCGCCCTTCCCCTATTTCTGATACCTGAATTGAAAGAACAATGGCTAAAAGAGGAATTTTCCCTAAAACAACTGGTCAACCAGACAAATTATCCATGACATAGAAGCAAAAAAGATCTGCATTAGAGCTCTGAGTTCTGAGTTCCAACAGGTTCTGGCGCCAGTTAGTGAATTGCATTTTGCAGAATGTGTCCTTTGACTTCTTCAGACATTTACGTGAGGCAGGAAGATTCTTTTCAGTTATAAAATCCTGCACAGCTTATCTATTTGCTCATAGCTGAGAAAGTCTTTCTTTATACCATACAAATTGAGACAGTCATATTCAATCAAATCTCCACTATCGTCAAATAATTTTGCTTGAATAAATAACCTCTCTGGCCAAGGTGAGCATTGTTTCCCAAGAAAACAATGCTTGTAAACTTGATAGGCATTCACCCTAACTTTGCTAAATATAGAAAAGACTCTCCCCAGCAGAATAACTCCCAGACAAGATGGATGCTGGACAAACTAAGCCCCAGCTGGGAAACCACCTTCCAAGGTATTTTCCTGGAGTTGCTGCCTCTGGGTTGTCTGCTCAGGAAGGACCTGAAAGTAGCCCACTGTGGTCATCAGTGTGAACTGAATGGACCAGGGGACCAGGGGATGGTGGTCTCTACTCATGGAAGACTGTGCTTACTGTTGGACCAAGGAGATGCTCTCTCTTGATAGGTCAGAACATGAGACAGAGTGAGGAATTTGGTAGCAGGAATAAAGGGGAAATGCATAGAGAACAACTAAATCATTTTAATACTGCAGCACCCCAAGGCTCTGCAAAGGTTCAGTGAGATAACAGAGTCCTGATACTGCCTTGATTCCCAAGCAACATTTCCAGTAACCGTGAGCCTGGGCCCTACTCTTGTAAATTGCTGCCATCCATTCCTCTCTTCCTTATTTTCATCTTCATCACTATCAATCAAAAGAGTAGGGCAAAGGATTAGGTATACTACACATCTATTTTTCCTGTATGGCCTCCATTTATCCTATTACCAGTGACAATATTATGAATTTTCTCTGGGGAATGACTCACAGTCTTCATGTGTTTTGGAGTTGTCTTATGGGGAGTACAAGACCAAGGCCAATCATCACATCTTATTCCTGTGTTCACAGAAAATGTTTCAGGGGCAGGGATGTAGTTTAGTTCAGTCCAATGGTACTTATGCTCAGTATCTTTATTTGAACATGTGTGTGTGTGTTGGGGTAAGGGAGTGCACATCTAGAATTGTTATTAACCATCTTGTCAGCAAATGGATTTTGAGAAAAAATACAATGAGAGGGGAACAGAAACTCAACTATGGGACCATCTTTATCCTGAGTCAAGTTACTTCTATGGCCAGCAAAACCAGTAGTATCTCTGAACTTTTTGGTTACATTATGAAATTATGCTATAGTAAGTATGGCAGACTGGTGTAAGGTTATGAAAAGCCCCTGCCTCCTCTTTGTAGTGTAAAAGCTAGGCTACTTTGGCAGCTTCTTTTGTAGTTAGGTGTGGCCACAGGAATATGTGGAAGACATGTGTTCCTCCATTCTTGTTCATGAAAGCTTTTTATAATCCTCCTCTCTCTTTTTCTTTGTCTGCCACCAGAAGACTCTGAAGCCTCCCAGAATGGTGGTTTTGGAAAATGGAAGGTACCTGGGTCTATGAATGACTGTGTCAAAGGTGACCTGCTTGCCAATCCACACTGGGCTTAGTATGAGTAAGAAAGAAATGTTTGTTGTGTTGAGCAATTGAAAATGTAGTGATGGCTTATTATAGCATCCACTTAATAGAGTCAGTTCTTCTTTTTCTTTCTGTCCTTCTCAACCCAAATGTAATGAACTGATCATTTTGTATCTTTCCCTCCATTCTTACCTTGCAGCCCCAAAGAGCAAATGAGCATTAATTGCATGCCCCCTCCACTGTAATGTGTGAAGTTTACACATAAACTTTAATGTGATTTGTATACCATAAAGAACAGTTAAAATGAACAACAGTGAAATATCACTTTCTGGCTTCAAAGAAAGCATTTCACATGCAAACATTATTTACTTAGTTCATTTGTATTTTGGAGATTCCAAAGTTAACCCTGGCTTTCCTCTATGTACTTTGGAACCACTACTCTTATTTATTTATTTATTTAAATATGGATTAACAAACAAAGAAACAAAGACCCCAGGCAAGTGTTGGTTCCCAAGAGATCAGGTTTATTATACACTGCATTACTTTCTTACCTAACTTTTTTGTTTGATTTCATTTTCATAATAACAGCTTTGTGATGTGGAAGCAGAGTATTAGCCTCATTTTGCAAATCTGTAAATTAAGCTCTAAGGACAATAAATTAATGCGTGGTTACCTAGAATTCAAATTCATCTTTAAATTCTATGGGTTTTCAATTTTTTCACTTATTTCTTAGTGTTTTAAAATGATATAACAATGATAGCTCTTATATTTCTGTGAGTGAGACTTAAGAGAGTTGTTTGAGAGGCCAACATTAATGAATACAAAGTGAAGCCTCGAGATAAGTGTATAAAGAACCTGACGTTTCCTTCCACTGGCAAAAATTGCTGTATATTAAACCGTGGAGGAGCCTCTTTGATGAAAAAGCCAGTATTCAGTTCTTCTCATTGGAACTTGAAACTTTTTTTCCACTGATCATACTAGAATTGCAAAGGCTCAAAAATACCCCCATATATATTTAAAATATTTTTATTAAAACATTACCACGGTGACTCCCGCAGAAAGAATATATTGTATACTTAGACCAAAACATTTTTTCCACACTACCCACCCAATGATATTTCTGGATTTATGGTAGTACAGCATTTAAATTTGCCATCTGTTTTTAAGTATTAGTTTATTCACACATGAGTTTTTAGATACATTTTTTACTACAGCATATATGCAGCAAGTGTTTGCTTTACCCAATTTACTTGCCTTATCCAGCCTCATGTCTTCCTGAAAGTTCTTCCATGATTATATGGAAATTATGATTAATGTTGTTAAAATGCATAGCAATTTTCAGTTATGTTTTCTTTTTCCTGTGTGTTGTCATGAAATGTAGTTTACTAATAATTTATTTTATACTTTTTAAAGTACAAGGGGCATTGATAAAATTTTTAGCAATTGCTAGATAGCATTATTTTCAACTTCTATGCTTGTCTTAGTCTGTTTAGTGTTGCTATAAGGAATACCTGAGGCTGCATCATTTATAAAGAAAAGAGGTTTATTTGGCTCACAGTTCTGCAGACTGGAAGACTGAGCATTTGGTGAAAGCCTCAGGCTGCTTCCATTCATAGATCAAGGTGAAGGGAGAGCCAGTGTGTGCAGAGACCACATGGGGAGAGGGGAAGCAAGAGAGATGAGGGAGTGGCAGGCTCCCTTTAACAACCAACTCTCGTAAGAACTAATAGTGAGAGCCCACTCCCACCCAAGAGGAAACATTAATCTATTCATGAAGGGTTCACTCCCACGACCCAGTCACCTCCCACTGGGCCCCACCTTCCCAAACCTCCACACTGGGAATGAAATTTCAACAGGAGTTTTAGAGGGAAAAAATATCCTAACTTTAAAAGTATTCCTTGCAGAATGGTACTGGACACAAGCCACTTCTCAATACACACTTGCTAAATGGCTATTCCTCACTGTACTTTAAGAGATCAACATGGCCATTATATTTTTGAAGAAGGACAAAATCTCTGGAGAGTCAACCACCTTTTGGCAACACAGTAAGCTCTTGGCAAAATGCCAGTTTAACTTGCTAATTTGTAGGTTGATGGTAAAATGTGAAATTCTATCAACTTTTTACAACATTTTAATTTATATAAAATTCATATACTATACAATTAACTCATTTAAAGTGTAAAATCTCAGGGTTTGTAGTATATTCACAAATATATGAAAACATCAATTGCAGCACTATTTACAATAGCAAAGACTTGGAACCAACCCAAATGCCCATCAATGATAGACTGGATGAAGGAAATGTGGCATATATACACCATGGAATACTATGCAGCCATAAAAAAGAATGAGTTTATATCCTTTGCAGGGACAGGGATGAAACTGGAAGCCATCGTTCTCAGCAAACTAACACAGGAACAGAAAACCAAACACTGCATGTTCTTTCTCATAAGTGAGAGTTGAACAATGAAAACACATGGACACAGGGAGGGGAACACCACACACTGGAGCCTGTTGTGGGGTGGGGGACAAGGGGTGGTAGAGCATTAGGACAAATACCTAATGCATGTGGGGCTTAAAACCTAGATGAAGGGCTGATAGGTGCAACAAGCCACCATGGCACATATATATCTATGTAACAAACTTGCACATTCTGCACATGTATCCTAGAACTTAAAGTTAGAAAAAAAAGGACATTTTCATCCCCTCAGAAAGAAACCTTAATGCTTCTACCCCATCACCCCTTGCCTTAAGCAACCATTAATCTACTTTCAATATCTATAGGTTTACCTATTCTAGACATTTCATATAAATATCATAAAATATGTGGTCTTTTTTGACTGACTTCTTTCACTTAGCATAATATTTTGAAGGTTCATTCATCTTGAAGCATCTATCAGTACTTCATTCTTTTAAGGGCAAAGTAGTAACCCTTCACAAGGATATGCCTCATTTTGTTTATCTCATTTGTCAGTTGGAAGACATGTAGGTAGGTGTCTTCTACATTTTTGCTGTTATAAGTATTTGTTTACAAGTTATTGCACGGACATATGTTTTAATTTCTCTTGAAAATATAACTAGGAATAAAGTTGCTGTGTGTTATGGTAAATCTATATATGACTGTTTGAGTAAGGAACTGCTAGACTATTTTGCTATTTTCCAAAGTGACTGCATTTCCTACCAGCAGTATATGAGGGTTGTGATCTCTCTATAACCTCTTTATCACATGTTATAATCTGATTTTTAGATTCCAGCTGTTCTAGTGAGTGTACAATTATATCTCATTGTAGACTTGATTTGTATTTCCTTGATGGCTAATGATATTGGGCATATTTTCATGTGCTTATTGGCCATTTGCATAACTTACTTGGGGAAACATCTATTGAGATCATTTGTTTACTTTTAAATTGGGTTGTTTTGTTATTTCTGAGTGATAAGTTTTTATATATTCTATAAACAAGATATTCCCTTATTACATATATGATTTGCAAATTTTTTTTCTTATTCTGTTGTCTTTTCACTTTTTTGATGTGTTCTTTGAAGCACAAATTTTGATAAAGTTCAAGTTATCATTTTTTTAATTGCCCATGCTTTTGGTGTCCTATCTAAAATATTATCAAATCCAAAGTCATGAGGTTTTCTCTCATGTTTTCATCTAAGACTTTTATAATTTTAGCTCCTACATTTATCTATTGATGCATTTTGAGTTAACTTTTTTTATATGGTGTAATGTAAGAGTCCAACTTCATTCTTGTGTTTGTGACTATCCCGTTGTCCTGGCACATTTGTTAAAGAGACTATTCTTTTTCTGTTGAATGGTACTGGCACCCCTGTCAAAAAGTCAGTTAACCATTGATGTGTGAGTTCATTTTTTGGACTCTCAAATCTATTCGATTGCTGTATACATCTGTCTTTATGTCAATACCGCACTGTCTTGATTACTGTTGCCTTGTAGTCACTTTTGAAATGAGAAAGTGTGAGTCCTACCTGTTCTTTTACAAGGTTGGGTGTGTGTGTGTGTGTGTGTGTGTGTGCCTGTGTGTGTGTGTGAGAGAGAGAGACTATTTTGGCTCTCTTGCAATTGTATCTGACTTTAGTATCCTCTCGTAAATTTCTACAGAGAAGTCATCTGGAAATCTGACAAGGAATGTGTTAAGCCTATAGATCAATTTGGGGAGTATTGTCATCCTAACAATGTTAGGTCTTCCAACCCATTAATGTGAGATATTTTCATTTATTTAGATTTCTACTTTTTTTCATCTGTGTTTTAGAGTTCTAAGTTTTCCACTGACTGTTAATTTATTCCTAAGTATTTTATTCTTTTTGATTCTATTGTAAATTGAATTGTTTTCTTAACTTCATTATTTGAATTTCCCTTGCAAGTGGATAGAAATACAGTTTGTTTTATATATTGATAACGTGTCCTGCAACCTTGCTGTACTTGTTTAGTAGTTCTAATATTTTTTACACAGTCATGTCATCTGTGAATAAAGGCAATGGAACTTCTTTTTTTCAGTATTTATTTATTTGATTTATTTTATTTCTTTTATGTGTCTAATTACCCTGGCCAAAAAATTAAGTACAATGTTGAATAGAAGTGCCATGAGTATTATTGCCTTGTTTCTGCTCTCAGGGAAAAAGGATCAGCTTTCCAGCAATAAGTATAATGTTAATTCTGGAATTTACAGATGTGTTTTATCTTATTGAGAAAGTTTTCTTTTAGGCCTAGTTTGCCTAATTTATTTTAATAGGTTTTGTTGTGTTTTGTTTTATCATAAAAGGGTATTAAATGTTAATTTTTATTTTAATTTAAATAATCATGTGGTTATTGTCTTTTATTGACACGTTATATTATATTAATTGATTTTGAGGTGTTAAAGCCATCTTGCTTCCCTTGGTCGTGGTGTTTAGTTATTTTTATATGTTGTTGGATTTGGTTTGCTACTACTTTGTGGAGGATGTTTGCATCTACATTCATAAGATAGTAGTCTGTAGCTTTCTTACCTTGGGATGTCTTTGTCTAGTTTTGGTATCAGTATAATGTTCACCTCATAGAACAAGTTGGGAAATGTTCTCTTCTCTGTTTTTTAGTAGAGTTTGTGAAGAATTGGTATGAGTCTTTCTTTAAATGTTTGGTAGAGTGAAGCCCT
Organism: Chlorocebus sabaeus; assembly: GCF_047675955.1. Taxonomy (NCBI): domain Eukaryota; kingdom Metazoa; phylum Chordata; class Mammalia; order Primates; family Cercopithecidae; genus Chlorocebus; species Chlorocebus sabaeus. The sequence continues at coordinate 6,654,983 of NC_132917.1, read as the reverse complement.
GAAGCCATCTGGGCTTAGGTTTTTCTTCGTGTGTAGTTCTGAAATTACCAATTCAATCTATTCACTTGTGATAAGTCTATCCAGATGGTCTATTTTTTTTTTGAGCCAGTTTTGGTAGTTTGTGTATGGGGGGAATTTGTCCACTCGATCTAAATGATCTTACTTATTTGCATACAAGTGCCCAACAGTATTACTTGTTGCTTTTTAATTTCTGTAATATTCCCTCTTCCACTTGTGATTTTAGTAGTATTAGTCTTCTCTATTTCTTTTTTGCTAAATATAGCTAAAAGTTTGCCAATTTTGTTGATATTTAAAAAACTGTTCTGGTTTTATAGATTTGTTAAAATTTTTATTTTAAAACTATAAATTGACAATTTGGAGTTGTGTATATGGAGTACAAAGTGATGTTATGATTTATAAATACAATGTTGAATTAAGCTATTAAACATATCTATCACCTCAAGCACTTAGCATTTTTATGAGAACACTTGAAATTTACTCTCATAGCAATTTTGAAATGTGCAATATTCTATTATTAGCTATATTCACCTTATTGTACAATAGATTTCAAAAACAAATTCTTCTGTCTAACTGAGATTTTGTACTCATTGTTCATCATTTCCTCATTCCCACTACCCCTCTTGTCCATTGATTTTTCTATAATGTTTATATATTCTCTATTTCATTGTTTTCAACTTTAATCTTTATAATTTCTTTTCAACTGCTTGCTTTGGTTTATTTTGCCTTCTTTCTCTTGTGTCTTAAAGTAGAAGGTTAGATTATTGATTTGAGATTTTTTCTTTCTTATTATAAGCATTTGCAGATGTAAGTTTCCTTCTAATCAATGCTTTAGTTGCATCTAAAAAATTTTGGTATATTGTGTCTTCATTTTTATTTATCTGAAAATATTTTCTAATTCCCCTATTTGACACATCAGTTATTTAGAAGTTTTTTTGTTTAATTTCTACATATTTGTGAGTTTATCAAATTTCTTTCTGTTATTGATTTCTATACTTATTCCATTGTGGTCAGAGTACAAACTCTGTATTATTGCTATCCTTTTTATTTGTTGAAGTTTGTTTTATGGCTTAACATACGGTCTAAACTGGATAGTATCCATATGTATTTGAGAACAATGTGTATTCTGCTGTTTTGGGAAGAGTATTTTATAGATGTCTGTCAGGTTGGATTGGTTTGTAGTGTTGATAAAACTTTTTCTCTGCTCATTGATCTTCCTCCTAGAAGATCTATCCATATTAGAAAGTGTGGTATTAAAATCTCCAACTATTATTGTTGAATTGTCTATTTATCCCTTCATTTATATCAGTTTTTGCTTTACGTATTTTGATGCAGTGATTTTAGGTGCATATATGTCTATAATTTCTGTATCTTTCCCGTGTATTGACCCTTTCATCATTATACAGTGGTATATTATTTCTGGTAACATTTTTTTAAAATATGTTTATTTCTGGTAACATTTTTAAAAATACGTTTCTGTCTGATATTAGTAGAGCTGCTGCAATCCTCTTGTGCAATTTTCCTGACATGTATTTCTATACTTTTGCTTTTAATATATTTTTATTTTTGAATCTGAACTGTATCTATTATATACTACATCTATATATATAGATAAATAGATAGATAGATAGATAGATAGATAGATAGATAGATAGAGATCTTGTTTTATTTTTTAAAATCCTGTCTGACATTTCTGCCTTTGGCTTGAGTTGTTTAATCCATTTATATTTAATTCTGGTATTGATATAGTTGGATTTATGTTTACCAACTTACTTTTCTTTTCTGTATGTCTCATGACTTTTTTTGTTCTTCCATTCTTCCTTTATTTCTTCTTTTGCATTCAGTGAGTGTTTTCTAACAGGATTTTAATTCTGTTAATGGTTTTTTTCCACCATATTTTTTAGTTATTTTCTTAGTGGTTGCACCTGTTCTTGCCATAGACCTCTTAACTTACCAGAAATTCCTTCAGATTTATATGATCTTAATTCCAGTGTGTTATAGAAATATTGCACTTAACTTTATTCTGTTTCAAGTCCTTTTCAACATTATTCTCATACATAACACAGCTGTAGCTGTTACATACCCAATATTACATTATAATTTTTACTTTATACAAGTTTATATCTTTTAAATAAGGTAAGAGTAGAAATGAGAGTAAGTAGATAGCTGTAGCTTTCATTACATAAACCTACTGATTTATAATTTCTGTTTATTCCTATAAATTACAGTTATCATCTACAGTAACCCCTTATCCCAATACAACTTTGATTTGACAAGCAAATAATAACCACATACTAGAAAATAAAAAAGAAAAACAAACAGCCTCTGAGTATGACAAGATATCAGATTTAAAAGACAGAAACTACAAAGTTGCCATTACAAACATCACACCCATCTTCTTTGTGCTGTCATTGAAAAACATGTTACATTTCTATGTGTTATGAGTCAAACAGTGTGTGTGTACATATATCTATATCTATCTGTATCTCTCTATATATGTTTGATACAACTACTTTTTACATAATTTAAAAGAAACAAAGAGAAGAATGCTGTTTATGCAATTTGTAATATAATTACATAAGTTATCTTTACAGGTGCTCTTTTTTAAAATCATGTGGATTCACATTATTTTCTGAGGTCATTTGTTTTCAGCCTCAAGAACTTCCTTTCATATCTTTTGTACAGCAAGTCTGCTAATTACAAATGCTCTTTAGTTTTTGTTATCTAAGAATGTTTGTATTGTACCTCCATTTTTAAAAGCCAGCTTTGCTGGATATAGGATTCTTGGTTATCTTTTTTTGTGGGTGCTTTGATGATGCTATTCCACTTTCTTTTGGCCTTCACTGTTTCTGATGCGAAGTCAGTTGTTCATCTTTGGGGGAATTACTTATATCAATGACTGCATTTTTTCTTTGATGCTTTGAAATTTTCTTCCCAGTAAAAATGGCTTTCAGCATTTTTACTATAATTTGTCTTTTTGTGTAACTCTTCATATTTATTCTACTTGAAATTTCTTGAGTTTCCTGGGCATGTAGGCTAATGTTTTCAAAACATTTGGAAAGTTTTTAGCCATTTTTTGGTATATTTTTTCTGCTTCTTTGTCTTTTCTACTTTTGGTAATAAAATAACATGTAAGTTGTTGCACTTAATTATGCCCCATGTTTTTCTAAGGCTTTTTATATTTCTATATTCTTTTCTCTTTCTGTTATTTGGATTGCTCAGTCTCTGCTAATCTTATTTCAAGTTTGCTAACAGATTCTTCTGCCAGTTCAAATCTACTCTTCAGACCCTCTAGTGAATTTTAAAAAATATTTCAGTGACTGAAACTTTTAATTCTACTTTCTATATTTTTTTAAAAAAATTCTACCTCTTTACTGATGTCTTCTGTTCTGTGGCATTATCACGATACCTTTCTTTACTTTTTAAATGGTTTATTTAGTCTAACAAACATGTTTGTAATGACTACTTTGAAGCATCTGTCTTTTAATCTGATACCTAGTCACTCTAATAAGCTGTTTTTTTTCCTACTTTTTAGCTTCCTCATATCTGGGTCATACCTTTCTATTTGTTTGCATATTATATGATTTAAATAATGTTAGGGGATCAGGTTTTTGTTTTTTTTTTCACTTGCTTGTTTGTGACTGACTGTGTTATTTTGATGAAGTCTGTTTTCCTCTTGGCCTGTGAATCCTCTGATGCTGCTTCTCAGGGGCCACTGGCTTGGATATGCCCACAGTTACCCTATGATGACAGCAGTGTGGACAAGATTTTCTTTTATTGTCTCTTTCCCTGACCACGACAAGCTGTTTAACTTGACTAATTGCTGGCTGAATGCTGTATTGTTTTCAGCCATCCTGGGGCATATACTGCAATCCAATCAAATGTGGTCTCCTTTGAGAAGATAGTTGCCAAAATCAGAGTTTGAGATTCATTTTGTCCTCAGAAGGGCTCCTGTGAGCAGTCTCTTTCCCCTGTTATTTTCATAAAATTAGCCAGTATATAGTTCAGCTTAAATCTCTAGTGAATCTACTAGTCTCATCTTAATTGCCTTTCATTACAAGCCCCATTGGTTTTAAGAACAATTTTAGGCTTGATCTTCTCCATCCTCTCTTAATTCTTTTTGGAAGAGACTTGAAGATTTTTTTTTATGTGTACTTCTCCTCCCAAGGAAACATCTTTAATCCATAGCTCTGGAGCTGTGGGTAGGGAAAATGGCAAGTGAACCAGTCAGTACTGAGCAGTTGGTGTGGTTACTACCAGTTGCCTCAGATATTTTCAGCTTGCCTCTACCAGCCTTTGACCTCTACCTTTTAAAACAGGACAAGAGACATCAGAGCCCCAGTATTCTAGGCAACACCATACTGAACACACAGACCTTCTATTCCACAGCGTAGGTTGAACAGAAGAATGGAGTCTCCATCTCTTGGCTTCACTTGCCTGGAAGGTACTCTTAGCAATAGATAGGTGAAGGCAGGATAAGAACTGTTGGTCCTTACCCTTCTGGGAAGATAGCCCTCTGACTGAAGTGAGAGGGAGCCCTGTGTTCTTGGCTACAGCTATCTGGAGTGACGTTTCCATTCCAGTGAGCTATGAGGGTGGAGAGAGGGAGCAGAGTCTTGATGCTATTCTACACAGACTTTCGCTGTTCTTACTGGTTGTATTTTTTAAATAAATATTCCTTAGCCGTGCATGGTGGCTCACACCTATAATCCCAGCACTTTGGGAGGCTGAGGTGGGTGGATCACATGAGGCCAGGAGTTTGAGACCAGCCTGGCCAAATGTGGTAAAACCCTGTCTCTACTAAAAATACAAAAATTAGCCAGACATAGTGGTGCATGCCTGTAATCCTAGCTACTCAGGAAGCTGAGGCAGGAGAATTGCTTGAACCTGGGAGGCAAAGATTGTACCGCACTCCAGGCTGGGCAACAGAGCGAGATTCTGTCTATAAAAAAAAAAAAAAAAAAAAAAAGTAAATAAAATAAATAAGTAAATATTTCTTAATTTTATGTATGCCTTTGTGTCTTTTAGAAATAATTAATTTTTACCAGTTTTACTGGGGAGCAGGTCCACAGACTTCCTTATATTATCATGTAAAGAAGTTAACAAATTTTAACATTATTCTTCTTGCTTGTGAGCGCCAGGATTTTTGGAGCATGTTAAATTTACTGCATTTCAGGTGTTCCACTTGTTGTTAGGATTAAGTAAGAAAATGCTTGAAAAATTTGCAAATTATAAAGTATCATGCGTGTTAGCTCAGTTTTACCCCTTACTGGTTATAGCAAACTAAATGTTGTATAATTTCTAAGCTATGCAGTCCTTGGACCTATTACCTTTGGAAACAATTAGGCACTGGGGACCACTCCTCAGGGTTGTGGACAGATGATGGCATAGATCTGGCAGGAGTGTTTGGCTTCCTTGTCTTGGTGCTGCCTGGCTCAGTTTGCAGATCAGGCTTTATTAAGTTCTGTGCATATACCTTCCTGCTCAGTCACCAAGAGAAAATAGGTAAAGGTGGTGCCCTCTTATCTGGGGCCTGCTCTGAATGGAAATTGGGGTGTGGATAATGGGAAAAAGTGTGAAACTGACAGAACACTGATGGCATTTGTCGTAGTTTCCTTCCCCAAGGTGAAGGCCCTTTTTATTCTTTTAATTATTTCAATGTTTACTATTTTCCAGGAGTTATGCTAATTTTAGGAGGGGCTAAAGGCGTTTTTAAGATTTTATTCTGAGCTTCAAACAATGAGCAATCTTCATAGAAAGGCAGACATGTATGCAATAAACAGGGCTTGGGGCTGGGTAAAATGGGAGGTAAAGCTTAATCAAGCAGAGGAAAGGAATGAATACCAGTGTTCAGAGAATTATAACTCAGCCGTGGCTTCCATAATGGGCACTCCATAAAGTGAGAAGAGCAGCTGGTGATAAGAATGTGGACTGGGGGAGGTTACGTAGGATTTGAATAATTATGCCAGCGAGTCTATATATATGTCGCATGGAAAATAGGTAATTATCAAAGGTTTTTAAGCAACTTAGGGCCATCATGTTCTCTTTGTAACTCAGATAAACATGGGAGCTGTGTAGATAATGAAATGACCATGGAGAGGGCAGATGAAGCATATATATATATTTTTAAATGTAATTTTACTTTGTTACTCATTGGCTGATGGTCCCCTGCCCCTGTTTGGAGCACAGTTTCCTAATCTTTAAGATGAAAGTACTAAAGTAGATGACACCCAAGGTTTTTTTCATTAAAAAGATATTCACAATAATTCTACTGCTTTTTGAGCTGCTCAGATTCACTGACATGATGTAATAGCCTTCTTCATTGTAATTCTGATGTTAAACATATTCATCCCAGCTGTTAGATTTTTAAAATACTATGTTCAGTGATACACACCACACATCTTCTTATATTTAAGAGGTATTTGATACGCTCAGAATGTTGGCATTATATGGTGAATATTTAAATTTAATTCTTTTTTTAAAGTTACTCTGTCATATTAGCCATTACCATAATTCATTAAGCTCCATGAAGGGGCCGGCTATGCCCGTAGTGAGACAATAGTTGGGATTTACAATCTGTTGGAATTGCAGATGAGAGACAGATTAGAGAATGGAAATGAGGATCCGGGTCACACAAATATGGCAGCTGACACATGATGAGAACTTAGCAGGGAGGCTTATCAGAGGCTGCCAGCCCCGTAGTCTCACACATGCTCCAGAGACAACACGGAGAGCTTTAAGAATAGGGATTCGTAATCAGAAAGAAGCCAGAAATGTTATTCCAAGCAAAGGTTTGTTATGAGTCTGGCAGTTTTGAAAAAAGCGAGGGATTTTTAAATGGGCAAACTGAATAACAACGGTAATCATAACAAGATGTATAGCTTGGGGAGGTCACTTAACAAGCTGAGTCTCTTTGCCCTGAAATGTAAATGGGTGTGATATATTATCAGGTAATTATGAAAATGAATGTGATAAATGAAGAAAGTCTGCCAAAGATGAATTTATTATGATTTTAATACCTGTGGTGAATCTACATTTTAGAGTTTATAGGACCATTTTCATTCCCAATATTCTTCTGTATAATCATCCTAACCAAATTCAAACAATGCTCAATTTTCTGTTTAAACAACATGGCATGCAGGATAGTTTAGGTAAGTAAGTGTCAGGCATGAAATAATTGAAACTGATGGAAGCACAAAGTCATGATAAAGGCAGTGAATAAAGGCCTTTAGATAATCAAACAGTGTTAAAATCAGAATGTAAAGCTTGGTTTACAAGTCTGAAAACATCTGATACTTACATTATAAAGAAGATATGTAGTGATGGTTGGTGTTTCTAATATGACAAATTGTTTATATCACATACATACACATACACAGGCACATACATATGCACAGGCACACCCTTTGCATTCATAATAAAGAAATAAATCAGATTAAGCAGCAAATATGGAGTCAGAACATGCAGATAAAAGTGCCTAGAACATTGCAGGGGTCCCATGAATATTTAAGGCTTAGAAGCTTCCTCTCTGCTCCTAGGTCTTCTACAGCTAAAGGTAATCCATCCAAAATCATGGCCTCTTAAGTTACAATATGGGTCACACTTTATTATTTCTTTGCAAGTCGAATGTTTTTGAGAACTGAACATTTTACTATATATGTGTGTATATGTATGTGTGTGTATATATATGTATGTGCGTGTATATATGTGTGTGTGTGTATATATATGGTTTTGCTTTTTTGTTTTGAGATGGAGTCTCACTCTGTTGCCAGGTGGGAGTGTAGTGGTGTGATCTTGGCTCACTGTAACCTCCCCCTCCCAGGTTCAAGCGATTCTCCTGCCTCAGTCTCTTGAGTAGCTGGGACTACAGGCACGCACCAACACACCCAGCTAATTTTTGTATAGATAGTAGAGATGGGATTTCACCATGTTGGCCAGGCTGGTCTCGATCTCTTGACTTTGTGATCTGCCTGTCTTGGCCTCCCAAAGTGTTGGGATTACAGGTATGAGCCACTGCACCCAGCAATAAAATATATTTTAACAGTGCTGAGTACTGATTCCTGCCCCAGTCTCCTCTGGAGTTTGTGGTTTGCTTATTTATTTGTCTGGTGACCTCAATAGACCATTTCAGTGAGGTTTATTTTTTACACAGTGTGAAGCCTCTGATGTTGCTTCTCAACAGGCTCAGCCTTGGGCATATGTACAGTTACCTTGAGATGATGGGCTGACATGGCTCTCTTTGACTGCCTCTTTCCTTGGTGTTTCTATTAGCTCTCTACCTGTTTTGGTATCACACTCAGTTCCAGTCCATTGTTGACTGATTATTGTTTTCATCAATATCCTGGAGCATCAATTGCTCTGCAGTCCAATCCATTTAAACATGGGCGCCTCTACAAGGCTATGTTTGAGGCCAGTACTTGAGGAGCATTCTGACACCAAGAGAGTCCTTCCTAGCTGTCTCCTTGCTTGATTCTCTTTAACACACGAGCTGGCTTATTCATGGGAATTACTGGCCTCTTCTTAGTTGCTTACCACAAAAATCTCCATTGCTTTTAGGAGAGCCCTTAAAAGTTTGAGTCTCATACTCTGTCCTGAATAAAAGCAATTCCTCTGGGGAGAGCTTTTGAATTTCCTCTTCTGTTGGCCTTCCTCTCCCCTGGACAAAATCTTTGAGTCACTACTCCAGAGCTGATAGTTGGGGCACTGGCCTGCTTCTTTTGGAGACACCCCAGCTTTGTGAGCCAGCTCTGGGTAAAGGCATTGTTTCTGGTCTTCTTGACTTGCCTCTCCACCTTGTGAAATGTAGCAATGGAAATTGATACTACAGTATTCTCAGCTTGATGCACAAGGAGTGGGGCCTCTACCTTATGAGTGGGGACTGGGTGGAGGAAGGGAGTCCCCAACCTCATATTCCCCATCATGTGGAGCTGCAGGAAAGTAGAAATGCTGGTTTGCTGCACCTCCAAGAGGTTCCCTGATTGTGAACTAGGGGGAAGAGGCAGATCCATTTTCTTGGTCGCAGCCACCCAGGGTGGAGCTTCCATCATGCTGAGCTGATGAGCGTGGAGGCAGCAGGTTGTGTTTTTGCACATAGAATTATTTCTTGTGTGTGCGTTTTGATCAGTTCTGGAAACATTTTCCCTTATTTGAAGTATTTGATTCATTTATATTAAAATGTAAGTACTGATAAGGTTGGCGGTAAGTCTGACACCTTGTTAATTACTTCTTCTTGGTTTCAATTATATATTTTCTTTGTTCCTTCATGTTTTCTTTTAAATTTATCATGTTTTAAAAATAGTTAATAATCACTTTGGTTGTATATTAGATTTATTGTAATAATTTTTTAGTAATTGTCTTTAAAATTACAAAATGTTCCAGTTTACCTTATGTCAGTATTTTACTGCTTCATAAAATATATAAGAATATCTTACTAGTTTGGCTCCATTGTCCTCTCTCACAGTTTTTTGTTGTTATTGTCAAAAATTTTACTTTTGCATGTTATATATCCCATAAAACATTGATTTTATTGTTGCTTAAAGCAACTGATAATCTTTATTATTATTATTATTTTGAGACAGAGTCTCACTCTATCGCCCAGGTTGGAGTGCAGTGGCAGAATCTCAGCTCACTGCAACCTCTGACTCCTGGGTTCGAGTGATCCTCCTGCCTCATCCTTCCGAGTAGCTGGGATTACAGGCGTCCACCACCACACCAGGATAATTTTTGTATTTTTAGTAGAGACAGAGTTTTGCCATGTTGGCCAGGCTGGTCTCAAACTCTTGAGCTCAAGTGATCCGCCTGCCTTGGCCTCCCAAAGTTCTGGGATTACAGGCATGAGCCATACGATCTTTTACATTAACCCACATGTTTATACTCTCTTGAGTTGTTCATTTCTTTTTGCATTGCTGTGCTTCCAGAGGGATTCACTTTTCTTAATTTTGAAAACTTCCTTTAGTATTTCTTGTTGTTCAGGTTTTCTGGCACCAAATATTTCAGCCTTTGTTTTTCTAAAATCTTTTTTTAAATTCAAGTTTTTATTTGTAGGTAATTAGAGATTCACACGCAGTTGTAAGACATGAGACAGAGAAATCCCATGTATTCTTTTCCCAGTTTCCACTAAGGTCACATTTTGCAAAACTAAAGCGTAAACTCACAACCAGGATATTGATATTGATAAAGTCGAGATATAGAATATTTACCTTTTCTTAATGAGAATACTTTAATTTTGCCTTCATTTTTGAAATTGTTCTACTGGTTGCATGACCCCACCTCCCTATACATGCTTTAGAAATGTTATTCCATGTCTTTGGACTTTCATAGTTTCTGTTGTCAAATTAGCCCTAATTAGCCCAAATTCTTATTGTTTTTTCCCTGATGGGCTAATGGCAATGCCTAGGTCTCTCTCTCTCTTTCTCTTTCCTTCTCTCTCTCTCTCTCTCTCTCTCTCAATCTCCTTTTGGGTGTGTGTGTGTGTTGTACAGTGTGTACCTGTGTGTGTGTGTGTGTGTGTGTATGTATAGGTTAAGCATCCCTAATCAAAAAATCCAAATCTGAAATGAAATGCTCCAAAATATAAAAGTTTTCGAGCACCAACATGTAGAAAATGTCACAGTTTAGTCAAAATACAAGTGCACAACACAATTTATTCAGAATGCCTTTTCATTCCTAGAGGACCCACTTCCTGGTCCCTCAGCTGCTTCTGATGTTTCTTTTCCCTAAAAAAATAAAATACAGTAGCCTTTTAATGAAAACACAACATCAAAGGTAGAGACTACTAGACTGCTGTAGTCTGTTGTTTAATAGCTGTTGCAGGTGCTCTGGTGATGCCACTGTCACCCTCAACACAGGATCTTTTTCACCATATTAATGGTCATACTTTTTACTGTTAAGCACTTATGTGTGAATAAGTGTGATAAAATGATTGATTATCTCTACTCTATAAATTCAGAGTCAGGAGTGATGGCGATGCCGAACAAGCCTGGATTATCCACATGAGTGGCTGTGATAGTGACACCTTTGCTTTCAGATGGTTCAGTGTATACAAACCATGATACACAAAGTTATTTAAAATATTGGATACAATTACATTCAGGCTATGTGTATAAGGTGTATATGAAACATAAATAAGTGTTGTGTTTCGATTGAGTCACATCCCCCAAGATATCTTATGTGTATGCGAATATTCTAAAATTCAAAAAAATTCAAAATCCAAAACACTTTCAGTCCCAAGCATATCGAATAAGGAATACTCCATCTGTACGTATCTATGTAGTCTCCTGCTGTGTTTTGATGTCTTTTCAAATATTGTTTCTGTCCTATTCTCTCTCCTCTTTTTTTCTTCTAGGACTTTCATCACATTAATCGATTTTGGCTGTGCCTCATATATTTCTTATGATTTGTTCTGTTTTCTTATTGCCTCTTTTCTCCCCTCTGGTGTTTCAGGCCAAACAGTTTCTATTGGCCTGCCTTTAAGTTTACAAATGTTATATTCTTCCCAATCCAATCTATTGTTAAATCACTCTAATGAGATCTTAATTTCAGAAATTACATTTTTCAGTTCTAGAATGTCCATTTAATTTTGTAGTTTCATATTATCTATTAAATATTCCATCATTTAATCTATTCTGTCCACCTTTTTTCTATTATTTTAAATATATTATTTTTGCTAATGTGCTTACATGCCAGCTCCAATAACTGGATCTTTTTTTCTTTTCTTTTTTTTGAGACAGTTTCACTTTGTTGCCCAGGCTGGAGTGGAGTTGCATAATCTCGGCTCACAGCAACCTCCACCTCCTAAGTTCTAGCAATTCTCTTGACTCATCCTCCTGAGTAGCTGGGATTACAGGTATCTGCCACCATGCCCAGCTGATCATTTGTACTTTAGTAGAGACAGATTTCACCATGTTGCCCAGGCTGGTCTCGAACTCCTGAGCTCAGGCAATCCGTCTGTCTCGGCCTCCCAAAATTTTAGGATTAGAGGCATGAGTCACCATGCCCAGCCTGGATCATTTCTTTGTACACTTCCATTAATAATATTATCATCTGATTATCAATCATTTTTCTTGTCTCTGCATATGTGTATTATTTTTCAATTATATGTTAGACATTATGCATGACATGTTCTAGAGTTTCTGAATTATGTTATCTTCTTCTAAAAAATGTTGATTTTTTTTTGTCAGACAGGCAGTTCGGTTAGCGGCAGACTACTTTGCTCTTGTCAGACCTTTGTTGTAGGGTTTTGTGGAGTAGGATTACCTTGATGACTTCCTTTGTACCAGAACGTAGTTCCTATTCTTAGCATGTAATCATTACCGCTGGGGCATTGCCTTGTTTTCTGTTTTCATTGGTCACATTCCAATGCTTATGTTGTTGCCAAAGATAGGGTTTGGCTGGGCCCCAACCCCAGCACCTCTCCAGAGCTGTGTGATCTTAAAATCTCCATTCAGGACTCAGCCTCCCAGGAGCTCCTGTCTTCTAGGCCTCCTGGAACCTTGTACTGTAGAAGTTGTCTAAGGACCAGAGGTGCATTTTGTGGAGAATATTTTTGGATCCTTCTCTGTGGCTTACAATCCTCCTTTAACCCAGCTCCAAAATCTCTGATACGTTATTATTCCAAAGGTTTTATCTCTGTTTCTACCACCAAACTACTGTACTCTGTCAGGCTCTATTTCCCCACATACCTATTTGGAAAATGCTACAGAGAAAGGAGAAGTGAATACAGTGCTCACCTCATTTAATCTCTTCTCTCAAGAAGCGTGGCTCAACACGACTGCTGTTCAGTGTTTACTAACAGTTGTTTTCTGTATTTTGCTCAGATACTTTTCTTGTGTATAGTGGAGAGATAAATCTGATACCAGGTATTCTGTCAAGGCTCTGCAATTGATATTTAAAGACAGGGTTGGAGATTCCCAACAGAGTTAGTTGAAATAAAGAGTAGAAGAAAATGGAGGACCAAGCCTTGGGCCATTGCCATTGAAGAGTTCAAGGATTGGAGCAGGACATATCCAAAGAGATTGAGAAGACATAATCAGAGGAATCAAAGATAAACAGAGTGATGTTCTGTGAGTCAAGTGAAGAAAGTCTGTCAAGGAGAGGATGTGATCTATTATTCCAAGTGCTGCTGCTAGGTCAGGAAACAATGAGAATTGAGCATTAACAATTTGATGTACCAACTAAACCTATGTCCTTACACATCAGCTTCTGATTCCAAGATAATAAGCAGTAAACCACATTCTTTTCATTCCTTGTCCTATTTAGTTTGAAGTGTAGAAAGACAGCCAAATGATAGAAAATGCCCATAGATGACTAGATGGATTTGAGGTGCAGAGTTGCTAGAATAGATTGGGGATTCAGGTACCCACTGTCTAATTTGGAGATTAGCGTGGACAACCTTTTCTTTCCCTTTTCTCTACAATTCATCTCAAAGACAACCTGTGACAAGCATGGGTTATTTGGGGAGAGAGTTTTTTATTAGACTCCATGAAAGCTATTTTGACTTTTCCCTGTTTTGTTCACTGGTCTATCTCTGTCATCTAAAAGAGCACCTGACCATAGAAGACACTCAACAAGTGTTAACTGAAATTTGTTATTATAATTGCATTGTTATTACTGTTGGGCTCTTTTCCAAGTAGGCCAATGTAGCTAGACTGTTGAATCTATCAGTTGGGTGACTAGTGATCCGTCTTTGCTATTGCCTCAAGATTAACAAGCCACATATTCCTGGGGACTTAGATCTGAGTTAGATCTTTACCACCAAAGAATGCTGGCTAGCACAAATGAAAGAAGAAATAGTACCCATTTTGTCCTTTAATACCGTGAGCAATTTTTCTTCTTATTTTCAAAAATTAAATTATTTTCTGTATGAGACAATACATTATTGATATCTGTCAGGCAGGTGAGCAAAAATATCAGCTATAATTATGTTCATAGCTTCAGCTTTGGCATTCCAGTTAATCTGGAAAACACTCATTTTCCTAGGTGATGTTATGTAACCAGGACTTAGAGTCTGCTGTGGTTCACTGTCAGGTTTTGTCCTACTTAAATTTCAGCAAGGAGTGTTACGTGACAACTGTGAACATATTGCTTTGACCTCTGTCTGCAAGAGGGAGGCTTTAGAGAGTCTAACGTTTGTTAGATGAAACTATTATCAGAGGAAACTATTTTTAGCTTCCTGTTCATAACTCCGTATTTCAGTTTTCAGGTGGTGGTGTTAATATTATGCTCTCTGTTTCAACAGAGAAGAGTTTAAGGATTGTCTCCCCAAACTGAGAAAATCAACATGACCAGGCTGGAGTGCAGTGGTGCAATCCTGGCTCACTACAACCTCTACCTCCTGGGTTCAAGCAATTCTCTTGCCTCAGACTCCCGAGTAGCTGGGATTACAGGTACGTGCCACCAGTGATATGGAGAAAATGAACCACAACGTGGTCATTCATTCATTTAACGACTTTTAATTGAATCTTTAATACAAGAAGACCCACATGCTAGGAACTGGGGATACAGTGGTTTGCAAAATCTAAACGTGACAAGTTCGCTGATGCACACAATAGTCTAGTGGACAAAACAGACATTAATAAATTAAAAGAACACACATAATAGTTAATCTTTCTGGAAACATATAAACTATGAGAGTTAAATGATTTGAAGCTTCAAGATTTTTAAGCTCCATCTATATCTTCTGTAATAGTGTAAAATGATTTCAAATTACCACGTTTGTTGTTTCTAAATTATAGGATTATATTACGTTGCATCTGGTGATATATGTAATATATGTACCAAATGCGTGGCATTTAGGAGGTGTGCAACAGATGTCAGTTTTCTTACTAGTCTCTCTACTTTGCCCCAGGAAAAAAAAGCAAACAAATAAAAAGCTGATGTTGTATCTAAGAGACTGCAAATCTCCGGCTGCTTGTAAAATTTTGGGTCATGTCCAACTTTTACAGTTGACTGTTTTAGCTTTGTCATGAAGAGGCCACTGCATAGTTTATGTTACTCACAGGGTTGAAAATGCCTATAGCCTGCTCGCTTCATTGTAATGGAATTGAGACACAGGTCTTCTTTTTTTATGCCTTAAAAAATGATTTCCTGTTGAGTGTTCCTCAGACCAGAATTGACTTCTGAAGGTCAATGGAGATATTTTGTGTGAAGTCAGAATTATTTGCAAGAGTTTAAAAATCAATGTTGATATTTTATCTATCTATTGTCTGTCTATGTATATGTGTACATATGTGAATGTCTTTATCTGCTAGTATACCTGTCTGTCTTTATATCCTGGATCATTCAGGGAACCAGGATTTGAGTTTGTAGTCACACTAATGCCAAAAGATCAATTAAATGGCACCACTTTAACCTGTAAAATGCATTTTCTCAACCCAAGATCTATGCTCTTTTGTCTCATATATATACACATATATATCCATATATCCATATACATATATGTATACATATACATATATAACATATATAAATGACACATGTAACATTTATATATTATATATGTTATATATAATATATATGTTGTATATCCATCTACATATATGTATACATAATCCATATATACATATACATATATGTACCATAGGTATATGTACATATGTACATATATGTACCATAGGTATATGTACATATGTACATATATGTACCATAGGTATATGTACATATGTATACACACATATATACATAGGTATATGTACATATGTATATACACATATACATATATGCACATATGTAAATGTGTACCATATGTACATGTACATATATATACACACATGTGTATATGTACCATATGTATATGTAAATATGTATATATACATACACACACATATATGTACCATATGTATATGTATATATACATACACATATGTATATATGTATATGTACATACACACATATGTATATATGTACCATATGTATATGTACATATGTATATATACACATATACATATGTATATATGTATCATATGTATATGTACATATGGATATATACATATACATGTTCGTATGTATATATGTACATATGGATATATATGTATACATATATGGATATATAACATATATAATATATAAATGTTATATGTGTCATTTATATGTGTTATACATAACACATATATGTTATAACATATATGATATATATAAACTTTATGTGTGTGTGTGTATATATATGTAACAATTTTCTTTATCCACTTGTTGATTGATGGGCATTTGGGCTGCTTTCATAATTTTTCAATTGCAAATTGTGCTGCTATAAACATGTGTGTTCATCTATCTGTTTCGTGTAATGACTTCTTTTCTTCTGAATAGATACCCAGGAGTGGGGTTGCTGTATCAAATGAGAGGTCTACTTTTAGTTCTTTAAGGAATCTCCATGCTATTTTTCATAGTGGTCGTACTAGTTTACATTCCCACCAACAGTGTATAAGTGTTCCCTTTTCACCACATCCACACCAACATCTTTTTTTTATTAATTTTTTTTATTATGGCCATTCCTGTAGGAGTAAGGTGGTATTGCATTGTGGTTTTGATTTGCATTTCCCTGATAAATAGTGATGTTTAGCATTTTTTCATGTTCGTTGGCCATTTGTATATCTTCTTTTGAGAATTATCTATTTATGTCTATAGCCCACTTTTTAATAGGGTTGTTTGCATTTTTCTTGCTGATTTGTTTGAGTTCCTTGTAGATTCTGGATATTAGTCCTTTTTCCGATATATAGATTGTGAAGATTTTCTCCCACTGTGTGCGTTGTCTGTTTACTCTGCTGATTATTTCTTTGCTGTGAAGAAGCTTTTTAGTTTCAGTAAGTCCCATGTATGTATCTGTGTTTTTGTTGTGTTTGCTTTAGGGTTCTTGGTCATGAAGTCTTTGACTAAGCCAATGTCTAGAAGGGTTTTTCCAATCT
Source organism: Chlorocebus sabaeus (assembly GCF_047675955.1). NCBI lineage: Eukaryota > Metazoa > Chordata > Mammalia > Primates > Cercopithecidae > Chlorocebus > Chlorocebus sabaeus. The sequence continues at coordinate 6,638,070 of NC_132917.1, read as the reverse complement.
TATCTTCTAGAACCTTTATGATTTCAGGTCTTAGATTTAAGTCTTTGATTCACCTTGAGTTGATTTTTGTATAAAGTGAGAGATGAGGATTTGGTTTCATTTTTCTACATGTGGCTTGCCAATGATCTCAGCACCATTTGTTGAATAGGATGTCCTTTCCCCACTTTATGTTTTTGTCTGCTTTGTCAAAGATCAGTTAACTATAAATATTTCACTTTATTTCTGGGTTCTCTATTCTGTTCCATTGGTCTATATGCCTGTTTTTATATCCGTATCATGGTGTTTTAGTGCCTATGGCCTTATAGTATAGTTTGAAGTCAGGTAATGTAATGCCTCCAGATTTGTTCTTTTTGCTTAGTCTTGCTTTGGTTATGTGGGCTCTTTTTTGGTTCCATATGAATTTGGGGATTGTTTTTTCTAGTTCTGTGAAGAATGATGGCAAGTATTTTGATGGGAATTGCATTGAATTTGTAGATTGATTTTGGCAGTATGATCATTTTTACAATATTGATTCTACCCATCCATGAGCATGGACTGTGTTTCCATTTGTTTGTGTTGTCTATGATTTCTTCCAGCAGTGTTTCATAGTTTTCCCTGTAGAGGTCTTTCACCTCCTTGGTTAAGTATATTCCTAAGTGTGTTACGTTATTTTTCTGCAGCAATTGTGAAAAGGTTAGAGTTCTTGATTTGATTCTCAGCTTGGTCATTTTTGATGTACAGCCGTGTTACTGATTTGTGTACATTGATTTTACATCCAGAAACTTTGCTGAATTTTACATCCAGAAACTTTGCTGAATTAATTTACCAGCTCTAGGAGCTTTCTGAGTGAGTCTTTAGGGCTTTCTAGGTATACAATCATGCCATCAGCAAACAGCAACAGTTTGATTTGCTCTTTACCAATTTGGATGCCCTTTATTTCTTTCTCTTGTCTGATTGCTCTGGCTAGTGATATGGACAGGAGGCAGGGAAATACTGGGTAGAAGAGGGTGAGGACCACACCCTCAATCCTGGACCCACAGCCCAAAGTAGGAACATGCATTTTTCCACTCAAACGTTGCCTTTTCCAAAATCACCCTGGCCTGCCCTGGCTCCCATCCTGTACCCATTAAAAACCCTAGACCCCACTGGAAGAGAGGCAGAACAGCAGGGAAGAAGAGAAGAGAAGAAGCAGTCAGACATTGGAGAGAAGCAGCCTGACTTCAGAGGGATGGCTTAATGGCGGGACCTTGGAGAAGAGTTTGGCTGGGGTTGTCGGAACTCCAGGGGAAGATCACCTTTCCACCCTATCTGCTTTCCAGCTCCCCATCCCACTAAGTGGTACTTCTACCACTCAATAAAATCCTCCACATTCACCACCCTTCAACTTGTTTGTGTGACCTGCTTCTTCCTGGATGCTGGACAAGGACCCAGGTGTAAATGCAAGAGGCTGTCACACTGACCCTCCACTGAGCTGTTTAACACTTAACACAGCAAAGATAAAAGAACAAACTGTAACACATGCCCTTTGTGGCTCCAGGGGTCACAGGCAACCTCTAGATACTGCTGCGGCCCTGCACAAAGTTCTTTTCCTGCTGGTTTTCTAGAAGTGCTCATCCCAGCCTCTGCACCAGCTCACCCATGTGCTCCCCTCCCAAAAGCAGTTGAGAGCTGCAAACTGAGTAAATGAGCCAACGCCTTTGCAAGTTCCACAAAGGAGTCAAGGGAACTATCCCATTTCATCTGGGTGTTTGTCCAGGATCCATCAGAAGAGTAAGTATAAACACAGAACTGTTGGATCCGTCTCTTTTGCAAGGCACTGCCACCTCTCCTTCTTCTGGGTGAAAGGAATGTTGGCTCAGTTTCCCTTCACAGAGCTGTAGCTATCATGTGGGACCATGACAATGTCCTTGGGAACTGAAGGCATTGGCCAAAACCCCAGATTTTCCTATATATCTTTCCTTCTTTCTTTCACAGTTTGAAATGGCTCCTATGTCTCCTTTTATAATGTTAAGGGTTTTGCTACAACTGCAGACGTGTTAAGTAGAATGAGCATTTGGCCCAGTAATCAGATATGCAATTCAGAAACAATGTGACTTTCATCTGTTCTTAGAGGTGCCATCCCCACCCCAACAGCCACAGGTGTGTGTGGCACACAGCGGTTTCCCTCCTCACCCCCTCCACTACCAGTGGAGGTGCCTGGTGTGTCTGCCACACGTGTAAACTGCGCCCAGTGGCCCAGCAGGGCAGGACTAAGCTGTGCATGCCACCCGGGGCCCCAGGCAATTGTTTAGGCCAGGGCCCCCAGACGGGGCTGTGTCTACCGTTCGCTGTCCCTGCAGCTTGATGTCCCTGCAGCTTGCTGTCCCCTCCAGCTCACTGTCCTCTCCTGCCACACTCTCAAAGAGACTTTCCATTCATGGTTGAGGAGTTCAACTCAGTCTGAGCCGGCAGGAAGGATACGATGATTAAAGGGACCCATTTGCACAGAGCAAGAGGTTTTCCTCCCAGGCCCCCACTTCTTTTTGGTTTTCTCTCTTTCACTTTAAGCTGTTTTTCCCCCCTTTTCTATGTGAGAGGGTTTTTTTCCCTACCCCAGCACTCTGCTTATGATAAGAAAACAACAGAGAAGTGACCTCAATTGACTAATAACTGCAAATTTGGCAAGGCTGGTCTGGGACTTAATCTAAATGAATCCATGCAGCCCCTCAGACACCTTTTTGTACCAAACTCAAATTCTAATCTTTGGGTTGCAGTCCTAGAAAGGAAAACCAGCGCCAAAGGGTCCAAAGCCAGGGAACATGCACAGTGTGAATGGACAGGTCTACTTCCTGCCAGTTAAGCCCCCGCTTCATGGAAGGGGGACATGCTCCATGGTATAGATAAGGCCCAGGGAACTCAAAGGGTGTCAACAGCAGGGGAGGTAGAGGCATAGGTGAGTGTGGGTAATTCCTGTTCTCTAGACCCTCCCTGCTTCATGGGTGCCAGCCACATTGGCACACATGGGTGGCACCTGCCAAGGTCTCAGGGACTCTGGGATAAAAATATGGAAGAGAAAGTGGGAACACCCACTTTCTCTCTCCTCACACCCCGAGTTTTCACTGAAAGAAGGGAAATGAGGGACGCCTATTTCCCTGTCTTTGCAAATGGAAAACCAGTTATTTTCACACACTCAATTTACACTCCTCTGAGTGTATCCTGAATCACTGGGACTGCTTTGACCCTCAGACTCTGGAGCAAAAACACTTTACAGCCCTTTGCACAAAGGTTTGGCCAAATTATGGAGTACTGGCTTGGCCTCAGGAAGGAACCATTCATTTAATGCCATCTGGTAATTGGCCCTTTTCTACAAACGCAAAGTCAAATGGTCTGAGGCCCCATATGTGCAGGCTTTCTTTACCTTTCAGGGGAATCCAGACCTTTGCCAACAGTGTAGAATTGATCCAACCCTGCTATTTGAAATCCCAGGAGAAGCTGCAAGGGGCAATCCCAGGAACTAAAGAAATAAATCCTAAAGGCACCTCTGAGCAGGCGAGCCAGCTCCCTCCAGTTCTGCTCTTCCAGATCCACCCCATCCTCCCTCTCCAGCTTCCCTCTTTCACTTGCCCTCTGTTAGAAATCCTCACCCTAGACAAGCCCCATTCTCACCCTTGCCCCTCCAACAGATGCCGGGTAAATTTGGTCCCAGTAAGGTCCAGGTCCCATTTTCTCTGCAGAATTTAAGGCAAATTAAGGGGGATCATGGTAAGTTTTCAGATGACCCAACAGATACATAGAGGCTTTCCAGGATTTAATCCAAGTATTTTAACTCTCCTGGAAAGATGTTATGTTACTTTTGAATCAAACCCTGTATAACACTGAGAAGCAGGCTGCTCTACAAGTGCAGAGAGATTTGGGGATGAGCTTTGTATCACATATAGCATCAGGGAAGAGACAGAACTTTATCCAACTGGAAGAGAAGGAGTACAAGTGGATGACCCTAAATGGAATCCCAGTGATTAGATGGGAAAATAGAAAAGGAGACATTTTCAGGTGTGCATAATAGAGGACTTATGTAGGACTAGAACTAAGACTCTCAACTATACCAAGTTATCCATGATAGACAGGAATTTAATGAATATATCTCTGCCTTATTGGAGAGGCTAAGAGGGGTCACTAGTAAAGCACACCTCTCTATCTCCTGATTCTGTCAAGGGATAACTAATCCTAAAAGATATATTTATTACTCAGGCACCCCCTGATATCAGGAGGAAGTTGCAGAAATGGGCTCTGGAACAAGATAGTACTTTAGAGAATTCCCTGAAAGTGGCCATCTTGGTCTTTTACAATAGAGATAGGGAGACACAAGAAAGAAGCAGAAGTTTTAATGACCAGCATGCAAGGCCACAAACCCCAGAATTCCCAAGGTGCATCTGTTAACTGCTATAGATGTGGCAAGAACAGTTATCTCTCTTCTAAATTTTAACTGTTCCCATACAAGGCTTAATATCTTTCACCAGGGTGAAACAGCTGGGGTACAATGTAATTAGTATATTTCACTTTCTTATTTCTGAAATCTTTGGCACTAGATTCTTTCCTTGTATAATACGTATGTTTGGCCCATCCATGCTTAGCCTTGTAAAACTTTTTTTTTCTCTTTTGCCTAGAGGCCATGAAACTCCAAATGGTCAGGCAACTGGAGCCTTGGACAATGTCTCCCTTTCACCAGGTAGCCCCCTGGGAGGAATCTGACTGCCATTTTTTCCAAAACAATGCTTCCTATCATCAGGAAGTAGCTAAGATTGGTCATCGTCCATATTCCAATGGCAGTTAGATGTCTCTCTTCAGAGGGGAGAAATTATACAGACAGGAGGCAGGGAAATACTGCGTAGAAGAGGGCAGTCCCCAGTGAGGTCCACACCCTCAAGCCTGGGCCCACAGTCCAAAGTGAGAATATGTATTCCTGTTTTCCCACCTGAATGTTGCCTTTTCCAAAACTAACCTGTCCTGCCCCACCCCCTATCCTGTACCCATAAAAACCCCAGACCCCTTTGCTTTAAATTTATGTGAGTTCTTCTGTGTCAGGTGAGTCTGTTGAAGAGAGCAGTTATTTGTTTGGTGAATTCTTATCCTTCTGCTAATCTGTATCTTTTAAGTGGAACATTTAGGCCATTTGCATTCAATATTAGTATTGAAATGTGAGATACTATTCTATTCATTGTGCTATTTCTTGCCTGAATTCCTTGGTTTTCTTCCATTGTGGCGTTATTTTATAGATCTTGTGGGATTTATGCTTTAATAAGATTCTGTTTTGGTGCATTTCAAGGATTTGTTTCAAGATTTAGAGCTCCTTTTAGCAGTTCTTGTAGTGCTGGCTTAGTATTGGCGAATTCTCTTGGCATTTGTCTGAAAAAGACTTTATCTTTCCTTCATTTATAAAACTTAGTTTCACTGTATACAAAATTATTGGCTGATAATTGTTTAAGGAAGCTAAAGATAGGATCCCAACCCCATCTAGCTTGTCCGGCTTCTGCTGAGAAATCTGCAGTTAATCTGATATGTTTTCCTTTATAGGTTACCTGATGCTTTTGCCTCATAGCTCTTAAGATTATTTTCTTCATCTTGACTTTAGATAACCTGAGGACTGTGTGCCTAGGTGATGATCTTTTTGTGATGAATTTCACAGGTCTTTGAGCTTCATGTCTTTGGATGTCCAGGGCTCCAGCAAGGCCACGGAAGTTTTCTTTGATTATTCCCTCAAATATGTTTTCCAAACTTTTAGGTTTCTCTTATTCCTCAGGAACACCAATTATTCTTAGATTTGGTCATTTAACATAGTCTCAAACTTTTTGGAGGCTTTTTTCATTTTTTAAATTCTTTTTTCTTCCTCTTTGTTAGATTGGGTTAATTAGAAAGCCTTTACGTTGAGCTCTGAAGTTTTTTATTCTACTTGTTTGATTATATTCCTGAGACTTTCCAGTGCATTTTGCAGTTCTCTAAGTGTGTCTTTCATTTCCAGAAGTTGATTGTTTTTTAAATATGCTATTTCACTAGAGATTTTTCCATGCCTATTCTGTATTTCTTTTTAAAATTTCTTTAAGTAGGATTTCACCTTTCTCTTTTGCCTCCTTGTTTGCCTTAATAGTGGACCTCATGAATTCTTTTTCTGGCAATTCAGAGATTTCATCTTAGTTTGGCCCATTGCTGGTGAGCTAGTGTCATCTTTTGAGGGTGTTAAAAAACCTTGTTTTGTCATATTACCAAAATTGTTCTTCTGGTTCCTCCTTATTTTGGGAGACTATGTCAGAGGGAAGATCTAGGATCCAAGGGCTGTTGTTCAGATTCTTTTGTCCCATGGGGTTCTCTCTTGATGTGGTGTTCTCCCCCTTCCTCTAGAGTTGGGGCTTCCTTACAGCCAAACTGCAGTGAGTGTCATTTCCCTTCTGGGTCTAGCTACCCAGCAGAGCTACTGGGCTCTGGGCTGGTACTGAGGAGTGCCTGCAAAGAGTCCTTTGATGTGATCCATCTTCAAGTCTCTAAGCCATGAATACCAGTACCTGCTCTGGTGGAGGTAGCAGGGAGTGAAGTGGACTCTATGAATGTCTTTGCTTGTATTTTTGTTAAATGCACTTGCTTTGTGTTGGTTGGCCACAAATTCATGCTGGCCCTTTCCAGAGCCCATCATTTGCAGTAACATAGGGAGAATCGGGTGGTGGGCAGGGCCCTTGAGCTCCCAAGAGATTATGTCCTTTGTTTTCTGCTAGCAGGGCCAGTAGAGAAAGACCATCAGATGGGGGCAGGGCTAGGTATGTCTGAACTCAGTCTCTCTTTGGGTGGGGTTTGCTGCGGCTGTTGTAGGGGATGGAAGTGTGGTTCACAGACCAATGGAGTTATGTTTTCAGAGGGATTACGGCTGCTTCTGCTATGTCATGCAGGTCTAGGGAAGTGGGGGAAAAGCAGCAGCCACAGGACTCACCCTGCTCCCACTCAGCCTACAGCCCAAAAAGTTCGTCTCACTCCCACTGTGCTCCCCCAATAGCACCAGGTTTATTTCCAGGCAGCCAATGAGCAGGGCTGAAAACTTGCCCCGGGCTACAAGCCTTCCAGCTGAGAAATCAAGCCAATTTGCAGTTCCTCGCTGTCCCACAGAGCCTGCAGCCCAGCAATCCACCTCCTTCAAAGGCTCCGTGGAATCTCTTGGCTTTCCTGTTAGGTTCCTGTGGTCGTTCTTGGAGCAAAAGATCATGATGTGGGTCTCCACACACTGCTCTGTCCATCTGAGAGGGAGCCGCGAGTTAGTCCTGCCTCCCGTCTGCCATTCTCCCCTCCTTTGTTGAACAGGTTTTTATTTTTCTTATGTAAATACCCAAATGTGGGATTGTTGGGTCAAATAGAAAGTATGCATGAAACTTAATCGAAACTACCCAACTGTTTTCCAAAGTGGTTGTATCATTTCGAAGTCTTACCAGCAATATGTGAGAATTCTAGTTGCTTTATATCCTTGTCAATACTTGGTGTTTTTTGGTATTTTTTTTAAAAAACATTTTATTTGAAAATTTATTTATTTTCTAGTAGAGATATAGGGATTCTTTAAATTTGCATTTTGCTGGAAAATTTCCACCTATTTACCAGGCCAGTGAGGACCCCAGATCGTGATAATTTCAGTATAAACAAAGGGCTGTTATCATGTTTTATAATTACAGGATGTCAAAATATGTGACCTAATGAAATATATGAAACAATATTTTTTTCTCTTAAAAATAAATCTCAACCAGCAATATGGTGTGGAACAGAGACCAAAGTGTCCACTCCTTTCCCATCTCTCCTCCTTACACCTCACACAGAGTTTAGAAGAAATGGGATCCTTTTTGTCAGGAAACAATAATTGTGCGTGTTGTAAGACTGACTTCACTCTTCCTGGCAATGAGATTTTGGCACTGGAGTCACAGAAATTGCTAGTCCTCTTGGTTGTTTCTGTCATAGTGGAGTCATTCTGTGAGACGTTTCTTGACTGTGGTTTCCAGGGTACTGATGTGACAGAGATGCAAGTTCTATTACTGCACTCCTTATTAAGCAGCAACTTGATAGCATAGAGAGAGTTGAATGGGTTTCCAGCTCCTTCAACAGAGAAGACATTTCTTGCCAGTATTTTGGGGAAGGGAAGAAACTTCTCAGAGAATTATTAAATAATGCTGACAGTGCTTGGATGCATTATTATTGTTATTATTTTATAGGATTTTAGCTTAAATGAAAACCAGATTCTGTCACCTCATTGTGGCTTTATTTGGGGTAAAATACACCCATACTGGGCTCATCAAATCTTTTTTCTTCTTTTTTTTTAATCCAAGGCTGGTGGGAGCTAAATCCATAGAAAACAATGTTTGGTTTAGCGTCACATGTCTGGCTGGTTTTCATGCACGATAAGAAAACATTGTTGAAAATAAGAATCCTCTGTAAGGATGACTTCATGGGGTTTTGCAAGCCAGTTTAGATGGCATCAGATTATGCTGTACCTTGTTCTTCTAATCTATACTCATGTGATCTGAGGCTTACCCCTCAATAGGTTATATAATCACCTTCTGTGGGGTATTGAGAGATGATTGCAGGCAAACAGCATTGCTTGCAGTCAGCTTGGTCCCTATCCTAATGAAATCTCACAGTTGAAAAATGAGCTGACTGTCAATGAAACGGGATCCCCATTCTCCAGCACAGGCTTACATTTCTGCAGCCTGGCTAGGTCAAGGCTGGCAACCTGGGAGATCTAGGGTACAATAGTAGAGATTAGAATGAGTAGGACAAGTGAAAGTGCTGAATGAATAGAACAGAGGCATGAAAAAGCTCCTGAATTTTCCACTGTGTTTTGAATAATCCCTTTGGTTTAAACCGTTGGGAGGCCCAGATCAGAAATAACAACAGAGATCGGGAAACCAGGTAGATTTACAAAGAGGAATCAATACATCTAAGGAGCCACAGGGAAATATTCCCTCACATCTTTTCTGTCACCCTTTCTTCCCAGTCTTGATTTCCAAAGGCACAGCTCCTGTGAAGCCTAAGACCTCAAAACCCTGCTCTGTAAGAGAAAAGGGTGGGATTCGAGATCCTAAGACCTGTAATATGGCACCAATCCATCCCTTATTACCTCTTGAGTCTAAATTCTCTGAACTTTGCTTTCCTCATCAATAAAACAGAGACTGTAATCTTCAGTTGTTATGAAGGTTAAATAAGAATAAATGTAAAAGTACTTTTTAAACCATGGAACAAGGAACAAATATTTGTTGCAGAAAGACACTGGAAATGAGCCTTCACAGACACCTCACGACCTGCTCACCTTACAAAGGAAGAGACTGAAACTCCAGAAATAAAATCATTTATCCACGAAGATTTGTATCCAACCCTTGTGACTCCGCGTTCTCTTTGTAGTTCTACAATTAAGTGACTTATCCCTTCCCATGATTTGATGTATGGCTGATTTGCTGGTAATGACAGAGTCTACTTTCAACTTGTCCTCTCTCCTTCTCCTCTTCCTTGTTAGCAAGTATCTTGACAGGATTAACAGAAATGAGTGACAAAGGAGGACTTAGCTAGGCAGGAAGCTGCCCAGGTCATAATACCTGCAGCCCCCCCGGTACCCACCAGGTACCCCGGTCACTGTAACTCAGAGGCTCTCGCTCTGGAAAGGTCCTTCTGTCTAAATCCTGTGAGTGCTGTGAATGACCACCCACACCTGAGAAGAGGACTCTCAAATTAATGAGCACAGACCCCCTGGAATCTGTAGATGTAGACTCAAGAGATGATGCCTTTCCTTGGAATACACACACACACACACACACACACATACACACACAGACATTTTAATAATCTTAACAAAAGCTTTGGCAGTTAGAAAGATAAGAGGTCCTTCTTGTCATAATTCTTAGTGAGAAGATATGTTCCTATAATTAGACTGGTTTCATGTGACTGTGAACTCCAGGGGTCCATGAATGTATTCTGCAGGGTCTAGAGAATTTCTTTCCTTTAAAAGGGATCTTTCCATTATTCAAATTTGAGAAACACTGTGACACATCTGGGACAGTTTATTGTAGAGCTTAAAAATACAAACATATCTTGAAATTTGTTTTTTGATTTTAATCTTGCACTCTGGTCCAAGACTGTTTTAGAGCATCAGTTATAGATTATAACCCTCCCCTGTGAAACCTCAGACCACCTCTTCCTATAATGGGTGGTACTTCCTTTGTAAACTGTAAAGTAAGCCCATAAATATTTTCTATGGGCATAAAAATTTAGTTATTGCAGTTATGGGCCTCCACTGCAAATCTAAGGTCTTATTGAATTACAGCAGGAATTAATCTTGATTCATCACATAGGTTGTGCAAGAATATATATATATATATATATATATATATATATATATATATAAAATCTAATTAAATCAGACTCCAAGTCTCCATGATAGGAAGATGATGGGCACATGAAACTGAACTTGACTGGATTCCATCTCCGATAGTGCAGAGGTCTCAGGGACCACATGATGCCCATGATTCTGGAAGTCCTCTACGGACCTCATCTGCAGGCACCACTGAGAAGCTTTTGGTCCAAGAGCCCATGACCCTTTCAGCTTGGAAGCATCAACATATTTGTACCACTTAAGGCACCTGAGTCTTCGCTGAGACCTTGAGCCCCTACGCCTGGGTCTGACCTGCCTGACTATGCTGAGCTGTCCTTTCCTTGGAGGCCCAGCCCCCTGTTCAGGAAGGATGAGGGAGCTGACCATGAGTTCTTTTCACCACTGTGGAACTCAGAGAAAAGCAATGCTTCTGAGCCAACACTGCACATTGTTCCTCTTCCCATTACGTGTTTAGTCCTCAAAGGCCCTCCTCTTTCACCTTCTTTTCTGAGATACCAAGTTGATTCCCCTTAATACATTTAAGCGTGGTGAAATTGAATCTTTGAAATTCCGAGCAGCTATTTTACTGTGTTTACTTTCCTTGAGTTCGTTGTAACTCTGAGACCCAGTGCTTCTGGATGGAATCTCAGGGATTATGGGGGTTCTTCTTCTTTCTTTGGATTGCACAAGAACAGAAGAAGCTTACATGGAAACCATACAATGCTGGAGGGGCCTCTGATCTGTGGTCCACTATGGTTACCACTAACCACCTGAGGGTCCAAAGCTGTGGTTGGGGCTTAGAAACATTTTTCACGAGAAGAACCCTGATGCCCAGATGCAGCTACCTTCAGCGTACCCTATCCATTCTATCTTGGGTCAGAAACTCTACTACTTCTCTGGCTTCTAAAGGCAAAGCCAGCCACAGGGCCCAGTGACTCACAGGATCTTGTATCTACACCTCTTCCAAAATTTGAGAATATTTGCCTCTCTCTCCTGCTCTCTGCAAGAGCTCTCCCTTCTCTTCCTGTTTTTCCAGCCTAATTTCAGGCAATGGGCACAAAGGTCAGCTGTCTACTTGGAATGGAGTGGGAAAAACAGAGAGCACAAACAGTAGCTAATATTTAGGGGAATTCCCCTTCCAGAGAACTCTAAGGAGAAAGCTACAGAGATCAAAGCATGTCTTCCTGCTTAGAATGTGGGGGTAAAAGTTGAAAATAGATGATCACAAATGCAAATGTATAGTTCAATAAATAATACTGCACCCATTCATTCAATCCTTTAACAAAAATGTGCTGAATACCTAATATATGCCAGGGACTGGGCTTAAAATAGATAAGCCCGACCTAATTCAGAGACAGGTTAAGAGAACATCATGCTACAGCTTAAGTCATCTAAGCAATGGGAAGAACATGAACCCTGCAGTTGAGGTGTCCTAGGTTAAAACTTTGACTCAGCTGCTAACCATGTGAGTGACTTGTGGGAACTTCTTCCCTGAGTCCCAGTTGTCTTTATTCACCCAATTGGGCTGTGGTATCTGTGTCAGATTGCTGACTGGTCTACACGCCTGGTTTTAGGAATCCTCAGTGTATGGAAGCTCTCACCCTCTCCACGTGTTGCAACGGAATTCAAATTTTATCTCCAAGTTTGTGACATATTTTCTTTTTCCTAGAAGAGTATGAATGAATACCTTTTATACACAGGTTTTATCATTATTATTTTATTATTCTTGTTAAGCAGAACAGCAGGACTTTGTATTTCTATGTGCTCTTTCTTCAAAGCTGCTTGCAGATACTATTGAGACTCTTCTTAGAAAAGGGAGGAAATATCCAGTTTCTCTGAGTCATACTGCTTGCCCAGTTGTCACTTTAGAAGTTAACTGTGAGTATGCCAGACACTAGCTGCTAAGGCCCCTCTTTTTCAGAATATCAGCATCCACTGAGGCGCTAGTGAGCAATGACACAGGGCGGCCTTCCTCAAGTAAGCTCCCACAGCCAGACTGTCGCAGGACTCTAGTGTTCTCTTTTGCGCATGTGAGTTCCTGACTGTACAGCATCCTTTGATGCCAGTCCAGGAGTGCTCTCCTGTATCACCCGGGTGAGAATCAGGAAGACCCAGATACTTGACAGTGGCTGACTCTGTGTGTGAGTCTGTGGGGGCATTTGTGTGTCTGTCTTTAGATCTTGCTTTTTGTTCCACCATGTGCTATGTAGACTATTTATTTTAGAACATTTTAATACTTACATTTTATGATAAATATCTTATTATTTATTTATTTTAAAATATAAAAGTATATTTTGCCTTGGTAATTACATAACATGTTTTGAGACAATTAGAGATGTCCTAAGAAATTGTTTACTCGGGAGAAAATAATCGTTATCATAGTGTCAATAGCTACAATGGACTGAGCACATTTTATGTGCTAGGCTCAGCTCTAGACACTTTACAAACCCTTTTTCTAATCCCCACCTCAATCCTACAAGAACCAACTGTGTTACCCTTCTTTTGCAGGTGAAGGGATTGAGGCTCAGGGGAAGAAACTTAATTTGTCCACAACTATATGGTTCATTAGAGCTTCTACAGTGGAATTCCACCCTGGTTTTGTCTGAACCTAACTTCCAAATTATCTCTAGTTTTCCACCCATGATTCCATGAGAATTGGGAAACAAAAGTGCACCTCAAATTGAAACACATACACAGTTCGTGTCTGTTGTGCCTGGAATATGTGAATTTTTTGAAAAAGTTTGGAGGAACTCCTAACTTTATAGTAAATTCTCTGGAGATTTGCTTATCACATGTGATTCATATTTTTATAAGGTGTTGGAAAAACAGTTCTCAGAGTGCAAGGGTTTGGAAGCGCAGCAGACCAATTCCAGGTGAGTGTGTGCTCCTCTCCCTCCTTACAGCTTCCTGTCCCCTTTAGTGCACCATTTTTAATTGGTCTTTTCAAGCTTATTTATGCCCCTATTCAACTGTGAGCTACTTAATTGAAGGATTTGTCTCAGTCATCTCTGTATCCTCAACATCTAATACCACTTTCTGACATACATGTTACAAGACACTTGCTGGTACTTAAAAATTTGACTAAATATTATAAAATCTGTACTTTCTAATAGAAATAATTTAGTTTTTAGTATGTTTAGAACATATCTGTTATCACTTAGCATTGCTCATGTAGCCAAATCTGTTAAAATCTGTTCTGTTCTCCTACTGACTCAGGGTTTGGGTAATTTTCTGCTTCATCTATTTCATATAATCCCTTTTGAGCAACCCCTGACAAAGCATTCACTGTGAAAAATGTCTTAAAATACACTTTGGTTACAATTAGGCATTCCAGTTGCCTGCTGTAATGTTATTTCAGTTCTTTACCCAGTGGGGTGCCCTTCCCCAGCCACGGTTTTGGGTATTATTAGGAAAGAGTTGAAGTTAAGCCTTCAACCTGGGCCTGTTAGTAACGTCCCAGTGGCCCTGGTGCCCGTCAAGCAGTGGTGCATTCTTCTGTAGACTCTCCTGGCCCAGCACCATCAACCCTCTCAATGCTATGTCTCCCTCCCCTCCTCCACGCACTGATGCCTAGCCACCTCCAACTACCTGTATCTCATTGTGACAGGTAGTGATGGTTAATACTGAGTGTCAACTTGAATGGATTGAAGGATGCAAAGTATTGTTCCTGGGTGTGTCTGTGAGGGTGTTGCCAAAGGAGATTCACATTTGAGTCAGTGGACTGGGAAAGGTAGACTCACCCTCAGTCTGGGTGGGCACCATCTAATCAGCTGCCAGCTCAGCTAGAATAAAAACAGGCAAAAGAACGTGGAAGGACTAGACTGATTTAGCCTCCCAGCCTCCATCTTTCTCCAGTGTTGGATGCTTCCTGCCATGGAACGTCAGCTCCACATTCTTTAGCTTTGGGACTCGGACTGGCTTCCTTGCTCCTCAGCTTGCAGATGGTCTATTGTGGGAACTCACCTTGTGATCGTGTGAGTCAATACGCCTTAATATACTAACTTTTAAGTGTCAAGGCCCTGGGGTCTGATTTAGAAGCTGCCATATTTAAATCAGCCTGGGTGATTTCTCAGCCAAATATCCCTTCTCTAGTATTTAGATGGACCACAATGCTTTCCTTCTTTCCACTGCCATTCTTTTTTGTTGTTTGTTTGTTTTGAGACAGAGTCTCACTCTGTCACCCACGTTTGAGTGCAGTGGCGCTATTTCAGCTCATTGCAACTTCCGCCTCCTGGGTTCAAGCAATTCTCCTGCCTCAGCCTCCCAAGTAGCTGGGACTACAGGTGTGCGCCACCTTGCCTGGCTGATTTTTTGTATTTTTGGTAGAGATGGGGTTTCACCGTGTTAGCCAGGATGGTCTTGATCTCCTGACCTCGTGATCTGCTCGCCTCGGCCTCCCAAAGTGCTGGGATTACAGGCGTGAGCCACCACACCCAGCCTTCCACTGCCATTCTTATGCTTCTCTGAAATCAGATGCATAAACTTCTCTAATTAGAACAAAAGTATCTTTGAAGGAGGTAGCCATGTCCAGGTTGCTCTATCCCTTCTCCTTTTCCTTCTGCTTTCCCTCTTCTTGTACGTTAAAGATGCTTCATGGGTGGTTTTGACAGAATGAAAGAAGAGAGTACTTTGGCTGTCTGTGGGGATACAGTAGAAAGAATATGCTGATGCACTAGCTGCTGATGACCAGCAGCTGAATTCCAGTTCTACCCTTTGCAAGAAATCGTGGGCACATCGACTTCAGAACGTTCTTTCTTCTTAAAACATGCAGGGGAATTAGCGAGGCTTTTTAGTTAATGAATCTCCACATCTAAGATTCCTGCTCCGAGAAGCTCCCTGTGGCCTCCTTCCTTCCCAGGGACTTGGTCCGCTCTCTACTTTCCTCCCCGTAATAACAACGACATCTTTGACTTTTACTGTTTGTTGAATTTTTCTTTTCCTTCTAACCAGTTACAGTGTTTCTCTTGTTTTTCATACATTTCTTATATCTAGTAAGCTTTCGATAAATATGTATTTGTAGAAAGACTGGTCGAATGGATGAACAAAAACTCTAATACCCTGCTAATTTCTTCCAGTGATGTTTGCCAGTCATTAAATCCTGCTAGGTCATACTAGAAGCGTTTTTCCTATTTTATTTTTCTCCCCAACCTCCTTACAAAATAATGCACACAGATCTCCTCTCTCACTTAGATATCATATCCCTAAGTTGACACTTCCTATAAGTGTTTTTATAGAAGAACACTAGCTTTATAACAGGCTCTAGTGAAAAAAAAAAAAGAAAAAGAAAAGATGCAAGGCCACATAAATTACTTGATGATAAATGTATTTTGTTTTTCTGAGTAATATCTATTCATATCAGAATCAGTTTGGAAAGCACTCTCCTATGTATTCATTGTTTCTACTACACAAAAGCTCTTTTCATTTGAAGATTTTTAAACATTCCCTAAAACACAGTAATTTTGCATGTGAAAATTCTGGATACAAAGAAGATTCTTAATATCTGTCTTCTTTGACAATCAGAAGACTCCTTGTGCAATGACAAAACCTCAGTGGCATCAGAGATTGGATATTGCTCTCCCTTGAAATTCCAATGCATGGGTCACTTTCTTCTAGCACCCCTTTAGAATTGCATAAATAAAGCACATCACAGATTTTAAAGCCCTGTAATGGAACTAATAGCTTTTTCAAAGATATTCTTTAAGACGTATTCAAATCTGGTAAGACATAATAAACGAGGGAATGATGAGAAGCATTTATTTCTCAGTGTGTAACTGTAATGTCTCCTCTCTACACTCACAATTTATGAGGAGTAAGGATTTTTTTGTGTGAGTGGAATGCATTACGTTAGGAAAAAAATTAATGGCCATCTGTAAATGTGGGGATGGCTGGCAAATCTGTTATGCATGTTGTAATAAAAATGGTTTATTGGGCTATCGAAGTCAGACACAGGAGTCAAAAACTGCAGTCTCCATTGGGTTACATGCTTGGAACTAACACTGTCTTCACGTACCCTGGAGTTTTCCTGAAGCACAGTTCTTCTGGCCCATTTGGAAGGAGTTTTATGAATTGGCTTCCTTTTGGGATATTAATCCTCGGACAAGTGGCTTCTGCTTTTGAGCCCTAGTTTCCTAATATGAAAGCGATAGGTTAGATTAGATATATTCTAAGGTCCCATGCACACAGCTTTCTAGGATTGAAAATCCTTTCTCATGGATGTAGCCTAAAATAAACCCAGTTAGACTGAAGTCCTCTCTATTTCCTTACTGTGTAAGAACAAAAGAAATGACGTACCCACATTATTTTTCAAAACCTCTTGTGCCAGGAAGTAAGGACTTGCTCAGAGAACAGGGACACACACCATGAAGTACACGGGTCAGCTTGGAGGGAGTGCCACTGGCCGAATCAGAAACAGTTTGTGCATCAAGAAATTAACAAAGAATGGCAGTGATGGCTTACAGAACCAGCTGAACAAAGTGAGAATCCGTAAGTTCATACTGATATAAATCAATCAATCAGGAGCATAAAGTGCTTATCCCTCCAGTTCTGCCGATGTTGACTTTGATCATGTGGTTTGGGTGGTCTCTGCCGGGTTTCTCACTGCAAAGTTACTGCTTTTTTCTTTGTAAAATATTACTACTCTGTAGCAAGATACTTTACATGTGAACATCGTGGTTCTCATCAAACTTTCACTACTGGCATCTACCCATGATTCTTTCCTGAATCACATGCTTGCTATGATGGTTACCACATAGTGATTCGCTTAATCATCATGTCTTCCACATTTGTGATTGACTGGCATTCTGTTCTAAAGCTGAGTCCCCCGCCTCTAAAATTTATTATTTGTTGCTTATTTATATCAGGATGGACTCAGTGACTCTTGATGAAGATTATACAGGTGACACGGTTTGGCTGTGTCCCCACCGAAAATCTCATCTTGAATTGTAATCCCCATAATCCCCACCTGTCAAGGAGTCAAGGGAAACACCAGCTGGAGGAACTTGGATCATGGGAGTGGTTCCCTCATGCTGTTCTCATGAGAGTAGTTGTGTTCTCATGAGATCCGATGGTTGTATAAGTGTTTGCAAGTTCCTCCTGAGTTCATTCTGCTTCCTGCTGCCTTGTGAAGAAAGTGCCTTGCTCCCCCTTTCCCTTCTGCCATGATTGTAAGTTTTCTGAGGCTTCCCCAGCCATGCTGAACTGTGAGTCAATTAAACTTCTTTCCTTTATAAATTACCTAGTCTCAGGCAGTTCTTTATAGCAGTGTAAAAACGGATGCCTAATATGAGTCTTACTAGTTTTCTATGTCTAAAATTATTTTAAAATGAAAAGTTGATGAAAACTGTACACATGTGCACCAGCAAACTGGGGAATGAATCCTTGGCTCCCAGTGGTTTCTCAACTCAAACAGCCCTCGGTTGCCTTTGCTTTCCCTATGATAGCCAGTGCCTTCTCAGGACTCACCAACCTGAGAGTACAAATTGGGTACATAACGGAGCAGTATTTCTCTGCCATAGCCACTAACTGCATCATCGCAAAAATAAAAATAAACAAATAATCAAATAAACACATGCATGTGCACATAGCACACCAGAAATCCTTTGAGGGTCTCTAGCTCAGTAATCAGGTATCCTCATGTGGGCTTCTTATGAGGCCTGCCCTGCCTCTAGCCTGTGGAGCAGTGGGGTCCCTCATACCCACCGTGTTCTCTAGTGCTGAAACTGAGGTGAATCTGAGTCCTTGCTCACACCGATGGGTTTGTTCTTTGCTCCAAGTGCCATCCACCTGCTTAAAGTGGGCCACAGTGTGAAGTCCACTTATGCCTCCCTTATCACCTGAGCATGAAATAAGCCATTTCACACCGCTGTGGTGTAAATGCTGGTGTCACCTTCTCCCACTTTTTTTTTTTTTTAATAACTTTTTTTTTTAGGTTCAGAGGGTACATGTGCATGTTTGTAACGTGGGTAAATTGCATCAGACACATACTCTTGATAGCTTACAAAGATTTTATCACTTAGCTATTCTGCTTCTGTGCCCCTTCTTCCTGGAGCATGAGCAGAGAAGGCCAGGAAGAAGGCTGGGATTCAGAGGATGATCTGAGGGGCCCATACCTCTCATCCCAACAATTACTGGCAACCTTTGGATCAAGCCTAGGCACTTGGATCAAGCCTATGCACTCCCCATAAGTCTCTTCAGTGGTTTGTACTCACAAGTTTCTGAAAACCATGCCTCAGATTTGCCCTAGATTGGAGTTCACCTGACTCTGCATTCAGGTTTCCTAGGAAAGGAACAGTTTATGCCTATTGTCCTACTAATACTAATAATGCCTCGTTTCACTCACAAAAATGTTCCTGTTTGGATGATGTGTTTATTATTTAGCCAGTTGATCTAGAGGGGGTAATGTAACCATACACCCTTTTATATTTTGGTTTCCCCAGAAATTTCAGACCAACTGGATAGGAGGGTGAAACGTAGGAAACTTAGGAGGGTGAAACTTAGGACCGTTCCTAGGGTGAGTGTTTGTGTCTAGGAACAGGGCCGCAAAGCTCTACCCCCATAGTTTTTTTCATGGTTCTGCCTGAAGACAAATTAATCAGGTAAAGTGGAAAAGTGAAGGAGGAAGCCTCAAGAAAAATGTTTATTGATAGGCTAAGGCTTGGGATCTCAGAAAAATTAGAGTGTGATGACTGCGGAGATGGGTGAGCATTTAGCATAAAGCTCCGTGCAGCTTCTCCCGGAACAAGGACACTGTGCAGGCCACAGCAAGTTACCACGGCCATGCTTAGGGGAAAGGGGAGGGGGATGCTAAGGTGCAAACCCGGACAATTCGGCTTCAGTACAGATTGAGGTACGTGCCAGGGCCTAGGAGCAAACCCAGTCTTGTGTGAGCACTAAGGAAGGAGCAGCCGAAGGAACTGGAGGAATCACCACTTGCGGGCCCCGAGCACAGCAGCAGCTCAGCCTGTTGGATGTGAGGGGTGCCACGTGGCAAACAGTTTAGTATGCTTGCCTAGAGTCAGAGCGTGTGAGGCCTTGAAAGTCCAGCCAAGGATAGGGCTCGACAGGTACTGAGTGTGAGCATAAAATGTATAGCACTGTTTGTCACTGGAAGATTGAAAAGTGAATTATGAAAGGGTAGACATGTGCTCCAGGACTTCTCAACAAGGACCCATTTTCATCCTTCCCTTTGAGAAGCCCATTCTGGCTAATGCACTGGGTTTTGAGTATGAACAGGCATGCAGTCACCTGTGGAGGTGGCACCTGGAGCAAATTAGTCCAACAAGGTGGTCACCTCTGCCCCAGGGTTTCCTTCTGTGACGAATGGAGTTGGGGCAAAGAAGCATTTGACTTGGACATTTCTCTTATCTCAGAATAACAAAAAGGCATAACTCAATTTTACCCCAGGTAAACGAACGTATAATCTCTTCCATCTGTGCAGCCCCTGACTGTTCCCGAGGCTGCTCTCCTTCATTTCTAACTCATGGGCAACGAGCACTGGTGTGGAAATCAGCTTTGGGTTCCAGCCTCAATTCAAATGGCTCATTTTGTCACCTTGGAGGTGTCATTTACAGGAAGGGAAACTAATACTTTTGAGAACATACTATATGTTGGCCAGGCTTTTACATCCATTCCTCACCCCACATGTATTAATCAACCTCCATTGTATGTCAGACACTGAGCTAAGTACTGGCCACACAGAGGTTAGTTAAACAGAAATTGAGTCCTCAATATTCATTAAATCCCCCTGGGAGTGGTGGTGTTTACATCCATCAGACAATTAGGAAGACCGAGGCATGACAGGGTATCCAAGTCACACAGGAACATGGTAGTCTAGAGATTTATGAATATACTCATGTCTCGGAGGCAAAGCCTTAAGTTTTCCTCACTTGTAAAAATATGATGATTGGATTGGAGTGCTTGTAATGACCTTCCTATCTCTAGAATTCTATGACACATTTTTTAAATTTCCATGCCGCAACCTCATGTAATGGCTAGGTCAGTTGGTTATCCTTTTAACACCTGGATTCTCAGAAACTGTAGTTGTATATAAATTGTGCTGTTCTCTTTCTATTATATAATATATCATTGGCAGGCTAAAACATAATGGCATCACACTTTCCATGTGATTAACCTTTTGAAAATAAGTTGAGGACAGATCTCACCCCGTCAAGAAAGAGAAATGGAAAGCTTTTGTTTTTTTGTCTTAAAGAATGGTCTTTAGGGATTGAGCAAAGGAATTTAAAAGGTGGGAATCACAGACCTCCTAATATGTAAGTGAAGTAGAATTATTTTTGTCTTGGGTATAATTTTGAAATGCTGGTAAGAACAACTAGGGAAAATGCAGCTAACTAGTGGAAGGTCTTTAAGCAAATCATTGCATATATCACATGCCATTATGGTGAGTTGGTCGAGTAAAATAATGTGAGGCTCTTTGATGGCTTGTGAACCACATCCAATGAGGATCTGGACTGCAGACTTGTTTGGCCTGATTAGAGTCAAAACTAATCATAAACTGCTGAGTACACATGTCTTTAGGAGGAGCATGCACTCTTCTGTGCCCTGTATAGTTCTTCTCCTCCCTTTTGCCGTATATCTAGCGGCCTTACCCATGCCCAGACCCTGGAGATCCATCTGTGAGTACCACCTCGTCATGTCGTGGGAGATCTCCTGGGTTATGGCGGCTCCAGGTTGGGTGCCAAAGAGAGCAGCTGAAGAGTGGGAAGAGAACACAGGGGCTTCACACAAGGCACTCTGGCTCTCGCTGACTCGTCACCTGGTTCCATTGAGTTAATCCTCTGAACCTTGGTTCTATCTGAAAAACTGATCAATAGCCTTGCAGGATTTTGTGAGAATTAGAAATAAGAAATAATGAGAAAAGCCCTAACCTATGACCAACCTAGAGCTACTGTTCTTTAAAGGACAACTGTCATTATGTCTTAGTTCATTGTGGCTGCTATAATAATTTAAAAAACACCCAGAAACTGGGTAACTTAAACACAGTTCTATTTTTCACAGTCCTGGAGACTGGGAAATCCAAGATGAAGACAGATTTGGTGTCTGGTGAGGGCTCGCTTCCTCATAGATGGTGCCTTCTTGCTGTGTCCTGCCGTGGTGGAGGGGGTAACCAAACTTCCTGGAACTTCTTTTATGAGGATATTAATCCCATGCATGAGGGCCCACCCTCATGACTGAATCACCTCCCAAAGGCACCTCTTCACACCATCACCTTGGGGGTTAGGATTTTAACATATGATTTTGAGGTGGGGCACAAACATTTAGGCCATAGTACATGACCGTGTTCTTCTATTCATTTTGCATGTCTTGCACACGTAGAAGTACTTACCACTGTGCTTGGTTCAGGAACTACAAAGAAACAAAACTGTTATTTTATTTTCAGGAAGTGATATGGTTTGACTCTGTGTCCCCAACCACATCTCATCTGGATTTATAATCCTCACATGCTGAGGGAGGGAGGTGATTGGATCATGGGGGAAGTTTCCCCATGCTGTTCTCATGATAGTGAGTTCTCATGAGATCTGATGCTTTTTTAAGTGTTTGGAAGTTCCTCCTTCACTCTTCTATCTCCTGCTGCCATGTGAGGAAGGTGCCTGCTTCCCCTCGCCTTCTGCCATGATTGTAAGTTTCTTGAGGCCTCCCCAGCCATGTGGAACTGTGAATCAATTAAACCTCTTTCCTTTATAAATTACTCAGTCTTGAGTATTTCTTTATGGCAGTGTGGAAAAAGATTAATATAGGAAGCATGTCTTTTAGTGGTCCATCTCCTTGTATTGGTAAATGGGAACAGAAGAGGTTGACTACAGGATATCTCTGATCCTGTCCACATTCTCAGCTCTGTGATTTTTCAAGGGAAGTGCTGCTTCTCCCAGTAATGAAGAGGCATCTTGGTTCATTCCCTGTCCCTTGTCTGGTCAGCATATGCATAATTAGCTCATTTTCTTCTAAGACTCTTTGTTTAAGAGAGTTTGGTAGATTTGCTAACTCAGTTGCTTGTTTATAACCCTTGTCATACAGTCAATTACAGAAGTCTTTGAATGTTACTGAAAATGTGTTTGGCTTAATCAGTTCCGACAGTGGTGGGGACGGATTGAGAATCCATGTGCCCTGTAAAGAAGCTCTCAATGGACTGGGCTCAGGATGGATCTCTTTGCATTATCAGGGTGATTGTGCTGAGCAGTTTCACCTCTCCACAAACCACTCTATCACCTCTACCAGCAAGTTAAGCAGAATTGGCATTTAGAAATTTTGGGAGCCCAGAAAACTTCCTCTAAACTTTAACCACAGCAGCAACCACCATCACCACCACCAAATAATGCAGCCAAGAGCAGAGGATCACAGCAGGTGCTGGAGTCAGATTTCCAGGTTCAAATACCAGTGACACCACCTACTAGGCATGTGACTTGGGCAAATGACTTAACTCCTCTATGCCTCAGTTTCTTTATCTCTAAACCAGCATCAGAGAAAGGATAATAGAACACAGCTCAGGGTGGGGAAGCACTTACATGAGAATACATGTGAGGCACTCCTCCAGCATCTGACACATGGTAAGCATTCAGTGATGTGGGGGAGTCACATTCACTCCCTTGTACCAGGCACAGAGATCATTTCTCTACAGAGATTAGTGCTAACATGGGAGCTAACAAGTACTGACAGTTTATGTCATGCCAGGGTTTCCTCTAAGTGCTGGTGGAAGTTAATTTTAGGTGTCAACTTGGCTGGGTTAAGGAATTCCTAGAACCCTGGTAATGCATTGTTTGTAGGTATGTCTGTGAGGTGTTTCCAGAGGAGATTAACTTGTGAGTCTGAGTGGGCTAGGTGGGGATCATGGAATCAACTGGGGCCCTGGAGAGAACAAAAACAGAGAAAAGGTGAATGTGTCCATCTAACAGTGGGAGCTGTGATACACATTTCCTTGGGCAACAAATTCAAACTCCTGGTCTTGGGACTCCAGGACTTACATCAGTGGCACACACTCAGAGTGGTCTCACACTGAGTTATACCATCAGCTTCTCTAGTCCTGAGCCTTGGTTCTTAGACTGAGCCACAACACCAGCACCCCAAGGTCTCCAGGTTGCAGATAGCCTGCCCTGGGACTTCTCAGCCTTCAAAATTGTGTGAGCCAATTGTTCTAGTAAATCCTCTCTCATATATCTCTCTGTATCCTATTGCTTCTGTCTCTGTGGAGAATCCTGATTAATACAGTGCTCTACCCATATTAACTCATTTTAATCTTCAGAAAAATTCAATAAATTAAAAACATGTTTTTATTTCATAGAAGAGAAATCTGAGGACTAGCAGAGTCTGGACATGAGCCCCAGGTTTATCTTACTACAAAGTGAATGCCTAAGATCACTGCTTTGAGAGTAGCTACTGCTTGTCATTCTGCCCTGGGCCAGTGACCTCATAAAAGAAGCTTGGCTGTTCTTCTGGAAGCTGGGGTGCTGGAGACTGAGAGAGGAAAAGAACACCTTTGCAATCTTTGACAGCAGAGAGACTAAAGCAGAGTTTTGTGATTCTGTATGGTATTTTGACAAATGTGTAAAATGCCCAGAATGTGTAAGCTGCTAAATGAACATCCTGGCCCTGGATATGGAGGTGAGAAAGATGTTTTCTCCCCTTCTCCAGCACCAGCATTCTTTCTGACATGACCCTTCTTCCTCCTTCTCCTCCTCCTCCTTATTATTTTCTCCCTTCTTGTAAATCCACTTCAAGGTCTACTCTACCATTTACCTTTTTCAGGCAGCATGCTTAATAAGAATGCAAATGTTCTAGAACGTCACTACTCAAAAGTGTAGCTCCACAGGCTGGTAGCGTTGGCCTCCCCTGGTAACTTATCAGAAACATGGAATCTTAGGCCCCTCCCCAGTCCTCTGAATCACAACCTGCATTTTAACAAGATCTCTAGGTAATCTGTGTGCACATTAAAGACGAAAAAGGGATGGGCTAGAAGGAATATGAACTTTGGCATCTGAAAGAAACAGACTTGAATCCTAGCTTCTCCATTTATTATCTGTGTTGCCTTGGAAAAATTATATAACCTTTCTGACATTGTTTTCTAATCTATTAATTGAACTTCATAATATCTTGTAAATTGTTTTAAGAATTGGTGAAAATAAGGTTACTACATTTAATCCTCTGTACCTGGTACGGTGTGAAATGTTTAACATCTATATTCTTTCTCATTTCAACCTCACAACAAAGCGATTAAGTATATGCTGACTGTATCTCTTGATGCAAATGAAAAAGTTCAGTTTACCAGCAGAAAGTACCATGCTCAGGGTTGCAAGTCGGTGAGTGATGAAATCAGCACTTGTCAGAGCTTTGGTTCCCCAAAGAGTGGAGGGGATTATTATTATACTAATTCCATCCAGAATGGAGAGATGTCTTGGTATTCACTTTTTTATTTCTTTAATCTCCGTGTGTCTTTCCAGTACCATTCAAATTATTTCACATTCGTTATTTCATTCACCTGGTGTCATGCAAGGTATAGAATGTCATTACTTAGTGTCTATAAAGCAATATCCTTTCTAATGAGTGAAACATGCTTTCCCAAAGCCCATTGGGTTGTGAGCAATATGGCTGTCAGAGATCAAATCAGTTAGTGGCCTCCAAGGGTGTGGTTCTTCCTCTGATAAAATTACCTCCCTCCTCTCCTCCAGGGCAATTGGAAGGGAACTTACTTTGCTCTTCTGAGATCTGACCCCTTCCAACCCGCCTAAAGCCACGGCTACTCCTTTCCCCAGCCAGGTGTCTGTAAGGTGGCAAGATGTTTTTTTTCTCTTGTAGGGCTGTGTCTGAGAAAGACTGTCTCAAGGGAATCCTAAATGGAGCCTTCTCCTTGGCCACATTACATCTCACTCTGGCCCACTTGACCCCTTTTGAGAAGCTTCTGAGAGAGCATCATGACCATTCCTCTCAGCAGCATCTGAGAGGGATCCTGCTCAGAGGATACTAACTTGGTTTTGTTTGTAATTTTATTACAAAGAGTTTTGTCAATGTTTCTAGACCTAGAATGTTTTAAGAATGATTAGGATTAATCAGGTTATAAATCCTTGCCAGGAGTCATGAACAGCATCATCTCATAGTCTCTCTTTAAGGAATAAAAGTGACCCAGACAGATGTTCTGCTAAGGCTGTGCTGAGTGTGTTATGGGTATGGAAATTCTTTGGGTCTGCATGGAGCCATTGATGAATCAGGAGCAGTCAGAGGAGGATTTCGAAAGAACAGGACCTCTGCTGCAAGATCAGAAAGAGGTCTCAGTAGATTCTTACAAAAAGAACATATTGAGGCCAGGATGGTGGCTCACATCTGTAATCCCAGCACTTTGGGAGGCTGAGGCTGGTGGATCACGGGTCAGGAGATCGAGACCATCCTGGCTAACACGGTGAAACCCCGTCTCTACTAAAAATACAAAAAGAAATCAGCTGGGCGTGGTGGCGGGCACCTGTAGTACCAGCAACTCCAGAGGCTGAGGCAGGAGAATGGCGTGAACCGGGGAGGCGGAGCTTGCAGTGAGTGGAAATGGAGCCACTGCACTCCAGCCTGGGAGACAGAGTGAGACTCCGTCTCAAAAAAAAAAAAAAAAAAAAAAAAAAAAAGAAAGAAAAATAACATACTGAAATGAGATGTGACCTCACACTTTAATCTTGATTTCCAAAGGGAGCTCATCTCCCCAAGTCCTTCTCCCTGTCTCTGTGAAGTCCTCTGCACAATGGCCACCAGCAGCTGACAAAGATGAACAATGCCTGCGTGCTTCATCTAGTGTGCTCCTAAGGGATGCAAAAGGAATAGAGGAAGGGGCTGAGGACTGGAGATTGATTTTGACATTGAAATGTGATAGCTGCTATGGGATACATGTGTCCGGCCCTGGGGATAGCCCTCCTATGCAGAGCACCTTGTTTTAATTCACATATGTTTTTCTGTGCTCTCTCAAACTGGTTCCGCAGTTGAGGCTTTTTTTTTTTTTTTTCAATTGTTTTTTTCCGAGACAGAGTCTCGCTCTGTCTCCCAGGCACAAACCGCCAGGACAGAGGAGGAAGCAAAACTTTTGTGTCCTCATTCCCATTCTTTGGCAAAAATAGCAGAATTTCTAGAAGGGGAATCAGTTTTTTGCCAGGCCCTGGTCTTCAGCTAATGTCTGTCCCATTGGGTTACAGTAGAATCATACGGGAAATCATTCACGGGGCCTTGCTCATCTGACTGCTCCGGGAAGGTGAAGTCCCAGGGGTCATCCTCAGACAGACCCCTCACGCTGGGTCTGGGGGGGCTTCGGTCTCCTCTGCTGCTTGTGTACAGGATCCAGAGCTCCTGCCAATATAGTGACAAGCCCTGGTCACCTGCCTCAGCCTCCCTTCTCTCATGGTGTGTGATGCTTTGGGGTGTCCATGTTCTTTCCTGCTAGAGACCCTTGTCAGGGTCTCCTCTTCTATCAAATGCTTCTAATAACATCCAACTGGAAAATAGAAAGATCAGAGTCTGTCTCCATCCTTTATATCCTCAGGCTCCTTCACTCACTTGGAATTGCATCGGCTCCTGGGAGGCCAGCTGTGCAGATTCAGGGAGCACTGTGCAGGGAGTGTTCCTGTGTTCTGGCGGATTCCTAGTGCCCCACCCCAGCACAAGGCCCATTGGTTCAAATAAAAGCAATTTTCAAGAGATTTTCTGGAATTATGAAGACCTGATAAAGATTACATGCTGTCATCAGAGAGTTTCTTGCAGAAAAAGAAGGACCCATTTTTCAGTCAACAAGCTACATAAACCAATAAAAGTGTTCAATGAATGTTTGTGGAGTGCTTCATCATTTACTTTGCATGCATGGATACTAGACTTGCTCCAGCTGCAGTCTCCTCGCCTTCCCTGTGTTCCATATAAGAGCCTTGTCTTGGCCAGAACAATGAGGCAGGGACCTGACCCCTGTCCACACCTCCTCTGCCTTGGGCCGGGTGCCCAGAGTTCCTGCAGGCAGCATCTCATGCATCATCAGAACGACCCTGGATTGATTTCCTGGGGCTTCTATTGCGAAACATCACAAGAGTGTGCCTGAAACAACAGAAAGCTCTTGTCTCACAGTTCTGGGGGTTGGAATTCCAAGATCAAGGTGTCAGCAGGGTTGGTTCCCTCTGAGGGCTATGAGTGAAAATTGGTTCCGGGGCTTTCTCCTGGCTTCTCATGGCTTTCTGGAAATCTTTGGTCATTTTTCGACTTGTGGACTCATCTCTTTGATCTCTCCCTTCGTCTTCACATCGTGTTCTCCTTGTATGGGTGTCTGTGTCCAGAGTCCCCATTTTTAGGAGGTCACCATCTCTATTGAATTAGAGACCTACTCTGTTTCACTATAACCTCATTTTAACTAATTACATCTGCAATGCACTTGTTTCCAAATAATTCACAGTCTGAGGTCCTGGGGGACTTCAATATATGAATAGGATTTCAACATGTGAATTTTGGGGGAAAAGAATTCATCCTCAACAAACTTTATGTAGCAGACTTTGCTACCTACACTTTAAAGAGGATGACAATGTCGTGAGAAAATTAATAATTTACTATGGCCACCTAGCTCAGAAGTCTGAATTCAAAACCAAAACTTTGTCTAGTAAACGTTGCTACTTCTGAACAGAGAGCAACCAGACTCCCTGATGTTGATGTTCAAGTCAGCTTTGAGGGTTTGCTGTGGACACAGGCTCACAGGAGCCTGGGGTGAGTAAGTTCTGATGTCTGTGGCCCGCCTTTCTCCCTCGGGCTTGTCTCTCATTCATGTGAACACACTCATTTATTAGCCGTCTTTGCTCCAATAAAGACAAAGCTAAAATGTGTATTCCAGATAGCTGATTTCAGGGGTTTTTCGTTTTCTGCCAAATTCAATTCTGGTGAAATCTCTCCTGCATTTTCTTAGCAGGGAGGTAAGGGGCCCACTTAGATGCTTTTTGTGGGCTGCATTTTTAAATGAATGCAGCTGGTTATTTTGATTAAATGCATATTGAAATCCACTTGTAACTAGTCAACCAAGACAATGAAAGGGCCTCAATGCACCATTAAGATTGTTTTCTAAATTTTTTCAAGTTAAACAATTTAATAGGATATTATTATGCTCTGATATCGCCTAGAAATGGGGACTGAACCCCAGGACCAGTGACATGTGCTGGCCCATGGGCGACAGCCCTGTCCAATGTAGGAGGTCTGGGCCAAAAGTCCTGCTTTTTCTAAGATGGAAATAACTGCTGAAAGAGATTTCAGGGCTATACTTGACGTGTATCAGGTGCTTAGTGAATTATAAATGGAATCATCAACATGGTTTTGCACAATTCAAAGCAGTTCTGGAGCTGGGGCTGAGGCTTCTCCATCAACTCAGCAACAGATGTGAAGTGTCCACGTTCTCGAATGTCTGCTCATTTCTGTGGATTCTCAAAGCGATCCTTTTCCTTGAGATCATGTTATTTGGATGCTGCAACAGACATTCCTGGGTAGCATACACAAATCCCCACTTGCCCTGATTGATTCTGGGCTGTGACTTTATGTCAGCTCTAGGGTGGAGAGTGAAAAGTGTCCAGTGTTCACTCAGTTGATGAGCGTATCGACATATCCACCGTCAACTAGGTGCGGAAATCACAGACATCAAAGGCCTTGCTCACAGTGTGGACTGGGAGATAGACAGACAAGTGTGTGTAACCCAGCTTGAGGACCTCCCTGAGAACTACAGTCCATGGAGGAACATCATGCCCAAATAGGAGACAGGGAAGGTCAGAGAGGAGTTCCTGGGAGAGAACCCTGGAATTGAGAGTTGGAGAAAAGTAAGGGTTAAGCAGAAGGATGCCCAGAGGGCATTGTAAGCGCAAAGAATGAACTATAAAGTCTTTGACGAGTGAGCACAGAGGGTGCTGTGTTTAGAGAACCACAATGAGCTCCATATGGATAGAGTATATACAAGACAGCAAAGGAGAAGTTTACAAAGCTTTTACAGTCTTGACAGAGAAAATAAAACAAAATGTCTTCAAGCTCAGGGGCTCATATTTACCCACCTGCAGTCATAAAATCTCATCTTTTCTTGGGGACAACCAGGACCAGAGTAGTTAGGCAATTTGGCTTCCAAAAAGATGGAGATTTGTGCCAGAATGATCTCTGGGCTCCCCATCTTCCCTCGAAGGGCTCTTCTTTGTAAATCAGAAAGTGCTCTATGCAGGAAGATGGAAGAATGAGTTACTATTCCTGAAGACTGGTAAAAATATATATCTAATTTTAGAATTTAAAGTTTTTTACCTTGAGAGTTACCCGGTCAGACGACCCATCCAATACACGATTAGCAGAGTCATTTTTTGCCTTTGCAATCCAATGTCACCAAAGGCATTGACTATCTGTCACATGCCAAGCAGTTCCAGAGCTGCCCTGGGGTCCCTGGGTTTTCTGATCCACATTTGATTACCTAGCCATCACATCTAGATTAACCCAACCCCTTTAGGCTGATCATGCTCCCTAATACCTATTTATTTAAGCTTCCTTAAACTTTTTCAGCATTGTATATTTCTTAGTATGTCAATTCAAGTGAGAGATATCTTCTCGAAAATCATATAAGCTTCAGGAGGTTTGTATACTACTCTCTGCAGTACTTGAGGCCATGCTTGTCTGGGACCTCAAGGGTGCCCCAAAATGAATAAATGAAGTACTCCTGATGTGTTGAGCTTTCTTCTTCAAAATTCTAGAATCCTGCCTGTTTAAAACTAATGAGAGCTTTTATTTATAAAGCAAATGAATGTAGGACACTCTGCTTTAACACTTGACTGATATTATTTTACTTAATGTTTGTGAGTATCCAGGCAGGTAGCTTTGTGGTTAACGGCATAACTTCTAGAGTCACAGCGATTGGCTCGAATTCCTGCTCTGCTATTTGATAGCTGTGTGTCCTTGGATTAGAAATCGGAAGTGTTTTCTTGCATTGACATGAGACAAAAAGTGCTTCCTAAAAGGCCACAGTTGTTGCTCTTTAGGAGAATGCAAAACTGATCTATTCTGTTAGACATGCCAGCAATTATTTGAAGAGACCTCTTATGTTCCCCAAATATTCCAGAGTTAAGGTCCTTTATATTGTCCTCACATAGTATAGTTTTGTAATCTTTCTCTAACCTCTATCAGGGCCTCAGGTGTCTATACTATCCTGATCAGAGGCAGGCTGTCTGTTTCCTTGCTGTGTTATTCTGTGCCTGGAGACTAGACGTTATGCCTTCCTATCCCTGCATGATGTTGGAATTACCGGAACTCAGGAGTCTGATTCTCTGACTCAGTTACCTATAAGTGTGTCAATGCTACTCAAATAACTGAAGCATTCTGGGTATCATTTCCTCACCTGTAAAAGGGGAAACTGAGGCTGCAGTTCTGAGGTGCAGAGGCTGAGATGCTAGGGTTGCTCACAACCCCCTTCCAGGTGGTCCATTTCCTAGGCCACTTGTAGCATGGCAGTTGACTTCTTCAAGGTCACCAGGGCTTGCGGTGTTCTATATAAGGACTACATCTCTGTAGCAGGTGGATGGACACATTCAGCTTCCATTACATGCTGCTGGGCCTATGCTCCACTCTGGACTGCACTCTGGAAACTTCAGGAGGCTCGCACCTTTAAGAAAGCCCACAGTGAGTACCTTCTACGTGACCCTGCATGGGAGGCAACTGGTGTTGACATGGAACTTTGAAGTCCACCCCTCCTTCGTGGGGAGACAGGCACACTGGAAACCTCTTGGATGTTGGGGTTAGGCAAACCCCAAGCTAATTATGTGAACCTGGGGAAATTACCTAGCCTCTCTGAGCCTGAGAATTAAGTGCAGAATACTTGTTTGTTGAGTGAAGAAATGGCACTGGATTGGTGCCCATGGAGATATCAGGGTGCAGCCTAATGATTCCAGGTGGAGGGCAGGTGAACAACAAGCTGTGAAAGTTGGGAATCACAGAATATTGCAAGAAATCATGTTCAGAAGGTCAGGACTGGAGCTTTTGGCATTTCAAATACCAGAATAAAGGATTCTGGCTCTTTTTTTGTAATTCAAAGTTCACAAAAGTATGTTTATTATAACACAAGATCAAAGAAATATTGATAGAAAGATGTCAACAAGTTTATAGAAGCAGTTGAAAAACACTGGGTTAAATAACTTCTAATTGTTTGCTTTACTGCATAGTTGCTTAGCATCATCCTACATCTTTAAATATGCATGTTGTAATCTCTAAAGCAAGGAGATATGTTTTACAACCATCCCAAACCGATTTGACCACTAATTTTTTTTTTTTTTTTTTCAGAGAGAATGTCCTGGGGCTGGCAACAGGGAACCAATGTTATTTAATGGAAAGACTTTCAAGAACTTTGAGCAAGAGGATGTTTAGCGAGGATATGCTTTCCTGGAAACAATATCTATTGACTCTCCCTCTGTTCTTTAAAACCACAGAGAACTAGCCCACCCTCTTCTCTACTGGGTGATCCGTTAGGTCCGTGAAGACTGCTATTGTTTCCAGCTTCCGTGTTTTTCATCCATGCTAAATGTCTCCAGATCTATAAGCTGTCTCTCAAATGTTAGCGTGGTTACCTTTCCCTTACCATCTGGTGGTCAGAACTGGATTTGAATTCTAGGTGCATTTTGGCATAAGCAAGAAAGAATGAACCCAATTTTCTTACATATAAAGTGAGCTGGGCAAGTGGGGTTGGTTTCCTTTTCCTTTAGTCTTAATTATGTCACTTAATTGTAAAAACCTTACCTGTCTTCCAAACACGGTCAGTCATGAAATCTGGACCTTTCTTCCTAGGACAGAAACAGTACACTGATTTCTTTTCTTGAAAGCTTAACAGCCTGGAATATTTTAGGCACAAGGACATGAAGGGCTGGGGGAGGAAGGCAAATGAATTTTGTGCTTTATACCAAAGCCAGGCTTTTTCTGGTTTTACTAATGGAAGGTGATTATAGAACATTTTAATGTCAGAAAGCTTTGAAAGCCATTATGCTTCTCCGCAGATCTTAAAACTCTCCTACTTAACAACTAGTGCCTTGGAAAAGCCAGTGTGCATGTTCTCTCTCTCTCTCTC
The DNA here is from genome assembly GCF_047675955.1 of Chlorocebus sabaeus. Lineage (NCBI taxonomy): Eukaryota > Metazoa > Chordata > Mammalia > Primates > Cercopithecidae > Chlorocebus > Chlorocebus sabaeus. The sequence goes on along the minus strand of NC_132917.1, from coordinate 6,605,665 downwards.
ATACACACACACGTACACAAACACACTCTGAATATAAAACTAAGAAGCTGATTCTGCTATTATTTGTCATGCCTACAACAACCCCTCTGTGTTGTCGGAGGCACCGAGCACGTGGTGCGTTCTTTAGCAGTACTTAGACACGCTGACATAAAATACAAAGATGATCCAATTACACTTGCTGCAACTGCATCTCATTCTGCTAATGCTTACAAATTAAGGGTGTCTGTCACTGCCTACATGAGCCTGTACAGAGAGCATCTCCAATCTCATGAATTTTCGAGTATGCTCCACAGAAATGCAGAAACCAATTCAACAGCAAGGAGTTGACACACAGCTCATAATCCCTGTCTAGTCAGTATGAAAATCTGTCTGTGCAAGGAATGCAAAACGTAGTCACCCGTGGAGTCATGGGATATCAGCAGTGTTATTTTACCAGATCAGAGGTAGTGCTTTACTGACATGAAGTACTTAAAGTGGAATTGCTTTTCTGGGTTGAAACATGTGTGTGTGCTCAGCTAATTTCAATCAGCACCGTTTAGTTGTTGTGCTTTGCTTTTCGAAACTTTCTGAAGCCAGTTACCTTCTCAATTGCTTCCATGATCTCTCTTTTAACAGGCAGGCTTCAGAGAATCATGGGTTCTGATTTTGGAGACAGGAGTTGGGAGCAGTGTTATTATAGCTTGTCCGTGAGCTCAGGACCCTGAATTACTCTACTTGTACGCCCAGCGTGGGGGCCTCCTCCACCTGCTTGAGTACCGGCTCCTGAGTCCTTCATCAGTTGACTATCTGGGTTGGAAATGTTTCAGTGATCTGAAAACATCCATTCAGTCTTATCTAATATATCCTTTCTTCTTTGGGCTAAATGTTAACATATCTTTTGTTCATTCTTCAAATACTGCCCAGTTTCCAGGGCTTTCTTCTGCACAAATGAGTCAAAAGCTCTGCTGCATCCAACAGTGAGAGAGCGGGTGTCATCCTCATTCAGAATACCCAAACTCTCTTACTGTGGCTTAAGGGGCTATAACCTTCTGACCCACTCTTCATACCGTAAACTCATGCAGACTATGAAGCCAACTAATGCTAACCATCCTTCCGGGTTGTTTTTAAAGCAATTTCTATTAAACCTATTTGCTCCACCTTTAGGCAGTTGCCTTCTGAATTCAGGTTCATACCATTACATTTCCTCCTGCTTCAATGTTATTTTCAGCCTGTCTTTCAGGCCTGTCCAGACTTTTGTGGATGCTATTACTGAGTTTCCATGCGCTCAAGGTTCCTCCCACAGATGAGTCATGCCCAAATTAGACAAGTGTGCTTTCTACATCTTCCACTACAATTTCTGAGAAATGGACAGGCTTCTACTGACGTTAGTGAGTGGCATAAGCCTGAATGAAATAGATTATGACTCTTGACTAGCTGAATATGCAATAAAAGCATAGAACACAAAATGCTTTTCCAACATAGATGCTAGAAATGAGACTAAAGCTAAAATTTCCAGCCCTACACCGCATGTGGCCTCCAGAACTCTACATTTAGTTGCCCAGATATTAGCACACATGGCTGTGATGGAGCTAGGAGGTGGGTGCTTCAGTCTGCCCACTTTTTATCTTGTGTCCCACTATCTAACTTGTTTTGGGCAAGTCAGTTTTTTTGAGCCTACTTTTCCTCCTCTATGGTGTGTGGGTAATAACACCAGTCTGACTTACCTGAAAGTTGTGTGAATGAAAAGCATAATCTGTATGTCAACCCTGAAGATAAATGTATGTCAGAAACTATTATAAAGAGATCATCATTAGTTTCCTTTCATCTCATGATGTAGAAACATTTAGATGTTGGAATCCTTCCACATACTTGTCTAAGAAAATCTCTGGCCCTTCCTTCCTTCCTTCCTTCCTTCCTTCCTTCCTTCCTTCCTTCCTTCCTTCCTTCCTTCCTTCCTTCCTTCCTTCCCTCCTTCCTTTTAGATGGAGTCTTGTTCTTGAAGCCCAGGTTGGAGTTCAATGGTGCCATCTGGGCTCATTGCAACCACCGCCTCCTGGGTTCAAGCAGTTCTCCTGCCTCAGTCTCCTGAGTATCTGGGATTACAGGCACCCGTAACCACGCCTGGCTAGTTTTTAAAATATTTTTAGTAGAGACAGGGTTTCACCATGTTGACCAAGCTAGTCTCAAACTCCTGACCTCAGGTAATGTACCCGCCTTGGCCTCACTAAGTGCTGGGATTACAGGCATGGGCCACCGTGTCTGGCCTGGTTTTTCTATTTGTTTATTTTTGTGCTGGTTTTTCTATTTTTGGTGTTTATGGATCATGGACTTTGAAAAACTTCTTGGTTTAGCAAATTAGTGTCCTTAGATTTCTGCTGTAGGCAATGAGCCAATTGGCCAGAAAATATCCAATTATGCCCTGCAGGTTCAAGGTGGATGGGGACTTCCACTGTTGTTCAGAGAAACCACTGAGTGGGTAAAATCCCAAACAGCTAAATCAAATGGGGATTCTGTACACGTGGGAGTGTCAGCTCTGGACAAATTAGGTTGCACTTGATTGTAAGAAGCCAGGCGTTATTAAAATAGAATATAAACATTGACAGAAACGGACTGCTTCTAATCCCCACTGCCATTGGCCAGGGAGGCCTCTCTTCAGGTTTTCTGAATAGAACAAAATAAGAAGCCCATGTTACCGCGGGAAGGGCACTGTGATTAAGAGTCTTTCATGAGCTTCCATGAACGTCTAGGGCTTGGAAACTTCGTTTTCAAAATAAGGCTGTTGGATTAGATGATTTTCCCAACCCCTAACCCTCTGTGTTAATGAATGGGACTGACTCTATAATCATGTTCCTTGGACATTTCTGTGGAAACACTGAGCCATCATCAGGGAGGCCTTCATTCTGATGAAACAAAGCCAGTTGTGTCCATATGAGAACATTGGCCAGGGTGGGGAGATGGAGGCTGTGTTCAGGCCAGTCCACGCTGGGTCACCCATGTGGCCTACTGCTTAGCAATTCCTAATCACCATCTTCCCTTCTCAGCCTCTTTTTTCGTGCTAAGAGGTATAAATGAAATGATGATGATAAAAGTTTGAGCTCTTTTCGTGGAATTCTTGTGATACGGATATGTGCTGCATGTTCATTATCTCATTGGTCTTCACCATGATAACTGGGGGGTAAGAATTATCAGCAGTTCACAGGTTAGGGACTTGAGACTGACAGTTTGGCTTCCCTGTTCCAGGTGGCAAAGTCTATGGGGTATTCACCTACCTGCTGCATGAAGGCAACTTGGAGGGACTGTGGTGGATTATCTGCAAAGATGGCCAAAATTCTGTCATCCCTACAGGTATATACAAGGTAAGAACACCTTTGACCAGTGGAATGTGATGAAAATGCTGCCCAGCCAATTCTAGACAGGGCCTTAAGAGGTCTAGATGCTTCCACATTTGCTTTCTTGGGAGCTCTGAGTTATCATGTGAGAACCACCAGTCTCCCCCACCTGCACCCTAAGCTCATTACCCACAAGGCTGTGCAAACTAATAAGTCATTGTTGTTAGGACACAAAGTTCGGTAGTGGTTTGTTGTGTAGTCATGGATAAGCGAAGCAGGGATCTCAGCATCTTTTCTTCTCTGAACTAATGTTTAAAGTCAGGATGTAACATATTGTCTCCATGTGACTTTGTTGAACTAAATAAAGAATGCTAATACCAGATGCAGACACTGCCACTTCTGCTCTCTAAGACTAGGCATTGCTCCTCTCTGATCAGAAGAGTCAATCCTGGTGAGTTTAATTTGAGCCTCAGAATCCTACTCAACAAAAGTTCCAGAGAGAAGAGATTAGCAATGCCAGTACCTCAGAGATGGTACTGGGTGTGGAATCTGTCCTCCCTTGACTAGGTGATCTCTAAGTTCCTTTACAATTTTAACATTTTCTGTTCTGATTTATCTTTCGGTGTTGTGCAGGTGTCAGGAGAAAAGAATAATGCCAACGTGTCTCTTTAATTCCTTTATCATTAAGTCATACCCTTTCCCAACTCCCAATCCAGTTTTCTTATGGCAATACCTTGGTTTTTGCTTTGTGAAGATGCCAGAGTCAGTCAAAACTAAGCTCACTGTCCTTGCTAATATTCTGCCCCAGAGGAGAACTAAAGCTCAGCTATTCACCCCTACAGAAAGCCTGAATTTTGTAAATGTTCTGCTTAGAATGAGGAAGAAAGATGAAGAACGAGGAGGATGAAGGGAGGAATGAAAGAGAGGTAAAGCCAACGAGCAGAGCAGACCTACATTTGCAGCATCTCCAAGTTTCTGCAACAGCTTTATGTTGTTGTTATGTTTTGTTTTAATAAAAGTAAATACCATTTTTTTCTTTACTGTTATATTCTTTCCATAAGAGCTCAGCTAAAGACAGATAATGCTGGAGTCAGCTTTTTCTAAGAATTAGTCTCTTCAAACTGGCCATAAAGATTTGATAGAAGTCATGGGTTTTAATTGAATTTCTCCTAACGGTCTCCCAGGGACGGAAATATGACTGATACAGGCTGACTTTCCCTCTCCCCTTGGTGAAGCTGTATTGCCTCCCACAGAACAGACCGTTCTTTATGTTCTAACCGGGCTTTTCGTAACTCCACTGGAGAGCTGTGCAAACCCTAGACTTGGCAAAGGCTTTTTTGTTTTCTGAAGCCAGACCAATTCTGGACCCAGTTCCTGCTTTCTAGGAAGAAATAGCACATGCATCTAGCCTCTTCCCTGATGAAAAAATACCTCACTCCTTTTTAGACAACTTCTCGTATTGATAATTTTATAGAAATACACTGTATGAGTGAAAGTCAGCATTTCCATTACACAGCAGCCTGCTAGAGCTGCTTCCAAGGGGCAGAGAGTCCTGTCGGCTGTTTGTCTGAGGTGATCTTCCTCTCTTAATCTGTCAGTCTAGACCTTGACAATGTTCCCCAAATACCGGCTCAAGCCCTTCCTTCTCCCAATAACTTTTCCATGGTCTCTGGACCTCCTTAGTCTGCAGTGCCGCTCCTCCTGAGTTCCTGCACCACCTGCCTTCGACACCTAATCTGTGTTGTAAGTATGAGTTTTCCTGTGGCTTCTTTTTCTCAAGACAGTCTGGGTGTGGGGAGCTGTCTCTGCAGCATCTTTTGAATACAGATGCCATTTCTCACTTTTCTTTTCTCTGTACCCGCTGTAGTCCATTACAAATGCTGGGCAAATGATAAATTCATGCTAAAAAGGATGACGATCAAGGTAGGGACAAGCTGCGTGGATGAGGGAAGAGGTGCCACCCACACTGGGCACCACAGTCACTTTCCCGCTCTGGATCTAGGTTTCCATCTTGTTTTTTTTTTTTTTTTTTTCCTTGTACTTATTTATTTATTGCTCAGATGACTTGATCTTTATGGGCTGTATGACTCTGTCCTCTCATAGGGTTCAGCCTTGGAAACAGGATGATGTCATTAGAGTCCATCAGCCCACAGCCCTCCTTGGGTGGCGCTCTTTTTGGGGGGCTCTGCTCTCACTTGCTGCCTGTGCTGTGGACACATGTACACTGCCCACTTGCACAGATAGTGTGTCTTTCTGCAACCTCCCTGTTCTCATGCTTCCCCAAGACTGGATTCTGGGGCGGGGATGAGCCACGCCCCCCAACTGGCTCTGACCTCCCCTGCGCCAGCTCTGCATGCCAGAAAGTCGTGGTTCTGCTGCCAGATGCTTCTCTTCCTTTCTTTAGGTTGCTGCATGGCATACTAAAAATTATGGCTATAGGATACGTGCAACTGTTCAGTGACAAAGACCTGTGCAGCATCGACAGTACCGCCTAATGAGGTTTCACCATAACTAAGTATCACAACCAGTTTACAGACCAGAAAACTGAGACACAGGAAGGGTTGGTGACTTGAGCAAGGTGCATCAGCTGGTAAGTGCAGAGCTGCAAATTTGCCTGGCTCCCAAGCTCACATGGTTGCTAAGACATATGCCAAGTCTTTTCCCACTGCATTTTTAAACCCCTGGGAAGCATAAGACACTATCTCAGATCTGGGTCGGAGAAAGGCGTGGAAGTTCAAGATGTGTACTCGGCTCTTCCAAAAACAACCCGAGAGCTCAATTCTCTTCTTTCCCCATGCAGCTGCTTCCCAGCACAACTGTCCATCTGTGTTCTATTGTTACATGTTTATTTCTTCCTTGTGAGCTTCTACAGTTCCTGCCTTTTATGGGATGTTCTTACTCTGGAAATGCAGAATGGATTTACAGGGCTGGCAGAAGTGTGCTGTTGGTCATTTTCCCAGTGTTGTCATTATGAGGTGCATGGGACCAGCCAACAATTGGATTTTATGATCAGTTACTACCAGGATGAATTGCTAATAGACATATCATTAGAAACCAAAGGGAGATATTTCATAGCAACTGTTTCTTGTCTTTGCTTTTCTCCTTTTTTGAACTTGACATAGGCCATGTGAGAGTTGGCTTAGGCCAACGTGCTTAGGGGGTCTGTTGTGTACAAAGTGCTTTCTCTGGAGTCTCCCTCTAAGGGTCAGGAGTCAGCAGTGACCACTGGAGGATGCTAGACGCTGGATGGTAGATCATGTATACTGCATCTCACCACTGCAGGCACAACACGGGCTTAACAGATACAGTTGGTTCAAATTCTGCATCTCCTCTTTACAGATTTTGTGGTGCTAGGCAAGTCTACTACTTTTGCAAATTCTCAGTATTCACATCTCTACAATGGAAACAACACTACTAATCTCAAACATTTTGTTGAGAAGATTAAACCAGACAGTGTGGTTTCTGCGAGGCAGAAACCAAAGAAAGAAACCCTGGTGTCTGCTGCTCAAAGTGATCAAAATGGGGGTGTAGCAAGCCCCTGCTTTACACAGTGAGAGGGAGCACAGCAATCCCCAGAGCATGTTGTGGTCAGCCAGCAGTGGGCAGGTGAAAAGCAGGAAAGGGGAACAGGAGTTCACATGTTAGCAGCCAGCATTTGGGAAGCCTGGCTGGAAGAGATGGAGTCCCAGAGAGGGGATGGCCATTTAGGAATAGGAGCCTGAGATGAAGCAAAGGGGGATCAGCTTTTTCAACAACAAGAGTCCTGATGAGATGAGGGGCTTAGTCATGGAATAGGTTGGAGCTGCCCAGACGGCTGCATAGAAAACTCTCTCAACACCTAGGCACATGGCCTATCGCAAAGACTGTAGATTCTCTCTCATTGTTGGGGAAATTCCTTTTGCTGTCCTTGCAGGTGGATGACAATGAAAGCAGCTGTATTAGTTCATTCTCACACTGCTAATAAAGACATACTTGAGACTGGGTAATTTATAAATGAAAAAGGTTTGATTGACTCACAGTTCAGCATGGCTGGGGAGGTCTCAGGAAACTTACGGTCATGGTGGACTGCTGGACATGGTGGACACGGTGCACATGGCAGCAGGGAGAAGAAGAATGAGAGCTGAGCAAAGCGGGAAACCCCTTATAAAACCATCATATCTTGTGAGAACTTATCACAAGAACAGGACAGTGGAAACTGCCCCCGTGATTCAATTATCTCCACCTGGTCCCTCCTGCCATGTGTGGGGATTATAGGAACTACAATTCAAGATGAGATCTGGGTGGGAACACAGACAAACCATATCAGCATCCATCTATTGAGAACTTGGTCTAGCCAGACAGGAGGCTGAGCATTCTGCTTGTGTTTCTGTTTTCTGGAATTAACAATCCAGGGGAACCATTATATCGCTGCCTCATTTTGTGGATGAAAAAAACTAAGGTTCAGAGAGGCTACATAAATTACTCAGGCTCCAGGAAGGTCAGATCCACACACCCATCCTGGGGACCATTCCATGGCACAAACCCTCACTGGTGTCCCTGCAGCTAACTCAGGAAGCATTGTCGTTCTGGGTTCTAGAGGAAATGTGCTGGAGAGGGCGCCACCCTCCCTCCCCCAGTACCTGGAATGACAGTTCCTATAGCTTCTTCTTCCTTGTTCTTCAGTAAAAACCCCTCCAGAGATGTTAACGTAGGGGCTGAGAGTGAGTCAGACACATCCTACCACGGTCCCCCTTGACCTTGACAGCTCTGTCTCTTTTCCCTGCCTCCTATTGGATCAGGTGAGAGTTCAGTTGTTCTTGTTGTCTTTGAACAAACTTTATTTTTAGAGAAGTCTTAGGTTCACAGTGTAATTGAGTGGAAAGTATAGGGAGTTCCCATAAACCCATTGTTCCCAAACACGCACAGCTTTCCTTATTATCAAAGTCCCCCACCACAGTGGTACATTTGTTGCAACTGATGAGCCTACATTGACACATCACCAAAAGTCCCTAGTTTACATTAGGATTCACTCTTAGTGTTCTATATTCTGTGAATTTGGACAAATGCATAGTGATGTATATCCATCATTATAGTGTAATACAGAGTAGTTTCACTGCCCTGAAAATGCTTTTGCTCTGCCTATTTATTTTTTCTCCCCCAAACCCTGGGCAACCAATCACATTTTTATTATCTCCATAGTTGTGCCTTTTCTAGAATATCATACAATTGGGAACAGTCAGTATGTAGCCTTTTCAGAATGGCATCTTTACTGAGTAATATGCATTTAAGTTTCCTCTATGTCTTTTCATGGCTTGATAGCTCGATTTTTTTTTCTTTAGTGCTGAACAATATTCCTTTTTCTGGATATGCCCTAAATTATTTGTTTATTTATCTACCGAAAGACATTTTGGTTGCTTCTAAGTTTTGACTATCATGAATAAATCGGCTGTAAACATCTGTGTGCAGGTTACTAAGTGGACATAAATTTTCAACTCTTATGTGTAAATAGCAAAGCGTGTGATTGCTTTGCTGGATCATATGGGAAGAGTACATTTAGTTTTGTAAGAAACTGCTGAACTGGCTTTCAAAATGGCTGTACTTTTTGCATTTCTACCAGCAATAAATGAAAGTTCCTGTTGCTCCACATCCTCACCAGAATCTGGTGGTGTTAGTGTTTTGTGTACTCATAGTGTAGTGCATAGTGTTATCCCACTGTGGTTTTAATTTGCATCTTCCTGATGACATATGATGTTGAGCAACTTTTTGTATACACACTTTCCATCTGTTATATTTTCCTTGGTAAGATGTCTCTTAAGGTCTTTTCAGTTTGTTCACGTTTTATTGTTTAGTTTTAAGAGTTTTTTTGTATGTTTTGGATAACAGCTCTTCGTAAGACATGGCTTGTGCAAATGTTTCTTCTGTCTTTGGTTTGTCTTCTCATGGTCTTGACAGTGCCTTTTGTGAACATTTTTAATTTAAATAAAATTCAGCTTATTGGCCAGGCCCAGTGGCTCACACCTGTAATCCTAGCACTTTGGGAGGCCGAGGCAGGTGGATCACCTGAGACCAGGTGATCAGGTTAACATGGTGAAACCCTGTCTCTATTAAAAATACAAAAAAATAGCCAGGCGTGGTGGTGGGCACCTGTAGTCCCAGCTACTCTGGAGGCTACAGCAGGAGAATCGCTTGAACCCAGGAGGTGTAGGCTGTAGTAAGCCGAGATCGTGCCACTGCACTTTAGCCTGGGCTGCAGAGTAAAACTCTGTCAAAAAAAAAAAAAAAAAAAAGTTCAGCTTATACATTATTTCTTTCATGAATTATGCCTTTGGTGTTGTATTTAAAAATTTACTGCTATACCTAAAGTTAGCTAAGTTTTCTCCTATGTTATCTTTTAGGACTTTTATATTTTTGTGCTTTACATCTAGGTTTATGGTACATTCTGAGTCAGTTTTCTAGAAGGGTATCAGGTCTGTGTCTAGATTCAGTTTTGGCTTTAGGATGTCCAATTGTTCCAGTACTGTTTTTTGAAAACACTGTCTTTGCACCATTGTTTTGCCTTTGCTCCTCTGTCAAAGATTAGTTGACTATATTTATATTAGTCTATTTCTTGGTTCTGTATTCTGTTCAGTTGATCTCTTTGTCTTTTTTCCACCAATGCTACACTATTTTGATTGTTGATTGTAGCTTTAGTCTTGAAGTTGATAGTGGCAGTTCTCAGATTTTGGTATTCTCTTTCAATATCGAGGTGGCTATTCTGGGTCTTTTTTCTCTCCACATAAACTTTAGAATCATTTTGTCAATATCAAAAAAAAAAAATATGTCAATATCACTGGGATTTTGAATGGGATTTTATTGAATCTATAGATCAAGTTGGAAAGAAATTAAAGCTTGAAAATATCAAATCTTTCTATTCCTGAACTTGGAATATCTCTTTGTTAATTTAATTCTTTAATTTATTTGGTTTGAGTTTTAGTTTTTTCATATAAATTGTTGTAGACTGAATGTTTGTGCCACTCCTCCCCTCAAAATTTATATGTTGAAAGATCCCCACTATGATGGTATTGGGAGGTGAATCCTTCAGCAGGCAATTGGGTCATGAGTGGAAAGCCCTCAAAAATAGGACTAAGGTCTTCATAAAAGAAACTCTTTAAGAGCTCTCTTTCCCCTTCCATCATGTGAGAATACAGAAAGAAGCAGGCACTCATGAGGTGGCAAATCTGCCAGCATTTTGATCTCGGACTTCACAGCCTCCAAAATTATGAGAAATAATTTGTTGTCGTTTATAAGCCACCTATTTTATGGTATTCTGTTATAGCAGCCTAAACTGCCTAAGATATAGATATTGTACATATTTTGTTAGGTTTATACCTAAGCATTTTATGTTTCACTTATTCATCATTGGTATATAGGACAGTTATTGACTTTTGTATATTAACCTTGCATCCTGCAACCTTGCTATAATTGCTTATTAGTTCCAGGAATTGCTTTGTTTAATCTTTCAGATTTTCTACAAAGACAATCATGTAATCTGCAAACAAAGACCGTTTCATTTCTTCCTTCCAAATACATATATCTTTTTCTTTTCTTTTCTTACCTTATTGAATTAGTTAGGACTTCCAAAACAGTGTTGGAAAGCAGTGGAGAAGAAATATCCTTGCCTTCTTCCTGATTTTAGTGGAGAAGCTTCTTGTTTGTCACCATTAAGTATGATGTTAGGTATAGGTTTTTTTGTAGATGTTAGAATTCAGTTTGTACCTCTTCCAGGCTAGCTTCCTCTTATCAATCTTGTTCCTTTTTAGAAATGTATCTAAGTTTTTCTACTGTTCTAGTCCTCCTCTAGCATTTCATCCACCTGGGCTCGCTCCCAGGTTTTCCCTATGTCATTAGTACAATGTAGCTTCGGTGTTCACCAAATGGAGCTATTTAGCACTCAAGCCTTGCTGGCTCTGCTGTCACTGAATTGATGAACCTGAATTCTGTTCTGAGTCACGCTGTGAAGGATGAGACTGTGTTCCATCCAGCCCATGCACAGTGTACTTACTGGTGATGTACATTTTTTAAAAATGGTAATCCATTGTGGATAAATAGGTCCTCACTGCTTACCAGAATATTTAATTAATCCAATCACCCCCTTCCCAATCTATGGGAGATGCATGGAAGGTTTCTGCATAGTGAAATCAAGTTCTCATTTATATGACCCTCTGTCCCTGTGATAGAGTGCCCTGTGAAGTCTATACAACTTTGGTGTCGCTGCTTGTTTTTTTCAAAGTACCATGAGCAGAAGCCTACCGGAGGAAAAAGTAAGTGGTAAAACCCTTCTGTTCTGTTTGGTTTTCCTGTGTGTTAATCATAGAAAAGAAAAATTATTCTTAGGATTTGCATGGGTACCTAGAGAATTGGAGATTATAAAAAAGTTGAAAATATTTTTTTCAGCTTTTTCACAGATGAGGCTAATATTACACAGATTTTATCTACTGACATAAATTTACCAACTATACCCACCTTGACTTTAGAGATGTTGGGAACTCTTGGCTGTCTGGAAAAACCTTAAACCAGAGTTGTATCTACTGGATCTCAGTTCTTGAGCACTCTCCTCTTGAGTTTATTTTCTCAATAGTTTTCTTTTCCTTTTCGTTTTATTTATCTCTTTGTTTATTTATTTTTTGGGGGGTGGGCAGTCTCTGTTGCTCAGGCTGGAGGGCAAGTGGCATGATCTCGGCTCACTGCAACCTCCTCCTCCTGGGTTTAAGCAATTCTCCTGCCTCAGCCTCCAGAGTAGCTGGGACTACAGGCGTGTGCCACCACACCTGGCTAGTTGTTTTGTATTTTTGGTAGATGTAGACACAGGGTTTCACCATGTTGGCCAAGCTGGTCTAGAACTCCTGACCTCAGATGATTCACCTGATTCAGCCTCCCAAAGAGCTGGGATTACAGGTGTGAGCCACCACACCCTGCCTTCTTTTTGTTTTAATTTATCATATATAGACAGTCTATTTCTAAGGATATCTTTTTGCTGCATTAAAGTTTATAAGATGTTGCCATGGTTGCTTTCTCTCTCTCTCTCTCTCTCTCTCTCTCTCTCTCTCTCTCTCTCTCATACACACACACACACACACGTGCACACACACACACACACGGGGTAGTGTAAAAATAGTCTCTTAATCATATGGGTGCTTTTTCTGATATGATGAATGAATTAACCATGTTTTGTATTTCAATCATCCCCAAGAGTACTCAGCTCTTGGGGGCTCTGTGGCCCCAGAATTGGTTTGGTTAATAGCCCAACAATTTTCTTGAATAGCTCCATGAAAAAGCCCTGGAAAAGGTCAAAATTTTTTTCCCTATTAACACTTCAAAAAAGCCAATTAATTGACTCAAAGTGCCTCAGGGAGGAGAATCTTGTTCTCAATTATAACAAGCTCTGTTTTGAATAGAAATTTAAATCCTCCTTTCTATAGAAGCTTGAAGGTGAGGTAGCTGTCACAGATTCTTTTTTTCACAAGGCTGAAAATACAGATGAACTCAGTGAGATTCATCTGTGCAGGCCAGAGTCTGGTGGCTCACAGAGAGGGCCAAGGGAGACTGAGCCAGGGACTTGTGAGAAAGAAAGTGGGAGAAGGGAAGAGAGAAAGTGAGAAGGAAGGAAGAGAAAAGAGAGAGAGAAACCAACCACCATCTGACAGTCAACCTTCTCCCAGCACCTTGCATACTATGATCTGCTTAACCGTAAGCTGATCCCTGTGACACAAAGATTTAAGGCCCTTTGAAATGCATTCAGTGAACAGGAGAGGAGGATGTCTCTTGCATGTTATTGTACATCTTCCTGTTGGCAAGAGTGACCAGGCAACTCATTTGTGGCTTTATCTGCTTTTGTGCACCCAATAAATAGTATCCTACTTGAGACAACAAAAAACATTGATGAATCCCTACTTAATAAGGCCAGCTACTTGGGGAGAGGAGAAAAAGCCTAGCATTTAGCATTTATTTTTTCAAAAGGAGATTTTGCTTTCTCTTCTCATTTTTTTTGTGTTGAAAAACAGAGAAAAGCCACACAGTGAGCGCCCCACCCCCACTCCTTTCGTTCTAGGCTTTTGTGTTTGGGGATTGGTTGGGGAGAGACTTAAAGTGAGAAGATCACAGCTTGTCTTGGGGCAGGGAGGGGGTGCTGGAGGTTGGCGTTAACCCCATGAATGCCAGACAACTGACGGTTAAGCTCAAGACAGGGATCCTTTCTTTAGGATAGAGCTAACGTAGAGAGAGAGTTGTGAAGAGAACCCACATGTTCTGTCCATAGTAATTTTTAAAAGTAAAAATAGTGGCATTTCTGTTTCTAAAGTCAATATTTTATGACTATATAAAACTCAGGGAAGAAAACAGAAACAAATTACGTAACAGAAAAAAAAAACCAAACAATTCCAGTATCAATGGCAAGTGTTAATTATGGTTATTAGTGTAATTATCATGGATTATTTTTGATAATATAACTTAGTGAACACTGTGCTAGGTGCTTTACCTAGTTAACCTATACTTCCTAAAACTGCCCTAGAATATAGGCATTATTTTCTCCATTTGACTGATGAAAAAATATTTTATATATGTAATCCTAATTTCCCTTTTTTCTGACTACTTAAGTACTTAAGTTATGTTTATGCGATCTTATTTTTATTCCACTTAACAAAGTGAGAAACTCCATATTTTCTCACACCACATTTTTAAATAACTGCATAACCCTATATGTTATATGGTCATTTAAATCTAAATGATGCCCTACCTGAGATGAATCTCATGATTTATGTAGCCATTTCTTTGTGTTTAGATGTTTGCGTAATGCAAAAGTTTTCTTTTGTAAATGAGATGGTATTTTGGATCTCTTTCGTGCATTGCTAATTATTCCTTTAAGCCAGGTTTCCAGAAGTTCCCCAGTCGTTGAGCATTTCTGAGACTCTTGATGCATATGCCAAGTAGTTATGGAGAAAGACATAGCAGCTTACCTCTGTAGACATCCTTGTGTGAAAAGAAGACCCAGGCACTCTCACCATCTTGAACAGAAGCCTTTTGCTAAGGTGGTAGCTACACGTCCAAGCCTATTACATGGCATGCATTTTGCCTTCTGCAGCCCACTAAAGGTATATAAACACCATTCGCTAATTTGAAAAAAACAAAAGCAAAAATGTTGATGTCTAACTGGTTATTATTTCCTAGCAAGTGTTCTGCAAGTTGGGTATGTTTGTTTCTGTAGTTTCACATTTTTTAAGTATTGTAATTTTTAAAAAAAAATTATATCCTTTAAGGTGAGCAGTAAATGTGTTTGCTATTTCCCCAAAAGGAAATTGAGGTATACACAATGCTTATTTGGTTTACTCAGTATCATCCTAAACGTATGCACTGATGTTTAGGAGTTTGCCGTTCACCTGTAAACCTCAGTGATCCAAGCTCCCCTGGATGACCATCACTCACCTAGAAAAGAACAATGACAGGTACATTTCCAAAATTATCTTCCTTGTTAAACAATCCATGTAGGAACGTGATGCTTCCGCAGGTCTGGAGTGATCTAGGAATCATGGGTGGAGTGAAAATATGCTTGTCCGTGCTGGTAACATCAGGAAGCTTTTGGGAAGCCATAGTGGATCTTGGGAAGCCACTAAGGGGCTCTTTTCTATAGAATACAGCTTCCAGAAGAAGGAGTTGATTTTTTTTTTTTTTTTGGTAAATAGGGTCTTAGAAGGCAAATGAAGGGAAAGACAAGGAAAACGGGCTTCCTCAGTAGCAGCTAGATTGTCAGAAAAGATACCTTATGGCCAGTGTTTTAGTCTGGCCTGGTTTGTATGCCTCACAAAACATCTGGGTATGTTGTTTTCTAGGACCTGTTTTGCTAATCCGGGACTGTTCTCCAGCACTAACTCTAAATAATCCCTTCTGTTAGAGTCCACTTTCTGGAACTTGTTGTGAGTATTGTGAATTGTTCTCCAACCTCTATTCTAGTTGTCTCATTTCCATTGAGACTAGTGCGGCAGCAAAAGCACTTGCTTGAGATTCTGTGTTCCAGTTTCAACTTTAGCAACTCACTTTTCCTTTTGGCCTCAGTTTTCAACGTTTCCCAAACTTGGTCAGTTGTGTGAGTTGGTTGTTAAAAGTTCCAGGTACGCTTCCTTGTTCTCAAGGCCCGTTTTCCAGGAAAATCTGAGTCACGATGCTGGGGAGGACACTTAAGTACATCAGTCAATCAGATGATTATTAAATTTAGGAAATAGTAGATCAACTAGATTAACTGGATTAAAATGCAGAATCCCAGGCCCAGCCCAGACCTACTGAACCCACATCTGTTCTTTAACAAGAGCCCCATGTGATGTGTAGACAGAAAACTTTGTGAAGCACAGGGCTAGACTATCTCTAAGGTCTTCTGCAGGTGAGAAACACAGCAATTCTGAGGTTTCCTTCAATTTTCTAATGTTATTTCCAGCTCTTTCCCCTCTCTTCGTTCCTTGATATGCTGAGGAAAACTTTCTCTGTGATAGGCAGAGTAGGTGTCTTGTTCTGTGAATTTCTAATGTCTCTGCAAGGGCTTCATATGTTGAAAGCAGTTGGAACTCAGGGGGTTAAATGCAAAACACATTACCATAGGACAGCTGCCACGGCATCACATTCTAAAATCTGATAAATGAAAAATGGGCATGGTATCAAATTTAATCACATTTGTATTCAGATGTTGTTGAGAGCAGACACTGATTTATGAACTAGCAACAGACACCAGATTTCCTGCCTATGTTATATACATATGAATGGGTGGACGGATGGATAGATAAACAGACAGTGAAATTATGTTGCAAATTACATGGCACCAGACCTGTTTATAACCTAGATCTCATCAAACCAATATTAAAAACTACTACAGATATATATTTTTTTCCTGGGCAGTAGCTAGTTGTCTTACTTTTACCCTGAAAAACAGACTTCTTTCAAAGGATTCTCTTTCTTAATTTGTGCAGCATTGAAAATGCTTCCGCTTTGCTCAGTAGATAGGATTATCATATTTGTATACCGAAAAATGTTCTTTATGAGATGGAAAAGGATAAAGGGATGTTCAAATCATTGCTGCATTCTGTTGCACACCCTCCCACTCCCCCACAACTCCATTATAATATCAACAGTGCAAGGAG
Organism: Chlorocebus sabaeus; assembly: GCF_047675955.1. Classification (NCBI taxonomy): domain Eukaryota; kingdom Metazoa; phylum Chordata; class Mammalia; order Primates; family Cercopithecidae; genus Chlorocebus; species Chlorocebus sabaeus. The sequence continues at coordinate 6,589,221 of NC_132917.1, read as the reverse complement.
CCACTATACATATCGGGGACTCCACACCAAGATCTAGGCTTTTAGAGGAGCTGTGAGGGGCTGAGGTGGAAGAGAAGAACATTCAACATGGATTAATAATAAAAAAGATAAGCAACTTTACTCTCAGTTAAGCAAAGCAGGGAGACCTAGGTTCAGCGTTTCTTGGTATTTATACAGTTTTGAAGGCAAATCACTTGGCTGATGAGGCTCTCTATTTTGGGATAGATATTGCTTAATATCACTAGAGACATCTAGCCATCTTTGCATCTTTACCATGCCTTTTTCTTGTAGAGACTTCTTGTATTTGGCAAATTTAATCAAATTTTATTTATCTTTCAAAGGTCACATAGGTACATTCACTCACTTTCAACCAATATTTCTCAAGACTGTGTTATGCTGTGCGCAAGAGACACAGAAATAGATGAACCATGATTTGTCTTCTTTTTTTTCCTTTAACAAAAAAAAGAAGAAGAAGCTCTATCTGTGGACAAGTCAGATAGACATAGATGATTTCAGTATAATTAGGAGGAATCCCTGAGCTCAGCCCACGGAGCTGGACTAGCTCAGAGGAGGACTACCTGATTCACACTGGGACGGTGTCAGCACAGGGTTCCTGGAAGGGGAAACACTGAATGGAATTCTGAAGGATGTGATACCTCTTACGTGTCTTTTAAGATACAGGATGGTGGGTGTTCTTAATGGAAAAATAGGAGAAAAGGGCTTCCTGGTGTGAGAAACCATGGAGATTAGAAAGAGCGTGATAATCAGAGGACAGTTCACAGCTGTGGTATGACTGGGATAAAACCATCCATCCTCCAGATGTCAAGAGGGAGGCACAACAGTCATTGTCCTGTAGCCTTCATTCCTTGGGGAAAAGACCACAATGGTCATCACCTGAACAAATGGACTGGGGAGACGGGGAAGTAAAAGAAAGGGAATGATGAAGAAATATCAGAGACCCAGTAGCAATGGAACCTCAATTGGCACAGTGGATTTCAGAAGAAGGACCCAGATTTGAGTATTTTCAGCTCTAGGTGCTGAAGATGTTCATGATCAAATAGACATGGTAGTTGAGGGAAAGAGGGTTTTGGGAAGCCCTTCTCCTTGGAATTCTAGGTAAGTGATGATGCTATTTACTAAGAGAAGACATCCAGAAGAAGGAGCTTGTATTGTCTTTATTTTGATTTTATTTTGGTGGAATTGAGAAGACAATGTATTATTACTGTGGAGGTGGAAATAATGTCAACTTAAACCTCCCCTCCCCTGAGGAGCTCTTCCTAACAATCCGGGCTGGAAAGAGTGTGCTCCTTTAGGAAACAGAGCATGTGGTCCTTTAGGAAACAGAGCATGTATTACCCATTGAGAATCCATTATTACTTTGAATTTTTAGTTTTGTTTTCATGTGTTGCTTTATCTTCTTAATTAAATTATCTCTTCCAGGGAGAGGATGTCTTATTCTTGTTGGATCATGCACAGTGCCTGAAGCATTCTGTTGCATGTAGAAAGTATTGGTGAATGTTTGTTAACTGATTTGTTGAATTTTTTTTTTCACCGAACACATTCCCAAGAAACAGCCAAACCCAGAGTCAGGAAACCATCTGGCAAGAACTGTTTACGAGAATGCTTCTTAGCTTCCACATCTTAAAGGTCTTAAAATAGCTAACATTTATTGAACATTTTACTATATGCCAGGTATTATGCTAAGCCCATTATATATGTTATCTCATGTAATTAGTCTTCAAAACAATCTCGTGTCATAAATGCTACAAATACTTTGATTTTAAAACTGAGGAAAATGAGATTCAGGGAGATTGTCATTTTATTTGCAGTCAGTAAGTTGCAGATGTAAGATTAAAAACCAGACTTCACATCTACCGACTTCAATGACCCTGAAATTTGTTCACAGAGAACATTTAACATAACTGTCTTCATCATCTCCTTTTCTACCATTAAAATCTGTGGGTAAGTCTCTTACTTTTCCAATCTTCATTGCTTTTCTAGTCTTTGAAATATTATACAAAGTCAAGAAATGCAAGAGACTTACTCATAGCTATCCATCCAGAGCTAGAGTCAGAATTAGCATCTAGATCTTGAGATAGGGAACTTCTTACTCTACCGTGTTGGTTTTAAGACAAATCTGTCAAGGCAAACTTTTTGCTGGGCACTGTAGGTAACAGAAAGAAACCGAGGGTCTGCTATTTGTCTCCAGAGGCCTTACAAACTGGTAGAAGATGCATAACAGAAGAGCTTATGAAGTTAAAGATGACAGCATAGCAGCCCTGGTGAGATCCTTTTAGACATAACATGGTAGGAAGGACTGTTTGACAAAGTGAATGCCTGTCTTGCAGAAAATACAGGGAGGTGTGACGTACCCATCATCACAAGCAGATGGAATCCTTAGAGAGTCGGATTTCATCTATATATCACCTATTATATGTAGTTATTGATGGATAAATACTTCAACAACTAAAGGCACAAAGAGAGCAGGTGGGCATAGGAGTTGGTCAACATCTCACTGCTATTGTTTTTTCAAGCTGAAGCTAGAGAAGAAGATTCCTATGATCCAGGAGGAAATGATCATAGTGAGTAAGAGAGTGCAAATTTGGAAGGTTGGACTTGATGACCTCTCCAGCATTAAGTGTGAATGATTCTTTCCAGGGATTTGGCTTGTTGCCAGAGAGTTTGGCCACCTACTATTTGGTTGCTTTGCTGATTAGCAAATTTTCTCGGAAACATTTCTCACATTCATGAGCCCCCTTCCTGGGGTAGGTGGACCCAGAAAATGTTTTCTCCCATTTTAGTTGGCCATGTGTTTGAAACTCAGATGGACCTAAGTCTTTCAGCATCATTGTCACTACTGTATGTCTATCCACAAAAAGAAGGCATAAGACTCTCTGTAGTATCATGAAATTAGCCATTTGGGATTGCAAAAAGTTTCCTCTTTCAATTGGAGAGAAATAGTTTAGATTAGATGGTAGAGCCCCTACCACATTTCCCAAAATTTAAATTATAACATGAACAGTAATTTAGGTCTGATTTTAATATTTTGTCATTCTTAAACCTAATAAAAGCCACATCTTTCTAAAGACCCTCCTAAGTTTTATTATGGACAGTTCACAAAGACATTATTGGTGATTCAATCTTGAGTCACGAAAAGTCAACCTTGAGCCAAGCAGAGTGGAGAGTCATACCGGCCATTCCTGGGACCATCAAAAATGGCAGAGGTCACACAAAAGGCCAAACCTTTAAGAGGTGTTTTAAACATCATATGGGCCAAAGAGAAGCTGGATTTCCTATTGGAGTCAGCTGTAGCACACGTGTGACGAAATTGGGCTGTGAGGACAAGGCAGTGAGCAGAGAGGACAGCAGTCCCTATGGGATCAAGCTCTAAGGTGAGGTTGCAGGATCTGAAGGCCAGCTCCCCTGCTTAATCACTATGTGACTTTAGGCAAGTCATTTCACTTCCAAATGATTCATATTGGAAGTAAAATATATGACTGGTTAAAATAGTTTCTAACTTTATTATGGGGATTAAATGGACCAATATACTCAAAGCTTTTCAGAAAGAGCGTGGTGCAAAGTAAGCACTTAGAAAAATGTTAGCTTTTATTACAATAGAAACTATTAATATAATAATTATTCCTGGGTGTAAAATTAGGGAAAATCATTAGAATAGAAAGGCAGAAAGAAACAAGAATCAGAAGAGGAACAAGAGAGATTTCAAGGAAGGGGAAAGGATGTTTGGGAGATACTACTTTTTCCCTAGATTGGCATCCAAGCTAGATTTTAAAATCTTGAGATAGGGCCTTGTCTTTTATGATGGTCAGGATTTCTTTGCTCTCAGCATTGATAAAATGAGGCATGATCAGTGGCTGGTTGAATGACGTATAGCTCCAGCTGAAATCAAGATCACTGTGTGCTGACCTCTGAACTTGGTAAGATTGCAATGATTACTCTTATTCCACTCAGAGGCTCCTTAGTGTCAAGCCCTGGTTGTCCCTGTTTTGATGAGTATTCACCACCTGGTTGTATGTGACCTGGCTTCTGGTTATAACCATACCAGCCTGCTTGACTTCCTATAGCATACTGCCATCAGACACTGCTCTCCCATCTTCTGCAACATGAGAGAAGTTTTCACAATTGGGGCATGAGGGGCAGTGCTAGTGGCTACAACATTTTATCTCAAATCAGGGGTTCTGCAAACTGCCCCTGGTTAATTTACTCCAGAGTCTAATGTAAGAAGGTATCTGAGTAGCACACAATTGCATATATAATTGCTTTCCAGCCTTCTTTTATAATTTTCCTCAATATCATCCAGGTATCCTAGATACATTTGGAGAATTCACCTGAGCTACAGGATGTGGTAGGATTTGGTGAGCAGGTGGTGATTCTTACAGAAGCCCTCACACGTTCATGCACAGAACTTCCCCAGCACACTCCCAGGTAGGACCACCTCCTTCTTCATTGTGCAAAGATTCACCACTGGTTCCAGCCTTCTCTGTGAACCAGCCTTCTCTGTGCATTTTGAAGATATGCATCAAGTTTTATTCATCTCTGATTTTCTAGCCTCTGCAGACTACTTGGTGTGCAAGAGGCTTCGTAAGTAATAGTTAAATAAAGAGAAAACATTAAAGCAACATTAAAGGAAGAGGGTTAACCAGACTACAGATTTGAGACCTCCATCTCACAGGGCCAACAGTCATGTTGATGTTTTCATGCTTTCTTGGACATAAAAGTCACATTACACTTTGCCTCTCAGTGACCGTGTACAAAGGTTCATTTATAATTAATAGACTAAGTCTTTAATAAAGCAAACCAAATGTCATCTTTCCTTTTTTCTGCAATATGAAGTCATTATTTCCACTGGATGAAAGCACTTTTGACCTATAAAGATAAAAAAAATGAGATGTTAGGTGACTTCAGTGTATAAAAATACCGTTTCTTGTTACCAATAATATATACTCAACCATCGTCTTCATCTTTATCATGGTCTCTGGGGGCAAACTGAATCTGAGTTAGCAGGGTTTAATGAAAGTTGTTCTGAACATCTGGGTCATTGTAGAGACACATATTGAAAATTGAGACACTTCATATGTCAACAGATATTCTAGAAGAAACCTATTTTCTCTCATTCATTTATGAGTCCAAGGAGAGGAACAGTTCTTTGTTCGTCTCTCCATCCATGATATCATGGTCCATGCCTGAACCTCACCTAGTGCCTACTGTATGTTTTACCAGTGTTGAAGGAGTACCAAGAAGCATTAACATCATGAGTCCCAAAACTCATATAATGCCCCTACCTGGCCTCTTTTTTTTTTTTTTTTTTTTTTTTTTTGAGTCCTGGGCTCCTTGGCCACTAGCTACAATATACTCTTCTCCAAGTCACTCCCCTTTGGAAGTCATTGTTATTTCTAACAGTGGAGACTTTCACTAGATGGGAATTGAGGTCCTCTCAGCTTCATCTATAATGCTATGAATGCTATGAGTCTATCTGGACTGGTATATTAGGAATTTTGTGGTCTTCTGGGCAATGCACTTAATAGAGTTACCGTTAGACAAAAATTTCCCAATATGGTAAAATTTGATGGTCACAAAGATTTGAATACTGCTATGTATTTTCTTAAAGGAAGGTAGAAATAAAACCTACTTGTGAATCTACTGAAAATCTTAAAGTCCCTTGAACTATTTTGTGCAAAAGCTTATCTATAAGTTCTAAGGAAGAAATAAATTCAATTTAAATAAGACTGCTGTTTGGGGGAAAAAAGGAAAATTTTATTTTTCTTCTTCTTCTGAACTTATACTAGAGATAACACAGGTGCAAACAATGTTTTGTAGAATAAGAGACTCCTTGACCTTATAGGATCTTTGAATATAACTCTCAACATTTTTTACTGTCTTGAGCTTTTTGAAATGGATGAAGCCAAAATCCTTACTATGCATACATATCTCCCAGAACATTTTTTTTTTCAGGATGTTAGGATCTTCCTGGACCTCTCAAATTAGTGATATTAATACTTATAGTCAAGCTCCTGCATCTAGCTCTGCCAGTGACTATAGTCACACACAGATTACTTTCTCTGTTTGGTTTTTTCCATTTATAAAGCAAAATTATTGTATGAGATGATTCGCTTACCCTCTCTAGGTAAAGTTTTCCATTTTTCTATTATTTAAGCTGAATATGCTGTGATTAGAGAATTCCCCTGCAGGATAATTGAACAAGAGAGCACAGAAAGCACATCGATGCCTCCCTACCATGCCCACCTCAACCGACTCTCCATTTCACTCAGTTACATTGCAGTTTATCATGGCTCAGTAGCATGAGGAAAATATGGGGTAGTAAGATTTTATTAAAGTTATTATGAAGATTTGCCTCATTGGAGGCTTCAAGAAGTACCGGTGGGTATTAGAATGACACAAAGAAGAAAATGACTTGCTTAACTGGATGTGTTTCTGAGAACTGGATGTAATAAATTTTGCATCTTCCTAGGAGACAGGAAAAATGTCTAATTCTGTGAAATTCAGGGTGTGGACCAGAAGGATAATTTGTTTTATGCATCCTGTGAGCACAAGTGATGTTGGAACTCAGCTAGAAATAAGAGTCTTTAGGGAATGGGGAAGTCCTATATGCATAAGTTTTGAAATTCAGATGGAAGAGTCTTATTTTAAAAAGACTTTGCATGAGCCAAATGTATAAAGTTGCAACTTTATTCAACTCAACCGGAGATCCTCTGAGATGAAGCCAGCAAACCCCATCCATGTGACCTTGGCTGGCTTTGAATGGCCCCATGCGGTCCATTGACCTTCTTCAGGAAAAGGAGCCACTGGAGACAGGAAAAGGAAGAGAGTATTCCTCCAAACAATGAACACTTACATTTTCTCAGCTTTCTAGAGTAGGGTGGCATTCGAGGGGTAGAATTTCTCTGCTCATTTTTAAGGGCATTTTTTGGTTTGTTTTTAAGGAATCATTTTTTCCCTTCTCCAATTTGAAAATAAATTAAAACAAAACAAGGGAGGAGAGATGACAAGATTCTCATTCGTTTACCCTTTATTCCCTCTATCAACTACTTTTTGACTATTTAGTGGGAAGCCAGACAAATAAAGCAGTAAATGCAAAGCAGTGAGGAAAACTTACAATAACCTTATCCACTTGGATATCATGTAAGCCTGTAATCATTCAAATTAGCCAGTAGGGGAAAAACTTCTGAAAGAAGTGAGCTGTTCTTAGATTTGATGTAGAAGTAGGTGTCAGCTGCTGGATGAAGGAGAAGAAAGGGCATTCTAGTTGTGTAAATGGCCTGTATAAAGGCCAATGAGCAAGGAACAGCAAATATTGAAGGAAAACTGGAGAGAATGGTGCATGGAGGTGATGAGACCAGAGTAGTCTGTCCACAAAGCCATGTGCTAGGATGGAGAGTATGCACGGGACACTCAAGCTAGGGTGTATGAGAGGAGATAGGAGAAGAAGAGGTCTCTGGTGAATTTACATCAGGGCTGAAATACGATTAGGTATGCTGTTTAGAAAGATCATTTATGCAATAGTTTCTTGGATATATTTGGCGATATGAGACTCAGAGGGAGGGGGCAAGCTAGAAGGCTGTGGCTGATAATGTGTGAGCCATATGACTAGGGCCTGGACTTGGGCGGTGGCAGTGACATGGTTGCAATAAATAGAGAAAGCAAGTCTCAGGGGATTTTAGGGAGTAGGATGTAGGGCATAATAATGAAACATAATGGTGAAAGAAGAGTAGGCAGTGGCAGGCAATGCTCAGAAGTATTGATGGATACATGGCAAGTTCAGAAAACATTCAATTGATGCTGGCAGTGATAGATGCCTAACAGGAAGATGCATTAACATGGAGACAAAGAAACCTTAGTCTTCATCTATCACCACTTTAGGAGACATGAACCGTGTCCTGTATGTGTGACCACATTTCACTGTGGGAAGGCAAACACAACTGCTTTCCCTAATGGGCATCTTGTCCTGGAGTCCTAGATTGAACGAACGTTAGTTTTAGCCCCTAGACTATTGGCTTGGCCACCACACGTTGAATCTTGTAAGTACAGTTATTATGTCTTGTTCATCCCTTTACATTCATGCTGGTCATGTTCTTGATATATCACATCTATTCAATAAATGTTTACTTAATGAATACATTAAGTATGCTCTTAGACCTGCCGTGCTGAACCAGGGACCTATTGACTCCATTATTGCACTAGAGTATGGTTTTTCTATAAAACTTGAGATGTGTTTCAAAGTTATCTTTGAAAACTTGGTGACTCACCCTTATCTTCATGACTCATCTTCATCGTCCCTGTCAGACCTTCATACAAATGAATAAAATTTGCTTTGAGAACCAGCACTTTCTCTCCTATGCTCATGTTATCTTTTCCCATATCCCAAGTTTTATTCCTTCTTGAAGGCTCTATTGTAGTAGTTTCTCTTGCTATACTTCATCCAGAGTCTTTGTCCTTCATTGCCATCTGTAGAGATGAATGATTGACAACATTTAAAAATGATACATTTTACTGACAAAGTTGGGATTTTCACCAATGTCTATGCCCAAAATAGAAGACATCTCTTTCTCCTCTAGGCATCCACGATACTTAATACTAGCCTCTGCTCCTTCCACATGTTGAACTTCTCCAGGGCTGGAACTGAATCATGTTTATCACTTTAATCTTAAGGACTTGATAAATACATTCTTGCTGAATGAATAATTGAATTACAACCTGCAGCCAGCAGTTTGAGAGGTCATGTTTTGAGATCGCGACCTTCCCTGGCCTCCTAGAGTCATATTACCTTGTCTCTGTCTTCATCATTTCTATCATCTCTGTTTCTCTTTCTCATATATATCTCTGAATATATATTTAAATTTTTATTATATTATTTAATCAATTTATACTTATAAAATTTGGCCTAATGCATATTTTCTCAACTATCTTCCTACACATCCGCCCTTGGATCATCTAAAAATAATGAATGTCCCTTTAACTTACGATGTGAAAAGGAGGGAGCACAGGGCCCAGAGTCAGGGGCCTGCGTGGTTGTCCTGGCCTGGATTGTCTCAGCTGTGTGGCCCTGGGCAAGTCATTCGGATGACCGGTTATGGCAGTGGTGGTTGTGAAGGCAGTCGTGATGATGGGACTTAAATTTCTGTCTGACTCCCAAGATAATTCCCGGGATTTGATAGGGGAATAATTCCTGAATGAGAAAAGATATTTCTTGAACACTTTGGTGTCCCAGGACTTCCCCACCATGAGTTTATCTTAGCCCTGGGGCAACACCACGCCCAGATGTGAAATGCAAGCAAGTCTGGCACTGGGAGACGTCCAAATACTCTCGACTTCCGAGAATGTGGGTATTTGGTGGCAGGAGAGTTTGTCTTTGGAACATGAGATTCTTCGAGGTCTCCTCCTGTCCTGACCCCTGTGAATCTGAAAGACTGTGGAGTTTATTTTCAGTCCTGGGGCTTCTAAGTCCTGCTGTCCTGGTCAGGCTCAAATTCCACAGAACAATGAATCCATTTTGCAGCGTAGGAAAAGACCCACATACCCGGCCTTCATTTCACTACATGTGTTTCTGTTGGGACTGACCACAGTCAGAATGTGCTGGACAAAGGGAGCCAGAATCTTCCTGGCCTTTTATAAATGGTAGCGCAGCAGCTGCTCTTGGAAGGATCAACAACTTAACAATACCCAGCATGACAACTTCCAAAACCTCACGTGTGTGAGGAGCAGCGATGAGCGGGGAGGCAAGAGACTTCAGTAGCCACAGCAGGAAGACCAGGTTGCAAGGGACAGGGGAATATGGTGGTGGGCATGGAAGCCAGGACACCGTCACCCCTGGCTGCACAGCATCTCCATCGTGTGGGCGAAACCTGCAGAGGCGGGGCCCCTCTGCCGCAACAGCCCCAAGTCCTTCCCCTCTGTTCCTCCACATTCAGCCACAGGATTTCTTGGGAAAAAATTCCACAGAGATAACCAGAGCAAAGTGTTAGTGGCAGAGGAATGTGATCAAGTTGTTCCTGTTCTCCTTCATTAAACAGTGCCTTACACCTGTTGGGACAATCCTCCAATAACAGACCTTTTGTAGCTAAAGCAATGAGAGAGATGAATGTATCTAGAGGCTCAAAGCGCCATTCATGGATGAAACGGAGCTTCCTTGCCTGGAAAGACCTGATGTCCTTTTCATGTTTTCTTTAAGCTTCACCGTGTGCATCTTAGCACCAATCTAACTTATTTAGCACCAGATGAATCATGACATACCAATGCTGGGTGAAAATATACAAGATACTTAATATGTTATTTCCAAAGGAAAGGAGTTTACCAATATCTTTTGCTCCTTGCCCTCTGAACAAATATTTTATTGTTTTGTTTTTGCTTTCCTTTGTGTGGAGACTGGGGTCTTGCTATGTTGCCCAGGCTAGTCTCTAACTCCTGGGCTCAAGCTATCCTCCCGCTTCTGCCTCCTTAAGTGCTGGGACTATAGTCGTGAGCCACCCTGCACAGCCTGAACAAATATTTTCATTGAAGTCACGCACATTTCTGCAGATCTGATATATTTCCAAGATATCACTTAGTCTTTTTGGACTCAAAGCCAGAACTGCAAATTCAGTCGGAGGAGTGCTGGATTCATGGTCAGAATGCCAGAACTCTAGCTGTGTTTCTAATTTAGCCAGCAGTGTGACTTAGAGCAAAACATATAACCTCTGGCGGATTTTAAAAACTAGATAATAGACTAGATAGTGTAAATGTCTTTTCAACTTTTAGAGTTTGTATGGCCCCATTAAAATTTGTGAAGTTTTATTGTTTGTCTATTTATTTGTTTTGTTTTTTAGAAAAGTTGCTAAAACTGCTGTGAGATTCTGGCTAAGAAAGTTTCATGAGTTTTACAGAAAATGTGAATGGAAGATAGAACTAGATACAAATTTGAATGGTAATCTAAATAAAAGGCATTTTTCATTTTAATGCTTTATTAGTGTCATGGAGGGAATACAGGAAGAGAAAACAAGCATTTAAATGTATATAAAATTCAGAGTTTTCAAAAATATGAACTATATTACTAATAGCAATCCTTGGAATTTTGGTGTGCTTGTATTCATCATACACATCTAAAATAATCCCTATTCAATCAATAAAACTCCAAATTACCAATTTTAGTGTGAGTTTATTTTTATATAACTTTTAAAAAACCTGGGGATTTTTATCATATGCACAAATGGTACAAATGGTGACTTGAAAATGTTTGTAGATGTTTTCATTATTTTGAAAAGGAAAAACAAAACAAAACAAAAAAATTGAGAGTTGAATTTAGTAAAGGAAGATGAAAATTTTCTCCCAAGAACTACAATCAGAGAAGAGATTTTGAACCAATAGTTTTGGAAGAAATGAGGTGAAAAAGACGACCAGAATCTGTGCACTTCTCTCTGGTTTTTAAAAATGTGCCCATGGAAGTAATGTGATTTGGTACAAAGATATCACAGGCAGAAGAAGGCCATATCCCAGGAATAGAGTGGAGGTTTGAGAAATAACCCCCCAAGCTATGAAAAGTTTAAATCATCACTTTGTAAGACCATTCTTACCATTTACAGCTGATTCTCTGCATCTCTGGGATTATGGTAACAACTGGCATGTGTGATGAAGACATTAGAGAAATAGTTTTAAAACTATTGGTATTAGCTGGAGAACCAGTCAGATAACAACATACGAGTTAAAAACTATGTAAGTAAGGATATTGTTTACATTACCTTAAAACAAAGGGTGGAATGGGAATTGTGAAGAAAACTATTCTAAATAATTTTAATAAGCAAGACTATAAATGGAAATTAATAACATCATGTTCATCAATAATATTTTATTTAATTAATTAGGTAATTAAATATAAATAAATAAGTAAATATTTATATATATATATATATATATATTTTTTTTTTTTTTTGAGACAGTCTTGCTCTGTCACCCAGGCCTGGAGTGCAGTGGAGCAATCTTAGCTCACTGCAGCCTCCACCTCCCGGGTGCAAGTGATTCTTATGCCTCAGACTCCAGAGTAGCTGGGATTACAGGTGCGCGCCACCACACCTGGCTAATTTTTGTATTTTTAGTAGAGACGAGATTTAGCCATTTTGGCCAGACTGCTCTTGAACTCCTGACCTCAGTTGATTGACCCGCCTTGGCCTCCCAAAGTGCTGGGATTACAGATGTGAGCCACAGTGCCAGGCTTATTTATTTTAGAGACAGGGTCTTGCCGCGTCATCCAGGCTGCAGTGCAGTGGTGCAATCATGGCTCTCTGCAATCTCCAAATTCTGGGCTTGAGCAATCCCATCTGCCTCAGCCTCTCCAGCAGTTAGGACAACAGGCATGCACTACTAGGCAAAGCTAATTTTTTTTCAATAGATATGGGATCTCACTATGTTGTTCAGGCTAATGTCAAACTCCTGGCCTCCCAAAGTGTTGAGCTAACAGATGTGCGAGCCACCACACCCAGCCAATATTATTTTAAAAGTAACAAGTCCTCTGCTTTTATCTTTGTTTTCTATTACATCTTTGTTGTTTCTATAAACATAATAAAATATAATGGACTTATATAAGGTCACTCATACATTCTCCAACACTATTTTACAAAGAAAGTCTGCAAATTAATTTACTATGGAAATTTTGGCTAGACTAAATGAGGGACTGTTTCCATTCTGTCACCCTAAGGAGCATGGTTACTAACTGTGAGACCAGTAGATCTGCTATCTGACCAACAGTCTCAAGAACAGTCATGATTTTATTTACGTATGTACTTAATTAGCTTGATTTCACCCTATTTTATTTTCTTCTATTTTATTTTAACCAGTGTCATTAGGGAAACTGAGGTTAAAATTAAAGGCAATTTTTATCTGAATACTTTTCTCTGAATAATTTTTGTATACAACTTTAATTGAATTATTTTTTTGCTGAAAATGGAATTAAAGTGTGTGACTTTTTATCATGAAAAAGTCAAAAAGATTAAAGAATTCAGCATATATGTTACTGGAGATTAGATAAAACTGTACAGGGAAACTTTTATAAATAGCCTGAGTGAGAGAAGCAAAGGTGGCTCTTACAAACATCTGAAAGTAATAACTCAGACTCAAATATAAAAGTAAACAATAATACAGCCCTAGTGAGCCCCACCTCCCACTTTGGCTTGGAAATTGGTCCTCTAGGCTCTGTGCTTTATGAACCATTATCCTAAAACATATACTGTAAAAAGTAGTATCAGATTTAAATTCGCTACTGTTAAAGCTATTGCCTGTTGTTAAAATGCTCCCAGCAGAAATTGGTAATATCCCTTTAAACTTGATGCAGTGCATACTGAGATTGCTATGCTGATCTTCACTCAACAGTTTCCTAGCATTAAAACAAGTGTTTTGATAAACCTCTTAACAAATTATTACTTTCTAATCAATGAATGTTAAAATGGTGGAGATTCCTTTTTTGATCAATGAAAGAAAGAATGACAATATGAGATCTTTTTAAAATTGCCATTTTTTATGAATCTGTTCAGTCATTCAATGAGTTTTCTAATGGAAAAGTGCATTTGAAAGCCAATCACTGAAGTTAAGGAATTTGCGAACTCTGTGATAGGTGCCATGTAAAACACAAAGATGAATATGAATCTAAAGAGCTTACCACCTATCGGGAAAAATCAAATGCCAGTCAAACATCAAGACCCTATAAAATTTTAAATTACATAATTTAATTGAGGTTGGACTTCTGGCTGTTGCAGAGTAATAAGACAGGCAAACCCTCTCCCCCCAAAGCAAGTGGGAACTAAATAAATTGTCAAAAACAATCATTTCAGAGCTCTGGAAATTTTCTAAATCAAAGCAACACATTCAGAAATGTTTATTTATGAAAAACTGCTGTAACTTTGGGTAAGATAAACCATATGATGTTCTACAAAAAAATTATAAATAAATTTGAAAGAATTGGAATCATGCAAAGTATGTTCTCTAAACAAAATGGAATACATTTGAAATCAACAAGAGAAAACAAATTTGGGAATTTCCAAAGTTTTGGAAATAACGCAACTCATTTCTAAGTAAGAAAAAGATAAATGAAGATACCAAAGAGAAAATTAGAAAGGAATTTTAACTGAATGAAACTAAAACAACATAAAATTATGGTTTGTAGCTGAAGCAATGTTCAGAAGGATATTTATAGCTTTACACACACACACATGTACACACACAAAGAAAGGTCTCAAATAAATAATCTAAGCTCTATATTAAGAAACTAGAAATGGAAGAACAAATTATATCCAAACAGAGTATCAAGAGTATTTAATAAAAGAACAGAGTGAAAATAAAATAGAACACAAAATAGAGAAAATTAATAAAACCAAGCATTGACTTTGAAAAATGGTTTTTAAAATGATAAAACTTTACCTAGACTGATTATGAAAAAAAGGAATATTTTAGTCAGTTTAAACTGCTACAACATGGTACTATAGACTGGTTGGCTTTAAAACAGGCGCGTATTTCTCACAGTTGTGGAGGCTGCAAGTCCACTATCAGAGTCCCAGCAGGTGCTGTGAGAACTCTCTTCTGGGTTGAAGACGGCCAACTTCTCCCTATATTTGCTGGTGAAATAAGAGCTACACACTTCTCTGCCCTATTCTTATAAGGGCACTTATTCCATTTATGAGGGCTCTACCCTCATGGCCTAATTATCTTTCAAAGATCCTACTTCTAAATACCATTGCGCTGAGGATGAGATTTCAACAAGGGAACTTTAGGGGAACACTGACATTCAGTCGATAACAGAGAGGATATCAACTTACCACTTTCAGGGATGAAAGAAGGGTCATCATTACACATACCTTAAAATATGTTAAGAAAATATTGAGACATCTTTTTGACAAAAATATGACAACATATATTAAATGGAAAAAAAATTCCTAGAAAACCATCAATTACTGAAACTGACTCAAGAACTGATTTATAGAAAATATGAATAGACCTATCGGAAGTAAATATATTGACTCTTTAATGTAAAAATCTCTTTGGAAAGAGAAGACCGGGTGTAAATGGCTTTACTGGTGAATTCTACCAAATATTTAAAGAGTAAATATAAATACCAATCATACTCAAACTGTTCCAGAAAATAGAGAAGGAGAAAACACTTCCGACTCACTTCGTAAGGTCAGTATAACTCTGATACAAAATCCCCACAAAGACACTAAAACAAATAAAAAATAATATACATCGATATCCCTCCTGAACATAAATGTAAAAATCCTCAAAAAATTAGCAATCTGATTTCAGCAGTATGTAAAAATGATTATAATTGAAGACCAAGTGAGATTTACCTCAGGAATACGAAGTTAGTTTAACATATAAAAGCTAATCAATATAATACAAGTATTGATAGAATAAAGGGGGGGCACAATACATAATTATCTCAATAGATTCAGAAAACATTTGACAAAAGGAAGCACTTATTCATGATAAAAACTTTTTTTTTTAATGTGGAATAGAAGCTAATGTTCTCTAAGTGGTACAGGGATATGGGAAAAACTTGTAGCTAATATCTTTACAGTGAAAGATTGAGTGCTTTCCGCATAACATAAGGAATACAGTGAATATTTCTTTTTTCACTACTCCTATTCAAGTTTTTACTAAGTTTCTGATAAAGGCACAAATTAAAGGAATCCAAATTGGAAAGGAAGAAAATTGGTTTTGCTTACAGACATGATAATACATGCAGAAAATCTTAAAGAATATGCATTTTTAAAAGCTACCAGAACAAATAAATCATTTACTAATTTCATATGATACAAAATCAATATACTGTATTTATTTGTGGATGACTTGATAATGTTTGTAGAAAATTCTAAAGAATATCTTAGGCCGGGCGCGGTGGCTCACGCCTGTAATCACAGCACTTTGGGAGGCCGAGGTGGGCAGATCACAAGGTCAGGAGATCGAGACCATCCTCGCTAACAGGGTGAAACCCCATCTCTACTAAAAATACACACACACACACAAATTAGCCGGGCGTGATGGCGGGCGCCTGTAGTCCCAGCTACTCGGGAGGCTGAGGCAGGAGAATGGCGTGAACCCGAGAGGCAGAGCTTGCAGTGAGCTGAGATCGCGCCACTGCACTCCAGCCTGGGCAACAGAGAGCGAGCGAGACTCTGTCTCAAAAAAAAAAAAAAAAAAAAAAAAAAAAAAAAAAAAAAATCTTAAAAACCCTACTAGAACAAATAGATGAGTTCAGAAATTTCACAGGATGCAAAATCAACAACAACAAAAAATATTATTTCTACATACTAACAACAAATAAAGAAATGAATTCTACTTAAACAATAACACAAATAATAAAATACTAAGAATTAATTTAATAAAATAAAAGAATACTTTTGCTTGAAAACTACAAAATATTGCTAAGAAAAATCGAGAAGATATAAATAAGGACTCAATAATTTTAGGATAGAAAATTTCCTTTAATTGATCTATCGATTCAAGGCAATCCCTGGCACAATCCTAGCAGGCTTTTTATGTCACCCACACTAAAGTGCAGTGTTTATTCACAGGTGCAATTATAGTGCACCACAGTCTTGAAATTCTGTGCTCAACTGATCCTTCTGCTTCAACCTTCCCAGTAGCTGAGACTACAGGTATATCTGGCCTAGCAGAATTTTTATGGAAAAACTGACAGAGTAATGTCATAATTTATGTAAAAATGCAAATTAGTATGAATTTAAAAATTGAAATAAAATTAGGGAAGTTGCACTCCCAAATTTTTAAATTTAATATCAAGCTACAGCATCAAGAAACACTGTGGTGCTGGTTGAAGGATAGACATATATCCAAGGAATACAATAGGGAGGCTGGAAATAAGGTATCAAGGAAATCTAATTTGAAAAGAATCATGCTTTCAACATATGATGCTGGACAATGAGATGTCTTAATAAAAAATATAATCTTAGATCCTTAACTCACACCATATACAAGTATTATCTCAAAATGTGTCATACTTCTAAATGCTAAAACTAAAAATATAGAGTGTCTAGAAGAAAATAAAGAATGAAATCTTTGCAATTTTGGATAAAGCAAACATGTCTTAGATATGATATTAAAAACAGCATTCATTAAACAAAAACTTGGTAAATGAATTTGATAAAAGTTTTGCCACTAACATGACCTTAAAATAAAAATTCATGGCACAGACAAGGAGAAAATATTTGCAAATCAAATATCTGATAAAAGACTTATATTCAGAATGTAACTCAACAATATGAAGTCAAGCAACTGAAGTAAAAAATAGGAAAGATTTTAATAAATATTTCATATCCCCTCTATATACATACTTATACATATTTAATATATACTTATGTATATAAACATGTATATATAAATATACACATATGATTACTAAGCACATGAAAATGCATTAGACTGCACTGTCATTAAAGAAGTGCTAATGAAAATCACGATGGTCTTTATTAGAGACCTACTAGAATGCTATACTAAAAAACCGGATACTAAGAGTTGAAGTGAATATAGAACAGTAGAATACTAAAAAATGCTAGACAGAAAGTAAAAGGGTCCAGAAACTTTGGTAAATTATTTATATATTAATATTTCTTAAAAAGTTAAACACATAATATATGACTCAGTAATTACAGTCCTAAATATCTGCCCAAGAGAAATAAATACAGGTGCACAGAATGACATAGAAGCATTATTTTTCCTAACTCCAATCTAGAAATAATGCAATTGTCTGTCAACTGATGAATGGATAAACACATGTGACCTGTATGTACATGAAATACAGAATACAGTCCAGGAATAAACATAAATGAACTACTCATATCTACTGCAACACAAATGGACCTCAAAAATATTATACTAAGTGAATGAAGTCAGATTTAAAAGACTACATAATGTCATCTCATTATATGAAATTTCTAAAAAAGCAACTCTAAAAACAGAAAGCAGATCAGTGATTTGGTAATGTAGGTGGGAGCTGACAGTACGAGGCAATTTTGGAGAGTATTGGAAATGTTCTAAAAATGTCCAGTGGTGATGGCTGCAGAAACCCATTAAATTATTAAAAATCAGTAAAAATTAAATATGTAGTTTCATATAATCATGCTTTGACACATTTTATACAGAAACATCCTTCTACTCACCTGTGTTTCCCTCATTAACTCTTATTCACCCTTCAGAACGAATCTCAATTTTTACATGATTTTCTAAGGGTTCCCAGACATTTCAGAGTTACTTGGTAATATCTATCTTTCTGTACCATGTTCATTTTATATACATATCTGACTCCCTCATTAGACGAGGGGCTATTGAGGAAAGATTCCTGGATATCTTATTTATCACGGCATTCTTGGTGTCTGACATATTGTTGGCATTTAAAGATATGCTACATAAATCAGACTATGATAGCTACAGAAATTCAGGTTAAATTAAAAAGGAACTGAACATCCATGAGTCATGTATTAAAATCAGGACTTTTAGACACATTTACTTATATAATTCTCACAAAAACCCCTTGAAGTAAGGATTTCCATCCTCGTTTTGTAGATGGGAACACTGAGGATCGGAAAGATACGTAATATATCTGTTGGCAAACTACTATTATGGATTGTTAAGGGCACAGTTGAGCTTCTGGAGGCAGAGACCAGGGTCTGCAAATTGCTTCCCTGCATATTAGTTACAGATTGGTCAAGACATGTGAACTTCTCCCAGCCTCAGTTTCTTCATTTTAAAAATAATTGTCATATTACCATATAAAAGATGCATGTTATATATAATATCTTACAATGTTGTATATTCTATTTAAAATAGTCACTGCTTGCCAACAGTGTTGCTCAACAGCAGTTAGCTATTGCTGTCATCACTGCAGTCATTTCTTGTGTGCTTACTTACAGGTCTCTCTCTCCCCAGTACCTCCCTTAGTTTTGAGAAGAATGCAAAGAAGAAAGGAAGAGTGAGCCTCTCTTTTCCCATCGTTACCCTCCATTGTCCTCTTGACACCCTGCTTTTGCAGACAGAGAGTTTGAGACCCTCTCCCAGGAGCCAAGGAGAGGGGAACAGCCGGCTTCACATCATCTTTCTATTCAGCAAGATACAAAAGCTGAAGCCAGGATGATAGAAAAGCAACAAAGAAAACACGGTCCTTACTCATTTCCCTTCCCACTTCAGAGCAAATGTGAGAAAAGATTTCATGCAATGCTTTAGAGAAGGGATGCCTCAGACAATTGGTCACCAGTGAGGAAGAACTGAAGCAAAACCTGCTGAGCTGTGAAGCTGACTTGCTTCTCAGGCAAAGCTGGGATGATGTATTGTCCTTCCTGACTTCTGACAAAAAGAAATATTTGATGCTGGGGTTGAGCTAGGGATATGATAGATATCTTTAATTACATAATAATCAGAGATGAGCTAATTAGATATCACTTGATAGCTAATCAGTTGCAACATTCATGTAACTGTTTCTCATTTCCTCCTCACATCAATTTAACAGATGGTGCCTGGTGTTCGAAGGGAGAACTTGTGGGCAGAGCAGGAAGCATAAGTATGGTTGAAAGATCAAATATTTGATTCAGGCATCAGGAGAAAGACTGTGATGCTGGGAAACACAAGTGATGTACTGTTGGATTTATTCTACTTGGAAAAAACCTAGGAAATCCAAAATGTCATCAACTAACACCTGAAATGTGTCAGCACCATCTGTCTCCAACATTAAACAAAACCCAGGAGATTCTGGGAGAAAGAAAATAGGAAATTTAATGATGAACTTAACCTGAGTAACTTGATAAGTAACTCCACAAAGAGTAACTTTGTGGTTAGCCAGTCACCAGCAAGTCCCTAAAATGGTCTGAAACCTAAAGAGTGTTTCACCCATGAAAGGGTTTGCTCTCTCTGGGCATGGCTACCCAGCACTTATGTTAGTCAACTTTCTTTCCCTTGCAGAGCCCCTTGGAAAACTAGTTTTAATCATTAACTCAGCTCCACTTCTTCCCTTTCCTGAGGGTCATATTTTCTTTGAGCAATTAAAACTTGTAAGACACCAAAATTTAGCTGTGAATATGCACTTAACAATATTGAAACTGTCTTTCACATTCACTGACGCACTGCAATTTACCACACACTATACTAGGCACTGGGTATAAAAAATAAGCCATACTATATTATGCCATTGTAGTATTTCTTTAGAAATGCTACAATTTTATAAATTAGTAAGGCCAAATAAATGCTTTGTGGAACATAATTGTAAATTGGCATAAGGTGCCTCCAGATTTCACAGCTGTGAAAATGTGAAAAATGTGCAGTGAAATAGAGTCAATGTCATTTATGTAGATTTATGATAGCTGCATTTGCTTTGTGGTATGAGCATTTCATTTTATTTAGTGAAAACCAATTTTTTTAAAGAGAAAAAAGAAAACATGTCATCATGGGGAATTTAAGTGTCCATTTTCATCAATGGCTTTTCAAGTTTGGTCAATTCTATTTCTTACTAACAAGTCTGTTTGGTAGTTCAAAAAAATTGGCACAAGTAGCCTCTGATGAGTGTGTATCAATTTTATTTTTCTAGAATGAACCAGTCTTTGAATTAGCTGAATAAACTCAAAATAATTATAGAAGAAACCAATTTTTGTCACCTCTACCTCCTTGTTTCATCACAAGGATTTTTTTTTTTGACATATGAAGTTATTTGGAAACAAACAAGCATGCATTCTCTAATTGTATAAATATGGATGAAATATTTCCTATTTCTAATATTTATGACATAATGATATCTGAGCATGGAAGAATTAATGCTTTTTTTTTTTAAAAAGAGAATTTACTAAGTATAATATTCCAGGAGTATTGGGTACATGTAAACAGAGATAACCTCAAAATGTCATAAGAGCTTTGATTCATGGATTGATAAGAAGCATTTAAATGTTTCTCATATCAAAGAAGTTTTATTATTGAAGTTTATTCTTAAAAAAATATTACACTAAGTTTCATCACTGAGAGTATTGCTAGATACAGCCAAACGTAGAAAACTCTCCCTAACCACAGTAGAGAGTCACAGCAATTAGAATTTTAGAGAAACTATTTGATCTATGTAGACCTCAGTCTCCTCATTGAGAGCACAAAAAATGAGAATTTATGCTAAATAACTTATAAAGATATGAAATAGAATAATTTCATAATCCTATGGTCTATGTTGGAATTTTTGGTGATAATAAAACATAACATTTTGTTTTAAATAAATATAAATGTAATAATATTTCGGGGTAAATGACTTTTTTTTTTAAAATTTATTTATTATTATTAAACTTCAAGTTTAATAATAATAAATGACTTTTCAATTAAGTACTTACTAATTTATTTAAAATCTTAAAAAATTTCAAAACCTTTTAGGCATGAAACCAGGAACTTATGATGAAATGAGGCAAGGAATATGAAGGTGGGGAGAATATCTCAGGAGCTGGGCGCCCTTTCCATTTAAACCATATGTACTCATCTGCATGCATATATCTGGCATCCAAAAAAGGGAAATTTGATGTTTTCGATCCTATCTGCTGAAAATCCTTGCCCTCTCTCCACTTTTTCTTCTAAAACTCTTATTCTCTTTCTAAGTGTATCCATTTTCTTATTTCATCTTATTTTCCTGCATGAGTGCTCATGATTTGGACCTGATAAGAGATTTTGCTTCTCCCATTTTTGCCTCAATATTACCCCTTACCCCTTGGACACAGTATTATCATGGTCCTCTGGCTCCAACCACTCTGTAGATTTCCCATGCAAATCCCCCATCATGCCCTGATTCCCAGGACCAAGCCCCTGCCCACAACACATTAAGAAGAAGATTATGCATCATGACCAAGTGGGATTTATCCCAGGGATGCAGGGATGGTTTAACATATGCATATCAATCAATGTGATACATCATATAAACAGAATAAAGGAATAAAAACATATGATTATTTCAATTGATGCTGAAAAAGCATTTGATAAAATTCAACATCCCTTCATGATAAAAATCCTCAAAAAACTGGGCACAGAAGGAGCATACCTCGGCACAACAAAAGCCATATATGACAAACCACAGCTAGGATCATAATGCAAGAGGAGGACCTGAAATCATTTTCTCTAAACTCTGCAACAGGACAAGGATGCCCACTTTCACCACTGCTATTCAATGTAGTCCTAGCTAAAGCAATCAGAGAAGAGAAAGAAATAAATGGTACCCACATTGAAAAAGAAGAAGTCAAATCCTCTCTTTGGTGGAGTCTTTATTTTTTTTTCAAATGTAAGATGAAATGTTATGATCTTACATTTGGAAAAACAAACAAACAAAAAAGACCCCGCCAAAAAACTATTAAAATCGATAAATTCAGTAGAGTTGCAGGATAATGAACATACAAACATCAGCAGCATTTCTAGATGTCAACAGCAAACAATCTGAAAAAGAAATCAAGAAAGTAACCCCATTTACAAAAGCTACAAATAAAATAAGATACCTAGGAATAAACTTAGCCAGAAGTGAAAGATCTCTATGATAAAAACTACAAAATAGTGATGCAAGAAATTCAACAGGATACAACAAAGTGGATAGAATTTCATGTTCTTTGATTGAAAGAAACAAAATTGTTAAAATGTCTATACTACTCAAAGCATTCTACAGATTCAACACAACGTCTATCAAAACACCAATGAAATTCTTTGTAAAAATAAGAAAAAATCCAAAATTTTACATGGAACCACAAAATAAAACAAAACAACAACAACAACAAAAAATAAAAGCCAAAACTATCCCGAACAAAAAGAAAAAAAAAACTAGAGAAATTACATTACTTGACTTCAAATTATACTACAGAGTTATAGTAATCAAAACAGCATAATACTGGCATAAAATAGACATATAGGCCAATGGAACAGAATGGAGAATCCATAATTAAATTCATACATCCACAGTGAACTCGTTTTTGACAAAGATTTCAAGAACATAAATTGGGGAAAGGAAATTCTCTTTAATAAATGGTGTTGGGAAAACTGGATATCCATATGCAGAACAATGAAACTAGACTCATTTCTGTTGTCACGTACACAAATCAAATCAAAACGAATTAAAGACTTAACTCTAAGACTATAATACTACTGAAACAAAACATTGGAGAATCTCTCCAGGATATTTTTTTGGGTAAAGATTTCTTGAGTAATATCCGCAAAGCACCACCAAAGAAACAATGGACAAAGGGGATCACATCAAGTTAAAAAGTTTCTGCATAGTAAAGGAAACTATCAAAAAAGTGAAGAGACAACCCAGAAAGTGGGAGAAAGTATTTGTAAACTATCCATCTGGCAAGGAATTAATAATCAGAATATATAAAAACAAACAATTCAATAAGAGAAAAATCTAATAATCTGATTAAATCAGTCAACAATATTTATTGTACATATAAAAGTAAGTAAAAGAGTATATTTGGAGTATTTGTAACATAAAGAAAGAATAATTTTTGAGGGACTGGATACCTCATTTACCCTGGTGTGATTTATGCATTATACGCCTGTATCAAAATATTTCAGGAACCCCATAAATATATACACCTACTATGTACTCATAAAAATTAAGAAACAATTTAAAGTAGAAATAATTCCAGTCTTACACAATGCCTTTCAGAAAATAAAGAGGAAGAGAAATCTCACTCCGGTTCATTTCATGAAGGCAGTGTAAATCTGACACAAACATTTTGAAAATGACTTTTCAAGAAAAGATATTTAATGACCAATATCTACTGAAAACATATATAAAAAAACCCTTAATTAAATATTAGCAAACAGATAAGTGCAGTTTATTCCACAAATGCAAGAAGGTAAAACATTCAAAAATCAATAATTGCAATTTACTACTTCATTTGAGAAAATCAAAATATTATCATTTTAATAAGTACAGAAAATGTATGTGAAAATAATTCTACTACTATTCATGATAAAACCTTTCAGCCTACTAGGAACTCCCTCCACCTGACAAAAGACATCTACCACAAATATAAAGCTAACATTATACTTAACGGTGAAACGTTAAATGTGTTTTCCCTTCTACTGTGATTAAGTTTCCTGAGGCCTCTTCAGCCATGCTGAACTGTAAGTCAATTAAACCTCTTTCTTTTATAAATTACCCACTCTCAGGTATGTCTATTAGCAGCCTGAGAAAGGAATAATACAATGGGGTTTTGCCACGTAGGCCAGGCAGGTCTCAAGCTTCTGGCCTCAAGAGATCTGCCCACCTTGGCTTCCCAAAGTGCTGGGATTACAAGTGTGAGCCCCTACCTTCTTTTCTAAACCACCACACTTACTTTTTTTTTTTTTTTTTTTTTTTTTTTTTTTACTATACCATATAATTGACTTTTAAATATTATGTATCTTACTCATTGTCCATCTCCCCCCTTGCCTCCCACTCTCAGAATACAATTTCCATGAGGCTGGGTGCTGCTTTGATTGTCTGGTTCAGTAATACACCCCCAAAGCCTGGAATAGTGTCTGGAACACAGTAGTCTCTCAATATGTTTTTTTTTATTGAATGCATTTGTGAATGACTGGGTTAGACTTGAGCAGTAACGCATCCCCTCCCTATCTCATGAAGAGGCAAAATCACCATAGCTTTGTTCAAAAGGAAGTTGAAATGCCCACTTTTGATTATAGCCTATGATGAAATATACAAGCTTGATTACAGCCCTACAATAGATTTGCACTGACCCAGATTGGGAAGCCTGAGTTGATTAAACACTTGGGGAAAATAGATCCATTGGAAGACCTGTCCGTATTCTCTGCTATTCTGTCCTTAGCTTCCATTTGCCAATTCAATTTGATGAAAGGGAGAAGAATCGTATCATTGGAGAGTATCTTGGGACCTGGAGATGCAGCCTGTGTTTTCGCTCAGCAGAATTTTTAATCCACCACTTCTAGGAGCAGTAGAGACCCCGCTGAGCTGCAGGAACCTAACAGGCATAAGCAAGCCCTGGTATAAAGATATTCATGAGGTGATTGGCTCCAGCACCCAGCAGCGTACCACATTTCTCCTTAGGCGTGCAAAAGCTTGAAAGCCTGGGCCACCATCGAGAATACCAAAGGGCCAGCCAGCTACTTTGTCCCAGAAAGGCAGCCCGTAGGAACAAAGGGACCTTTCAAGCTGTCCTGGTTTTGGAGGTAGGGAGATTTTTTTCATGAACAAGGCTGGCAAGACTGAGAAGGTGACTGTGAAGCTGGGCACCTGTCTTGAACCGTAGCATCAGTGACTTCATGAGGACTTTGGGTAGGGGTGGGCTCTGTGGGTAATTAACACACTGGGCCCCTGGCAGTCAGACACCAGCTCATTAACTCTTGGAGCTACACTTTCCAAAGGCTGCAGTGGCACTCTTTTATATTCATATATTCTTTCTCCTGCTGTTCTGAGAATACCCAAGCTGCAAGCTCTTGCAAAGGACGCTTGTATTAAAGCATTATTTTTGTTCCTACTCCCTGGAGCTTCCTTTATGATTTAGGGTATAGAGCTTTTGTCGTTGCTGCTCAAAAGGAGTTGTGTTCAGAGAAAAGACCCCAGAAGCATCTTCAGTCTGACGTGACAATGCTGAGTTGCTATCTAAAGGCCTGTTCCTATGTATGCTGCCAAATATGACACGGATAAAGAAAATATGGATTGTTCAGGCAGGTGCAGGATTAATTCACAGACCTCTGGGACCTGGACACAGAATTTCCCATGCAGCCTGGGGAATACAAAGCAGCAGAAGCATCAAGAAACTAGACTGGAGGGATGAAACCGAACTCTGCGTGATGGGACTAGGCTGAACTCATTATTTGACAGCTGCTTCCTGGGTGCACTGCCACTTCAGGGCCTGGGCTGGGTGCTGGGGACAAATGGATATTGCCTCCTGAAGATGAATGGTTGCATTTTGTGCATTCCCTACCACCCAGTTTGATCCTATTCTCTGTGACTTCCCACAATGAGTCATATGCCCTTGCCTCAATCCTACAGCAGAAAGGTCTGGTACGTCTTATTATTCATGAGAGGTACAAGATGGTAGAAGTTAGTGTCGTGGATACTGGGATTGGACATATCCTAGTTCTAGTTTGACTGTATAACCTTGGATATATTGCTTATCTTACTTATACCACAGTTTTCTCATCTGTAAAATGGAAACAATAACTGTCATCTACAGTTGTTGTACTATTCAACCTAATCTTCGTACAAGGTACTTCAGACTTTGTGTCATATGATAACCACTAAATAATGTTAACTAACATGTTCTGTTTTAACTACACACTTATTGCTATTGGAGCATAGAAAACTATAGCAGATTGATTAAAAGATTCAGCAGAAAGAGGAAAATTATCTTCTGTAACAAAAAATAAAAGAAAAATATATCTGGCCATACCTCCACATATTCAGGTCTATAGACACAGCCTGGCAGTTAACATTGACAGGAGGAAGTGATGCCCTCTCTCTGGAGACACATTCTCTTTTTATAACGCTGTTGGAGGTAGATCCTAGAAAATTATTGGAATAAACGACACGACATCCTCATTCAGGCTGGGTACAGCTGGAAGGATGACCCCTAGGTTGAAAAGAAAGCTAGGAAAACACTAAGAAAAAGATAATGGAGAAATTGATGCCCCAAATTATGTAGCCTTTTGGAAAGAAGATAAAACAGATCTGTATTTCACACCGTATATTTTGAAATTAGCTGGACCCAACTCTACATCTCATGAGCCAGTTATAAGTGTAGTTTCTTTAACAGTAAAAATGGTAAAATATACTCATCAGGTAAGGTAGTGAAAATTGCAGATAATAAATACCCAACGTTTAACCAAGTATACTGCTGCTGCAGAGCTTATGGTCTGAGATGCACAGAAAAAGCAAACAGTCACATGCATCTTAAGTGTTTGAAGGAAGAGGAGCCCTTTTTTGAGGTAGCATATTTACAAAAGAACTAGCCCAAATGAAGAGTCAGTTTGCCTGACTGATAGCTGAGCAAACTCACTTTCAGAATGGGGCATACCTGGCACCTACTATTTTGTTCCCTATTCTAGAGGCTGCAACCCTACCTAAAAAGACAGTTTCAATTTATTCTACGGTTACATAGATCAACACCTTAATGAACACTTCAACATATATAAATCCCATCATATACTTCTGAATATTTTCTTAGACTCCATTCCTAGATAAGCAGTTTTCTGTGCAAGGAGGAATACACTGCTCATGTTACTTTATTGAGCTCCTATGCTATTTTATTCCCAATAGCAGGTCATAGGAGTCGTGTGTAAAGAAAAATTTATAGTTTTTTTAAATAAGGCAATTGAGAACAAAAGCAACTGGAAAGACTTGCCCATATATCACATCCAGCAAGAGTTAATATTGCATTTTCCTATTTTAAAATATTTTAAAATTTATTCTTTGCTTAGATGAACATCAAGCAGCAATGATATGTATCAGAATTATTAGTTATATTTTCAATAATGTATTCATCATAATAAGTTTACTTGGGCATACAGTGGTTGGTAAGTAGAAGTGTGACTCATCATTGTCTTTTATGAACATTTACCTTTGGTCTCTCTGTGCAAAATATTTTAAATTTCTTCCAATGATGAACAAACAAATGAATAAAGACAAACAAGGAACCTCAGTCAATCAGCATTGATCCCAACTTATGTTAGACAATTGTGTGGATTTCTGTGGTGTATCATTGCTTTCTCTTGATCTCAGACAGGTTATATGTTTGTTTAGTTTTCCAAGGGAAGCACACAAAGGCTTTTGAATCATTTAAAAACACACTTGGAATACACCATGGTAGTGTACTATGAAGAACTATGGGATATTACTGTGCCTTTCCATTAATAATTTTTAGTATTTTACAGCAATATATTAACAAAATAACATTTTCTCATGAAATTTTGGCAGCATTATCCAATTTATCTCTAAGGTATGTTACTTCATAAAACCTCTGGATTTAATAACCAATTGTAGCAATTAAATATTTTTCTCTTGCTAGTAAATTTAATAATAGGATGTCATTAAATAACTAATAGGGATAATTTGTCATTTTCTATTTTTTGAAACCATATTTGTTTCTTTTTTGGGCAAAAATATAAAAGGGGATTCGGATTCTCTGAAGATGAACATAGACATAATTTTTTCCCTATTCCCCCTGCTTGGTAGAACTAAAATCTGTGGACATTATATGCAAAGCAAACGTAAGAAAACTGAAATGTGGAGAAAAGAATGGATACAAGATAGAGACCTCAGGACCCAAGAAACGACACAGTTGCGAGGTCCCTGTTTTTTTGGTTATTTATTTTGTTTTATTTTTGTCTCATATGTCCTACATTTAGAGTTGAAAAAGTCAGCAGGCTAGAAATACAAAGCACAGGTAGAAAAAGCTTCAACAAAAACTCACTCTCTAGCCAAAGGAAAAAACAAGGACAACATAGCAACATGGAAAACGTTTAAACAATAAGTGTTCTACTTTAGCAAACACTAGAAACACTGTGACCACACATTCAGCCATACCAGCAAAAGCTGAGTGGGGAGCCTAGACTTCTGTATTCACCGGGCTCTATGATCCCTGGTCACTGCCTCCAGGATGGTGTCAGAAAAAGCCAAATAGGGAGTGGGGACGCTCAGCCACCAGTAAGTAACTAAGTCCTCATCCTTCATCACGATGTCAGTCAAGATTTCCATGCCCACTCATTGGCAATGAGGTACCCCTCCCCAACTACTGGAATGATGTCATCAGAAGCCTAGTGGCCAGTCACCAGCTTAATGAAGTCATACCCTTCCCACTCACATAAGCAAAGGTCGTGTGGAAAGCAGTAACAGGGCAGTCCTAGCCTTCGTAGCCATGGAGGCATCAGCAAAGGTACAGTGAGGAGCCATGACTTCCATTTGAAGCCAGCAGTAATGATGAGCCCGTCACCCTTTGCGTGTTGATGGGGGCAGAGTGTGGCTCTCAAGTGGCAATAATGATCCCATTGTTCCCTTCCCTACTTCTGGGCCAGAGAGGTCTCAGAGTAAGCCAGCTAAAAGAAAAATTTTAAATAAGATCCAGAGTCTCATTATATATATCCAAAATGTCTACATTTTGATAATGATTTAAAAAAATTAATCACACCAAGACCTAGAATACTTTAAATATAATGAAACAGGAAAAGTAATAAATGTCAACATAGAGATGGCAGAGAAATTAGGATTGTCTGGTGAGTATTTTAAAGCTACTGTAATAAAAGTGTTGTGAATAGTAATTATGAACATGTTTGGAAGAAACTTAAAATTAGACAATCTCAACAAGGGAATAGTAGATATAAAAAATGAAAAATTTAAAAGTAAAAATGCAATAATAATAGTAAAAAATATTTCAGTGCATAGGCTCAACAGCAGAATGGTTCAAGAAAAGAATCAGTAAACTTGAAGATGGAACAAGAGAGATCACCCAATCTAATCAGCAAAAGGAATATAAACTAAGAAAAAAATTAAAAAGTAAACTGAAGAGCTAATATTTATGTTATCAGAGATAGGAGAGATGGTGAGGTTGAAAATATATTTGAAGAAATAGTGGCTGAAAATTTCCTTAAATTTGACAAAAGATGAAAACTCATAAATGCAAGCAAGATGCTGAGTGAACCTCAAAGAGAAATCCACACCAAGACAAATTGTAATCAAATTCCTGAAAACAGAGATGGAGAAAAAGATATTGTATAAGATGAGAGAGAAATGACATATTACCTATAGGGAGAAATCAGTGTGAATGACAGCAGATTTCTCATCAGGAAACATGGAGGCTGAAAGGAAAGGCACACTATTTTTCAAGTGCTGAAATTAAAGACGGTCAGGACAGAATTCTATATTCGGCGAAGATATTCTTCAGTTAAATAGGAGAAATAAAGACATTTCAGATGAAGAATACTGAGAGGTATTCGCTCTTAGCTAAAGGAAGCTTTGTAAATGGAGACGCATTTATAAATGAAATCATTTCAGAACCCTAAAAAAGAAAGAAAAACAACAAAAAAGAGTAAAAAATAGGAATAACTACATTTTTTCCCTTCTTCTTTAGTTTTCCAACTTTTGTTTGATGTTTGTGACAAAGAAGACAACACTACCAAGGTTTTAAATATGTGGAGAGGATGATTACAGTTTTATAATTCGAAATCAGGAAGTAAAATGTCACCAACTTTGTTCTTTCTCAAGATTGTTTCAGCTATTTGAGGTCTTCCGTGTTTCCATACACATTGTAGAATTGCTTTTTCTGTGTTTGTCAACAATGCCATTGGGATTTTGGTAGGGATGGTGTTGAATCCATCTTGTGGGTAGTATGGTCATTTTAATCATATTAATTTTTCCAATCCATAACTATGAATATCTCTCCATTTATTTGTGTTTTCTTCAATTGTTTTCATCAATGTTTGATAGTTTTCAGTGTAGAGAATTTTTGCCCCTTGATTAAATTTATACCTAAATATTTTATTCTTTTTGATACTATTATAAATGGAATTATTTTCTTGATTTCCTTTTCAGATACAATAAATCCTGACCACTTAACACCATTGCTAAGTTTTTGGAAACTATAACTTCAAGCAGAAACATATACAGTAAGTTCTTAAATTAACACTGATTCCTTCAACATCAATTAGTTATAATACTGGTAACCAAAAAAGTGCTTAACTATGAATCGTTTTGCTCAAAGTTGCAGTTTCTGGTAACCTATTGACAATACTGAGGACTGACTGTAGTTTATTGTTAGTGCACAAAAATCTATTGACTTTTGTGCAGTTTCCGGTAACCTATTGACAATACTGAGGATTGACTGTAGTTTATTGTTAATGCACAAAAATCTATTGACTTTTGTATGTTGATTTTTTTTATCCTGCAACTTTACTGAATTTGTTGTAAGTTTTTTGTAGCACCTTTAGAGTATTTTACACGTATCATCTGTAAACAGATAATTTTGCTTTTTTTATATGACTTTTATTTCTTTTCTTGCCTAATTTACCTGGCTACTACTTTCAGTGCTATGTTGAAAAGAAGTATCAAGAGTGGCTATTCATGTCTTGTACCAGATCTTAGAGCAAAAAGCTTTCAGTTGTTCCCTATTGATTATGATGTTAGTTGTGGAACTTTCATAAATGGCCCTTATTGTGTGGAGAAAGCATTCTTCTATATTTTTATTATCAAAGGTGTTGACTTTTGTCGAATAATTTTATTTTGCATGTATTATGGTCATGTGATCCTTATATTTCATTCTTTGGATGCAGTGTATTACACTGATTGATTGGGTATGTCAAGCCAATCTTGTATCCCACAAATAAATCTGACTTGATCATAGTGTATAATCTGTGAATTGAATTTACCTTGCAAGCATTTTATTAAGCATTTTTGCATCTATGTTCATGAGAGATATTAGCCTGTGGTTTCCTTTTATTCTGGTGTTTTTGTGTGGCTTTTGTATCAGGCTGATGTCGGCCTCATAACATGAGTTTTGAAGCATTCCGTCTATTTCTGTTTTATGGAGAAGTTTCAGAAAGATTAATATTAATTTTTCTTTGAATGTTTGGTAGAATTCAGCAACAAGCCATCAAATCTTGGGCTTTCTTTGTAACAAGGTTTTTTATTACTACTTCAATTTCTCTATTATTGATCTGTTCAGGTTTTTTTTTTAATTCTTTTTGGTTCAATCTTAGTAGGTTGTTTGTTTCAAAAAATGTATCAATTCCTTCTAGGTTGTCCAATTTGCTAACATGTAATTGTTCATCATAGTCCTTTATGCACGTTTTTATTTCTGAGGCATCTGTTGTAATGTCTCCTCTTTTATTTCTGATTTTGAGTCCTGTCTTTCTTTTCCTTTGGTAGTATTACTAAGGGTTTGTCAATTTAAAAAAACTTCTTAGTTTTGTTTATTTTTCTATGATTTTTCTATTCTCCAATGCTTAGGGAAATTAATGTAACTGAGGTTATCTTGTTGGTAAGAGAAGAGCTAGCATTCCACATGCTACTTCCAAATATCCTGCTTTTGTCCTATTTTCTCCTCTTACTGCAATATGACATTGACAACTATAAGGAAAAATGGTGCCAACACATGTAAAAACATAGGTGAGTAGAGAGGCAAATAGGATATTGCAGAAGTAAAAAGATTTTCTTGAATTTATTTAATACTAGGTAGTATCTAGGAACACAGAGTCACACAGGAATTTCACTTTCCCCAAACACACATACTCATAAACACCCATACAGATGCAGCAATGGACAAAGGGACAAGTTTTGTGTTTCTTTGGTAATAAAACAGAGCTCTTGTGTCCTTTCTTCCTTCTTTCGTTTTCTTGTTCTTTCCTTCTCATATTTTTGCTGTTATTTTTCTTCAAAGAGGCACTGAGACATAAAAACAGTACATTTGGTTAGCATTTTCTAAAGCACAGATTAGTAGATGAATACCTCATGCCTGCATGCAACTGCTGAAGTTATAATTAGCCACAGGTGGGGTTTATGCTGTTGGCTGTTTAATACTAGAGAAACTGGGGTGAGCAGCCTACTTCCACATGGCACCACAGCTTCTGGTCCCAGCACGACCATCATCAAACATCTTTATTTTTTACCTGGGGCTGGGTGGCCAGGAAACATGTTCTCCTTGTCTTGTCCTTGAGAGCTCATGCGATCACCAGGTGGCCCTGGGATGGCAGGGCGCCAGAATTTTGACATCATTTTTGGCACAAAATTAATGACAAAGGAATTTCTCTAAATCTTAAAGGTTTCAAAATGTAAGACTAAAATAATGTCACACCATTTATTGGAAAGCATGCTCTTCCTTTTGTCTCAATTGATGTTTTCGTAATTGTGTAAGAATTATGAATTCTTTCCTCTTTAGTTTTGTATGTTCTCCCTCAATTATAACAATACACAGCAAAATTTTATTATGTGAATTGTTGTTATAAACTATACTTCAAATACATATTTTTGTCCAGAAATAGTGCAGTCTCTTCTCCAAAAACTCTGAAAGGCTTGCTCTGACCATATTTAACCAAAAAGTAATTCAGATTGAAGAGCTGGACAGTTGATTGAATTTCAGGGAGGGCAGAGACTATTAAAATCTATTTGAACAGAAATAAAACAACAATTAAAAAGTTAATTTATTTTGCCCCAAACATTTTTTAAAAGAGACCAAAAGACTATGGTGGCTGCATTACCTAATAATGAAATCTGTTTTGACATAATTTCTAAGTTTAATCTTTAAAATTCAAGTTCTCTTGACATTTATGGTTGAAGAGTTAGGGTAAGGGCATAGAATGGAGAATAAACCAGCATAAATAGCTCCTGGCTTTATCAGTAGTTTTTGATAGAGAACCAAATAAGCCTACTATGCAGGTTGTGCCAATGTAGCCATATAAGGTTGCTTGAAAGAGATTGCAAGGAGATTCGGTGCTCTAGTCATTACAATATGCTCAGCATGCTAAGTTTCAGCTAGCAGATTTAACCCCCAAATTTCCCGATTTGGATTTCTTTTATTCTCACTTGATTATTTGGTGGGCATACACAAGCCAATGTCAATCTAATGAGAGTCCTCTGAACCTTTCACCAGCAAGACCTGTGCTCATTTTCCCCAAAGGTTTCCTCTTTGAAACATTTTTTTTCTATTCAACTGCATCTTAGAATAATAAGACTTTTATTATCTTATGTTTTATTCATCAATAACTGTGTAGCTGTCAATCAAGGCTTCTGATCAACACAAGATTCTCAATGCTACCAATATAAGGTTGTACAGCAGTAAGGCGTGAACTGGAGCTTTTCTCATGTGGTTTGATATATTGGGGTTTAAATGCCAGTCACTATCTTTGTGCGGTTGGCAATTTATTTAAATGCTCCTCTCTCTTTCACATTTGTAAGATGTAAACACTGATATGTTGACCTTGCAAGATCGTTACAAGGGTTACAGAGTAAACCACTGTAGTCTGTAGGTTCTTTGAAATGGAATAAACAGTTACGAGAAGAGGGAAAACCCAAGAATGAACTGTCAGTGGGTAGAACAGCTCATCGACACCACGCTCTCCTAGTTGTCCTGAAGTTAATATTCCACATGGTTTTTGGTAATAAACTGCCTCAGGGATGTGGAGGCTGCACCTGGGATGCCACATGCCAAGTGGTCACAGCACCAAGATGAAAGCATAGGGAATTAACTTCCTCCTAGGGTGTTAGATGCTGTGCGGGGCCATCTAGTGACCCTTACACCCCATTCGTTGATTTCAGAGTTAGGCTGAGGATCACATACAGCCTATGGTGACGTAACCTGAATGTAGTCCTGGACTTGAAGATAAAAGTTCTTGTTGCAGACATATACCATTATTAATACAAAGAAATAAGTGAAGAAGCCTATTGTAGCATATCTATTTGTGACATTAAGCTAGGAAAGTCACAGCCACTATTTATTATACCCCTGTTATGTTCCAGGTCTTCTTCTAAGTGCTTTATGTACATTATCTAATTAGATATATTAGGCTCACAAAAATTTTATTTTTCAAGTGGGAAATAGGGGCTCACTAAGATTAAGTGATCATTTTCCCAAATATTCATAGTCAGAAGTGGCCAAGTTGGGAATTAACACTAGGTGTTTTGATGATATAGCTTCCAATCTTCCAGAAGATCATGTAATAAATGACATGGGGTAAACTTTCCTTATACTAAAAATAAAATTTATACTTGGTGCTGACCAGAGCTTCACAGAAAACATTTGATCTTGGGGCACTCGTACAGAGCTACTGTGTCTCAGGCCAGTGTGCAGGTGGAAGGGAATGGAGTTTGAGTTACTCCTTTCCACCTGCTGCCTCTCATTGCCCATGCAACTTTAACTTTCTTGTGCTTCTCAGTTGTGGTGTCTTACTTGTCTGGCAACCTACTGAGACACCAGAGCACCCATGGGTCTCAGGAAAGGGATATGACAGAGACAGGCAGGACCACATGTTCATCAACTTGCATCTACTAGTCCTGCTGGTCTCCAAGAAAAGTTCCATTTCCTAGTCTCATGGGGAAGTAACTCCTCCCTTATGTTTTCATGGCACACCAATTACACATAAATTCTCACATCTATGATCTATTATCTCCTTTTCACTGTGAAGCCACTAAGGACCCCAAAATTAAATTATGTAGTCAAATGGCTCTTAAGAAGGGAAAAAGGGAGGGACTTGAACCCAAGCTCTCTGAGGCCAGATGATATGTGATTTTTCTCTATATGACACGGCTGCCAAAGGAAACAGTTATCCCTTCAGACTTGGGTGGGGACTGGAAGTGTTTATATAATTGGTAAGAAAAAGTTTCACAGGCCAGGTGTAGTGGCTCGTGTCTGTAGTTCCAGCTCCTCAGGAAGTTGAGGCAGGAGGATCTCTTGAGCCCAGGAGATCAAGACTGCAGTGAGCTATGATAACACCACTGTACTGTAGCCTGGGCAATTGAGTGAGACCCCGACTCTAAAAAATAAGAAGGAAAACGTTTCACAGAGAGGATGGGTTCGAATTGTCCCAGAAGGTACACATGGGATTTTATTAGCAAAGAAATAGCAAAGGAAGATATATAAGGAAGGGGCTTCTAATACAACGCTTCCTTTCTACCAAACATTCTATATGGAAATAACCCTTTTGTATTGATGTCGTGAAAATGCCCACACCTGATATTTTTATAATGAGATTCTTTCAATATTTAAGCAATACGGTGTTTTGGATAGTTTTCAAAATGGCTGTGATTTGCATTTTTTCCATGCCAATTATGAAGAGAAGGGTCTAACACAATGAGTGTGCCTCAGGTAAGAGTTTCCCCATGCTCTTTCTGACACATAGAGCCAGGCTGCCGACGAGTTTCCATGGACGAGCCTCCAGGCAGGGAAAAGTGAATTTTAATCCTGACCAGCATGAGTGTCAGCATAGGATTCTGTGGAATTACAGAGTGAATGAAAATTGTCAGATTCAAAATGTTTGAGTACTTATATTTTATCATGTTCAATTACGGATTTGCATATCCTTTTATATTCTCATGTTTTCTTTAATATAAAAATATATTTCTAATTATCACAGATTAAATTAGTCGCTGTGTCTCTCTGCCCACACCGTGGGAATGTATACAGGGAGGGACCCCCCCATCCCAGTTGGAGAAGCTCTGTTGTGTCCACTGTTACTGTCCTGTCCTGATTATCTGACACGTCCACCCCAGAGCACGACCCTGTGGGAGTGTGACTTATCACTCTTTGGATAGAACATAAAATTTATGTGTTTTTCTGGTAGATGAGAAATTTCAGCAGAAAAAATGAAAAAGCCAAATGGCATCGTAATGATACAGTTCTGGTGTGTGTTTTAATAAACAGTAGAAACAATCCAACATACACCTGCCAAGACCTTTCCATTGGTAACTGTTACAGAACTTCTGAGAATCAAGTTGATTTCTAGTCTATGACACCAAATCTCTTTAAAAGCTCTACCTCTTTCCAGCTGGTGGCTGAGACACATTTTTAGGGCTTGAAGCTAATCCCAATTTTCAAGGGCCTTCATTTTAAAAGGCTTCCTTTAAAGGAAGCTATCCACAGTTCTCTATGTTGGCCTGGAGGCTGCCTGGCTTCCATGAGTGTGCAGAGAGGACACTGAGCATGCCTAGAGAATCCCCTGAGACTCCCAGGTGGGGCCACACTCTCTAGATGATGGAAAACCTGTGTGAAGGATACTTGGCGAATATGGAGCCCTCTGTCTCTGCCCTCCAACACCTCCATTGCAGGCTGAAATCCCAGCTGTGTGTCCCAAGAAACTACTATGTCTCAAGAAGATCATTTGATTAGTGACTTTTGTTTTCAACTCTCATGTCTATCTGGTAGTATGCTCTCTGAGGAACACTGAAGGTCATATTTATTAATTGTGTCAGTGAATTTTGTTCAACAACCTTGAGGTGCAGCAAATGAACAGAAGGTAATTGCCCTCTGCAAAAACTGAAGGCATGATGTTTGGAAAACATGCATTAGGAATGCAACAACAACAATGCAACTGACAGCAGGAGAGCTAGAAGGGTGTAGAGTGTATTGGTGGAGCATCTGGAACTTTGGACATGGCCCTTCAGAGAAAGAATGGGAGCTGCCCCTCTACACTTAATGCCAGGCGGTAGCAGGGACCAGCACATGGCCGGCTCACTCACCTTGCTTTGTAGTGAGTGTCATTAGATCCTTGTCCTTATCCAAAGTGAAGTTTGGGAGATAAATTCTTTGTCTTTGTTGTCAATGTTCTTCTGTATGGTTTGATTTAGGAAAGAAGTCTAGGGTAAACATGCAGACCAAGATAACAGAGATGAAATTAAATGCACCTGCCCCAACAGAAACCATGAGTTCGAGCAAAAGCCATAAATTCCCTTAGAGAGAACATGCCCTTTGTAAATAGAGGCATGGAGCTGTCCAGGGCTGGGGTGTTTGAGAAGGTTGACCACTTTAACAAAGAATGTCAACATTTCTTTGGTTTAAGACAATGAGGTCATTTCCCACAACACCTCTCAATTCGAGTTGTCAGGAGAATTGTACCTTACACAGTCAGAAATACTATTCCCAGCTCTTCTTATCTTGTGACTTTGCCTCTTCAAAGCTCTGACATGGTTATGTCATGTTCATTAACATTTTATTGCCAGCACTGCCAAGTGTGGCTGTAGCTAACTGTGACAGAGACTGGGAAATGGGACTTTTCCGGGAGACCAGCAGGACTAGTAGATTCAAGTTGATGAACACGTGGACTTGCCTGTCTCTGCCATATCCCTTTCCTGAGACCCATGGGTGCTCTGGTATCTCAGTAGGTTGCCAGACAAGTAAGACACCACAATTGAGAAGCACAAGAAAGTTAAAGTTGCATGGGCAATGAGAGACAGCAGATGGAAAGAAGTAACTCAAACTCCATTCCCTTCCTCCCGCACACTGGCCTGAGACACAGTAGCTCTGTGTGAGTGCTCCAAGATCAAATGTTTTCTGCAAAGTTCTGTTCAGCACCAAGTAGAAATTTATGTTTTTAGTATAAGACACTCCATATTGGACCAGAGAAACTCTCCTCCGTCTTGTCATTTGCGAGTATCTCACACTGTTGCTCCACACTGTTGCATGTTGAGTTTGTTCTGTTCCAGTGCAGATTAGAAAAATCCAGGGGTCCAGGTGGATTCGGTGGAAGATATTAAGGGGTCCAACTTGCAAGAGCAAATGTCCCTTTTACCCACAGTTTATTGGCCAGACTTAGTACTAGTCATAGACTATTGCACAGAAGAGTGAAGGACAGGAAATCTACCTGTGCACACAGGAGGCTCCGTGCACATAGGAGGCTACCAGTACTGGAGACTGTTAGACGCAGAGCCATCTCTTCTACTCATACCCAGCTCAGCGTTGCCACACTTCCCCATGGAACTGTCTGGTCTTTATTTTGCTGAATATTATCAGGGATACTTTATTATTAAAATAATTTTGAATAAATGTCAGAGTACATCGTGGAGCTACGTTTCTGATGGTCTATTTGCATCAGATATTTTATTGTCAACAACATGACCACAGTCTATATAATATTTCAATACTTAACAAGATGACAAAAATAATTACTGTAATTTTTGAGGCCACAATGAAGCAGTTATACAAACAGAATTCATAAGAAAGGTATTTTGATAAAACTGGATCCACACTTCAAGAATTAATTGAGTCATGAAATCTGCCTTGGTAAGTTAGACAACTGCAATGTAGCTTAATTGTACTGGCAGCAATGGTCAGCGCTTACTGAGCCTATGCTACATGGTAGGCATGTGTAAAACACTCATTTATTCCTCAAGATAATGCTGGATTCTATTGTTATTTCAGCTTTATAGATGAAATTGAATTTGAGACAGGTGAAATTTCTGGCCCAAATTCTGACTGCCAGCTTGTACTATTCAAAACTGCTCCACGTTCTCCCTGTTGTTAAAGAAAGACACTAGACCTTTCTATTATTTGGGCTAATTCAGTGTAAGGTCAGCCTAGACAAACATAAAGATATGCACATGTTTTTCTCAGACTTGATATTGCAAGTAAAGGAGATTCTTACTGACTTCATTTTCCAATATATCCTACAACCTGGAAAAGTTCCTGTAAGCATGTGAATTCAGATTCATGCTGTTAAATTCTTTCTGGTTCTTTGTTAAATTCTTTGTCTATTCAGTGTTTAGTAAGCCTTTAAAACATAGGAGTTGCTCGTCATCTTGTAAATGCTCTGTCCTTCAGTCAGGTCATACATTGACTGCAATTTCTTATAATATTTCCTCCTCAAACTGCTGGGCCTCACCTAAGCTCTAGGACAGTGCGAAAATACTTTCCCTAGTCTTGGTCTTGGTCTTAGCTTCTGTAAAATCCAGAAAATTTTGCTATAGAGTTTTTGAAATGCCCCTTAGATGTGGAAATCTCTAAAGTGCAGGGCTTAGTGTACACACACACACACACACACACATATACACACACATATATATCTCATATATAATATATACATATATACATATACACAGAAACACAAACATAGATGGATGGATAGGTAGATGGATGGATGGATAGACAGATAATAGATAGATAGATAGACAGATAGATAAATAGATATTGATAGCTGCCATGGAAAGTCATGGCAAAAACTTCAATTACTTCTGCACCAACATGACAGCTAGATAGATGACAGATAAATCCTGGTCATAGCCTCTCTCCACTTATTGCTTTGGAAATGCTTACTTCTTAGAGTTACAGTGAGAGTGCAAACAAGCAATTCCTGTGTGTGGTCTAAGGCAGATGCTTTCCAAATGTGATTTATTTATTTCCCTCTTTGACTTCTCTTCCCTTCCTAAAGAGCTTTTTATATCACAGTTCATCCACATGTTTTGGTATTCAAAGCTCTTCTTGGTAGCAAAGAGTTATGCTAAATACTATTATTTCATTGTCCTGGAACAAACCCCTTTCCCTTCAGGTAGTCATTTGAGTATACATCTTCTTTAAAACAAATTATATTTTCATTTTGGGAAAAGACGCAGTTAAAAGTCATGCTATTAGAAATACCTCAAGATACTTTGAGGTGATGAAATAGCCGATTAGTAAATCCGTGCTCTAGTTCTTACAGTTAAGAATGAACGGCCTCTTAATACACCAATGGGGCAAGAAAATACGTCCTATTCTTCCCATGCCTCCAGCTCCCTCACCCCCAGGTCCCTCACCTTCTCTCATGCATGACTTTCTTCCCATGGGGCAAAAACATGAGATAAGACACTGTTCCTCCTGATATTCACTAGAGGAAGGTGGGAATGGTGAGCTGACAAATGGCCCCAGGAGTGTGCCTATGCCAGGGTGCCTCCACCCCACCCCATCTTTTTAGGGAAAGGCAAAAAGACATTTTTACAAAAGAATTGGTGAGACCTTGATGTGCCTCCTTTCGAATTCTGCAGTAAAGCTAAGTCAAGTTACCTCCTCAGGTCACTGGTGTCCTTGGTGGGGAGAGGAAGAGTAATACACATGCACTTCTCTTGTAGCTATGGTAATTACTTGAAAGCAGAATGGACACTGAGTCTGAAATTCCAAGACACTAAACAGGCTTCCTCATCAGAACTGATTAACCTGCTGTCAACCCCCTGGTAAGGAGCGATTCTTCACCTTGTCCTACAGTTAATGGCGTTTGAATTTTCCATTATTATAAAGACACATTTATTTATTCAGTGAATAACTTGCAGTGGGTCTGATATTTTAACACAGGAGCCCAGGAACACAGGAACACTTCCCCTGCTAGGCAGTCTCTTTATGTTAAATAATAATTCAGAGTTTCTCTTTCTTTTTTGTGATCAAACATACTTATTAAGTCATAATTCCTGAATAGGATATGTTCACAAACCATGTCAAATAGATATTCTCTAGTAAAGAATATGAAATAAAGCAAACCAACAAAATGCTGTTTATTTATTTGTTTCATGTGAGCATTTTTGAGTCATATTCAAATGGCTTTTGGAAATAGTGGAAATAGGTCTCTTGTTTTTGCAACTGTTCCACGTTGAAACTCAGATTGTCTACTTTCAAGAAGAATTGAGATCCTCCTAGAAAAAGGTCACCTTCAAGATTTAAGGAAAAAAGAAGGCTTGGGATGGGCGTTTATTGCTCTGCTTTGCTACCTGTACCTGAAGCTTTCCCATGTTTGTGAATTTGCCACCTTATGCATCTTGATGAAAAGCAGAGCTGATCCTGCTAATAATGACACAGAAAATGCCAGGCCAGGCCTCCTTGCCCAGGACCCCTTGAGGCAGGGACATTGGCCTGGATTGAGACTCTGGGCGTGAGACGCACCCACAAAGGAGTGTTGTGTGTGGGTGTAGGACCCAAGACGCTGGGACCACAGACAGTTCTCTTTGGGGCAGTTTTAGCAAAATCGCATTCTAGA
Source organism: Chlorocebus sabaeus (assembly GCF_047675955.1). Lineage (NCBI taxonomy): Eukaryota > Metazoa > Chordata > Mammalia > Primates > Cercopithecidae > Chlorocebus > Chlorocebus sabaeus. Next base: position 6,547,788 of record NC_132917.1, on the reverse strand, counting down.
TGCAACTGTGGAGCTATAAAGAGTACACTTGCAGCTTGCTGATGGGCTCCCTCTGTTTCCTCAGCAGTCTAGTTTCTGCATTGGAATTTTGACATGATGGCCATTGTATAAATATTCAACAGAGTAAGAACCAGACTTACCCAGAGCCTAATTCTCTTGCTCACCCAGTGCCTTCTACTAAATTCCTCTGACTAAATCATTCAGAGTAGGCTTCTACTGTTTGCAGCAAAGATCTGTGACTAAGCACATAACCCAAGTTAGGACAATGGGACTGGCCTAAGAAGAAAAATATTCTATACTTATAACTTGGTCTTTAGCCCCATGTCCTTCTGGCTTAGCCATTTCAACTGGTGACTAAGTCTAAAAGAAAGGCTTTTAGTTAAATCCTGAGTAAATATTAGTTTTCTCCCTGTGGAATCTGGTGGTTGGATGATGTTAAATTCTTCTATATCTTTGTTGATTTTCAGTCTAGTTGTTCCATCAATTGCTTACAGAGGAGTGTTAAAGATTGCAACTATTATTGTGGTTTTTTTTTCCTCCTTTTAGCTCTATCAGTTTTTGGTTCATATCTTTTGCAGCCTTGTTGTTTGATGCGTAGACATTTGGGAACACTGCCTTTTCAGTAGATTGATCCTTTTATCATTATACAATGTACTTTTTGTCTCTGGTAATTTTCCTTACTTTGAAATCTACTGCATCTGATATTAATGTAGCCACATCTGCATTTTTTGACTAATGTTTGCATGATTTTTTAAATCTGTTTAACTTTTACCTGCCTGTATCATTATATCTAAAGTGAGTTTACTATAAACGTCATGCATTAGGATCATTTTAAAATCCTGTTTGTCAATCTCTTTATTTTTACTGGTGCATTTAGACCATTTACATTCAATGGAATTAGTGATATGTTATGGCTTAGCCTACCATTGTTTTATTTTATATACAGACACATACATGTATACACACACACACACACACACATATATACACACATACACACAACTTGCATATACACATATATACATGCTGTGTGAGAACACAGTATAACACAGTGTGTGGAAAGAACTCTGACTTGAAGCCTTCTAGCTCTCACACTAATTATTTCCATGACTTTGGCAAATTTACTTACAGTTAACTCTGGCAAGTTTACTATATATTTGATGAATGATTATTAACATTCTACAACAATTAAGAGTAGGCTCCTATAAATTACTTATTACTCAAACAGTCCTATAAGACAAGAAAGATAGTTGGTAAAGGTGCAGCTTCTCTGGTGTGATTCCAAGGCCACTGAATTTGAATGCCTGAGGTTGGAACTCTGATATTTCTGTCTGTCACAGTCATCCCAGATGATGACTGTGCTCAGTTAAGTTGTAGGTCTGACACAGCTGCTCTTCAGTAGTTTATGGGATATCCTCATAGTTTTCACAGCAGCCCTTAGGGAGCCACAGCTTTCTTTGTCTGTCTGTGTGGTCTAGAAATGTGTCAGTCTTCTCCAGGCGGAGCATATTTGAGCTCCTGGATTCAGCTATATTTGAAGTCTATGTATCCTTAGATTTTCTATGAGTACACAGATTACCCTATAATTCTATGAATGATCAAATTAACATTTTTGCTTAATTGAGTTAGTGTCTAAGGCAGCTTAAAGAATTTGGCTATTACAAGACAAAATGTGCTCCAGTATTGGGAGGCCCATCACGTCCTGTGTCTACCCAGAAATCCATAAAAGCATATAAAGTTATTTCTCTCTTCATTTGGAGAACTTTCTTCCGATCCTTTGTGGTTCTGCTGCCTTGACCTATGCATACACATGCAATCCACCTCCTATGTGAGAACCTATTAGGTATCTGAACACCCTGTCATGCCTTCTCTAACTTTTCTTTTTTCCAGGCTAAAAATTCAAAGGAGTTCAGAAAAGAACATTAATATGTGTTTAATGCTGAAATCTACCTCTGAATGTATCTTACATGTTGAATTACCAGTAAGAGAAATGGATTTATTCTTATTAATCTCTTTCAGGTACTTAGATATTTCAGTCCTCCTTTTTGGCTTCTCTTGCCTGAGACAAAAAAATATATAAAACTTGTGCTTGGCACAGTGGCTCACACCTATAATCCCAGCACTTTGGGAGGCCAAGGCAGGCAGATCACTTGAGTCCAGGGCTCTAGACTAGCCTGGGAATCATAGGGAGACTCCGTCTCTATAAAACATACAAAAATTAGCCTGGTGTGGCGGTGCATGCCTGTAGTCCCAGATACTCAGGAGGCTGAGGTGGGAGAATAGCTTGAACCTGGAGTTAGAAGCTGCAGTGAGTGAGCCGTGATTGCACCACTGCACTCCAGCATGGGCAGCTGAATGAGACCTTGTCTAAAAAAAAATGTATATAACTTAGGAAAGTTACAGAGAGAGAAATCATATATCCGTCACAGAAATCTGGGGTGTAGCAGAGTTTTGGCTCTACAAAAAGTCATTGGTCCTTTTTGGCACATATGCTCATTAACAAATAGAGGTATCCAGTTCCCCAACAAAATAAAAATGCATTTTATTCTTTGTTTCCTCAAGGAGAAAGCACATGTTCCCTTTTATTTTCAGATTTCTACTGAAGACGGTTAGTGGACTGCCAGGGCTACATTATAATGAACTTCTCATTTAAATCTGTCAGTTACCTTCATTGGGTTATTAGATGGTTTTACCAACTTGGGGAAATACGTCATTTATAATGTACAGTGCCTTGGTCAGAGTCTTTTGCAGTTAATGTGTATTTTTATACGGTATCTCTGCATTCTTATTCAGACCTAAAACTAGTAACAAGGAAAATGATTACAACGATGCAAGAAAATTAAGTCTTACAACGACAAGGACTCACCATGTAGTGGGAAACATGCCAAGCACATTGGATACATCATTTGATTTAGAAAATTTAATAACCCTGTGGGTAGCTGTTATTATCCTCAATACACAGATGAGGGTACAGAGGATTCCAGAGCTAGAATCAAGTGGCAAGAACAGTCCCTAAGCAGGCAGATGGAAGAGCCAGCATTCAAATCCAAGTTTTCTCACACCCACACTCTCATGTCCCACTCTGCATTTCTCCCATTGTGGCGTTATTGAACAGTTTTTCAATTTTTTCATTCTGACTTCAGCACACAGGGTGGAAAATCTCCCCCACTCCATTTTTTATCCTACTTCTATCCTCTTTACATCTGATTTAAAAAATTAACAGTAATTTGGGATCACTGTGTCCTATTTTCACCTCACATCCAAGCTCAACTCACTTTCATCTGTCAGTCTAAAGCGTCAGTGTCCATTGAGGACATCGACAACTCCCCGAAGGTCTCAATTCAAGCACTTTTCCTGGGCCTCATTTTCCATCTCTTGGCCTGAACTTTAAAAAAAAAAAAAATTGAAGCTCTTCAAGGGCTCCTGGTGTATTATGAAGTTTCCTGTGGCTGCTGTAACACATTTCCTCAAACTTCGTGGCTAAAAACAAGATAAATTTATATCTCGGGGTTCTGGAGATGAGAAGTCCAAAGTTAAGGTGCTAGGGGGGCTGCACATCCTCTGGTGGTTATGAGGAAGAATCTGTTTCCTTCCTCTTGAAACTTCTGCAGGGGTCGGCATTCCTCAGCTCATGGTGGCATCTCACTTGGCTCTGTCTCTGTGCATCTGTCTCAACACCTCCTCTGCCTGTCTCTTATAGGACAGGTGAAATGATATTTAGGGCCTACCTTGATAATCTAGGATGAATGAAGTCCTCCTTTCAAGACCCTAAGTCAAATCATATCATTTGCCTACAAGGTAACATTCAGAGGTTCTGGGGACCAGGACATGGATGCAATTGGGGGTGGGTGGGTGTTTCACCTTGTAGCCCCTTACACCTAGTTTCTGTTCTTAGTCATATCCTCCTATCTCCCTACTCTTTCTAATTATTCTAGTTATTTCACCCATATCCAAAGCCTCAGCTATTCCCTATGTCTTGAACATTCTCAAATTTATACTTTAGCAGAACTCTTCTGAGCTTACAACAATTCTTTTGCATATACACACATGGTTAATTATAGGTTTACGATGAAAAAAAGTCTCTGATCTTTTTTCTCAGCAGAATCATAGTTCTACTCTTATTTTCTAACATCCTATTATAGAACTTAGGAGTTTTGTATCCTCACCCCCATTTCCCCTTTCATTAGCCTAATATGCCACATTTTTTTAAAATCAATAATTTGTATGCTACTTTACTATTTAAACATTATTCACAGGTTGGACATTAAGTGTATTAAAATATTATTTTCTTTCTTATACAATATATTTTTTGTTACTGGAAGCCAGTAATCATCTTGTTTATTTAGTTAGATTTTTGTCTAGGTGTTTTTGTTGTTTTCGTTGTTAGCTATTATTTAATTTAACCACAAATTCAGTACCAGAACTATAAATCTTCTCTTACTATGCTCAAATGCATCAAATGTGCCACTGACCTCATGTTAGCCTTAAGACAGCTTCCCATAGGTCTGCTGAACTGCTGTGGTCTATGGATTTGTCTCCACTGTCGACTACGGTTTGCATCTTTGTTCTCCTAAAACTCATTTTGAAATTTGATTCCCAGTGTTTGAGGAGTGTCATGGGAGGTGTTTTGGTCATGGGGCAGCTTCCTTATAGTGCTGGCTATCTTCGCTGTAGTGAGTGGGTTCTCACTCTGTTACTTCCCATAAAGCTGATTGTTCAAAAGAGCCTGCTCCTCCCCTCTGCTCTCCTGCTCCTCTTTAGCTGAGTAGTGCCTGCGTACACCAACTCCCCTCGCTTTCCGCTGAGAGTGGAAGCAGGCTGAGGCCCGCCCTCATCAGAGGCAGATATCCAGTCTTCCAGCCTGCAGAACCCCAAGTCAAATAAATCTCTTTTCTTGATAAATTACCCAGACTGTCATTCCTTTATGGCAACACTAAATGGAATAGAACACTAACAACTTGGGGTTCTGTCTTCTTTTCTAGGCAATATCTGTATTTTGTGTTATATTATGTAATTTATCTCATGTGTCTCTTGGGTATATTTTCTCATTTTGGTCGAGTATATCTTCTTTCAGCATGAAACATACAATTCTTGAAAGGCTATGAATCTGAAAAAAATTCTTAATTTTCGTATTTCATTAATATTTTGAATGGGATAAAATTGTAGATTTTTCTACAATTTCTCATGCTTTTTGAAAGCAATACCTAACTTTTAGTGGTGGTGTTGTGGAAGCCTGAAGCTATTCTCATCCAAAATCCTCTCTCTTCTGTTTTCCTTTACTATCAGGGAGAATTTAAGATATGTTACATTTTCCCCTGGGGTTCTGAAATTTCATGATGATGTCCCTTCCTTGGCTATGTGATCCTTTCCTTCAGCTGTGCTGAAAAATAAGGTGGAGCTGTCAATCTGAAAATTTTTGCTCTTCATTTTTGTAAAATTTTATTTTTATTTTTCTCTTATTTATTCCCTTTCATATTTCTGTTATCTTCTTCTCTCTCATCCTTTGAATACCCTGAACTAATGTTTTAATTTTATTATATTATTTTTTCTATTGCTTATAATGATATGCTTTCTAGGAGATGTTATCAATTTTATCATCCATTCTTTCTACTGATATTTTATTTCACCATTTAATTTTTAATATCTGAGAGGTATTTTCTGTTATCTATAGGGAAAAAAGCTCTCAGCTCTTTTTACATGGATGCAGTAACTACTTTTATATTTCTAAGTGTGTGTACACACATACATACACATCCACACCCATAGTCAGAGCAGCTGCCATCCAGCGGATGGCTGAGACAGGACCATAAGGTCTGGAGCCCTTGTCTTATCATAGGACAAATTCTGCAGGGCCATCTTAACTCCAGTGCTCCCTGTAGCACATTTTTGGAAGGTCACCATCACATTTTTGGAAAATCCACTCCTACTTTCGTCACTCCCTCCTCTGCCGCTGTGGATCCCAAGTGCACCCACGGTAAGCTTCTTGCACGCACAAGTCTGTCTCAGAGTTGGCTTCCCTGGGAAGGGACCTGTGCACTGAAGAACAGCAACCCCCTGCAGCTGCAAACTCTGAGACCAGGTGTGACGTTTCCCGTTTTCTCACCCCAGCTGGTCCACACATTCTAACGTCAAATGACCCCCTTCCTTCTGTCAGATGACCTCCTGCTGCTCATTTCTCATAGCCAAATCTTAATCTCCATGGGTTGTTGCAATAAACTGCTTCCCTGCCTTAGTTTCTTCCTTCTATGGTTTATCTCCCTTCTATGGGTAGTCATTTTTGTTGTTAGGTAAACATGTATGATGCCATTAGGTAAACATGTATGATACTGTGATTTATCTGCTCAGGTGCCCTGGGGCTTTGCACTGCTTTGTTTGATATAATCTCAGCAATTTAAATAACGTCAAGAACCATCACAATCTAGTTTATACCCTTTTGCCTTTTACAAGGCCATCTGGGGACACATCCTCATTTGTTCTACATTTTCTACTTATTTAATATTTCTTAAAATATTGTAAATCTATCATTGCCACTTTCAGTTATTTGGCTTCACTCAGATGCCGTTCTCTTTCCCCTTCTCTCTACTGGAAAAAGTCGTGCCCTTCCTTCAACTTTCTGCTTCAACACCACCTTTACCCTGGAGTGTTCCCTCCCTTCTTCTGATCCAGTGAGTGGTCACATCTTTGGTGTATCTGTGGCCTTTTCTAGGTACATACCCCTCTCAGAGGGATTTTCTAGGTACACATCAGTCTTATATCCCAGTCTGAATTACTAGTTATTTATATTTATCTGGCTTCTCTACTTGACTAAGATATTTGCAATGGTTGACACTATTTTTTCTTTAAATAAGCCCCTCACTAATAAGATGCCTGGTACAGATTTGGTGACCAATGAATGTTGACATGATAAGGAAATAAGTGAATCAGTGTTGTGATTCCAAGTTCATTTGTTGTTAACTTGAATACATTTATACAGCATTTAATAAAATAGTAATTAAGATACCATTTTTAGAATTATTTACACATTTAATAAAAAAACTTTTAGAGATTTCAGGCTCTGGTTAATATGACTGAATATGAAAGTGAGGAAAGGCCCTGCTTCTAAGAACAGGCACACATTTAATTATTATCTTGCTAGATGAATACGAGCGGTTAAATTGCATGATCTATCTACTCCCTCCTTTCTTTTATTTTCTTTGTCTGTTATTCTAGGATAAACCTTTGATATTTGTCCTGCTCATGTACCTCTTCAGCTCGACTGAATCTAGTCATTTTCATACTATCTCTTATTTCCATGACTGAAATCAAAACTCCTAGAGAAATGTTCTCTTAAGAGGGGTACTTTGACCCATCGTCATGTGGAGGAAAATATTACAACTTTCATTTTTATGCATTTACTTACTAATTTTTTCATTTCATAAAAATATATACTATTGAATAGTTGAAGGCTTCAAAGAAATATGTGTAGCATGGCTGGGCACGGTGGCTCATGCCTGTAATCCCAGCACTTTGGGAGGCCGAGGAGGATGGATCACAAGGTCAGGAGATAGAGACCATCCTGGCTAACATGGTGAGACCCCGTCTCTACTAAAAATACAAAAAATTAGCCATGCATGGTGGTGGTCGCCTGTAGTCCCAGCTACTCGGGAGGCTGAGGCAGGAGAATGGCATGAACCCGGGAGGCGGAGCTTGCAGTGAACTGAGATTGTGCCACTGCACACTAGCCTGGGTGACAGAGTGAGACTCCATCAAAAAAAAAAAAAAAGAAATTTGTGTAGCATATATCTATAATTTAATGTGCATTAATAAGATGAATACTCCTGACCTTACCAACTCAGCTAAGACCTAGCAGACCGCCAGTAGCACCAAGGGGGCCTCTTCCATCTGTTTCCTCGCCCACTTTCTCCTGCAAAACTTGACTAGCCTCAATTTTATGTTAATCATTCCTTTGTCTTATAAAAATTGTTGTGCTACATATTCATATTCATTCATATTTTATTAAATAATATCTTGCTCCTTTTTACTTGTTTTCGAACATTAAAAAGTGTTATGATGCTATATGGACTATTCCACAATTTGTTTTTTTTCCCACCCAATATGAGGATTCTAAGATTCAATATTTTTGCTACATATGGCTGTAATTCATTATTTTCACCTTTGTGTAATACTTAATTTTGTAAATATATTATAATTTATTTATTACTTCTCTTTTTATTAGACATGTAGTTGATGTTCAATTTTTTTACTAGAAACATTGCTTCTATGAACATAAGAATCAACACATCTAAGAAGGGTAATTATCTTTCAATTCAATAAATCTTTGAATTTTAATACATTCTTACATTTTCTCCACAAGTTTACTACATAGATTTTGTTAGAATTATTTTCAGGTTTCATGTATAACGCTATTACAAATGCCATTTTTAATCTTTAAATGTATTTTTCTGTCTGTTTCTTATAAGTAGAAATTCAGTTGAGTGTGTAAATTGTGTTTAATATTGTCCACTGATGCTCATATTCATCCCAAACATTTTAGGTTATTACAGAGACTGGAAAGCTAGATGTCCTGCCTCCCAGGATGCCTTGCTGCCTTGCCAGCTCACTGGCTTAGACTCTGTGCCTGAGTGAGTCATCTGAGTCTAAGGGAAGCAATGCATTACTTGCTTCCACGGAAGCCACAGGCAGTGCAGTCTTTATCTGTCAGCAGATGTGGGCATCTGGGTATCTACCAGAAATTCACTGGCTTTGTTGCTTCATGTGACCAAGATTATCAGCATCATTTTCTCGGTTCCATAAACTACAATTACTTCTCTATTCTCTGTTCCCTGGCCCTTGAAAGACTTCAGAAGCCTCTGTTGTTGGCTAAACTATGTATCCAAAAAAGATATATTGAAGTCCTAATCCCTGATACCTGTGAATGAAACCATCTTTGGACATAGGGTCTTTTCTGATGTACTTAGTTACGAATAGGTCATGCTGAAGCATGGGAGTGCCCAGATCCACTATGACTGCTGTCCTTCTGAGAAGAAGAGAATAAGTATAGTGACAGAGACACAGGAAAGAAGGCCTTGTGAGGACAGAGGTGGAGGGTGAAGTGATGCAGCTACCTTCTGAGAAGAAGAGAAGAAATATAGTGATGGACAGAGTCACACAGTAAACAAGACCTTGTGAAGACAGAGCTGAAGGGCAGAGGGATGCAACTACCTTCTGAGAAGAGAAGAAATATAGTATAGGACAGAGATACACAGGAAAGAAGTTCTTGCGAAGACAGAGGTGAAGGGTGGAGTGATGCAGCCACAAGCCTTTGAATTCCAGGGTTGGCCGGTAACCACTGGATGCTGGAGTAGGCATGATGGGATTCTCTCATAGGCCTTGAGAGAGACTGTGGCCCTGCTGACACCTTGATTGTGGACACATAGCCTCCAAACTGCAAGAGAATAAATATTAACTGTATTAAGCCACTTAGTCTGTCACAATTTTTTATAGCAACAGCTGAACACTAACACAGCCTCCAATTTCCTGAATTAAACCATTTTCTGTTTTAAATACCAGAGCAGATTCTCTTTCCCTGATTGAATCCTGTCTAGCATATATTGAATTTGTGACTTCCAATGTACTAAATCATTTTATTAAATTTAATAATTTGTCTGTGGTATCATTTTGGTTTTCTCTTTCAGAATAATATTATCTTCCTTATATTTTGACTGACTATTTTCTTGACTTACTGCATTGATGAGAACCACCAGTGCGGTGTTGAATGGAAGCATGGTAATACACACACTTGCTTTGTTCCTGCTTTTGAGGTTAATTATTCTAATATTTCAGGATGAGTAACAATGTCTATTATAGATTGTTGGTATCTACATTTCGCCAAGTTAATGATGTTGTCTTTATTCTTGATTTGCAAAGAATTAAAGTGAACTTAAATGGGTGTCTAAATTTACCAAGTTTTTGTTATTGAAATGATCAAATTTCTTTATTTTAATCATATCATATGAATTACTTTCATGGATACTTGAATGATAAGCCATCTTTATTGTCTGATATGGTTTGATTGTGTCCTCACCCAAATCTCATGTCAAATCGTAATCCTCACATATCAGGGGTGGGACCTAGTGGAAAGTGATTGGATCATGGGGGTAGATTTCCCCTATGCTATACTCATGATAGTGAGTGTGAGTTCTCATGAGGCCTGAAGGTTTAAAACTGTGGCACTTCCCCCCTCATGCTATCTGTCCTGCAACCATGTAAGATGAGCCTTCCTTCCCCTTTACCTTCTGTCACAATTGTAAGTTTCCTGAGGCCTCCCCAGATATGTGGAACTATCAGTCAATTAAATCTCTTTTCTTTATAAATTACCCAGTCTCAGGTAGTTCTTTATTGCAGTGTGAAAATGGATTAATACAGAAAATTGGTACCAGGAAACTGGGGTATTTCTACAAAAATACCTGAAAATGTGGAAACTACTTTGGAACTGGGTAACAGGCAGAGGTTGGAAGAGTTCGGAGGGCTCAGAAGAAGACAGGAAGGTGTGGGAAAATTTGGTGCTTCCTAGAGACTTAGAGAAATTTCTAACCAGCGAAGCATTCAAGAATCAACCTGGTTGCTTCTAACAGTGTATGCATTCACAAAGCAATGGTTTAAAATTAGAACTTTTGTTTAAAAGGAAAGCAGAGCATAAAAGTTCAGAACATTTGCAGCCTGACCATGTGGTAGAAAAGGAAAACCCATTTTCTGGGGAGAAATTCAAACTTCTGTAGAAATTTACATAAGTGAAGAGAAGTGAAATGTCAATAGCCAAGGCAATGGGGAAAATGTATCCAGGGCATGTCAGAGACCTTCACAGCAAATCCTCCCATCACAGGCCTGGAGGCCTAGGAGTAAAAAAAGGCTTCATGGGCCAGACCCAGGGCCTCATTGCTCTGTACAGACTCAGGACATGGTACCCTGTATCCCAGCTTCTCCAGTTCCAGCCATGGCCAAAAGGGACCAAGGTACAGCTCCAGGCCATGGCTTCAGAAGGTGCAAACCCCAGGCTTTGGCAGCTTCCATGTAGTATTGGGTCTGTGGGTATGCAGAAGTCAGTAATTGAGGTTTGGGAACCTCCATCTAGATTTCAAAGGATGCATGGAAACCCCTGGATATCCAGGCAGAAGTTTGCTGGAGGGGTGGAGCCCTCATGAAGAACCTCTACTAAGGCATTGCAGAGGGAAATCTGAGGTTGGAGACCCCACACAGAGTCCCCAGCTGGGACACTGCCTAGTGAAGCTATGAGAAGAGAGCCACCATCCTCCAGACCCCAAAATGTTAGATTCACCAACAGCTAGTACCATGTGGCTAGAAAAGCTGCAGGCACTCAATATCAGCCCATGAAAGCAGGTGGAGGGGCTATATCCTGCAGAGTCACAGGGGCAGAACTGCCCAAGGCCTTGAGAGCCCACCTCTTGCATCAGTGTGCCCTGGATGTGAGACATGGAGTCAAAGAAGATAATTTTGGAACTTTACATTTTAATGACTGCCTTGCTGGGTTTTGGACTTGCATGGGGCTTGGTTTTGGTCAATTGGCCCTTGATTTTGGCTAATTTCTCCCTTTTGCAATGGGAGCATTTACCCAATGCCTATACCCCCATTGTATCTTGGAAGTAACTAATATGTTTTTGATTTTACAAGCTCATAGGTGGAAGAGACTTGTCTCAGATGAGACTTTGAACTTGGACTTTTGAGTTAATGAGGGAATGAGTTAAGTCTTTGGGGGACTGTTGGGAAGACATGATTAGTTTTGAAATTTGAGAAGGACATGAGATATGGGAGGTTCCAGGGATGGAATGAAATGGCTTCACTTTGTGCTCCCACCCTAATCTCATGTCAAATTGTAATCCCCATGTCAAGGGAGAGACCTGGTGGGAAGTAATTGGATCATGGAGGCAGATTACCCCATGCTGTTCTCATTATAATGAGTGTGTTCTCAAGAGATCTGATGGCTTCAAAGTGTGGTACTTCCCCCGCTTGCCCTTTCTCTCTCCTGCCACCATGTAAGACTTGCCTTGCTTTCCGTTTGCCTTCTGCCATGATGGTAAGTTTCCTGAGGCTTCCCCAATCATGTGGGACTGTGAGTTACTTAAACCTCTTTTCTTTATAAATTACCCAGTCCCGGGTACTTTTTTTACAGCAGTGTGAAAATGGACAAATATAGTAACTATATAACACAGACATGTTTATACCCATATGTGTCTTGAGACACCTCCTTCTTCACCGTATTTTTCCTTTCTAGTGAGCCTCAGGTCAAGACTGTGAGTTCTACAGCCACATTCAAAGGTTCCATTCCTCGGTTTGCCACATACTAGCTTGTGCCTTAGCTTTTTAATCTGTAAAATGATAATAACAGTCAGACTATTCTAGGATTATTGTGAGAATTAAATTAGTTTATATATTTTAAGTCTTTGAAGAAGTTCTTGACTCTGGATAAGTATGCCTTGAAAATTCTCTCTCTTCTCAGTAGTTGATGCTATTGAATATGGCCCCAGGCTGATGACAAATGCAAAGTGACCCTGGGAACAAAAGTGCAATGATGGCACTTTGATACATTCTGATTTTTGAAATGATCCCAAAAATATTTTTATTATTTTTGAAAGTACTATTAAAATAAAAACATGAAATTAAGAAGTATATTTTCTTGAGATTCATTAAATCACTGAGACTTATGCTTGGCCTTCTCAGACCAGAGACACCATTCAGGACAGTATTTGTCTTGAGGGCAGGAACCACACAGACGTATCTACCCAGCAGCTAGTACTGTGCCTTCATAGACAATAGCATGTGTGAAAAGAGTCCTTGCAACTGACCTATGTTGTACTCAAAGTGTGTTCTAGTAGACCAGAAATTAGTAGCTCTTCAGCTCCTCTGAATCCCTTGAATGCTTTCTGCTAATTTTATAAAACTGTTGGCTGATTTTGTTGATCTGGATAGAAAGACAACATGTTAAATAAATTTGTAATTTGGCACAATGAAATAAAGGTACCTGATAAATTTACGAAGTTGATCTTTCATCTGAGAACACTAAGTGCAGTCACTAGTTAACAACCCCACACACTGTTAAATATCTGTGCATTTTGTCCTCTTCACAAATGAGACTCTTGAGGGCCAGCTTCCTTTCTCTCTGATTTTTCATACCCATGGTTCACTGAAAGATGCTTGGCAAATAGTAAGCCCTTAGAAAACTCTTTTGAGTAAGTCAATAAATGATGAAATGTCTTGTTTGTACAACACTGCCCAATTTGGGATGTCAATAGATCCAAATGCAGTTTTACTACCTGGGCAGTAAATAAACATTAGATCCACTCTATCATTTCAATCTTGGATGTATTCATTCACTGTTCAAACTTGCGCATGCTACACAACTTATCTGAGCCTCAGTTTCTCCTTCAGACTGGTTAGAGGAAATTAAATGAGGTAACACACGAAAAATCATTAGCATTGTATTACTTTATTTGCCTACTGAATGATGTAATCTCTCTCTCTCTCTCTATCTATATATACATATGTGTGTGTGTGTGTGTGTGTGTATTTATAAATTTTTGTCCTATTCCCTTTTTTGAGTATCAAGAATGAAACAATCTCTTGCTCTCTTTCCTTCTCTCTACTGAAACAAATTTTTTGTCTTCTAGCGTGTTAACAGAGCCCATGCTCTAACCTCTTTAAATATTCAGGTTCAGATTGTGTATTCCAAATCATTTGATATATTCCAAATAGGTTAATATACTAATGCATTTGAAATATATCATGATGAGTGTAAAGAAAACATATTGACTAGCCCAGACTGCACGGCATTATACAAGCAAGACATTTTATCTTCACTGACTTAGCATTTTCTAGAGAATTATTGTTTGCCAAGCATCATTCATGGGCATGCAGAACTAGGAAGAAAGAAAGCTGGCCTTCAAAATCCTAAATTTGTGAAGAGGACAAAGTATACAGATATGAACCAACTTGTGAGTACTTTACTGAGTATACTCAGGTGAAATATAAGTGAAAATTTTGCAAGCTCCTAAATTTGTGTTGACTTGAATAATTGTTTAAAGCAACTAACAAATTATGATTCCTAGGAATCAGCAGCTCTTTTGTCAGGTGGGTGAGGTGGGAATGACAAAACTGTGCAATCAATTCACCAAGAAACCCAAAAGTGTCCCATTAGTAAAGGTCAGAGATGAATATTTGACCTACATTTCCACACCAAACAGACCCGAGACTCAGCAAACAGAGACGTTTTCCTGCAGAAACAGCATAACAATGCATAATGCTTCGAGGCACTCCACAGACAGGCTCCCAATGCTGCCAGACACAGTACCCAGTGCTGCACATGTGTTTATTTGCATGTGAGAAGATTAGTCACATGTTTCCCAAATCACAGGTTTTAGTTTCCGAAGTGCGCTTAGTAGATTATATCCCTAAATTAGTATGGAAAGCAATGCTCTGTGAACACACCAGATGAGAGATTCAGAAATTCATAACTCTTTCATTCCCACTCCATTATCTCTGTGGTTTCTATACACTGTGCATGCCTCATGGATGGTTGTTCACCTTGTCAGGGATTCTTAAAATAATTTATAAGAATGTCACGCCAATGAAAGAAAACACTTGAGTGTTATTTTTAGTGGTTGAAATCCATTGTTTTACACTTGATTGACTGCAAATAGCTAAAAAGAATTTCTCCAGTCTGGAAAAATAAATTTACTTAAAAAAAGGTATGGAGTATATAATTTCAACAATAAAGTGAATTCACTAAGGGAAAAGGATGAAATCATAAAGAGGAGCACTTAGCAGTAGCAAAAATTGCTAGCTCAACAGCAGGACAGAGTGAGTTTGCTCACAAATTCACCTGGTATGGCAGGGATCAGTTTAGAAGAAAGAGGCAGCTGCATTGAAGGGTTTCGGGAGGTATGTGCACTGGGATCAAAGCACTGGGAGCTTAAGACTGAGATCTGTATTCACATGAGAATAAAATAGACAGGATCAGAGGTATGAAGAGGTCACGGGAGTTAAGTTTACATATTCAAACAATTTATTATTTGATTTTGTTTGCCTGGGTTTTAGTGACCTTGACATAGACCATATGTGGAAAGATGGACAGCGGATTCATCTGGGTTTTTCGACTGGACCAAGCATTAACTAAGGTGAGACCTTGAACTAAGAGAGGCCAGTTCTCACTAATAGGTATTTCAGCAATAGGAAATTGAGTAACAAGGAGTCTGGAATTACAGAACAATTATTGTTAAGTGCAGATTAGGGGAAGGGCTTGGTCAAGGAACACAAACAAAAAACTTGCTTTGAAGACTAGAAGCAGCCACCAACCAAGGAGATTTGGCAGCGCCTCTGCTCTAAGATTTGGAAAAGAACATAAAGTTTTTCTAGATCAACTGCTCCTACCAAGTGCATAAACCTTCTCCATAGCATCCCTGGTAAATGGTCAGCTAAAACCTGCATGGGCACCTGGGTCAACATTTCACCAGGGAGCCCACTCTCCTTTGGCTCCTTTGTGATTAGAAATTGCCTTCCTCATACTGGGCAGGATGCAGTGTTCTCCATCAGGCATCCTTGCTCCCTTCTCTGAGGTCCACAGTTGGGTTTAGGCTCTGGAATAGGATAATTATTACAAATGTGAATTACACAGCCTGAAGGAGAAGTTTGGAGCTACCAAGCATCAATGAACCAGGAAAACTTTTGTAAATGGCCTCATTTTTATAGAAGAAGGAAATGCAGATCCGAAAGGATAAAAGAATGTGCGTGAGTTTATAGAGTATGAACTAGGATTAAAATTAAGATTTTCTCTAGCTTTCTGATTTTTTTCTATCATCTCACACCCCCAGGATCATCACAGGAGGGTGTTGGGTCTTAGGAACCATAAAAACTTGCTCTTATATCATTCCAGACTGATGAAAATAAACCCTAGGTAATAAATCCTAGGTAAAGCCTTCCGAAGAAGACATTCTATCAGCCAGTTCCAATCACCCATCCCAAGTATGATAAACAGTTGACAGAGATATTTTGCTTATTCCTCATGCTTATTCTTTACATCGTTCATTCTCTGGAATATGACTCATGACCGTTCTGCAGATGAAGGCATCAGATATTAGATCTAAGTTAACTGAGTCATTTCCTCTTTAAATGAAATGATGCTCCCTCAAAAATCTTGCTTGGCAAACCTCTCTGGGACACTCTTACATCCCCACAAAGTTCATTTTATTGCTCTCTCTTTTTCTTTTCAGTCTGGTAATAATGCTCAATAGGTTTGTAAAGTATGTCTGTCTTTCCATAAGTTGAATGACTCTTTAGTTGGCCTTACCTTCTAGACACAAGTTTATAAATATTCTCATATCCTTTTAAACAAAGTGTTTTGTTTCTCTCTTTCATCCACCCTCCCTTTTTATTTTTTTAAGAAAGATGTATCTCTGTAAGGATTATAATATCTTTTAGCTAGTAATAGAGCCTTGGAAAAATTGGAATTCTTGGCTTTTTTTTTTTTTTTGCATTCTTATTTAAGCTTTTTGCCCTTCATTGATTGTTGGATAAGAGGAGTGATCAGTAGGGATAGACTTTACCACCTGCAAGAGTATGAGCAATCCGGAGTATCACATATAATGTAATCCATAGAAATTTTGCTATTAAGCATTAGTACTAAATATTACTATGTAATTATCAGCACAATTAAAAGAAAAGGTACATCTATTTTTTATAAATTATAAAACATCTTTCCCACCCCTTCCCTGTCCCATCCTACTCCTTTTTCATCCTAATATCGTAATATCATTATCTCCAGCACATACTCATTAGTTAGAACTACACAGATCGAGGGAGGTGTGCAGTGACAAACACGCAAAAGAAAAAGAAGGGCTTAGTGTTTCTAAATACGTGGTTGTGCAAAGACATGACGTCTTTTACATTTTGTTTAGGCAGAAGAGTCACATGGGTCTCCCTTGCATTGTCAGGTGACATTTTGTTCAAGAAAAAAGCAGTGTGAATACTGGACAAATACGTGTTAAATACAGTTGGTCAATTAAGTTTGAATTTCAGATAAGCAATAAATTAATTGTATACAATTATTTATAAATATGACATGGGAAATACTTATACTGAAAAATTACTCAATTATTGTACCTGAAATTCAAATTTACCTGAGAATCTTGTATTTTTTTCTTTTTTGTGGCGAACAAAGTTTCACTATATTGCCCAGGCAGGTCTTGAACTCCTGAGCTCAAGCTATCCTCCTGCCTCTGCCTCCCTGAGAGCTGGGATTACAGGCATGAACCACCACACCCAGCCTGTATGCTTTTTTTTTTTTTTTTTTTTTTTTGAGACGGAGTCTCGCTCTGTCGCCTAGGCTGGAGTGCAGTGGCCGGATCTCAGCTCACTGCAAGCTCCGCCTCCTGGGTTCACACCATTCTCCTGCCTCAGCCTCCCGAGTAGCTGGGACTACAGGTGCCCGCCACCATGCCCGGCTAGTTTTTTGTATTTTTTTTAGTAGAGACGGGGTTTCACCGTGTTAGCCAGGATGGTCTCGATTTCCTGACCTTGTGATCCACCCGTCTCGGCCTCCCAAAGTGCTAGGATTACAGGCTTGAGCCACCGTGCCCAGCCCAGCCTATATTTTTATTTGCTAAATCATCTAACAATCTTAAAAATGAGCCAGCTGATACTAGAAAGTAAAAAAAAAAAAAAGTGTCAGTGTCCCTGGAGCAAAAACATGTCCTTATGTACATCTGGTATTATCATCAGAATTTGATATTATAACCTAGATCTCGAAAGTTCTCAAAAAGCTTTTATAAACATTACCTGTAAACAAGATAAATTAACTATTCCCATTTTGCAGATGACGAGGCTGATGCTTACGGTGGTCCAGAGATTGGCCCAATGTAAAAATGATCCTAAGAAATGGAACTGAAACTAGCATCATGGTCTTTTGATTCCCAATCCATATTTCCAGGTTGACATCAAAATAATTAATTGGGTTATAAATAATCCAATCCATCTAGTCATATTAGTCACAATCACCAGCCCTGGGCAATAATTATATGTCTTGGCAGTGGCCACTCTGCTTGGAATTGATAAAATGATCAGGGGAGCATCCAAATCCAACTATGTCCAGGAAGCAATGTGAATTGCATTGGAAGCCCTGCGTTAATCTGCATAAACACAGTCTAGCTGCTGGTTGGTGATGTTGTCCCACTATTTCTTGAAAAATCTACAAATTTTAATACAGTTCATGTATTTCCATTTTTCTATACAAGTGGCAATATAATTTGGTGTCAAGGAACTACATGGTTGTTAAGAATAATTCATAGACTATTGGTTTTTTAGCCATGGAAGGATGAAAGTAATGTCATGACACTTCCATTCACAGATCTGAAGAGTAACTGAACAGGATTTTTTATTTGACTGCATTTGCGAGGCTGGCACCCACAGAGACATAGACTTTTCATTTAAAATTCAGCCCTTCTGTGAGATGCTGAGTGATGTTCTTGGAACCAGACAAAATTGACCGGAATTTGTGAAAAGGTAATCAACTATTCCTTGCCTACTGAAACCAGTGAATATATGTACACACTGCTTTGAGAATCTGTTCTTTTTGTTACAGAACAGATGTCTGGGAGGTTTTTGGCAGGCCCCACTCTGTCAAACAGTCCGGTTTTGACAGCTACTTGCTTGAGGGATGGCTGAAATGCAAAGTATTTCTGATCAGAATATTATATTCATCTGGATGTTAATTACTGTGTCTGCCTTGGTATAAATAATTAATTATGCAAAACCCACACAGCTGCTGCTGGACAGAGTTAAGTGACTTGCTGTCAAAGTCTCACAGTTCTGGAAGGAAAGGAGGATTTAGTAAAACATGCACTGTAACGGAGAATATGGTATGAGGATTTTCTTGTCAGGATCCTTCTTTCGTTGAATAAAAGACCGTTATACCTCAGCATGGTGTGTGTGTGTGTGTGTGTTTTAAATAAAGAAATAGCTCCTAATTTACTTTAAGTTGGCCCTGAAAACAACTCTTTTTTCTAGTTATTAAGTAGTTTTCTAGGAATCCACATACCACATTATTAGAGAACCATTACCAGTTGAACTCCTAAATCTCTCTCCTGTTTTCATCACATTCATAAGTCTCAACAGTTCAAAATATCCCATGGAATTGGATGTGTAGGTCACACTGAAGTAGGTGAGCTTTTTGTTTGCTTGCTTCAGAAAAGACACTGACAGACCCAGCTCATTTTATTCACTTCCAGATTTATATGAGTATCACTGATGTGGTCACTCATGAATATGTGAATGTCTAGACTGCTGAGAAATGATACTGCATCCATTAAAAAAGTTAATCTCTACATTAATTAATCCAAGTGCAAATGACTTTTTTTTAATGTCTAAATACACCTAAAAGTTCAATTGATGTAGGGTAGGTGCTAGTTCCATGTGACACTTTTTGGCAAAACAGCATTGCGTGTAGCAGCAGTGATAGGAAAAGGGGAAAAAAACTGCCTCTCAAACCAAGGCATTGGTAGATTTATCAGATGGTTTTGTTTTGCGCAAATATTGATATTACCGCAATGAAGCAAAGTGCTAGAGATTATAAATAATTTTGGTAGAGACAAGGAACAAAATGTCTTTTAGAGGAGGCAGCTGCAGCGCAGTGGAGGCAGTGTGGTTTGTGAGAACGCAGGCCCAGGGTTCCAGGCTCTGTCATCAGTTAGCTGGTTGACCTAGGATCAATCACAGAATGTTTCTGAGCCTTTCCTCTGCACTTATCCCGGGCTGCTGACAGCATCCAATGATGATAATGGACATGAAAACACTTTACAACTGAAATATTATTTAAAAACCTAAAATATCATTCCACATTCAGCAACTCATTGTTGAGTACGTTAGTGCTTCTACGGAAATGTCTACTGTTACAATTCTTCCTTTTCAATCTACCTCTTTATTCACCCAGCCAGCTTCTATTCTTTCCCATCATCGCACCAGACACTGATTTAGGCGTGGGGAATTGCTGGGAACGAAACAACAGAAGTAGTCCCGACCATCCTGGAGCTCATAGCCCAGAGAGAATAAACACATAAATGTATGTCAATAAAATAATTACAAATGCTGCTAAGCAGCAAACAAATGGAGATGGTGAAGTGAAGGAATGAATGTGTAATTTTAGAGGGGCGATTGGGAAAAGCCTCTTTGGGGAAATACACTTAATTCTTGCACAGATAGCTAAATGAAAAGATGAACCCAAATGTGGTAAAATCTGGGGGAAATATCCTCAAATTGGTACATGCTCTGCTTATTGAAGGGCTGAAGGGACATCACTGGTTCATGAGGAGACAGGGACAGAGATGCAGTTCAGCTCCCTCACCTTGCAACATCACCAAACTGAACCCAGCACACAGCAACTCTCTGATTTTCATTTACAGAAGACACACCATGTGGCTGTAATCCGTTTGGTTTTCTTGACAGAGCAATTATATTGTTTTTGCTTGAAGAAAATTAGGGTTGTACAGAAAAGTAACAAAGAAAAAAAAATCTCAGCACATGTGCCTTTAAGGAAATGCAAGTCTGCCATATTTTTAGTTTTCTTCCCTGTTGAACTTTGACTTAATGAATACTAAAGTCTTGTCACACATTATAGAACAACCCATCAAAGACACACGACAAGTAAAGAAAATTAGGATGCATTCTTTAAATCCATATACATGACACCTTTAATAAGATATCAGACAAAATGTCTTATTTCCCTACACTCTGGTACCCTCTTTGCATGACATTAACTGGGTAATTGTTTTCTGCTTTCCTGTGTGTTGATGGAGATGTTGCATACTTGCCCAGATGTGTGAACTCTGCATAGACAACAGGGTGCAGACCTCAGGATCAGGGGAGCCTCAGCACACTTTCCATTCCTTCCAACCTGCTCAGTATGAGTTATTCATTACATCACAGCCAGTCACCCATGGGTGTACTCAGGTGGACCCCCACCATTTATTCCACCATAGTTAATGCAGAGATTTTCCCTTGTATTTAGAACAATCCCATTTTGTTACAAAGGGCTACTGTAGCCTGAAAAGTGGCTCAATATTATAAATACATCAGTGTCAACAGCATCTAGTAGAAGCAGTTAATAAGCTAAGGATGACAGATAAATAATGAAAGAGTAGAGTCTAGAGCAAAATAATGGAACTTAGAGCCCATTTCCTATATTTTTATTTCCTTTATTTTTTCATGTTTTAAAGCTAAAAACATAAAAAAGTGTTAAATTCGATAGTAAATAATGCATAAATTCTTGTAATGAAAAGCAACACTTCTCTACTCTGTCACTTCCAAATCTCACACTCTTCATATTTTATTTTAGTTCTGGTTATCTTTACAGAGTTAAATAACGTGCTTTTAATATTATTTTAGATGATGACTATTAAATTCCAGCCATGAAAGATGGAACTTTAGCTCATTTCACTTATTCATTCAATTCTTCAACCCTGAATACTTCATATATTATTCAAAGTTCTGTGAATATAAAAGTGAAAAATAAATATCATGACTCTGCCCCTAGGGGAGTAGACAAAAAATACACAAATAGACATACAATATAATTTTACATAGTGATCAGCTCTGTGAAGAACATTAAAGAAGGGCAAAGAAATAAAAAATTGAAGGAGGTTTCTACTTTAGATATGATGGTCAGGCAAAGCCTTTCTGATAAGGTAACATTCGCAACCTGAATGAGGAAGCAATTTGGGAGAAGTGCCTTCTTGAAAGAGAATTCTAAGGAGGGAGTTGCTTGCTTTGGATGTCCAAGGAGAAGCAAGGCATTTGGGGTTGGAGTAGGGACTGCCTGGTATGTCAGCAATATGACTCTAGGTTGTATGAACTGAGACCTGCCAGGAGAGGCAATGAGGTCAATGGTTACCTGTTCAAAGTTATTCACAGTTTGAGGGGAAATATCAGGGAATTGAGAGCAGAAGAGAGAAATAATTTGCCTTATTTACAAAACTAAAACAAATGTACAAAACTGAGTATATGTCATAAGACTGTAGCTCTGTGGGTTTGCATGAAGTGAATAATACCCAGATTGAGAAATCTAAAATTAATAGAAACATGAATCCCCTCTTGAGCTTTCTCCAAGTCAGTACTCACCATCTTCACAAAGATAAGCACAACTATGAATTCTGTCAACATAGATTAGTTTTGCCTAATTTTGAACTTTTTGTAAAAGCAATCATTAATATGCACATATTTGTGTCTGACTATATTTATTCAATATTATATTTCTATTGAAATATAATGTCTAGAGATGTGTGGTAAAATTTTCAGTGTTGAGTGTGGATTTCTTGTTATGTCCTTTTAATTTTATCAACTGTTACTTTATGTATTTTGAAGCTGGGTTAGTAAGTGCATTTAGAGCCATTGTATCTTTCTATTGATTTCTATTATTATTTTGAAATGCCTTTCATATTTTCTAGTAGTTTTTTTTTTTTTTTTTTGCTATAAAGTCTACTTTGTTTTAAATTATGGTAGATATACCAGCTTTCTTTTGGTTATCTTTTTCCTTTCTTCAGTTTTTACGTTTATCTCTGCTTACATTTAAATGCTCATCTTTTAAGCAGCATCTATTTTCTAATGTTTTATTTTTAATTGGATTATTCACTATGTTTTCTTTAAATTTTATTACTATTTTGGGAGAGTTAAACCGCTATCTGTCTCATTTGGGGGTGTGAGTTAAAAGAGCATTTAGTTCACCATCATGAACCAGACATTCCTCCCTTGGAATTTTTTAATAAATATTAACTAGCCTATGTGACATAAAACATATCGCAAGCATATATACTTCATAGTTTCCTCATCTGCACAGTAAGGTAGGTAATACTACCTGTACACAAATTATTAAATATTTCCATATTTATCAAATTAGGGAATACATTTAGTGTAAAACATGTGGCAAATATTAGTTATTATATGCTAATTTGAAGTAAAAATATTTGGTGTGCGTTTATCATGACTTCTATTAGATTTGCCTAATGGCATTTTCTTCACATGACATATCATTGATTCATGGCATTAACAGATTTTTTAAATTACAAAACACGGTTGATCTCACTATCTCTGGGGGAAAAAAAAGTCAGTGCAAAATGCACACACTATGAAAACAAAGCACTCTTTCCCGAAGAGTGGAAAGTCCTATCGCTGTCATGCTCTTGAGTGCAAAAATGGGAGTTAGCTGTGTAGGAGCTGTGCACCCACTGGCAATTCTCTTGTAAGGCAATTAAAGAGTTTGGGGATATATTCACTTGGAGTCTTAAACTGAACAAAAATATGGTTTTTAACCAGCCACTTCTGAGTTGTGATCAAAGAGAATATAAAAGAGCCAGGATCAAGAAAGCTATTTGTTGGCCAAAACAATATAAGCCAAATACGATGTAATGAAACTGGACTAGATATTATGACCTGCATGTTAAACCAAGAAAACCAATTACAGAAATGGAGAACAAAGAATAGTTTCTTAGCATTAGATCATACAAACAGATTTTAGGAGTTTTAGATGATCATGTAAAAAATAACTATGTTTAAACCATAGATTCAAAAAAAAAAAAAAAAAAAAAACACCACTGTGATCTGAAGCTGAATTACTCTGAGCCTCATTTGTAGAACGAGGACATGGGTTAGCTGCTGGGTGTGCAGTTCCCAGAGAAAATGTCACTCTGTGTCTCTCAGTGACATTCACAGAGGAATGCTCAGCACCATGGAAGAATTAAAATCATTTCATGAAAGAAATGGGTAAAGAAGTGTCTTCTCTGTCTTGGAGCTGAGTGAACAGAAGCTAAAGCAGTAGATGTCTTGGAGGAACCAGTGACTTTCTAGGATCAACTGGGTGGGATGAGATAAAAAGAATAAATTACAAACTTCTCATCTTTCTTTTCAGTTGATGATGAGAGCCAACAGCTCAGAACAACGTTCAAATGTTAACTTCCGTTAAGACTTTGTCAACTATCTGGTTTCCAGAAAACAGAACTCAAATCCAGTGTTTAAGAGATGTGGGTTTACACCCTGTTTATGTCTTACAACTTGATTGTTTTGTTACGCTATGATTTATTTTCTCTGAACTTCAGTGTCTTCATCTGGAAAAATAAGGAGAATATTTCTCACACGGCAAGGTTTTGGTAAGAAATATTGAGCTAAGGCATGTATAATGGAGATTATATTTCTGAAAGAATTGCCTTGCATTTAAAGCTCAGCTATGGGGCAGGAGTGGGTCCAAAGGAGGATGGGACAGAGGGAAACTGTCAGGTAAATAAAGAAGGACAGGAGTGGAAGGTGATGAAAGCAGATTTTATTCAGCCTATAGCAGTAGGGGAGAGAGTCCTGGAAACCAAGCTCCTCTTAGGTTTTTGCAGGAGTGACTGATTATTTTAAAGGGAGAACTAGGGAGTAGGAAGGGAACTAGCCAGGACAGAAGCAGAGGCAGGGAGGTGGAAATTGATAAAAAGCACGAAAGTGGAGATGTTGGCTGGTCAATGTGATTAGTTTTTTCTTAGGGAAGATAGGTCCCTGTCCTCCCACAGAGACTGGGAGACACGGTCCTGTCTTCAGGTATTGGCTGGATGAACAGCAAGTTTTTTGGGGAGCACTGGGGTTTCCCAGGCAGGAATTTAAAAGGGGACTAGAGTTGTGGTCCTAGAGACATGGCTTTGAGCTGTTAGACACTATGCTAGTGCTTTCAAGTCTCTTCATGTGTTGGCAGGTGAGAGGAGTGGACAAAAACATTTGTGTTGAGAGTCCGTAGTTCTTATAGGCTAAGTTTGAGGCTTGTTGAGAAGAGGGCTCAGAGGAGGCTGCATGTGGTCAAAACTTACCCTGTTCTAGTGCCACAGAATGGAAGAAAAGGTAAATTGTGATAGTAAATATAGATTTTTGTTCCTCAAATTAGGCATAAAATTAAATTAGAAAGTGAATTCTGAGAAAAATAAATAAGATTGCCCATTGTTCACACTTTAGCTGAAAAAGTATAGACTTTGGAAATAGAATCACCTGGACTTAATTTTCTTCTCTTCTACCCTTTTTAAAATTTGTGCAATATTCCACAGAACACATTTTCTGATACTAAATTTCCTAATTTGGAAGAAGGAATATCAATATGAACAAATAAAGTAAACCTATCAAGATACAGTTCATATATAATGGAATTGGAGGTTGGCTTGGACCCTCCGCCTAGCTTCCCTGCTCTCAGACAGTGGTGGCTGGAAGTTGTTTGACAACCTGGGAGAGAGAACAAGATGAGAGTGGTGGTGAGAGTAAGTTCTTGAGAAAATAATAGTCTCCTCTAGGGAGGAGGGGAGGTGGAGAACTTACTGCTGCATCCTACTGTTAGGTTGCTGCAAAAGTAATTGTGGTTTTGCTATTAAAGGTAGTGGCAAAACATTAGTATTCTAATGTTTTAGAATTAAAACATTAGAATAATATTTTGCACCAACCTAATAACAAAGTATTAGGTTGGTGTAAAAGTAATTACGGTTTTTGCCATTACCTTTACTTTTGCACCAACACTAATAATCACCTGATTTTGCAGAGGTGACTGCCAAATTTACCTCTCACCCACTGCAATAGGCTGAAGTATTAGCCATTCACAGGACCAAGAATCATTTACATCTAGGCAATTTTTGCCTCACTCCAAGGCTGCATCCACATCCTCCTCTCTTGGATATTTCTATCACTCCTAGCCTAGACCCGGCTTCCTCATCTCATGACATCATTTTTGATATACCTCTTGTTGGTCTCCAGACTGGCTTATCTTCACTCTAGTCTTTTTTTCCAGATGTCAGCTTCTCAGGGCTCCTCTTCCCTCCTCCATGTGGGTCCTGGAGCAGTTCTCTAATGACATGTCATGTGACATCTAAATTCCTCAGCCTCCAGTAAAGTCCCTTGATAACTATAACGCCTGGGTCTCCAACTGTATCTCTAGACCCCACTAATTGTCTCCCCTTCTACCTCATAAGTTGGCAAACTTTTTCTAAAAAGGTCTTGATAATAAATATTTTCAGCTCTGGAAGCCATATGTTGGGACCGCTCAACTCTGCCATTGTAATGCAAGTCAGCCACAGACAAGGTAGAAACTGATGGGCCCCCTGTGTTCCAAAAAGACTTTATAGAAATCAGGTAGTGGATTGGATTTGGTCATCAGCCTGTGTTTGCCAATCCTTGTTCTTGTTAACCCCTCTAGGGTGGTTAGTTCTTGCTTTCTTACTTCACATCCACAAAGACAGACACCTGAGGACATAAATGCTTCCACCTCTGACCCTTTGAAATGGCCTCTTCCATTCTATGCTGTGGCTTGCCCCTTCCTTGGGACAAATTCACTTCATGATGCAGGGGTGTGTCTTTCCTTATCATGAGTGCCAATCAGGTACATAGCTTGGTGATTAAGAAGCTAGATTCTAGAGCTAACTGCTTGGATTTGTTTCCTGGCTCTGCCAGTTACAAATCATCTGTCATCAGTTGCCTTATCTGAGAAACAGGGGTTGTGTCTGTGAGCAGGTAGGCCCCTCAGCATTCCTGATGGTCTGGGGAGGCCTCTTTTGCTGTGTCTGAGGTCTCAGATGGACGATGGTTTGGCAAGGATGGCTCAAGCTCTCTCCAGGTGTTCTTTCTTTGCTCTGGAGGCAAGTCTAGGCTCTTTCACACGATGTTGGAGGGGTCCTAGAGGTAAAAACAGACAAGCCCTGACCTCCAAGGACTTTTCAAGCTTCTGCTTATATCACTTTTCCTATTGTCTCATTGACCAAAGCCAACCTCAGAGGCAGTCTGAGGAAGCAAATGTAGGGTGTGCATACCATGAAGGGGATTACAATGCCCATGTTGCAAACGTATTACCAATGAGATATTAATGGGCACCTAATGGGGTTATTTTGAGGATTAAATAAATTAATATGAGTAAAGCACTTAAAGCAGTATTTTGAGTACTGTTAGTCATAGACAAGGGTTTGCCATTGTTATCAAGTCCTGAGGTCTCTCGGTTCTAAGATCTGTGACAGTCATGATTTTATTCCAGAGTGCTTATCCTCTCTGTCTTATTTCAGTTCTACCACAAATTAGTGGAATGATTTTGAGCATGCAAGGAACTTCTTCTGTTGGCTATAGCTTCCTTAAAAAAACCTGTATACATTTTTAGTTATGCAGTAATATGTGAATGCATGGTTATTATGGCAAAATGAAAAATGTAAAGGAATATAGAATAAAAAAGTACGACATCTATCCCCATAACCTGCTCTTTCCTCATTCCCCATCTCTATTAAAAGTTTGTTTAACCTTCCCTAAAGTTACGTATGTGTATGCATATTTACCCACATATATAATACATATACAAATCTATTTCATATGTATGTAAAATATGCATGATGTATAGATGTAAATTTCACATACAAATTTTTGGGTTACCTAATTTATAAATTGCATTGCACAACTCATTTTACCTAAATAAAGTCATATTCCATCTAGTATACAGTGAATTGGTTTTCTCAATTAATATATATTACAGGCCTTATAATATATAATCTGAGACATATTTAAAAAAAACAACTCTATGTTGTTTTGTAGTATGAATACACCTTACTTTATTCAAATATTCCCTATTACTAAGTATTCAGGTTATTTCTATTTTTTCTTAATTATAAACAGTACTCCACATATCTTTGCCCACATTATGAGGATGTAGATAGATATATTTCTAAGCAGATAACTTGCCACGTTGAAGTTATGCATGTCTTAAATTTCAAGAGATCCTGCCAAATTTTCCTTCTCAAAAGCTATGTCAACCGTTCACAGTGGGCTTATCTATCAAGTGGAAGCTTTGGAGTACATAATTTCTAAATTCTTCATCAGGTTTGTAACTCCTAGATTCTAGTAGAGACCTTGGCACCAGAAATACTATGACATTAAACACCCTGTATTTACCATCATAGATTCCACCAGTAATTTGAGGTCAGACTCAGAAACCTCAGTGAGTTGCTAGGCACAAATAGCAGAGAGCTCATTTTCTCTGTGCTTCAGTTTTTTTTATTTTATAACATCTTTATCTTCTGGATTGCATGGGCAGTAACTTCCCCGAGCTGCAGGAATCCCAGGTTTGTCACGATCCCTCTGTGTGCTTGTGTAGGGTCACACGTGGATGCACATCCAGATGTCGCATGACCATGCACTTGTCCCTGAGTGCCAACAAGGAAACCTCACCTGTCCTGCTCCATTGGTGTCCTCCCAGGAGCCTAAGCTAAGTCATTTGGGTAGTTTTCATTGGGTGGTATGTGAGAAAGCATGACTGACAGAAATAATAAGTTAACATTTATGAGAGAATTCTCAGTCCTGGAGCAGTAGTAGGCAGACAGCCAACAGAAATTGTATTGAGGATGAAATATTTCCTAAAAATAGTTCTCCCAGCTCAGCCTAATGCAATTAAAGTTAGTGATGTACATAATATGAAAACTGGGAGCTCTTCCTGCTAATAACCACTGTGGAACCAAGGCAATCCATTTCATTAATTTAATATACACTTTCATAGTCCCCTGGTAATAGAAGTATAATTAAAATGATATGCTTTGATAGGTTTTTCTTTCTGAAATGAAATTTTGCAAGTGTAGGTTTTGAAACATATGAAATATATATATATACACACACACACACACAAACACACTGTAATTATTACTCATTGTACGTTTATTTTGTATTCTTCGTCTTTCACCTTCTTTCTCTAAAACATTTCCTTAAAATTGAATCCTCCTTAAATGCTATAGATACATTTTATGCTACAAGAATCTGGGAAAAAGGAGAGCTATAGATGACATAAGAATTAATAGCTGAAAGCAGAAGGTGAAAAAGGTTTTGGATTGATTTTGAATTTATTTAAGATTTCTCCTTTACCTACTTACAGATAGACTCAGTTCAACTTATCAATTTAAAAAACACAAGACTTTAAAATCAAAAGGAGGATTGTTTTGAATTTAAGATTTAAACTCTATCTCCTTATAGATAGACTCAGTTCAGCTTATCAATTTAAAAAACACAAGACTTTAAAATCAAAAGGATCAAAAATAATTACAATAGGGAGACTGTAAGAAAATGAACTTCAATTTAGCAAACAATTGGATAAGTTACCCTTTCCTGTAATTTTCTATGTGACTTTTCAGAAATTTGTTAGACTTGATGTCATATAGATTATTTTAATAAAAAGTAACTGCTCTGTTTGGAATTTATTGGGAAATAAATTAAGGGTTATTACTTCTGTAACTCTATTTTAAGGTACATGAAGTTAGTCTTTCTATGTCCCCATGAATATGAATGATTTTTAATCAACTCATAAAAAGAAATCCAGAAATTATGTCCCACTTTTTTTTTCAAAAGTGCTAGCAAAAAAGACATTTTCAAAGAGAAAGAATACCGGTGTGTTGTTAAGTTTGAACTAAGATATATAATCTGATGGGAGGTCAGAATATTGATATAGAACAGTGCTGAGCATAATTTCCTCTATCAGTATCAGCAGCAGTGCTGGGGATGGACAATTTCTACTCCACTGTAGCTCCCATGAGAGATAATTCAACTTTCCTCAGAGTTCTTACCATTGATGGGACAGTTCGGTCAAAATTGAGTGGTGATGGAAAGTGAATGCTGGCCTCACTGTCAGTGGAACTGTTTCCTGGGAAAAGCAGAGAGGGACAGGACTCCTTTCCCATCCTTCAGTCTCTCCTTACTTCGTTCTCGGTACTAAAGAGATTCGATAGATCTCTGCTTTTGGAGAAAGCATCCCTGCAGTTGGAAAGATTTGAGGACTGTTAGATTAATGAGGAAGCATATCCGTGAGAAGGTTCTGGTTTACAAACATTGAATTCTTCCAAACCTGTTGGTGTCGGCTGAGCCATTGTGACTTCAGAGATGTTTGCCTATTTGGGGTGAAAAGGAGGGTGTTTACACAGAGAAACAGCCCTGGCTTTAACCCTATCATGTCTTCATGCCTACGTGTCAGTCAACCCTGTGCTCACTCTTCCGTGGGCTCTGTGTGGAGGTAACAGGGCACAATGCCTGCTTTTGAAGAAAGGATCTGAATGTAGGTCTTTTTGGTTAAAAAAAATCTATGTTTTTAATCACTGTGCTTAGTAGTCAGAATCCTAAAGTCATAATCCACGATTGTAGAAGGAAACAGAATCCTAGGGATTGTAGAATTTAATGGTTTTCAAATTGTTCTCTCTGCAGGTGTTTCCTCACTGCTTCCTCAAATAATGCAGAATTTGACAACTAAATTCCACCAAGAATGAGGAGCTACATTGCCCCAGAAGCTGTTTTCTTTTCTTTGCATTTTTTACACTCTGATGATCCCATGTATATTTTTTAGAAGAGTATTAAAATGATTGATTTGGTCCAGTCTTTCCTTTCTTAAATAAAGCGAGAAGGTCTAGCGATTAGCTGGTGGTCCCCAAGCTAGATGGCAGCTCAGTTAGGGCTGACAATTACTGTCACATCCTCTGGCCCGGTGTTTTTCTGTTGGTGAAGAACCTCATACTACAAATGTGCACGTTTGTTTTATCTCTGTGTCTCTACTCAATACAAACCTTTATTAGTCAGAGTTTTCCAGAAAACAAAACAAAACAAAATGGAGGTTTAGTACAAGGAATTGGTTCATGCAATTATGGAGCTTGGGAAACCCCACAATTTGCTCTCTTCAAACTAGAGACCAAGGAAAGATGGTGTCAATCCTAGAATCTGAGTTGGAGTCTCGGTCTGAGTCTGAAGGCCTGAGAGCATGGAGCACTGTTAATGTAAATCCTAGTCAGAGCCCAGAAGACTGATGCCACACTTCAGCAGTCAGGCAGAGGAGGAGGTAAATCCTCCTTTTACTTGCCATTCACCACACTCAGGCACTCCATGGATTGGATGAGGCTCAGCTATATTGCAGAAGGCAATCAGTATTCCTGAGTCTACTACTTCAAATACTAATCTCATTTGGAAACACACCTCACAGACATACCCAGAAATAATGTTTAGTGAAATATCTGGGCACCCCATAATCCAGTCAAGTTGACACATAAAATTATCCATCACGGAGTCGGACTGCTGATATCTGCATGCTGCCCTCTGGAATGGCCCCGAAGTGAATCAATGGCACTCTTTTTTAGCAATACAAAATGTGGTATATAAGTGAAGTTAATCACATTGTGATATACCCCTTCATGATTCATAAAGTCAAAATGTGGTTCTTAGGATATAAATGTGAACAATACAACAAAAGAAGAAATTTTGTCAAAAGAATGATTACAACTGTGAAAAAATCTGTAAAACGTTAACGAGAAGAAAACAGATAAACAGCAACTCTTTTTTTGTTTTCTTTTTTTAGTGTTGAACTTCTTAAATGTTTAAATTGATTTCTTTTAAGGTTATCATAATGTTATTTGTACAACAAAATATGGGAAATAAAATATTGTTTCACAAGTTATAGAGCTACAGATGCCTGCATAACAGCAGATATACCCAATACCACTCATAAGGAAATGCATATTATAATACAGAATTGTTTTTAAAAATTAAAAAATGTTTGTAACTTTTAAGTTCAGGAGTACATGTATGGGTTTGTTACACAGGTAAACCTGTGTTGTGGGGGTCTGTTGTACAGATTATTTCATCACCCAGGTATGAAGCCTAGTACTTAGGGCTCCAGTAACCACAATAACATGGTATTGGTACATTCAAAATTTAAATAAATCCTATAGTGTTTAAAGATCTAGTCTCATGACTTTAAATATTATCAATTCTGCTGAAAATGCATACATTTCTGTCTCCTGTTTAATTTCACCCTTTTCATTGCAGATTATGCCTACTTGAGCCCTGTCCTGGGCTGCTTCTCACATTTCTGAGAGTTAACATGTTCAAAGTTTGAATTCTCCGCTCCCACCCCCAGCCTCATGTCCCTGAGTCTTCCTCATCTCAGCAAATGGCAACTCCACACTTCCAGATGCTCAGGACCTAAAACTTGAGGTTACACTCTTTATAATCCTCTGTTGTGTCCTATGAGCAAATCACCAGCAAAGCCTGTTAATATACATATTTTCAAAATACATTAGGGTTTTGAGACCTTCCCACTCCATTTACTACTAAACCTTCATCAAAACAGCCATCATTTTCTGGCTTGATTATTACACTAACCTCTCAATAAACCCCAGCTTCCTCTCTTCCCTTCATGTACAGTGTGGTTCCACAGAGAAAATACTCACATTTTGGCCACTTTATATTAAAAAAACACACCAATTATTCCCCTTTTCACTTAGAGCAAATGATCTAGGTGACGGCCCTTATGTCAGGGCCCTTACGCCCTGACGGCCATTGTCCCTCTGCCTTTACTACCCCATCCCCATTCTGCTAATCCAAGCTTCCTCCAGCTCTGCTTGCAAAGATCCCACTATGCTGGGATCCAACTATGCCGCTTCCCTTGCGACTGCACAATAAATGCTCTCCCTGATAACTCAATGGCCTATTCCAACCACTTCTTTCAGTCTCCACTCAAATTTTGTTTCATGAAAACTACCAATAAGATGCACCCTAAAAAAATAACAACTGCACCACCTCACTCTGCATTCTCCTTATCCTGCTTTGTTTATAACCCTTAGTAAACCTGACATACTATTTATTTATCTATTTAACTATCTCTCTTTATGCAAATCCATGCTCCCCAAGACAAGGATTTTTTTCCTATTATATTCCTAATACCTAGAATAATGCTTAGTATATAGTAGAAAAAAGATACTAGCTCTAAACAATAATTCTCTTTTTCTTCATTTCAGTATCGTTTGACAGTGAGATCTAGTGATTTGCAGATACCCGAAATGTCACATTTCATACTAGAAAACCTGAAATTCAGTTGACATAATTTTAAGATATATTATCTCCACAATTTCATGAATTTATCACTAAACTTAAGGATTAATTATGTTTGGACTACAGATCCTTTACATTAGATTTTTTGTTAAAAATTACAAATAAAATTTGCTGATTATATCTGGCAAATTCAATACACTTAGTCATCATGGACATGATACAGTATATAATTTCTCTCTATATATATCAAATGAACTTACTTTTTAAAATGTAGTTTAAAAGATGATGAATATAAATTGACATAGAATTTAGCCTTGTGCTGATTATATCTTTCGTTTGAATACTAATGTTAAATTAGCATGAATCTATTTTCTGATTGGTAATTTAGAAAAGGTTTATCCATGTAGAAGTGTGTTTTCTCTTGATTGAAAACAATTCCAGACTTTTGAAATAATTTGTGAAATGCCATCTACAGTATTAGAATTTTAAATATATATTTGTCCCATGTGACAAATAAGTAGGTCACATAGTTGTATTTCCTGTGTATATAACATATCTAATGAATAACAGGAGTAATAAGGAACCTTGAAAAATTGTATCTTGCAGCTGTCTTGCAGGTAGAAATGTTGCAGGAGAGAGTCATGTAAATCAATTCATGTGGAAATGACGTGTTCTAAATCAGTGGTCTAAAATTTTTACTAGGAATTAATTAACCTTTATTAAGCTATTGCCACATTATAATTTTGTGAAATAATACTCCTGTTGTTTCTTAACTTTTCATATACTTGTTTTATTTTGCTAATTTGAATATAAGTTTCTCGATCATTGGAACCATATCATACCTCCTTTATATATTTCTAGATAGTCCGACACAGTATTTTACACAGGGTATTTTACACAGTATTTTACAACCACAAAATTATTTGGTGGTCCATTAATTGGCCCTACAAAAGAAAGATAAATTTATCTGCAAATAGACTAAAATCCACTTTAGGCTCAAGAGTCCAAGGACTGTATCTACTTATATTGAACCCAGTACTTAGAAAAATTCTTGGCACATAGCAGGTATTCAACAATGTGTGTTCACCTGTACCGTGGAACTAGCACAGATTATTTATTCTCTGAGTAGCACAAAATAAAATAATCCTTACTGAACAAATATTGATATTCACATAATTATTACAATAAAAACTTTTGCTTTCACTGTAATAATTTTGCTATTACAATAAAAACTTGTTGCAGCAAAGTCACATTACATCTGAATCCTCATTTTTGGGTTAATAATATCATTTATTTACATTATTATCTGTGAGAGTAACCCGTACTTTGTGGAAAAATCAAATACTTTGCATAATTTTTGGCAAATCCTATATAGTTTTTATCATTGTTGACAATTCATTACCATTACATAATAATGTCTATTTTAACGATTACAGTTACTAATATTGTAGCACTTCTATTTTTCTGTTCCTTGAGTCCTTTTGTATAGTCCGTGTAGCTGTATAATATTTCTCTGGAATTTCCATGTTTAAAGAGACTCAGTCCTTTCACAGTGTCATTAGAATTGTTACACTGGGAATGCTATTGTCAAACATCTACTCCCCAACACACACCCCTTGAAGTAGTTTCACGCAGAAGAAAGCAAGATCAAGAACTGTGAACATTTTTCCCAAACAGGTTCAGAACCAAATTCTAATTGAGTTAGCTAATAGTCACTAGATATGAGCATTATATTCACTATCCCCACAATTTTATTGCTTATTTTATTTTTTATTATTAGATACAGGTAGGGTCTCCTCTCTGTTGATCAGGCTGGAGTGGAGTGGCGTGATCATAGCCAACTGCAGCCTCAACTTCCTGGCCTCAAGTGATCCTCCCACCTCGGCCTCCTGAGTAACTGAAACTACAGACACAAGCCACCAAACCTGGTGAATTTTCGTTTCTGCAATTTTAGAAGGGACTCTACCCAGGCCCACTGCACGTTGTTGCATAGGCCGCACACTGTACGCTGCAGGGGAGGCCATTTAGATTGTAATATTTTTTAGTGGCACCTCCCCCCCGGCCACTGTGTGCAGAATACAACTGTGCATCACTCAAAGAGATCCTAAATCTGTTCCACGGTTGCTTCTTGGGTTAACATGCTCTATTCACAAAACTCAAGTATTCTCACTTGAGTCTCTCACCTACAGTTGAAAGGGTCAAGAGGTGAGCACCCTATCCTAGGGCTACTGATTAACTAGAGTAACCAGAATGTTCTCTTGGAAACTGAGAGAAGAATGCAGTTATTAGTGGTAGTAGAAATAGGAAAGAAAAGTATGCTGAGAAATGTCATCATGTAGAAGACGCAGGGAATCTCAAATGAACCCTATGCAAGCAAAGGTTGTGAAGGATCAGAAACAATGAGTCAACAGAGGAGGCAGATTGTTCAAGAGAAGACTGGAAAAGATCACAAAGAAAAGAAGATACCGTGATGGCCCTGGTAGAGAAAACTGGGCAGTAACTCCTTTAGCAAAAGTCTTGAACAGGTGAGTTCATACTGTTTGGCTGGCTCTCTGTTTGTCTGAAGCATTTAATTTTCATGCTTTTTGGTAAGTCTGGCATTTGCCAGTGCATCACAGCCTCATGCTCTTCTATTATCTGACACCTTGGCACTTCAAACAATTGCATTACCTACCTGACTCTTGAGGGATTTCAATTTATGCTCAAGGTCGGCTTTCATTCCAGAGCAAATCTCTGGCTTCATCTTCCATCCAGTCCAGCTGTGTTGCAGGTCTTGTTCAGTTCTTGTGTAATCCCAACATCTGTACCATGACACTTGTTTTCCCCAAGCTATTTTGAGTGAACTTCTTTTCCGTACAACATCAGTAGTCCTAAGTAGAGCATCAGATCTTCTCACAATAAGTTCATAGCTCATTTTGCAACACAATAGGCCGACTCAGCTGCTGAGCTATTTACTTGAAAATTCTCTTGTACTTTACCACTAATTACACGTATATTAAATTTTAACCTGCCTGGCAGCCTTAATAGTTTGAAAACCAATATTGACTAGTTGTAGATTAGAAGAAAGGAAGGAGGGAAATAAATAAATAAGGGAGCAAGAGAGGGAAAACAGGAAACAGGAAAAATAGGATCATGACTCATAGCATTGAGATTTCTGTTCCATCTAATGAGGGCATGGTGTATTAAAAACTTCAAGGAGCTGGGCTTGGTGACTCACGCTAGTAATCTGAACACTTTGGGAGGCTGAGGTGGGAGGATCACTTGAGCTCAAAAGTACAAGACCAACCTGAGCAACATAGCAAGATCTCATATCTACTAAAAAAATAAAATAAGTAAAATAAATAGCTAAGCCTGTAGTCCCAGCTATTTTGAAACCTGAGGCAGGAGGATCACTTGAGCCCAGGAGAACAAGGTTGCACTGAGCTATATGATTGCAGTACTGCACTCCAACCTGGGAGAAAGAGTAAGACCCAGTCTCAGAAATGAATAAATAAATAAATACATACATACATACATAAATACATAAAACTTCAAGGAGTTAGGCTTCTCCATTTTGTTTATTCTTTTTAAAATAGATGACAATATTTTATCGGATTTGTTTTTTTCTATTCAAATGTTCTCCAAGCATATTCATCATAAAGTGGAGACCTTGGGCACTCAGGGGTTCTCACACTTCCAGGTTTTTCTTAGAGAAACTGCCTTAAAAATTCAGAACCTTCAGGAAGACAAAGGGGAAAGGTGAGCTTATATGTCCTTTTTGTTTCTTCATATCTGGGAAAAGATGTTTTGGCCAATGTTAGTGGCAGAAATTCTGTGACTCAACATCACTAAACATAAGAGAAATGAAAATGAAAAGCACAGCAAGATATTGTCTTATACCAATCAGAATAACTGTTATTAAAAAGTCAAAAATTAACAGATTTTGGCGAGGATGTGAAGAAAAGGGAATGTTTATGCGCTGTTCAAGGGAATGTAAACGAGTACAACCTCCATGGAGAACAGCACAGAGATTTCTCAAATAACTGAAAATAGAACTATCATTCAATCCTGTAATCTCACTACTATCTACCCAAAGGAAAATAAATTATTATATCAAAAAGACACCTACGCTAGTATGTTTCTCACAGCACTATTCATGATAAGAAAGATGTGGAATCAACCCTATGTGTCCACCGAGGGATGAATAAAGAAATTTTGGTATAAATACATCATGGAATATTCTTCAGCCATAAAAAGGATGAAATCATGTTTTTTTGTGTGTGTTTTGTTTTGTTTTTAAATAATGGAACTGAAGGCCAATATCTTAAGTGAAACAACTCAGAAACAGAAAGTCAAATACTGCATGTTCTCACCTATCAGTGGGAGCTAAACAAGGTACATACATGGACATGGAGTGTGTAATAACAGACACTGGAAACTTGGAAGGGTGGGAAGGCTAGAGGGGGTGGTTGATGTGAAATTATTTAATGGGTACAACCTTCATTATTCAGGAGATAGATATACTAAAAGTTCAGACTTCACCACTTCACAATATATCTATGTAGCAAAATTGCACTTGTATCCCTTAAATGTACACATACGGCTGGGCGCGGAGGCTCACGCCTATAATCGCAGCACTTTGGGAGGCCGGGGTGGGCGGATCACAAGATCAGGAGATCGAGACCATCCTGGCTAACATGGTGAAACCCTGTCTGTACTAAAAATACAAAAAAATTAGCCAGGTGTGGTGGCGGGCACCTGTAGTCCCAGCTACTCAGGAGGCTGAGGTAGGAGGATGGCGTGAACCCGGGAGGCGGAGGTTGCAGTGAGCCGAGACTGCACCACTGCACCCCAGTCTGGGTGACTGAACAAGACTCTGTCTCAAAAAAAAAAAAAAAAAAGTACACACACACACACACACACACGTGTGTGCCTTTAGTGTTCTGGGATTAAAGATTAGGCAGAAAAAGAATGTCTGAAATAGCAAAGAAACATCAGATGACAGATGTTGGAGGTTGCTTCAAATGTGCTTTGACATTTTACAAGTTTTATTTGGTCCTCAGTGGCAACTGTGTAAAGATGGTATTATTTCCATTTTGTGCATGAGAAAATTAAGATTAACTTTGTGTATTTCAGAAGGCTCCCAGCCAGATTTCATGATTGTAAGTCTAGTGGTCTTTCCACTACATGCAACCGGCTTTTCACTATGTCAGGGCTGTACAGAAGATAAGACAGATACAACTGGTTGGCATCGCTGCTTCTCCTTCATTGGATTTTGTTGTGGATGGTGTGGTACTCATTCAGCCTGAACTGCTGCCTCAGTTACTATCAATTTGCTTTTTGTCTTTTCAGCATATTTTTTTGCCTCACTAACCACTGGATTTAATGTTTTTCAGAAAAGAAGATATAAATAATATCCAGAAACTGTTTAAGAAACTTTAAAGAACTTACAGTTGCTAATAGAAGAAAGGAATAATCTGAATTTAAAATGCCAATTATTGACGAATTGACTTAGAGGTGAGACAAACCAAAGAGAGTGAACCAAAACATCTGCCTGTTAGAATATCGTCAAAAGCACTCTACTACAACTCTCTAGAAATATTTTGCTAACAGTCGCCCATAGCATCAACTGCATGGCTGTCACACTTGGATGGTAATGTGTTTGATGGAAAGAAGCCAGCAGATACAGTGAGAGGGTGTGATGTTTCTTTAATGGAAAGGGATGTTGAAACTTCGTAATATAATTACAGGAGTCAGGAGACGATGCAGCGTGCTCTCAGACAGTTGGCTACCAAGATTTCTCGATGTTCTCTATGGAAAGCTAAAAATGATACCGCCCACAAGAAGCAAGAATTTTTTCAGGGAAAATCACTTTTGTCATTCTTAAAGCAACTCTCATGTACTCCTGATTGTTCTAAGGACTCCGTTGCCATGGAGGATTTGCATAGAACTCATGCTGAACAACCTCAACAAATCATGGGTGTTTTACACATTGAGCAATATTAGGAAAATTAGAGGTCAGCTCCTGGGGCTCCTTTCTCAACAGCACCAGCCAATGGCTCCATCAGAGGGTCACTTTGAAAGCAACATGGTAGAATCTTTTAAGGTGGCTCTCTACCTAGGAATAGATCAATTTCTGCAGCAATTTACTGCTGTAATGGTGCAGTCGGAGGTTTGAAATTTTGATAGTCTCTAAGAGTTTTGTCAAATAAGAAGAAAAAAGCTAAAGAAATGGAAAATTATTATTGTATGGACAGGACAATTTGCCCCATGAATCTCCTTTGTTGCTATTAAAATATGTTAGAAAAAGGAAACGTTTTAATTTGGCTTCATGGCAAATGCTATGATAACTCGAATCTGAAATAAAAGGTTGATTATTGTTGATAATCAGTAGCACTGGGTTTTGTGCTTAGGACGCAGAAGGTTGAACTGAACTCTGTACTGCTGATCAGAGGCATTGCTGTGACTGACAGAGAGGTGAGGTCATTCTGTACTCTTCCAATAGTACAGCAGTACTCCATTCTAGACTTTTGTCTCTCAGCACTATATTACTAGCTGTAGATCTGTAAGACTTGGAAAGGTGTGGGCTCAGAGGTGAAAAATGATT
Organism: Chlorocebus sabaeus; assembly: GCF_047675955.1. Classification (NCBI taxonomy): domain Eukaryota; kingdom Metazoa; phylum Chordata; class Mammalia; order Primates; family Cercopithecidae; genus Chlorocebus; species Chlorocebus sabaeus. The sequence goes on along the minus strand of NC_132917.1, from coordinate 6,508,340 downwards.
ATATAATTTAACTTGGTTGGAGTGAGGAGGAGGGATCCAGTGACTTCTCAGGGTTTTTCCAGTTTTAAGATCTAAATTTCTCTAAATGTTGATTTTAGTAAGTTTGGGGCAGAACTTAAATTCATCTTTGGTTTAAAAATGTGATTTTGTAATGGTATATGTAAGCTATCATTATTATAGCATTCTCCCACCCCCTACAACACATGCCACAGATTTATTTGAAGGAATTAGTTTGCATGATTTTGAGGACTGGCACGTCCAATTATTGTATGGCAGCCCAGAAGGCTGCAAAGTTAGGCAGAAGTTAATGATGTAGGCCTGATGCAGAATTTCTTCTTCTCTAGGAAATCCATTTTTACTCTTAAGTCCTTTCAGCTGGTTGGATGAAGGCCACCTACAGCATAGATGGTGTCTTAGTTCATTTTGTACTCCTATAAATACTATCACAGACTGAGTAATTTATAAAGAACAGAAATGTATTTCTCACAGTTCTAGAGACTATGAAGTCCAAGATCAAGGTATCCAGCATCTGATGCGGGCCGTCTTAATGTGTCCACATATAAAAGGATGAGAGAGGATGGAACTCTGTGTCCTCATGTGAAAGAAGAGCAGAAAACAGCAACCTCACTCCTACAAGTCCTTTCAACAGTGACACTACTCCATTCATCAGCTAAACACCTCTCATTATGCCTCACCTCCCAACACTATTGCATTAGGAATTAAGCTTCAAACACACGAATTTGGGGGGACACATTCAGACCATAGCATTTTGCTCCTGGCCCCAAACATTCATGTTCTTCTCACATGCAAAATACACTCCTTCCATCCTAATGGATTCAAAAGTCTCAATTTGTTCCAGTATCAACTTTAAATTCTAAATCCAAAGTCTCATCTAAACATTGTATGGGCGAGACTAAAGTTGTGATTCATCCTAAGGCAAACTGATCTTTAGCTATGAGCCTATGAAATCAAACAAGTTATGCATTTTCAAATTACCTTAGTGGGACAGGCCCAGGATAAACATTTCTGCTTGAAAAGGGAGCAATAAGAAAAAAGGAAGGCATAACAGGTCTGATATAATCTGGCTCAGTGTCTCCACCCAAATCTAATCTCGAATTGTAATCTCCGTGTGTTAAGGCAGGTACCTGGTGGGAGGTGTTAAGGGAGGTACCTGGTGGGAGGAACTCACTGTTCTTGTGATAGTGAGTTCTCATGAGATCTGATGATTTAAAAGTGTGGGACTTCCTCTTTGCTCTGTCTCCTCTTCTGCCTTGTGAAAAAGGTGCCTGCTTCCCCTTCACCTTCTGCCATGATTGTAAGTTTCCTGAGGCCTCCCAGCCACACAGAACTGTGAGCCAATTAAACCTGTTTTCTTTATGAATTACCCAGTCTCAGACAGTTCTTTATAACAATGTAAAAATGGACTAATACAAGGTCCCAAGCAAGTCTCAAACCTAGTAGGACAGATAGCATTGAATCTCAAGAATGAAGAATAATTTTCTTTGGACTCCATGTCTTGCCTTCCAGACAAACGGGGTGTGGATTGGGCCTCCAAGGCCTTGGGTAGACCCTCCCCCATAGCTTTGCTGGGGAGAGCACAGGCTTCTCCTCTCAGTCACTGAAATCATATTCCTGTGGCTTTTGTAGGCTCGCCTTGCATGCTGGTGTCTCTATAATTCTGGAATCTTCAGGGCACCACCTCTCCCATGGTTCCACTATGCATTGTCTTAGTGGGAACGCCCTATAGCATCCCTGACCCCACAGTTCTACCTTACATTGTCCTAGAAGGGCTTTCTGTGCCTTACTTTAAATTCTGTGTGAAAGCAGAGATGCCTCTACAGCTCTTGCACTTTGCAGAATTAGCACCACATGGATGCTATCAAGGTTCACTGCTAGAGCCTTTTGAAGTGACAGCCTGGGCCAAAACTTGGCCTGCTTGAGCCAGAGCTGGGGTAGAGGAGTGCTGTACCAGAATATAGGGAGTAAAGACCCAACGTGACCACAGGCATCATTGGCTCCTTCTTTTAAATTGCTCTGCCTTCAAAACCTTAGCACTCTGGGCCTGTGATTATAGGGGCAGCCTTGAAAATCTCTGAAATGCCTTCATTGTCATTCTTCCATCGTCCTGATGAATAGCCTCTGACTTTCTTCTGTTCCTACTCATATCCTTATCAAATGGTCTCTTGAAAACACCTGTGGTTTGCTCTCCTAAACAAGCTTTTAAAAACTTCTTTCAATAGTCAACCTGAGAATTTTCCACATCTTAACATTCTGCTTCCATTTTCAATAAAAAATATGCTTTTAAATTGTTTCTGTCTTTTCACATTTTACTGTAAGTAGTTAAGAGAGGCCCCACAGCAGCATCCTGAATGCTTTGCTGTTTAGAGGTTTCTTCTCCAAAATATCCCAGTTCATCACTCTTAAGTTCCGCCTTCCGTAGAGTCCTAGGATATGACCAACTCATCAAAGTTCTTTGCTACTTTGTAACAAGGATGACATTACCTCTATTTTCCAACACCTCATTACTCATCTCTAAGACCTCATCAGAATGGCCTTTATTGTCCATATTTCTACAAAAACTTTGTTCATAGAAATTCAGGCTTTTTTTTTCCAATCTTCACTAGCAAACTGCTTCAGTCTTTACTTATTACCTAGTTTCAAAGTTTCTTTCACATTTTTAGATATGTGTTATAGTAACACCCCACTCATGGTACCAATTTATGTCCTGGTCTGTTTTATGCTGTTTTAATAAAATATCACAGACTTGGTAATTTATAAAGAACATGAATTTATTTCTTACAGTCCTGAAGGTTGTAAAGTCCAAGATCAAGTCACCAGCATCTGATGATGACTTTCTCGTTGCATCCTCACAAGGCAGAAGGCCAAAAGACAAGAAAGGGACAGATTCTGTTCTTACATGGTAGAAAAGCAAAAGAGATTGAACTCACTCCCACAAGCACTTTTTGTAGCATTATTAATTTGTTCCTGAGGGCAGGGTCTTCATAACCTAAGCACTTTCCATTAGTCCTTGAGTCTCAGCACCATTGCATTAAAGATTAAGCTGACAACACATGCATTTTGGAGAACATGTTCAGACCATCACAGAGGGTGATCTGCTTTACTCAATGTTCACTGATTTAATTGTTCACCACATCTCAAAGAAATACTTTTCCAGCAACATCAGGACTAGCGTTTGGCCAAACAACTGAGCCCAATAACCCGGCCAAGTTGACATATAAAAGTAACCATTGTAGGGTGAAAACAAACCAACAAAAAACCTTGGAAATTACTTTAATGCACTTTTAAAATAAATCAATCTTTACCATGGTGGTAATCGATTTTCTTATACTTCACTAATTTATATTGTCCAGTTATGGTCTGTTGTCTTTGTGCTAGTGAGAGACAGCGGTTTTTAAATCTTTGATCACATGAGATATGCTTTTATAAAATCACTAATGTGGCTATTTTGAAATCTGGGAAAAACTCTGAGGCAATCTCTGCTGAGGAGTTTATTGGAAAAGAACCTCTCCCTCCAATTTTGTTTTTTCCATTCACAGTGGACAGTGTGCTCTTGAATGTAGGTTTAGGTTAAAATCTAGTTATTATAATGCCTAGAGGTTATCTCTTATCCTTGATCTTATCTCTTAGAACACAGAGAGCTCAGAGGATGGGCCTAAGACAACTCTAGGCAAGATTTTGCATGAGTTTTCCAATTATTGTCTTGCTTCATTTAATGGTAAGTCAGGAATTAGGAGGCAGATTGTAGTAGAAACAGCAAGAATTTGTGGTATAAAACCTGCAATACCTCTTTCCTTTTTTTCCTTTCTTTCTTCCTTACAAAATCATTTCTCAGGCAACTCTGAACTCAGAATTTCCCATTCTATTCAGTGTTAAATTTGCAGCTGTGAAGGACAGACTTTCTTCCCCCAGGGAACACATTTTGGATTACTATTATCTGCATTTCACTTTTTGAGAATTGGTTTTTTTCCCTAGAAATGGGAATAACAATTACCACCAGGTAGGGTTGCTAGTTGTTATAAGGATAAGAAAGTGGATGTCTATAGTATGAAATAAATGCCTTGAAAGGAAAGGAAAAATGAAGGAAGAAAGGAAAGAAAGAAGGAGAGAAAAGAAGGAAGAATGTAAGGAAGGAGAAGAAAGAGGAAGAAAGAGAGGGAGGAAGGAAGGGAAAGAGAAAGAGAATAAAAAGGAGAAGTAAAGGAAGAAAGAAGGAAGATAAAGAAAACCTTGCAGAGACCATCTGAAGGTTAGCTCAAGTTCTTTGGTGCTTCCCTGCATCATGCCTGGATAAGGAGTATGGGCCCTTTGCAAATAGCAAGACTTTGACTTCAAGACAACCCTTTCTTCAGAAAGCTGAGGCTCTTAGGAGTGTGGATCTCCTTGTCAAAGCAAATAAATAATTTCAAGTCACTAGACCTTCAGTGACCTTCAGTACTGTTTAGTGTTATGCATTTCTAAGAACTATATTTATTTTCAGAAATTGAGGCTGGGTGCAGTGTCTCATGCCTGTAACCCCAGCACTTTGCGAGGCCGAGGAGGGTGGATCACCTGAGGTCGGGAATTCAAGACCAGCCTGGCCAATGTGGAGAAACCCTGACTCAACTAAAAATACAGAAATTAGCCAGGCATGGTGGTGGGTGCTGGTAATCCCAGCTGCTTGGGAGGCTAAGGCAGGAGAATAGCTTGAACCTGGAAGGTGGAGCTTGCAGTAAGCCAAGATGATGCCATTGTACTCTAGCCTGGGCAACAGAGTGAGACTCAGTCTCAAAAAACAAACAAACAAACAAAAACAAACAAAACAACAACAACAACAAAAAAACAAAAACAAGAGGAAGAAATTGGGTGAGATCTCAAATTAATGCCTACTAATGATGTAATCAAAAGAGTAAATATTCATCCACTAATATTCTTGGGTGACTGGACCCTAAGGAACATGTCCATATTTCAAAATGTGTTTATCAACCCAATTTGGTGAAGAATAGATTCTTTCAACTAGAGGGAGGGCGGGAGAGTGGTGGAGTTTTGTGCTGGATGAGATTTGGGACAAATTCAAATTGCTTTGCATGTGGAAGGGTGTGGCAGTAGTGAGAATTCCAGGGATTCTCCAATCCTAGGGAGCTTCATGGATCAAGGGCCCAACTATAAATCTATCCCTGCATTTATGTGGAGGCCACACTTTACACGACTTCTCTCAGGCAATGACTGAGCTCCGGAAAAATGCTCTAAGGCAGGGCTCCTGACTTGGAGACTCATGACAGACACAAGCCCTGCTTTGGCTGACATTGACAAGAGGCCTCCCACAGCCTTGCAGACTTTTCCCAAAATCCTCAGCAGACCAGACTGCTCCCATTCAAGCTCCCTTTTTCTTTCTTTCTTTCCAGGTCACACTTGCGTCACGGTCTGTGACTCTCCCAACTTCTTCCAGGTTCCAGTCCAATTTATTTTATTTTATTTTTGCACAGGTGTTTTGCCTAATAAAATTCTCATTTATCTATTCCTGTTTTAACATCTGCCTCTCAGAGAACTGTTTTGGTGACCAGCTACCCCAGTTTGCCTTGGACTTTCCTGGTTTTAGCACCAAAATTTCCACATCTTGGAAAATCTAATTCTCATGCAAATCAGAACAACTGACTACCTTCAGATCATGTCCAATCCAGGGGAGAGGACACTGTAGGATTCCTTGGAGCATGTGTAACTGGGAGAAGCAAGACACTGTATAACTCTGTTACAGAAGTAGAAGAGGCTTAGAGAAATGGAAAAGGGAAATTTTAGGCTTTTTGGGTGGGGGAAAGATTTTCAATCTATACCTCTCCTACTATCACCCCTATAGTATCTTCTAAAAAGTCCTCATTGATGATTAAATTTAATATGTTGATTTTTTTTTAAAGAAAAATTGAAGAAGCTAAGTTGTATACCTAGGTTGGTGCAGCATGAAAACAAACTGATATCTCTAATGTGTGCAACTGAAGATGGCAGGACAAGAGACACCTGGGTTACAGTTGAACTTCAGATATAGGGAGCCACACAGAGGTGCTTATCAGGTGGGTGACTCATATACCAAAGATGAATCCTTCAGTCTTTGGGATGTTTCTTCCTGCTATGAACATTCATGAAGTACGTTCTGTGTGCCAAGCATGTGGTCAGAGCTGTGGGATAAAAAGACACGGTTCTGGTTCTTCGGGTGCTTAGCAGTTCGATAGCATCAGATACAATACTGTGGTTGTTCTAATGAAGGTTTATATGAGCACTGTAGTTAAAGAAGGACTTTCAGAATATTATTATTATTGTTATTATTAGTAGTGTTAGTATTATCTTTCAGCCCAGAAAAATTCATGAATTCTTAAGGAACTTGAGCTGAGGCTTGAAAGGAGAGTAGAAGTTTGTTACTTATCAAGTAGATAAATAAACATTTCCAGGTGGTGGAAGAATATATAGTGGCCCAAAATCATGTCTGGCTCATTAAATAAACCACTAATAGCTACATATATTTGAACAATACAGAAGGAAAGGGAAAGGGTAGGAAATCAAGCTAGAGAGATCTATGAAGTCTATTCTTTAAACACCTTGGATGATGCTGTGGTCAGAATGTTTGTGTTCCTCCAAAATTCATATGTTGAACTCCCAACTCATGAGGGCTGGAGCCCTCATGAATGGAATTAGTGCCCTTATGAAACAGACTCCGGAGAGTTTTTTTATCCTTCTTCTACTAAATGAGGACACAGCCAGAAGGGTCTGCAACTGAGAAGAGGAACCTCTTATGCTGTCTCAGTCCATTGGGCAGCTACGACAAAACACCACAGGCTGAGAGGCTTATAAGCAACAGAAATTTATTCTTCACATTTCTGGAGACTGTGAAGTTCAAGGTCAAGGCAGATTCGGTGTCTCTTGAGGGCCTGCTTTCTGTTTTATAGATGGTGCCTCTCCCTGTGTCCTTACAAGGTGAAAGAGGCAAGGCAGCTCCTTTGGGCTTCTTTTATAAGGGCATTAATCCCATAAATGAAGGCTCCATCCTCATGACCTCCTCACCTCCCAAAGCTCCCACTTCTTAAAACCATCACTTTAGGGGTAGGATTTTAATATGTGAAGTCTGGGGGACCACAAATGTTCAGACCACAACAGATGCCACTTAATATCCTGTAGGTGACTGAGTACAAGTGAAGGCTATGGAAAAAGGGAGTGGTAATATTAGAAACACCTTTGAATAGAACAGCTGAGAGCTGGGCAAGACCAGAAACATGGCCATAGAGAAGTAATGGCAATAATACAGGTAGATGGGAAAGGTGGATTCACAGAAGATATATGGAGGAGAAAAGGAAGAGCATCTGTTGTTTTTGGTAGGGAGAAATCATGAAAATTCAAAAGGTTGCTATTTATCTTATAAAACATGTCTAATAAGCACACAATGGCATACCTCTATTGATATATTTATTGCTGATTATTTTAAACCAATGCTCATTTTCTGCTGTTGCTTTTTTTCAATGGATAAAGACCAGTTGCCTACTAAATTTTATGTGGCTTAGGAGAAATTTAAAAATAAAGCCCTTATTTGTTTGTCTGTTTATTTAAATTGAGTCTTACCCTATCCATCACTCAAGAATGTGCAAACACTGTCTAAGAAATATGTATTAATGTATATTCTGATTTCAGTAAAATTGCAAAAGTCCTCTTAGTAATATGCATCATGCAACTAGCTACTGCACCCAAAAACGTGCAGCTGGTGGAACACGCACACGGTGCTGAGCTGGCCCAGTCTTGCTGCGTTTTCCACCAGGGAAGCTAAGCAACAGATTCTTTTCTTGCTGCTTCAGCAGAGCAGGAAGCAGATTTCCCAATTTAAAAAAATCGTGGTATCTTTATATTATTAGAAATGCATGCAATATTCTCATCAGTATATTTAGGATTCCATTTAAGAGGACTTCTTGAAATTTTAGGTTCCCATATGAATGCTAACACCTTACAAGATGTACCCTACCTGTATTTCTTTGGTTTCATTAGCTCTTCTCAAAATTGAAAAGTTATTATTTCCCCCATTTGATAGTTTCAAAACTCAGGCCCAGAAACAAACAGAAAGATTTGTTCCAGGTCATGGAGAGATAGAACAACAGACCCCAAATCAAATTAAACTGAAACCTAAGCTTTCTTCTACTTACTCTAAACTTTTCCCAGGACCAGTTTTTCCAGTTCTCTAGAGTTTGCTAAAATGAGGAAGTTAAATGATTAATGAGGAATGTCTATGCATTCAATCAACAAGTGTTTGGTTGTTTCTGGAAAGTCAGGAAATAAGAATTTTCCAAAGTGAAATTGAACAAAGAAACCATTTAATGTTTCCTTCTGAACATAAAGGAAAGATGCATTGACAGTCCCTGCATAACTATGTGATTAATTTGGGGCAATGGAATGTTAGCCACTTCCGGCCACATTGTTTTATCCTCTATTCTTTCTTCATCCCATTTTTCAGTTCAGATTATGGGTCAGTGGAGCCATAAATCCATAAATGGAAGGGATTTCATCCTTGAATCATCATATGGAAACTGACTGACTAACCTTTAATTGCACTGATGTGAGTGAGCACAAAGTCCTTATTGTAGTAGTCCAATAAATATTTTGGAATTATTTGTTACAGCATCTGAACATTACATACCCTTGCTCTACAGATTATATCTTTCAGCTACTGTCTAGTTCTTGCTATCATAATCTATCATTTGAAATACTGAAATACCCCGAAACTGATCTTTTTATTTGTACTCTCTTGATCTCTTCCAAGCTTTCTTTAATTTTTCCAGATATATTTTTAAGACAAAAATTAGAACATTGGGTATTATTGCTTAAAAACTTTTAACTGCCTTTCCAAAGTTCTCAGGGTAAACCTTCTATGTAGGATCTGGTTCCCACCAATGTCATAGTCCTTATTCTTTGCCTTTCTCTCTCTGTGTTTATTTCACAATTTTAATCTATTTTTTTTTTTTTTTTTACTTTTTGTTTTGTTTTTTTTTGTTTTTTTGTTTTTTTTAAATTTATTTATTATTATTAAACTTCAAGTTGTAGGGTACATGTGCACAACGTGCAGGTTTCCTACATATGTATACTTGTGCCATGTTGGTGTGCTGCACCCATCAACTCGTCATTTACATCAGGTATAACTCCCAATGCAATCCCTCCCCCCTCCCCCCTCCCCATGATAGGCCCCGGTGTGTGATGTTCCCCTTCCCGAGTCCAAGTGATCTCATTGTTCAGTTCCCACCTACGAGTGAGAACATGCGGTGTTTGGTTTTCTGTTCTTGTGATAGTTTGCTAAGAATGATGGTTTCCAGCTGCATCCATGTCCCTACAAAGGACACAAACTCATCCTTTTTTATGGCTGCATAGTATTCCATGGTGTATATGTGCCACATTTTCTTAATCCAATCTGTCACTGATGGACATTTGGGTTGATTCCAAGTCTTTGCTATTGTGAATAGTGCTGCAATAAACATACGTGTGCATGTGTCCTTATAGCAGCATAATTTATAATCCTTTGGGTATATACCCAGTAATGGGATGGCTGGGTCATATGGTACATCTAGTTCTAGATCCTTGAGGAATCGCCATACTGTTTTCCATAATGGTTGAACTAGTTTACAATCCCACCAACAATTTTAATCTATTTTTTGTTCTATCACACTGTGATTTCTCCCACCCAGTGGTATTCTGATAAGTGTTTAATGATTAAGTCTCTAGGAACAAAAAGTATATATACATATATGTATATAAATTTGTTTTAAAATTTATAATTTTCAAATAATAAAATATGTAATACCTTTTTATAAATTCCATTTTGCCAATTAATTCTCCCAAGATGCTTTCGTTGATTTTTGCCAAACATTTGTATTCATCACCAGCCTTATCCCCAACCTATAGTTGTAATTAAAGCAAGATTTGACAAAATTAGACCAGGAATAAATAAACATCTGATTACTGTCTGATTCTGCAGAGGAGTTTCTCACAGCATTGACAAATAAATATAGTTGAAATGTAGTGTTGATGGTATTTTTATTTAGCAAACAAGACAAAAGTAAAATAAAGATGTATACTGGAACTTCACTAATCTGTCAAAGATATCAGTGACTTATTTGCTGAACCAAATAAGAGTTCTCAATTATTGGAAGAATACCTGCTCCATTTTTTTTGTATTACTCCCAAAGTAACAGCTATAGACAAACACACTTTTAAGTCTGATCAGCATGATTAAGATTTTTTAATCATTTGCTTTAATGTAGAGAATCAACAGAACTATAAATCAAGCCCTGCTTTGTAATATTTGCCTATTTTCATGGTGTGAATATTCCCAACATGACTTATTTCAGACTGCCAATGTGACACCCCTGAATGCTGAATTGAGAAGAGAAACAAAGTAAAAGTAAGAAGAGCATTGTATAGTATTTCTACCGTACAAACACAATAGGCATTCCTAATCTAAAGAGCATAGATAATGGTAAAAGAAGTGGGAAGTGAGTCTTGATTATTCATTGACTTTATTTTAATATAATTTACTTAACTGTAATGACAGGAGTTATTATAATAAATACATTACAGATGTGTTTACTTAGTTTTAACAATGACTGTGTTTCAGACCAGGCGTGGTGGTTCATGCCTGTAATCTCAGCCCTTTGCAAGGCCGAGGCAGGCGGATTGCCTGAGCCCAGGAATTCGAGACCAGCTTAGGCAACATGGTGAAACCCTGTCTCTACTTAAAAAAACAAACAAACAAAAAAACCACACACACACACACACACACACACACACACACACACAAATAGCCGGGCGTGGTGGTGTGGGCCTATAATCCCAGCTACTTGGGAGTGTGAGGCATGAGAATTGCTTAGACCTGGGAAGCAGAGGTTACAATGAGCCGAGGTCACGCCATAGCACTTCAGCCTGGGTGACAGAGTGAGACACTGTCAAAAAAAAAAAAAAAAAAATGCTGTGTTTAACAACCGGGCTTACAAAATTCCTGAAAATGTAACTATTGGCTCTCGTAAGCCAATTGCAGTTGACATCAGCACATCATATCTCCTACCCAGGACTTTCCCATGTGCCTAGAATTTTTTTCTCACCTTTTTTTCTCTGAGACTTATCCTTAATATTTTACTTCAAAGTCCAGTTCATCAGGGAAACCTTCCCTTATTCCTTGGACTGTATCATTTGGCCAATCTTTTTCTGTATAACTGTGTTTTTACAGATGATTAAACAATTTTGATTTGATACACTTTAGCATTTATAAAGAACTTTCACATGTATTTTCACATTTGTTTTTCAGTTCTATGTGTTAGATAGAATATATAAATGTGTGTGTACATATATATATATATATAAAATATCTCTTCTTTTTAGATGACAAACTGAAGTTTTGGAAATATATTAACTTTATTAAAGTTCTCTGCACAGACGGGAATGAGAAAGATGATACCTGAATTGAGAGTTTTCAGGTTTCAAACACAGTGCTTTTTAATTTTAACATTAACACATAGATTATGGTACCTTTGAGAGATCATTCTATGACTGAGAAAAAAGTTTGTTTTGAAGCATGTATTATGATTTAAAAACTAACAGCTATTATTAAGTCAACAATTTGTGAAAAATACACAAAAATTGGCAAATTGCCATAAACTTCTATTTTCTTAATAAAATAAGAAATCACCCTAGGTATATAAAACAAGAGAGGGAATTACCTGTGTGTGGGATTAGGGGCTGGGAAACCTTCCAGATTTTAGTCCGCCTAGGGCTTTCCTGCTGTCTTTGGATTTTACCTTCTCGTGTCATCTTTTCTGAACAACTTGGGTGCATCATTTGCCTTTTGCCATGAGTTGGTGAATTCCTTCTGTGTTCTCCAGTACATATTGTTATAGGCGGATGGGCATGAGCGGGGCACAAGAGGACTCTCCCTTTACCCATTAGATATGTTGGGTGATGGTTCAGCAATTAATGCATTGACTCTCTAAAAGTGATCAATTGGCAGCCAGTGCCAGAGAGAGGCCGTTTTCTGATGGTCCACACCAGTTAACATTAAATGTTAATTAAAGGCAGGCCCAGGGAGAAGCAACTTCCTGGCCATGCACATTAAGAGACAAAAATGACGAAGTATGATCTTGTGGATATACTCCACGGGAAAACAAGAAGAAAGCCTCAGATGGACATGCATATAATTCCCTGAACACACTGTACATGCTCAGTTATCAAGGGTAAGGAGAGCACGGCGCATGTGGAAAGACCACTCTAAGGGAGGAATCATGGGAAAGAAGCAAGCCTATAAAGTCCCAGGATTAAGGTTAAAGGTTCTTCTTTTTTCCTCTTTTGGACCTCGGTCCCTAGTTGGGTCTCTTCTAAGTGAACTTCCTTTTCTTTCCTGTTCTAAGGCCTCTTGAATAAAATTCCACTCCTGCTCTGAGACTTGCCTAGGTTTCTCTTCTACTTTATGCCCCTCGAATTATTTCTTCTTAGGAGGCAAGAATTGCAGTTGCTGCAGGCTCATATGGATTTGCTGCCCGTAACTACAACTCATTCAAATCTTTGCCACTGGTGGCAATATTGCAGTAAGTTTTTATCTATTTGCCTTTACTAATTACTGTAAGACCTAGTGGGCAGTGGCCTTCATGTTGGACACTGCGTGGGTCCCCTGCTGGCCTGCAGCTAGGCTGCCCGTGGGTTGGACCTTTCCACTGTGGTCTAATCCTCAGTGGAGTCTTTGAAAGAATAGCCTGATGCTGCTGACAAGGAGGCTGTGCTTCAGTGGCCAGGTTTTGGAGATAACTGATGCGCATGAACAGTGTGGGCTACAGTCTGTACCGTCTCACTCAGAGCTAGCTGTGAGTTCGTATAACAGCAACCTAAATTTTTTGCCCCAAAAAAACACTGAATATAATTTTCATTTCTATTTTTCACCTGCTACAGAAACCTTGTACAAATGACTTACTTTTTTGCATTTTGGTTTTCCTGATGAAAAAAACAGGGAGACATTCAAAATATCTGTCTTACGGAACTGTGATAATTAAATGCAATGACATAGGCAAATCTCTTGACTCAGAATCTGACACATAGTAGGTTCTCACAGTAGGTGTCATTTCCTTCCTCTAGAAGAAATTCTCATTGGAAGAATACACTTTATGTAGCTAAAAAAGCTTTTATACCAGGCACTAAAAATAAATAAATAATGAATCAGCAAACCAACAAACAAGTAATTTAACATCAAACACAACTTTTATTTCATAAAGATGAGGTACACAGGCTTTCTCCATGTGATACGTGAAGGCAATATCTGACCATAACCACAGACCACTTTAGGGGGATGGCAGATCAGACTGACTAAGAGTTTGGACTTTGGAAGCTGACTCCTTGGTTTGAATTCTGGCTCAGTTATTTATTTGCTGCATGATTTTGCACAAGTTATTTGGCCTCTTGGAGGTCAGTTTTCTTATCTGAAAATGGGGATATAAATAGTGTCTACTTCACAGGGTTACTGGAAATATAAAATGTTAAAATAGATAAAACACTTAGAACAGTGCCCGGCAACATTGCAATCAGTATGTAATAGCTCCTCCATGCAGACTGTTCAAATGAGTTCAAATTGTGATGTTTGCCAGCAGTGGCATAATATCATCATCATCATCACTGCACATTTCTGGAACATCCCTAGGTATATGGCACAAAATGAAGCCCTGTATTAGTCCATCCTCATGTTACTATAAAGAAGTGCCTGAGACTGGGTAATTTATAGAGGAAAGAGGTTTAATTGACTCACAGTTCTGCAGGACTGGAAAGGCCTCAGGAAACTTACAATCATGGCGGAAGGGGAAGGAAACACATCCTTCTTCATATAGTGGCAGGAAGGAGAAGTATGATAGCCGAACCAAGGGGGAAGCCCTTTATAAAACCATCAGGTCCTGTGCGAACTTACTCACTATCACGAGAACAGGATGGGGAAAACTACCCCCATGATTCAAGTATCTCTACCTGGTCCCTCCTACAACACACGGGGATTATGAGAACGACAACTCAAGATGATATTTGGGTGGGGACACAGCCAAACCATATCAAGTCCTTTCAAGAGTTTTCTTAAAGCTCCTAACAATGAGATTAATGTGGGTCATTCCAGGACTTTAGTAGGTCCTACAGAATTGAATGGTGGCAGTTCTTTGTGACACCCTGGACCCCATCTACAGGGTCCCTATACGCAAGGATAAGTGTCTATGTCTCCTTGGCTGAGTGCATCCCAGATAGACCAGTCAAGCAGGATAGGAAGGCATGGATGGGGAGGAAATGGTATCACAGGCTCTAGTGGTCCTTAGGGACATATCCATGAGAGCTGCTCTTTTGTCCTGACTCCCAGGCCCCACATGAAACGATAGCAGCTACTTTAAGGGGACAGCAAGTCTGCTCAGCATTCAATAATATTATTTTGTGATTCATCCTCTCTTGATTGGAGTAGCATGCCAACTGTGGGCAGTGACAGCAGGCATTAGGGCAATACCAGCCTTGTTTACAGAACACTTAAATCAGGAATAAAATGTCAGTCTTCTTTTCACTATCAACATATGCTGGCAATTCTAAACAACATCAGCGATAACATACACCTTTCTGAAAAGTAATATTTGATTGGTCTAAGTTCTAAACAATTGCTCTGCTTATTGTCGAGTTCTTATAATATATGTAAAATTTAAATTAGCACATTTTGTAACTTATATTTTTAATTCAAATTTTATTTTAGATACAGTGGGAACATGTGCAGATTGTTACTTTCCAGGCATGCACTGCTCCCTTCCTCCACCCTCTAGTAGTCTGCAGTGTCTGTTGTTCCCATGTTTATATCCATGTGTGTTCAATGTTTAGGTCCCACTGATAAGTGAGAACAGAGTGGTATTTGGTTTTCTATTCCTGCATTAATTCACTTAGGGTTGGCCTCCAGCTCCATGTTGCTGCAAAGGATAAGATTTCATTCTTACGTATGGCTGTTTAGTATTTCATAGTATAGATGTACTATATTTTCTTTACCCGATCCACCATTAATGTGCACCTAAGTTGAGTCCAGGTCTTTGCTATTGTGAATAATGAGGTGATGAACATAAATGCATGTGTCTTTTTGATAGAATGATCTATTTTCCTTTGGGTATAATACCCAGTAGTGGTATTGCTGAGTCAGATGGTAGCTCTGTTTTAAGTTATTTGGGAAATCTCCAAACTGCTTTTCCAGTGGCTGAACTAATTTGCATCCCCACCAACAGTGTATAAGCGTTCTCTTTTCTCCACAGCTTTGCCAGCACCTGTTGTTTTTTGACTTTTTAAGAATAGCCATCTGACTGGTATAAGATGCTATCTTATTGCAGTGTTGATTTACTTTGCTCTGATGATTCATGATGATGAACCTTTTTTCCATATGTTTGTTGGCCACTTAAATGTCTTCTTTTGAGAAGTTTCCATTCATGCCATTTGCCCCTTTTTTAATAACATTATTTGTCTTTTGCTTGCTGATTTATTTACTTTATTTATTTATTCTGTTGATGTTGGTGCTATTCCTTTCTGTTTGTTAGTTTTCCTTCTAACAGTAAAGCCCCTCTGCTGCAGGTCTGCTGGAGTTTGGTGGAAGTCCACTCCAGACCCTGTTTTCCTGGCTATCACCAGTACAGGCTGCAGAACAGCAAAGATTGCTACTTGCTCCTTCTGGAAGCTTCATCCCAGAGGGGCACCTGCCAGATGCTTGCCAGAGCTCTCCTGTATGAGGTGTCTATCAACCCCTACTGGAAGGTGTCTCCCGGTCAGGAGGCATGGGGTTCAGGGACCCACTTGAGGAGGCAGTCTGTCCCTTAGCAGAGCTTGACTGCTGTGTTAGGAGATCTGCTGCTCCCTTCAGAGGTGGCAAGCAGGAATGTTTAAGTCTGCTAAGCTGTGCCCACAGCCGCACCTTCCCCAGGTGCTCTGTCCTAGGGAGATGGGAGTTTTATCTATAAGCCCCTGACTGGGGCTGCTGCCTTTCTTTCAGATATGTCCTGCCCTCAGAGGAGGAATCTAGAGAGGAAGACTGGCTACAGCAGCTTTGCCAAGCTGCAGTAAGGTATGCCCAGTTAGAACTTCCCAGCAGCTTTGTTTATACTGTGAGGGGAAAACTGCCTACTCAAGCCTTGGTAATGGTGGACACCTCTCCCCCCACCGAGCTCGAGCATCCCAAGTTGACTTCAGACTGCTATGCTGGCAGCAATAATTTCAAGCCAGTGGATCTGAGCTTGCTGGGCTCTGTGGGGGTGGGATCTGTTGAGCTAGACCACTTGGCATTGCAGGGACCACTGGGATATGAAAAAAATTCTTGCAGCTAGCTGGGTGTCTGCCCAAAAGGCTGCCCAGTTTTGTGCTTGAAACCCAGGGCCCTGGTGGTGAAGGCACCTGAGGGAATCTCCTGGTCTTATCTGCGGGTTGCGAAGACTGTGGGAAAAGCGTAGTATCTGGGCCAGAATGCACTGTTCCTCATGCACAGTCCTTCAGGGCTTCCCTTGGCTAGGGGAGGGAGTTACGTGACCCCTTGTGCTTCCGGGGTGAGGCGATGCCCCACCCTGTTTTGGCTTGCCCTCCGTGGGCTGCACCCACTGTCTAACCAGTCCCAGTGAGATGAGCCGGGTACCTCTATTGGAAATGCAGAAATCACCCACCTTCTGCATTGATCTCGCTGGGAGCTGCAGGCCGGAGCTGTTCCTATTTGGCCATCTTGCCAGCCACAAAATGTGTACTTTTAAATAGAAATAAACAAATACGCCTTTTTGAGTTCCATTTTAATTTTGGAGTGCATATACTCTCCTAATTTACTGAAAAGACCCGAGACTCCTACACCCTTGTAGAAAGTACACCGAGTGCCTCTGTGAGCTGAGCTTCTCCATTTTAATTACAACTACATCTGATTATACCATTAAAAGAATACGTACACACACACTACAATTTTACATCTATGTGCCAAATATATGGAAACACAGTTTATAGTATTTTAATGTGTTTTAATAATTTCCCTTTATATGTTAAAAATATTTTAATGACATTCTTTCTCTGGCAAGGAATTCTGTATGTGTGTGTGTGTGTGTGGTGTGTGTGTGTGTGCCTGTAAGTGTGGTAGATGTGTGTATAGTTTGTGTGCATGTGTGTGTGGGGTTAGGGTGTATATCGGTACTCAGTTTAATCCATTTTGTGTAGCCAAGATTTGGAAAGAAATATATGGAATGTGGGATTTCAGAAGCTCACCCATCATAAAAGGGAGTGTGTGCACCGTGGTGGGGTGGGGAGGGAGAAGCTTCCGAGTGCAGTCAGGGAGGAAATGACTCAGGCCATTCTCCTCTGTGGCAGGTGCAGCTGCAGGCCCTCTGAAGAGAGCGCCGCAGGATCCTGATTACAAGAGTCAGGATCACACATTTTCTCCTTCTAAAACTTCTAGTCTAAGTGCACCTATGTATGGAGAGGAGATGGACCCTTTTATATAGGAAAGTGATAGGTGAACTTTGTAAATGAGTGGAAATGCTAATCTTACCTCCAAGAAGCCAGACTGCATCAATAATGGATCTTCAACAATTACACAGAGATATTCCACTGCTATACTTTGTTTTATTTTAACATATTTTAGCTCCACAATTTTACAAAGACCGACTATATTTGGAAGACTTTTGTTTAAAGTATTTTTAAAAAATATCAAGAGTTCCCAGATTGGTTTCTTAAATATATCAATAAATTTAATTGTTTTAGGGACTAGTAAAAGAAAAAATATATCGATATAAAGTACAGGAAATCATTACATCTCACTTATATTTTATTAATGAAAAATGAATGCACAACACAAACAGGCCAAAGGCAATCCCTTTAATAGTAAAAATAGCAATGTATGGAATCTAGTTCAGCAATGAAACCACATTTGTAGAATGTTTCATTGTGTCACAGATACTGGAAAGATTTAAGAACTGGGAAGTGGGCTGTGTCAAATTCTACCTGGCCAGAGGGTTATTATGATTTGTAATTCAGAAACAATGGCCAGAGTATTTCACTTTTGTCTCCTACAATGCTGTTATTTGTTAAAAGTTGCTGAACATTGCTCAGAACCGGCAGAGGGTTATCAAGAGATAACCAGAGAGGCAGCGACCCCTTACCAGGAATTTCCAATAACTGGGAACACTTAACAGGGCAGCTCACCTTCCCTGCAGCCTCTCTCACATCCCGACATGCATATCAATGGCTGGGAAAAGGGCACTGGTGGGTTGGGAGGCCTGCTCTGCTGCCTGCATTGATCAGAGCAGGAGGATTACTGCACTACTGACTGCTAATCAATAGATATTGAGTGCAATCCCCTGCTGTAAATTCAGCCGGGTTAATAAGTGTCCACACAAAACAATAGGCTGAAATACAATCTCCCCATTCAAGGATCCCAGAGATGTAGGACTGGTTGTTTCAGTAGCTGCCTGTGGGGCAGTAGTGGGAGGCAAGAGCTTGGACCTTTACCCAAAACCGGCCTGAAGCAGTCTGAGTTGGCTTAGTGTGCTGTGCTTTAGAGACAGCCTTATTAGATGATGTGTTTCTGTGCCCCCCAAAGTCTTCATTGGCTGCTCTATCTCTTTCTCAGATGGAAAACTGCTTACGATTTTGTGCTGGAGCCCTGTAGGTCCTGTGCTCCCTGGTATGGAATCCTAGAGTTTCAGACCCTTGCTTGAACATAAAGCATCGTCTGCTTAAAAAGAAAAAGGAAAGAAAGGAAAGGAAAAAAGAAAGGAAAGGAAAAGGAAAGAAAGAAGGAAGGAAGGAAAAAGAGAGAGAGAGAGAAATAAAAAGGAAAGAGAGAAAGAATAAAGGAAAGAAAGAAAGAGAGAGAAAGAGAGAAAAGGAAAAAAGGAAGGGAGGAAAGTAAAGAAGACAGCCTATATGTTTGTGTTATGGAGGAAAATGGCAGCAGGCTTGGGCAAATACCATTGAATATTTAATTACACAACCTCTAGGAAAAACACTACTGGTGCAACCATATATTTTCTCTGGCAGGGATGAGATTGGAGCTGAAGAATTACAGAGGCGATTTGCATGTTTCTATATCCTTCTGTCTTGAGCTCAGAAAGCCTGTGGCTCCAATTACCAGTAATTCTGACATGGCATACTTAGCTCACAGACAAAGGCATAGAAACAGCCTCTGTTTTGAATTTCAATACAGGTAAGGACATGCAATACAAAGATTGGAGAGACTTGGAATTTATGTTGTCCATGGTAGGTCTGGATTTTCCTCATGCAGCACTGATTTCAAGTACGTATGCTGTGCTATGGAGTGCCATTCATATTCTTATGCCTGTTACACAGTATAATAATTTTAGTTTTGTGCATCCGCAACACAACAGCCTTTTCAGGCCCTTGTTGAAGGTAAGTTTCTAAGCATAGATTTTACAGGTGTGCGGCTTTGAAATTGAAAAAAATAAGTCTTTAAAAATGAATAATTATATGATAAGAAAGAGAAAGATAGGTTTAAGATATTTAAACAGGCAGGGTTAACTACCTGTCCTCTAATGCTCATTTTTCCAAAATGCAACATGAAAGATAACGACATCATTTATCAGCTATTAACATTTTCAAATAACAAGTTCAAGCATTTTTAACTTGTAGATTCTTGTCTACATTTGAGTCTTGAATATACCCACTCCTCATTCCGGTTTGGGATTGCTAGGATAACCAGAATAAAAAGAAAACACACTTTCCTTCCTTTGTTTATGAGTTCCCCTTCTCCTCTAATGGGTGGTACCGTGAGCTTAAGTAGCATGTTTACAGGTCTCTGTTTCTTCCCATGTAAAACCAGGAGTGTTCTGACCTTTTTCTGCTCTAGGTTTCTGTGGATTAATTTCTCTCTTATTAATATTTTAACATAGGAATACAAACAATAGAATTTTATATCAAATTTCAATCCTATGATGTACACTTTTACAATCATATTATTTTGTTACATGAAGATAACAGACTTTAACTAGCTTCATGTTTTAGTTGCTTTATAAACTTGCTCAGTGATGACCTCTATCCATGCCTTCTTCAATCTTTTAATTCTGATGTCTGATTATGTTACCCTGGAGGCTAAGAAGTAAATGGAAGAACAGAGGCAAAGATGCTTTCACAAGTATGGTTTTGATGATTTCTACGCTCAATGTGAGGATAAGGCAATATTTTAAATTCCACAACCCCAAATCAGTATCTCACTTCATTATAGCCTGTTCTATTTGTGTACAGGGTGTACTGTGGTGGATAAAACACTGACAGGCCAACAGAAAGGCTTTCTACTTTCTACTGCTCCTGCAAACGCCCTAAATGAGCAATTTAACTTCCTTCTGCCTGTCTCTTTAACATGAAAATGAAGGTAATAATGTGTCCCTTTCTCTTGATTGGGATGTTTTGTGTTCAAAGATAAAAAAAGATCTTCAATTTTTAAAATTATAGTAACCACATATGTATATATTTTATCTAAAATTTGTGTTATGCTCTGGCAATAGAATAAGCTGTTGTAAATCAAGAATATTCTGGAAAATCTTGGTAGAAATACATCTCTAATCTACTGCAAAATGTGCCTTGTAGTTTTCCCTTTCATAAGAAAAATTATTCCTTATACACAAGTCTGATGATTTTTTGAAGTTAGTATTCACAACACGGTCATTATTGAATTTTTAAGTATGCGTGAATTTAACAGATAGCTGGTAGTGCTTTATAGCTTTTGAATAAGGTTATAATTCTAGGGTTGTGATTTTGGGTCATTTTCCTTTTATTTCTCCCAATAAAGGAGGCTTTCATGTCTATAGGGAGCTATCATCTTGACTAATCTACAATGCCAATTCTCCGCTTTTTACTCCAGCAGGAGGCACATGAAATGAGGTTCAGACTCAGTGAAATGGATTCTGAAGTGTAGAGATAGAAAATTGTAATTTTTAAAAAATCTAGTTTTTAAGTTTTTAGCTATTCTGGATGCATTGTTTCCTGTTAATCTTCCACTTTGTTATCTTTCAATTATAGATAGAGTTGAGGATTTGGAAGTGGAAACAAAGATAATTTGGAATATATTAAAAATAAGGTAGTGAGTGACTATGAATAAGTCATTTAAGTTCTTAGAACTTCAGGTTATAACTTATAAAACAGATGTAACATTGTCTACTGCAAATAGGCTATTTTCTGAATTAACTGAAATTTTATAAATACCCTACCTCAGAGGCCCTGGTATATTGTATGTGCTCAAATCATCATCATCATCATTATCGTCTACAGTATAAAGAGTGACAAGGGTACTGACAATGATCCAAATCAAGAAGAAGATAGGAAAGGAGAGGACAAACAGTCTGAAG
The DNA here is from genome assembly GCF_047675955.1 of Chlorocebus sabaeus. Lineage (NCBI taxonomy): Eukaryota > Metazoa > Chordata > Mammalia > Primates > Cercopithecidae > Chlorocebus > Chlorocebus sabaeus. The sequence continues at coordinate 6,486,975 of NC_132917.1, read as the reverse complement.
AGTAAAGCTAAATGGCTTGAGGAGTCACGTTATTTATTTTCTGTAGTCATCAAGGTCAGCTTATCTGCCTAGAACCACAGTGTCTGAGGAGCAGTGATTTGGAATTCAGGGGAGAGAGGGCATGTTTGAACGTTCTTTTCCTGAGCTAACCATCAATCTACTGGCTGCTCTCTGATGCTAAGGGACAGTATTTTTGGGGGGACGATTATTTTTTCTACTGTTAAAGGTCCTTTTATCCCAATCTTTGGTAATATAATCTAGAACTAACTCCTTGCATCTAATTCCTTATTCCACAGTCCACACTTGATCTAGTCCCCTTTGCCCAAGGAGTTTAAATAAGATATATTTAGCTAAGGTATTTGGCCTGACTCTCATTAAAGAAATTAGATCAATCTGTGGTAAGTGACCCTTCCAGTCCAAACTTGAGGTCCAACAACATAAGGTGAGCTCTGTTCTGTCTGCCACTCATTCTGACTTTTGGAGCAGGATTGGGCAGAATGTGTAAATCCGCAGGCAGACCCTTTAGAAAGGGGATTAGTGAAATCTTCCAGTCTTCAAACTCTCTGCTTTGTTTCATGCAAGAAATGGTGGGAGATAAATCCTCGAAGATTAGTCAAGGTCTGAGGTACTCCTAGATCAACAGTAGAAGAACTTCTGGGGAAGAGAGAAGTGGCATTGACACTCCCAAGCTGACTGCTTCTTTTCATTTCCATAAATCAGAGACATTAAGCGAGGAATCAAGAACAACTCTTTGAACTAAAAATGTAGTAATTCAGTAGGAGAAATGGAAGACAAATTTTAGGAAATTTCCCAGAAAATTGAACAAAAGACCAAGAGTTAGAGAATATAAAAGTTAATAAAATTAAAGGCTCTGCCTATAAGATGTACCATCCAAATACCAGGGTTCACAGACAAATCAAGTAAAAAGAAGAGAAGATCTTCAGTGCAATGTTTGAAGACCAGATCGCAGAAACAAGGGTATAAGTTTTGAAATTGGAAGGTCTCGCCCAATGTCTAGCACAATGGAAGGAAAAAGGTTGTACTGAGTTATAATATCATGACATATCAGACACTAGAGACGGTGTCTGTGATTCTAAAGGCTATCTGAGAGAAAAGCAAGATGTAACTTAAAGAGCCTTTGGATAAAGAATGTCGCTAGACTTTCCAACAGCAACACTAACAGCTAGGAAAAAAAAAGGAATCATGCCTTGACAATTCCCAGAAAAATGTATTTCCATTTATATTTGACACTCAGAGAAATAATCAATCAAATATGAGGACAGAATAAAGACGTTTTAGGCATTCAAGGTGGCAACAATTACTACTATCGCATAAGCTAAGCGAGTATACTGAGAAAGGAGAATATGAGTTCCAAAGACTTTGGTGATCCATGTGATGTCAAGGTGAAGATGAGATCTAGGATAACGGTGAAGGGAAATCCCAGACCATTCCTGTGAGAGGACCTGAGTAGGAACCAAGTTCAGATGAGAGTAGGAGGAATAAAAGGGAGCATCCAAATCATTGGAGTGTATCAAGAAATGTTTTATATTTTACAGAGGAGTTTGGAAAGGAGTTAGTGAGAGATAGAAACCAAGCCAGTAGAAAGATGAGAGTTAAGTTCCATGGAAAACAAAAGTTTACATGGAAGGAACTGTAATTCCACCTACACTACTCAGCTAGCATTCATATATAGAGAGTAATCTTGTGCAGAATCTTGGTCTATCCAAATTCATGAAGAGACAATATTGGAACAGTGCACATATTTCATTTTCCTTGATAGTTCCTTCCCAACAATGGAGTTGGCATATCCATTCTTCAATTTTGTCTATAGGCAAAGTAAATTAAAGGTTTTCTATGATTGAGTATAGTCTTAAAATCCAGTTAAATAGTTGTGAACAAAACATTGTGAAGACAAGATCACTGGCAGTAGTTTTTGATTTTCAGGGTTTTTGTTTTATCAATTAAGTTTTTTTTCCTCTTTAGAGCTTGAAGTGGTTGAGTTGTTTGTACAGAAGGCAGAAGGAAGAAGGGGTGGTGAAGGAAGGCTGAAGTTCCAGGCCTTATGAAGGGTTGGAGGCCTGGCCCTATAAATTGTCTTTAATGCAAAGAAACCTGAGAGAGGAAAAAACAAATAAACAAAAAGACTAACTCTGGTGGGGAGTTCACCTTTATACCATTTTCAGTTATTGTAAAAATCATACCCACAACAAATCTTTCAAAGAGCAAGAGACCATTCCTCCCACCTTTTGCTGTAATTTTTCATTGAATAAAATTAATAAATTACAAAAAAAAAAAAAAAAACACAATGAAGTCACCATTGTTACCATATTGGCATGCTTTCTTCCTGTATTTCGCAGATGCTTCTTAAATACTGGGCATGGTTTATACCTAAAATTTTACATTCTACTTTGTTTTGCTAAAACTTATGAAATGTTCCCATGTCACCTAAAATTCCTTTTACAATGTATTTTAATGCTGCATAATATTCCAATGTATACCACTTCATAATTTATTTAACTATGTCTCTGATATTGCTATGAAGGTCTTTCTGAGTCTTCATGATGTTGAGGAGAATATCTTTGTTCAGAAATTCTTGATTACATTTCCGAGTATTTGACTGAAAGTAGATTGGAAATGTAGAATCATTGGGTCAAATAGCCTTCAGAAAGTTTGTGCCAAATGCCAGAGTTAATATAGAACAAGGTGTTCATTTTTTTTTCTATCCCATCCCAATCATCATTGTGTGTGTGTTATTATAAAAATGCTTGCTAATGTAGGAAGAGACTATTAAATATTTTTTGTGTATCATTCTTTTATTAGGAGTGACATTGAATGTGTTTGCACATGCAATCTGCCAATTGTATTTTTGCTTTTGTGAATTGTCAAAGTCTTTCATTCACTAATTGCTTGCGATTTTTATTTTAAATTTGTCTTTAAGTAATTAGACTGTATTCATCTTTCATGTTGGTTACAATTACATTGCTTCCCTAATTTGCTGGCTTGCTAAGCCTGGCCTATATTTTTGTAGCCAAAGTGAGCTTTGATTCCCCTCACTGTACTTCCCACCAGTGCTGTGTTTGCCTGTATTCTGCAGGTCACAGCTTAAGTGAGGAACTGGGGTATCAGTTTTGACTTTATCCTCTTTGTTCCTTTCCATCTTTAAGCATTAGAAAGGCGTGCTGCCAGAATTATGTCTCAAATGCCTCTGCTTATGATTATCTTGACTCCTTCCCCAGTTCATGATCACCATCTTTCATCTGGGCAGGGCAACAGCCTCCTTCCTGGTCTGTCACGTCCTCCCTTCTCTGCTCAACAGAGAAGCTGAACGGAAGCATCCCCATCTGCCTGAAGGCCACCCCAGCACAGGCACATGTGCACACAAACAAGCCCTTCACAACAGCTGTCTTCTACATTCTGTTTAGTTCTAAATTTAAATGTTCTCTTCAGTGGGTTGAATTATGCCCCCAAAATATATGTCTATGTCCTAGCCCTGAGAACATGTATATGGGACCTTACTTGAAAAAAAGTGTTTTTGCAGATATAAATGAGTTAAGAATCTCAAGATGAGGTCATGTTCCATTATCCAGGTGGGCTCTAAAACCAAGGGAAGTCTCTTTATAAGAGATAGAAGACGCACATGGATGAGGTCACGTAAAGATGGCGGTAGAGGTGCAGATGGGGCCCCTAGAAGGAACGCTGGCAGCCTGCAGGGCTGAGAGAGGCTGTGGCTGGGTGGTCCTGTAGCGTCTTCAGAGAGATCTGCTGATGTCTTGATTTTGGACTTCTGCCTTCAGAACTGTGAAGGAATAATTTTTTTTCTGTTTAAGCCATCAAGGTTGAGGTGATTTGTCATATCAGTCTCAAAATGGATACACTATCTTCTCAGGAATGAATTTACTGATCATCATGTCCTAAGAGCCGTGACCTCCATCATGTTCTCCAAGGCAGTTTCCCTTACCGAAACATCTTCGGTTTCCCTCTCTTTTTTTTTTTTTAACTTTTGCTTTAAGTTCAGGGGTCCAAGTGCAAGTTTGTTTCATAGGTAAACTTGTGCCACCGGGCTTTGTTGTACAGATGACTTCATCACTGGGGTGTTAAGCCTAGTACCCTTTAGTTGTTTTTCCCGATCCTCTCCCTCCTCCCACCCTCCACCCTCCAAGCCAGGCTCCAGTGTGTATTTGTTTCCTTCTATGAGTCCACATGTTCTCATCGTTTGGCTCCCACTTGGAAAGTGAGAACGTGTGGTATTCGATGTTCTGTTTCTGCTTTATGTTAATTTGCTGAGAATCATGGCCACTAGCTCCATCCATGTCCCTGAAAGGACATGATCTCATTCTTTTCTATGGCTGTGTAGTATTCAGTGGTGTATATGTACCACACTTTCTTTATCCAGTGCATCATTGATGGGCATTTAGGTTGACTTCAAGTTTGTTTTTTCTTAATAGAATATTTGATATTTTTCTAATTGTAATTTTTTTTTCAAAATTGCCAGTAAGCATCATAGAGGCAAGCATCTTGTTTAATTAGTCTTTAATGAATGCCTAGTCCTGTACACGTTGTGATCATTTACATATTGTGGAAAGAGAGGATAATAAAAGATAGAAGACAAACATGAAAATGGAGAAGAAGGAAAGAAAACATCAAGTAAGGCTGCTCTTTGATGCATTCTTTTCTTCTCATTAAAATTCTTACTGTGACTTCCAGGTGATAAGGCCTGATAGAGCAGAGTACATGTCTAACTTTAATTGGTAAGGCTACACATCTCATTAACAAAGCTGGTTTTGTTTCCCTTTTTTCTCTTTTTGTTTTTATTACACAAGTAATATTTAAAACGTTCTCTCATAGTTGCATCAGTGCATGTGTATGTCCGGTAAAGCTTAAAAGTCCCCCAACCTTCCATGACCCTCCCATTTAATGCAGTTTTTTAACCTATTGTATACATTTACATATATACACATATAAACATATGTGCAAACATATTTCATGCCATTCATAGGAACACACACATAAAGCACAATTTTTCCCTAAAATGTGCTTTTTCACCTAGTAATGTGAATATGCATTTTTTGATCAGCACATACAATATGAATACCTCATTTTTAGTGGCTACATGACTGCATTTGTCCAAGGTAGAGTATTACCATAATTTATTTCGCCATTGTTGCATTGATGGACATTTATAATTGTGCTTTACTATGATACAAAAAGTTGCAATGATATCTTTATGCTTAAAAATTTACATTTTTAACAAGATTCTTAAAGACAATTTCCTGGAAGTCTAATTATTAGATAAAATGGAATTTAAATATTTGATGGATACTGACAGTTAGCAGTCAATAAATGTTTTACCAGCTTACACTTTTATCAAAATTATATGAGAATGCTTGTTTTTCATATTATTGTAGTTCTTTATAAACTTTTTTCATCTGTTAGATGAAAAAATAAACAATTGGTTTAATTTGTTTTTATTTGATTGGCAATGATGTTAAGCTTTTCTATGTGTGAATTGGCCATAATATTTCTTCTTCATTTATTGCGTGTTCATTTGTTTTGATCCCTTTTCTATTAGTCTGTGAATATTTTTATTGTTGATTTGTAGGCACTCTTTATGTATTTTTCATCATTCCAATGGTGTGTTATATTAATGTATTTCATATGGAACACATACCTTTGCAGGAGATGTTAACTACAGTTGCTCTTTGCCTTACGGTAGAGTTACATCCAGATAACCCCATCATATATTGAGAACATAGTGAGTCAAACATTACAGCTTAGCCTCACCCAACTCAATCGTGTTCAGAGCACTCACATAGCCTATAGTTGGGCAAAATCATTCGACACAAAGTCTATCTTATAGTAAAGTGTTGAATACTGTACAAAGATGGGCATTGTGTAGACATTATGGGGTGCAAAATCAGAAAACACAATATCCAGAAGATGCTGGCAACAGAGCCCACTGAAGAGTATTGGCGGTATAGCCTCTTGCTGGCAGGCAGATGGGGAGCTGTGGCTCCCTGCCACTGCCCAGCATGTCCAAGAAGTCTCCTACTGCATATTGCTATCCCCGAAAGCAGACCAACGTTCAAAATTCAAACTGTGGTTTCTACTGAATGCATATCACTTTTACACAGCATGAAGTTGAAAAATTGTAAATCAAACCATTATGAATCAGGATCATTTGTATCTATCTAAAGGTCTGATTTTCTTTCCATTCTTAATTAATATTCACCGGTATCAAACTCCTGTGTTTGCGGTGGTTTGTCTTCACTCGAGGATGAAGTGATTGGTGATAATGACATAGATATTATTAAACTCTCTGTCAAGTGATCTACCTGTAAAACCAGGTGGACACCTGAATACAGGTTGTACCAGAATTGAACCAGTTACATGGGACCACAAGGGGGAGGTGTTTGACCTTAACTGTGAGAGAGGAAATTTTATCTCCTGACCCCTAATTGAATGACAAATTGAAGACAAAGCACGCCCACCTGGCTGCTAGCCTGGTTAACATTTTACATTTTTTCTCTCCTTCATTGGAGTCACAGGCCCTAATTTAATGAAATAATTTAACAGACCAAAATGACTGCAGGACATGTTTTAAAATGTAAACCACATCATCTGTTGCCTAGATCAGTGTGACATCTGCTAATCTGAAGGACACGGAAGGTAGATATGACAGGATATATTTGCGTATATGTTTATTTAATACCTTTTAAGCTGTCGTCTAATTCTTATCTTCTCCAGATACCTGGACAAATGCAAAGAAAACATTCAGCTGAGTCAAAAGTGTAGAATTATTCATCAATCCTTGAAAACCACAGGCTCTTTGGCCCCTTTGGTGGGCTGAATTCTCAGGATCGCAGAAATGAAAAACTGTGGTGATTTGGAGGGCATTAGATTCTTGTCTGGCTGACTTTATGTCAACTTCATGTTTATTCTATGTTACCTTCGAGCAAAGACAAAATTGCCTCTGTCGTGTGAGGCTCTCTTAATTCCTAATACCATTCATTAATTAGAAGAGAGAGAACTAGTGTTGGAGGCTCACTGGGGACCCAGCAGGTTTAGGGCTACCTAGTTTAGTATGCTAATGACGACTGCCTCTCCTAATATGCCAGTCAAAAGTGACTTTCTCTAATCTGTCCTGAACTGTGTGACAATCTGAGCATATGGTGACAGCTGCAGAGGCAGAAGCCTGTATCCCACGCAGAGGGGCTTGGTGACTCTGGTTGGAGTCCGGGGATGGCGGGGCCTAGGTCATGGGAAGGTAGGAGCCGGTGAGAGCAGAACCAGGCCAGCTCTCACATTCCGGTCAGAAATGACAAGGTACACATGTCCCTTTAGACTCTCATGAATATTAAAACCACAATGGCCTGATCTTCCCTTTTGTCTCAGCATCAAATCCTGCAAGAAGACCCACCCAGATTTTAAAGGAAGGTCTGCGGTGAATGACTGAAGACTTGAACTCCCCTTATATTTCACTCAACACTCTGAAAAATGTGTTCCTCCCAGGAGGGACTGCAGTTTGATCCAATGATGTGTTCCAGAATGTTTCCTAACTTGGACTGCAATCAGATTTACTTCTCTTAAGTGCCTCGTGCTTGAGGGCATGGGCATCTCTGTAGACGATTTAGCTGGGAGCATAAATGGTTCAGGAGAGATCAATTATCTGATTAAAGAACGAAAGCAGATGGTGACCTGGTTATGAGGCATTCTCAACTCACCCTGAGTTTGTTTGTTCATTTGTTTCCCACACCCCACCTTTGAGGAAAATCTTCCCTTCTACCTTTTCATAAAACAGAGCAAATAATTGTGTTTTTTTTTTTGGTGGGGGGAGTGGGGGATCTGAAAGGGTCACCGCTTTACATGTGTCATTGCAGATGCGAGAAATGCATTAAGCATTTTTAGGAGAATGGACACTGTCGAGGCCCTGACAGTCTGGTGACGATTTGTTTGTGTTGGAGTAACCAGTAAGTCGGCCGTTAGTCTTTGACTAATCGCTCCTGTCAGCTTGTTAAACATTAAAAACAAATGCATGCACTGGAGAAAAGCCATACCTCTTTTTGAGACGGGGAGTCAGCTTTTGGGCTCTTTTCAATACGTTTGGTCATTGAGGTTCTGCACTGCTAAATGTTGCCTTCACAACTACCGTGAGGAGCCCTTCGTAAGGCAAAGCGAGGATAGAGGTGTTGAACTTCTGACCTGGGAGCCAGGTCCAATCTCCAACCTCCAACCTGGTACCCAGGTGTACACATTTCTGGCCACTGATGTTATAGCACAGAAAACAGTTTTCTTTCTGTGAGCTTCTCTGGTCATTCTAGTCATAAAAGTCTCTAAAGGTTGGAGGAATAGAGAGCCATTCAGGATCTGTGAGCAGTGTTTAGTCAGATAATTAACTTCTCAAAGCAGTAGGAACAAGTGGATGCTGTTCAGAAGCACACAGTCTAATGAAAACTTACTTTATCCTTTGACTTCTATTCTCTCTCTTTTTTTTTATTCCTCTCCTTTCTTTCTCCATTTCTCCTTCTTTGTCATCTCTTTAAATTCTCTCCTTTCATCAGTTCTACTCTATCCTATTTTTTGTTTCCTGTCTGTAAGTCGTGATCTCCTTCCCTCATCTACTTAATGGATTATACAGATATTCTGATTTATAGACATCTGGACATGGCTTCTCTTCCATCTAGGTCTCTCCAGGAGTCTATATCAAAGAGGTATTTTGCAAGATGACTTGCTCATTCCAAATCAGTAAACATCTATTAATTACATCTGAGGTAATCCCACAATGTTTAATACAATAAACTTTTAATGTGCATTATTAAAACTAACCATGTCTGTTTTCAAAGGAAGTTTTGCGAATGTTTCACCTATCTAAATCTACGCTACCAGGGTAACACCATGTTCTTAAGGGCATTGACTCTGAAAAGCAGCTTTCTTCTGTAGTATGACTGCTTCTTTTCAGGCTTCAGTTTATTGAAATTAATCAACTGATGTGTCCGTGGTGCGTTTATCCTTGTGACGCTGGGTGGAGCCTTTTTTCACATCTCAGGAGGAAAGACTCTGGGTCCGCAGAGATAGCCTTCCCAAGAACGGTCTGTAATTCAGGTGGAAACCTTGCGTGTGGCCTCGGGAGTGCCTTCCTCTTGTCTTGAGGAGGGGATTCCCGAGCAGAGCCTGGCCTCTGTGCTCTGAGAAGACACTGTGCTCTCAACCAGGCTGGAGAATTTCAAACCCACTGCCAGAGCCAGATTCAGGGACAGCCCGCCAGGGCCAACTTCTGGAATTTTACGTGAATATACACTTTCTAAAAGCTGTTTTTCTTTGTTGAGATGACTTTTAACCAAAATGTCACTTTTAAAAGCCAGTTTCAATGATGAGCCTATCACCAAGTTCCCACTGCAGATTCCAAAATGCCTTTCTAGGCAAACTAAGATAAATACATTCACTCAGAGCTCAGGGCAGGGCTCCAGGAGCAATCAAATCAAAAAGATAAAGAGTCTCAAAACTGAAACTGTGGAATAAATTTCCAGGGCAGATTCATGAATTCTACCAAGAACACTCTCATGTCGCCATATTTTGGGGGCTATTTAGGGACTTTGAATAAGCTACAAGCGTCATATCCATGCCACGCTGGAAGACCTACAAGAATTGATAAATAAATACAAGAAAAAGTTATTCATGGCATATTTTAAATAAAGCACATCTAATTTTACTAATGAAAGTTAAAGTGTCCAAGTAGCCACTAAATCATCACAGAAAGGTGTTAATATACATACAGGATTTATAAAGTTAAATCTATAAATTGGCTACTATAATATCTTTAAAACAATCAAAAGAGAAAATAAGTCAAAAGACTGGTTTTAGAATAACTGGGTAAATTTAGATTCTGACATTTGAAAACAAATCTTAACAAAGGAGATATTTATGTTGACAAATGGAAGGCAGTCCTTTAAGATAAAAATTTTAACAATGCTTCAAATATCTAGTGTTTGTTGTTGTTGTTGTTGTTTTTGAGATGGAGTCTTGCTCTGTTGTCCAGGCTGGAGTACAGTGGTGTGATCTCAGCTCACTGCTGAGCCTCCTGGGTCCAAGCGATTCTCCTACCTCAGCCTCCCAAGTAGCTGGGATTACAGGCATCCGCCACCACCCCTGGCTAATTTTTTTGTATTTTTAGTAGAGACGTGGGTTCACCATGTTGGCCAGGCTGGTCTTCAACTCCTGACCTCATGATCTGCCCACCTCGGCCTCCCAAAGCGCTGGGATTACCAGCTTGAGCCACCGTGCCTGGCCCAAACATCTAGTGTTTATTCTGTCCAAATTTGTAATCTCTGTACCCATGAGCTATGGATATTTGTGACAGAAAATTTATTTCCTTATTATTATATGTCTGATATTATTTTCATTATTTTAATTACTAACCTACTTCAGTCATTTTAAAAGGAAATATTGGTGTTTATTATATGGATGCATAGATGCCTTCATTAAAAATATGTGGTGTTCTGGGCTATCACCTCATATTACTTCTAAGGAAATCCCTACATGATTTGCTTCTTTTTGCATAAGTGATGTTTCCAAAATGTTATTTTATTTTATTTTATTTTGAGATGGAGTCTCACTCTGTCTCCCAGGCTTGAGTTCTGTGGTGTGATCTCAGCTCCTCAGCTCACAGCAACCTGTGCCTCCCAGGTTTAAGCGATTCCTCTGTCTCAGCCTCCTGAGTAGCTGGGATTACAGGTGCACGCCACCATGCCTGGCTAATTTTTGGATTTATAGTAGAGATGGGGTTTCACCATGTTGGCTAGACTGATCTCGAACTCCCAACCTCGGGTGAGCCACCTGTCTTGGCTTTCCAACGTGCTGGGATTACAGGCCTGAGCCACCATGCTCGGTCCCAAAATGTATTTTCTAGAGCACTGCTCTCACTAGATTTTTGGCAAAACAAGTATCCATATTCTTTTTCTGTTGCTTGCTACTTACACAGTTTGATACCTGGAAATGAGTAGCTGCAGGTAACAGGATCTAACATGGGGCAGATTCTAAGTGAAAGAAGTAGGGGAAGTGAGGAATCTCTTTCTCAGAACTGGACTTTGGCAATCTTTCTTATGCCAGTGCAATACAGTTGGTCAAACCAGGGTCTGTAATAGTAATGGAAGCTTTAGAATTAAAGGACTTGGATGGAAAAAAAAAATCTAAATTTTAAAATACGTTGACTACTTCTTGCAGTCACCAATAAGAATCTGTGTAAAGAGGTAATCTTAGGAGGAAAATAACTCATGATTTTTCATCTTTGGCTGTGGATGACAATTCAGAATTTTAAATCTGGCTTTTAGAAGTATGAAAACATTTAAAAAATAATAACCATCACAAGGTGAAAATATAAACAGAGATGCTTCTGTCACCTTTCCTTCTCACCCCAGTTCCTACTCCCATTCTCTGCCAATTTAAAGAACTGTGTTCTCCATTAAAATAAAAAAAAAATTTTAAGCTGAAAATTTTTTTTAAAAAGCTGAAAAGGCTGAAGCTCATGTTTCATTGTGATGGTGCCCCTGAGATACGGTCTCTGAGTCTCGGTGCAAAGAACATACTTTTCCCCTTGAAGCTGGAGTGTGCAAATGGCTACAGACAGAGGCCTGGGTAAAATTAGCAAATACCACACTGAGAGCTCAAGGGATGAGCAGTGCACAGAACTGTTGCTAATAGATCGAAATCTTTACCTTTGAAAACTGGATGAGATGTTATATTTGGTTCTTGTACTAAGCCATGGAATTGACTGAAAGCCTTATAGAATGGACGGCTACCAGGTGTTTAAGGGAGATCACTACCATGGAAACCAGAAGCAGTTATGAAGAGGCTGCAGTGATGCCACTCCAAGACAACCTTTAGGCCCACAGAACCAAGCCAGTGGGGAAAGTTTCCCAAAGGGATACCTTTCATTGCCATCAAAGAGAGGCCAAGAAGCAATGGGAAGGGGAAATTATACCTGGAAGCTCACCGAGAACTCTCTAACTAGGTTAAATCAACAACACAGATCGCTGACACGGCAGGAAGTTCTTGACAGAATCACCCAATTGTAAATGACAAACGGATCCGTGGCCTCAGTGGGCTACTTAAAATTCAGGTTTGTTTTTACAGCTATCCTTTTCTTCCCTCACAATCCATTTGGAATGTTTCAGTGATACATAATTTATTGTTAATTAGGAGTCTCCATGCATTTGAACCTGATGGAGATGAAGGCATATCTCAGAAATGTTCTAGACTTGGAACTAGGTGTAATAGCTAGATATGACTATACTGTCTTCTCAGAAAGAGTTTAGTGCTTTTTTTAATAAGTGTGAGCATATTTGAATGAGAGGGCATAGAGAGTGGTGCATTTGTGAATGCTGGATAACTACTAGACCCTCATAGATAGTGCTGGCTACTGATGCAGGAACTACCTCCTCCTCCTTTTTTTCCAAACAAAATCTTGATTTGTTTTTAGCATCTCTTCATTTTCCGAAGATCCCATCTGTCCCAAGTAAAGTTGAAAATACTCTGTCAGTTCCAAAAGTCAGCATGATTGATTTAAGAGGAATTCCGCTTCTCTAATTAGGGACAGGAATAAGCATGAGACCCAATTCAGGCCCGTGACATCAGTTAGAGATTTTTCTGGCTGCTTCTGGAGAGGTTTTCTTTACATGGTTAAGAACTCCTGGGAGTAACGCCTTCTTAATTCCTCCTAGTGTTGTCCTATGTGAATACAAGGCTAAAGACGACTTCAGCTCTCCTCTTAGCAGCCTAAAGAGGAAGCTAACATGCTCCGAAGGACCCTCAAGGAAAACCTTAAGCCAGTTACTTCATCAGGTTAATATTGATATTCACTTTCCTTCTAGGTTTCATGTATGCCATTTCTTACAGGACAAGCCCACTTGAGTTGGTTTTAGTGTTATTTGCCAACAAAAGCCTTGCAAGGGGTATGGCTTCAGTGAAAAAATTGTAGAAGCCATAAGTCATGGTAAAAAGAGTGGGGAGAAGAGAAAAGAAAGCATTACCAGAGAGGAAAGAGTATAACAAGCACAGAGAAAAGGAGAATAGGAGAAACATATATTTTGCCTACTTAGAATTAGTCCTTGTTCAGGGAATCACAGAATCTTTGGACAGAAGTGTACTGACATGCGGTTCATAAACTGGCACTGGTTTAAAATCAGCACTGTTGTATGTTTTTGAAATTCATACATTTCAAATGTCTTTTATTCTGATATTAAGTCTTTTCACTTTTTTGGCATTAAAACTGCATTTTTAATTGAATCGTATAAATGGTTTTATGCTTATATGTATCAAGATACATTACATAGCTCTGCAGTTTACATTATGTAAAGTTTTGCTGGTTTGTGAAACTCCAGAATCTGGGTATTACCAAATTAGGTCAATATGTTTTACTGATTATGATGGCTAATTTTATGTGTCAAGTTGGCTGAGCTATGGTCCCTGTTGTTTGCTCAGACACCAGTCTAGATATTGCTTTGAAGATATTCTTTAGATATTATTAACACCTAAATCAGTGGACTTTAAGTAAAGCAGATTACTCTCCATAATATATAAATTGAAGGGTAATCTGCTCACCCAAAGTCCACTGACTACCCTCCATAATGTATAAATTGTATGAACTGATTGAATGAGGCCCACTCCATAATGTGGGTGGGCCTTACTCAGTCAACTGAAGGCTTAACAGAAAAGACTGAAGTCTCCCAAGAGGAGGAAAGTCTGCCTCTAGACAACCTTTGTATTTAGGATAGAAACATCAAATCCTGACAGATTCCTAACCTCTGGGCCTGATCTACAAGTGTCAGAGTTTCTAACCCTACAATTGCATGAGCCAATTCCTTAAATTAATTCTCTCTGTCTCTGTCTATACACATTGTATTGGCCTATGTCTCTGAAAGACTGCTAATAAGACACTGATTCCTTAATATTCCTTCTATTAACTACTGCTATTTAGGTCCTGTAATAGTTAATTTTGTATGTCAACTTGACTGGGCCACAGGGTGCCCAGATATTTGGCCAAACATTATTCTGGGTATTCCTTTGAGGGTGTTTTTGGATGAAACTGGACTTAAAGCAGTAGACTTGAGTAAATCAGATGACCCTCCCTAATGTGGGCAGGCCTCACCCTATCAGCTGAAGGCTGGAAAAGAGCAAAAATGCTGACCCTGCCTCAGTTCATCCTGCCTGATTGCCTTAGAACTGGTACATCAGCTTTTTCATGCCCTAAGACTCAAACTGAAATATTGGCCCTTCCTGTATCTTCAGACTGAACCTACACCATCCTCTTTCCTGGGTCTCCCGCTTGCTGACTTACCTTACAGACTTGGAGCTTACTACCCTTCATAATCACAGGAGCTATTTCTCTCTCTGAGTGTGCATGTGTGTTTGTATATGCATTATGTATGTATGCACACACACACGCACACAGAGTTGGTTCTCTGGAAAACACTGACTAATACAGGTCCTTACCATATGCTGAACACTATTAGGAATAGAGCAATGGTGCACGGTCAAGTAGGAGAATTGAAGGTATCAACACTTGCAATGAAATGTGATAAAAAGGTCAACGAAGGTGAGGACAAAATACTGTCTAATGCAAGACAAAGGGGCCCAGAAAGGGCTCAGAGGAGGTGACTTTGAGCTGGGTTTTGAAGACTGAGAGGAGGTTTATCAGGCAGGAAAAGAAAGAAAGTGTTTCCCAAGAATAAACACACGTGTTAAAACTCGGCTGAAATATCTCCAATGTGATAAGATCTCACTGTCTGCTGTCATTCCCGTGACAGATTGCTCCAGTTATGAGAATCTAGCCTTCTGAAACACCCCCCAGCTTGGTTCTGGTTTTCTTAAGCATTTACTAGACATGTGGCTTAGGAGGTCACCTACTTATGCTGAGATTCACTCTCATCATCTATAAATGGGAATAATAATACTTTATAGGGCTATAGCAAATAGCAAATTAGATCTTTTATAAAAAATTTCAAGCACATATTAGGCATTTGATTTATGCCATTTCATGAATGAAATGCAGGGAGATACAGGGAGATACAGCACATCTATTCCAGATCCACAGGAAGGCCTTTCACAAAACGATAGGCCCATGAATGAATTCAGGAAAATGGGTTGAAACACGATTTAATATATCAATAACTCGTATAAAATATACAATATTATATATATTTATAGATATACATTTATATATGTAAATGCAAATTAATACATTCATATTAGAAATGAATACAATTAATAGCAACTTTTCAATGTTTATCTTTTTCCTATCTGGACACATTTCTACCCAAGATATGTGCTTGGTGACAGGATGAATTAATATAAAATTACAAAATCACTAAAACAACCAAAAGGTACCTTTTTTTTTAACCTATCAGTAAGTTCAATTAACAAAAACTATTGGTAGATAATATATTTTTTACTAAAAACATTTAGAGCTCTTCTTGTTTCATACTGAAGTCTACCTTCTTTGTAATCTAAAATTTTGTAATTGAAAAGGTGTAATTTTTTAATATTACCAATAAATTGTTCTAAAAGTCATAAATTTTTTAAAGTATCTCTAATTTTTATAAGATAAAATTATCATAAGCAGGTAAAAGGCAATAAGAAAATAACAGAATTCTACTTAGTCCAGTGTCTATCTCTGGATGGGACCCTATAGACGGTCATTTTCACTTTACTGAACAGGATGAGGAGTCAGCAAAAAAAAAAAAAAAAGAGAGAGAGTATATAAGGTGGAGATTTTCTTCCCAGCCCTTCAGGCTTCCTGGCCGGCATGTTTTCCTGTCTCCTGGTTTCACCCAGCTTGCCCTTGCAAAGGTGCTGGCAAATCTTCAAAGTCGAGCTATCTCTAGGGTTCCCCACCTTCGGGATGGCCAGTAGCCTTTAAAACACCGCTCAGCACCCACACCAGAGATGACAACGCATTTGACCTGCAGTGGGGTCCTGCACTGGTGTTTTAAAAACTCCTTAGATGATTTCATTATGCAGCGAAGGTTAAGAGGCACTTTGTTAGTTAATAAAAGAGAGTAGGAAGAAAAGAAAGGGTTAGTGCAAATGAAAACTGAGAAAAGTTGACTTTTCAGGAAGCAGTATTGAAAATGACAGTTTCTGTGTGTTTGTCTTTTCCATTTATTCGCCATTCATACGTGTAATATCAGCAACATTTTTCATTATACGGTATATTTCTCCAGGAAAGTGTGGTTATATTAGGATTTCCTAGGACCGGGTTTGTGATTTTATAAAGCTCTTGTCTATTTTTTCTAAACCCAGAGGGGTGTTTTTTCTCCTTTGAATAAAGCCAAGATGGAGAAATAGCGTCTTACCAATATTTCCAATGAGTTAACTCTCCTCACCTGCTCATTAGGGCAGTCCTGGAATATGTGCAACGGAAGGTTCTTTAATACATGGTTTCTGACTCCCTGAGGGAATATTTGAATTTCAGGTGTAAACTCTTTTAATTTTCATGCCATGCCCTTGATCAATTCTTAAAACTGTCTTAAAATTGAGCCATATTATTTAGCAATTTAAAAAAATACAAGCAAAGAAGAATTTAAATTCTACCCGGCACTCTGTGGATCAATTTTCTGAGTTTAATTTACAGTTCAAGAACAAACACAGATACATGGACATGCGCACACACACATATATATACGTAATACAATATGTATATATACATGCACACACTACATATATACTATACATAGACATATATACACGTATATGTACATGTGTGGATGTGTATAAAATAGCATCTCTAGGAAGCCGCAACAAATTGCTGTTCCTTTATGTTTTCAAAATCTAAAACTCATATCAATATCACTTCCAATGTCACCCTAGGAGTTTCTTCTTATTCTTGCCCTTTACTGAGAAAAAGGAGTGTTTTAAGTGCATCATACAATTAGGGTTTGTATTTGAATTTTTAGGAAGCCATTTTTTAAATGAAGCTGGGTTGCAGATTAGCAACACTTCTAGGTGGTGATCACTGGAGATCTGTGTGGTTTTGCATGCTTTCATTAGTTATCAAATCATAAATGTGCACTTTTACATAAGTGAGAATTGAAGAAAAGAAATCGTGGGGACTGTTGAGACCAATAACATCAGCTGAATATTTTTTCTGTCCTTCATTGTTTCACAGTTCTTAATGTATTATTTTGAAAGAATTCTCTTCTTTATTTGATTTGCAAACTATGTATTATTTTAATTCCAAAATACATATCTGGTCAAACCTTTCACAGTTAAAATATATGTTTAAAATAGAAACTTTTTATTTGTTGTTTGGATGTGGAATTCTCTTTGCCTTGTAGAGAGAGAGAGAAAAAAAAAAAACTGATTCCAAAATGTCCAAACATTCATTTGGATTTCTTTTCTTTTTTTCTTTTTCTTTTTTTTTTTTTTTTTTTTTTTTGAGACAGAGTCTCACTCTGTTGCCTAGGCAGGAGTGCAGTGGTGCGATCTCGGCTCACTGCAATCTCTACCTTCCAGGTTCAAGCGATTCTTGTGGCTCAGCCTCCCGAGTGGTCAGGACTACAGGCACCTGCCACCACCTGACGGGGTTTCACCATGTTGCCCAGACTGGTCTTGAGCTCCTGAGCTCAGGTGATCCACCCACCTCGGCCTCCCAAAGTGCTGGGATTACAGGAGTGAGGCACCGCGCCCAGCTGAGATTTCTTTAGAGAACAGCAGTTGCTGGGCAATAGTCTACTCCTCTGACTGATGACTTCAAGATTATTTCTGACATTTTTTCAAACAAAACAGATTATCGCTAATATAGAGAACAGTAACGAATAATGCTTTATTTTATTAGCATATACCATTCCAGGTCCTAACGATTTCTCTGAAATTCTGAGGAGCAGGTAGTCTATCTGATTTTTTATTTTTTTATTTTTTGAGACAGAGTCTCACTCTGTTGCCTAGGCTGGA
This sequence comes from Chlorocebus sabaeus, assembly GCF_047675955.1. Taxonomy (NCBI): domain Eukaryota; kingdom Metazoa; phylum Chordata; class Mammalia; order Primates; family Cercopithecidae; genus Chlorocebus; species Chlorocebus sabaeus. The sequence goes on along the minus strand of NC_132917.1, from coordinate 6,469,032 downwards.
ATGCAGTGGCGCAATCTTGGCTCACTGCAACCTCCGCCTCAGGATTCAAGTCATTCTCGTGCCTCAGCCTCCCAAGTAGCTGGACCTGCAGGCATGTGCCACATACTGATATGGTTTGGATCTGTATTCCCACCCAAATCTCATGTTGTTGAATTATAATCCCCGCTCTTGGTGGGGCCTGGTGGGAGGTGATTGGATCACAGGATGATTTCCCATGAATGGGTTAGCAGCACACTTTCAGTACTGTCCTTGTGACAGTGAAGGAATTCTCATTCGATCTGGTTGTTTAAAAGCGTATGGCACAGCCCCCCACCCTCTCTTGCTTCTGCTTTTGCCATGTGATGCACTTGTGCACCCTTTGGCTTCTTCCATGATTGTAAGCTTCCTGGGCCTTCCCAGAAGCCAAGCAGATGCCAGCATCATGATTCCTGTACAGCCTGTTGAACTATGAGCCAATTAAATCTCTCTATAAATTACTCAGACCTAGGTATTTGTTTATAGCAATATGAGAACAGGCTAATATGCATACATACCTATGATAAATCTAATTTGTATGTTGGGCACAGTAAGAGATTAACTAAAACTAATAATAGAATAGAACAATTATAACAACATACTGTTAAAAAAGTTACATGAATGAAGTATCTATTTATCTCTTTGTACCTCAAATATTTTGTTGTATTGTACCATGGGTAAGCAAACCTATGGAAAGTGAAACCAGAGAAAAGGGAAAACTACTATATTGGATGTTTAAGCCAAATAATAAGACAAGAAAAATTAATGAGAATAAAAGTAATTGAGCAGGAAGAGAAAAACAAATTATTGTCTACAGATGATACAATTATTTGTATAGGAAAACTGATCCAATAAATACAAATATTTTTAGGAAGTATAAGTGTGTTTAGCAGTTTTGGCTTACATAAGGTCAGTATACAAAATGCAAAAGCATGTCTCTTTACTGGTAATAATTGACCAGAAAATATAACATCAAACATCAATCCATGTGTAATAGCAGCAAAATGTATAAAACATCTAAAGCTGGCATGGTGGTGCATGCCTGTAATCCTGGCTACTCCAGCGGTAGTGGCAGGAGAATCACTGGAACCTGGGAGGGAGAGGTTGCAGTGAGCTGAGATCGTGCCAATGCACTCCAGCCCGGGAGACAGAGCAAGACTCCTCTCATAAAAGTAAAAAATAATAAGCAAATAAATATTAACAAATAATAAACAAGATCTTCATAGAAAAATTTTGAAAAATATATTAAAGGATAAAAAAGGAGTATAGAAATGCTATTTTCAAGTATAAGATTATATGCTATTTTAAGAATGCAAATTATTCCCAAATTAATAATAATTTTCTTCAAAATCCCATCAAGATATAAAGAAATTTGATGAGAAAATTCTAAATGTCAATAAAAGACCAAGTAGCTTGAAAAAGAAAAGAAAATAGGGGAACCAGCTTACTAATTACTAAGGAATCTACAGAGCTTTAGTTCAATACAAATAAAGTGACAAATAAACAGCAGTGTGATTTTGTGCAAGAAGAGAACAACAGATTGCAATATAGCCAACACTGAAATATTCTATATGTGGCACTACAATTAGCTGGCAAAGCAATCGATCATTCAGTAAACTGGTGTTAAAAAACATTGGTTAGCCGTATACAAGAAAAAGCAAAGCTGGCTTCCTTCTTCATGTCCTTTATTAACATAAACTCCAAATAGATTAAATGCTTGAATTGAAAGATACAACTGGAAAACAAATAAAAAAAATTGACTGCTGGGCGCGGTGGCTCACGCCTGTAATCACAGCACTTTGGGAGGCCGAGGCGGGCAGATCATGAAGTCAGATCGAGACCATGCTGGCTAACATGGTGAAACCCCGTCTCCACTAAAAAATGCAAAAAATCAGCCAGGCATGGTGGCGGGCGCCTGTGGTCCCAGGTACTCGAGAGGCTGAGGCAGGAGAATGGCGTGAACCCGGGAGGCGGAGTTTGCAGTGAGCAGAGACCGAGCCACTGCACTCCAGCCTGGGTGTCAGAGCGAGACGCCATCTAAAAAATAAAAATAAAAAATAAAAAATGACTAGACAATTTCTATGATCACAGGGTAAAGAAGGATTACTTAAACTTGACTTGAAATATATTAAACTTTACAGGGACTGTATGGCTATGACCACGTTAAAATAATAATTTTTGTTTAATAAAGATAAAATGAACAGGGAATGAGTATATTTATATTGCCTAAACAAACAGGGAGCTATATCTCAAGTATCAAAGGGACTTTTTCAAAGTACCAAGCCAAGCCCTGAAAACCCCATGGAAACTGAACAAAGTGTGTGAATGAGAACACACAGAAGAAGAAAAGAAACAGCCTGCGGTCTGCCAAGATCTGCATAAGGGTCACTTGCAATCATGGAAATGCAAATTGAAACAACATTTTTACCCCTGGAAGGCTGGCAAAATTTTGCCAACTGGATCTCTGCAGGTGTATATGAGAAAATGGAATTCCTCAAAATACAGTGGTTTGCAAGCTGGAAGACACAGAAAACTCAGGACTGAGAGTTTTTCATGGAGATGGCAGGGTGAAAGAGGGAATGATGATGAGGGTAAAACTGGTAATAACAGAAGAGAGGAAAAAGAAAACAGATGATTGCTGGGTGGTGATATTGTCCTACGAGTCAAGGTTTATGAATAATTGAAGTGTGTACTTGGAGTGTTAAGGATGTTATCCCAACATACTCAGGCTGCTGTAACAGACTACTGCACACCGGGTGGTTTAAACAAGGAACATTGATTTCTCGCAGTTCGGGAGGCTGGAAGTCCAAGATCAGGGTGTTGAGTGGCCAGGCTGTTAGTGAAAGCTTCCTTCCTGGTTTGCGGATGGTGGCCTTCTTGCTGTATTCACATATGACAAAAAAATGGAGAGGAAGATAGTGAGGTCTCTCCTGTCTCTTCTTAAAGGGTACTTATTCCATCATGGGGGCTCTACCCTCACGACCTAATCACCTCCCAAAGGCCCCACCTTCTAAAGCCATCGTATTAGGGCTTAGAGTTTTCAGCATATGAAATTTTGAGAAGATGCAGATGTTTAGTTCACACAGGTATGGAGGTTTTAAAAAGAAGAATGAAACACAAACTTCAGAAGGATTACTCTGTTTCATGGAGATTGCGGTCACCATAGAGCCCAGCCCATGGCAGGTGCTTGTGTTTCCTAAGCTCTCCCTAGGAGGAGTTCACATAAAGAGCAACAAGGGAAGCTTTTGTCTGAATACCTATTGTTATCTGTTTCTGTCTGATGCTTCCAAAACTGACAGAAAATTTAATCTGAACAGGTAATTCAGTTTAACAGCTTAAACATAAGCAACTGATTGTCCCAAATAATTGGAAGTGGAGGGGTAAGATAACACCAGCAGTTGACTCAACCCTGGGGGCCCCAGTTCTACTTCTCTGTGACTCTTTTGTGGATTTTCCATGATCCATTATGTGCACATTATCCAGATGGCCTGAAGAATGCTGTCCATGCATAGGTTTAGTCCTGATTCCTGAGACCCTGTCTGAAAAAGGGGGATGAAAATTACCAGGGTCACCTCTCACCAAATATGGCTCTATGCCGGAACTGGACTCATTCCTCACGCTACATGGCTGCAACACGTTGGGTGAGGAGAAGCCCACACAATTCTCTACAAAGGGCTCCTGGGGGAAATAAGCACATCAGTAACCGAGTTGGATTTTTAGAAGGAACCCCAGTTGGAGCTCTGCAGTGGGAAAGCATTAGTGTGTATTTGACAAACAGTAAGAAGGTGGATCTGCAGAGCAAAGAATCCAGGACAAAATTCACATTTAAGGGGTGGGGTGGGAAGAGACGGATAGTCAGATCATTAAGTGAATATTATTCTTAGGAGAGAGAATGCCAAAGGGGAAAAATATTCTGAAATCATGATGTAAAGGCCTGCACCAGAATCACCAGGTATACCTGTAAGAACTCATATTCCTGGGTGTGACATCAGCACTTTGCTGAGTCAAACCCAAGGGAGTCTGAGGTGGACTGAGGAGTAATAATGCCGTCTGTGAAGTACAGCTTTTTCAAGAGGGGCCCTCCATTCCTTACACCCTGTGAGGCTATGAATGGGGGAATGTGTTTTGCCGATACGTCTTTTCTTGTTGCCTTACGAATGTAGCACTGACTCAAGTGTCTTTAGGCCCCAACTTTGTTTAAAATGAGCAAATTGATTTCTTATTCCAGGAAAAGTACACATAAAAAGGGTCATATGGCTTCTTTGACATCAAATAGTTTTTTAACATAACAAACTGTTTTGATAAATTGAGTGCCTCTAAATCAAAGCCATATGGGAGGCACTGGGACTGAGAGGGCAGGAGGAGCAGGGGTAATCGGCCAGCGGTTCAAACACTGAGCGATTCTAGGCAGTAGACAGCCAGATCTGAGGACTGGCTACCTCCTCTCTGTTCTCTTCTGCAGATGCCATGACTCTATTACTGTTAAATATGTTAGCTGCTCATTAGTCAAGAGACTAAAGCAAAATGAGATTAAAAGAAAAATTCTGATGTGTCCTAGAGAAGAAAATTATGTTCATTTAGAGTAAAATATCTAATAGGTCATAAGTAACAAATATATGCATTTAATGTTTTAACAAAAAAGAGGAAAATTCCTCTCCTTTCCAGCATGTGTGTGTGAGCGATGGAGTGCATACAATGAACAGTGAACTAAGAGCTCGTGGAGTCTCAGGGATCAGAGCAAATCAGCCTTTCAGCATCAGCAGACCGGCTGCATAGCCTGTAACCCCGAATTTCAACCTTGTCACCAAAATTGCACTTTTTAAAAAAGAAAATAAGTCAAAAATGTGCCATATTGATACAAATTCTGGAGTCCACTGCCTCAGTTGCCTTTTACTAATAACATGCATTTTCCTTGGGAACATTACTTGACTCTTTTTACTTTAAATTGCTCATTTAAAAAAATGAGGATAACAAAATGTACCTGTATTAGTCTGCTTTCACACTGCTATGAAGAAATACCTGAGACTGGGTAATTTATAAAGAAAAACAGGTTTAATGCACTCACAGCTCCACGTGGCTGGGGAGGCCTCTCAATCATAGTGGAAGGTGAAGGAGGAGCAAAGGCACATCTTACATGGTGGCAGGCAAGAGAGCATTTACAGGGGAACTCTCATTTATGAAACCATCAGATCTCATGAGACTTATTCACTATCATGAGAACAGCATTGGAAAACCCTGCCTCCATGATTCAATTACTTCTCACTGGGTTCCTCCCACGACAGGTGGGGATTATAGGAGCTACAATTCAAGATGAGATTTGTGTGGGGACACAGCCAAACCATATCAGTACCTCAAAGGACCAATTTCAGAATTAAGCACATTTCTGCATATACATCACTTAGGACAGGGCCTGACATATAGATATGTTTTTAGTAAAATGATAAATGTTATATATGTTTGTAAAACATTTTTCATATTGGATATATCTGATGATAATTAGTTGTCTTCAGAATAGACATTATTTTTAAACCTATATTGATATCACTGGGAGTGACATCATCAGATTCACCTATATAGCCAGTTAGAAATTTCATATACTTTTAACCTTATCCAGCTCCATTTTTTTCTCTCACTCTAACCTATAGCAGTCATTCTCAAACATTCTGATCTTAGGAATCATTTACATTTAGTTTGTGTGGATTACATCAATCAAAATTTAAAATTCAAGAAATTAAAATGGAGATGTTTCGTTTAAAAAGTGTTAATTTTATTTAAAAATGATGATACTGAATCCATTACCTTCTACTACGTGACTTTTTATAAAAAACAAGTTTCTCAAGACAAACTTAGCAAGGAGAGTGACATTGTTTTATTTAGTGCAAATGTCTTACTTCGTAGAAGACAGCAAGGTTCTCACACTTGCTTTTGCATTCAATCTGTTCCAATATGCTGCTTCAATTAAGGTGTACTAAGAAAATTTGCCCTAATGCGGATAGGTAGCTGGAGAAAAGGAAAGTAATTTAATAATCTTTGCAGGCAGTTGTGGAAATTTTAACTTCACACAAATGTTCATACTATTGTACGTTAAAATCCATTGGTCAATCTTACAGTTTGAATGTGTATGTTACCTATGCAATGTTTTGTACATTATGCATTGGTCATTTGAAAAACTCTTGGCTCATTTGCATTATACAGCTCTTGTAAATGTTAACACATTTTATTATATAAAAAAATTGCATTTACTAATATCAGTATCAATTTCATTAGCAAAGTGTTAATTTATTGGGAAGCTGTCTGGATCACAGTGGCAGATTTGAATTTTTCAAAATTCTAATTTTCTCTTGCAAGCTTTAGTTTTGTAATTGGCAACAAAAATTTCCAATCAGTTTTCTTAAAGTGACAAGCTGATGCTGTTCATTTTTAGAAATATGTCTGCCATATAATTCTGAGTGATCAAAGATTGTCGTCCAAGGATCTTTCAACTAAATGTGGTGTTGCACGAAATAATTAGCTAGTTCAGCTTGCAACTCAATCACACAAATGATTTCCTTGAGGAACCATTGTATCTCAATCTGTAGCAGAAGTGCTTTGTAAGTCCTTATTTCATCATACAGAATATTTAGAAGATAAGAAATCAATGATTTAATTGAACACAATTAGTAATTTTACCGAGTAAAGTACATTCTTAAATGAAATGGATGTGTTTTTTCCTGCTACTATTTTCAATTGACAGTTTGTTTCAAATGCCTTGATTGGTCCTAACATGCCAATAGTTTTGGCCACCATTGCTTTGAAACCACTGGTGCAAACGTCAGTAATGTGAAAAAGACATGACATATTAAGATATTATGAAAATAATTTTAACATGTCTCGGGGTTGCCAAAGGGTCTGCAAACATCACCTTGAGAACCCCTGCCCTACAGAAGTGTCCCTTGGCCAGCATGGTTTCATCTTTTTCTTCCCAGTCAAGCTCACTTGCACCATCTTAATCTTCTTAGTATCTCCGCTCTCCCTGACCTCCCAGAGCTACTGCACGAAGCTGCCGGCATCTCAAGAGCAGGCTACGTTCTGCATGTGTTTCTTCTGAGCACCGAGCATAGGGCCTAATGTTGTCAAGTGAAAGAGTGAATGGGCCAGTGAGCGAATGAAGAGATGAAGGAACAACGAATGAATGCGTGGACAAACGTAGTTCTGGCTGCACTGTATTTTTTTCCGTCTCTCAAACACATACAGATTGCTCCTACATAGGGTATTTTACTTCCACTTCTCACTGCCAGGAGTATTCCTTCTGAAATTTCAGTGTCTGGCTCTTCCTATACAATCTCAGCTAAAACGTCACAGGCATTCCCTGGTTCCTCAAATTAAAATAGCCACTTGCTTCTCCCTTTACCTCCCATTGTGCTATTTCTCTGCAATGCACATCACCCTCAAGTTATATTTATTTCAGCATCCAGCACATGGCAGCCATTTAGTAAATATATTTCAATGAATGAATGAGTGAACACAGCAGACCATTCAACAGGTATTTATTAAGCATCTACTATGCACAAGGCACTATGGATTTGATGGCTTGGCTCTAAATAAGCTTAGGGTAAGCGTGGTTGGTGGTGAGGCAGAGAGTGAAGGAACAAACAGCAGAGAAATCCATGTGAATTAACAAGCCTGTTATTTGTTTAAGGAACAGTACACGTTATCATGAAAGTGTATCAGGTGGGATGAGACCTTGCCAGGGTCTTTTGATGTTTCTCCAAGGAGATGCTGATTGAGCTAGAACCACAAAGATGAGTAGGTATTAAATACCGAGGGCAGGCAGGGGGGCGGGCGGGACGCCTTGTACCTTAGACATATTTTACTGTTGTTAACGTTGCATAAGTTATTTTTCTGGACACATGATACATCTTTCCTCTCTCCCATAAGTTACAGGGCTGGGCACAGAGAAGGAACTCAGCAAATAAGAACTGGTGAGGAGACCAGGGCCAGAAGCCAGGGTTAGCACAGCTGTACCTATGCTTGTTGGGTGTGTCAGCATCCCAGTTCCTGGCCGTATATACACACCCTCGAGATGTGATGACTGTTTGCATAATAACAGATCACTTTTCATTTCCTTCTCTTCGCTTCAGTCCTGTGTGCATTTTCAGATGAAGCTTTTTCAGGATCCACAGTCTCCCTCCCCGCTTTCTCTCCATTGCCCTACAACTCTCCAAACGTCCTCTAGAGCAAATCAATCTTTATTTCTTTGCCATTATCAGCCCTTCCATAAATCAGTCTTGCCCACTCAGTAGCTGGTGTGGCAGGGCCTGCAGCTGTCCACTGCCTGCAAATGGTGCCTTTTTTTCTTAGCTCATCATCGCCAGCTGTTCCCGGAGCACTGTAGGCTCTGCATTTTCGACAAGTGTCTCATCTGTAAAAATTATTTCTCTATTTTTTCCCCTTTCCTCCTTCTTGTTCCTGGCAGCCGCCCACAGAGCTGCACCCCAGGCATTTATCCCAGCACACCCAGCACATGTCTGTGGCTGGCTTTTAGGTAATAAAAGCCGGCTTTCAGTAAATCATAGGAGTAAGGAGATCCATAAATCTTGTTCTTGCCTTGCAAACATCAATTCTCACTGTCATGAATACCGCAGGCATGAGTCACTTGGCCTGCACACTAATTTTGGACCCAGTCACTGCCCGGAGGTAATCGAGTGGGGAGGATGTCCTGGAGGAGATTGTGTTCCTGCAAATCGGTGTCTTCTGGACTGAATGGAGAATTAGGCCCAATTCAGGCAAATGGCAATGAACTCAGCAGAGCCTTCTCATCACCCAAGAGTTATGTCATGCAGTGTGTGCGAGGATATGTGAAGTCTGGAAGACAGAAAGGATTATTCCAGAAGCCACCTTCATTGTTTCGTAGCATTTAGAACTTCATTGTTAGCTCCCATCATGTACATGTCCTGACAGAAAAGACACTATCAGGAGGGTACGCTCAGAATCCCAGTGCTGGCACATCCCAAAGGTCCAGCTTTTGCATCTGTGCAGTGACTATTAGGAACGTGCTTTGTAGTGTTATCCCAAGGACCAAATATGCTAAGACATGTTAGCACATCTTTGTTATGTGACTTTAAGTTCAGAAATGGGGTAGCACCTTTAGTGGATGGATAAAAGACCTGCTGTACCCCCATGCGGCGTTTGCTAGGATCATAGCAGGTGGAAGAGCAGGCACAGGGGATTGGAGAGTTTTATGCTACATTTGCCATATTGCTCAGTCCTTCCATTATTCACCCTTACCAAAGATGGGGCAGTAGCTGATGGTAGAGATTAGAAGCAGCTGAACTTGAACTAATGGGGTGACACTGAAAATAACATATTTTTTTTTGCATGCAAAAATGTCATGATTGGTAGTGGTTCTGTCCTTATGCCCCAGGTAGCTGGCATGAGACCTGGGATTAAGAGTCTCCACCCACTGGGGTGCAGTGGAGGAGGGAAGAGGGCATTGGAAATGGAGCTTGTTTCCTCAGTGGGGAACTCAGTTGGCTTGTCTCTCCTGTGCCCAGTGACCTCCACCCTCCAGCCCCTGGGCAGGAGCATTGCCACCGACAAGAGGGCTATGGACAAGGTCTCCTCTTTTTTTTCCTCAGTGTCTGCTTTAAATATGGCAGAGGTAAGAGAAATGGGTTACACTGACATTCCATGTCTTTCAAGGACACAGACACAAAAGATAAGAAAAAAAATTACAATAATTACAATAAGTACTAGAGGACCTGGTCTGTCACAATATTTATTTTAATTTTATTATTTTTAGAGATGGGGCCTGGCTATGTTGCCCAGGCTGGACTTGGGTTCAAGAAGTCCTCCTGCCTCAACTTCCCAAGCAGCTGCAACTATAGTTCCCTGCCACTGCACCTGGTTATACACACCTTTTGTTTTTGTTCCCCTTCATCTTGTACTTTCTTCTACTTCTCTCTTTCACTGCTTCAGCACTGTGGAGGCCAGGAGGCATGGCTACAAGACAGAGGAGGGGCATCTGCCCTACTTTGGACTTAGCATGAGCAACAAAAAACTTCTATCATGTTCCCACATTAAGATCTGTGGGGTTATTTGTTACCACAGCATAGATTAAATAATCCTGACTAATACAGCACTGTAAGAAGTAAAAAGTACCAAATGATCATGACTAATATAGCACTGTAAGAGGGAATTTGTTTATGTTCTATGAAATAGAGTTGCAGCCACCTATGGGGATGGGAAGTATCAAACAAAAATACTAAAGTTTACTAAGGGCTTAAGACTGTTCCACCTAGAAATATAGACTGTTAAATATTAATCAACAATCCAAGTGCTCAGTGTGAAAACTGAAGGACTTCCAAGTGCCAGATGATGTAATAAATCCATGAGTGTGTTGGCCCTTCACTTATTACCTTTGTTTTCATTCCTTAAATTTTTCCAGTTTCTGTTATGAGCCATGACAGATTCAAGACTATCTATCTTCTCCAAAATAACATCTTCTGTCCAGCGACAGTATTCATCCAATTTAAATTTATATTATTCTGTGATCCTTTGATGTACATATTATACTTAACGAATGTAGTGGATTGATTGCAAAAGCAGCCACAATTCTTGAGTCCTCTGAGGGTATCCATTCCTGGTACAATGTCACTTTGCAGGTCTTGCCATCAAGAAGTGGCTTCTCCTTCTCGTGTTTCCAATCTGGGCTAGCCTCATGACTAGCATTGACCAAGACCATTCAGCCGAGGGGACACTGTGTCACTCCTGCACCCGGCCTCAAGACGCCTTTCATGCTTCTGCTCACTGTGTTGAAAAATCACCGTCAGCATGAAACCAAGCCTGGGACTTCCTGTTGGTGGATGACACACACTGAGGGGCAGACTGGTTCCTCCAGCTGAGACCAGGCAGCACTGCCCAGCAAGCCCAGCTTCCATGTGGTCAGCTGCCTGGATCACACTGGGAGCTGCAGGTTCATGGGTGAACCCAGCTGAGAGCAGAAAAATGGCTCGGCCTCCCTCAGACTATGTTCGGATTAAGTAAATACTTATTTTCTTAAGTCAGTAAGGAGTTTTTGACTGTGTTTTGTCCCAGATGACTGTGGCAATGGATAACACACACAATGGTCGTCACAATTGAAAATCCCTGTTTGTCCGAAGGAATTTCCCATTTAGACAACCTTTACCTATGCGATTTATTTAATTTTTGCAATACTTTTATTCAGTAGATATTTATTCAACCTTTTTTCCTAAATACATTGTTTCAGAGAAGTCACACATTAGTAAATTCTCAAACCTGACATTCGGATTCTGGGAGGACTTCTGCAAGTGTGGTCTTCACTAGAAGAGTATCAGCTCCTAGATGGGCTGTCTGGTTCCTTTCCTAAGTTTTCTACCATAAAAATCCCACAGAATTTAAGCTTCGAGAAGAATCACTCAGGAATTTCCCCTGCATGGATAAGAAAAGAAAGCCTCTACTTTCAGGATTTATTGGCTGCTTTTCTCTTTTGCAGTTGATAAATATAGGAGACCTAGGTAATAATTTCAGCATGTGGGGTGAGGGCTTGTTTTTAAGAAGTCATTTGTCCTCAACACCTTAAACCTTAGGCAATTAAGGCTGGAAACAACATGCTGATTTGTATGGTGTGTGTGTGTGTGTATGTGTGTGTGTGTTTCCTAATATGAAATAGGAAGGCCTTGAAACTTCCTAGATGATCAACGTTTATGATACACACTTTTTAAGAAAATAAACTTTATTATATATACTTAAGGTATGCAACATGATGCTGTGGAATATGTATAAATAGTAAAAAAAAAAAGTAGACTACAGTGAAACTGATGAACATACCTGTCATCTCTCCTAGTTATCCATTTTTTTTCTTTGTGTGGCAAGAGCAGCTAAAATCTAGCCATTCAGCATGAATCCCAAATGCACCTTGAGTTTATTACTTATAGTGGCATGTTGGGCTGTAGGTTTCTAGCCTTGTTCATCCTTCATGTTTGCTACTTTCTATCCCCTGACCTACCTCGCCAGTTTCCTGCTCCTACTCCCAAACACCATCATCTCTGGTAACCACTGCTTTGTTCTCTATCTCTGTACATTTGATTTTTTTTGACTCCACATATAAGTGAGATCATGCAATATGTATTTTTTCTGTACCATGGCATATATTTTTAATTCATACACGTAAAGTACTTGGCAATGATCATTGCTGAAGATGCCTAATTCTACTTCTCATCAGGTATGAGCCTAACCTTCTGAGGATGCAGCGCTTGAGGCGGTATGATGTCTGTGAGAGAAAGATGACATGTGTAGAGAGTTTATTCTTGGAGCAGAATTCGTTTCCAGGGGCATCCTTCTTATAAACACAGTTGTAGCTTCAGATTGTAAAAAACTAAATGGATTCTGCATATTTCTATTTATGGTAAAAAAGCATAAACACCGATGATTTTAACACCACTTTCTGAATCAACAAATAGTATCTGCCTTTAGGTTCAGGTAATCAGATATAAATTTTTTCCTTGAAACAGGTTTTTGTTTCTGGTTGAAACAACTTGAGACTAGGTCAGGGGCAGAAGGCACTATTTAAATGTAGCAAAATTTGTGAGACTTTCAGGAATCTCATTGCCAAGAGATCAGTATGATAAACCGTAGTGAAAAAAACGTAAACAGCAAACTTGAGTTCTTCCTTCTCGTTTCAACCTGCTCCTTTTGAGGGATTACTTCGCTATTCTCTTATTTGATTATTCCATATTTCAATGGCCATTGATTTCTATCATAATTCAATCCTGTACTTTAAGGACACCTACATTAAGGACACCTACAGGGAGTTAAACACCAGTGAATTTGTAATGGTTGACAGTGCTGCAAAGCACTTGAATAGACACCATCATGTATAATTCTACCACATTTTACTGTGGAAGTTTGAAAATTTTTCTTTTCTGACATAAAAACCCAGAAATTCTTCCAAGAGTCAAATAATCTAACCCCAGAAAAGGATGAATAACTAACCACATAGACCACTAAGAGCTCATTCTACTCATATTTTTGCTATTTCAAAAAATCTACTTCATGACATGAATTTACACACAGGGGAGTATAAGCATGGCTAATGACAGCCAAGTGACATTTGACAAAATAAAAGTTCCTTTTCCTACATTGTTGCTAGGTTTCAGCAGACTTTACTTTGCACGTCTGGGAAAATTATACCAAGCCTATTTTACTTAATTGAAATTAGCAACAGTCATGTGTAAAAAAAAAAAAAAAAGAAAAAGAAAAAGGCCCACCATTTGTGCTCCTAGTTCTGACTCAAGATACATATGTGCTTATAGGAATTTTAGTGAAAGTATAGGTAGATTCTGGACATGTTGAATTTATCCATCTGATATGGAAGAAATGGATTGTGTTGTACCGTAGCTTTAGAATATGATGTGGTTAAGTGCCTCCTATATTTGCAGTATATATGATATAAATATAGAAAAACATTGGACAAACAAACTAAAGGTATGTATGTGCCAATTGAAGATTTCATAAGAGCACTTCTTGTAGAAAATAGATCTTGACAGAGAATGTGGAAGTTTGTGTTTTTATGGTTATAATAGATCAAGCAAAACTTTTTCAGTTTTGTTTAAATTCCACTAAAATTTTTCTCCCCATCTTCCATCCACAAGTGACTAATAGTGACAAAGCCAGGGACCTAGTGAGTATGGAGAAAGAAGTGAAGGTATATTAGGAATTAAGTGCCTATCATGTACACTTTTTCTTAGACCATATAGTTTGGTTTTCACAATCATATGATGAGTTCTTGTGTTTGTTAGTTTCGTGTCAATTTGGCTAGGCCGTGGTGCCCAGATGTTTGGTCAAACACCAGTATAGATGTTTCTGTGAAGGTATTTTTCAGATGAGACTAATATTTAAATCAGTAGACTTTGAATAAAGTAGATTATTGTCTGTAACTTGAGTGGGCCTCTTTGAGTCACTTGACCTTAGAGAAAAAGACGAAAGTCTTCCGAGGAAGAGGGAATTCTGTCTCTAGACTGTCTTCGGATTTGAGTTGTAACGCCTCCTCCCAGAATCTCCAGCCTGCTGGCCTGCTCTGCAGATTTCAAACTTGCTGCCTCCAAAACCACATAAGCCAGTTCTTTAAGATAAATTTCTGTGTGCCTACGTGTATGTATATGTCTATGTGTATGAATATGTGCATGTGTATGTGAATATACAAGTGCATTTATATGTATTTATATGTATGCATATGTATATGTGTATATATAGGTATAAGTGTATTTATATGTGTATGTATAGGTATAAGTGTATGTATATGTATGTATATATACATGCATATTTATATGTGTATATGTATATGCATGTATATGTGCATGTGCATGCATACATATATGTGCATGTATATGTATATGTGCATTTTATGTATATTTGCACGTATTTGTGTATGTGTACATATGTGTATGTATATGTGTATGTGGAGGTATATGCACATATGTAGTATGTATATGTGAATGTGGATGTACATGTGTGTATGGGTGTGTACGTGCATGTGTATGTGCATATATATTTGTAAGTGCATGCATATATGTATGTGTATGTATATGTGCATATGCATGTATAAGTGTATGTATATGTATATGTGCATGCGTGTATATATGTATTTGTGTATGTATATGCATCTGTGCATATGTATATATGCATGTGTATATATGTATTTGTGTATGTGTATGCATCTGTGCATGTGTATGTATATGTGTACGTGCATGTATATATGTATTTTTTACACATGTATGTGTATGTACATGTATATGTGTATGTGTTTGTGTATGTGCATGCATATGTATATGTATATGTCTATATGTATACACACATACACATCCCATTGGTTCTGTTTCTCTGGAGAACAATAGCAGATAAGAGTTATCTGTTATTATCTCTGAGGTCCAGTTGAGGAAACTGAGGCTCAGAGAGATGAAGAGACTTTTCCAAGATCAAAAAAGTGGAATAGATATTTAAATGAGAACTCCAAACCCAGTTCTCTTTCCACTGGAGCCTGGATATCAGAGGCATCCTGCTATAATTTGTGGGAAGAGGTCCAAGCTGGGCAGCTGTTGGGGTGTGGGAATTTTGTCTACAGGAAGCGAGTATCATGTAAGATAACTGGATCTGAGGGGAATGTCTACTCACTAAGAGCAATAGAGGACTGTGGCATTCACACTGACAGTTCAGTGAGGCATAGAGGCAAGATGGGAGGTGTCACAGGAAAATTGGAGTGCAGAGGAAATTTCTGAGGGAATTCATGGAGATGGAGCAAGGGTGCCATGTGTCGGGAACCGTGTGTGATTAGATGAAATTGGCAGTGACTTGGAAGTCAAGTTAAGCAATCTACACATGATTTATTTCATTGTAAAGTATATATTGAGCACTCAGCCACACCATGAAACTCCTTCAACAAAAGGATGGGCAAGGATGTGGAGCTCATATTCTAGTGGGGAATATAAACATCGAAGAAATAATTATGCACAGAATTATGTTATTGTAGGTGTGATAAATACTATGAAGAGAAAGCTGTGTGTATCAGGAAGAGCAGCCTCGTCTATGAGGAAAGCCTTCTTGGATGAAGCGGTGTTTTACGGGGCAGGGCAATGGTTCTTAGCCTTGCTCCCAGCATGAGCTACACAGAGGTGTCTACAGCTTACATGAAGTAGCTGTGATTTCTTCTTCCAACTGGCAGAAATAAATTTAATGGATGGAGAAAATGTTCTAACTTCTAGTTTTCCTCTCATCATATATTTTTAATCATGGCACCTGCTACTACTTCTCTGTGCTAACACATGACAAATGAATGAACAAATTGCAAATGAATACTAATGAAAACCTGGAAATAATGCATCATATTTATTTCAACAGTTTTTTTGTTGTCATTACTGTTTTATTTTGTGAAGCCATGTAGTTTTTTTATGCAAACATACTAACATTACCACTAGTTGAGATGATGGAATTTAACATGCCGGTGTCATGATGCTCCACAAAATGCACCAAGAGCCAATCCGAGGAACGCCGTGGGGCAGCAGGAGCCTGTGCTAATTTCGTACACAGGGAGGAAAGAGGATATGAAATTCTTTCATTTGCCAACCTCTTCGTATGTGCCAGGACTTGTATGTGTATGATCTCACTGATCCTTTACAGCGATACAGTGTGATGGGTGTCAGCAGTATTCCTATTTTGAGATGAGAAAGTGAGGCTTAGAGAAATCCATTAACTTGCCCAATCACAGCATTCGCATATGGCAAACGTTTAGAATCAGGCATCCCAATTCAAGATGTCGGCGTTACTCAGTGGTCACCAGAAAATAGTGTATGTGTGTATGTACGTGTGTGTGTGTGTGTGTGTGTGTGTATACACACATATATATATGGAGAGAGACAGAGGGACAGAGAAACAGACAGAAAGAGATTTTCAGGAATTGGCTCACCCGACTGTGGGACTGACAAGCCTGAAATGTATAGGGCAGGCTGGCAGGCTGGAGATTTGGGCGAGTTGGTGTTGCAGCTCAAGTCTAAAGGCTTGAAACTGTGGTACGGGTTTTACTTTATAGCCTTAAGATAAATTTCTTCTTCTCTGAGAAACCTCATCCTTTCCTCTTAAGGTCCTCAACTGATCGAATGAGGCCCATTTGCATTATGGAAGGTGATCCGCTTTACTCAACGTCTACCGATTTCAGTGTTAATTGCATCTAAGAAATACCATCACAGCAATAGCTGGATCAGCGTTTGGCCAAACAAGGAGACACCGTTGCCTAGGCAAGCTGACATGGAAATTAGCCATCATGACATCTTCCCTTAAATTGTTGGGTTGTACCTTCTAAGCTCCGGATTGACATTGCCCAGGCTAAGGCTGAACTGGAAGTATGATTTCAGATGCTGGCACAGATGATGGGCTCGTGTCTCTGTCTCTGTGAAGGGCTGACTCCTCGGAAAGCACCTTTTCACCTGCCTCCCCACTCTGCTGTTCATCATGAATTGGTTCCGTCTAACTACTTTCCCAGTTACACGTTGTGTTTTTGGTTCCTGGTTCTGCCTCTTGCTCTACCGTCTTTCAGTAAACCGTCTCCATGCTGACTTTTCCAGCCTCACCCTTGCCCCTGGAGTGCTCACGTGAGGGATCTTTTGGGTGACCTTCTGGGACTCTGAAGCCTCTCCCAGCCCAGATTTCAGAATCTCCGATTGGCCTCTTCTCCAAGGGAAATTAGGACAGACCTTCCCTCAGGTCGTTTCTCCCTTGCAGATTTCTGCATTCCGGGTGTATGCTTGGAGGACTTTCCAGGGAATATGGATGGTGGTGTAAGGGAATTAATTTCTAAAACTTCAGCTTCCGTGTTGCTATTTCTTAAAGTTGATGGGCCCAAAAATGGACCTGAGAGGGAGACTTTACCTTTGAACTTCCCTTTTCATAATCACCTCTTCACATTTGAGAAGAGCATGAGTCTCATGCATAGCAAATCTGATCCCTGAGGGGATAAACCCTGACAAGAACCTAACAAAATATGATTTATTAGTTCCTTTAATCAAGGCACCATAATTGTTCCCTAACCCCATATTATCTCAATAAGAGATAACTTTGCAAGGAAAGTTAGTTATTTATGCTTAATAATTACTTATAAAAATGTAATACACTTATGCCTTACTGATTACTTGTATACCATTAATGATTTTAATCATAGTCATTCATCCAAGCGATGAATTCCCATCTAAGTGATGGGAATATGTTCTGAGAAATAAGGTCTTAGGCACTTTTGTCCTTCTACAAACATCATAGAGTGTCCTGGCGTAGACCTGGACGGTAGAGCTGACTACACAGCTGGGATATATGGTATCGCCTATTGCTCTAAGCTATAAACCTGTAGCATGTGTTACTGTAATAGGTACTTTAGGCAGTTAAAACACAATGGTAAATATTTGTATATCTAATCATAGAAAAGGTACAATAAAATATAGTATAAAATATCTTTGGAAGGATATACCTGTATAGAGCACTTAACTATGAACGGAGCTTGCAGGACTGGAAGTTGCTCTAGGTGAGTGAGTGAGCGGTGAGTGAATGTGAAGGCCAAGGACATTAGTGTACACTCCTGTAGACTTTATAAACACTCCACATTCAAGCTACATGAAATTTATGAAATGTTTTTCTTTCTTCAATTGTAAATTAACCTTAGCTTACTGTAACATTTTTACTTGATAAACTTAATTTTTTTTTTGACTCTTTCTAAACATAGAAAGGATATTTTAAGTAATACCCTCACTCACTCACCCAGAGCCACTTTCACCTGCAGTCCCCACTCAACCCCAGCACCCTGCTGGCTGAAGTCTGCCTGGAGCAGCGTACCCTCATGGACTCCAAGATGAAGCCGCTGTGGATCTTGTACAGCAACTAGGAGGCAGGCAATTGTGGCAGGGTGAGCATCATCCTTAAGAACGATGATGACCTCCGGCAGGACATGCTCACCCTGCAGATGATCCAGTTCATGGACGTCCTGTGGAAGTAGTGGAGGTTGAACCTGAGGATGACCCCTGAAGTTGCCTCCCCACCAGAGAACACACAGCCTTCATTGAGGTGCCACTCCACCCAGCCTCCAGTGCCAACATCCAACCCAACAAGAGCAACATGGCAGCCACAGTCACCTGCAGCAAGGACTCCCTGCTCAACTGGCTGAAGAACCTGGGGGAGGCCTTGGATGGAGCCATCCAGGAGTTCACTCTCTCCTGTGCTGGCTACTGTGTGGCCATGTACGTGCTGGGCATTGGTGATTGGCACAGCGACATCATGATCCGAGCGAGTGAGCCACTGTTCCACATTGATTTTGGCCACTTTCTGGGGAATTCCAAGATGAAGTTTGGAATCAACCGCAAGCGTGTCCCGTTCATCCTCACCTGTGACTTTGTCCATGTGGTTGAGCAGGGGAAGACTAACAATAGTGAGAAATTTGAAAGGTTCCGGGGCTACTATGAAAGGGCCTACACCATCCTGGGGCTTCTCTGTCTCCACCTCTTTGCCCTCATGTGGGCGGTAGGACTGCCTGAGCTCAGGTGCTCTGAAGACATCCAGTATCTCAAGGACTCCCTGGCACTGGGGAAAACAGAGGAGGAGGCGCTGAAGCACTCTTGTTGCGCAGGAGAGTTCACCAGGGGGGTGGGGGATAGCTGGTAGGAAAAGACCTCATGCCCCAACCCAGTTCCCATGCGGTTGGCGAGGCGGGTCTCACTCCCGCAGTGCCCCACTAACAGCACCTGGGTTAGATCCAGGCAGCCTGCATGCAGAACTCTGGCTTGCCCCAGGCCATAAGCTTCCTTACTGAGAAAGCAAGCACTGCTTTTAGGCCGTGCCTCTCCCCATCTGGCTGTGATGGTGGGTGCCCCATGCCTGCACTCATATCTGCTGCAGTTCTTATTCACCCCCGATTCTGTTCAAGTGGGGGTCATGCCCACTTGAAATTATCACAAAATTCAGTTGGGAGCTTCTTTCACCCTGTTACCCCTTCTTAATTCCGCTGGCTGCCATCCCTGAGAGCCCCTATGAGATATCAACAGGGATGGCTTCCCTGGGCTCGAGTTGGAGACTGGGAATGTCCACAAGGTTTTATCTGTTGCCGCTTCTACTTCATATTTTGCTCGGCTCCGTAAATTTGTTCCAGCTCTAGGTGAGGTTAAATCCTTCTCCCGGGATCTGGTTTTTCAGATTTCCCAGGGGGATGTGTGTTTGGAGGCAGGTTTACCCCCTCTCCTACTCTGGGAGCTCACAGTTTTTCACCTGTCTCATGGCATCCAAATGTGACAACCAATGAAATCACACATTCTCACTTTCTGTTATCATTGTTCTTTAGATGTTTACATCCATGTTCACAAAGAGGTGAACAAACGCTCTCCTTGGGTGGGGCTTGCTGGGGCCACTGTCAGGGAGGCAGTGTGGCTCTCAGGGCGATGACTCTATGTTCCAGGGTACCACGCTGTCCTGACCACACTGAAGTGATCTCAATGTATTTTTAAGCGTCGTGGCATTCTGCTTCTTTCAAAGGATCCGTGAATTCTTTCAGTTCTCCTGGTATGTTCCTGTGGTGGTTCGTGGAACAAAAGTTCACAGTGTGACTCTCCACATACCGTTCTGTCCTTTCGAGTGAGAGAGGCATGCTAGCCCTGCCTCCTACCTGCCATATTGGGGGGAAAAAAGAGGATTTGTAAACTTTTACTTAAATTTGCTTATTGACTGTTTTGAAATTTTCCTATTTTAAAAAATATGAAATGATTGTTATAAAAAATATATCCAAGAAGGGAGTGAAATGTTTGTGTGGCATATATATGTTTCTGACAAGTTAGGTAACATTGTTTATTTCCTGGGCTTAGAGTGAATGACTTAAGAAAAATATAGTCAAACATAGTCAAAGATGGAAGGTCTATTTCTTGAAAGGTCTTCAGGAAAAGTGACTATTGATTTTTTAAAATGTATGTAGATCCTTTGCCCTTCCTCCCATTGAAGGGTGGGCTTATATTTCCAACCCCTTGAATCTGATTGACACTATGTGAAAGATTGCATATAAGAACAGCCCAGCCAAGTCCTTGCTAAAACTGCGAGTAAAATAAAGTGTTGATAATAAGCACTAATTTTTGGTGGAGCTCCATGATGGGGTGATAGAAACTCAAACGGTGACCACAGGTTTTGAGATTTAGCAGTAGATCTAAGTTTAAAACAGTTTTGGTTCACGTCTTTGCGAATCTGAACATAAACATGTAAAGAACAATTATAATGGAAAGTGAGAATGTGTAATTTCATTGGTTGTCACATGTAGATGCTTCTTCTCCTAGCATTTCTGCTAGTTTTCTACAAAAAGCTAATGTCCTGAAATTCTTTTCAGTATATCTAGGGAGCAGAAAGCCCCCTTGAATAAAGGAGCAACAGACATTTCTCATTAAATGGGACTATGAATCCGCTACCTTATTTTCTCTGGCCATGAAGAACTGGGGTGACGGGTAGGAAGTATGTTTCTGCCAGGGTCCACCTGGCATTCAGTGCCAGCATTCTTGCTTCTGGATCCAGGATAGTCAAAGCACATCTCGTTGCTGAGTCCTGGAGCAGTGTCATAGCAAGCTCTGGGCTAGCTCTTGCAGGGAAACATCTTAGATCAGAACATGGGCAATTCCTGGGGCAAAAAAGAATTTCATATACCCTCATGCTGAGCACTGTGCTGTTTTGTGAGTATAAAGAACAATGGCAAACACACTAATATAAGGACTAATCTTTCCTGGAGACAAAAATGGGAAGGAGGAGTTCCTAGAAGAGTTCCTCATTCTGGGAAGGCATATGTAAGGAATTAATAAGTCAAATATTCTCTGCTGTCTTTTTGACTGTTCCCATGCAGTATTTCTATTTTACTAAGGTTTGTTTCTCTCTTTTTGTGTCTTTTCCACTTTTTTTCCTCATACAAATAAATTATTTTCAGAAAAATTTAGAAAGGACAGACATTTTGTTTGTTTCTTTTTTTTAAAAAAATGAAATTGGTTTATCTGGATGGTGAGTTAAATGTTCATTTTTAAGATGACTTTGTGGAAGGAGAGTAGAAGAAATCATAAAACCCCATTATTTATCCATCAATTGCTTTGTGGTTTTGCAGAGTTGTTAGGAGAAGAGAAAAGACTACCCAGGACACATTGCAGAATGCTAACATAACAGAGGTGGTCAGTCTAATGGGAAACCAGCTTGTGATTGTCTTAGAAATAATTGGAAAATAAACATTTATTTCTGAGCATGTTCAGTGGTGGTCAATTTTCTGTTGTGCTTCATTTTGAGATAACACCATGCTGTCCTAACCACACGTAAGTGACCTCAGTATGTTGTTTAAGTGTTGCGCTTTGCATGGTCTAACCTGAATCACCAACACCAGACCCTCGCTCCAGCACAGAAAAAGAAAGAAATTGCTTTTCAGAAAGAGAAGCAGATGTTCTCCACATCACTGCTGCTCGCCTTCCATGGGTACGACTTTAATCAGTTGGCTCGGGAGCTTGGAAAGCGAGTCTGTAACCAGATGATTATTGTTCTGCTGAAATGCGTAGAGTTATACTATTTAAAGGAAAAAGGGAAGAATAGATTCTGGAGAATAATTAAAAATCCCTGCTGTGGACATGAAGACTATATCAACATTCTGGAAAACAATGGAGCAATATGAGAAAAAGACCCCCAGTCTATGCACATCCATGCGAAGCGGGGTTCCCTGTGGGTTCTGCAACATCTTCTTACCTCTGAGTCTTAGTTTGCTGCAGCTTCCATAACAAAATACCATTTACTAGGGGGTTGAAACATCTGAAATTAATTTTCTCAGAGTTTTGGAGGCTGGTAAGCCCAATATCAAGCTCTGGCAATGTTCAGTTTTCGGTGAGGTCTCTTCTTCTGGCCTTGCAGATGGCTACCTTCTCCATGTGTCCTCACATGGTAGAAAGAGAGTTCCAGTCCCTTCCATTTTTTATAAGGACACTAATCTCCTCAAAAGGGGTTCACCCTATGACTTCATCTAAACCTAATCACTTAAGGGTTAGAGCTTCAACATAGAAATTTTGAGGGAGCACAAACCTGTTCACAAATTTCTGACGTGTTATATGATAGAGAATACATTTTGATTGTGTTGGAGATAACATACGTTTGCATCTACTTGTTACAGCAGCTTAGCCTATTTCTCACATAATACATGCTTAGGTGAGCATACTACTTCTGATATGGTATGCCCTCAGTGTAGGGCAGAATAGGACAATTTTCATTTAGTTCTAGAATGTTATTGTGCTATTCTATTAATGTTAATATCACATTCCCTTTGTCAAGAAAGTTATATCACACTGTTTATCTCTACTAATTTTACTGTTGACTAAAATCCATAAGTCTGTTCATCAAAAGTTACTAGTACATACAATTTTCTCTACTACACTGGTATCATATTAGCTTTTTGGACCTCTGCAAATTATCATTAGAAGTGTCTCATATCAGTCATATCCAGAATAGTTGGCTATTTGAAAATGTTTGGTCTTTCTTTCCTGCTTCTCAGAGAAATGGGAAATCAAATGCTTGGTGTCTTATAGTTCACTGTAAAAACTATGAAAATATCTCTGGACTTATCTGGATACACACACATACACACACGTGTGTATACACAGAGTCTTACTAACTGATGTGGCTTTGTGTTCCCCTAAAAGATATTTTCAAATCCTAACCTTGGTATCCAAACCTTGGTACCCATGAATGTGACCTATTTGATAATAGGGCCTTTGGAAATGTAATCAAATTAATAAAGTTAAGATAAGGTCATACTTGATTAGGCTGGGCACTAATCCAATGACTGGTGTCAAAAGACTGGAGAAATGCGGACTCCTCAGTGAATGCCATGTACTGACAGAGGGAGAGATTGGGGTTATGTGTCTTCAATCCAAGGATCATCAAAGCTTGCCAGTAGCACCAGAAGCTAGGAGCAGGCAAGGAAGTGTCCTTCTCTACATGTTCCAGAGAGAGCATGGCCCTGCTGACACCCTCATGTGGTACTTTTGGACTCTAGAACTATGAGAGAATGAATTTCCATTGCTTTATTTCATTAAGTTCATGTTAAGTTGTTATGGCAGTCCTAGGAAGCTTATAGGTTAACTATGCGATGTTGGCAGGTTAGCTTCCTGAAACCAACTTTAGATCATCCATGAAACGGGAATGAAGATACATGGCATCTATGAAGATCAAGTGAAATAATATATGTAAAGCATCTCACACTATTCTTAACACATAGAATCCAGTTCAATGAATATTAGTTCTCTCTTTGCAGTCTGCAGACGGTGGGAGTGGAGAGGCCGTGTAGAGAACAACGATATTCCCATGTGTGGGACGAGGTTCCCTTCATGGGTTTGCAACAGCCTACTCACCATCTGTGAGGATAATAGGAATAACAACAACTGCCTCTATTTTTATAAACAAGAACTTGGTAGTAAATATTCTCTCCATTCTGGAATATGCCCGTGTTCTATATTTCCCAGCAGTGCTTTGTAACTGAAACATTCATAACAAGAAGATGTCTTCATTTTTATCATATTTTGATCCACAATAATTTTTCATTTATGAAAAATTCAGTGTTATTACAAGAATACTCATCAGACTGAAAATGAAAGTAGTAATATGCACTTTATTAACTAAGTACTTGCTATTCAGTCAACTCCATGTTCATTTCAGAAATATTTAAGTAATAGCATTAACATAGCTATGCAGGCAGAAGCCACAGAAAAGAAGAGAAAGCAGTTACTTAGGAGTAACTACAACAAGTGTCAGACTTATTCTGTGGAAACAGCTCAATAAAACTCTTATTTAATTATTATTATTTTGGAGTCGTACTGACATTACGGTAATATGTGTCTTTATGGGCAGAAGAATACTACATCTGATACAGAAAACAAAAGGAAACTGCCATCTCATGAACTCCTCCTATATGACAGGTGCTGTTCTAGAAGGTCTGGGTTTTTAATCCCGGATAGGTGAGCCTAATTTCTTCATTTCTATAATGGAAGGAACAATCAAATCCAAAGGTTAATTCAACTTCCCAACATGACTCATTTAGTAAGTGGAAAAACTAGAATTCCCCAACTTGTGTCTTTCACAGATCTTTCTACTATATCCTGACATGAAAAGTATTCTTTATGGTACAATTTATTATTCTGAGTCCTAAAAAGAACTCTAAGGAAAGAGATGCTTTGGCCAGGTGTGGTGGCTCACACATACAATCCCAGCACTTTGGGGGGCCGGGGCGGGTGGATCATGTGAGGTCAGGAGTTCGAGACCAGCCTGGCCAACATGGTGAAACCCTGTCTCTACTAAAAATACAAAAATTAGCCAGGCATGGTGGCAGGTGCCTATCGTCCCAGCTACTTGGGAGGCTGAGGTAGGAGAATCACTTGAATCCAGGAGGTGGAGGTTGCAGTGAGCCAAGATCATGCCATTGCACTCTAGCCTGGGTAACGAGCAAAACTCCATCTCAAAAAAAAGAAAAAAAAAAGGAGAGAGAGATGCTTTGCTTTTCTCTCTCCATATTGAGACTTATTATAAAGCATTATTAATTAGTATAACTACTGATACATAGATAAATAAAACAAAATAAAGATATCTACCCCAAGACTCTTTCATACAAAGAGTGATGTTTTACAGAGCTGGCATTGAAGGAGAGTGAAGGACGTATAAGGTGTTCAACAGGTACTGCTGGGATAATTGATGATTTGTATGCAAAATAATAAATGTTTTCCTACCTTATACCACCCATTCAAATCAATTCCAGATGGATGAAAACCTTCAATGTGAAAAACAAAAATGTTGAAAATTTTGGAGTATCTTCATGATATTAACCACTAAAAGAAACAAAAATTATATTTTACTATATTAAATGAAGGACTTTGGTTAATCAAAACATATAATAAACAGAGTAAAAAGAGGAGCTATAACTTGGGAGAAAATGATCGTGATCTATATAACCAAAATAATGTATTATAAGAATGTTTATTTATAATTTTTGCAAATTGATTAGTAAAAGAAAAAAGTCTTCAGAAAAACTGTCAAAAAATCCAGTTGTTTCATGAAAAAATAGACACAAACTCTGAAAAATGGTACAAAAAGTATACATGTCATTAGTTAACATGCATATGCAAATTAAAATTAAAAATGTGTTACTATTTAATATCCAAAAGCATGGAGAAAAGTGAAGGGTTGACAATATTAAGTGTTGGTGATATATGAAGGAACAGAACCTCTCACCTCTTTTCACTGAAGTATAAATTAGTAGTTCACTGACCAGTTACATAGCAAAGCTGCATATCTAATATGCAGACATTTCACTCCTACTTGTACACACTAGAGTAACTATCTCGTGAGGATAAAACATATTATTAAAAGAATATTTAAGACAAAAATGTGTAAGTTTAATAGCAAACAAATTGAAAAAACACATAAAATCTAACAAATTGGAATAGCTAAGCAAATCGTGGACTATTTGCACTATGGAATATAATAGAGTGTGATGATCAGCTCCCACATTCATCAAAATAGGTAACTTGAGAATTTTAGTAAAACAACCAAGAAAATAATAATACATTTGGTATAATTCCATTTATATAAAATATAACATCTTTGAAAATTAATAATGTATTTTCTTATTATGTATATGTGTGTATTAATGTTTTAGGAAAAATAAGGGAATGATTAATACAATATAAAGGGTGGTAGTTATTTCAGATTTTGAGTTTTGAAAGGGGACAGAAAATTATTTGAAGCACAGACAGAAAATTGCAAATTTACTAGCAATTTTCTGTTTCTTGAGGTAGTTGGTGGTATTGATTCTTTCATTATTATGTAAACATTAAGTGCATTATCTATATACTTTGCCTGATATGTGTTTTTCAAAAATATCTTAAGATTTTTTAAAGATTCCAGAGGAACACAATCCCTCATGACACCTTTAGGCTTCTGATTTCCAAAACTTTGAAAGTACATTTGCATCGTTTTATGCCCCTAAAAATTTAGGGTAATTTGTTGCAGCATCCACAGGAAACGAATGCACATCTATATCTTGAGTTTTCCCGGAGCTTCACGGCATGAATATCCAGGTGGGAAAAGATCAGTAACAGTCATTTTAACCCTGTCTCCCTCTCATTTGAAAGTTTTCAGTAGATTCCTACTGGGGGTAGGGGTGTTGGATGTAGTGAGTTTCTCTTCAAAGGTTCCACTTGTTCAGCTGCCTTGTTCTTTGTCCTCTATTTTCAAAGCCTAACTTCCTTGCCTCCTTGCCCCTAGTTACGGTAAACAACCTTCCAGCCATTCCCAATCCATAACCCACATTCATTCCCAATCTGTAATCCACATCCATACTCAATCTGTAACTCACATCCATTCCCAATCTGTAACATCCTACATCTGTTCCTCATTTGGTGCCCTTAGTTCTGAAACTGCTCTTCCCGCAGCTGTAGCCCCCACCCCCGTGCAGTCCGACTCCAGCCAATGAGGACCAGACACAGTAGCTGGGAATGGATGTGGGGTAGGGATAAAAACCCTTTCCCTCCTCTGATCAGTGTGCTCAGGCAGCGGCCAGAAGAGCGAGCAGCACCCTTCTGGAGAAGTAAGTTTGCCTTGCTGAAAAATCCTTTGAGTGCTCGTTTTCAACTCAGAGCTCTTATTTCCAACAGGGGGATAGGAGGAGGAGGAGACAGACGGAAGGAAAGTGGGGAGGGGAGGAAAGGGAGAAAACTTTTGACCTGAAAGCCCAGAAGGCCTTTCCTGACTCTGGGACTTTACAGGCTTTACCTCTTCTACCTGAGAAGCTCTTCTCTTAACGCTTCACCCTGCACACATCTACTCACGCATCAGGTCTTGACATAAGCCTTTTCTGATTCTCCAATGTTAGTTAGGGTCTCCCAGCCTCTGAATCCTGCCACACATATTTCCTGACTTGCATCCTGTTCTTTTCTGTCCTAGAGGACTTAAGTGATTTGCAACTGTGGCTGTGTTTTTACAACTTTGTTTCACATTTATCTCCATCTTGGTAACAGACTACATCAACACCCTGTCTGTTTGGTTCACTGCTCTGTAGTCGGTGCATGTATAGTGATATGATCCGACTCTGTGTCTCTACCCAAATCTCATGTTGAATTGTAATTCCCAATGTTGGGAGAGAGACCTGGTGGGAGGTGATTGGATTATGGGGGTGGATTTCTCCCTGCCATTCTCATGATAGTGAGTGAGTTCTCACAAGATCTGGTTGTTTGAAAGTGTGTAGCACTTCCCTCTTTGCTCTCTCTCTTTCCTACCCACCATGCGAAGATATGTTGCTTGCTTCTCCTTCACCTTCTGCCATGATTGTAAGTTTCCTGGGGCCTCACCAGCCATGTCTCTGGTACAGCCTGTGGAACTGTGGGTCAATTAAATCTCCTTTCTTTATAAATTACCCAGTCTCAGGTAGTTCTTTATGGTGGTGTGAGAATGGACTCCTACATACAACAATCAGTACATACTTGGCAAATGAATAAATGAAAGTAACAAAATGAACACATGAGTGTCAATGAATCTACCCTGTGTGCACCTGCAGCATATCCAACGTCCCATGATCACCCTCCCCAGTATTTCCTGCAGTCACCAATGGGTGTCCCCTGAGTAGGTGCACACTTGTTCCCATGGCATTGGCGCTGTTCAGCTAGACACAGAGGACTCATAGGGATACAGCTCTTATGCAAGGCATGTGGGGAAAACGCCTCTGCACTCTTGCACTGCACTTGCACGGAGGGACCTGCAGTGCTGCTGTATCCCCTCTTTCCTCTGCTCGACATGCAGCGCAATGTGGTAGAGCTTTTATTAAAGCAACTCAGCATGTTTTCTGTAACCTGCAACACCAGGAAGGGCTCTGGCGGTTATAAATTCAAGTGGCAGACACCAGGCTGAACTCGGAATTGCCCTCTCCTTCAGAATAGTTCATGTCTGGCTCCTTCTTCCTTCAGGATTTCTCCCTAGGAGTTCTTAAATCCTCCGGCGAATAAGCCTTACAGGGCCAGCCTACCCAGGGCCCTGGCAAGCTTGGCCTTGCCCAACTTCCACTTAGTTCAAAAAAGAAGTTTTGGACTCTGCAGTCAGGATACTGAGATGAGGAAATTTAAATTTCCAAAGGGTAAAGTTGGTATCACTATTCAGGCGGGAATGTGGAAAAGCTGCTCTTGCTAACTGGTGAGGGAACCGGCCATCCAGCGAGAGGGAGGATGGTCCCCTGAGCCAGAACCTTTGCCTGTGGCTGAGACTCTGTTGGACCTGGCTGGCCACTGATGTCACAGCTGGAGCAAGTCATACCTAAGAGGGTTGCAATGTGGCTTCTCTTCTGATCCACAAGCGAAGAGTCACTTGTTTTGTTCACGATAAGCAGTTGGCAGAGAAAAGAGAGTATACATCCCCTGCAGGTGAGCATGTTACTTATTGCTTTAATAAACATTTAACTATTTTTGAGAGAGCAGCACGGATAGGCAGGGCAGTTCCCCCTCCCTGCCATTTTCTGCAGCTGTGTCATGACTATAAAACTGGAAAAAATAAAAACATCAAACATGAAAGAGGTGTTGAAGTCAGCCTGAAGGTACTAAATTCCTGAGAGCAGCTTGTAAAGCAGTGGGGAAATTGGTACTGTGGGTGCTGACGATGACTTAGAGGTACAGCGAACGAGGCCCTGACGTGAAGAAGCTGTGGGCAGTGGGAAGGGAGCCGTGGGCAGTGGGAGGGGAGTTGTGGGCAGTGAGAGGAAGGCTACATGCCAGCTCCCCAGGGTCTGTGCCTGTCCAGCAAGGAAAGCATTGAGAGCAGGGCAGGAGCCTCCCATGGGCATGGACATCAGACAGCCGATGGGCGACCCACAGGACATGCTGTTAGTTTTCTCACCTCTTTTTTTTGGGACATAAGTTCAGGGAATGAAAAGTGACATATCCAGGGGCTTTTAAATTTGTTATAAATAGGAGACATGGTTGGTTTTCCTAACATCGAACACTTTTCTCCACTTTACATCACCATTATTAGTAGGACTCTTCTGAGAGATATTTTGACTCTATAATTACCAATTAGTTTTTTAAAAATGAAAGCAGGGCACATTTATGAAAATATTTTTATATACTATGCATATAGAATGGAATTTTTGTTCCTCTTAGCTCCCCAATAACATATTTCTTTGCAGTACTTGTCACAGATTATTATAAGTACATGCTGTGTTTTCTGAGGAGCCTCCAGGTAACTAGCCCTCTAGCATCATCATGACAGGCCTTTTCTAGATGTTTTCTAGAAAAGCTGGACCCATAGTAGGGCCTGGTTTCCTAAAGATTCCTATCTAAGGCCTACTAAGGTAGCCTGGGTATAAACCGGATCTTACAGGTTTTTGAGTACAGAGACATGGTATGCTCAGCTGTAACCAGTTCTCATCTCCTTCAGAGAGCAGGGGTGGATGGTACCTTAATATGTCCATACCAGACACCTGGCTCGTTCTGGAGAAGGGAATATATGTGCAAGTGCTGTACACACCTTCCGAGTTGAGGACCTTCCTGTGCGCTGTTCCCCAGTACAGGAACCAGACCATGGCTTGAGAATGAGGTGACCCAAGCAAGCAGGCTGGATGGCTGATCTCCCACTGGGAAGACAGCTGATCTAGGAGTTACCTGGACAAAAGTCAGCTTTTTAAAGCCAGAAATAAAATTAATTTTGGGAAGCCACCTGAGATCATTGGGCTTCTCTATTATTACACAGAAACCAACACATACTTTCAAGGAAGGGAGACTGAAAAATAAATGAACTGCATTTGACACAGTCAGCCTAGACCAAGCTATTGAGAGCCCATGTGTGATGCTATTGAAGACCAAATAATCCAAATTTTGGGAAATTTTGCAGTAATTGGGACTGAGGGTAACCATGCAGGTGGGCCACACAAACTCCCTCAGGGTCTCAGATCTCCCCTACTGCAGTGAGCAGAGCAGATTGAGGGTCGCTGTCACTGCCCCTGGAAAGCTGACCCCATGCTTTGTGTAGACTGCTCCCGGCCACTGCGCAAGCATGGGAGAGGCAGGATCCCTCTAATAGACAAATGGTTTGGGACCCCTACACTGGCTTGGATGAGATTTTCTAAGGAATCCACTGTGCTTGGAGGCTCTTCCTACACAGTCCTTCCTTCTCTCTGTTTCCTTCTGAATCACGGACCCACATTCAGGTCTGAAGCTGTCCTAGCCTGCTCCTTTTCCCTGCCCCTTCACAAGTGTTTCTCTCGATGCATCTGTTGCTTGTGTAATTCTGTCTTTCTTAGTGCTTTCTGGAGGACTCACACTGGCACCATGGTCCTACTGGGCCCACAGGCTAAGCTATACACTATGTACAGGAATAAGTTTCTTCTAGATGTTCCTGTGTCAATTACCATGAAAAAAATTCAACCTAGGGCCAGAAATAGAACTTGAGAAGTCAGGCTACCTCCGAGGTGTGTGGGGTGGGCAGAAAGCTGAGAGGAAACCTTCCTCCCTTCAATTTCTGGGGATAAGGAATCAGTTCTATCTGAACTTTGAGGCATGACTGACTGGGGCTTTGTGGTGATGTGTTAAGAGGGGCCTTGTGGTGATGTGTTAAGAGCTACACTTTGCTACATCAGTGAGGCAAGCTGTGAAACCCAGCAGAATCCAGTAAGAAACTCAGAGAAGATTTTGGATCTGTTAAATAAATGCAAATTATATATTTTTTTTACTCCTGACTTTATTATGCATATATCTTAATAAAACTTCATTGAAAATTAGGCTTTGCTCTGTCCTGTGAGGAAATAGAGGCAAGGTCATGAGTAAGTGTAAGATGAAACAAGAAAGAGTTTTTGATCCCCTGAAACCAAGTCAAGATGGGGTGACAGAGAACAGCAGGAAGAAGTCTTGATCAGAAGGCGACTACTAGGGAATCAGGGACAGGGGCACAGGAAAGCATGGGGTGGGCGCCTGATGCCTTCTAGGAGAGGAGCCTGGAAGAAGGGCTTGGTCTTAACAGGATGCACTGTTGCCTGAATTGAAGGACCTAGGATCAAATGATATAAACAAAGCACACAAAGATTTAAATCAGAATTGGCCTAACATATAATTTCCTCATGCTACTCATCATGGTGAGGACTTGCAAGGAATATCAAATAAATTATAGAGAAACAAAGCAATTGCATTTTTTGACACAACAAGGTTGTTGAGAGTAAGTTTGTAATATTTCTCTACCAGTGCATATAAAGGTAGGGTAAAAAGGAAGAGGAATAAAAAAACTGTTTCATTCTAAGAAAAACATACCCTCTGGCTTCCGTAGCTCTGCCTCTTTCTTTCTCTGAGCTCTGATTTTGCTTTTTGTAATAGGCTGCTGTCTACTCGTTACTCTCCCTACCAAGGAAATTCCATTCACTTCTGTCCCACACCAAGGCCATTCTCTGGAGCAGGGGAGACATTCTGAGATCCCTGACCAACAGCCCTCCTCCCTGCTTTCTTTTCCACGGATAGAAACTCTTTCCTGGGACAGAAGTCAACAGACTCCGGGAAAGAAGTCTCCCTTTCCTGGCCACTCTGCAGCGAGAGGTGCCCATGGGACCTGGTTGGGTCGATGATAAAGAAGGAAAACCAACAGGTTACTTCTCTTAAAGATCTTTCTCCTCCGTGAAGAGGACTCTGTCATTAAATGAAATCACGTGGGAGTGTCGAAAGCATCAGAAATGGCCTAATTAGTGGTTAATTTTTTCAAGCAAGAGATAGAAAACATGGACTGACAGCTTAGTGCATACTCACGATATGGAATCAAGGAAGTTACTACAAGTGGTCGGCGCGGTGGCTCACGCCTGTAATCCCAGCACTTCCGGAGGCCAGGGCGGGTGGATCACTTGAGGTCAGGAGTTCGAGACCAGTCTGGCCAGCATGGTGAAACCCTGTCACTACTAAAAATACAAAAATTAGCCGGGCATGGTGGTGGGCACCTATAATTCCAGCTACTTGGGAGACCAAGGCAGGAGAATCTCACTTGAACCCGGGAGGTGGAGGTTACAGTGAGCCAAGATTGCGCCATTTCACTCCAGCCTGGGCCACAAGAGCGAAACTCCATCTCAGAAAAAAGAAAGTCACTACAAGCTAGGCTGCTCCCAGAAAAGTTCAGACATTTGTTATTCCCACTGTGTCTGCAGGCTCAGATGCTCTCCCGGTGCTGGTGGCTTCCAGCTCAGTTTGTACAATTGGCTTCAATCCATTTCCCTTAACTCCCCGAGCTACAACAGCTCCAAATCCACAAACCATTGAAGTCCCTTTCTCAGCTTTGGCCACATAACACACCTTTGGCTCAGCAAAAAGTACCATCATTTGGGCTTCCTACCTCTGTAATGGTTTGTGCTTACTATTTTGATTATTCAGGGTTCAGCTGCTCCTGATAAATATCCTACCAGTTTCACCTGGTCTTGTAAATGAGACCTATGTCTTTACTTTAGAAATAAATAATTGGGTTAGTAAGCACTCCACTAAAAAGGTGTGGGGGCTGAAAGGTCCTGAGGATGCATGTGTAGAGTCAGTGATATTGGTACATTGGCCCAAACAGGACTTAGGGGTCAGAGATACACACCCCAAAGCTGTGAGAGTCTTGCAGACACCTTAATATCGTTTTTTTCAGACATGAGATGAGAATGAAATAATATAATATGGATTTTGGACATTGGTGTCATCTAGCTTATTTGACTTGGTAAAGCTATTAGAAAATGAATTTTAAACAAATAACCAGAATAATACAACACCACTTACAAATGGTACATACTCTAGATAGTAAATATTAGGAGAATAATTTAAGACAGAAAAAATCAGCCAAATGAACAGTGCTAAGTTTTAGCTGATATCTCTAAAACCAGGTAATAAAATGTATTACTCTTAAATTTATAATTATGGTATATGGTTTAATGTATAAAACCAGATACTTGATTTGGATTTGTCACTCAGGGTCTTCCTAATTTCTACATTTCATTACACTAAAAAATCTGCTAAATTCACACACTATTAACAGGCTAGATTGCCAAATAACCTAAAAGTTTAGAATTAAATAAGTCACCAAATGCTTACATTGACAAGACTGATATAAAGATATATTTCTTAAAATAAATGGGAGATTTAGAAAGTTATTATAATAATGACATATATAAAACAAGATCTACAACAAAAACTGAATGCATTTGGATAACTTAGAAGAAATTTATGTATGGACCACAAATGTATTTATTGGCTACACTTTTCACAAAATTGAATTACATTTCAAAATAATATCTCTATTTTGATGCTTACATAAATATGGAATTTAGGATATTAGTTCCATATTTTCTGAAAATATAAAACTTAAATGGTAAATTTTCATCTAGCCTAAAAAAAGTCAAATTCATCACGCTTATTAAGGACTTATTACTGCCAGCCACTGCACCAGGTCAGTTCCTCTCTAGTTGTGTTTGTTTAAGCAAAAGTCTTAGCCTCTCACACTTTCTTTTCTTATATTTTCTTATATTTACAATGGGATCGTGATCATGGGCTTGCAGTGTGGTGGGGGCCTCCCATGTGAAAAAGAAGAAATTAATAAATGACATATCTGCATTTTCAGTGACGGGTGCTCTTTTTGCACATTAGCACATTTCATTTCCTGCAACCATCCTTGGAGATCCCAAAACATTTCAGAGTGGATACCTGACTCTGCCTACTGGGTAGAAGATTCCCTCTCCAGAATCTCCTCTACTTACCTCCCGATGCCCCCTTTCTTCTTGTCTCCTATTGTACGTGAACCCCGCTCCAGGTCTCCCTGACTCCCCAGATTCCTCCCCTGGCTCCATCATCACTCAGGCACTGTGCCAACTGTTCCCCGTCCCTGCCTGTCTTCCTCCCGGGCCACTGGGCTTGGCATCTCCCAGGCCCACCTGGTTCCCCCTGGGAGATGGTGATTGTCCCGTCTTCTTTCACATCATGTGCCCGGCTTCTTCTCTCACTCTATCCTTGGCACAGTCGTGTGTGGCTCAGTTTCTCTCAGTCTCCTCCTCAGGTGGAGCCATTCTCGTGGCCTGGTCTCGCAGGGTTGTCTGTCTGGAATCTTCAATCCAGCCTCCCTAAACCTCTTTGAACCGGGCGTCTCATTCTTGCGCAACAAACTCCTCCTCTGGGTGGGACTGATAGAGCCCCTTTCTGATGCTGTGCAGTGGGCGCCTGGCTTCTTCTGCTCTTCTCTGTTCCTGCAGGCCATCCTTCTGCCTGCAAGGTGCAGGGGGTAGTCTGTCTTGAGCCCATCAGTCCCACACCTCGCATCCCCCAGCCTTGTCTAGAAAAGCCTTTCTTGCCGAATCCTGTCCTGTGATCCCATCCTGGCTTCTGGCGCTTACACACATGGCTTTAACCTTGTCCCTGGAATTTCAAAGCATTCTCCCCTTGTTGCTTAAAGTTGTAAGTTAGTTCTGCTTGTCCTGACTTCTAGATTTCAGGACCCTATTCATGGGCAACACCCTCATCCTACCTGCCTCCAGGAAGGGAGACTGGGCAGTGAAGCCTGCATTTGATTAGACTCAGAACATCAGCTCATCATGGGCAGACACATTTGGCCTCTAGTACCCAAAGAAGTATGTCACTCATGGTGACTAAGGCACCCATGCCGTCCAATGTACCTCGAGTGCCTGGTATGCAGACACTCTGATTCCTCATCAGAGTCCAAATTCAATGACCCTTAGCCTGTCTTTGATCAGTAAACTTAAAATTTGTACTTAATCTCTTCAATATCTAAGCCTCATGTTTCCTGGAAAGTACTTCACATAGCTGTCACCAGGGTTTTCATTGTTCTCCCTGCTTCTCCCGGGTCCTGCTCTAGCCCTGAAATGAGCTACAAGTCCAACCCCCGAGGCTGTGCATCCAGCCCCAGCCAGCTAGCAGGGTGCTGTCAGGCCCTTGCAAAGTGCAGCTCAGGTTTTTGGTGGTGGTAGGTGAGCTAGAGGCTCTCTTAAGAACTCCTAGGACCCCCACGCCCTGGTGGTGCAGGGCTCTTTAAATTCAAACAGAGACTCTCAGAGGATATTGCTGCAGCTTTGCAGTCCATCTGGTTTGAACTGATCCTTTCAGTTCTGATTCAACTGGGCAGATGAAATCTCAGTAGTTTCAATATCCCATATTGGCAGGGCTGACCTGACTGTAGGACGGAGCAAACGTCCCCGTATGGTAGGATGTCAGAGACACTGGAAACCACCAAATGCCTTTCCTGGCTTCACCCTCTACCCACATGTCCATTATGATTTTGTATTTTCTAATTTTGCCTGAAGTTTCACCATAAGAGCTTTAGTCCTTAGGCTGAATGATCAGTGGAAGTGTACATGGAGTCATTATTAGTACTTTATACTCTCTTGAGAATGAAGAACCCGTGGGCATTTCATGTCCACGTAATTATACATTCTTCCTTTTCTGCAAAGATTTGATGAAGCTACAAAAAAATCCAATAAAGGGTAAAATAAATACATTCAAAATGTGGAAAATGATGACAAAAGTAGAAAAGATGAATCTAAATGAAGTAGGTTGGCACCAAAAAAGAGAGACTTCTGTATGCCACGGTTTTATGTTTAAGACTTATTTCCAAGATCAGTAGGGTAAGAGAATGTAGACATGTCTATACTGTGGATTGGCATAATGATTTTTATTTGACAGAAGAGGAAATTGAGGCTCTTAGAGCTCAGCCGAATTGCCTTGTCATATATTTAGTATATGATACAGCTAATATTGAAACCCAGGTCAGTCTGGCTCCAAAATTGTCTCCTTAAACACTATGCCACTTGTTTCAAAACCCAGTAGTAGAAGGGAAATGTGTTGCCTTTGCAGTTTTGCCTGGGCAAGTCCTGGATATAGATATTAAACAAAGGAGAGGTGTGGGCTAAGTTTGGGAGATATTTCTAGTTTATATTCTTCAAAGGAGATGTAATCTTCCCCACACAGGTAATGCTTAGGATTAATCTTGCTTCACCAAAAGAAACAGGATACTAGTAGGAAGGAACACAGGTACATTACATTCCTTTCAGAGCATGGCTCCAAGTGCTGCAGTGTTCGTTACATTTCTGCTGTCTGACTTTTTTTTTTTTTCCAAATGCCTCATTTAAATGCTGACAGATTGGTTGGCATTGTGAATGTCTTTGATATGTAATCATAAAATGGTACGATGTGTGAAAATGTGGCATGTAAAACTGCTGCTCCTCAGACGAATTTCATGGTAGCATTTGATTGACAATACGGGCTTGTGCAAAAAGCAATATCTGTTGGGGATGGGGGTTTCCATGTGGTATGTTGTTATTTAGATGATATTTAAAATCCTTTTTGCTCATTGCACTCTAAAAACTGAGAAAGCAGCCGGTGGAAAAGGAGAAACAACCTGTATGCTGGCCAAATTTTTCCTTTCTAAGTGGCTTGTGGGCTTCTGTTGATTATTTTTTTCTCTCAATCTCCAAATTAATTTTCATTTTTTAGCAAAAAAAAACAAAAACAAAAAAAAAACCCCACAATGCCAGATTTTGTACATCTGGGAAAGAAAATAATATGGATATCTTTTTTCCCTCAAATAGCACATTTCTTTTGTTTTAATGCTAAAATACTGCAATGCACATGATAGCTTGTCTCAGGACACAAGGGAAAACCTATCATGGACTCAGATTTTCTCATTGTCTTTCATTATTCTTAGTAGCTTGAAACCCTTCCAGAGGAATTCCTGGATGGAAATAGGCAAGTGGCAACAATTTCAGCAGAATATATATATTTTTTTCTGCTGGAAGATTCTAGCAAAATGTTTTGTTTCCTGGAGAGCTTTCTTGGAGAACAGGAGCCTGGTCTGGCGTGCATTTGGTGTTCCTGGCGGAACAGGAATCAGTGAGCTGGCCGGGGGCTCAGGTCCTGCACCTGCAGGCAGGGTTCCCTTGCACAACTGCAGGGTTTAGGAATTGAATGCACTCCTTGCTATCATTTGATAGCTCCCTTGGCTGTTTTCTTGACTTACCTGAAAGCAGCTGTCATTCACTCCACTGATGTCTGTATCATTATAACATGCCATCCCCTCAGAAGCAAGAAATGCAAAAGTTCATTTAAAGTAACCAAAAAAAAAAAAAAAACAAGTCATTTTTGCAGAAATGTGGAAACGACTCTTGAGTACCCACAAAATTGTCAATTGGGATGTCCCTTTTAAATAAGCTGTTAAACATGTGTTTATCAGTTTGTGTGTGGGTGTTCAAGTGCGTTTGGTATTTTTTCCCTCTCCCTGAAATCGTGAGAATTTTAATCACAACAATGAGATGCATTTTTTTTTACTTCCATTCATTTAATAGAGGAGTCATGAAAATGACAAGCTGCACATCTCTGAAGCTATTTGACAGATAAATAGACCTTGCATCTTTCCACAAAATATCTGGGGACAAGGGTAGAGAAAGTTAAATCTTCTCCTTCCAGGTGAAAGTAGTCATCGTATTCTAGTTACCGTTTATTGGGTACCAATAAGTGCCAGCCACGTTACAGGTGGAATGAATCATGATCCTCTTGGTACCCGCAGGAGATGCTGTTGTCCTCTTCCTTGGTAAGAAAGCTGACGCTCAGCAAGCTTCACTAACCTATCTTAGGTCCACCGTCAACAACTGGCAGAGTCTGGATTTAAGACTATGGTTTCCCGGCCACAAAGCTACTAGTTGGTGTGAGCTGCGTCCTCTAGTACCGTGCCAAACGTTGCTTTCCTGTGCATCCGAATCACAGCTGCCTGTCAGCAAGCCCAAAGCCGGCCACTTCACAGAGAGAATTTGTTAATTCATAAGGTAGAGGCTCGTGGTGCCTCCTTGATTTTAATATCTTGATTAAACAAGAGCCATAGTTCAAGTCTGAGGCAATTCTCTGGGAGAATAAGTTTGATTCTGCTTTAAAATGCTTTACCATCTCTATGTGGGCTTAATGTTGAAACCATGTGGATCACAGAATTGCAGGGACGCAGTGGTGCACAAATTGTGCAAGTGAGATACAGCTCATGCTGTTTAAATTACTGCTTCTGCAGCTTTGACAATTATAAATACTGGTGCCTTTTTTTGTAATAGTCTACTTTTCTGCAGTAGTTAAAACTAACCTTCCCTGAGCTATAGACAATTACTTAATTGTATTAGTCCACTTTATAAGGTGTTAAGAAGACAACTACAGCCAGATGGCTATACCTATGATCTGATAAAAGTAAATAAATTATGAATAAAGCAATTTATAAAAAATGAGATTGAAGGGGCATACTTTCTATCTAAATAGGAAAACTCACCTTCTGTAATATTGGCTTGAAAATATTTACCTTATGTATAAGAAAAAGGTTTAAAAACAAGAAATATTTTCCAGATAAAATATATAATAATTTGAAGGATTATTTTTAGATTTATACCTAGTATTGTGAAATGGAAAACACCTGGGTATTTGTTCAAAACCTACCGAGCTTCAAAAAGTGGTTTTAGCAAAAACAGCATTAAAACTCTGGAAAAGTTACATAATCTATTCTAGACTCATTGTACCTGATTACAAAAGGGGACAATTAATACCTATTTCAAAATGATTTTAACAAACACTAGAGAAAATAATAAAGTGATTAGAAAAGTTACATTCAAGATGACATATAAATTCATATGAAAGTTTGCCCTATCCTACCTAAAACATAAAACAATTTTTAATAAAATATGTTCCTATATGTGGATATGCATTCACACCTATACAAAAACAACAATAAAGTAATACATATCTTCCTAACTTGGAAAATAATGGACACCAACTGATAAGCTAGCTCTGAAGTGCTGCAGTTATGTGGCCCTGAATGTAGAAACAAGAACCAGCCAATGGTGGCCAGGAATTCAACTAAAGCAGATCTGCGGGTCTCTCAGATGAACTGCATTTGTATTCAGCTCACTGGTCTAATGAGCAGTGCGTGAGTTTTCTCATTTCTAAACCAAGGCTGGAAATAGTTGTTACCACCAGTGTTGCTGTTACTGAGCTCTGGGCTTGGCGGGAAGAGCCACATTCACTGGTTGGGCTCCACTGGATAAGGCAAAAATGGTAGGTCTTAACCTCTAGGTGGGTCTTTCTAGAGGATAGATCCAACTCATACCTGGTTAGATCAATTTTTCACCTATCAGTACATTAGCTGACTCCAGAATCTTTGTTTCTGATACTCCTTACACAAAAAGTTCTCAAAATGTTGTCCACAGACAAGTAGGGAAACCAAGACACCTGTAGGAGATTCATCAGATCAAAATTAATTTCAAAATACCACTAAGTAATTACTTTTCTTTTTCTCTATGCTGATATTTACACTGGTTGTACAAAAGCAATAGTGGGCAAATTGCTAGTGGCTTTGCACAGTAAGAATAAACTATACTAATGTTATTGAATTCTACACTACTACACATTCACAGAAAAAAAAAAAGAACCAGTTTCATCAAGAATGTCTTTGATGAAAAGTTATAATTATTTATCTTAATAAATATTGACCCTATGACCATGTACTTTTAACATTCTGTATGATGGAATGGAAAGTATACATAAAGCACTTCTGCTGCATACTAAAATATGATAGTTATCTCAAGGAAAAATATTTGGGCAATGATTTGAGTTACAGGCTAAACTATCTATATTTTATATGGAACACAATTTTACTTTAGAAAACAACTGACAATAGAAAAGTATGGATTATTAAAACAGAAATTAAAAGAGAAGCAGTATCCCTGTTCCTCCAACACTAATTGAAATAATAATAATAACAAACCAGAAGCATTTGGGAGACATTTTCCCAAAAATAAATTGAGTGAAACTGTCATTTCAAGGACAAAAAATTGCAAATTGCAATATTTGTCACAGATAATAGAATTTGAGCTCTAAAGTAGAAATTAGGATTTTGCATTATGGCTTGAATCTGCCACCATGAGCTTGACAGCTTCCCGATATTTAAAGACTTCTGATGAAATTGATAGTGCTGTTAATGCATGTGCTCCTCGACATTGCATGATAACCTAAGCTAACACTTGGAAGATCTGTATAAACCAGTATTTTCCAAATACCTAGTACAAGAGACTACAAAATCAAACATGGGCATAGATCTATTCAAACTTCACAGTATGCAAATAAATCTTAATTTAACAAAGTATGAAAACTTTATTAATATGCTCTCAGATTCTACATTGCAAATAACCGTTAAGAAACTATTCTTTGTAAAACATAGGTGTATAAAATTTGGGTGTGGTTTTAGAGAACAAAATCTATCTATATCTGAAAATGCAATTAAAATGCTTCTTCCTTTGTACATGTACGAGCCTGAATTTCCTTTATACTTCAACCAAAATATCCCATGACAAGAAAATAAATGCATATTTGAGAATCCAACACTATTTTATAAAGCTAGACATTACAGATGCCTGTAAAATGATAAAAATGCCAATCTTTTCACCATATTTTAATATTTGAAAGATACTTATTTTTAATTAAATATATTATTTATCTTTATCAGTAATAGGTATATTATTGATTTTTTTAAGTTAACAAACATTTTTTAAAGTTCTGTAATATGTTTTAATTCATAATATGATAAATATTGACAGACATTACCCACATAAACAAAATCTCCTTGAGAGTGCCTGATAACATTTTTAGACTACAAAGGGCTTCTGATACCAAATAAACTTGAGAATCATTCTATGATATTTATTTGTCCTTTGTGTTTTCATCATTGTAAAAAGAGAGAATGGTTCTTTGCCTATCCTAAGATAAATTGAAACTCGTTTTGTGTTTACAGGCATGTTGGATACTGCTCTGAAAACATAAGGCTTAGATTTCCTGGGATGATATTGCTTTCATTGCCTTTAAAGATGCATTATCAATACATTGTCAGAGATGTTCTTGTTCCAGCTCCTCTCATAGAAAGGAGAAAGGGATGAAATAGGAGGAAATTGGAAGGGAAAAATTTCTGTTCAGGTCTATCAAAGTTACTACTTACTGCCAGAATATGTGACTTTCATTCTTCTTTACATATTTTCATGCTATGTGCTCTGCTTGGACTCTTCTCTGCTTGCATCTCCACTTGAATAATTCCTCTCATTTTTTAAAGACCAAGTTAAAGAAATTTTCCCTGATGTTGTTGCCTTCTCCTCCCTTGGATGCTGCTTTAACAACACATACATTCTTATTTAATAGCATTGATTCCAGGATATGTCATTAGAATGATGAGTTTAGTGGTTACAGAGTTCTCAAGTACCAAGGCCAATTTGCAAAAAAAATTAGCTATAACTAAATTGAATGTACATCACAATAGACATCTTACTCGATTGCCTAGAATTTAATAAGCATCTCCAGGTAATTTCAATCAGTTCAGAGTTTTCCTGTTCAGTTCTGGATTTTCTATCTTTCTTTTGTGCCCTCTGGTTTGGAGTAAAGCCTGTGCTCAGGATGTGGCAGGGACCTTTTAAGGAAGTGGTTTGACGATCCGGGACTTCCAGCTAGGTTCTACTAAACCGTACAACACGGATGCCGTGGTTTAATAACAAGGGCAAGTTTGTTACAGTGCTGCAGGTCAGAACTGTTATAGAAATTGGCTACAAAATAAGTAGGGTACATAAAAGTAGAAAGTAATATAGTATACAGATACAAGAAGGTGTATATTAGAGTTTAGTTTTGATGAATGAGGGACTAGCTACAAATTTGGGTTTGTAAACTTAAAATTAAAGAAAACCCCAATTTTGAGATCATGTCAGCTGCCTAGAGAAAAGCAAACTGTAGTTCTAGTGGTGATTATTTCAGACTCTGCATCTTAGTAATTGCAACTCTGCAAGTATGCG
Source organism: Chlorocebus sabaeus (assembly GCF_047675955.1). Taxonomy (NCBI): domain Eukaryota; kingdom Metazoa; phylum Chordata; class Mammalia; order Primates; family Cercopithecidae; genus Chlorocebus; species Chlorocebus sabaeus. The sequence goes on along the minus strand of NC_132917.1, from coordinate 6,426,620 downwards.
GTGTATGAACTTACTACAATCCACAGAAAATGATTCATTCTGCAGCCTCTATGTAATAAAAAGGATAGAATTGACTTTGAAGTGACGAATCTTGTTATAAATTGAATTCTTCTGATCAAGTAGCTTTTGGTCATTTAGAATTCACTTTGAATGTGTCCTGTGTATTCTCATAAAATACAGAAACCTGGATGTCACTGTAACCTTAGGGAAAAAATTGTGCACTGAAAAAAATTGTGATTTAGCAATTTTTCTTATTGTTCCACAATCACAGACACATTCTGTAGAGAAAGACAGTGAATGTCAGACTCACTCATCTCCTTTCAGCTCTTCAATCAGGTAGGCATTTTGGAAAACATCAGTTTTCTAGGAGGGCCCTTCGATAACTCATTCTGTTCTGAAGATACATTCCCAGCTGATATTCACTCAATGTGTTCATGAAACAAAATTGATTGAAGATACAAGTGGAAAGAAAAGAGGATAGAAAAGATAGTGAAAATCACAGAAAGACTTGGCTATTTAGGAAAATCCTTTTAGTTATAAAGGACTGTCAGAATCCAGTGGTTTTCTATTGACCTACCAAACCCAACCTTATTTGCAAATGTAGAATATCTTCAAAATTAGTGTCAACAGTAATAAATGCAAAGTGTACAAAATTCCTATGTAGTTGACACATGATCTATAATCTTCTCTCTTTCCTGGTTAACTTTTGCTATAGGACAGCAAAAGTTTAGCCATCTTAAAACCAAGTGACAGAAGATCACCTCATGTAATAATATTGCTTGTGATTTAGTGCATTGGCTGGAAGATGGCTGATTTGGGACAAATGTGACTGGGCACCTCTGCCAAGGTAATGCTCTTCCAGGGAATTTTAATCATGCTCCTGGGATGAGCAGACCAGAGCGTGTGTTCATCTCCTAGTAATGGCACAAGTGTGAGAGGTCAAGTGGAAACACATAAGCCTTCTCAAAGTCTCAGCTTGGAAATGACTCCCTATCATTTTCTTCTCATTCTGCTGATCAAAGTAAGTCATTAGACAAAGCCCAAATCAAAGGGTGGGGGAACATTCTCCATTCTCATGGGAGGAAAGCAACATTACACATCAATAGACATAGATACAGGAAGATGTGAGAAACTACTGCCAGTAACGGAATCTAGAATGTTTGTACGTGCCAAAATGTACATGATTATCCCAAAAGACCGCCACTAATAAACACTTTCCACTGAGGGAAATGTGTCCCAATACTTTGGAAAACCACAGTACGATTCAATTCCAAATTGACAGAGAAGCTGGTGAGTGTGCCAATACAGACAAGATGGAATACTCTGAAACAGCCCCAAGAGTTTTGGAGAAAAGGACAACAAAAACAAAGCAAAAACCAATAGCGTTATGGTACTTGGGACTGATCTAAGTAAAGATCTTATATTTACTTCGGGACATAGCCAGGTAGACAAAGGAGAGCAGAGGGGGCATGGGCCAGAGAGAGCAGCTTCAGAGGGAAGCTCACCTTAAATGACAGAAGGAAGCTAGGGAATTCAGCAGTGGAGGTAGAGAAGACAGGACAGACCAAGTTTCACATCAGATTGTCAAAAGAGGGCATGGGCTTTCTAGCAGGTGGGTGTTAGCATTGCAAAAAGAAATGAAAGGCCATGCACAGGTGGGATAAGTGTTTATTTAGCTTTATTGAGCAGCTACAATAAGCCAACAGCTTTAAAAACACTTTCAGGTAGATGTTTTGATTCCAAGCCCCTTATAGTAAAGTAACTTAGAATCACAAAACTGTTAGTTTATAAAGCAAAGTATCAGTTCCTATGTGTTGGATTCCAAAGCTCACGGGTTGCATGAAGTGTCAGAGTCCTAGACACAAATCAAGAGTGGCCATCACGAGGATCATCCTTGCCCAAACCTGGGCCTAGACCAGCAGCTGAATGAGAGACATCTAGAAATCCACGTATGAACCTAGGATTGGTTTCAACAACACACTCTAGTTAATGAAGTTGATTTTCTATGTTCAAGTCTGATCAGCAGCTGTTGGATCTTGATACTCAGAGTTCTGAGCTGGAGTTTCTATACCTTGTAGAGGGCAGATGGGCAGAACCTTGTAGGGTGTGGGGAGATTAGGTCTAGAGAAGGTAATCCTATTACTCTAAATGTGGACAGAAGGATGGTGGGGGCAAAAGTCTAGAAAGATTATTTTATTCCAAAAAGGCAGTCAGAGTAAACTGCAAAGAGAGTTGGCCTTCAGGTCTTCAGCTAACTAATTCCGGACCTCATGTCTTGGCTACGGTCTATGTGTCTGTGCTTGTTAGCCACATTTCGTCTAAAGATAGAGTGAGTAATGAGCATGAGCATGCAAAGAAATGCTATTGCTATCTCTACATTCTTTTCTCTTTCTCATTAGTCTTCTTGAACATTCATCTCCATAGCCATAATGCACTGTCTCTGTTATTGACTTTTTAAATTTATAAACCATCTAATTCTTTTAAATTTTAAACCCAATTATTTAGATATGTTTATCTCTCATTACTTGTCTGATCAATTTGTGAAGAGCATATATTAAATTTTAATTAAAACTTTAGATGTATTTACTTCTCAATGAATTTCTGTTAGTTGTCACTCTACAAAATTTAAGTCAGCATTGTTAGAAGCAAGAACCTTTTTAAGCTATAACTTCTCTTTTAGCCAATATATAATGCCCCTAGTTGTCACTGATACATTTTCTGCCTTGAACTGTATTTCATAAACTTTGATTTTGCTATTTCTGCTTAGCTTTGATTAATCTTTTCCTGTACATCATTTAATATGCATTTTGTTAAACTTTCTAAATCATTTTAAGTGGGTTTTTTTTTTTTTTTTTTTTTTTTTGAGATGGAGTCTCGCTCTGTGGCCCAGGCTGGAGTGCAGTGGCCGGATCTCAGCTCACTGCAAGCTCTGCCTCCCGGGTTCCCGCCATTCTCCTGCCTCAGCCTCCCAAGTAGCTGGGACTACAGGCGCCCGCCACCTCGCCCGGCTAGTTTTTTGTCTTTTTAGTAGAGACGGGGTTTCACCGTGTTAGCCAGGATGGTCTGGATCTCCTGACCTCGTGATCCGCCCGTCTCGGCCTCCCAAAGTGCTGGGATTACAGGCTTGAGCCACCGCGCCCGGCCTTAAGTGGGTTTTTTAAAGAAAATATATCACTGGATCCTTTAATTTTTATAAAATCTAAAAATAAATCAGCTTTTAGTTGACAGATTCAAGCTATTATATTGTAATTAGTTATACTACTACTTATTACTGACACTTTATTTACTAATTTTTTGCACTTTTAAATTCTTTTTCTTTCCCTACTTTCTTTTGAATCATAAAATCTTATGATTCTAGTTTAAATATTATATATTCAGTTTACTTTCACTGATGTTCCCAATACCCTAAGACACAATATCCCTTGTGTATACAATTTTGTATATGTCATCCTGCTCACAGCATGCCCTTAGCACTGTCTTACCTTCCTAATAATATGGTCTAAAATTTCTGTTTTGGAAAGTTATAGGCTTTTTAAATTTGTTTCTTTCTTCCTTTTATATACAACTGTAATCTTTACTAAGTTATTTGAGCACCCTTTTTTATACATCTGGCTCCATCTTCCTAGGTTTATTTCTCTTCTTATTGGGATACTTCTTCAAAAGTGTTGTCAAAATGTGTCTTTGTGTTGTTAATCTTAAAAGAATTATATGGAAGTTTGATGGTCTCAACACTTTGAAGTCGTTACTCTATTGTGGAGTGTGGACTTAAGAGTCATTTGTCAACAGAAATATACCAAGGGCCCATTATGTTCATTTATCTTGAGAACATCATCATGGAAGTAAGGTAGGTACCGTCAAATCACATCCTGGCATAAGACCTCAACCAAGTAACAACTATCATTGTTCAATCCCTTTAATGAATAAATGACTTTCAACTCAGGAAGACAGGTTTAAACAACGATAATGAAGTAAATCAAATGCACAGTGAATTTAATTAATTTTTGAGTGTAAGTACTTACGTTTAACCGGATGTCATGATTTCAAGATCTACAAGAAAAATATATTTACAATATTTTATAGATTCTGTTTTTTATATTATGTGTCTTGTTTGTTTGCTTTTAAAATTTGATGTATAGGAGTTGCTGAAATGCTTGGAAGACTTTGAGGTTTTACATCTACTCTACTAGGCACTTTAAGTGCTAAGAGAAAAAAATTATATATGCTATGTTTATGAGTGCTGTTTTCAGATTGAAGATGGGTTTAGATTAATGTATTAAAGAAACTGATTGTTTAAAGGAATGCAATCTGTCCAACTTCTGTTAACAAAACATTGATTCAAAACAAGGAAAAGAAAATTGATTAATTTTAAACAAAATTAATAATTCTACAAATAGAATTATGATAGATTTTGTGCCAAACTTATGAGCTTGAAAAAAGTTTTCAATTTTGTAATATTAATAGATTGAATATAATTTAAAACACAAGTAACTATAAATAAACCCATCATCAGACAGTAAAAGTAACAAACTGACATAAAATGTTTGCTAAATGGTTCTATAATATTTGCAAGAGAGCATGAACACATACATACAATTATGTACATAGCCACAATATCATGGATAATCTCTCTAAATTTGTGAGCTTTCTTTCAAAAAAGCAAGAAAATAAACACTAATCCAGGGACTATTGTAGACTGTAGGTTATCTCATTCCTTCCATAACTAGCTTGATATTTCTTCAAAATGCAATTTGCTTATGAAGGAGACTAGCAATTGAATGATGTCTTGGATTGAATCCCCAGAATCTACAACGAGGAATGTTATAAAAATTTCAATGCACTTTTTAAGTCATTCAAACCTTAGGTCTTAAGAAGGAAGCAATGAACAAAGACAGACTTAGTTGCATCTTTATGTTCTTGGATACCATATTATTTTGTAAATCAGGATCTAAATGTCTTTGTTTAGGATGTCGTTTAGAGAGTTTTCTAAATATTTGGAGTATATTTGGTTTAAAAGTCTCTTACTTGATACAGAAAGCATCCCCAAATTTATAAATGGAGTCAGTGGAGTAGGCAAATGCGTATTTCTCCCACTAAGAACAAATAAAAACTCTGGACATTATATATATACAGTCATCCCTTCAGATCTGGGGATTTTACACACATGAATTTAACCAACTGTATATAGAAAATACTTGGGGGGGGGGGAAGAATGGGTTGAAGGGAGTTGCCAAGATGGCTGATTAGAAGCAGCTAGTGTGTGCCACTGTCACTGAGAGAAGAAAACGTGGCGAGTAAATACTAGATCTTCTGCTGGAAGATACAGGTGGACGCTCTGGGATTCATCAAGGAAACAATTGAACCCACAGAGAACGGAGAGGAGCGAGACAGGATGACCGCCCAGGAGTGGCCCGGAGCCAGGGGAGGCTCCCCTACCCCTGGTGAATGAGAGTGAGAGAGAGTCCTCGGGGACCCACGTGTGTGCCATGGACCCTTGCAACCCTAGGCTCAGGAGATCCCCCGGGAGCCCGACCCACCAGGACCTTCAGAGGTGCAGAGCTCCGTGGATCATGGGCAGAGCCGCCACTCAGACACATGTGCTGTCCTGGGAGCCTTGGTTTCCTGGGGGTCCCGGCATTAGCGGCTGCAGCAGGGAAGGTTACGCTCCCTTGCACATCCCCAGGAAAGGGGCCGAATCTACGGGGCTGAGCAAGCACTGACCACCAGCCTTGCCTCCACTGCACCTCACAGGATGAGGCTCAACGGCCTGAGGCTCCATCCACTCCCCACCGGGGCTCTCGGCTGGCAGCAGCTCTGTACCTCCCTGGGACGGCGCTCGCCGAGGGAGAGAGAGGCAGGCCACTGTTTTGGCTGTCCTCCAGCCCTCGCCAGTCTTGCCCTCAGGCCCTGGAGGGTGCACGGTGACTCGTGACTGGCATGGACCCCAGAGCAGCGCAGCTAGCTGCCCCACGGAAAAGCGACCAGACTGTTCTCCACGTGGATCCCAGTTCCCCGTGTTCCTCACGGGGTGGGGCCTCCCACCGGCGACTGGTGCCCCGCCTGAAGACCTCAGGCAGAGGTGGCTCTGCATTTCTCGGGAGGAAATCCCAGAAACAGCCCACATCCCCTCTGCCATGGCAGCAGCAGTGGTTCGGCCCCAACCACGCTCAGGCTGGGGAAGAACAAAGGGCCTGGTCACCGGGCTGGCACCTCCAGCACACCCCAGCCCAATACAGAGAAGAGCTTAGGCTCTCTTCCCTGTGAGCCCCCACACCCTGGCGTTCTTCAGCAGGCGGGCCCCCCACCTCAGGACTGCAGATGAGCCGCCCGACCCCCGGCTGAGCACACCCACTGGAGCGGTTCTGAGTTTCCCTGGAAAAGGGATCCCGGAGGCAACTGATGGTTCCTCTGCCACAGCCACAGTAGAGGTCCTGTTGCTGCTGCCCTTGGTCTGGGGCAGAAACGGAGGGCCCAAGGGTTCTCCTCCAGCACGCCACCGTCACCACAGGGAAAACCCATTCTCTCCTCCCCGTGAGCCCTCCACCCCTGCTCTTCACCAAGCGGAGCTCCCAGTTAAGGCCAGCAGACCGTGGTCCCAGCCCCTGGCTGAGCATTCCCGGTAGCAGAGGCTCTGTGTTTCTCTGCGTGGCCTCCCAGAGGCCATTGGAAGGCCCTCTGCCACTGCCACCGTAGCAGTGTTGCGTTTGCTGCCCTCGGGCTAGGGAAGGAGCCAAGACCCTGAGGGCATTAACCACGCCTCTAGCAAGCTGCAGTTTCCCTGAGGAGAAGAGGCGGGTCTGTCTTCCCCTTGACCCTCCTGCCCCACTGTTTCTCACCAGGCAGGGCCCCTGGTTTGGGGCTACCACACAGCCACCCTATCCTGCAAAGGCTACACTGATTCATGGTGGCTCCACATCTCCTGTTTGAAGATTTTTTTAATTACCATTAAGTTGTGGTTTGCTCAACTTCTTAAATCTGTAGATTTATGTCTCTTGTTCTCTGGCTCTTCCCTCTTTCTCTTCTCCTTTTGGACACTAGTATTAGATCTTTTGTTCCATAATCTCTGATGGATGTGGTTTGGATCGTGTTCCCTCCCAAATCTCATGTCAAATGGTAATCCCCAACGTTGGAGGTGGCGCTGGTGGGAGATGATCAGAGGATGGGGGCAGTTTCACACCAGTGGTTTAACACCATCCCCTTTGGTGCTGTTCTCGGTTATTGAAAAGTGTGCAGCACCTACCTGCCCGCCTTGTTCTTGTTCCAGTCGTGTAAGATATGCCTACTTCCCTTTCACCTTCCACCATGATTGAAAGTTTCCTAAGGCCTCCCCAGAAGCTGTCATACTTCCTGTGCAGCCTGCAGAACTGTGAGCCTGTGAAACCTCTTTTCTTTATAAATTATCTAGTCTTGGGTTTTTTAGGCAGTATGAGGCTGATGCTCTGTTTCTTTACTCTGTCTACTTTTTCTCTGCTTTTCAGGTTGGTTGGGTTATTTTTATTGTTCTGTCTTCCAGTTCATTGCTTATTTTCTCTGTCTCCTTCATTCCACTGTTGAGACAATTCACTGATTCTTTTTAATCTCAATTATTGTATTGAAAATTGAAAAGTAAAAACTTTTAAAATTTTCATTTGGTTCTTTCATTGGTTCTTCTTACTGCGACTAAATTATTTTTTCATTTATGTCAAGCATGTTTGTAAATAGTTCACTATTTTCACGACGGCTGCATTAAAATCTTTGTCAGATAATTTTAAAATTATTGCCACGTTGCCACGTTGGGGTTTTTTTTGTTGTTGTTGTTCTTTTTTAATCTATGATTTTTTTTTTTTTTTCTCAGTGTGTTGGAGAACTTCCAAGTACTTGGTAGGACCTGTGATTCTTCAACTGAAACCTTGACCTGCTAGGTGTTATGTTGTTGAGAGGCTGACTCTTATTTAGTCCTTCTGTTTAGCTGGCTTCCCCTGAAGTCACTGCAGGATAAAGGTCTGTACCACCTCAGTGCTGCCAGGTAGGATGGAGACCCAGATTCTTCTCTTGCCTCTGTTGACACAGGGAAGGGAGAGTACTCCTTGTTACTGCTGGTGGGTGGTGGGAATGCCGGCTTTCCTCTAGATTTCCTGATACCTCCCTGTCTTAGAAGGGAAGAAGCACCTTATTACTGCTCCCCACATGACCTACACTTTCTTCACAAGAGGGATGGCCTCATTACCCATGGGCAGTGCTGAACGTCCTGGCTTTGCACTTGGTTTCTGATGATACTACCCAGGGAGGAGAGGAAGGAATGCCTCATTACTGCAGAGTGAGCAGGCGAGGGAGTCCATGCTCCTCCCCTGCTATCCACAGACACCTTGGTGATGGTTGGGTGAGAAGTGGCCTGAGGCCTTGTAATTGTCCAGTAGAGTTAAGAGTCCCAGCTCTTTTGGGGTCTTCTTTGTTATCCCCCCATCACTCTCCTGGTGTAGGGTTCAGGCACTTTGATGGAGCCTGGCAAGAATGGAAGTATCGGTTTTCCATTTAGACTTTGCTGGATGGAGTGGCCATGGGACTGCAATTTTCTGAACACTGTGATGTTCAGCTGGAGAAGAGTGGTTATTTTCAGAAAGTATTCTGTCTTACTAGGTTGTTTCTTTTGAGTGCAAAACAGGGGTTATCTTTGGCAAAATTGAAGTCCGGGGATCTTACCACCATATTGTTCTTTGAGTCTCAGGTCACTGGCTGGTATGCCTTCTCCTCTATACCTTTTGGAGTCGTCTTTTTCTTCTTCTGCTTAAATAATGTATATGATAATTGTTAATTGTTTTAATTGTTCTTCACAGTGGGAATGGGATAAAATACATCTATTCCATCCATTATGGCAGTAGCGTATCCTGTAGCAATATTCCTGGTATGTGATGGGTTGCCCTTCTTTTGATATTTTCAAGATTACTTCTTTGCCATTGGCTTTTGACTGTTTGATATGCTGTGTCTAAGTGTGTATCTCTAAGTTTATCCCACTTGGAATTTGTTGAGCTTGTTAGATGTGTAGAGTAGTGGTTTTCATCAGATTTTGGAAGTTTTTGGCTGTTATTTCTTGGAAAACTTTTTCTGCTCTTTTCTTTCTCTCTTCTTCTGGAACTACCAGTAGGCTTATATTGATATGATTGATGGTGTCCCACATTTCTATAGGTGCTCATTTTTCTTCATTATATGTTTTTCTGTTCCACAAACCAAATAATTTCAATGAACCTATCTTGAAGTTTGCTGATTCTTTCTTCTATTAACTCAAATATACCATTAAACTACTCTAGTGAATTTTTTATTTTAGTTATTGTACTTTTTAATTACAGAATTACTGATTTTTAAATAATTTTTTTCTATTGAAAATTGCTTTGGTGAGACATAATTTTCAACATTTTATTTAATTCTTTAACATGGTTTCTGCTAGCTCTTTGCACATATTTAGAATATCTGATTTAAAGTCTTTGTCTAGTAAATCCAACATCTGCACTGCTTAAGAAACAGTTTCTATTGACTGCTCTTTCTTTTGAAATTTATTTATTTACTTATTTATTTATTTGTGACAGAGTCTCACTCTGTTGCACAGACTGGAGTGCAGTGGCGCAATCTCAGTTCACTGCAACCTCTGCCTCACGGATTCAAGTGATTCTCCCATCTTAGCCTCCTAAGTACCTGGGACTACAGGCATGGGCCTCCATGTTTGGCTCATTTTAGTATTTTCAGTAGAGACTGGGGTTTCACCCCACGTTGGCCAGACTGGTCTCAAATTTGTGATCTCAGGTGATCCACCTGCCTCGGCCTCCCAAAACGCTGGGAGTACAGGCATGAGCTGCTGTGCCTGGCTTGTTCTTTCTTTTTATTTTCTTTATTTTTTGTGTGTGAGGGGTCATATTTTCTTGTTTCTTTGTGTGTATTATAATTTTGTGATAAAACCTGGACATTTTAAATGATACTGTGTGACAACTCTGGAAACAAGATTCTCTCCCTTTTTCTAAGATTCTTGTTTTCATTGTTGTTGCTACTTTTTGTTTGTGTAGTGATTTTCCTAGACTAACTCTATAAAGTCTGTATTCCTTTTCATGAGTGGCCACTGAAGTTGTTTTTGGTTATCTTAGTGGACACATGATTATTAGACAGAGAGTTTCTTAAAAGTTTTGGATGTTGAAATCTTCCAGTCATTGCCAAAAGGCTTTTATGTATGATGGGGCACGCCTTCAACATGGTGGCAGTTTGTAGCCCTGCTTAGTCTTCATATCCTGCTTCTGCAAAGCCTCAAGGGCATCCAGAGATAAGACATGGTCTCCTCAGGCCGTTTTCTGGGCATGTGCACAACCCAGAACATGTGTCTAATCTTCTAGATCCCCAGGGATATGCTGGAGCTTTTTAAAGCTCCCTATGGACATGTCTTTTCCTAAGTATTCATTTTAAGATTTCTGGCCAGAGTCTTACTTGCTCCAACTAATACCACAGCTAAAGCAGCTGATACGTTCAACAATCACTGCTGATTGTTTTAAAAAATGCATTGGTGATAGGACTTTTCTTACTGACAAAACACCAAGTCAGGTTAAGTAATAGTAAGAACTGATAATGGGGGTTTTCCAGGGAGCTGCTGGAGAGGTCACATAATGAAAATACTTTTTGGGTGAGATATTTTGAAGTGTCCCAAACCTAGTATGTTTTCTCTCTTGACTGCTAGGTCACTGGTATTCATAGTTACCGTGGTTGCAAGGTTGCTGGTTTTCAGGGCTACTATAGACCTGGAAAGAATAAAGAGAAGGAAGACAGTTAAAATGCTACAAAGTTCACTGCCGTTACTGAGATTCAGCATTTTTCTTAAATGAACTCTTCTTGAATTGTTGCAAGTGTTTGGTTATTGTCAGAGTTATGAAAGAGTTGACATTACTAATTTTTCCTATTTTTATTGTGGCTTTTCTGGAGAAATGGATTTTTGGTAGTCATTATTCCATAATTCCATAAATACCACTCTCTCAATAAAATATTTTTAAACCAGAATCTTTAATTTTGTGATGTAGCTTTACAGAAAATTTGAAGGGCTTTCTAATATTATAAGAATGTAATTTTCTCTTCTATAATTTACTTACTTTCTTCTCATCTACAATTTGTAAAACTCTTTTTTTAACCTCTTGTAAATAGCATGAGACAATTATGCATTTAAGCATATATTAAAGTGGCTATAGTGTTTTGGTTTCTGATGATGATGATCAGCATAGACTGCTAATACTTCATTCTTTGAAATTAACCTCGGAGAAACAACAGTAACAACAACAGAAAACAGAGAGAAGGCAAGGGAGGCTTTTACCTGGCAAACTTGTAGAGGCATCTCAGACACCAAGAGTGAGTGAGTGCGTTTATTTATTTATTTATTTTAGACAGAGTCTCACTCTGTCGCCCAGACTGGAGTGCAGTGGCACCATCTAGGCTCACTGCAACCTCTGCCTTCTGGGTTCAAGCAATTCTCCTGCCTGAGCCTCCCAAGTATCTGGGACTACAGGCACACGACACCACACCCGGGTCATTTTTGTATTTTTTTAGTAGAGATGGGATTTCACTATGTTTGTCAGGCTGGTCTCGAGCTCCTCACCTCAGGTGATCCACCCGCCTCAGCCTCCCAAAATGCTGGGATTACAGGCGTGAGCCACTGCGCCTGGCCAACATCAAGAATTTAGTAACAAGAACAGAAGGTAAACTGGGAGACCTTAAATTCTGGTCTCGTTCCTCATTGTATTATATTGGGAAGTTCATTGACAACCTTTTTCCCACTGACAGGAGAAACCCCTTCCTTCTTCCCTTCCCTTCCCTTCCCTTCCCTTCCCTCCCCTCCCCTCCCCTCCCCTCCCCTCCCCTCCCCTTCCCTTCCTTTCCTTTCTTTCAGACAAGGGCTCACCCTGTCACACAGGTTAGAGTACAGTGGTGCAGTCGTAGTTCATTGCAGCCTTGAACTTCTAGTCTCAAGATCCTCCTGCCTCAGTCTCTTGAGTAGCTGGGACAGCAGATATGCTCCACCCACTGGCTAATTTTTGTATTTTTTTGTAGAGACAGAGTTTCACGGTTTCCAGGCTGGTCTCAAACTCCTGGCCTCAAGCAATCCTTCTTTCATGGCCTCCCAAACTGCTGGTATTACAGGCATGAGCCACTGCTCCGGACCAAGACTTACCGTACCTTTCCTTCCTTCTTTTCTTTTCTTAATTTCATTTCATGTATTTATTTATTTATTTATTTTCTTTTTTTGTTCTTTCATTCTTTCTTCCCATCTTTCTGTCTTTCTTTTTTGCCTCTCTTTCTTGGATTTGAAATTGCAACCTCATTAATTTATTCAAAACTTTTTTTTTTTTTTACTTTAACTAATTCTGTCTGGATAAAAAGAATTCTACTACCCCAAAACAAGTTGCAAACAACTTTTCTCAACCAATCTCTTGACTGTCCTATAAAATGCTTCATTATTTTTCCACTTTTGTGACATGTATTAGCAACCACTCTGCCAATATTACAATGTCTTTTCTTCCTGAATTCTTCTCACTGAATGTAGCACATGTTTTGTCCGATAACTTTCCTGTATATTTGAGAAGTCACATGGTTAATCTTCTGTAAATTTATATTTAGTTAAATATTTAATTAATTTAATATAATAATTTAATATTTAATAATTTTATTTAATTATTTTTTGTGTTGAAGTGACAATTTGTTGCATACTTGTTACATTTCTGGTAGAGTTTTAGGCACCAAAAGTACAAAATTGAGCAAGATAGACATGTTCCTTGCTGAAATACACTTCAGCCTAGTACGGAAGACTGATGACCAAATGATTCTATAAATTATAATGAGGAATCTAATAAAACTTGCTTCGAAGGGAGAAGGAAGAGAGTGTGAGATTCAGCACATGTTCTAGGCTCTTGGTATATTATATAACTCTCTTTGTCCTCCTATTTATCCTAAGATATCATCTTATGCCTACTTTTCCTTCTTGTAACCTTTTTTTCTTTTCCTTTCAACCCATGGAAAAAATGTATAGGCTCAGCATTTAGAATTGGAAAGGCACTCAGAAACCAGATGTCTTCATTTTAGAGTAGAAAAACACAAAAACAAAAACAAGAGTGAGGTGACTTGCTCAAGATCCCACAGCTAACCAAGAACAGAACTGTCTTCTAGGTTCTTCCACTCATCAGACTCCAGCTGTGTGTTCTTATCCTCTGTTGTCTGAGCACTAGCGTAGCATAATGTGGACTTACAATTTATTTGATGTGGACTTACAATTTATTTGATGTGTACCATTCTTCCTCCTCATCGTTAGTTTTTCATCATGTGTACATCCTTCAGTTGAACTAGAAGCTTCCCGAGCACAGGAACATACTTTTTTTCCTTCTTTTTAACATACCAATCTACAGGAGAGTTTCTTCCTCCCCTCTGGGGTTTTGCCAGTTTTCAGGAAGATTTAGGTTTGCTCCTTAGTATTAAGTAGGCTTAATACTTACTTGGGAAAACTATTTACCCTCTTCAGTTCCAATTTCCTCATCTCTAAAGCAGGGATAATAAAAAAAACTTAACATAGTATTTTTTGTTTTTATTTTTGTAAATGAGATCATACATGTGAAGTTTGTTGTTTAATGCCTGATGTTCGGTAAGTGATCTATGATTATCAATGAAATCTGTTGCTGTCATTTAATGAATCCTTTGCTCATTAAAGGTTTATCTTATGTAATGGGAACCAGTTCCTTATGTCATTTTGTGATTAAATTCCAACTTATTCTTCTTTCCAGTCCTCCCAGTTGCAATTAATTATGTGTTTCCTATTAGTTACCAAGATTTTTCTTGAATTTATATTAATTCATATACTTCATTTTATCTATGTGGGATTTCCAGATTAAACTATAAGCAATTCAAGGTCAGAAATTATAAATTATTCATCTCAGCATTGTCTCAATATCTACCTAACATTTTTTACAGATGGGTGCTAAATAAATGCTTCCATAATAAGAGCATGTTATAATTCATTTGTTTAGTCATCCATGAAATATTCATCAAGCACCAATATTGTACCACTCTTTGTATTACTATTTATTACAGAATTATTAAAATAAAGAATACTGATGAATTATTTTAAATACATCAATGGACAAATTAATAATGAAGTCTAACTCTGTAGACTCAATGTAATAGCTAAATATCAAACTCAGTTCTACCTCTAAAAGGTGGCAGTGATTTGAGATCAGAAGGTGTCTGAATTTGACTTCCCATCTCCACTATCTGCAAAGCTGGCAATGACTGAAGAATATAGAAAACATGCCACACCTCTCTGGAATGAGAAGTGAAATACCCATGGAAGATGAAGGCCCTCCAGAGCTAGTTCAAGCCGTTGCAATAATCAGGGAAACAAGCTAGCTATCACCTTTGCAATGTCCTCTAGTCTTGCCTACTGTGGTAGAGAACCTCCTTGCCTGCCTAGTGTATTCAAAGCTTTTTATAAACATTAAATTGGTCTCCCTCTATAAAAACTAAATCCTCCTGGCTGGAGACAAAATCCATAAATCACAAAAACAAACTAGGAAAATAGATGAAAAAGAGAAAAAACCCTTCTTTAAATGTCTTAAAACACCTTCTTGTATTTCACCTCTGTGGCTGTTTCTATTTTGTGTTCATCTCTGGTTATTGGCCCGTGAGGTATCGGTTTTACAACTTTTGCTAAGGCCGTGTGTCAGCCTTTCCAGTGTCGGCTTAGAAATCTTAGAAATGATTTAAGAGAAGAATTATCTTGGGAAGCATATCTTCAATTTAGACCCGAAAATAAACAAGAACGGGGTGGGGGCAGCCTTATCAAAAGCAAATCGCTCTTAACTGCCTAGCAAGCCTACGCAGAAAAGGCTCTTTTGTACATCTCCCGTACAGACTCTTTTTCTCTGTTTATCTTACTTCCATTTTTTGTTACATGACTTTCTCACAGCTTTTTATGATGGGCATATGTGTATATTTAAAATGTGCTAACGCATACTTAAACACCCCAATGTGTTACATTGTGATATGCATTCAGAGCGTCATTAAAATAGCGACAACAAAAGGCTAACTACTAAAAAAGTCCCAAATTTCAGAATTAGCTAGGTTTTTTTGAACTGGTGTTCTCTTCTGGCAGTAAGTAAGAAACACACCAGGAAAATACTAATGCTTGCAGGATCTTCTCCTGTCAGATGAATGTGCCCCTCTTTTTGTTCTATTGATTTACAGGTGCTGAAAACGGGGGACACATTTCAAGGCATACAAGTAACAATAGCTCCCGTGAAGAAGCTTAGTTTCAGAAAGCCTTTCTGGATGAAGTCTAGGTCAAATTCTTCCCCTTGTGTGTATCCATTGGGCTTCCTCAGAAAGCGGTGACAGGCACATTGTCAAGCTGACCTTGGCCTTCTTTTGTCTTTGGGTCCTTGTCATTCAACTAAGACTTCATTCCCAATTGCGGAGATGAGGTCTAGGCAGCAGCAGGGAAGAGAATGGCAAGCCTGAGAGGAAGCCCTTTTGTCCCCTTTTGTTAGGAACAGGCAGGGAAGAAATTAACTTCCTCACTTGTAGAGTGCAAATGGTAATGATGACTTCCATCAGAGTGTTGTTATAAAGAATACTAGGAAGGCATTGTCAATTCAATGAGAAATGTTTATTAATTAAATGATAACAAATGTTGCTTAGAAACTGGCAGTGTTTTCTTGGTTGGCAGGACAATGGGGTCATTTTTTCCTTCTCTTGGTTTTGTAAGATTCACTGTTAGCAAGGAAATATTTGACTCTTCCTTTTGTCAATTTATTTTTCTAGCCCTATGGAATGCAACTCTCAATGGTAGGGGCCAATGACATAGTCTGACTTATCATATATGAAAGGAGCACCTTCAATGCCAAGGACAAGCACACAGAGCTCCCTGGAGACCCAGAGGCCACCCGAGGGCAGGGGCCCTGCCTCCGTGATGACTGGAGATGGCTTTCATTGCAGGGCCATCTGCTGAGAGTAGTTCACTGGCAAAGCACCACCCTCTGCTTCCTGGGGACCGGGAAATGGAAGACCACAGCATAGAACGTTTCATTGTAATAGAGTAGATCATGCCCCATTAGTCAGATGTTAAGGTACAGGGAGATATTATTGAAACTGTGAGAATTTTATTTACAAGGAAAATGCAGACCTAGCTGACACCCGAGGTTCAGAGAGTGCTTTACAGCCAGGACACAGCCTCTTCAGGGAAAGGGGAGTTAATGCTTGGCAGAGAGTGTTTTAGAAGTTTTTGTGTTCATCTCTGTTTATCAACCCGTAAGGCATTACTTTCACAATTTTTGCTAAGGCCATGTGACAGCCTTTCCAGAGACCCTGCCCATTGAAACTGCTTCCCTGGTCCATCCTTCTGCTCTCTGTAGTGTCACCTTTCCTGTGCCCACCTCACCGTCCACTTTCTGTGTAACTCCTAACCAGCTGCTCCTCACCGCAGGCCTCCTATGAACTGGTCCCTGTGCTGGCTTCTTAGAATACTGCAGCCAACATTTGCAGAGTGGGCTAGTTCTCTCCTATTTATGCCAACTATCTCTTTCACCCATGCCCCTCCCCTCACTGCCCCTTCACTACTTCTCCTTTCCCGTCTCCTCATTTCTCCTAAGCCTGGATTGTTTTTTCTGGCTCCTGACCACTGACTCTTGGCTTCCTGAATTTGGCTATTACTTTCTAGTTTGATGTAAACTTGGAGAATATCCTCTCCAGGACTTCCCTCATGAGCAGTCCCAACCAATAGAAAGCAGAATGGAAGGTGGCACAACCAATTCATTGGGCCCCAGGAGGGACTGAGGCTGCTGGCCATTAATTTTCCAGAATATCCAACCCCTTATATTTTTCCAAAGAAGTTCATTTTGGATGCCAGAGACTTTCTCCTTGGCTACTTTGTAGCATTAGCTCTTAGTTTTCAGGAACGATGCTTTGCATTATTTACTCTAGGACACATTGGAAAGATCACAGATTGAAGAATTGGACCTATGTTCAAATCTGATAAATTGATGCCATAGCTACCTGAGCCTGATCCTCTTTACCTTAAAGTTAGGGTACTTGTATGAACGCCAGAATTCTATGGTATAAAATAAAGTCACACAGTTATGGCATCCAACCCAGTGCAGCTGCTCAGTAAAAACTCAATCCCTTCTTCGTCTTTCACATTCTTGTAAAACCGTGCTCTTCAGAATGTTTGCATGCTGGTAATTTTGTTTTATTCATGCTCTGCTTTGATTATTTGGCCTGAACTTTTAGTTTAAACTTCTTTTTTTTTTTGGCCAATCTTTCCTCCTCCAAACAAACACATCATTAAGGAAAAAGAAATGTTCGGTGGTTTTAGTGTGATTATTAATAAAAATAAAATATTCACATGGGGATTAAGAGGAATTAACATGGGCCTAACACTGATCCACACTTGATTACCTATTATGCTTTCACGCCAAAGATAAAGAGGACCTAGGGAAATCCTTCCTCTCCCTGTGAAAGTTTATTAAAATGATAAATGAGGTTTTGGTGGCAGTTAAGCAACTCTAAAGTGCTCTCTCGTGGACAAACTCCAGCCCCCTGCTTGTTAGAGAGCATTCTGATGACAGGAGCTGGCTTTAACACAAGCACATCAGGGCTGCACTTCTGTATTACCTGGGGTTGTCAAGGTTACTGAGATGCCAGGATTTTTGGACACAGAGTATTCCAAAACTGCCACTGAATAGTCATAAATATTAGACATTCTGATTCCTCCCTCTGCATGGATCATTTTCTTCAGATTCATCTCAGGAGAAACAGTCAATATATTAATTTTCCTAATGGAGCACAACAGTGACAAGGATTAATGAGGAGGCTTCATAATGGCCTCATTTTCCATCTGTCCCACTACACTTCCATCGAATTCACAGGACCAGACAACACTAGGCAACAACGCTCCTTTCTATCCTTATCATTAGCTTCTCAAAAAGCAGGAGGGTTGCTCAAAATTCACTTTCAAACATATAGCCACAAAGTACATATACGCATTTTGGAGGATCCCTGGGCAGTGAGTTTTGGTATATTTCAAATATACAAGATGCATCCCTATTTCTACACTCTTCTATAACTCTTTAATCAGAGGTAAATACCCCACCATTTTCTGTCTAGTGGCATAAGAATGGTTGGCACGCTTATTGTTATGCTTCCAACCTATGCCTGCCTTGAAGAAAGTTCACATTTTGTGTGTGACTGTCTCAAGCTTTTATGCCATTAAATAGTATCCCCAAGCATATTTTACATCTAATATAAAACAGCAATAAAATGCACTTCCCCAAGTTGTTGGGGAGATAAAAATAAGACAAACTAATTGGAAAGGTGAGCAGCCTTCCAGCATTTTAGTTATAAAATTGTAACAAAAGGGCTTCCTCACTTTCTTGTTTACACAGTTGAATAGAAATAGTTGTTCAGTAGAGTGTGTGCATATTTCAAATGCAGGGGCACTTTTATCCATTCACATGTGAAATATCCCATCATACCAAGAGCTATGATGTGATGCAAAGTGGGTAGGTACACTAGGTGAATGGGGAGTTAAAAGAGGAACAAACTGGTGAGAGAAGTTAGACAGCAGTTATAGGACCTCCTGTCGGCTCACCATACCTAGAAATCGTGCTACTGTTTCCAGTGATCAAAGATCTAACCATTTTATTCAAATCTACTTTATGTCTACACACCATGCACTAGATTCCTAATAGTGACGTACCTTTGCATTGCTCCTCCTGTTTAATATCAATTCCTATAACCACTGCCTAATCTTTTGTTTTTACAATATGCATATTATCCAGAACACTACTCAAATGTTTTCCCATTATCCAGCTGTCCAGATATTCACATCCAGACATCAACTCTCTGTACCGTGAGATGGTCTAACTGCTTGTGTGTGTATGCTTTACATTTAGAGAGTATTTATCCTATGATGCCTAGTAGTGTAATTTACTTGCGTAATGTTCTTTAATAGAAAACAGTCCCTTAAATTTGTATCTTCTAAAGACTTGATTATTAGAAAGCCATGATGTCAGGAAAAACAAAGAGAGAATTTTGCAAACCAAAAAACTAGATCCCAGTTGGGTAGCCTCATTTGAAAGGCCATAGACCTTGTAAACCAGGGTTTAAATTCCAGCTCCATTTGTAATAAAAAACTATTATGCATTATCTATTTGAGAGTGAATTTCCTCATATATAATAATGTAATAACATATATCTTGCTGGGTGATTGCAAAGATTATGTAGGGTAATGCATGTAAAGCACCTGGCATCTGGCAGACACAATGAAAGGTAGCTGTTATTATTCCACTTACTGAGGCATGGGGCTGGGAATTAGTTCCTGTCAAATTTGTGCTCTCTACTCGGCATTTTACAGGTTAGTTTTCATAGTTATCGTGGCAACCTCATTTTACAGATGAGAAAGCTGCATCCCATAAAGGGTAAGTAATATATCCAAAGTCAGTCTGTGCTATGACTTGCCTAAGCTAGAACATCAGCCTGGGTTTGGACCCCACCCCTTCCTCTGTGTCACGTGGCTTTTCTAGAAGGTTCACTTAAGTCAGAAGCAGAGCTATGAAGGACTTTCCCAGGACCCACCGAATATGGCCAGGCAGCCACATTCTGAATCAAGCCTGCTTTCATTCATATCCACCAGTCACATGCCCAGGAATGCAGCTCATGTGTCCTTACTCCCCATGAAAACAGAGGGCGTCTTGAATGCTGTGAAGCTGACCACCTCTCAATGTGAAGAATAGCCTAGTGCCTGTAGGCACACTAACATTGTGGAGGCTCAAACAGGGGTACCAAATTGTGATAATTTTTGTTGTTTGTATTTAATAAGTTGATCCCTCAGTCTAATCACAGAATGTTTGTGACACTACCATTAAAGAATTTTAGAATCAGAGCTCATTATTGTTACAGAGGGAATTTTGTATCCCCCACCACCTGCCACCAAAAAAAGATGTATCGGAGTCCTCACCCCCAGCACCTCGGAATATGACCTTATTTGCTAAAAAGGTCTTTATAAAGATAACCGAGTTAAAGTAAGCTCTTTAGGGTAAGCTCTAATCTGATATAATGGTGTTCGTATAAGAAGTGAAAATTTGGAGACAGTGGCACAGAAGGGGCGTGATATGAAGAGACACAGGAAGAAGATGGCCATCTGCAAGCCAAGGAGAGGGCCCTGGAGCAGAAACTCCCTGGCAGCCTCAGAGGAGCCAGCCTGCCGACACCTTGATCTCGGACTTCTGGCCTCCAGACTGTGAGATGAGAAATCCCTGTTGTTTAAGCCACACAGTCTGTGGTACTTTTTTATGACAGCCATAGCAAAACAATGCAACTGTGTACCAGAGGAAGAATAACCCAATCACGTGACTTAGTGTAAAGTGACACGATGAGTGACTCTACTTCCAATTGTGCCATGCGCCGTGTTATTATATTGATAATTTACATTAATCTTAGAGTCTAAATATTAGGCCATTGAAAATGTGTAGCCTGGTGCATCTAATAGTGACAGGAGGCAGCCAAATGCCTAGGCAGATGGGATGGGTCCCCGGTGAAACTCACCTTCAAGCCAGAGACTGTTCCAGGTAAATCCTCCGACCAGATTGAGAACCTGCCTTCTCGTTTGGCACACTTTCCTCTGATAGATTCCCATTCTTACCTATTTCACATGTACCTACCCTTTCCTAATTAGTTTTCTACAGTCATGTCCACCTTTGAGGGATGTCTTCACTTTAACCTTTTCCGCATAGTCACAAACCAATCAGCACACACTCCCTATTCTGAGCCCATTAAAAGTCCTGGACTCAGCCATATTGAGGACTTTCCTGCCTTTGAATAGGGGGGACCATCCCCACGTCCCCTTTCTGTTGAAAGCTTTTTCATCACTCAGTAAAATTCTTCTCCACCCTCTTCACGCTTCAACGTCCAGCGTCTCCTCATTCTTCTTGGGAATGTTATAAGAGCCCAGGAACCACAGGACACAGGTACAAGCTATAACACAGTTGAACTGGGGCATGGCAGCGTGTCCACCTCTGGGCAGCAGTGTCACTGGTCAAGGGTCCCCAGCTTGCAAAGTGACCAAAAAGAAAAATCCTGCATCACACCTTCACCTGACAGAATGCTGAGCTCTGAGCAGCAATAGCAGACACACTGTCTTCAAGCAAAAGGTACCCTAAAGCCACGCACAATTGCTGTTTGCATTGAGACTCCACCGAAAGATCTTCAGTGGATAAGTTAAGTTTGCAGGTTGGCCTCTGGTCCATGTTCATTTTTAGGTTCATGGATTATTCAATACGTTGGATCACAATGTAGAGCAGAGTCATGACAGCTGCTTGTATTGAAGGTCAGCTGCAAGGCCCTGGGCGAGTTACCCTTCTCTGCATCTTCGCTTCTTCGGCTCTAGGAAGGCTTACTGCTCCCTGCCCCTTTCTCTTCCCTGGAATTTGTAAAGCTAAATTGGCCATGCAATGTGAAAAGACTGTGTCCTTTGGAAGACAGAGTTCATTTATGCACCTCAGACTTCCAGATCATTGTAAAGCAAGAGTTTTTTTGTGTGTGGAAATTCTTTTCAAAAGAAAAAAAGTCAGTGGGAACCCAAAACATACGAGTTCTAACCTGAGCAGAAGGCCTGGCAGGCGATGTCATCTAAGAACAAAGCAGCCAGCATCCTCTCTCTAGAGACAAAACACATTATTTCTATGACATGCTTAGTCTCCATCTGCTCAGAGAAAAGGAGTGAATCTCCCATATGCCTTACCGTTGGGCCATGCCTGACTATGGCAGTGGCTCTCCCTACAATGCAGAATTGAACATTAAGTAACTTTAGGCTGCTCTCATGGAAATAGCATATGGGTACTAAATGAGTGAAAATAAATGAATACCTTGATTCTTTTGCTCTATTTTTGTGTTGATAAAAGCGACTGCCACTGATCACTAATCAGTTTCTAATGATTTCAGTAAATCTGTTTTTCACTTTTCTGAAGAATTCTCAAGCAATACCCATCATACTCATTGCTGAAATTATATACTCATGAAAAGGATTTTAAATACTCCCAATTATGTTATATGGTCATATTTTCCACATAAACATAGGCATTTATTTCCTCTAGTAGTACCCAGAGCCAACACAATATGTAATTTGCTAGGCGATTTGGCAACTAAGAATGATTAAGACCCTGCTGTTTGCAGTTAATATGGTGTATAACTTGAGTTTGAGGCCAGAAAAGTAAGTAGGGCTGATACTGAACTGTTCCTTTGTTTGTGAATGTGAAAGTTTTATGTGTCACTGCATCAAGTTTGGTAGAACATTGCTACAGAAACAATAAAAGAAAAAAAGAGAAAACAATCATTTCATTTAATACCTGTGTATTCTGGCCTTAATATTTGTAGTTGATGGCAAAATCATTATTTTCAGGGGAAACATTAAGCTCAGGTGGCTGGAGGACGTGTTAGTGAGACAGGACCTGGTGGGGCTCCCCCTTGCTGCGCAGTTGCAAGCTAGCGCTGACCACAGACAAAATCCTTCGTTCTGCACAGCCATGTTGCAAAAGCTCCTTCTGGGGAACAGAGGAGATAAGGTGCTCCAGCGTCAGATCAAGACAAACTCATTTCGGAAGATGAACTAGAAGAAAGTGGAAAGTTACAGACAAAACAGAAGAATTTGGGAAGCATTTAAAAATGTTTATAAAATTCATGGATGGATGCCAGTTTTTTTCTGAAAGAGCAGTTCTACAGTCCTTCAAATTGAGTTACCAAGGAAAGGGAAAGTTTTGGATGGGATACAGAACAGGACTACAGAGAAAGAATATTTCCCAGGGCTTAGACTGGAAAGCATTGTTTCCTGGCCGGAAAAACTTTTCAGGATACAGAGAGACCACTAGAGTGACCAGAGAGAAGGGGAATGGTCAGGGCAGCTAATCAGATGACTCACCCAAAGCTTTGTAGTCAAGAGGATAAATGATACTATGTGACCATTGAGGTCATGAGCCCTGTGGTCAAGAGTGTAAACCCTTACAAAATCTAGCCAGGCTCTAGTAGACGCATGAGTTGGAGAAGCTCTGGTGAAGCTGAAGATTGTGTGTTCAGGTACAGTATTCCAAATACAAAATATAATGAATTGAAGATAAATATATTATTTGACTTGTCAGTTAAAAATTTGTCTCATACTCTCCAGGATAATGCAGCAAAACAAACAAAAAATCATGTACCAGGAGAGACAGAGAAAAAAACGTGGATGGTAGTGTACCAGCAGTAGCTAGTAGCACTCACAATTAAGGGAGAGTGAGCTGGACCTAGGAATGAGGACTAAAATATCACAGATGGACTCTCAGTGATTCCAGAATCCCCACCAACTTTGGATACTACAGTAAGCATTACTGCTACTAAAACTAAGTCTGATCATTTCAATATCTGTAGTTAGGAATCAATGCAACTCATAACTACAGTCCAAAATATGCCCAAGTTTAGTTTCATTTAAAAAGTGATTGAATCGGGGATAGATTAGCTGTCCATCTGGAAGACACTCAGGAAAGAATGAGGAAGCAGCAACACTGGTATTACCATAAGGGTCACCTTTGCAGGTGTCCACTTCAGGTGGAGTCACCGCTTAACCTTTAAATTCCCAGCTCTAATACATCTCTGACCTTCACCCTGGCTCTGTGTTCTACCAGTCAGTGCACTGAACCTGCTACTCTGTCTACTTGGTTCATTTAAATTTGACATGCCCCAAAGCATTAAAGGGTAAGCCTCTCTCTCACAGATGCTAGATGTTTCTTTCCAAACAGCATGTGAAGAGTATTATTAGAAAGTAACTAGTCTCTGACCACATCGATTTATTTGGGACCAGAAATGTCACCTCCTCTGAGGATCTGTGGAAGCAGAGGCAGGTGGCTGCCTGGAAAGCTGTGATATTATGAGTTCTAGTTGCATCGAGAATTGGAAAGCTGTGGTACAGGTAGACTTTGAGCTCCTTGACAACCCCAGAATTTTCTAAATCTATGTTATCTTGAGCAAGAAACTTTTTTTTCTTTTTCCTAGACAGCTTCAGTCACTTGGTTTTGGCAATGGTTTTAAGAATTCCAAAATACAGCCCTGGATTATTGCCATGACTTGATTGTCTAGGGATGGACCTGCTAAAAACCTGGGATTAAAAACGGATCTTGGATGTAGCTGAATGGGTCGTGGGTGGGTTTGTGGAGCCCACTGAGGTCAGCTGCAGACTGTGCATGGTCCAGAAGGCCACTGCGTGGCTGCCTCTGTGGCCCAGTGTCCTTTCACCTCTTCATCCTTGGAGCATCATGTGTAGATACGGATATAACAATGACCCTGTACTCACTCTTTTCAGATACGTGTGCACTAGGAGGGAGAGTGAGGTGTGCAAGAACCATCAAACAGACCACACATGCAATTCATTTAAATGACTACATAATGTATTGATATAATAATACTCTGCTCCTTTGGTGACAGAAACTATAGAAATTCAGGATAAAAGAGCTTAGGTTATTGGAACAGGTTCTAAAAGGTGAGTTCTTTGGAATTGTTCACACTGGGGGAGATGAGAATTGTAAAGTTCCAGCAAGATCTCATAGACTGTGCTGTCTTCAATATTTCCACCATCAGAATTGTTTCTGTACTTGGGCTTTACCTCTTCAGGCCTTCAAGTTTGGAAGGGATATTTTACCTATCTGGTGAAATCATCTCTTTCTATACAGGTGAATATTCTACCTGATTTTTTTTTTTTTTTCAAAAATGCAACATTTTTAAAGAATTTAAAAACTAAAGAGTAATTTGCACTCTTGGGGGTTTGCACTTTGTGGAAGGCTTAGAGACACGTCTTGTGTGGTGCTCACCTAGCCCATGGGAGTTTCCCATGGAACTGGGCATGTGGGACATAATCACCAACCCAGGAAGCTGCTCTCTGTCTGGAGCACATAAAGCCTCCCGCAGGCGGGGCTGTGTCCTTATGGTGTGAGGCTGATGTCGTGGTGGGGGCAAAACCACATTTCTCCTAGGTACTGGAAGCTACAAGAGGAATCTCTTTCTATGTTCTCTCTAATTTATCGGGGTTTTTAAACATAAGAAACTGACTTCCAGCCAGACACGGCAGTTCACACACGTAATCCCAGCACTTTGGGAGGCCAAGGCAGGCGAATCACGAGGTCAGGAGATCGAGACCATCCTGGCTAACATGGTGAAACCCCATCTCTGCTAAAAATACAAAAATTAGCTGGGCGTGGTGGCGCTTGCCTGTAATTCCAGCTACTCAGGAGGTTGAGTCAGGAGAATCACTTGAACCCGGGAGGCAGAGGTTGCAGTGAGCGTCCAGCCTGGGTGACAGAGCGAGACTTCATCTCAAAATAAATAAATAAGAAATTGACTTCTGCTACATCAATTTAAACACGTCCCTGAATCAATTGTATGTCTCACTTTATTTAACTTGGATAAACAATTAGATTAAGACATTGAGAAATAAAACCCCTAATAGTCATATAATTTATCTTCAGCCTTTACTATTATTTTCTCAATGTAACTCCAGTCTTGAGCTGCTGTTCACAGACAAATCTGAATCTTGAGTCACTGGTAGAAAAGCAGTCTTCCCGGTGGGCAGAGCTCCAATTATCTGCTATCCATGCCTTGGTGGGACGTAGATTTTGACCTGGGGCAACGGTAAAGTCCCTGCACACAGTGAAGACGAGGCTGGATGGGGCTCTTCTCAGCACCCTGCTCATTCTGCCTTGGGTCCTGGAGAAGTGGGGCTGGCAGAGCGAGCTGTGAGGCTGATGTTCCTTATCTGAAAAACACCTTCTGATTTTCTTTGACCCCTTATGAAAAATATTTTTCTGTGGTATTTTTTAAAAAAATTTTTCTTGCTTGCTTGCTCTCTGTCTCTCTTTCTCTGTCTTGTTTTATTTTTAGGTGTTACTTTTCCACACCATTGGCTATTTTCTGAATATTCCAGTAATCCTCAATTGTATTTATTAAACACTCTCCATCATAACACTGTTACTCTACCTGAGGTTCTAATTTATTAGGTTGGTGGCAGAAAGAGCTTGATTATACAGGAAAATTTTTACTTTACTTGGCTAGAATTTTTAGTACAGAAAAAAAAAAAAACACCTCTTTGTTAAAATGATGTAAAACATTACTTTTCTGCATAAGACACAGTGAATACAGATGCCTCTTGGCATACTATGGGGTTATGTCCTGATGAACCTGCCATACACTGAAAATATCATAAGTTGAAAATGCATTTAGTGTATCTAACTTACTTTTAATACACCTAACAATCATAGCATGGCCTAGTTCACATTAAATGTGCTCAAATCACTTAAATTAGCCTACCTTTGAGTGAAATAATCCAACACAAGGACTATTTCATAATAAAGTATTGAATATCTCATGTTATTTATTGAATGCTGTACTGAAAGTAAAAAATGGAATGGTACAAAAACAGAATAGTATAAATTTCTGTACGAGTGCACAAAGAAGGGTTTTTACTGAGTGCATATGGTTTTCATACCATCTAAATGTCAAACCATTGTAAACCCAGGACTCACAGCACTTTTTAAAATTTTATTATTTTGGGTTTTTTTAAGACAGAGTCTCGCTCCGTTGCCAGGCTGGAGTGCAGTGGTACGATCTCGGCTCACTGCAACATCTGCCCACTGGGTTCCAGCGATTCTCCTGCCTCAGACTCTGGACTAGCTGGGACTATAGGCGTGCACCACCATGCCCAGCTAATTTTTGTATTTTTAGTAGAGACGGGGTTTCACCACATTGGCCAGTTTGATCTTGATCTCTTGACCTCGTGATCCGCCCTCCTCAGCCCCCCAAAGTGCTGGGATTACAGGCTTGAGCCACCATGTCTGGACAGGATCACAGCACTTTTAAGTTGAAAGACCTATGGACCAACAGTTTCATTTTACAGAGGAGGAGACAGAAGTCAAAATATATTAATTTCTTGAAGACACGGGGATGTCCCCACGTCGTAATGTGCTGGAGGAAATTGCATGGGGTTCCTGAGACCATTTGATTAACCCTTTCTATGTTGAAGTCTTGCTGTCTCCATGGGACTCTACTGAGGCATTGAGGACTGAGTCCTTTCTCTTCGGAGTCCCAGAAACTTCCTGTGGATTCTGTCAGAATTTCACTCTCAGCTTTGCCAATGTTTGTTCTTTCTTCCCACCATGGATTTTATTTTTATTTTTCTGTGTCTCAAGTTCCTTCCTTCCCACTCCCTCTTTCTAGTCCAGGACTAGGCTTATGCAATTCTAAAGCCAATGTTGACTCTCTTAAGTTTTGGTGATTTTACTGTGACTTAATTTTATGGGTTGAGTTGTGTCCCTCAAAGTTCATATGGTGAACTTTTAGCCCCTGGTACTTCAGAACGTGAGCTTATTTCAGAGGGGGCCTTTGTGAATGATCAAGATAACACAAGGTCATTAGAGGAGGCTCTAATCCAATAGGACTGGTATCCTTATAAGAAGAGGAAATTTGGAGTAGGATACATATACAGGGGAGATGATGTGAAGACACAGGAAGAAGATGGCCATTCATAAGCCAAGGAGTGAGGCCCAGAACAAATCCTTCCTTCACAGCCTCCAGAAGAAACCAACCTTGCTGACATGTTGATTGAAAAGGTTTTGCCAGAAAGGTGAGCCAACAAATTTTTGTTGTTTAAGCCACATAGTGGTGTGGGGTGCTTTGTCACGCAGCCCCAGAAAAGTTACACATACGTGTTTTTCTGGTGTAGTGCGTGTACAATACACGTGGCATCTGCATGGCTGGAAGACCCCAGTTAATACTGTAGGGTAGCATTTTACCACACATAAGAGGTGTTGCGACTGGAGTGAGGAATCCTGAAACCCATCCCCGTGGCCTCCATTGCAATTCCCTTTGTGTACAGGCTGTCTTGAAGGAGACTTCACTAACCTTCAGGATTTTTCACAGCATAATTAAGGGGGTTGGGGAGAACAGGAATGCCACTGTGATGAGGACACTGATAACTCCGGAGGCTTCTCATTGTCAATAAAACGTCCATTTATAAGAAATGTTAGTTTTACACAAAGAGATGTTGTATGTCTACTGGTCTTTCTTTTTATTTATTTTGAGATGGAGTCTCACTCTGTCGCCCAGGCTGGATGGAGTGCAGTGGTGCGATCTCTGCTCACTGCAAGCTCCACCTCCTGGGTTTGCGCCATTCTCCTGCCTCAGTCTCCCGAGTAGCTGGGACTGCAGGCACGCACCACCACGCCTGCCTAATTTTTTGTATTTTTTAGGAGAGACAGGTTTCACTGTGTTTGCCAGGATGGTCTCCATCTCCTGACCTTGTGATCCACTTCCATCTCCTGACCTTGTGATCCACCCACCTCGGCCTCCCAAAGTGCTGGGATTAGAGGCGTGAGCCACTGCACCTGGCTGATCTTTCTTTTTAAATAACTGCATTTATTGGTAGAAAACAGAGCTGGAGAGATAACCAAGGGCATGGTGAGTATAGGAGACAAAATGTAACTTCATAAAGGTCAGCAATGGAGTGAAGTAATTGATTACTGGAGAGAATTTCAATTTTTAGATCTCTATGTGTTATATAAATAGAGATACCAAATGCATTCTAAAGTTAACGTAAAAATCAGCAAATATACTGTCATTCCCAAATTATGACTGCCTAACATTATAAGCACTATAGTAGTCTTTTCCCCTGGTTAGTTTCAAAAATGATAGAAAAATATATAAAATGTTATGGTAGGTGTGGCCTAATGCTGATAACAGAACTTTGTGTTCATCACTTTATTTAAATTGTAAAACTAACTTTATGAGGGACATATTTATAGTTTCAAAATACAGATAAGAAAACTGAGGCTCAGAGAGGGGCAGTGCCTGGCGGTGTCATTGAATGAGGGAGGGGCTGAGCTGGAACTGAAACTCAATTCTTAGACCTCAAATTAAGAAGCACTCAACGTCTCCTTGTGGGCAAGCAGGTGGGCTTCACTGTGAACCTGTATACCCCATGCAGTCCCACAGAACCCCACATTCTGAGGTCCCAGGTTTGGTTTAATGAGCTACTCTCACTGCCTCATAATTCCTAACAATTTTAGAACAAGGTTTCCAGAATGGGATGAGAGAAAGAAATAGTGGACATTATGCTGCTCTACTGTGAGGAGTGAGACGAGGATTGGAAGTCGCCGTTGGTCTAGAGTTTCTGCTCTGAAGAAGACAAGGGACAACATCACAACAATGCTTCCCTTGGAAACAGCTGATTGTTTGTTCTTTGAGAGCCCAGCTCTAAATTTGCACATTTTCCTATGTTATCTAACTCTGGAGACCTCACAATTTGAAGAAGGCTGGGACTCTGTACCATTGGGATAATCGTATTTCCATATTCAAGCAGAGAACAGGAGTAGCACAAGTACTCTCTGACAGTGATTAGTATTCACTTAACAAGAAACAAAGAGGTGGCAAAAATCTCAAACTGCCCATGCAGTGTGTTGCTATAAAAATTTTGTGTCATTGCAAACAAGAAAAGGTATCTAACAGATCTTATGAAGCAAGAGGAGTGTACCCTAATTTTCCAGAGCCTGAATTTATAGGTCATTTCTATTTTGGAGTATACATATTCCTAGTAACATACTGAAACGTTGGTTTTCCTAAAGCAAAATTTAACTGAGTTGGTTGCTATGCTTTGAGGCGAATGTTGCCATGGCTGGTGCCATATCTGATACTCCAAATGCCATTGTTTGAAAACTCTGGACAACTGACTCAGTGTAGACAGAAATGAATTGCAGGTGTCTGTTAGGTGGCATTGTAAAGATGGGGCAATGACTTGTGAAGTGACAGGTCTATTTGTACCTACTTCTATCATATTTTTTCTATGTATGTGTTTATAAAATGTAGCACACTTAGAATTTTTAAAACTTCTATAAGAAGTTCCATTTCTCTGTTTGTTTGTTTTTTTTACATGCTGACCACCAGAATTTTGACCATAGGATTTAGACAGAACCCACTTATTCCAGGTATCCATCTAAACTAATATATACAGAGCTCTTTACATTCAGATTTTACAAAATTTGAAAATATTGAATCCAGCCTGTGAAGGGAGAGCTATTTTACAACGGAACTCAATTCTACCTAAATACATGACCATGAGTGCCATGAAGTAGGGCTCCACTGGCATGCACTGAGCCTCCTCACTGATGGCCGGGGTAGCCAGGAAATAATACTGTCCACTTTCTACGCTAGATTCCTCCTTATGAGAGCTCCATATCCTGTGGATACTCAAAAGTGCGGCCTGCAGTGCTCCACAGTGTGTTGTGGTCCCTGCATGAAATCTACGCAACATCTTGTCTTTCATCCTTACAAGCAGAACTGCAATTTTATTCCAGTATCCAATATTCACCTCCCCAAACCATGTGATTTTTAAAAAACCAATCTCACCCCCAGTGGCAGAAGTTGATGCAGACACATCTAATTACTCAGTGTACACTTCTTCTAACCATTTCTGGTAAAAGCAAGATCGTTGTCCACTGGGTAGCTGGTCCAAAGTGATGAAGAAAGTTAAATTATCTTCTTTGTCTCCTATTATACATGAATCAGGAAGCACCCTGTTTGATTGGGTCTGAGAGACATCTGAGTATTGTGAAAGGAACGCGTCTCCATGGTAAACTGAGGCTATGGGTACCCAGTGATGAATGAAAGCAGTCTATGTTCCTGACGATACTGTTGAAACCTAACTTAGAAAACCTGGAATCTGCACAACCTTTATATTTCCCATCAGAGGAGATAAATTAATTCTCAAATTATTCATGCCAATTTGAGTTGAACTTTGTGTCATTTGCAGCAAAAAGTAATTCAACTGCTACATTCTGCAAGTTTCATCTTTGTGGCAGGACCCTAAAACCAAGTGTCTTTTTATGCACGTGCATAAAGTTCATTTTAAACACCAAATTCTTACCAATGGCTTCACTTAAAGATTTTTTTTTTTTTTTTTTTTTTTTACCACAGTTGAAAAAGGTTTTCTCAGGAGGCAGTACCGTGGGCTTCACAGTGCATGCTGCTTAACACCATTAAACCTTCTCACTAGCAATAGTAGGTCCAGGTGTTCTCGTGTAACCATTTCATATCCACTGCTACGTGGGCAACATTTCCTCTTTGCAATTTAGCCAAGAATCCACTAACTGAAAAAGCATGTTTTATTAAAATAGCTATTAGACATGTGGCAGACCTGGAGCAGATCTTGTCCATAACATTATGAAAAAACCTATTATGCCAACATAAAAGTGATTTATTATGCAACATGCGCATAGATCTTGCGCTCAGAACTATCTGTAGAATTCCCCAAAATATCAAAATGTAACCAAAACAGAAATAAACTGCCTACAGGGAATCACAAAACTATCCTATTTCAATGATTAGACCATGATAGAATATGTTTCACCCTTAAACCAAAATTTAAGTAAATCTTATGTGATTTGACTCGGAGGCTAATTGCAGAGTTTGTTAAGCAAAGGGTTAACACTCTAAATGCCACTGTCCACGTTTAGGAGAAAGGTTGGTTGTCGGACAATTCACTGTTATTTAGATCCTGAAGAAAAGACAATTGCAGTCACAGAATATTGATGGAGGCACGTTAAGGCTCAGAGATTTTATTCATCTGTTAGGCTCTTAATTTTTGTCACTGGTGATATCCTGATGCTTTTCTGCTGGTCTCCTGACTTCAATGCCTACAGCTGGGGTATTTCTACAATACAAAATTGATTGCATCATTTCATCGCTTAGAATTTCCCATCACACAGACAGATCTGGGGGCGGAGCAAGATGGCCGAATAGGAACAGCTCCAGTCTCCAACTCCCAGCGCGAGCGACACAGAAGACCGGCGATTTCTGCATTTTCAACTGAGGTACTGGGTTCATATCACTGGGGAGTGCCAGACGATCGGTGCTGGTCAGCTGCTGCAGCCAGACCAGCGAGAGCTGAAGCAGGGCGAGGCATTGCCTCACCTGGAAAGCGCAAGGGGGAAAGGAATCCCTTTTCCTAGCCAGGGGAACTGAGACACACAACACCTGGAAAATCGGGTAACTCCCACCCCAATACTGCGCTTTAAGCAGACAGGCACACCAGGAGATCATATCCCACACCTGGCCGGGAGTGTCCCACACCCACGGAGCCTCCCTCATTGCTAGCACAGCAGTCTGTGATCTACCAGCAAGGCAGCAGCGAGGCTGGGGGAGGGGCGCCCGCCATTGCTGAGGCTTAAGTAGGTAAACAAAGCTGCTGGGAAGCTCGAACTGGGTAGAGCTCACAGCAGCTCAAGGAAACCTGACTGTCTCTGTAGACTCCACCTCTGGGGACAGGGCACAGTAAATAATAACAAACGCAGCAGCTCTGCAGACGCAAACGACTCTGTCTGACAGCTTTGAAGAGAGCAGTGGATCTCCCAACACGGAGGTTGAGATCTGAGAAGGGACAGACTCCCTGCTCAAGTGGGTCCCTGACCCCTGAGTAGCCTAACTGGAAGACATCCCCCACTAGGGGCAGTCTGACACCCCACACCTCACAGGGTGGAGTACACCCCTGAGAGGAAGATTCCAAAGCAAGAATCAGACAGGTACACTCGCTGTTCAGAAATATTCTATCTTCTGCAGCCTCTGCTGCTGATACCCAGGCAAACAGGGTCTGGAGTGGACCTCAAGCAATCTCCTACAGCTACAACCTACAGCTGAGGATCCTGACTGTTAGAAGGAAAGCTATCAAACAGGAAGGACACCTACACCAAAACCCCATCAGTACATCACCATCATCAAAGACCAGAGGCAGATAAAACCACAAAGATGGGGAAAAAGCAGGGCAGAAAAGCTGGAAATTCAAAAAATAAGAGCGCATCTCCCCTGGCAAAGGAGCGCAGCTCATCGCCAGCAACGGATCAAAGCTGGACGGAGAATGACTTCGACGAGATGAGAGAAGAAGGCTTCAGTCCATCAAATTTCTCAGAGCTAAAGGAGGAATTACGTACCCAGCGCAAAGAAACTAAAAATCTTGAAAAAAAAGTGGAAGAATTGATGGCTAGAGTAATTAATGCAGAGAAGCTCACAAACGAAATGAAAGAGACGAAAACCATGGCACGAGAAATACGTGACAAATGCACAAGCTTCGGTAACCGTCTCGATCAACTGGAAGAAAGAATGTCAGCGATGGAGGATCAAATGAATGAAATGAAGCGAGAAGAGAAACCAAAAGAAAAAAGAAGAAAAAGAAATGAACAAAGCCTGCAAGAAGTATGGGATTATGTAAAAAGACCAAATCTACGTCTGATTGGGGTGCCTGAAAGTGAGGGGGAAAATGGAACCAAGTTGGAAAACACTCTTCAGGATATCATCCAGGAGAACTTCCCCAACCTAGTAGGGCAGGCCAACATTCAAATCCAGGAAATACAGAGAACGCCACAAAGATACTCCTCGAGAAGAGCAACTCCAAGACACATAATTGACAGATTCACCAAAGTTGAAATGAAGGAAAAAATCTTAAGGGCAGCCAGAGAGAAAGGTCGGGTTACCCACAAAGGGAAGCCCATCAGACTAACAGCAGATCTCTCGGCAGAAACTCTTCAAGCCAGAAGAGAGTGGGGGCCAATATTCAACATTCTTAAAGAAAAGAATTTTAAACCCAGAATTTTATATCCAGCCAAACTAAGTTTCATAAGTGAAGGAGAAATAAAATCCTTTACAGATAAGCAAATGCTTAGAGATTTTGTCACCACTAGGCCTGCCTTACAAGAGACCCTGAAGGAAGCACTAAACATGGAAAGGAACAACCGGTACCAGCCATTGCAAAAACATGCCAAAATGTAAAGACCATCAAGGCTAGGAAGAAACTGCATCAACTAACGAGCAAAATAACCAGTTAATATCATAATGGCAGGATCAAGTTCACACATAACAATCTTAACCTTAAATGTAAATGGACTAAATGCTCCAATTAAAAGACACAGACTGGCAAACTGGATAAAGAGTCAAGATCCATCAGTCTGCTGTATTCAGGAGACCCATCTCACACGCAGAGACATACATAGGCTCAAAATAAAGGGATGGAGGAAGATTTACCAAGCAAATGGAGAACACAAAAAAGCGGGGGTTGCAATACTAGTCTCTGATAAAACAGACTTTAAACCATCAAAGATCAAAAGAGACAAAGAAGGCCATTACATAATGGTAAAGGGATCAATTCAACAGGAAGAGCTAACTATCCTAAATATATATGCACCCAATACAGGAGCACCCAGATTCATAAAGCAAGTCCTTAGAGACTTACAAAGAGACTTAGACTCCCATACAATAATAATGGGAGACTTCAACACTCCACTGTCAACATTAGACAGATCAACGAGACAGAAAGTTAACAAGGATATCCAGGAATTGAACTCATCTCTGCAGCAAGCAGACCTAATAGACATCTATAGAACTCTCCACCCCAAATCAACAGAATATACATTCTTCTCAGCACCACATCGTACTTACTCCAAAATTGACCACGTAATTGGAAGTAAAGCACTCCTCAGCAAATGTACAAGAACAGAAATTATAACAAACTGTCTCTCAGACCACAGTGCAATCAAACTAGAACTCAGGACTAAGAAACTCAATCAAAACCGCTCAACTACATGGAAACTGAACAACCTGCTCCTGAATGACTACTGGGTACATAACGAAATGAAGGCAGAAATAAAGATGTTCTTTGAAACCAATGAGAACAAAGATACAACATACCAGAATCTCTGGGACACATTTAAAGCAGTGTGTAGAGGGAAATTTATAGCACTAAATGCCCACAAGAGAAAGCAGGAAAGATCTAAAATTGACACTCTAACATCGCAATTAAAAGAACGAGAGAAGCAAGAGCAAACACATTCGAAAGCTAGCAGAAGGCAAGAAATAACTAAGATCAGAGCAGAACTGAAGGAGATAGAGACACAAAAAACCCTCCAAAAAATCAATGAATCCAGGAGTTGGTTTTTTGAAAAGATCAACAAAATTGACAGACCACTAGCAAGACTAATAAAGAAGAAAAGAGAGAAGAATCAAATCGACGCAATTAAAAATGATAAAGGGGATATCACCACCGACCCCACAGAAATACAAACTACCATCAGAGAATACTATAAACACCTCTACGCAAATAAACTGGAAAATCTAGAAGAAATGGATAATTTCCTGGACACCTACACTCTTCCAAGACTAAACCAGGAAGAAGTTGAATCCCTGAATAGACCAATAGTAGGCTCTGAAATTGAGGCAACAATTAATAGCCTACCAACCAAAAAAAGTCCAGGACCAGATGGATTCACAGCTGAATTCTACCAGAGGTACAAGGAGGAGCTGGTACCATTCCTTCTGAAACTATTCCAATCAATAGAAAAAGAGGGAATCCTCCCTAACTCATTTTATGAGGCCAACATCATCCTGATACCAAAGCCTGGCAGAGACACAACAAAAAAAGAGAATTTTAGACCAATATCCCTGATGAACATCGATGCAAAAATCCTCAATAAAATACTGGCAAACCGGATTCAGCAGCACATCAAAAAGCTTATCCACCATGATCAAGTGGGCTTCATCCCTGGGATGCAAGGCTGGTTCAACATTCGCAAATCAATAAACATAATCCAGCATATAAACAGAACCAAAGACAAGAACCACATCATTATCTCAATAGATGCAGAAAAGGCTTTTGACAAAATTCAACAGCCCTTCATGCTAAAAACGCTCAATAAATTCGGTATTGATGGAACGTACCTCAAAATAATAAGAGCTATTTATGACAAACCCACAGCCAATATCATACTGAATGGGCAAAAACTGGAAAAATTCCCTTTGAAAACTGGCACAAGACAGGGATGCCCTCTCTCACCACTGCTATTCAACATAGTGTTGGAAGTTCTGGCTAGGGCAATCAGGCAAGAGAAAGAAATCAAGGGGATTCAGTTAGGAAAAGAAGAAGTCAAATTGTCCCTGTTTGCAGACGACATGATTGTATATTTAGAAAACCCCATTGTCTCAGCCCAAAATCTCCTTAAGCTGATCAGCAACTTCAGCAAAGTCTCAGGATACAAAATTAATGTGCAAAAATCACAAGCATTCTTATACACCAGTGACAGTCAAACAGAGAGCCAAATCAGGAATGAACTTCCATTCACAATTGCTTCAAAGAGAATAAAATACCTAGGAATCCAACTTACAAGGGATGTAAAGGACCTCTTCAAGGAGAACTACAAACCACTGCTCAGTGAAATCAAAGAGGACACAAACAAATGGAAGAACATACCATGCTCATGGATAGGAAGAATCAATATCGTGAAAATGGCCATACTGCCCAAGGTAATTTATAGATTCAATGCCATCCCCATCAAGCTACCAATGAGCTTCTTCACAGAATTGGAAAAAACTGCTTTAAAGTTCATATGGAACCA
The DNA here is from genome assembly GCF_047675955.1 of Chlorocebus sabaeus. Classification (NCBI taxonomy): domain Eukaryota; kingdom Metazoa; phylum Chordata; class Mammalia; order Primates; family Cercopithecidae; genus Chlorocebus; species Chlorocebus sabaeus. The sequence goes on along the minus strand of NC_132917.1, from coordinate 6,390,147 downwards.
AAAAAGAGCCCGCATCTCCAAGACAATCCTAAGTCAAAAGAACAAAGCTGGAGGCATCACACTACCTGACTTCAAACTATACTACAAGGCTACAGTAACCAAAACAGCATGGTACTGGTACCAAAACAGAGATATAGACCAATGGAACAGAACAGAGTCCTCAGAAATAATACCACACATCTACAGCCATCTGATCTTTGACAAACCTGAGAGAAACAAGAAATGGGGAAAGGATTCCCTATTTAATAAATGGTGCTGGGAAAACTGGCTAGCCATAAGTAGAAAGCTGAAACTGGATCCTTTCCTTACTCCTTATACGAAAATTAATTCAAGATGGATTAGAGACTTAAATGTTAGACCTAATACCATAAAAATCCTAGAGGAAAACCTAGGTAGTACCATTCAGGACATAGGCATGGGCAAAGACTTCATGTCTAAAACACCAAAAGCAACGGCAACAAAAGCCAAAATTGACAAATGGGATCTCATCAAACTAAAGAGCTTCTGCACAGCAAAAGAAACTACCATCAGAGTGAGCAGGCAACCTACAGAATGGGAGAAAATTTTTGCAATCTACTCATCTGACAAAGGGCTAATATCCAGAACCTACAAAGAACTCAAACAAATTTACAAGAAAAAAACAAACAACCCCATCCAAAAGTGGGCAAAGGATATGAACAGACATTTCTCAAAAGAAGACATTCATACAGCCAACAGACACATGAAAAAATGCTCATCATCACTGGCCATCAGAGAAATGCAAATCAAAACCACAATGAGATACCATCTCACACCAGTTAGAATGGCGATCATTAAAAAGTCAGGAAACAACAGGTGCTGGAGAGGATGTGGAGAAATAGGAACACTTTTACACTGTTGGTGGGATTGTAAACTAGTTCAACCATTATGGAAAACAGTATGGCGATTCCTCAAGGATCTAGAACTAGATGTACCATATGACCCAGCCATCCCATTACTGGGTATATACCCAAAGGATTATAAATTATGCTGCTATAAGGACACATGCACACGTATGTTTATTACAGCACTATTCACAATAGCAAAGACTTGGAATCAACCCAAATGTCCATCAGTGACAGATTGGATTAAGAAAATGTGGCACATATACACCATGGAATACTATGCAGCCATAAAAAAGGATGAGTTTGTGTCCTTTGTAGGGACATGGATGCAGCTGGAAACCATCATTCTTAGCAAACTATCACAAGAACAGAAAACCAAACACCGCATGTTCTCACTCGTAGGTGGGAACTGAACAATGAGATCACTTGGACTCGGGAAGGGGAACATCACACACCGGGGCCTATCATGGGGAGGGGGGAGGGGGGAGGGATTGCATTGGGAGTTATACCTGATGTAAATGACGAGTTGATGGGTGCAGCACACCAACATGGCACAAGTATACATATGTAGCAAACCTGCACGTTGTGCACATGTACCCTACAACTTGAAGTTTAATAATAATAAATAAATTAAAAAAAAAAAAAAAAAGAATTTCCCATCACAAACCTTCCTATTGAAAATCAAGTTCAAACTCCTCCTCACAGCACCAGGGCCATGGGTAACCTCACCCCTAATAGGTATCAGCCTCATCTCCCACGCCCCATGTGCTCCGGCATGGCTGACGGAGTCCCAGTGTCCTAACACGCGGCGCTTCAGAGCTTTTCCTCATGTGATTCTCTCTGCCTATGTTGCCTGTTTGTTTGTCCATCTAACAAAATTTTGACCGTTAAAAATATCCTAATCATCACAAACCCCATGATTCTTTCCCTGGGTCCTTGCCATCCCACCCACCCAAGTCAGCAGTGAACAGTCCCCTCTTGTTTAAACATGCTATTTCTACACTTACCCGTCTGTTATTCTTTAGTTCTTACCAGTCTATGTTCCTACTGGAGTTGGCGGCTATCAGGTATCTCATCCTTTGACTCCCCACACTCTACTATAGTGTGTAACAGACTCATAGGAATTTTGATGAGTGGATGAAATTATACATATATTTTTTGACAGACTCTCACTCTATTGCCCAAGCTGGAGTGGAGTGGTGCAATCTCGGCTCACTGCAACCTCTGCCTCCCTGGTTCAAGCGATTCTCCTGCCTCAGCCTCCCGAGTAGCTGGGACCACAGGTGAGCACCACCATGCCTGGCTAATTTTTGTATTTTTAATAGAGATGGGGTTTGAATATGTTGCCCAGGCTGGTCTCGAATTCCTGGTCTCAAGTGATCCACTCACCTTGGCCTCCCAAAGTGCTGGGATTACAGGCGTCAGCCACCACACCCAACCCGAAATTGTATTTTAATCAAATTGAACCTGCATATGCACATGATTCTCCAGTAGGCACAAATGCTGGAGGAAAAGATTTGTTTCCTTAGTTTATTAGAATTTAATTAGTTATTCTGTATGAACATGTCAGGCAATAAACCCATGCATTATGAAAACATCCACACATCTTGAGCATCACTAAGCATGAGAACTTTAGCAGAACCACTAAGAAGTACACAGATTGCAAAAAACAACAACAAACATGACTCTGCTGACATCTTCTCTAAAAAAGAATTGAACAAAACAACAACAAACAAACAATTACATACAGAAATGCACGAACACACAATCTTCTAAACAGTATAACACACACACATACACACACAAACATACAAAAAAATCCCACAAATTCCTTTAGCTTTTCAGTACTGCTGTGGCCCTCATGTTCACTCATCCAAAAAATATTATTGGGCACTTTGGGCCAGCCTGTGACAGATGTTGTGATATAAACAAGAAGGAAGACTCAATCTCTTTTGTTTACAAAATGGCAATCTACAGGGAAAAATGAATTAAGATGCTCTTCAGTGTAGTGAGATCAGTCAGCAGTACCAAACGTGTCAGGGAAAGATCTTTTTCACATCTGGGAGAAAACTTCTCAGTTAGTTTTATTCTATTTTATTATTTACTTATAAATTAATTTAATTTAATTTTTTAAGAGACAGAGTCTCACTCTGACCCACGTTGAACTGCAGTGGTGAGATCCTAGCTTACTGCAGCCTCGAACTCCTGGACTCAAGTGATTCTTCTGCCTCAGCCTACTCAGTAGTTGGGACTACAGGTGTGAGCCACCATGCCTGGCTAATTTCTTAATTTTTTGTAGAGATGGGGGTCTCATTGCTTTGGCCAGCCTGACCTTGGACTCCTGGCCTCAAGCAATTTTTTTCCCTCTGCCTCCCAAAGTGCTGGGATTATGGGCGTGAGCCATCATGCCTGGCTCAGCTAATTCTTGAGGGGCAGGAGGGTGTATCCAAGGGGGAAACACCAGAAAGGCTTTTCAAGCAGCTCTGGCAAAGAACCTGAGGCCTGAGATTCCAGCAGACTTGAGACTTTGTCTAGTCTTCCCACTGCTGCTGAAATATAATACCTTTACTGATACCACGAATGATTCAAAATGTGTAGTAGTGAACAACTTTTCTTACAAAAGTTGTACTTATTGTGTGCATGCACTGATTTAGCATTTATTCACGTGACTTAATTATTCTTATAACTAAAAATTATTATTAGTTTTTTGAGATGGAGTCTCACTCTGTCGCCCAGGTTGGAGTGCAGTGGTGCAATCTTGGCTCACTGCAACCTCCGTCTCCCTGGTTCAAGTCATTCTCCTGCCTCAGCCTCCTGAATAGCTGGGATTACAGGCACCCATCACCATGCCCAGCTAATTTCTGTATTTTTAATAGAGACGGCCAGGCTGGTCTCAAGCTCCTGACCTCAGGTGATCCTCCTGCCTCGGCCTCCCAAAGTGCTGGAATTATAGGTGTGAGCCACCGCACTCGGTCAAAATTTAATTATTTAATTCTCAAAAAGTCCTATAAGTATTCTCCATTTTATAGTTGAGGAGTTTGCATTATAATAAATCTAAGAAATTCACTAAAGGCATTCAGTTAGAAAGTGGCAGGATTTACATGAGCCACTGTCAAAAACTTCCAACTTAAATCAACAAATTTCATTTGGCTAAAGACTGGGATATAGGTTTGATCACCTGTGTAGTCTCCACTGATCCTAGCTAGATATTTTTCTTATGTTTAGTGGTTCTTAAAATATGTGGGGTGTTTTCATACGATGTATCTGTATTTAGTCCCTGACATGTGTAATAAGCTAAGAAAAAAAAAAAAACAACTCTTTTGAAAAATCTTCTCCTCTAACTTTCATGCATGTAATTAAATTATGTGCTCTAAACAAAATGCAGCCCGGAAATTGCTACCTTTTTTATTTATTCTCATTTTCAGGTAAGATTATTGGACTATCCTGGCAGATCCCTAAGGGAAACTGCACTTCCGCTTTCCTGACTTCTGTTGGGTTCTGCATCCAGCCGTCTGCATCTGGGCGTGTCTATCCTGGTGTCCTTCCGGGAAGTGCTTTGCCCTGTTCCTTCTGCACTAAACCCTCCTCCTGCTGCCTGCTGTCTTGGTGCTGCTGGTCCCTGTGGGGCCCTGCAGAGTTGCAGGCCATGGCTGACTTTTCCTCCCAGGCAGTTTGGGCTGCACCCCGCTTCAGCTGTGGGTAGTACATTCCTGTACTTCTCCATGATCTTGCCACTTCTAGATTTCACTTTTTTTAGTGTTCACAAGCAAGTCACCTTGTTCTTAGTTCCAGAGTGGCTTGCACAGGGCTTGGGCTTTCAGGATCACCCAAAAAACAACAGGTCAAGAAAAAAGAGTTTACACTGTTGGTGGGAATGTAAATTAGTACAACCACTATGGAGAATAGTTTGGAGGTCCCTCAGAAAATTTCAAATAGAGCTATGATACTATCCAGTAATCCCACTTATATATATATATATATATGTCTTTATCCATTCATTAGTGTCTATTAACTAATGAATAGATAAAGTAAATGTGATACATATACACAATGGAGTACTATTCAGCCATAAAAAAGCATGAGATCCTGTCATTTGCAACAACATGGATAGAACTGGAGATCATTATGTTAAATGAACTAAGCCAGGCACAGAAATACAAACTTTACATGTTTTCACTTATTTGTGGGAGCTAAAAATTAAAGCAATTGAATTGACCAGGTAGAGAGCAGAAAGATGGTTACCACAGGCTGAGAAGGTTAGTGGGGGAGTGATGCAGGAAGATGTGGGGATGGTTAATGGATACAAAAAACAAACAAACAAAAAAACAGAAAGAAGTAATAAAACCTCATATTTGATAGTACAACCAGGTTCTTAAAGTTAAAATAATTTAATTGTACACTTTAAAATAACTAAAAGCATAATTTGGCTGTGTGTAACACAAAGTATAAATGTGTGAGATGATGGATATCCCATTTACTCTGATGTCGATTATTATACATTGCATGCCTGTATCAAAATATCTCATGTACCTCATAACTGTATACATCTACTATGTACCCACAAACATTAAAAAGAAAAAACAGTTTTCGAAAGAAGGATGGTTAGGCTATAGCCCAGCCAAGTCACACCTCTCAGAATAAAGGGACAGTCTGCACCAATAGTGACCTAGAATTTCAATGGAGAAAAGTGAAACTACCTGAACTATTTCAAAAAGTTGATTGTTTTAGCCGCAAAACTATCCTAAGACCTAGTCAACGTAGAGCATTCAGATAAAGACGTCATATTTATCCTCATGACAACCTTGCACTCTGTGGGTCAGGAACGTGAAGCTCAGATTATTTAAATAACTTTCCTGAAATTGCACATTTAAATTGATTTTAGAGTCTCTTTTCCTTTCTCACTTGTGATGAAAAATTCAGTAGCTCTGCTACTTTCTTTAGGAACCATCAGAAGCTTAACCAAAGGAAAATGGAAATCTCTGGTCTAAAAATGAATGAATGAATGAATGAATGAATGAATGAATGAATAAATAAATAAATAAATAAATAAATAAATAAAAAGAAAACTCCAAAACCAAAGGAAAAAACAAAGAAAGAAAAACGAGCACTGAAAAATGTAGGTGGAAGGACAGGTTAGACAATAGCCCTCTCCCACCTCCAGTCCCCCGCTCCCACCTTGGCAACTTGAAATTGATGGGGTTTTTCTTTTCTTTGACTTATTTGTTTATTTGTCTACTTACTCTCATTTTCTCTTGGCTTCTTGAAAAGTCCTACATGGAAAAACAAAGCTCAAAAAATTCCTCCTAGCCTCCAGGCTTGCTAAACAACCACAACAAAAACGCTGTTAAAATCGCTTTTTAGAATGGCTGGCAATCTGCTTTAACCTGCTCCCTCACCTTTCAAGAGGCAGGAGATAAGGTCGGGTAGGGTTCCTTTCCTATCAGCTTGGCTGATGCTTGAAGGGAATCTGAGACCTCAATGACTTGGCAGAGCTTTGGGATATAAAGTGAAGACTTGACTCTTGCATGGCCATGGCGTCTCCCCACTGCACTATTCGAGAGTGATGTGTCATCCACTTTAAACATCATGGAGAACTGTGCACTGTGGAGGCGTCTATGAAGAGAGATTCCTTGTAGCTGTTTTGTGCCTAAAAAAGAAAAAGAAAACACCACGAAGTAGCTTAAGAATCAGAAAGAAAGAGGGAGAGAGACAGAAGAAGGGGAGAACTTGGGTCTAACTCACATTTTGGAAGGTATGTTTGGTGACGTCATGAAGGCTGGAATGTTTCGGCTTTCAGGACTGTAAAAATTCATATTTATAGGCGGCCTGTTTATGCTATATCATGTATGGTAGTGTAGGATATCAAAGGAAGCAGGTCTGTAGGACTGCCACCATTTTAAATGAAAAATGGCTCTTCTCCTCATGCGTGGCATTATAATGTGGCACAGATGGAAACGTGTGCTTTTCTGTTTTACTGTTTCTGTACATTACACAGGCAATAAATACTGGCCAAATCTAGGGTTCCATATAACCTATTTTACCAGTATCAGCTGCTGCAGTTTATGGGTCCTCTAGAGAAAGCTGCCCAGGTTCCCAGGTTTTATAGGCCATTTCAAGGAGACCTCACAAATAAAATGGATGGAAAGCATGGCCCATATTTTTCATATCCATACAGTAAATGCTGCATTTGCTTGTTACAGTTTACACTCTTCAATTATGTGTTGGGCAGACCCTGCTGCTCTTCAAACTCATACGCATTGATTTTTATTCTGTTTTGAAACCATTTTTTTGTTGTCATGAGGCTTTTTCCCATTGTCTAGAGAGTGTACACATTGTGCAAGAGCTGGGAAAGAGAGTGGTTCTACGGTGAAGTGGTTGCTTCACCCGCAGGATTCTGAAAAGGCCTTACTGGCTCTGAACACCAGAAAACTGTGCTCCTGTCAGAAAAGCAAAGAGATAGTTTCTAGTCTTTTAATGTAATTCCTAGGAAGGAAAGAAAGAAATAAATGAGTAAAAAGATTAATATCTAACTCAACTCCATCCCAGAGGAATGAACATGTGTTGACTGCCCATCATGAGCAAAGCATTAGAGGTTTTAGAAGCATCATCTATTTAATCACAGCAAACCCACAAATTCAGCCCAGTTATTATCTTCATTTTACAGATAAAAAATTTAATTTTAGAAATAGTGATGAACCATAAGTCATACAGCTGGGACTGATGCAGAGCTGGAAGTGGAAATAAAAAAAAGTCAATACCAAATTTATATAAATATGTATTGTCATCCAACATAGCCCAATATATTCTGTTTCTAATAATTGAATAAGTTTCACTGTGGCTACCAAAGGTACATCTTTGTGCATTTAGACATGGCGTATTTCTTCGTTGGTTACGTCATTGCCTCAGTTTGAATAAGGTGCTTTATTTAATATGGTCTTCCTAATGGACTTGTAGGCATCCACCTCTCTTCTGTCCCCAAAATCGAGAGTATTAAAGCCACACTGTGGCATAGGTAGCATTGAGAGGGAAAGCCTTATGGATCAGAGAAGAGTTTCTGTCTTCTTCTAAAAGAGGATGTGGCAGGAGGAAAGCAACCAAGGCAAGTTAAAAGCTCCACAGCCCTTGGTAGATTCAGCTCTGTAAGTTGTGAGTTACTGGATAAATTTTTAACAACCTTTCAAACGGATTCTGCACTTTCAATCAACCATTCCCATGTGGATATCGTTTTAATTTCATTTGTATTGGGATTTCAGAACAATGGCGAAATAGACTCCAACTTTCTTGAAGTAAAGGTTTCTAACTCATTTTTCTTGGGGTTCCCACCTCATGTATAGGAAGGGCTTGACTGCTATTTACAAAATTAATGGTTTCAAATAGATGTGTTACGGACACATCTTTGTTTGGTAAATTCTTCCTTTTCTAAATATCACCGCAAAGAAAACCATTTTAAATACATGGAAAGAATTTCTAAAAATATGTTTCTAAAATACAAAATGTTACATTGGCTTCTTTCTTCTCAGATGATAAAATCCAGTCTTTCACTGTGGCATGCACAGCTACTCATAAGCTAGCCTCTGACCTCTTCTCCATCAAAGCTCAGATCTTGCTGCTTGACAAAGACTTTCGTATTGGCCATACTGCAGTCAGGCTCCTTGAAGCCCTCTTCTCCACTAGGCCTTGACTGTGGCTCCTAAATTGTCTTTGGCCAGCCCAGCTTGGTCTTAGCAAACCATTCTGCTAAGTTATCCCCAACCCTGATGTCTAATCAAGTTCTTTACTCCTCAACTTTGATGTCTAAGTTGTTGGTCTTTCTTTCGCAAGAATCCTGTTAAGTCAGTATAGCAAGAACCTCTCTGCTCTGCCCCTTGATTATAAATCTCCAGCTGTTTTGCTGAATTTGGAGCTCAGTTCAATCTCTCTCCCTTATTGCAACAGTCTTGAATAAAGTTTTCCTTATCATTTTAACGTGTCCGAATAATTTTGTCTTTAATGTGTTTCCTCATTAGACTTCCTGTTTTTAATAATAGCAAAATATTTTTTATTTTGTCAATAAGCCATGCCATGCTGTCTGCTACCTCCGTGTTTACATACACATGATTCTTTCTGAAATATTCCTTTCTTTTTCTAAACCAGAGAAGCTTGTGCTTTCCTACTTAAGATTCAGCTCAAATGTTACCACCTTTGAGTACCAGAACATTTTGAATTTACCTTCATTAGGCTACTTATTACACTGTGTTTGAGCCAGCTGCCAGTGCGTCTGTCTCTGATGCTTGCCAGGAAAGTGGTTCTCATTCCTCACTAGTCTTTGTTAGACACGCTTCCCTCCCCTCATGCTATTATGCAGTACAGGCCCTCACACCTAGTAGGACCGCAACAAATGCTGATTGCATGAATGAATGCAGCTTGGCAGAAACACCCATTTCAAAGCAATTGAGCTTGCCTTTTCTTTAAAATAATTCCACGAGATTTTCACTGTACAACTCTTAGTGAGTGTATTAAAAACAAAGGTTTTTTCCTTTTTTCTTAAGAAAAATAATCCAAAGTTAAGACTTATTATACTGACCTTTCTGAATGTTTTCAGTTTGGGTTCTTTTCCTTTGCTTTTGTTTTTGTTTGTTTGTTTGTTTTAGACTTTGGGATGTGTTTCTTTGTTCTAACTAGAGAGAGAAATTTTATTTTCTGTATGTGCTAATCCTAAGTTACCTACTTCCTCAGGTCTCTAAGAGGCAGAGCCGTATGACTTTATTGCCATTATAACTGTTTTTTTCTCACTTCTGCTTAGCAGCACAGGAGGTCCTGTATAGATGGTGGAAAATGCTTTGATAGACCCTACTTTTATGTTTTCCTAAAAATATATTTTATGGTCACTCTGTGATGAAGGTTAATGACATTGTGTTCATCTATCATCTGTGTTAACTCCTTAAAATGCATGACTGACTTTTTAAAACACTCTCAGACTTTTTCTCTTGTCTTATTTTGAATTGAAAACAAAATACTAAAGTACCCATTCATTTCAGGTTCACATGGAAAAGAAACCTATTAACAACAATCATTTTAAATTATCTCTTTTTATCAGAAACTTCGTAGTCTCTCAATGGGTTCCAAAACCGCAAGAAGTGTTGTTATTATTATTCATTTCAATTTTCTACTTGAGCAAAATAAGGTAGGTGATTTGTCCTGTACCATGTGTCTAGGAGGTGGCTGTCTGGAGAATCCAAAGCTGTCTGTGCAGCTCCAAGCCTGAGTCTTCCCACAGCACCTGCTGTTTCCTGTACAAGACTGTGGGCTTCTTTTATTCTTTAAAAATTTAGTTCTCCTTTATACCTTGTTCAGCTGATGACACATTTTTAACCAGTTCACATTGGTTCACAAAGTATAAATATATTTTTGGTTTCATTTAGAACAATTGAAATTGTTCTAAATTGTTCTAAAATTCTGACTGAATAGAAGTAATTGTTTTAACACACGATTGGGTTCCATTTTAAATACCCATTCTGCCACCTCACAGTAAGGCTGCCCTGAAATGCTGGGGAGGGAGGAGCACGCAGGTGTAGCTGAAAGGGAGCCAGAGCAGGAAGCACAGGTCAGGAGAGGAGGGCGTATTCTTGGGTCTAAGTGGAAACTGTGCTGAGGAGCTGTGGGGTCAGGTCAGCGTGGGGCTCTGTGATGCCAGCCCCTCCCTAGGGGTTTAGCCTCGGCCAAGTTACCTGGGGTCTCCAAGCCCAGCCTCCTCATCTCAGGTGGACAGTGCCTCCCCTGTGGAGTCATTTTAAAGGGATGATGTACAGGTCCTAGGATAGCACCAATATTCCGTATAGGCATCTTCCTTTTTGCCATTAATTAACTTTATTACCTTTAAGCCAGTTTCTTAACTTCCCTGTGACTGGTTTCCTTCTTGTCAAATAGCAATACTAATACCTGTTTTATCTACACTTGGAGGTTTTTATGAGGGTCAAATGAGATAATAGACTTGAAAGCATTTGGAAAATATCCAAGCATGAGCCACTATGATTAATGACTCCTGTGGCCATTGCGACTGTTCAGAGAGGGAGCACAGGGAAGAGCAGATGTGCTAATGCCACCCTCTCGGTACTCTAGGAATTATGGTGGTGGTCATGTAGAAAAAAAAAAAGAGAGAGAGAAAAAAGCCCTAATCTTTTAAACATATTTTTCAATATAAGTATGATATAGGAATCCTCCAGATTTTTTTTTCTAACCTCAAATGGGCTTTTCTGTTTATTAAATAATACACTATTTTTCTCGGGCTCTGTATACAACTCTGAGAATAAAATTGCACAAGTGTTACTTTTTTGAAGCAAATTTATTATTTAATATTACACTGGACATATGTTTATGTTACAAGTCGCTCATCCTCTAGGAATGTCAGCATATACGTTCACATCAAACACGAAAAGAAATCTAATTTATGTTTCAGCATGGCTTAGACTTAAATGACACTATTTTTCCTGAATTTATGTTCATATGTACACATCTCTACAAGATTTTCTCAACATCCTATGGCATCCTTATAAAACCAGAAACTAGTAGGACATCCTAACGTTAATGCACAGATGTCTCTGTTAAAATGAGCAGTAGGAATCCTCTGTGGATTTGAAGAACAATTCCCTGAAGAATTTACCCCTATCAGTTGCTGGATCATGATTACAGCAGAAAACCAGAAAGTTGAAAGCAGTGTTTGGGGAGAAAAAGGATCAGAAATACCAGATTATGCAGTTGGCCTAAATGCAGTCAGATGTCAGCGAAGGCACCATGTGTAGGCTCTCTCTTCCTACTCAATGTGTCATTTTTTTTTAATAAAACACACATAAATAAGTAAATAAAAGTTCTGCAAATTACAGTCTAGGAATTTAGAAATATGCCTTTTTTTTCTTAAAGCGATCTTACCATTTCTTAAACTTTCTAAGCAACTCCAACATGTTACAGAGATGCCCTTTAATTCATGGCCTCTGAGTAGATCAAAACCTGACCTCCTTTTTCTCTGGGCCTGGAGAACATGTGTTGCCACGTTGAGAGCCCATCCCAGCCCAGTGGTGTGGCCTTTTCAAATTGAACTGAAACCATTTGGTATGCAAGTTCTTTCCGTCGTGGCCAAACATGACTTCCTGTTTCTGAGGAGAAAGGCTTAAAAAGTCTCATAAAAAGACTCAAAGGGCTTCTTGGATATCAAAGGGTCCTTACGAAACATTGTTTGACGAGTTAAATGTATGGAATAAGAAACACACGGAATTCATTTCCTTTAAAATGCACATGGGATTAAGGATTATGGAGAAAAAGGCTTAGAAAAATGCATTTTAGTTTTATCAAACTTAACTTAAAATGTGTAAAACATAGCTTGAATTGCATTAAATATTTAAATCATGGTTAACATTCTGTCTTAAAATGTGCAACTGTTTACACATACATATATTCAGACAGAAGGTGAACTTGTAAAATAGTGTGATCGATTTTTAAAGTTCATAGTAGAACTTTTACATCCAAATAAATATGTTTCAAAATACACACCTTGTAGGCCCTACATGTAACGCAGAGATCCTGCCTCCCAACCCCGCTCCACGACAACTCACGCCATGCCTTCTTTGTTTCAAAGCTGTCTTCAGGGTTTGTAAAATATTGTTTTGAATCGTTTCAATCTTCATTTTATGGCTATATTTGGAAAGAAGAAATTTCTTTTAGAGTCAAGCTTTATGTATAAATTAAATGACAAATCTGGGAATTCTAATTTAGGCTTAAGAAAATCAGATGCGATTCTGTAGTGGGTCTCTTAAACTGGCTCTCTGACAGTCATGACAGAGGATATGGAAAAGTGTTTAGAGCAATGGAATCATTCCTAGAAGAAACATTCTGACTCATCAGATGATTATTTCAAAAGATGATACCCATCTACATGGCTATATTTTGTAACATCTGTTCAAAACAAATCTCATTACTATATAATGACTGTGTGTTATGATGTGGGTGTCTCTGTGTGTTAGCATATAAAAGAGAAGAGGAGAAACATCAAAATGTTTATAGGGGAAATCCCCAAATGGTAAGATTATAGGTGATTTTTACTTTCCTTTTTGTACTGATCAGTTTTTAAATGGCCTATTATGAGCTTATCAGTGTTAATACTGTGTTTAATAACTGACTATCAAAATCAAAGTCTGATTTGTAGCGTTTGCCCATTTTCATGATGGAAATAATCCTGTTATGGCTTATTTTAAGATACCAACTTGAGGTCAGGGCAGGCATGGTTGGGTAGAGATGCCCTGATATGTCAGACAGTGCAGACCATCTTCAGAACACCACTGGGGCCCTTGTTCCTTTTATAGAAAAAGAAAACATTTCACATAAAAAGAAAATGACTATATGAGACTTGTGAATAAATTACGGCCCCAGATATTTTCAAATGTATTTTTCAAAAGGGAAGAATTACACTAACATGTTAAACAGGTTATCTTTGTTTCAAGGTTTGAGAATAAAGAAAGATCTAGAAGACATTTTATTGTAGATTGAGGCTCCTATTTGGGATAACCATATCATAATTCATTATCTAAACTGTGACAGCTTTAAGGGTGAAAAGGATTACTATTATTTATTTTGCAGGAAAACAGGCACAAATTGCAACACTCTCTAGAAAACCATAAAGCATAGTCATCCTACTTACTCTGAGTGTTTTGAGAAACCTTGGCCTTGCCTGACACAAAATTTGATCCTTAGATTGGTGCTTAGAGATGCAGCATGCACTGAACTTTTATCTTGTTATTTTTGGTAATACCAAATGTGTATTAAACCACTAATTTGTGAGAGGCACAGTGCTGGGTGAGGGGCGTGAAGAAGGACTGCATCAGCTGAATGTGGTGTAGTTTGATAAGTACAGGAATAGAGATTTTATAAGGCACTGAGAGTTACAAAGCGCTTGTGACTTCAGAAGAGAAGCTAAGGAATGGTTTCATATTCTCTTGGGGTCTCTGGACAGAGGGGCTGTCTCCCATTTCACCTTGAGACATGTGATGAATTCCTCATTCTTCAGGAAGAAGAAAGAAAATGCATTGAATTCCAAGCCAGAAAATTCACCCTCATCTCTGTGTTGAATCTGGAAATACAGCACCACCTCCTTTCCACCCTGTGGAAAATCTACGTAGATCCTATGCATCACTCCAGGAGGGAATCAAAGCCATTATACAAGCCTTCCCTCAGCTCTCATGCCCCTCCTGAAACCTTTACTGATACATGTTGATCAAAACAGTCTCTCTAATAGATCACTATAGTACTTTTTTGTTGGTGGCTAGTATATACTGTCTTCTAGTCAGTTAATTCCCCAATCTATGTTTTAGCTTCTCCAGTAACACAAAAATGGAATGTTCTGTGTATAAAGGGTCTTTAATCTAATAGCTGATCTCTTTCACAAACTGCCGAGGATCATGTTTTGCTCAAAGAAACAGCTAATGAAATCTTCATTTATTAATGGACTGAAAATCACTTTGGCATATGTGTGGTAAGCACTGTATAAGATAGTGAAGACCTGTTAATACTAAAAATGTCTTAATATAAGCAAGACGTTTAATAAATTCTGATCTAATCCTATCACAGCAAAGGACAACTCTGATAAATCAGAGGGAGGTGAGCAATGTAATCTAGCTGAAAGGGAGCAAAGCCTTGGATTCTGCCTTCTAAGACACGCACATCAATAAACCCAGAAAAATGCAGTCATGGTCGCATAGCTGTGCTTTGATGTGGGTGCTGTCTTGGCAGTCACTTTTTATATTAAAATTTCCTATTAATGTTGGGCAGTACAATACATTCAGGATAAAGAGTCCAGCGTTCTGGAGTCAGCCCCCGTCTGTCATAATCTACTGTGTGATCTGAGTGTGACTATAGGAAGCCTGTCCTGTGGCTGAGCTTCCTCGGCCCCATAGGATGCTGCACCTGATCCGTGATTCCTAGCTGACCTTTGGTTATGCTGTCTGCTTCAGTTCCCCTGGTAACCTGACAAACGTAAAATTGTCACTTATGTTACTAAGCAACCCTCAGGATAAAAGGACCACTGATTAGTACATGTTCTCTGAACTGGAAGGAGCATGATGGGGATGCTGTGCTTTGGGCTTTCTGGAGTCTGGTGACTCATAACCGTCGTATCCTTAAACCCATGAAAAGGTGAATTGAGAGGAGGACACTGACTTCTCTGGGGGATCTTTTTTTTTTTTTTTTTTTTTTTGAGAGGGAGGATTGCTCTTGTTGCCCAGGCTAGAGTGCAATGGCGTGATCTTGGCTCACTACAACCTCCACCTCCCGGGTTCAAGCGATTCTCCCACCTCAGCCTCCTGAGTATCTGGGATTGTTGGCTAATCTTTTGCATTTTTAAGAGAGATGGGGTTTCGCCCTGTTGGCCAGACTAGAGGTGATCCACCCGCCTCCCAAAGTGCCGAGATTACAGGCGTGAGTCACCGTGCCTGGCCTAGGGCCTTAATTTGAATTGAGAAGCTTTTTGTTTTGTTTTTGCTTTTGTTTTTGAGATAGAGTCTTGCTGTGTGGCCCAGGCTGGAGTGCAATGGCGTGATCTTGGCTTATTGCAACCTCTGCCTCCTGGGTTCAAATGATTCTCCTGCCTCAGCCTCCCAAGTAGCTGGGATTATCTATAGTCGCATGCCACCATGCCAGGCTAATTTTTCGTATATTTAGTAGAGACAGGGTTTAACTATGTTAGCCAGTATGGTCTTGATCTGACCTCATGATCCGCCCACCTCGGCCTCCCAAAGTGCTGGGATCACACGCGTGAGAAACCATGCCTGGCCCTGAATTCAGAAGCTTTTAAAGCAGGGAAGCTCCTGTATTTACTGGACATGGATCTCATTTCATTGCCCATGTGTTGACCAGGTGCCTGTACCTGTGCTGCTGTTAGAACACTCACTGTTGGTGAGGAACATTTAGCACTGCAACACAGCAAGCTTGGGTTCCCTCCAGGATCCTCCTGGGCAAACTGGAGCCAAGTGTGGTCCTGGGTAGCCTTACAGGTTGGCTACCCCTTGGAGGATACTTTGGTGGGAAAAACACTAGTGCCTAGTATTTTTCCTAGTATTCAAAAATGCATTTTTGAATCAAGGATTCTGTGGTAAGCTGGAAAAAAAAATGCCACACATATTTCTACTGCCATAATTTCAAAAGTATCTATAATCTTTAGTTTGAAAAAGTACATTAAAATGCTAAGGAATTTATTCTAGTTGTGGTGTACTGAGCATCTTATTATTATATAGTGATTATATAAAAAGTTTGACTTTGAATTGTTTTTGCTGTCAACATTTCTTCTAGATATAACATTTTATAATTTTAATGTTTATGTCTATGATATTATAATTATTATTAATATCGAATGTGTCCACTAATGTTTTTTACCAGCTAGAAAAATCAACAAATTCACAGCTTTCCATGCAAAAACATTTTCCTCAAATGTCAGCTACGAAAACCAGTTTAAACAAAAGCAGGCTTTAATTGCTTTGGGAAGAGGTGATTTCTTATGAACTAAGAGAAAGTTTTCAAGAGTACATGCATTTATTATATATTAAACATTGTCTATGTTTAGGTAACATATGCATATTATGTATAGACGTAAATATTTGCAAATACTAGCATATAGCATCTCATTCATTATTTTAAAATGTACTCCATTCTTATTTCTCTACTTCTTTCAATAGAGCTAAAGAGATACACTCTGGTTGATCTCAGACCCCATGGAGGCGTATCATGTGATTAAGAAGGTAACTGAATCTCTAAATGCATAGAGTTTTGTTGATGAAAATCTTGTAATTGCACCCAGAAATGTGCTGGAAAGCAGCACTGGCTGGAATAAATCAGAGTAATCAATACCATGTGACAAATTATTCTTAGCTATCTCTTACTAGAATAGACTCTATACCAAGACTGATATAGGTAGTAGAATCGAATGATTCAAATTTTACTCCATCTAGCAAACATTTAATTCAATAGAAATTTGAACGAAGGTGAAGGGACTCACAAGAGATTAGAAAATTCACTGACTTTGAATAACTGAGTTTACTAAACTGTTCAAGACTGAATCCAGGCATTTAACTAACAAAACAGTTAGGATGTGAAGAAATTCATGTCCCCAGAAATCACAGCATAGTTTTCTTCTCATAGAGGGCCTGTTACTTAAAAAAAAAAAAAAAAAAAAAAAAAAAAAAAAAATCTCAGAGTTTAGCCAAGACATGGGAAGGGAAAATTCCCTCCTTCCCAGTCCTACTTCTGTCAACATTACTTAGAACATGTGTTTGATTTAAAAATCCTACAAAGCATCAGGAAATAGAAAATGAAAAAAAAAAAAAAAAAGAAGAAGAAGAAAAGGAAACATGGGGAAAAAGGAAGTTGTGGTTATTAGGGTGTGAGACCCCATACAAAGAGGTTTTCTTCTGCCAACGCCCAATGCCTTTCTTCAGTCTTCCTTTCCACAGCATTTCTTAAGGAGGCAGCTACAAAGAGACTTAGGATTTGCGAGCATCTTGAATAGATCAGAGGAAATTCAGATGAATTGAGAGGAAAAAGTGGCCTCAATTATTCGAAGTTCAGGGCCTAAAGGAAAGCAATGTCAGACATTCATGAAACTAGAGCCTGACCAAAAAAAAAGAAAAAAAAAGGGAGAGGGGAAGAAAAAAGATAAGAAAGAGGAGGAGCCAGAAAAGACGTGAGGAAAGAAGGGGAGACAAGGAGGTAAGGAAAAAAGGAGTCAGAGGGGAAAGGGAAAGAAAAGCTGGTGAAACTGATGAAGAAAACAGAAAAGAATTGTGGATAGAATGAAAGAAGGAAAGAACTAAGCAAAGAGAAGTTTAAGAGAAGGAAGAGAAATAAGAGAGGAAAAAGATCCAGAGGCAATGCACAGTTTAAATAGTAAACTATTAAAAATATGGCAAGACCTTCATTACCAGATTGTTGCAGGACACTTCTCGGGCTATAAATGTGTTCCATTACAATTAAAGACTCAGCAATGACTATTGTTTCATCAAAGAATTGTGTTTGACAAAATCAGGAATCAGAGATCCATTGTGATATTTTTTGAAAAAAAATTTCTACAAATTCATTAATGCTTTAAAAAACTAGAATTCTGCTTAATTTTTTCCAGTACCCACGTGCTTTCCTTAGCAGGAGCCCAGTCTCAGTAAAACCAACACAGAAGAGCACCTGTAACCACAATCTTTTTATAACGAACCCATTAATCTTCCTCACAGTGAAATTGAACACATGGCCACTGGTCATATATGTGCTAAGTTTTCAGCTTTGAAGCATGTATCTTCCCACATGCAATTGTTAGTCTCAATGTATATAAGATTATTGACTTCTTTTCTATTGAAGTGTCCAGGATATGTGTGGAGGAAAAGTTAAATATTAAATTTGAACTCGATTGATCATGGACAAAAACAATGGTCACCAAATCATGGAACAGGTTGCGTGAGTACCTTGAGGCAATCATCCAGCACTGTTTCAGAGAAATCTGTTCCTGTACGTTAGTTATTGAAAAATAACAGACAGTCGCAAAAACAAGTTGACATTTTTGTGTTCCTTGAGCTCAGTCACAAAAGGCCCTTGTGACTGGGCCTCATGCCAAACAACTCGTTACAAAAGGAACTAGGGTTCCAGACGATGCTGAAGCTTCTTGAGGCCTCACCTCATCTGTGCACGGACGGGTGGCGGACTCTGGAGCCCAGGCTGTTGCTTCTCAGTATGGTGATAAATCCTACATAGTCTACTGAGTGTAAATATAAATATAAATATAAATATAAATATAAACATAAATATATATATGTATACACACACATATAGAAAGATATGTGTAGAGATATATATATATATATATATATATATGTCTTTTCCCTTCTCCCCTTCCTATTGCAATTTATTCTATCATTTGCTTATTATATCTGTATTGCCACATACTTGGGATAAAGGTTGTTTACCCTTAAAGGTATTGTGTGTGTGTCTTTTCTTCTCCCTTCGCGCGTCTCCTGCACAGAACATGTTTTCACAAATGCAATAATGTCAGTCTCTGAGTGCTTGGATTTTTTCCCCTCAAGAGACAAAGAAAGATACATCCACAAACAGGAAAACTCACAAAACCAAAGACCGTAAGTTGAGCTCCATGGATGAGACAATGAAGACCACATTCCCACCACTTTTGAGCTCCTCTAATTTGGTTCCCAAGAACAGCCTGGTGGAAGTGCAGGGGTCTGGTTCTCCACCAGCGAGCCAGGGTGCTGTCTTCTAGACAAGTGTGCACATGGGCTATGGGAGGAGGGAAGCTTGTGTATAAGCAACACTGTGGAGAAATTTCATTCATCAGCTTCACAAAACAGCTCTTCAAAATGGCCAATTTTGTGATGTATTATCACAATTCAGCATGTGAAGCGGCTTCACCATCTGAAATGTACACATTAGTTTGGAGATAATTATGAGTTCAGACCCCTCTTCAGTCAATCACTCTGCAACCCTCATCCAAGCCATTTTCTAAAGCAATTGAAAATTACCAGTTAAGAATGCTCAGGAATGTGTGCCATAAGATGCTTCCATATGCAGATCCGCATTGAAGATCTGAGAACACATGTCACGTCAAAGCCCCATTGTGTCAAGGATCCATTGCTTTAAAATAGTTCTTACACAGGAATTTAGAATTCAATAGACTATATCAGCTTCAAGGAAGGAGTCAAAGGAGGGTGATTAAATAATACATACTTTCAAAGCTAGCTGTTTATATGACCAAAGTAGTACTATAGTCGATTCTTTAAATACCAATTTCTTAAAACGTGAGGAGGTGCACATGTTAATAGTTTCTTGTGTTGCTGCCAAATAAATTAGGATATCAGAAATGTGGAAAGGTTCTCACTGAGAAATAATCACTCCATTAATTTCGGTTCTTAGAGAACAGAGGGCAGGTTTTTTGTGATGGTTGCCCAGATGGCAGGTCGGGGAAGAAAGAGAGCTACTGAAGAGTGTGTGGGGCTTGCCACCCTTGTAGGCCTCCCATCCATTCAAGTCTGCTCCATGCCAAATAGAACACTGACTGCAACACCAGCCATGCGTGACTCTCTTCTCTCTCTTGTCCTCCTTCCACCTGGCCCTGGAGTGACCTGACAAATGGGTTACTTGTAGCCCCCACCACCCCCCAACAAATTATGCCACCAGCTGGTAGAAGAGCTGAGCCTGCAGCAGGTAGGCACAGCCATGGACCTTGGCCAGTCATTGGCCCTTCACTTGATGTCTTTCCTTCCGTTTCCTCTCCTCGCTTCTCACTCCTGTCCTGGACATTCCGAGCCAAATGCAACTGAAATACTAAGTGAGCTAACATGAGACTGACAATAATAGTAAAGCCTCCAGAACTTTCTACCTTTTCAAGGCATCTCTAATGCTTTCTGGAGTGTGATCAAACTCTACAATGATGTATCTCCCCCACTAAATTACAGTCTTGGAGGGTGGAGATCTTGCTGATGAATTTCAACAGTGATTTGTGCATTGTTGTCAGTGTGCACCCTGCCTTTGCTCATCCTATTTTCCCAAGCTGGTCCTATAGAAACCTTCCCCTGCCCCTACATTTTCTTATTTAGCCAAACCACTGCATCTCATTGGCAAATCCTTTGCAGGCTGTGGACATCTCTTCTTACTGACATTTTTAGAGTTGACTCTGATAGGACCTGCCAAGTTTTGTGGGGATTTTTTTTCTACCATCTTTGTCTTAGCTTTAGGATTGGATCCTCAGCTACTGGAGAAAGGCTTATGGGCACAATAGGAAGAGGAATGATTCCTGCCATTTATCCAAATAGAAGGAAAAAGAGCCTGATTCCAGAGCACTTAAGTTTAACAAAAGGCACTTTATAGCAACTCAACTCCCATAGGCAAGAAGTCTAGCATAATGGGTAATGTCAAATGAGTTCAGCACTTCAGCTCTTTTATTTATCAGTTGTATGGTCTTGGGCAAATTATATGATTCCAAAAAGTCAGTTTCTTTATTTCTAAAATAGGAAAGATAATACCATCTACCTAACAGGGCTTTAGTAATTTTTTAAAATGTGCATTAAGTTCCTAGAATAACATGTGGAACAAAACAAATTCTCAACATATTTTAAATATTATCTTCATTGCTTATTTTTTTATTGTATCAGTATCACACCTATGACCCCATGGCCTCTAGAACTGCTTTGTATTTCTTGTAGTCACTCAAAAAATATTTGCTGTTTCTTAGTTTTTTTGATTATTATTATTTTTATCTAATGTTTGAAAACACATATTTCCAATGTAAATATTAAAACAACACAAAAAATATGTACTAAATATCAAGTCTTCTACCCTAACCTCCAAAACTTCCCACTAAAGTGATCACCTTTACCACTTATTTATGTGTCTTCCAAAAACAAGTTACATGTATGTTAGTATAAGTGTGTCCATTTACATTCCTTTACACAAAGTAGTGCTGAAACTCTCTTCATGCTCCTGCCCAAGCCCACACTTCTGTCTTCCCATGAGAAGTAAGAAATTCTGCTATGTTGAATTTTATTTCCTTAGTTTATCTTTTTCAATAGTTTTTCCCTACCTAACTTTAAACAATATATTTCTAGTTAAACTTATATTTGAACTTAGAAAAAGTGCTATCAATCACCTCTTTGTTGTGATTAATAACACAACAAAGTACAATATGTACAAACATACACATTTTTAGCTTTTTGCTTTCTTTTTTAACCATATTTATTCATTTACAAAAGTAGTTGAGTCAATTGATCAAGAAAACTCTCATAATTGTGAATTGATGATATGAGATTATTTTCTAAAAACAATTATGCCACAAATATTATTTTAGTATATCTTCTAAAATTTCCCCCCACCCTTCGGAACCCAATAGCTAAATATCGATAGTACTTCAAAATTATTAAAATGGTGCATAGAAATAAGAGTTGGAATTGAAGCTTACTTTCTCATTAGCAGAATGGGACACGAAAAAGTGTTGGAACTCATTATCTCATCACATCTATTAAAACTCCAAATACATGCATTATTTAGGATAATAATAACTTTCACACAAATATTAATGATGTCACATGATCCTAGGATTAAATCAACAGTTTTGTTTCTAATTTATCTGGTCTTTCACATTATTCTTAAAAATAGGAATAATGTTGATTATATGTGTATATCTATGTGTATGTATATGTGTATATATGTATATATGTATATATGTGTGTGCGTATATACATATACACAAAAATACACACAAACTGCTTTATTATGTTAGACCATAATATATCAGCTTTTAAAAAATAACTTTGACACTTTCTATGGAAAACCAATTAGATCAGCAGCATCATCATAGTTCCAGGAGCACAGATTTTAAATTCATGGGACTCACAATTCAGCATTGAAACAAAGTCCTTCTATGTAAAGGTATTAGTTACGAATCCTCATGTGATTGAATATAACAGTGGAATGGTAAGCAAGCCATAAGCGCCTTAGAGTGAGCATCTGGGCCCCTTTGAAAATTTTAGCTCTGATTCCTAAATGCCTTTGTAGCTGGGGAAAAGCTGGAGACTATGACTGAACCAACTCTACAAACATGTATTTTTATCGTTTGCATGCACTCATTTTGCCAAATTGTTTTATATCCAGTATTTAATTTGCTTCTCATTTCTCTGGGAAAAAAAATCTCGTTAGTCATCTGGATAAATACAACTAAATCAATAAAATGAGACTTTATGTTGATATCGAAGTAAATCTAAGAGTACAGTCTAGTCTCAGCTTGTTTGCTAGTTTGAGTGTTTTGTTTCTTCCTTCTCATCTCCCCTTCCCTCCCTTGACTCCTTCCCCTTTCTTTTCTTCCTTCCCTCCCTCCCTCCCTCCTTCCTTCATTTCTTCCTTCCCTCCTTCATTCTTTCCTTCCCTCCTTTCTTTCTTCCTTTTACATTTGTTAAAAAGCTGCTATATGCCTGGTATTGTGCTATGTTCCAGGGCAACAAATAGGTCACAGTCATTTGAACTGAAAGTTACAAAAACTCAAATAAATGTGGGTCGTGTTGAGTATGATTACAGCAAGTGGGTGGGTCTGGTGGAGAGGAAGGTGAGTCAGAGACGTGTCACACTATAGTAAGGCTAGAATTCCATCTGCTCACATACTTGGTCCTTCTGCTGGCTCTATTTTTTTAATAAAATGTCTTAAGATATACTAAGAGGCAAATTAAACTGATGGAGATTTCTTTCATGATGAACAAAACAGCTTTGTAGTTTGTATAAAACCTATAAAAATGGGTAGTTAGAGGAAACATAAGTACTGACTCACTTGCAACTAGAGAGAGTATCAGTGTCTCCCATATATACAACATGACTTTAAACAATGTCAGTTTCTCTCATGTTTCTGTGGTGATATCTCATGGTACTTACAGACTTAGTGGAATTACACAGGCCAAAGTAGGTCACATGATACTGACGTTGCTAGTAAATACAAACTCTCTCCTTTCAGAGTGACTGGATAGAGGCAAGGAAAAACAAAATCATTTTACAAGAAGAACAAAGTACAAAGCAAGTAACAATGGGATAGAAACATGACCTGTGTTTAATTAGCTGGTCCTATTTTGGGGCTACTTACTAAGCATATTCAATAATAGCCAATCTCAAAAACATCATGCTAAATAAAAAAAGCCAGTCACAAAGACCATATATTCTATTATTCCACATCCATGAAATGTCCTAGGCAAATTGACAGGGGCACAGAAAATGCATTAGTGGTTGTCTGGGACTTGGGAGTGGGGAGCAAGAATGAGGACCTCTGATTTTGAGTAGGGGGTTTTGTTAGGAAGTGACAAAAATGTTTTTCAAATATATTGTGACTAGCGTTGAACATGACTGTGAATATACTAAAAGCCATTGGTGTGTACACTTTAAATGGGAGAGATTCACAGTATATAAATTATATTACAATAAAGCAAAAAATGAAAATGTTGAGTGACTCTAGGATTAGGATATTCTCCAGCCCCCAAATGGCTAGCACGTTTTCCCAAGAGTGCACCTAAAGAATCACTCCTCCTGAGAGGCTGGCCTCAGGGTCCTCCCAAGCAGGGACAGCCAGAAGCCTTTCACCAGCCAAAATCAGTGAAAAGGCCAACCCACAGAAGAGATGGTTACAAGCAAGAGACCTGACCAGTTACCTAATGAATGAACCAGCAGGAGACTGGAGAGAACATTTTCTAGTTGTTTAATTTTAATATCCATGCTCCTTCAACAGGAAGATCTCCTCCAGTTCAGTGGCTTCATTGCTACCTTGGTATCCCTGAGCTTCTCCATCCACATCAGGGAGTCCCTTCCGTCCTGGCAAAGTGTTGGGGGAACACAAGCAGTCACCTTCAGCTCCTCTTAGAGGAGGGTGGGTGTCTTTTGCACTGACTGTAAAGTTCTTTTTTTCCAGCCCCACTTTACCTTTCTTTTTTCTTTTTCTTTTTTTTTTTTCTTTTCTTTTTTTATTTGAGACCGAGTTTCACTCTTGTTGCCCAGGCTGGAGTGTAGTGGTGCGATCTCAGCTCACTTCAACCTCCACCTCTCAGGTTCAAGCAATTCTCCTACCTTAGCCTCCCCAGTAGCTGGGATTATAGGTGCAGGCCACCACACCCAGCTAATTTTGTATTTTTAGTAGAGACAGGGTTTCTCCATGTTGTCCAGGCTGGTCTTGAGCTACTGACCTCATGTGATATGCCTGCCTTGGTGTCCCAAAGTGCTGGGATTACAGACATGAGCCACCACGCCCAGTTCCCAACTTGCCGTTTTGGGTTTCTTTTTTTCAGAAAAAAATAGCTCCTGAGTAGGGTGGGGACTTGGAGAACTTTTATGTCTAGCTGGAGGATTGTATATACACCAATCAGTACTCTGTGTCTAGCTCAGGGATTGTAAATGCACCAATCAGCACTTTGTGTCTAGCTTAAGGTTTATAAACGCACCAGTGCTCTGTGTCTAGCTAATCTAGCGGAGACTTGGAGAACTTTTATGTCTAGCTAGAGGATTGTAAATGCACCAATCAGCACTCAGTGTGTAGCTCAAGGTTTGTAAACACACCATTCAGCACCCTGTCAAAAAGGACCAATCAACTCTCTGCAAAATGGGCCAATCAGTTCTCTGTAAAATGGGCCAATCAGCTCTCTGTAAAATGGACCAATGAGCAGGATGTGGGTGGGGCCAGATACGGGAATAAAAGCAGGGTGCCCAAGTCAGCAGTCACCACCACAACCCAGTTGGGTCGTGGTTCAGAGTGTGGAAGCTTTGTTCTTTCACTCTGCGCCCACACCACCTTCACTAGCTGTAACACTCAGTGGGAAGGTCTGCAGCTTCACTCGTGAAGCCAGCGAGACCATAACCCAACCAGAAGGAAGAAACTCTGAACACGTCAGAACATTAGAAAGAACAAACTCCAGACACACCATCTTTAAGAACTGTGGTATTCACCATGAGGGTCTGTGGCTTCATTCTTTAAGTCGCTGAGCCCAAGAACCCACCAGTTCTGGACACACCATCACCACTGATTTGTGCGAAGCCCTTCTTTGACTGATTTTCATCCTCCTCTGTTCTCATGCTGTATTGTATTTTCCCCTTTTAGCAAACACACGTGGTTCTTGTGTGTGACTTTATCTGTATGTACATATTTAAAATGGGTGAATGTATTTTAAATTATTCGGAGTGTTTACTGTAAATGCATTAATGTTATAATTA
The DNA here is from genome assembly GCF_047675955.1 of Chlorocebus sabaeus. Lineage (NCBI taxonomy): Eukaryota > Metazoa > Chordata > Mammalia > Primates > Cercopithecidae > Chlorocebus > Chlorocebus sabaeus. The sequence goes on along the minus strand of NC_132917.1, from coordinate 6,364,549 downwards.
TTTCAGTCTGTCTACTTAGTTTCATAAAATTATGTTTGAATATCACCTACCAAGTGATTTGAATGTTTATGCAAAGCAAGTGTGTAAAATCAATCAGGCTACTATACCATAAGATCCTTGAGGGAGAGCATAAGTGCCTTCTAAATGTTCCGGGAATGTTGAAAGAAAGAATGAAAGATGAACTAAACGAAGGAAGGAGAAAAGAAAGAAAATGCCTGAGCTCCTGCGTACATGACCTCTTGAACATTGACCTCTATGAACTCTGCCACTGCTTTGCTTCTCTTCATATTATGGCCATTCTTTCTTATGTGATATCCCTCCCTTCTGACCTAAGCATTCAAGCATGTTGTTACATAACAGCAAATGTTTTCCATCACAGTCTATCTTTATTGATACAGTCAGCACTCACAGTATTCAAAAACAGATTTGTCATGCATAAGCCAAGTGTTTGCTGATAGCTCATTAATCCCAGATGCTCAAACTGTTAGGCATTCTACTTGACACTACCTCCCACAGATTTTATACCAAGGCACATTTCGGGTAAACACTAAGCAGTTCACAGGAACTATGGTGAAGTCATTACCAAGGTTACTTGGTTTGTTGGAAGCTGACAATAAAAATGACAGCATCCATGGTTCTGCCTAGGACCGAGGCTTTGCCAAAAGGTAACATTCATAGGCTACTGGCTAGGACTTGTCAGCGCCATACTGAAGGAGGTGTTCCAAATGGAAGCCATGAATTTAATTATCCCAGTCGTGCCTAAAAGAGTCAGATACTAAAAGTACCTGACACAAGAAGTTAGAATAGCAATTTCAGAGGAAGATGTAGCATGAGTTTGTTTTGTGTGCGTCAGGTTTAGCCCCTCATTGTTCAAGTTCAAATTCATGTTTCACATCCCAGTGGACCCTACCCTGATTCACGAGCCCACAGTGATCTTTCTCTCACATGAAGTTCACCTCTACTCAACTCCAGTAGGTCTAAGTTTTGCTTATCATCATTCGGTACTTAGGTGGTGCTGTTACTCTGTTGTGATATGACACTTCAATATTTGTAAAATTCTGACTTACATTTTGATTTATCTGACTTATATTTCTACAGAAAACTTATTGAAATTGAGATATTTCTGGGTAGAAGATTTTTAGGGATGCACTCAGAAAAATTATCATAAAGGGAGTTAGGGAAGCAGGTGTGAGAGAAAGAGTCATTAAACTGCAATGCAGGCCGGGAGTGGTGGCTCACACCTGTCATGGGAGGCCAAGGTGGGAGAATCACTTAAGGTCAGGAGTTTGAGACCAGCCTAGCCAACATGGTGAAACCCTGTCTATACTAAAAATACAAAAATTAGCTAGGCATGTTGGTACACGCCTGTAGTGCCAGCTCCTTGGGAGGCTGAGGCATGAGAATTGCTTGAACCCGGGAGGCAGAGATTGAAGTGAGCCAAGGGTCACGCCACTGCACTCCAGCCTGGACAACAGAGCCAGACTGGAAAGAAAGAATAAAGAAGGAAAGCAAGCAAGCAAGCAAGAAACCCTGCAATGCAGCTATAACCGAGACTTCAGTTAACCATATAGGCAGCTCTGGAACCAGCATGGTCAGGACAAATCACAGGATTTGCCCTGAATCAAGGCAAAGGACGAGGCATTTGTTCCCCCAAGGAGTCTATCAGACATAGCTTGCTCCTGAGAAGTAGTGATAAACTTTGGGGAGGCAACTCTTTCCAAAAGAAGTCAGTTTGTGAACAGGTACCTGTTAGTGGTGAGTCCCCAGTCCTTCCAGTAGTCAGGGAAAATGAGTGTCTTCTCCCCTGCAGAAGGGAAACCTGCATGGCATACCATACCACATCCCACATATTGTAGCATTTTATCAAAAACAATTAAAGGTGGTAGATACTATTATTGCAGTTTCCTAAAGGGGGAACCTAAGACCTACGGAAGCTCACATGTGGCCATCACTCCACACTTGGGTCACACAGCTGTGCAGTGACACAGGCAGGTCTTGAATCCAGGTTCTAATTTTTTGAAAGTGGAATATAGGTAGTTTCACACAAAACTTATGAAGAAAAAAGACAGGAAGACACACAAAGAGCTCAGGAAAGCTAAAGAGATTGGAACTTGTTAAGACAGGTTCCAATAATACCATACTGTCACATTTAAAATGAATATCAGTCCAACAATGCAGAAAGTATGGGAAAGCAATTTCCTTGTGCATTTCCAGTAAGTCAAATAGGAAGAGCCACCCCTTCACCTCCTTAATCAAGTCCTGGAGATTCCACAGAAGGGAGGGCATTAATGAATTAAAGTACAATGAACTTAATAAAAACCATAAAAAATCTCTGTATAAAGATGGTATGCATGCTGTGACTCTCGTGTTTGTGCAAGAGAAAGAATAATCATCCTGGGTGCCACAGTATGTCAAAGGACAATTTTAACTAGATCCCTGTCTTCTCCTATCTTACCTGTGAAAACCAGAGAACAACTCTGCCCAAGGAGTATGCTTAGGCTAGAGAAGAAAGAAGAAAGGGAGAAAGACAGAAAGACAGACAGACAGACAGAAAGACAGACAGAAAGAAAGAAAGAGGAAGGAAGGAAGGAGAGAAAGAACAACAGAAGAAAATAAGAGAGAAAGAAAGAGAGGAAGATAAAGAATGAAAGAAGAAAGAAAGAGTGACAGAAAAAATAGAAAAAGAAGAAGAGAAAACTAATGAAGTAAGAGAGAAAGAGAGAGGAAGAAAGAGAAAGGACAAGAGAAGAAATAAAGAAAGAAAGAGAGAAAGAAACACTTTTTTGACAACAGGTGTGGGCACATCTGGTATCCTCTGAGCATGTGTTCCTCATCTCCAATAGCTTCCAGCCCCCAAGCGACTTCTGATTGCAAATAATACAATCATCTCTAAAGAGCAGCTCCAGGACCCTGGAGCCAATTTGAGTTCTACAGTCCCCTGCATTGGGCAGTCACCTGCACTTCTCGTGGCATGGGGCAGAAAGGACGCATGCTTATGGGACAGAAAGAACTCATGCTTGGACCTGGCACGTCCCTCCCTCCAGTCCTACATCTCGGCCAGGGAATTTAAAACTCTCAGGTGAATATAAACTCCTGGGGATAAATAATGAGAAAGTTAAATAAGTAAATATTACTGAAAAATAGACAACTAATGGAACTCTTTATTCCAGATGTAATATAATTATGAAAGTAGAGAGATTGGGAATATATAGGATGCATTTGTAAGAGAGAATTTTTTTATATTTCAAGCAGGAATAAGTAGTTATAAAGTAAGGAAATGGAGGCAGTATGCATTGAAAATGCAGTAGATAAAATAAATATATTAATGGAAGAGTTTATTAAAAAGTGTTACGGCCAAAGAGTAAGACAATAAGTTGTGAAATATTTCCTAAGACCATAAAGAAAAGAGTTAAAATAACAAAAACAAGTTAAAATACAAGAAAAAATGTTAACATATATGCAGGAGAGAACAGACATGCAAAAAGAAACCTATTTGAGGATGCTCTAGAATGATAGCAAAAACATTAATGGAGAGGAGAAAATAAAATTAAAAGTAATGATCAATATAGTCCAAAAATTAGAGAAAACTGTAAGAACTTATGTTGAGAAAATTCATACAATAGCAAATAGAATAAATGAGAAAAAAAATTTCAGATAGTATCAACATGATGCAGAGAAGGAGAGGTGGAACACAGTAAGCTATTTGATATTTTTTTCAAATTTGCACAGATAGATGACACGTACTCAAGGAACTCAGAGAGGAAATTTGTCGTGACTTTAGTAAGTCAGAAATAACTTTTGAAAAAATAAAAACAGTTCATATGGCTTTTTATAAAAAAGTAGACAATTGGACCTCTCTAATGAAAGATTTAAAAATATATATATAATGAATATTTCAATAAATATAAAAATGTATGATATATATTATATATAACCAGTTGGGGCTTAACTCAGATATACAACATTGATTCAAAGTTCCAGCATCAGTGTATTTTATCACATTAAAAAACAGAAAAAGTATATATATTATCATCTCCATGAATGCTGAAGCATTTGAAAAAGTTAAAAAAATTTTAATTTATTTATTTATAGTAAATAGATGCCCCAGTCAATGCAATAAGGAAGAAAAAAAAAAAAAACAGAAAAATTAGAGGTGAGAAGAAAAAGCTATTCTTATTTGATGATGCCATCATCATGTTTGCTGATATTTTAAGAGCCTACAAATGATAATATCTAGAACCAAAATTCAGTTTTACCAGTATGCAGGATACCAACCGATAGCAAACTAACCCATCACATTTCTACCTGATTGCAATAAACAGTGGAAAAATAAATAGAAAATATAATTTTTAGTAGTAAAAGTACATGAAACATTCAGAAATAACGTAACAAAATGTGTATAAAAACTATAAAGTGAACATTAAAAACAAAAACAAACGAGAAAAAACGGAAACAAGAAAAATCAAATAAGGACTAAATAATTAGAGAGATATACGAAGGTCCCGTTTTGGAAAATTTCATACTGTTAGGATATGAATTATCATAAAACTGATACAGAGATTTAATACACTCTAAATCAAAATCTCAGCAATCTTTTTTGAAGCAATTGACAGATGCTAAAATATATATTATAATGCTAGTCATCTAGACTCACCAAAAGAATTTTGAAATAGTAAAACAAATTTGGAGGACTTATTGCCTAATCTCAAGAATACTGTAATCAGGACAGCACGACAGAAGCTTAGGGTCATTAATATAGATAGATTAAGCAGAATTAAGAATTCAGAAATAGATACACACATACATGATGAAGACATTTTCAACAAACATTGAAGTGGGAAAAAATGAGTGCTTTTCAACAAATGGTGATGGATAAATTAGATGTATTTATCCAGCACCATTTCCTCATATAATTCATTTCCTCATGTAATTCAAAAATTAACTTTAAATGCGTAACACAATTAAAGAACAAAATGATAAAAAAAAGTTCTGCAAGCATACAGACAAGATCATTGTGAATTTAAAGTAACCACACATTTCTTAGGATACAAGAAGCATGAACCATGGGAAGAGATTAATAAAGTTGACAAATTTAAAAAAATTACTTTTGAAAGGCCCTGTTACAAGATTAAAAGTACAGCCAAACATTAAGAGAAAATCTTCACAATACATTTACCTGACACGGGGATCATATTTATAATATGTAAGAAACTCTTACAATGAAACAAGAAGGGCTAAAACAGCAAAAATATTTGAATAGACACTTCATTAAAGGAGATACATGGATGAGAAAAACACATGAAAAGATGTTCAGTATCACTGATAATTATAAAAATGCAAATTAAAATTATAACAGCATACTATTGCATACCTAATAGAATGACTGAAAATACAAAGGGTAGAAGAAAATGTGAAGCAAATTAAATTCTCATGAACAATGTGAATCAAAAAAATCATATAATCACTCTATACCAGGCACTGTGGCTCATGCCTGTAATCCCAGAACTTTGGGAGGCTGAGGCAGGCAGCTCACAAGTTTAGGAGTTCGAGACGTGGTGAAACCTCGTCTCTACCAAAAAAAAAATTAAAAAAAAAAAATTAAATACAAAAATTTGCTGAGCATGGTGGCATGCACCTAAACCCAGCTATTCAGGAGGCTGGGGCAGGAGAATTGCTTGAATCCGGGAGGTGGAGATTGTAGTGAGCCAAGATTGCACCACTGCACTCCAGCCTAGGCAACAGAGCAAGACTCCCTGTCAAAAAAAAAACAAAAAAACAAAAACAAAAACAAAAAAACAAAAAAAAACACATATAACCACTTAAAGTCTTTCAGTTTCCTATAAATACTTGCCATATGAGCACTCCAAAGTCATTATCTGCAAGAAAGAAAAAATTACATCCTCACAAAGATCTGTATTGGAATGTTTATAGCAGATTTAACCAAAAACCAAAACAATCTTAATGTCCATCAATGGGTAATCTGATAAACAAATGTGGTATATACACGTATAGATTCCATGACATCTATAATGGAATACTACCCATCAAATAAAAGGAACAAAGGGATAATACACATAAAACATGAATTTATCTCAAAATTATTACACTCAACAAAATGAGGACAAGCATGAAGAGTGCATACTATGTGATTCCATTTATATGAAATTCTACAAAAGATTAAGCAAATTCATAATGACAGAAAGTAGATTACTGGATACCTGAAATTGGAGGGGAGACAATTTGCCTGCAAAAAGTGTATGAAGGAAACTTCTGGAAGGACCATAATGTAACTTGATTATTGCTGCGGTTACAAGATGTGTAAATTTTTCAATAATCACTGCATTAATTGTTAAAAATGATTCAATTTATGACATATAATTACATATCAATAAAATTCATATATCTAAAAAAGGATCAGGTAAATACATTCTTGTCAGTAATGTACTGACATACTTCATTTCATTTCACTTGGCTTTACTGTGCTTCCCAGATATTGGTTTTTTATAAATTGAAAGATTTTAGCAACAGTGCATCGAACAAGTCTGTTGGCATCATTTTTTTCCACCAGCATGTGCTCACTTCGCGTCTCTGTGTCACATTTGGGTAATCCTTGCAACTTTTAAACTTTTTCATTATCATTATATTTGTTATGGTTATTAGTAATTTTCAATATTACTATTGTAATTGTTTGGGATGTAATAAACCATGCCCATATAAGATGACAAATTTAGCTGATAAATGTTAAGTGTGTACTGACTGCTCCACCAAATGGCTGTTTCTCATCTCTCTTCCTCCCTATTTTTTGAGAAACAACAATATTGAAATTAAGCCAATTAGTAACCCTACAATGGCCTCTAAGAGTTCCAGTGAAAGAAAGAGTCAAACATGTATCGCTTTCCAAAACTAGAAATGATTAAGTTTAGTGCGTGAGGAGGCATTTCAAAAGCTGAAGCAGGCTGAAAGCTAGTCCTCTTTTGCTAAACAGCCAATTTAGGAATGCATGAAAAAGCTCCTCATAGAAATTAAAATTGCCACTTCAGTGAATACACAAATGATAACAAAGCAAAAAAGCCTTATTGCTGACACAGAGAACATTTTAGTAGTCTATATAGACGATCCAACCATGCACATCGTTAACTTAAGCCAAGCCTCATCCAGAAAAAGGCCCTAATTCTTCAATACCGCAAAGCCTTCAAGAGACAAGAAAGCTACAGAAGAAAGGCTTGAAGCTAGCAGATGTATGGTTCATGAGGTTTAAGGAGAAAAGCCATCTCCAGAACATAAAATGCAGGTGCAGCAGCAAGTGCTGATGGAGAAGCTGCAGGAAGTTATCTAGAAGATCCCAGTAAGATCGCTGATGAAGGTGGCTACATTCAACGACAGATTCATACCTATTTACAGTATGATTCACTAAATAATTTTAAGCCCACTGTTGAGACCTACTGTTCAGAAAACAAGTTCTTTAAAAATATTATGTTCATTGAAAATGCACCTAGTGACCCAAGAACTCTGATGGAGACATGCAAGGAGATAAGTGTTGTTTTCATGCCTGCTAACACAACATTGATTTTGCTGCTAATAGATCAAATAGTAATTTAGACTTCCAAATCTTCTTATTATTTAAGAAGTACCTTTTGTAAGGCTATCGCTGCCATAATAGTGATTCCTCTACAGATCTAAGCAAAGTAAATTAAAAACCCCCTGGAAAGTATTCACCACGCTAGACATTGTTAAAAACATTCATGACTCATGGAAAGAGGTGAAAATATCAACAATAACGAGAGTTTGGGGGAAGCTGATTTCAACCTTCATGAATGACTTTGAGAGGTTCAAGACTTCCTTGGAGGAAGTAACTGATGTGGATGAAATAGCAAGAGAACTAGAATTAGAAGTGGAGCCTGAAAATGTCACTGAATTGCTTCAATCTCATGATGAAATTTTAACAGATAAGGCGTTGATTTTTGTAGATGAGCAAAGGAAGAGGTTTACTGAGATAAAATTTACTCCTCCTGAAGATGTTGTGAACATTCTTGAAATGACAACAAAGGATTTAGATATTACAACGACTTAGTTGATAAAGCAGCAGCAAGGTTTGGAAAGATTGACTCCAATTTTGAGAGAACTTCTACTGTGTGTAAAATGCTGTCAAACATTACATGCTACACAAAAATCTTCTGTGAAAGAAAGACTTAATAGGTGTAGTCACCTCAGCCTTCATCAGTTACCATGTTGATCAGTCAACAGCCTTCAACCTGAAGACAAATCCCCCACCAGCAAAATGATTACAACTCACTGAAGTCTCAGCTGCTCTGATGACTGCCAGCATTTTAGATCAATAAAGTATCTTTAATTAAATATATGTGTACATACTTCTTAGACATAATGCTGTTATACACTTAATAGATTAAAATATAGTGTGGCTTTTATATGCACAGGGAAACCAAAAAATTTCATGTGACTTGTTTTGTTGCAAAATCTGCTTTATTGAAGTAGTCTAGACCCAAACCTGCAATATCTCTGAGGTATGCCTGGATTTTCTACCAAAACTCCCCAGAGACACAGAAAGGTTGAATATTAAGTCAATGAAAAAAATATGCAATAATCTTTAATTTAGAAAAAAAAAAGTGTGAACATTTAAAAAAGTTTAAGTAGATTTTAATGCAAAGCTACGCGAATAGAACTGAGTATAAAAATAGAAATGATCCAATACAGTTTATCTCTAAAATAAGATATTTTATCATTAGAAAATTATATCAATATATTAATAGATTAATAAAATAAATGAAGAAAATTCTAAAAAGATTTTGAGAGGTAGAAGAAAACATTCGATAAAATTGTTTAAAAATATTTAAAATCTTTATATGTGATTTTTTAAAACCTCGACAAACTAGAATGAGAATATATATGAATATATGTTATAAATACAGAATAAAAATATATAAAATATATACATAAAGAAATACACATGATTTTAAATGTGATGTTAAAAGGATTAAATGTACCTTAAAGAAATCATTATACCAAAAAGACACCTGCACTTATATGTTTATCACAGCACGTCTCACAATAGCAAAGTTATGAACCCAAACTAATTGTCCATCAATCGATGATTAGATTTAAAAATAAGATGTATACATAATGTGTGTACACACACGCACACACACACAAACATACACCATGGAATACTAACTTGGTCATAATAAAGAATGAAATCACTTCCTCTGTAGCAGCATGGATGGAATTGGAGGCCAAAAGTGAAATGACTCAGAAACAAAAAGTAAAAATAAACACCAGTTCTTATTTATAACTGGGAGCTAATAATGGGAACACATGGACATACAGAGTGGAATATAGACATTGAAGACTCCAAAGGGTTAGGGGATGGTGAAAGCTGAAAAATTACCTGTGGGTACAATGTACGTTATTTCAGTGATGGGTACACCAACAGCCCAGAGTTCACCAGTGCGTAATGCATTCATGTAACACAGCTGTGCTTTTATTCCTAAATCTATAAAAACAAACAAAATATTAAAAAACAAATAAAAATGATTAAAACTTAAACCTTGATAGCCAGGCACTGTGGCTCACGCCTATAATCCCAACACTTTGGGAGGCCGAGCTTGGTGGATCACCTGAGGTCAGGAGTTTGAGACCAGCCTGGCCAACATGGTGAAACCCTGTCTCTACTAAAAACACAAAAATCAGCCGGGCGTGATGGCAGGTGCCTGTAATCCCAGCTACTAGAGAGGCTAAGGCAAGAGAATCGCTTGAACCCAGGAGGCAGAGGTTGCAGTGAGCTGAGATCATGCCATGGTACTTCAGCCTGGGCAAGAGTGAAACTCCCTCTCAACAAAACAAACAAACAAACAAACAAAACCTTTAAACCTTTATGTGTCATTTTTAAAAACTTAGAAGACTAGAGAGGAATGTATTTATACAAATGTGTATATAAAATAAATATAGAATATTAAATATATAAAAATACATAAAAATAAGTGTACATATACAAATAGATAATATAAATCTTACAACAAATGATATATACAATGGTGAAACTTTAGATCCATTTCTTTTAAAATATTTACTGCTCAATATAGCATTGTAGGATATAAATATAAGATATTTACTGCTCAATATAGCATTGTAGCCTGGATATTTTTAAAAATGAAGATAATTTTTAAAAAAAGGATTGTTTTAAGCATGCACAGAGTTGAATACCACATTTTTGTGACTCTATCATACACACATACTCTTTTTCTGAGCATTTTGTAAATTTCTTCTAGCAATTTAATGTTGTTTTGGATAATTTTGAAGTCAGTCTAATTTTCTCTTTATAGATAACTTAATATTTTGCTTTCATGTGTAAAACAGTTTCTAATTCTAAATTCCAAAATTTTCATGATGCATTGCTATAGAATATTAGGAATCAGTTTTCCCTGGGACACAGTGTAATCTTTCAATATCTAGGTGCAAGCCTCCATGTATTTCAAAATAAAGTTGTTGTTTTTTTTTAAACTTTTATTTCAGGTTCATGAGTACATGTACAGGTTTGTTAATACAAGTGAACTCTTGTCACGGGGTTTTGATGAACAAACCCTTTCGTCACCCAGGTGCTAAGCATAGTACTCGATAGGTTTTTTTTTTTGAGACGGAGTCTCACTCTGTCGCCCAGGCTGGAGTGCAGTGGCCGGATCTCAGCTCACTGCAAGCTCCGCCTCCCGGGTTCACGCCATTCTCCTGCTTCAGCCTCCCGAGTAGCTGGGACTACAGGCGCCTGCCAGCGCGCCTGGCTAATATTTTGTATTTTCAGTAGAGACGGGGGTTTCACCGTGTTAGCCAGGGTGGTCTCGATCTCCTGACCTCATGATCCGCCCGCCTTGGCTTCCCAAAGTGCTGGGATTACAGGCATGAGCCACCATGTCCGGCCTTTTAACAATGTTTTTAAAAGACCTAACTTAAAGCCCCCCAAATTTAAAATTGTCAGCCTAGATTTTATTCCTTCCAGAACCAGGTATTCCAATTGTGGGTAAGTGGGCTTCTATGAGTTTATAAAAAATGAATTTTTGTGGTGCTGGCAATGGGGTTCCTAATGAATTTGTCCGGAAAAGTCATTTGTTGTTACTGTTTAAATGGGTTTCTGTTCCTGACAGAAAGGTACTTGTTGCCGATCAACCTAGTTGGTGCTGAAATGCTACACGGGCACTCCGTGGACCTCTCCGTGTACCCTGTTCTATCTCCACGTCAGAGTTTTTCCTCACTTGCCCACCTTCCTCCAACATCACACTCTTGCAATTTGCTCATCCAGGAAAAGCTCACTTTATGCAAAAGCAAACAATAATCTAAGAGAATTTTGTCCTGATTCCTTTGAAATTATTGTATGAATACTTAAAGAACAATAGTAAAATGATAGAGGAATGAACACCACTAAAACAAAACAAAACAAAAATTTTTCTGGAGCAAATAAAGATCTTGTAGCCTTTAACTCAAATGTTTACCTCCATAAAATAGGAGCTAAAAATCAAAGATAAAATAACTCAAAAATTTTTATAGGAGGTGGAAAAATGTGCTTGCAAAAGTCAGAAAAAAAGTGAGACAGAAAAATAAAACTGTCTCTATGAAGGCCAGATTGGAAGCAGCAAGAAAAGAAATTCTACATGACTGAAAATGTGACATGGAACATGTTAGGTGGTCTTGGGAAAAATGAGCAATGTATTGTTTAAAAAATCATTTTAAATGAGTTAAAATGATTATTATAGGAGATGAAAATTCCATGTATAAATAAGTATTATCTCTGAATAAGAAATAAATGAATTGAACCCAACAACAACAACAAAATAACTTTAAAAACTTTCAGGCCGGGTGCTGTGGCCCTGTGACCATCCTGGCTAACACGGTGAAACCCCATCTCTACTAAAAATACAAAAAATTAGCCGGGCGAGGTGGCGGCGCCTGTAGTCCCAGCTACTCGGGAGGCCGAGGCAGGAGAATGGCGTGAACCCGGGAGGCGGAGCGTGCAGTGAGCAGAGATCCGGCCACTGCACTCCAGCCTGGGCGACAGAGCGAGACTCCATCTTAAAAATAAATAAATAAGTAAATAAATAAAATAATGTCAAAAAAGAAATAAAAGTTTCATAAAAGATACAACAAATCTGGCTTCCATGAGGAAGACTTTAAGAAGGCGTTGTATGTTATCTTAACACAGATTCATATACAGTAATCTTAAGGCTCAGTGAATTCCAATTCAATGCCCTTTCAACGGTATATTTCAATAAAAAATTATAGCCTCCCAACAGACACCAAATAAACACTTCCATCTAGAAGAAGGAGGCATACTTCAAATGAGAAGAAGGAGGATGTTGTCATGACAACTATGGACAGTGTTTTATTAGATGGCTGAATTTAATGTTGTCCAGAGCTCCTGGGCTCTGTGGTCTTACTTGAGATTCTGCAAACTTGTATGGTGTCTCTTATCTTTAAAATAATAAAAAATGTGGCCACTACATTTGCAAAGTGTGACCTAGCAAAACATATACCCTTTTACCTTAATCCTGGTGTGCATTTCTAAACAGATAAACATCAATATATAGAGAGAGGTCTCTAGAATGCCACATACTTGTATCACTGTGCTAGATGATTCTAGTCTTTGTAAGTATCTGATCCTATGTTATATCTCAACAGTGTATGTTTAGTGCTGGAAGGCCTGAGCAGACTGGCCCAGGACTTTGCATTTCCACAAGGAGAAGGGGCGAGGTACAGATGTGGATATAGAATCAGATCAGAATTTTCTTGGCAGTTTCAGGTAACTTATCTCAAAGATTTCTTTATCATCTTTTGTCCAAATTCTTCTCTTGTACAGTCAGAGTCTGGCATTAAGTTGGTTTTTTAAGCTGCCTCGGAACCACTTGATCAGAAAGCTTTTTTCCAATGGTTTGGCCAGTCCCACTTGCTATTTGAATTTGTCCCACTTGAATATTTTATTATTGCTTCGAAGGAATGTTAAATTAAAAAATACCTTACATCTTCCTATTTAATTCTCTCCTATATTTAGTTAACTTAAAAAAATCCTTTAAATCAGCATATTTGGATTATCCACAAAGACCTTATTTAAAGATAATAAGAAGCATCAGACAGTTGGTATAAACTGTCTCATTTATTTTACAAACACTTTTCTGAATAATCATGTAGAGCTGTATAATGTATCTCAAGAGCCTAGAGCAATACACAGCACCTGGTAGACTCTCAATACATAGTTTTTTAATGAAGGGATAGGATCCTCACTTTAATTGCTTCTGCTATCTGCTACTGAATTGTAGATTTGAACTCAGGTACTCTAATTTCTTTTTCTTTTTTCTTTTCTTTTTTTTTTTTTTTTTTTTTTTTTTGAGATGGAGTCACCCAGGCTGGAGTGCAGTAGCATGATCTCGGCTCACTGCAAGCTCCACCTCCCAAGTTCACTCCATTCTCCTGCCTCAGCCTCCCGAGTAGCTGGGACTACAGGCACCGGCCACCACGCCCGGTTAATTTTTTTGTACTTTTAGTAGAGACAGGGTTTCACCGTGTTAGCCAGGATGGTCTCGATCTCCTGACCTCGTGATCTGCCTGCCTCAGCCTCCCAAAGTGCTGGGATTACAGGCGTGAGCCACTGCGCCCAGCCAGGTACTCTAATTTCAGTGGTACTTTGATCCATTTTGCTATATGGTCTTCTGAGGGCTCTTATTTAATTATGATTGCATTTTGTTTTGCAGTAGAGTAAGTTGTCAACTTCTTTCTCTGCTCTCCTATGCTGAAAACTCTTAGGGGATAGAGGCAGTAACCAGGAAATATGCATCTCTTAAAGCATAGAATAAAGTACTTGCCTTCGGTGGTTGGAACCAGGTATGATAGGGAAAACATGGTTTTAGACTTAGACCAGTTTTGAACTTCAGCTAGGTCACTGTCATGGCTTGAACTGTGTCCCCCTTGAATTTGTGTATTGAAGCCCTAATGCCTAGTACCTCAGAATTTGGCTGTATTTGGACATAGAACCTCTAAGGAGCTGATTAAGTGAAAATGAGTCTGTTAGGGTGGGTCCTAATTCAATCTGATCAAGTCATTATAAGAAGAGAAATTTGGACATAGAGATACCAGGGTTGCTCACAAACAGAGAAGACACCATGTGAAGATGTAGCAAGACAGTGAGCAATACCTGCTGATGTCTCGATCTTGGACTTGCAGCCTCCAGAACAGTTAGAAAACAAATGTCTGCGGTTTAAGCTGCCCAGTCTCAGGTATTTTGTTTTTGCAGCCCTAGCAAACACATACAATCTCTTACATTGTGCTCGTACACAAATCTTTTGAAACTCTTCTGTGCCAGTTTTTACATCCGCAGAATTAGAGATGACAGGACACCATAGAACTAGTTGTGAGGGAGGTCAGGATTTTTAGAGCTGCCATGTAAGAAGCAGGGGGCATGGTGCCTGACACAGAGTATCTGTTCCAGGATGGCACCTTCTATTATTGCTATTATATTACTCTTATCATGAATAGTGTTGAATTCCACTAGAGAAAGCAGCTAATGGTATCTGATATGGTTTGGCTGTGTCCTCACCCAGATCTCACCTTGAATTGTAATAATCCCCCATGTCAAGGGCGGGGCAGGTGGAGATAATGGAATCAAGAGGGTGGTTCCCTCATACTGTTCTCATGGTAGTGAATACGTCTCACAAGATCTGACGGTTTTATAAATGGGAGTTCCCCTGCACACACTCTCTTGCCTGCCTCCATGTAAGACGTGACTTTGCTCCTCATTCGCCTTCCATCATGATTGTGAGGTCTCCCCAGACGTGTGTAACTGTGAGTCAATTAAACCTCTTTCCTTTATAAATTACCCTACCTTGGCCGGGCACAGTGGCTCACGCCTGTAATCCCAGCACTTTACGAGGTTGAGGTGGGTGGATCACCTGAGGACAGGAGCTCAAGACCAGTCTGGACAACATGGTGAAACCCCATCTCTACTAAAAATACAAAAATTAGCCAGGCATGATGATGGACACCCATAGTCCTAGGTACTAGGGAGGTTGAAGCAGGAGAACCACTTGAACCCGGGAGGCAGAGGTTGCAATGAGCCAAGATCGCACTATTGCACTCCAGCCTGGGTGACAGAGCAAGACTCCATCTCAAAAGAAAAAAAGATTAATAAATAAAAAATTTAAAAAATTACCCAGTCTTGAGTATGTCTTTATTAGCAGTGTGAGAACAGACTAACACAGTAGCACAAGTATACAAATCACCCCTCTATATGTTGAGGTGAAGGACACACTGTACACTTTCACATGTGGGTAGGACCCATGGCATATCAATATTATAGCTGTGGCTTTACCGTATTTGCACTTTCTAGGAAGACATGGCAATTAGGGTCATCTCCAGGGGGAGTTTCTGCAACCAACTCACCTGACAAAATAACAAAACTACAACCATATGACAGGTGGAAGAACATCTATTCCTGAACTGGAGATAGAGCATAGTTTTCACCTTTATGTTTGCCTTTTGAGAACTTGTTCTTCAATTTCAATTGACCACCAGTTTGTTTGCCACATCTTTAAACTGGTATTATTTGGTGCCTCAAAAATGGTTGTAATTCCTATTTTGGAGTGTGTTTTCTGTTGCTGCTATGAAATCCAAGGTATTTTGCTACTTGAGTAAAAACTGGACAAGGGGTAGTTTCTTTCACTGTTTTCTGTTTTTCCACAAACCTCTTAAATAGGAAGTATTTAATACACACCATTGTTTCTGGGTCATTTCAGTGAACACATATTGTTTAGGCATAATTATTAAAAGCACACTCCCTTTCACTGTCAAAGTTGTGCCAGTTTGGATGATAAACTGTATGGCCAGCCCACAGATAGGGCCCTCTCTGTCCTCCCATTCACATCCTCTGTAACTGTATCATCAACTGAGTCAACACACCGCACTAGGAAGGATACCATATTTGAACATAATAGATACTGAAGTCAGTTTTCGTCCTTCACATTTCCCTAGCACAAAGAAGGTGGCAAGATGGGGGAGTGGCAATCTTATCATTGCTGGGTAATTCTATTGCAGGGCTTGAGTCTTCTGCCTTTCCAAACTTTCTTTGACCATAGATCCTTCCTAGTTTGTCTCTAAACTACACAAATGTGACTTCATTCATTGCCTCCAAGTTCTAAGAACTAGGCTCAATAATATTTTGCTGTGATCTGCAAAATCAGAGTTCCCTATTGACATTTATGGGAAAGAATTTGGAAAAGTACATTGACTTGGGTGTAAACACAAAATATCATATTGTTTGTTCTCTCACATATAGGGAGCGATAATGTTAGTAGTCTCATTCTTTAAATTGGGTCCTGGAAAATAAAGGATATTGAGCAAGAGGGAGAAATTAAGGTGACCATTATAAAGGCACATTAATTTTCACAATCTAAGAAGAATACTGGCAAATTCAGTGTAGAAGACAGGGAGGGAGCTGAGAACATTCCCAGAAAGACATAAAAGCACACTAGACCTAAACAGGATGAAAGCAAGAATAAGGTGGCTTTGAGCAACATTTATAGCTTTCTTTTTCAGGGGCAGCATGGGACATAATTGATGAGTGGGTATATCAGCCCCTGTAAGGGCAAGAGGTGGAAAAGAGCAGAAAGTAGTGGCTTGGGGTTAATGAGAGGAGAAGTGGCCAAATATCTGTCGTGTTCACCAACAGGCAAGCAGTTTGGAGCCATGAACTTTGAAGATATACAAATCCACAGTAAATTGGTTTCAGAGACATTGTTCTTCCTAGCGATGCCTGGACTTTAAACAGGCGAGGTCCATTATACATTGAGAGAGGCCTGATGGTAACGATTTACTCCTGAGATCTGAGGTGACTCAGCCAGTGCAATTCTTTTGTCCCACTAATGTGTCCCTCTCTCACACAATCATTTGCTGGTTTCTCCAGGTAGACTCTTCATTTATTATGGCAAGCCCTCTCATTTTACCAGTGTTACATCCCTCTTATCCCACTTTGAAACCCTCCTGCTCCCAAAATCAGAACATCTCTGCCTTTACAATAATGCATTGAGTTTTATTCATTTCAAGGTAATATAGCCCAGGAGAAACTCTTTCTATCACTTAAGTGCTATCTGGCTGTACCACCATAAGAAAGGGAAAAATGGAGGCTTGTTATCTGGTTAGCCTGAAAACGATCCCTTCTGTTTTGACTTGAAAGGCAGCTGGCTTACAGGGATACATTTTCCCAGGAAGAGCTTTTACCCTTTTCTGAAAGTAAAGGCCACATAGATCTTTTAGACACTGACACTATGATCAAAGACACAATACACTAGTCACTGACTTCAAGGCATGACCAAATTGAGAAGACTCAAAAAATCTAATAAAGTAGCCCTTGTTCAAGCACATATATGTCCTCCATTTTGTGTTCACTTAGGTTTATTTGAAAATCAGAAAGGTACTGGACTTTCAAACACTCTTATGTTTTTGTATTTTATGGAATTTCTGACTATTAGGACAAAGGTGAGTTGTGCTTTAGGATTAAGGGATTTGATTTTTGTGCCAATTATTAAGTAAAGAAAAAATCCAAAAATAGCCATAACATTTCAGTTCAGGAATACTTCTTTTCATTACAGTTTTTCTCCATGATAGTTTTGCAGACATTTGGAAAACTCCTCATGCCATGATGTCAGCAAGTACTTCAATGTAAAATACTGATACTAAAGAACTTTGAAATTCTAAAAGAGACAAAAGCTTCATGAAGGAAAATTTTAAAATTTTAAATTTTAAAAGACAAAAGCTTCATTAAGAAAATATTTTTGATAAATATAGGTTCTGGATATAAACAATTGTACATTGATTTATCCTGTATTAGAAACTATGCTAAGAATTGTAGACTTTGTTTTTTTTTATTGTTTGCTCTTTTTCAGTTATGGATGACTGACTCTCCACTGCTTAGTTCCACACGGCTTAAAAACATTTTTTGTTCTCTATCCCAAGAGACATTTTCCCCTCTTCTTGCCTCCCGTTGTCACTTCCTTTTTAAAATCACCAAATGTCTCCAAACCACAGCCCATACATAGATAGCTGGCTACCTCAGGGTGAATTCCTTGCAGCTCGCTTCCCCCTGTCATCATCAGGGTTATCCCCTCACGTGACTCTGGGGACAGCACTGCATTTTGCATAAATAGTTTTTTGGGAGATAGGGAGCATGCAGGTAGCGTCTGCTTTCTCCCAGACACTGATGAGGGATGAATTGGCTTGTCAAATAGCTTTTCGTAGTTCTCATTGTCTCTGGGTCATGTTCCTCTCCTTCTTCCTTTAAGCAATTTTCCTTGGTTTTGGTTGATGATTACCTCATTTCAATCGTGTCCCCATTCTCACCAGGGATCAAATCTTTCCAAACACATCTAATGGTTCTTTGTTTATTTACTCAGCTTTTTGTTTGTTTTTCTTTTACAGGAACTATAAGATTTACTCTTGGCAAACTCCAACCCCATCCTTAGTAATTTGGGATGACTGTCAATACCACAGTTCAGATTTCTGAAAATTTTCACTGAATATGACATTTTTCCTCTCATACTAAGCCCTCCACAGACACACACGCACGCACACACACTGCACACACATGCATGCGAACGCGCACACACACACACACCACACACACGCACATGCAAACACACACACGCACACGTGCACACATACACACAGACACACGCACATACACCACACACACACGCACTCACACAAGCGTGGACACACATAGACACATACACGCACACACATGCACACACACCACACACGCATGTGCACACACCACACGCATGCACCCACAGACACATGCACACACATGCATGCACATGTGAGCACACACACGTGCTCGCCCACACACACACCACACATGCGCATACACACATAGACACACATACACACACACACACACACGTATGCGTGTGCACACGCACACACACACCCCCCACATGCACGCATACACATGCACACACACATGCAGGCACACAGACACATGCACACACACACATGCACCACACGCGTATGAGTGCACTCTTTAGTCACAGCTCCCAGACAGTGGTGGCATCATCCTCCCAGTAGCTCTAACTTTAATTTTTGAAGTAACTTTCTCCGTTTATGTCTTCCACATATATAGCCATTTAAAGTCTTTGCAGTGCATCACACGCCAACCTCTTCCAGTAAAGGACCTTGTTTTCAGTCTGATTTATCTATCTCTAATCTCTCATCCTTTCAATACATTTTTGGTAAATGTTTTATTTTACCAAACAAAAATAAATCTCATATTTTGTTTTAACAAATACTAAGACTGCTTCATGAGAAGGTATGCCAAAAAAGAAAAAAAAAATTCCAGCTCTGAAAGTCAAATTCATAACAATGCCCAACTACTACAAACAATTAAAATTGTATACACAATACATATTAATTATTCTGTTGTGGAAACGTTTTTGCATTTGGATGTAGACTGTGATTCTTAGCTATGAAGAAAGGACAGAGATTAGAATTAGGACAACTCCATTTTTTTGTCTCAACACGTGTATCAGTTTGCCAGAGCTGCCGTAGCAAAACACCAGAGAGTAAGTGGCTTCAACAAAAGAAGCTTATTTCTCACAGTTCTGGAGGCTTGGGGTCTAGGAGCAAGATGCTGATGAGGGAGAGGTTCTCTTCTAGGGTTTCTTCTCTTGTTTGTAGACAGTCAGCATGCCTCTCTGTGCTCACATGATCTCTTCTTTTTTTCTTTTTTTGTTTTTGAGACAGAGTCTAGCTCTGTTGCCCAGGCTGGAGTGCAGTGGCGAGACTGCAGCTGACTGCCACCTCCACCTATCAGGTTCAAGAAATTCTCCTGCTTCAGTCTCCCCAGTAACTGGGATTACAGATGTGCACCACGCACCCGGCTAATCTTTGTAATTTTTAGTAGAGACGGGGTTTCACCATGTTGGCCAGGCTGCTCTAGACCTCCTGACCTCTGGTGATCCACCTGCCTCGGCCTCCCAAAGTGCTGGGGTTACAGGCGTGGATGACTGCACTCAGCAGTCATGACCTCTTCTTTGTTTGTGTGCAACATGAGAGACTAAGAGCAAGTTCTTGGATGTCTCTTCTTATAAGGGAACCAATCCTATTGGTTTAGGGCCCCACACTTACAACCTCATTTAACCTTAATCACTTCCTTAGTGGCCTTGTCTCCAAACACAGCCACACTGGGGATTAGAGCTTCAATATATACATTTTGCCAGGGAACACAAACATTGAGTTTCTAACAACCCTAGTAGCAGAATGTTTGGGTAGTTGATGTAGAAAGTACCTTAGAAGATGGAAGCAAAAAGACCAGTTTACTTCACGGTCACTGTGCTTCTCATGAAAAGGAGATGAAATATCCCTTGGAAGCAGGAAGGGGCATCTGTTGGTGGTGGTAACCCCCATGCACATAGATGGATGTGTATGTGTGAACCAGGGAGCGACCACCAGACACCAGATCTCCCAGAACCTTGATCTCAGACACCACCATCTCTAGAATTGTGAGAGATAAATTTGTGGTATTTATAAAGCACCAAGTCTACGGTGTTCTGTCATAGTAGCCAGAACGGACGAAGACAGGTAGACATCTACCTCTATAAGACAGAATTGAGAATTCAAAAATAAATCCATATATTGATTTTTGACAAAAATGCCAAGGTAATTCATTAGGGAAAGAACAGTGTGTTCAACAGATAGTGCCTGGTCAACTGGATATACACATAAAATCCAAAAACATAAACTTAGACCTTCACGTAAGTCACAAAAACTAATTCAAATTGATTATATGATTACTTCTAAAAGCCAAAACAATAGAACTTTTGGAAAAAAAATAGGAGAAAATCTTTGGGTTAAGCAAAAATCTCTTAGATTCTATATTGGAATCATAGTCTGTAAAAGAAAATAAACAATAAATTAGACTTTTTCAATGTTCAAAAATTTTGTACTGCAAAAGATAATATTAAGAAAATTAATATACAAACAGCAGACTAAGAAAATATGCCAAACACATATCTAATAAAGAGCTTGTATTCATATTTTCAAAAGAAATTTATAACTCAATAAAAAATACCCCAATAAGAAAGTGGGCAAAATGTGTGAGCTAACATTTCACCCAAGGTATATATAAATAAGTACATGAAAATGACTATCGTTAGTCATTAGGAAAATGTAAACTAAAAAGACCATAGGGTACTATTTTATATCTGCTACAATAACAAAAATAAATAAGATAGAAAATAACAAGCATTAGTAAGGATGTGGAGAAATGGGAACTCTCATACATTGGTGGATGGAGTGTAAGATGGTGCAGACACTTTGGAAAATAGTTTGGCGGTTTCTCAAAAACTTAAATATAGGACTTACATATGACCCAGCTATTCTGCTCCTAGGAATCTGTCCAAGAGAAATAACAACAGGTCTACACAGAGACCCGCTCATGAATGTTCTTAGTGGCATCATTTCCAAGAGCCTGAAACTGGACACAACTTAGCTGTGCATCAGCTAAAAAGTGGATTGAGAAAATGCGATATAACTGTATGCTGGAATACTATTCAGCCATAAAAAAGCAAACTACCTACATATGCTATATCCTGCATGAAACTCCAACTCATTATGCTAAGAGAAACCACACACACACAAACACATATTGTATAAATCCATTTATATGAAATGTTCACAAAGGACAAAAGTATAGAGAAAGCAGGTTAGTGGTTAGCTGATGCTTGAAGTAGGACTAGAAGTAAACTTGAAATGGGTTTGAGGGATCTTCTTGGAAGAATGAAAATGTTATAAAAGCAATTTATGGTGACGGTTGCTTTCCATAAATTTTGCTTATTTTGCTCAGTAAAATAAGTAAAAAATAATCACTTAAATACACTTGAAATTGGTGTATTTTTTTGTCACACCACACATGCCTCAATAAAGCTGTTAAAAAAAAGTGACAATTGAGAGACTGAGGCAGGAGGATGGCTTGATTCCAGAAGGCTGAAGCTGTAGTGAGCTATGTGGTACCACTGCACTCTAGCCTAAGTGAGAGAATAAGACCCTATCTCTAAAAAATACAAAATAAACAAACAAACAAAAAATAGTGAAAAGGCACTGCCTATCACTTTCAGACATTGGACCCTGTATTGTCTTTAACTGCTACCAGAGAAAATCTTGTCCTGTCTTCCAAGTACCCCCATGTAATGATCGAACAAATGACAACACCACATTCTGTATCCCTCATTACCCGTGCACCCAAAATAAGCTAGGTGATCGCCTCATTCTCAAATTTTATGAAAAGGTGGAAGAGAAAGAATGAAAAAAGTATGAGATTGGAAACAAGCATGTCCCATTACTAAGGGGTGTCCATTCTGATCTTGCTCCTGCTCCACCTACCACAAACCTTTCCTACAGGATTGCAATCTATCAGGAAAGAGTAAGAATTTACAGTTGCTTGAAGAACTATGTTTCCTAATAGATTGCAACCCCATAGGCAAGGACCACCTCACATTTAGAGTTGAATCTTCCATGGTGCTTTTCTTCTACAGGGTATTTAGTAAGTGATATGACCATTAGCAGAAGAAAGAAAGGGAATTCCAGAAGTGCCAAAGCGAGGGAAAAAACTGAAACAAGGAGAAAAGTTCAAGTTTAGGTGTCAAACCCAAGGATTTTTATGTGAGAGAAAGGCATCCACATGGGAAATGAGACATGGAATTGGATGTGGACCAAAGGGGAATGAGTCCAGGGTTCCACACCGGGAATCTTGGAGATAGTGTTATTTGCTGGAGTGGAGAGTTAGGGAAAGTAAAAAGCTTCTCAAAGACAATGTTCAATCTTTTCATTTTAATTCAGAAAATCTAAGGTCTAAGTCCTTGAGTAAGAGAGAATAAGGCAATAAATAATATGCTACATTGGAAATCAAGCCTGAAGATTTAAACTAGATAATTCTCATAGAAGTTACAAGATTAATTGCCTCAATTTCAGACAGGTTTGTGATACAGTAATAACTTTGATTTTTCCTTGGAGAACCCGTTCTTGAATTTCTAACATCTTACTGGATCCCCTTCATTTATTTCCTCCAAATCATGCCTGATACCTGCATGCTCCCATTAGCCAATTGCTTTATACATATCTGATTACAATTATCGGAACCTATAGGATTTTCTAATGATAATCTGGCAGACACAAAGTCTAGTTGACATTTATACTTCACCTCTCATAGAAATCCTATGGCATTATTTAAAGCTCTGCTGTAGCTCTGAGCACAACCTGTTAGATATAATGGTCTGTCTTGTCTGGCACACTGCAAGCTTCCAGAATGGAAGTGCTGGAGACTAAACTTTTGTCTACCACCCCAAAAAATGCATCTGTGGAAACCCTAATCTCCAATGTGGTGGCTTTGTGTGGCATTCAGATTTAGATGAGGTGCTGGGATTGGGCCCCCATGATGGGATAAATGCATTTATAAAAAGAAGAGACAGGCCATCTCTCTGTTTCCTCACATGCACCACAGAAAACCCATTTGAGGCCATAACCAGGAAGAGGGCTCTCACCAGCACTCAACCAAACTGGCGTCCTGATCTCAGACTTCCAGCCTCCAGAACCGGGAGAAATCAATGTTTGTTGCTTAAGCCACACAACCTATGGTAATTTGTTACAGCAGCCTGAACTGACTAAGAAAAGAAAGATAGTGTCGGATTCAACTTTCTGTCTCCACAGTGCCTACATCGTTCCTGGTCAACAGAACGTTCCCATGTCAGAAAGAGAACTTGCTGGGTATGTAGGAACATAGTGGGTTCATTTGTGGCTTCAAATGTTTTCTGGACTTACCGTTATTTTTGTTTGGCTATTGGGTAGGTTGTAAGAGGTAAAATGCCATTTTTTCAACGGCATTTTAAAATTTCTTATAATTATGCCCAGGATTTGGAAATAAATAATCTGTGAGTTTTATCTCAAAAAAAGATGTGACTTACGTAATAAAATAAGTGAATTGATGGAGTTGGATGTTGAGTTGGGGGCGAGGGGTGTGAAATGCTCAAGTAGGTGTATGCAGCTCACAATCAGAGACACAAGCACAGCTTGGAGACTGATCTGGGAGTCAGCAGAGAGTTGGAATTCAAAGCCATGTAAAGGGCAGATTGTTGATTGATTGGAGCATGTGTTTTAGGACCCTACGAAGAGGACCAAAGCTGGAAGCCTCTGAGACTGCCCACACTGAAGAAACCGGCAGTGGAAGAGGAGGAGAGAAAAGATGAGATGACATGGGTGATAAGGTACGAGAAGACCCAGGAGGAAGTCCTCTGAGGGAGATCAAGAGAGAGAAAACAATTCCAAGCAAGAAAGACTGATGGTCAGTGTCAAATTCTGCACAAGTTGTCTAGAATGCAGACTGAAAATTCACCTTTATGTGTGAGAAAAAAAAGAGTTCAGAAGGAATGACGTATTGTCTGTGTCTGGATAAAGAGAAAAGACACAGGAGGATGGATGAAGCAGTCTCACAGTGGGCATGGGTTTTCCGAAGACGTACCACAGCAACAAAACCTCAGTGGAAGGATTTGGGGACTTTGCCAGCCAAGGACCACAATATGAAGAAATGAAATGCAGCATAGTTGAAGAATTGAGGCTGCTGGTAAGGAGGCCTTCATGTGAAGAATGTCTAGGAAGGAAGAGTCCCAGAGAGCTGAAGCCATTCCAATCACACAGGTCTGTGAGCACCACAATAGTCACCTCCATGGGAGGTGGGACAGCAAGCGTCATGGGATGTGGGCCGGTGAGGCCTGAGGTTGTCCTGACATGTGACATCAGAAGTGCAGAAATTGGGCCGTGGACTTAAGAATCAGCTCCATTGTAAAGGGAAAAGATCAAGCCGTCTAAAGCAAGAAAGGAGATACAGCCTGGAAATGACAGCTGAGCTGCAGGAAAACCATCTCAATGCATAAGCAAAAGAGGAGTGGAGGCTGATAAGAGTTGGTTGTGAAAGGGAAGATTTCTTAATTATCTTTTTTTTGGTATTGTGGTTTTAATTTGAATTATCTCTACCAAAACAACAACAACAACAACAAAAAAAACCGGCCAACAGGGATCTGTTACCTAGACAGAAAGCCATCTGCAATCACTGAAGATGGGAAGATAAACTAGAACACGTGAGAAAATGGTGAAGGAAGATGTAGAAGCATAAGAATGCAATGTGAACATGTGAGACTGTACACTGCAATATTCGCCAGTGGGCAGGTCTGATAACATACTAAGGAGCTTTAAGCTTTCTAGGAAGTTTCTAGGCTTTGTACTTGCTATACAGACTTTTCAGTGTGGAAAAGGCACAACCAGAGGCTAGTACAGGATGCTGTGCCTGCCCTCACAGGGGCAGAGCAAGGGTGTGGGCATTTTGTGGGAAAGCTTGGTAGATGACTGGGTTTAAGAGACCACACAGGCAAAATGAGAAGAATAGCCTATCACGTAGATGTCGATTTGCGGTAGCTCCTTAATGGGGAGTTAAGAGTGGAGGTGGGAAGTACAGTCTTGTATCACATAAGGGTATTTTAGTTAAGCACAGACCATATATATGTCAGTGGTCCCATGACATTATAATGAAGCTGAAAAATACCTTCCTATCGTCTGGTGACGTTGGAACCCTCCTGACACTGTAGTACAATGCCTTACTCACCTGTGTGTGGTGATGCCGGCGAAAGCAAATCTACTCTGCTGCCAGTCCTGTAAAAAGTCTAGCCCATGCAATTACGTGCAGTACGTAATACTTAATAATAAAAATGATTGATGATGCTACTGGTTTCTATATTTGCTGTATTCCACTTTTAATTATTATTTTAGATTGTACTTCTTCTGCTTGTACAAAAAATAGTTAATTGTAGAAGAGCCCCAGGCAGGTCCTTCAGGAGATACTAGAGGAAGGCATTGTTATCAGGGGGTGACAACTCCGTGTGTCTTACTGCTGGTGAAGACCTTCCAGTGGGACACGATGTGGAGGTGGAAGACAGTGATGCCGATAATCCCGACCGACCCTGAGTAGGTCTAGGGGAATATGTGTATTTGTGTCTTCACTTTTAACAACACAAGTTTAAAAATAAATAAATAATAATTGTAAAAATATTAAAAAGCATATAGCTAAAGATATAAAGGAAAAATATTTTTGTACAACTGTACAGTGTGTTCGTTTTAAGTTAGTTACTGGCGAGGTGGCAGGCGCCTGTAGTCCCAGCTACTCAGGAGGCTGAGGCAGGAGAATGGCGTGAACCTGGAAGGCAGAGCTTGCAGTGAGCCGAGATGGTGCCACTGCACTGCAGCCTGGGTGACAGAGCGAGACTCCGTCTCAAAAAAAAAAAAAAAGTCAAAAAGTTAATTGTACAAGTTTATAAATTTAGAAAGTTACAGTAAGCTAAGAGTATTTTTAAAAGTTACAGTAAGCTAAGACTAATTTGTTATTACAGAAATAAATATGTATTTGCATACCTAATGCAGCCTAAGTGACAAGCGCTCCTAAAGTCAACAGTAGTGTACAGTGATGGCCCAGGACTTCACATTCACGTACCATTCACTTACCAAGAACAACTTCTAGTCCCAAAAGCTCCATTCATGTTAAGTGACACATACAGGTGTACCATTTTTTCACTTGTATGCCATATTTTGACTGTACCTTTTGTGTGTTCAGATATGTTTAGATACACAAATACTGACCATCGTGTGACAATTGCCTACAGTAGGCAGTTCAGTAACCTGCTGTACAGGTGAGTGGCCTCACAGCAAACAGGCTATCCATATAGCCAAGTGTGCCACCCAGGTGTGAGGAAGTACTTTATGATGTTTGCACCAGAATGCAGTCATTTAATAATACATTTATCAGAATGTTTCTCATCTTTAAGTGAGGCGTGAAAATGATTCTCTTTGTCTAGGTAGTTTCAGTGTCTGCTGTAGAGAAAATGAAATAATAAATATGGAAATCAGGGAAAATCTAAGGAGAGAGGCCGTTCAAAGGACAAGGGGTGAGCTAAATTACATAAGATTCAATGGTACACTCACTGGCTCCAGCATCCCTGTGGGAAGTAGCTGCAATGGAAGAAAACTGTTGACCAGTGTTGACAAGAACAGAGACTCCGCAAGTCACTGAGGTTATTTCTGGTTTTCGCCCCCTTAACAGATTGGGCTGGAAAGTCAGGTGAGAGATGTCAGATTTGGCCATCGAGCTGTCATTCACTGTAACATTCAGAAAAACAACCCGGACTTCTGCGTTATTTTTTAAAACCTGGGGAACAAATGAATACTCCTTTCTATCTGATCCCGAAGACAACTTGATTAATTAGAAAGAAAGAGTGTAAACTCAAATTAACTTCTGAAATCCAGATTCTCTTTCTCGTTCAAAATAATGCCAAATGCAACAATGTCAAGGAGACCAGAAACAATGGAATAGGGAGCAAGCTGTGAGAAAGCTGTTTTGATATTTGAGAATATTGCTTCTTATCATGAGTATTCACATGACTTGCTTTTTACAAACAGTTATAATCCTGAGCTCCATCTGAAAGTACCACAACACATTCTAATTATTCTTCAATATTTTCAAAGAACTCAAAGAGGTCAGATTTGATTTGTGGCTGTGCAAAAACTGCCTTGTGTTTTACCTTGCTTTCGTTTGAGAACGTTAGTGTGGTAATTCCAACGTTAGCAGGAAAAGAAAGTCATCTTGATTTTACATTATCTCTCACCTCTTGGTTTTCTACTATTTCAATGTCTTCTTACCTCTAATGTATAAGAGTGCACATTATGGCTCAGTGAATTTAGTCTTGTGGATAAGCAGGATACATTTACCTTCATTCTAGAATGAAGCCCGGATAATCATCAAATCCTAGCCTGCCATTCAATCCTCAACCTACCAGTGGAAAGATGACTTCAGCCAGTCCCGAGTAGTTGTGTTGTGTCAATCCTGCATCTCAAATACTAACTGCTGGCTCTGGGCAGTTTGGGTTGGCTAATGTTGTCCCATTAGTATAAAATTTCACACTGGACATACACTGGAGAGGATGCTTTCTCTGTAGAATGAGTCATTCTAAAGATTTTCAATACTGTCTGTACAGGAATTCTGAATGGTAATTGTTACCACTGACTCCAGTCCCAGTTGGTTGAGGTCGCCCCAAGACGCTGTCGCTTCCCCACACTTTCAGGCTGTGCTGGCTTGGAGGCATGCAGGAAAGGCAGTCAGAGAAGGGGAAGAGAAGAAAAACGCCTGGAGTAGAGGCGTGAACACGCAGTGATGCTGAATTTCCGCAGAACCATTTACTCTACCTGTAGCTGAAGTCAGTGAAACCAAAGGGATATGGTACAAGACATTGGGGTGTGTTTTAGTTTCACTTACTTTTTCTAAAATGTAATGATTCCTTCCTATCTGCTTAAGGGGGTTCTCATTTTCTTTTGGAAGCGTTTAATTATGTCTTGGATTTTCATCTCATTTCTTAGTGCTTTGGCTTTTACTTCAACAACTTTAATTTTTAGATTAAATCTCCAATTTCAATCTTCCATATCAATCATATGTCTTCTTTTCATTTTATCTTTTTTGCTTCATATTTGAGAAAGTGTACCAAGTTTGTCCTCTATATCAATAATTCAATTTTCTCTAATTCTATTCTTAGAGTCTCCAGTGAAGATTTAAATTCTCATATTTTTCTTTTATGTTTTCCTTAATAACCCATCACCCTTTTTACCCATTACATCATATATATATATATATTCTTTTTTTTTTTTTTTTGAAACAGTGTCTTGCTGTTTTGCCCAGGCTGGAGTGCAATGGGGTTATCTCGGCTCACTGCAACCTCTGCCTCCTGTGCTCAAACGATTCTTCTACCTCAGCCTCCCAAGCAGCTGGGATTACAGGTGCCTGCCACCACACCCAACTAATTTTCGTATTTTTAGTAGAGGTGTCATTTCACCATGTTGGTCAGCCTGGTCTTGAACTCCTGACCTTGTGATCTGCCCAGCTAGGCCTCACAAAGTGCTGGGACTATAGGCATGAGCCACCGCACCTGGCCCCTTTTCTCTCCTTAAGGAGAGACTCTCCTTAAGGCCTGATTCTCAATTTCAAAGAGAAGCTCTGTTTTTGCTTTATATTGAGAATGACAAACACAAACACATTCTTCTACAAAAGAGGTTGATTCATTTATCAAGGCATGTTTATGTGTATGAACCTCCTCGGGGCCTTAAGGATAATGTTCTTTTTCTATTTTTTTTTTTCTGATTTTTTTTTCAACAAATAAGATCTTTGCAAATTAGATATTTTTTATAGAAACAAAATGTTTGCTGTAGCACTACACAAAATGGCCAGAGATCATCAGCAATAAAATCTAGTGCCACATTATAGAAATACTTCTGTACATTATGCAATTTTAATACAATTAAATAATACATGCATATCCAAAATATAATTATAAAGTCTCTATAAATGTGAGACGTATTTATGGCATACTGTTAAGTGAAAATAAAAGGACCAAAGGAGAAAGACCCATGTACTCGGAAATTCAGAAGACAGAAAAGACTTCTGCTTGCCTGGTGAAGAGTGGGTATATCAGTATTATTTCTTTACATTTTTCTATTACATAGTTCATATTATATTTTTAGTATTTTAAAAAATAAATTTCTGAATGTCAAATATAAAGTTGCTTCAATTGCACAATCACAATTTTAGATTATTGCTGTGGGAATGATGACTGTGGAGAGGGAGCTTCTAGCTTGGATTCTTCAGACTTGGATTTAGCAATTTTTAATCTATTCTGACTGCAGGGAATTCACACGTGATCATTTGCTGCTTATCCTTCACAATTTTCCTCCTTACTTGCCAAAAAGAAAAGTAAACCGAACCACTGGTCTAACGATGACTTTGTCTCAGAGGTGTTCAACTAATTATATAGCTAACAAAATTATTGTGATTTAGAATTTCTCTGGTTTAGAGGAGTAGTAGCAAGATTAAGTACATCCATTCAAATAAAACATAATAAACTCTCCACTGGGTAGCTGTTTCTTCACTTGTTAAAAATACTGGAGTTGTTATTGATCTCCAAGATTCCTACAGTTTTGCCATTCTGTGAATCTAATTACTGAATTTTTTATTACCTGTAACTAAAAATGAATAATAATATAAATATAAGAAGATAGAACTTGATCAATGTTTCAGAGGTTTGATAAAGTTCAGATAGGTAAATGGTTAAGAAAATACAGTGTATGCTTAAGATATAAATTACCATGTAAATGAAAGATTGTTTCAATAAAGAAAATGCTACCCATATTGTTTATATTTTACATAATCAAAACACTTTTAAAAATTTTCTAAATGTATACATGACAAAACTTGTCATTTCTTCTTTGCATGTTTCTTCTTCCTAGTCTCATCAGTGGAGACAAAAAGGAAAACATGTTTTATTAACTGAATTTATTATTTAATAATTCATTTTCCCGTTGTAAATCACAACATAATAATGTTCACTTCTTTCCATAAATATTGCTTTCTTTCTTAAAAGACACATGCATTTAAAATTTTATAAATGGGATGGTTGAGTAACCCAGAAATGTTAGTGTTTGCAAATTTGAATAGTTAAAAAAAAAAAAAAAAAACTTGACCCTTAGTTGCCATCACTGTTGTTTCAAATGACTGTCTTTTTCTTTCATTTCACCATATTGGGTGAAAACAAAAGGGAATGTAGAATGTGTAAATAATTCTGTGAAGAATTCCTATCTCTGTCTTACATTTCCATTATATTGTTACTATCTTAGTTTAGTTATATTTGAAACAAAGTTGAAAGGAATAAGTTTTTCAATTAAAGATAAAATTGTATCTCTTATAAACAGGGCTCCCTTCTTCATATTTCCCTATTATCACTGATTTAGGTTTGGAGAGGCAATGCATGTGCTTCTGTAAATAATTTCCACCCTGTGATATAATTGGAAGCAACTACAGTGTTCAACTACTGAGAGCATAATAGGAAGTAGTGACCTATCTGTTAACTTCGTACAGAAACCTACTCCACTGTCTTCCAAAGAACAAACCTCCAACTGTTAATGCAGGCGAGCTCTCCTGAAGAAATAAATATTATTTATTGGAAGGACCAACTGATAAATTATTTCCTAAACCCTTGTATATTTGCAGGTAACTCTATGAGCAGAAGCATGATGATTTGAGTAACTTCGACAATTAAAGATACATAAAAATAGAATTTTGAAGCATGAAGACTTATTCTTTCCATTTCATATTTTCATAGGAATCTATCTCGTGTGGTCAGACATTCAAAACAAACTAACAAAAACCTCAAGCTGCTTCTGAATTCTTTGTCTTGCTGTTTTTAAAAACCCAGTAATTAGCATAAAATGCATTTGCGATTCATCTACACTGTTGAGTATCTGAACAGCTCGTTTCTTTTTATTGTTGAATAGTATACTATGGTATGGGTGCTCCACAGTCTGTTGATCAGTTCTTCAGTTGAGGCACATTTGAATCTTTCCAGTTTTGGCACTTATTAATATAATCACTATGCATGTACAGGTTTTTATGTAATGATAGGTTATCATTTCATGTAGGCAAATACTGACGAGTGGGATTACTAAGCCACATAATAAATATATTACACTGAACATTATAAGAAACAGCCAAGCTCTGCCCAAGAGCTAAAAGATGTTCCTATTAGCAATATATGTGAATTCCAATTACTCCATATCCTTGTCAGTACTTGGAATTGTCCATCATTTTAAAATTTTAATCATTCTATTATGTGTACAGTAGCATCTCACTGTGATTTTAATTTGCATTTCCCTAATGACTAATTGTGTTGAATATCTTTACATGTGCTTTTTTTTCATTCAAGTATCTTACATTGTGAAGTCTGTTCAAAATTTTTATGCATTTATTAGTTTGTTTTCTCTTTTTTAAAAGGAAATTATTTTCATAGGTTTTTGGGGAACAGATGGTGTTTGGTTACATGAGTAAGTTATTTAGTGTTGATTTGTGAGATTTGGGTGTGCTCATCACCTGAGCAGAATACATTGAACCCAATTTGTAGTCTTTTAACCCTCACCTCCTTCCCACCCTTTCCCTTAGAGTCCCCAAAGTCCATTGTATCATTCTTATGCCTTTGCATTCTCATAGCTTAGTTCCCACTTACGAGTGAGAACATACGATGTTTGGTTTTCCATTCCTGAGTTACTTCACTTAGAATAATAGTCTCCAATCTCATCCAGGTTGCTGCGAATGCCATTAATTCATTCCTATTAATGCCTGAGTAGTATTTCACTGTATATATACCACAGTTTCTTTATCTACCTGGTGATCAATGGACATTTGTGCTGCTTCCACATTTTTGCAATTGTGAATTGTGCTGCTATAAACATGCATGTGCAAATATCTTTTTCGTATAATGTCTTCTTTTTCTCTGGGGAGATGCCCAGTAGTGGGATTGCTGGATCAAATGGTAGTTCTACTTTCAGTTCTTTAAAGAATCTCCACACTGTTTTCCATAGTGGTTGTACTAGTTTACATTTCCATCAGGAGTGTAGAAATGTTCCCTATTCACCAAATCCATGCCAACATCTATTCTTTTTTGATTTTTTGATAATGGCTATTGTTGATTTGTATATCTTCTTTTGAGAATTGTCTATTCATGTCCTTAGCCCACTTTTTGATGGGATTGTTTTCTTTCTAATTTGTTTGAGTTGCTTGTAGATTCTGGATATTATTCCTTTGTCAGATATATAGATTGTGAAAATTTTCTCCCACTCTGTGGGTTGTCTGTTTGTTCTACTGACTGTTTCTTTTGCCATGCAAAATCTCTTTAGTTTAATTAAGTCTCATTTATCTTTGTTTTCATTGCATTTGCTTTTGGGTCCTTGGTCATGAAATCTTTGCCTAAGCCAATGTCTAGAAGGGTTTTTCCGATGTTATCTTCTAGAATTTTTATGGTTTCAGGTCTTGGATTTAAGTCCTTGATCCATCTTGAGTTGAGTTTTGTATAAAGTGAGAGATGAGGATCCAGTTTCATTCTCCTACTTGTAGCTTGCTGGTTATTCCAGCACCATTTGTTGAAGACGGTATCCTTTCTCTACTTTATGTTTTTGTTTACTCTGTCAAAGTTCAGTTGGCTGTAAGGGTTTGGGTTTATTTCTGGGTTCTCTATTCTGTTTCATTGCTCTGTGTGCCTATTTTTATACCAGTACCATGCTGTTTTGAGGACTATGGCCTTATAGCATAGTTTAAAATCAGGTACTGTGATGCCTCCAGATTTATTCTTTTTGCTTCATCTTGCTTTGGCTATGTGAGCTCTTTTTTGGTTCTATATGAATTAGAGGATTGTTTTTTCTAATTCTATGAGGCATCATGGTGGTATTTTGATGGAAATTGTGTTGAATGTGTACATTGCTTTTGGCAGTATGTTCACTTTCACAATATTGATTCTACCCATCCATGAGCATGGATGTGTTTTCATTTATTTGTGTTGTCTATAATTTCTTTCAGCAGTGTTTTGTAGTGTTCCTTACAAAGGTCTTTTGCCTCCTTGGTTAGGTGTATTTTTAAGTATATATATATATATATTGCAGCTATTGTAAAAGGGATTGAGTTCTTGATTTGATTCTCAGCTTGGTCACTGTTGGTGTGTAAGAGAGCTACTGATTTTTGTTTATTAATTTTGTATCCAGAAGCTTTGCTGAATTATTTTGTCAGTTCTGGGAGCTTTCTGGAGGAGTCATTAGGGTTTTCTAGGTATACAAACTTATCATCAGCAAACAGTAACAGTTTGACTTCCTCTTTACCAATTTGGATGCCCTTTATTTCTTTCCTTTGTCTGATTGCTCTGGCTAGGACTTCCAGTACTATGTTGAATAGAAGTGGTGAGAGTGGGCATCCCTGTATTGTTCCAGTTCTCAGAGGGAGTGATTTCAACTTTTCCCTGTTCAGTATTATGTTGGCTGTGTATTTATCATAGGGCTTTTACTACATTGAGGTATGTTCCTTGTATGCCAATTTTACTGAGGGTTTTAATCATACAGGGATGCTGGATTTTGTCAAATACTTTTTCTGTGTCTATTGAGATGATCATGGGATTTTTGTTTTTAATTCTGTTTATGTGGAGTATCACATTTATTGATTTGTGGATGTTAAACCATCCCTTGAATATTCTTTATGTATTCTGGATACAGGTCTTTCATAAAATGTGTGATTTAAAAATACTTTTTTCCAATATATAGCTGCCCTATCTTTCTTTCAATAGTATATTTTAAAGAGTAGATGTTCTTTCTTTTGATGAGATTCAATTTATCATTTTTAATAGATGATTTTTAAAAAATTATATCTAATCTAAGTTCAAATCATAAGACTTCCTCCTATGTTCTCAACTAGAAATTTTATAATTTTCAGTTTTGTATTTAGGTCTATGATCCTTGTAGAGTTAATTTTTGTGTAGAGTGCAAAATATTGATTGCGGTTCCTTTTATTACATATGGAAATCTGATTGTTCCAGCATCATTTGTAAAGAGACTATCCCATCTCCATTGAATTGCCTTTTGCCTTTACTCCTTAGATAAAAATCAACTGGTCATATATGCTTGATTACATATCTGGATTCTATTTATGTCCATTGATCTATATGTCCTCTCTTTCTGTAATATCAGTCTTGAATGTTGTAGCTTTACGTTAAATATGGGCATCATTGTGAGTCCTCCTTTGTTTTCTCTTTTTCAATTTGTATTATGGGTTCTAGTTACTTTACCTTTCTATATAAATTGATTGGAATTGTGTTGAATCTGTAGACAAATTGAGAGAGTTGACAGTATTGAATCTTCCATTCTATGACAAAGTATATATTTCCATTTAATTAGATTGTATATTATTTATTACATCAATATTTAAAACAAAATTTCAGCATACAGATTTTGTATAAATTTTTAAAGTTTTGTAACTATTTCAAGCTTATTGAACTATTGTAAAAGATACCATTTTTCAAATCAATTTTCATTTTTTTTGTGGCTAACATATTTAGATACCATTAGTTTTTCCATATTGGCATTGTACTCTCTTGCCTTTCCAAACTTAGAATTAATTCTGTTTATAGATTCTTTTTGATTCTCTTTGTAGCCAATTCATGTCATCTACAAAAAAAAAAGAAAAAGAAAATGGCTGGGCGCAGTGTCTCATGCCTGTAATCTCAACACTTTGGGAGGCCAAGGCAGGCAGATCCCTCGAGGTCAGGAGTTTGAGACCTGCCTGAGCAACATGGCGAAAATGTGTCCCTACAAAAAATACAAAAATTAGCTGGGCATGATGGTGCAGGCAGCTGTAGTCCCAGCTACTTGGGAGGCTGAAGTGGGAGGATTACTTGAGTCCAGGAAATCAAGGCTGCAGTGAGTAGAGATTGTGCTGCTGCACTCCAGCCTGAATGAGACCTTGTCTCAGAAAAAAATAGTAATAATAATAATAATAATGTTTTATTTCTTTATTTTCAATTTTCTTGTCTTTTTTTTCTTTATTGATTTATTGAACTTGCTAAGATCTCCAGTGTAATGTTTAATAGTAGTAGGGCAATTTTTTTTTGATGATGTCTTATATTTGGTTGAGGAAGTTTATTTCTATTTCTAATCTACTGACTTTTAAAAAAATCATGAATTTATTTATCAAAGACTATTTCTGCATGTATCAATATAATTTCATGGTTTTTTACATTTTTTAGTTTTTTCATGATGAATTGTACAGATTGATTTTATTTTTAAATATTGAACCAGCCTTGCATTCTGAGAATAATCTTTACTTGATCATGATGCATTCTATTTTGGTGGATTTGGTTTGTTAGTATTTTGTAAGGACATTTGTGTTTATATATCTGTCATATATATATATATAAGTCATATATATATCTCACACATATATGTAAGTGATTTTATGCTATGTATTTCTTCTGATATATTTTTCTGGTTTTGATGTTAGTTTAATGCTAATCTCATAAAATAAGTTGGGAAGTGGTCTTTTACTTATATTTTGAAAGAATTTGTATAGAATTACTATAAATTGTTAAGGAAAATTTTTGTAGAATTTGCTAGTGAATATGTTTATGTTTCGACTTTTCCTTTGTGGAAGGTTTTACTACAAATTCCACTTATTTAGTAGAATTAAGATTATTTAAGTTATCTAATTTTTTATTGAGTAATTTTGGTTTCATTATGTCTTTCAAGGGAATTTTTAAATTTATAATTTCATTTTATAGATTTATATTAAAAGTTCTGAATATGAGTGGCTCTCTGCCTACTCCTTTCACCACCTTGATATCTTAAGTGAATAATGCGTTCTCATCAAAAGGGTTAAAACTAATCACCAGCTGACAGCAGTTCACTTTTTATTATTATTATTATTATTATTATTATTATTATACTTTAAGTTCTAGGGTACATGTGCATAACGTGCAGGTTTGTTACATATGTATACTTGTGCCATGTTGCTGTGCTGCACCCATCAACTCGTCAGCACACATCAACTCGTCATTTACATCAGGTATAACTACCAGTGCAATCCCTCCCCCCTCCCCTCTCCCCATGATAGGTCCCGGTGTGTGATGTTCCCCTTCCTGAGTCCAAGTAATCTCATTGTTCAGTTCCCACCTATGAGTGAGAACATGTGGTGTTTGGTTTTCTGTTCTTGTGATAGTTTGCTAAGAATGATGGTTTCCAGCTGCATCCATGTCCCTACAAAGGACACAAACTCATCCTTTTTTATGGCTGCATAGTATTCCATGAGTTACGAAAACTTTCCCTCTCAGGCCATTTATTTTACTGATAAGCAACCTAACTATATTATAGTTTCTAAAATATTATCTCCAAAGCCCCTAGAAGATGCATACATTTAGTCCAAAAGGTTTAATAATTCCCCAAGCTGATGTTTCCCTTTCTCCTTTGATATTGGCATAATTTGGAGTGTCCATTGTCTGTTTTATTTCATATTGGGACAAGCTGAACAGGGACTAAGGTGAAGGCAGAGAGGCATCCAAGGCAAATCATTTAAGGAGGCACTACAAATACAAGGTCAACACTTGCAGGAACCTAACAAAGAGTGTTTCCTTAAAATTTTTGTCCTAGGTGCCTTATCTAGTTCTGAACTTTTTAATGTGAATTCTTTTCTTTCCTTTTTTTTTTTTTTTTTTTGAGATGGTCTGGCTCTCAAAGGCTGGAGTGCACTGGCGTGATCTCGCCTGATTGCAACCTCTGCCTCCTGGGTTCAAGGGATTCTCTTGCCTCAGCTTCCCAAGTAGCTGGGCTTACAGGCGTGTACCACCACACCTGGCTAAGTTTTGTATTTTTAGTGGAGACAGGATGGCCAGGATGGTCTTGAACTCCTGACCTCAGGTGATCCACCCACCTTGGCCTCCCAAAGTGCTGTGATTACAGGCATCAGCCACTGCGCTGGGCCTGAATTCTTTATGTTCTCTAAAAATTCGAAATTATTTTTTAGTATTTTATCAGAAATACTGGAGGCATCAATTTAAAAGGAATGCACAGAAGACCCTTCATCACTACTTCCAACCAAGCAGTTCTGGGCTGGAGGTCTTAGATCAAGCTACTGGCAGATCTGGTGTCTGGTGAGGGCTCTGCTCCTGGTTTGCAGATGGGTGTCCTCTCATTATGCCCTTGCATGGTTGAGAGAAAGATCGTCGTTCTTCTGTTTCTTCTTAGAAGGGCACTAATTGTATTCATGAGCTCCACCCTCATGACCTAATCCCCTCCTAAAGGCCTCACCTCCTAATATTATTATATTGCGGGTTTGGATTGCAGCATATGTATTTGGGGGAGTAGGCACAAACATTCAACTCATAACATCTTGTGAATCACTTTTAACTGCAATGTTGGAACATTGCTTTAAAAATGATGCAGGCCCTATTTCCATATATGCATTAGACAATTCTTGCATTGCTATAAAGAAATATGGGAAATGGATAATTTAAAATAAAAGAGATTTAATTGGCTCACAGTTCTCCAGGCTTTCCAGGAAGCATGGTGGTGTTCACATCTGCTTGGCATCTGGGGAGGCCTCAGGAAGCTTCCAATCATGGCAGAAGGTGAAGACAGAGTAGGTATGTCACATAGTAAAAGCAGGAATAAACAAAAGAGAGAGTGGGGGGGTGGTGCCAAACACTTGTAAGTGATACATCTCATATGAATTCAGGGCAAGAGCTCACTTATCACCAAGGGGTTGGCCCAAACCTTTTATGAGGGATCTGCCCCCAAGATCCAAATCCCTCTGCCAGTCTCTAACATTAGGGATTACATTTCAACATGAGATCTGAGTGGGGACAAATATCCAAACTATATTAAGAAGAAACGCAGCAGTTCCCCGTTTCGTCCCTCATCACCCTCCCACATACCGAATCATATATGTGAGGAGTACTTTTATATGCACAACTTGCCCTATTCAGAACTCTTCTGGAACAAGTGCATTTCCCATAGTACTATCTAAAACTCCATCCCCTGCACTTTCCTTCAAGAAACCACATGACAATATCAATAATGCATTGCATTTTAGGAACAGTTAAATATTTTCTTATTTTAAACTGTTTTAACTCTTTTTATAACAATTATTTTTAGATCAATTCACAAGTGATTACAACACACACTACAGCGAGATGGATAATTGCTGTCCTAATGCATACGTTACTCTAAACATTATTACATACAATGATATTGTCAAGGATTTAAAATTTTGATCAGCTGTTTCAGGAAGCTAGGAGCTTTTAGCTAAATGGATGAATCATGGAGAAGAGTCCCACCATTTCTCGTTCAAGATTGGTGACTCAGTGTCAGTGGGGCATAAGACTTCTATGATCTGACCTTAGAATGACCCCTTTTTATTGTGGAACAAGGTTTTAAGCTAGGCCATTCCCCTGGAGCCATAAAGGATTGACTAGGGAAGATTGTACTGAGCTTTGCTATGAACAGAGCTGCTGCATTTTTGTGATTTTTCCCCAGTCTGTGGTTTTTCCTGAGCCTGTATCCAGACAGTGGTCATTCCAAGTCCAGCTTGGCTGTCTGTTACAGCTTCTGTTTGACTATGTCTTTATACTCTTGCCTTATTAAGTTATAAAACTGTTTATTGCTTTACTGTCTCAGTTCAAAGGTGAATAACAAAACCCCAAGCACATGTCAGCCTTGGAAATCTAGTATTGACCTTCCTGGGCCCTCAGTGCTTGCTCATTTCCCATACCTAGCATTTATGTTTCCAACGCTTCATCTACACCTTCATTCACTACTACCTATATGTCGTTTGCCTTATTATCTATGGTAAGTATACTGAGTTCTAGTAAAATAGTATTTAAAGTGCAAGTTTACACATTCCTTATATTAACTTTAATTCAATACTTTCCATTTCTTTTTTGCTTCAGAACCAGGAGTTGAAAATATTTACATTTGTCTTTTAAAGAGGTTATAAAGTTGTCACAAGGACATGGGACGTGCTGGCTATTTTTCCCTTTTTACTATTTTATGGCATCCAATTAGGTGGATAATAAAATTCTTATTTTACTAATGAGTAATCCAAGACTTCAGGAATAAAAGTACCATGCTTAATGTCACACAACTAACAAGAAGCAGAACCAGTATTTAAATGTAAATATGTCTTATTTCAAAATTTGTTTGTTTTACCAAATCCTGTAACTCCTTCCAAGACTCCTAACCTTTACCTTTTCTTTCTACCCCTAAGAATACATACGATTTTCACATATGAAGTCTCTTTTTAACCTTTTGCTAGTTAATTAGTGAAGCAAAATGCAATGAATTTTGCAAAATGTCATGCAAAAAATGAAGCAGAACAGAGAATCAGGAAATGTTAAACCATGGTTAGTAGCATTGCATATCAGCATTGGTTTGATTGTAATTTCATTGTTCTGGACTCTCACTTATTTAGTTGGTGTCCCTGAGGCCTGCAGTCCTTCCTGGTGCTGAGAATGGAGCTTCCCAGGCTTTCATTCTCTCCAGGACCTCAACCTTCCTTGTTCCATGTACAGACATAATAAGCCCTTTCCACTTACCTTTTGTAAGAAATTGTACTCTTTCCCACAGGTGAGACCTAGAGAAACATTTGAGTCCTCTTTGATCATGTCCTTAGTCATTTCCCACTCCTGATAATGTGTTTGTAAGATTAATATGAGAACTTCAGTAAGACTGCACTTGCAGGGG
The DNA here is from genome assembly GCF_047675955.1 of Chlorocebus sabaeus. Lineage (NCBI taxonomy): Eukaryota > Metazoa > Chordata > Mammalia > Primates > Cercopithecidae > Chlorocebus > Chlorocebus sabaeus. Next base: position 6,324,337 of record NC_132917.1, on the reverse strand, counting down.
TGCAGCTACATACACCAAGCTTATATGTCACTGGTGAGGAATCTACAAAGCACTGACATGAGTGGAGTGATTTCCATTTCTCTTCAGCAGCCATCTCATGTCAAAGACCATCTGGCAATTCAAATCCTGAGTTATTAAGGCTACAGAATTATGGCCATATCTAGTTTCTATGCATAGCCTTTCCCTGAGTAGAAGGCACAATTAATTACCAGATCAAAATTGGGCTGGGATTTGCTTTGTAAACTGCTAAGCAGTTTAACTGGGTTGTAGAGAAAGACTCTATATGACATTAAATGACCTTCCTAAAAGCTTATTTCTCCCCCAACTGCTCATGTTGGAATCAATTTCAGGAGGCATTCACAATGAGTGGTTTATTAGCTTTCTAAATGCATTTACTACATGCCAGATGTCCAGCTCACACCAGCCTGCTGCTTGCCTTTCACTGACCCCTTCGATGGATGCTATGGACTTGGATCCACCGCCAAGGAAACACGTCACAGAGCAGTGTGTGGTTGGCATACAAAGCTCCACCGAGGAAGAAGACATTACCCAGGTGTGGGCAAAGAGAATGACTTACCAAGCAAGGTCATAATGATGACGAAAAATAGATTTTTCCAGGTTGAATTTAGAAATACATTGTTTTCTCAGAATTCTCAGTGCGTCATGCATTTAAAAATTCCTTTGATTAGAACCAAATTGATTAAAACTAAATGTAGAAAAGACCTTCTTGACAGTTCCAGGGCTATTCTATAGCTGGCTTGAATTTGATTTTTTAAAAACATCTCATTAATCCAAAATGTTCTGCATAAGAGATCTGTACATCTGTTTCTTCACTTATATAAATGGATAATTATCATTTATTTTCAGTAGGTCATTCTGAACAAAACGCAAGTTAACCATTAAACGATTTCTACATCTGAACATGACATATTTTGATAAAAAGGCATGGCTTAAATAGTGCTTCTCATCAACCAAGTATCTTGATTCTTTAATACTTTTACTAATAGAACTAACCATTGCCCAGATTTTCATGAAAAGAAAAAAATCAAATTATTGGTTTTTTCCTACATATTGCCTTTCTATGCGCAAATTACAATATAGCCATTGTTCAGATTCTCCTAAAAAGTTTAATTGACAATGACATCAAAATTATCCAAATATTCTTAAAAAATATGTGTGTGACAGTATAAGCAACGGTGGAACTGGTCAAAATAATTAAGGATTATTAAATATTTAGTTTGAAATAAATGCAAATGCATTCAAAATACATAGAAAAATATTGGTTAAATATAATTTTGCAATAAAGATGACAAATGCTTTATTTGTACTTTTTATTATGTTATTACTATAATAAGCACAAATGTAAAATATGTATTTATTTTGTAGCAATAGATTATAAAAGGGAAAAGGTAGGCATCAATAAATAGAGGTAAAATGAAACATCCACAGAATGCAAATAAATACAAATGCAACATTTCTAATATCAAACATCACATCTGACTGTTTTCCTCATGTCACAATGAGACATTTTCTTTATATCTGTTGGGTCTAATAAAATGCGATAGTTAATAATCATATTTTTGGGATGGCATGGGGCAAACTGAACTATGTAGTAAACCATAATGAGCATTGTTAGACTGTTTCTAAATTTCACAGGGAAACAAATTACTTTGTTGGTTGCTAACTTGCCATGCCCACACAGGTACTTTGTCAAAACTTCTTAATTGTGATGATAAAAATTTGGAAATTATTCAGATTAATGTGAATATGTTAAAGTTGTTTTTCAACAACAGTAAGTAAAAAACATATATATAAAACAACACATCTAATATATATGTAATATAATTGTAATATATGTAATATGCATGTACTGACTCACACAATTGTGGAGACTGAGAAGTTCCATAGTCTATCTGCAAGCTGGAAAACCATCAAAGCTGGTGGTATAATTTGGTCCCAGTCCAAAGACTTGAGAACTGGGAGCTCTGATGCCTGAAGGAAGACACAAGATGGAAGTCCCAGCTCAAAATAGATAGAAAATTCACCCTTCCTTTACATTTTTGTTCTATTCGTGTTCTCAGGGGTTTGGGTGAGGGCCATCCACATTGGTGAGAATAGATATTGTTTACACCATCTACCAATTCATGTGCCAATTTCTTCCAGAAACACCCTCACAGATATACCCAGAAATAATGTTTTACCAGCTGTCTGGGCATCCCTTAGACTAGTCAAGTTGACACATAAAATTAACCATCACTCCAAGTAAAACTCGTTTTGCCTTCTCTGGAAATATTTAAGGAGAGAAAAGTAATACTGAGCAGAACAGTATAGAGGAAAGAGTCATGCGCATCACAAAAGCCTACGAATCACATTTGTGAGCCATCACTTACTTGTCTGCAAAATGGATGGGATGGCAGGGCTGTGGTGAAGCATAGATACAACATACAGACATGACCTAGCTTTGTGCCATGCATCTAGATCCTTAATAATGACAATGAGATAAAGATTACTTACATCAAACAGTTCTTGGACTTTTCCCTGACTCTCATCAGTGAAGTGCATCCTAGCTTAACCTCCTAGTCCTGTTTCCCTTCCTTGCTCTCCATGCCAGACAAGGTTCTCATGACCACATGAAACACAACCGTGAGAAAAGGAGAGGTGAAGAAAGGCAGGAGGTAGCAGGCCTAGGAGTGCAGAAGGTGAGGTTGGGCATGTGGGTTCAGGAAAGGCATGAATGTGACTACCATATATGAAAAAAGAAGGGAGAGAGAAGACCTAAGCATGATTGCTGTGGTCTGCTTACATTTTTTATGCTGTTTGTGAAAAGTAAGTGAAGGGTACGTTACTGTAAAATTGCTTTTGGTTCCTGGAACATGGTCTTTGGGATTCATCACTGCTCTGAGACTGAGTTACGTAGATCGTGACTTCACTAGCATTACAATGCATATAGTCATTATTTTCCAGAAGAACTTAAGTGTGCTTCTATCTTCTGCTTTGACATACATGGAGTAGACTTTTCCCATTCATGTTTCTTTTTTTCTTTTTCTTTTTTTGAGACGGAGTCTCACTCTGCCAACCAGGCTGAAGTGCAGTGGTACGATCTTGGCTCACTGCAACCTCTGCCTTCCAGTTTCAAGCTATTCTCCTGCCTCAGCCTCCCGAGTAGCTGGGATTACAGGTGCCCACCACCATGCCTGGCTAATTTTTGTTTTTTTAGTAGAGATGGGGTTTCACTGTGTTGACCAGACTGGTCTCAATCTCCTGACCTTGTGATCCACCCACCTCGGCCTCCCAAAGTGTTGGGATTGCAGGCATAAGCCACCGCGCCCGGCCTCCCATTCATTTTTCATACCCAGATCCTTCTTATCTCAGAAAGTCCAGCTACCATGCCTTCCACGACGCTCTCCGTCCCGGATTTATCTATGTGATGGAAATATTTTGCACAAACTTCCTTTGTGTTTGATCTCTACCTGTGCACAATCAGATTCTTCAGAGAAGAGCCTGAGCTGGAAATTAGGGTGCATGAGATTCATCAAAGGAAGGACTATGAACAGCAGAAAGGGAAGAGACTTTGTATTGGGCGGGGGAGGAGCTAAGGACAGGTGTGTTTTCAGCAGGACTCTGCCTCTGGCCTCCTCACATAGGGTGTTCTGGAACATGAACTGTGTCCTGAGTTGGTCCGCCCAGAAGGCAAGGAAGTCAGGCTCCCTTGTTGGTCCATGGGCTGTGGGATTTATACAACCTCCTGGGAAATAAAGCGATTCTTCCATATGGCTGAAAGCGGTTCTCTGGGGAGACAGCACCTCCCCAGGAGTAGCCAATACACACCAACCTAACCCAGAGGGTCCAGAAGCTGTATTAATAGCATCCGTTACTGACTTTTCCTGATGACCCTTCTCACGTTTCACCTTGTTATATGAATTCATATTTTTGTCATATTTATACTAAATTGTGAGTTCCTTGAGGACAAATTAAGTGCAATATTTATATTTGAAGTTTTCACAATACCTAGCTTGGCTCCTGGATAACAGAGCACTGGAAATAACTTTGAAATTACTTGTCAGGACTTAATTTCTAACTGGATGGGGCTCTAGAATATAATTTCAATTCATTCTATCCTACTGTAGAGCAGACCGTTACTATTCACGGGGAAACTTCCTGAAAGTCCAGAAATGGGCAAAATTCCTAACGCTGATATAACCAGAGTTACCAAGGTGTATGAGTATCAAAAAGCAAGGGTGGGTTAAGAAGGGCATGGGCTAACTAGGCATAGCGACTTGTTCCCACATGTTAGACTTACAATGTAAAATTAATATCCGGGCCTCCACAAAATGACACGTTTCTACACATTGTGAACCTTCTGGATTCCTATACAGTCTGATTTGGAAATATTAAATCTGTAAATGCCATGTGTTTGGTAGGCATAATTGTTAAGTTAATAAATGATGCATAAAATAGAATAATATATTATAAATACATATGTTAAAAACCCTTGAAAAAGCATTGAGTATAAAAATGAAAAGGAAACCTGAGAATAACTGTTTTATTCACACTTCCCACTCCTCGCTGGTTTTATCCAATCTCATTGCTTCATACACCCTCTGTATTCTGAGCGCCCCCGCCAGGTTTATGTCTCCTTCCATAGTTCATCTATGCTATTAAGTATGCAGACATAACCTCCTCCAAATGAAGCTCTTGATCTTCCCCACAAACACTGACGTCTTGTGTTTTTTATCATCTAAGTCTCTGGCAAATCTAATCCTAGTACCTCGAGTCACAAAAGCTGTGGATTATCCCTGACTCTTGTCTTTTTCTCACACTGAATACTCAATCCCAATACAAGCGGTAGGTGTTACCTACAAAACATACACAGACTCCAACCACTGTTTCCACTGCACTGTCACCTCCACAGTCCAAGCCATCATCATCTCTCTTGGATGACGGCAATAATCTTCCTGCTTTTACCCAGTTTCTGTCTTTGACCTACCTCACAATGTTTTTAATACAGTCCCCAGAATGTTCCTGTTAAAATATAAGTCATAGCATTTCACACCTCTGCACAAAAAAAAAAAAAAAAAATTATCTTTTGTGTGAAAATATACTTTCTCTACTTATTTGGTCATTTACTCATATATTCATCTTACATACCTGTATTGATTATCTTCAATGCCAAGTACTAAAATCTCAAGGAAGACTAAAACAAAAGTATTATTTTCCAGAGTCATGCTGTATTCTCCAGAATACTTATGCGTCTGCATTCCAAAGATTGGCCACCCAAACTTCTTCATTTATGAAGTGTTTCTCAAAGTAGTTGATTGCCTGAAATTGGACGATAGTAGCCTCAAGAAACACTTATAAACATTAGCCAATTACAGAGTATTTTGGTATGTTTGAGGCTTTATAAATCCCTGACCATCCAGGGACTTAAAATCCTGTTGGCAGAGACCATCAATATTAAAACCCTTATTTTCACAGACATTTATTAGTTACTAATTTTGTGCTAGGAATTGTGCTAGGTAAAAGGGGATATAATGATAACATATTGCCTTGACTTTGTTGTTAAAAATGTTTTAGTCTAGTTGGGAAGAAGGCAGGTTTACACAATACATTTAGAGCAGTGGTTTTCAGCTCTGACTATACATTGAAGAATCCAGTTAAGAGTTGAGGAAATTTCAACATCTGGGTCTCACTATCAAGATCTCCCTTGGTCTGAGGTGTGACCCATGCATTAATTTTCTTGAAAGCTTTCTAGAGGATTCTATAGTGATGCAGGATTGAGAGTGGGTAAAGTATCCAGTAATGAGTGAATCATTGCTTTGCTTCTTCTCATTGCTGTGCACAATATGTCTTGTTGACTTTGTCAGGGAACAAATGACTCATAAAATAACCTGATCCTGATGGACCAGAATGTGGTAAGGTAAATATTCTAATTAAAATAGCACTATCAAGTATCTTACATACAGAATACATAATAATTGTCGGCCGGGCGCGGTGGCTCAAGCCTGTAATCCCAGCACTTTGGGAGGCCGAGACGGGCGGATCACAAGGTTAGGAGATCGAGACCATCCTGGCTAACACGGTGAAACCCCGTCTCTACTAAAAAATACAAAAAACTAGCCGGGCGAGGTGGCGGGCGCCTGTAGTCCCAGCTACTCGGGAGGCTGAGGCAGGAGAATGGCGTGAACCCAGGAGGCAGAGCTTGCAGTGAGCCGAGATAGTGCCACTGCACTCCAGCCTGGGCGACAGAGTGAGACTCCGTCTCAACAAAAATAAATAAATAAATAAATAAATAATTGTCACATTTTTGACTTTTAATAAATACTTTCCAAATATATGAAAAGACTCAGGAAACAACTATAATTCTTGAATTGGTAATTTATAATCTGATCTTTTTAAGAGATGAAGAAAGTGCTTTAGAGTCCCCTGGGTCATGACTACAAGTGTCATATCTCATTTAACAAGTGGAAAAGAAGTGAAAAATTGACCTGAATTATTACAAACTGACCACACACACATGCACACAGTCACACACATGCATGCACACACACACACTCTATATGCTCTTTTAAAGACAGAAAGAGAAAAGAAGTTCTATTTTTCAGAGATTTCTTCATGCCTCTCTCTCATTTTGGCTTTCTAACTGTCTTATGAAATAGGCATTCTTATTGGGATTTTGCAGATCAAGAAATTAAAGAAAGCTTAAATAACTCAAGTAGCTTCTCATAACTAGAAAGAGTCAGAACTAAAATTTGAAACTAAATTCTTCATAGATTTTTTTTTTTACTTTATCACAGATTTTTCATATTAAAAATGGTTTGCAGGAAAATGTACAGTGATTTGCATTATTTTAATGACGAGTACACAGTAATTAAAGAAATTTAAGTAGTGTTGTTTTGTTTCGTTTGTTATTAATTTTTTTTTTTTTGAGTCGGAGTCTTGCTGCATTGCCCAGGCTAGTCTTGAACTCCTGGCCTCAAGTGATCTCCCACCTCTGCCTCCCAAAGTGCTGGGATTACAGGTATGAGCCACCACACCTGGCCCATTTTGTTTTTTAATCAGGACGTCACAAAATACATTGGCCCACTAGGTTGCCAAACGGAGCCTTGCTGGAACCAAAAAGCACTCCTGTCTTCCAAAACAATAAACTCATTCCCAAGGGGAATCTCATTCCCAAGGGGAATCTCAGCCAATTCCCACTGGGAATCAGAAATTCTTCTGATTGTATTCTAGGCAGAGTCGACCTGGAATTAAAAGTCTCAAGCTTCTTTGAATTAGGCACTTCATGTGGGCTTTTGCAAAGCACTCTTAAGATTTTTGAAGCGCTGTACCGGTTTCTGGTGGAACCCTCCTTTGTATTGTTGTTTGTTTTAATCGTTCATGAGAAAGACATGTCGTTGATAACTGATTAGTTTTTACAAACAGATTATTGGGAGGTAGCATCCTAAATATTGTAAAAGATGAAAACAGCAGGGTGTTCGGATCACCTTTGAAATAGCAGCTTCTAATCTTAATTTCTTTCTGTGAAGATTACAAAAAGAGAATATTAGTGACAAGAAATATAAAGGTGTATACCCCCAGTGAGAAATTAGTTGTTTCAGGCATCTAAAGGAACTTAAATTGTCAAACACTCATGGCATCCAAAAGGGCCAATTTGTGCTTACAAGGAAATGAGAAGTAATGTTGTCATCAAAATCCAGGTTTGAAAAGGAAGCATTGATAATGTATTAGAGAAATATCCAAATGAAGATAAAAGAGAGTTGTCTGATTCTCTACTTGAGTGTAGGAGAATTATTTGATCCTCTGGCAACCCAAAGAGAAAGGATCGTTTTAAAGAATTTTCAAGATGCTGCACTTCTCTTTGTTTGAAGTATTTCAGTCCAAACCATTTATTAAAAGTAAAACTCTATGTGATAGGCCAACATGCAAATATGTCTTATCAGTAAAGACACGCATAAAATTGTAATTTCATTCATTCAGGTAGCAGTTATTTATGGAATTCTCACTCTATTCCTGGTTCCTACTGGGCACTGGTAATAGAAACGGTAAATAATAGAGACTTTGTTTCTTTCACCAAGAAACATACTATCTATTGAGCAACTCTTTTAAGTTTCAAAGGAAAAAAAATCGTATGAAGTTTGCAATCATCATGTGAATATAACAAGTAAATGCAGTCAGTGCATCATCCCTATGTGGAGACAAATTCCACACAATATATTTTTTTGGAATAACATTATTTTTTTCTTTCTACCATTTTAGATTATCAACTCTTTCAGAATAGTGATTTTATATTCCAGATTTAACTGTCATTTGCATACTGTAAATGTTCAGAAATGCTTGTTAAATGAAATAGAAAGAGTGAGAAAAAGTCATTTTTGTTTATTTGGTTTTTGTTTGGCTTTGTTTTCGAGACAGGGTCTCATTCTGTGGCTCAGACGGGAGTGCAGTGGGGTGTTCATAGCTCACTGCAGCCTTGGCTTCCCAAAGGGTTGGGATTACAGGCATGAGCCCCTGCACTCAGCCGAAAGTTCTTGCCTTCAAGAAGAGTTGCTGTTCAACAGGCATAAAGTTTCAATTATATAAGCTGAATAGGTTTTAGGGGTCTGCTGAACAATATTGTTCCTATAGCTAACAGTACTTTATTCTGCACTTAAAAATGTATTCAGAGAGTAGAACTCATGTGAAGTGTATGCGATGGTCTGAATGATAGTGTCCCCATGAAGTTCATTATGGTGGAACTGAACTCCTCCCGTAAAGTGGAAGCTTTGGGAGGTGATGAGATCGTGAGGGTGGAGCCCTCGTGAATGGCGTTAGTGTCCTTATAAAAGAGGACCCAGAGACAGCTGTCTTGCCCCTTCCACCATGTGAGGACCCAGTAAGAAAGCACAGTCTGTGAACCTGAAAATGGCCCCTCACCAGACACAGAATCTACCAGTAGTTTGATCTTGGACTTCCAGCCTCGAGAACCGTGAGAAATAAATTCCAGTTGTTTAAAAGCATCCAGTTTATGGTACGTTGTTATATAAGCCGGTAGAGACATAAACAGTGTTCTTACAACAACAATAAAAAATGTCATAGATTGCAGAGAACAAACGCACAAATAATGCATTACAAACAGTGAGACTGGAGTTAAGGAAGAATACACGATGTAGGAACAGGGGCAAGCAAACTGTGTGTGTGTGTGTGTGAGAGAGAGAGAGAGAGAGAGAAACAAAGAAAGACAGACAGACATACACATACACACACAGAGAGAGAGAATTTCATAGAAGAGATAACGTTTGAGCAGATTTATTAACACTGAGAATAAATTTCAGGCAAAGTGAAGAATATACATTGTCCTAAAGGTCAAAATGCTGACACATTTTCCTGAGTCCATGCAGCTTCTTTTTTTTTTTTCTTTCTTTCTTTTTTTTCTTTTTTTGAGATGAAGACTCACTCCATTGCTCAAGCTGGAGTCCAGTGGTGCAGTCTCGGCTCACTGCAGCCTCCACCTCCAGGGTTCAAGTGATTCTCCTTCCTCAGCCTCCCGAGTAGCTGGGACTACAGGCACGCACCACCATGCCTGGATAATTTTTGTATTTTTAGTAGAGACGGGGTTTCACTATGTTGGCCAGGCTGGTCTTGAACTCCTGAACTCATGATCTGCCTGTTGTGGCCTCGCAAAGTGCTGGGATTCCAGGCGTGAGTCACCACGCCCGGTCCCCCAGGCAGCTTCTTATGGATGGACATGAAAACATTATCCTCTAAATCATCATCACCCTGAGGACTCTAAGATATATTGGTTTTTGATTTGTGTTTTATATATTTTTCTATAACTCAGTAGAAATAAAGCCTACCTGGATTAGTTTACTGATTTCTCCAGCAGTGTTATTTTCTCTTAAAATTAGGGCTTAGATATGGAAACGTTGCTAATGTAAAAGTTGCTGATATATTACTCTAGTATTTTGTGGGATGGACTTTGGGAGACCATTGAACTCAGTCTTCAGTGGTCAGGACTCTCCATTCTTGAAAGCTAAGTGGAAGTGGATCATACATCTCTGGACACTTTCTGGCACTGCTGATTTGGTGGTGTGCTGATGATGTAACTAGTAGTACATAATAATTATCACTCCAGAAGCAGAAGACTGTTCCTACAGTCTGGTAAAGACACAGGTAGGGGGTTGGATTAGGATGAGGTATAATCATTTTATACCTTCATATAGAAAATAACGTTTAAAAAGTGCTTCTCCGATAGCTGTGACTGAGAATTTTCTGTTTCCTGGAAGCAGTCTGGTGACAATATTTTTTGCTGAATTTCAGAAGAGCACCTATAAGTAAAGCCATTATATTGACCATGCTAAAAATATCCAAGCAAGGCAATCACCGTACACAGGTTGTGTTCTGTAAGCCAGGAAGTGCCGGCATCTCTAAAGCCCTTCGGTGGATTTGAGGAGGATTACCTCCTTAATCGTGTCTTAGACAGGAGCTGGTTGAGGTTGGTTTGCGGTCTGGTGAGCTTTCTGCTTTTGTTCTGTCATTGCCTGGCTCCTTCTCACCCTTGACTGCCGCAGATGAGAAGAATGGGAGGAGGACTGTTCTCTGGAGGGTGACGCCGAGCCCCTCTGACAGCTACCTGTGGCTTAGGCAGCTGTGCCTCCCAGGGGCTTGGTTGGCCACGACCCACTGGATCCTGGAGTCTGCAGTTAGGAAGGTGTCAGAGAGGAACTATGCATTCTTGCTGCCATGGGAGGTGCGGGGAAGAACCACTGCAGGGACCTAGAAAGAGGGATCATCACCTTGCCTTTTCCAGCACCCTACACACATACACACTCATACAGACACACACACACACACACACGCACACACACACACTTACATAAACCCACACCCAAGCAGGAATCTTTCTGAACCATAATCAGATATGTGGTATTTTTAGGTTTCGTTTCAAAGGTGTTCCTCCAGGCACAGGCACCTGCTTCTGCTAGGGCTCTCCTGCTTTCGCTCTCCACAGCATTTCCCCTCCCTCAGGCCTCGATCTCCTCCTGCAGATACAGTCAGGCCTCATGCTATGTGCTGGGTGATGGGGAGAAAGGCAGGAGAGCATTAGGGTCACCTGGTGTTTCAATCCCACCTCCCTCCTTTACTTGCTTGGTGACCTTCAGCAAAGCACTCAGTATTTCTGCATCTCAGTTTCTTCAGCTGTGTTTTGAGGATGACGCCACCTCCCAACCTCAGTGGTCATGAGGGCTGCGTGAGTTAATATCTGTGAAGCATCTTGTAAGTGTCCCTGGCATATAGGGCAATCTCATTCTTTGCTTTGATGAGCATTTTCCAAGCCCATCTTAGTCATGGGAATAAAGATTAGTATCTCTCCCTCCCTCCTAGGGTCTTAGAATAAAGTCCTCCCCCTGTCCCAGCTCTGGAGATGCACGCACTGCTTCAGCACAGCTGGCTGGGCTTGTTTGTCCCCATCCCTGTGATCCAGTGCCCCAAGGGAGAATTTCCAGACCTCTGTGCCATGGAACACTTGCCTGTGCCATTCTAACCATGCCTGGACTCCAGCCAGTTATCAATGGAGGCTTCACCTTGGCACTATCCCAAAATGTTGATGGCTTGTCCGGGCTCCTTCAAGGAGAAGGAGACATTCTGTTCTGAGTTTCAGCCCCATGGGAGTTTTTCTGTCTTTTCTTGTTTTGGTCAGATTTTCCTCCAAAAGCAGTAATCATATCTCTACTATACTCATTGATCAAGAATTTCCTGTTCGTAGAAAACTCAGAAACGCACACACACACACACATATACATGCACACACGATGATCAGTAAATTGTGGCTCAATAAAACAATATGCAAATGACATTAAAATGAGGTTTTCAAACAATGCCTAGCTGAATAGGAAAGATGCTAATGATATAATTTAAATGAAACAGATAAGATGTGAAATTGTATATTTAACACGGTTTTATGCACGCATGATTAGAGGAATAGAAAAACGTGGATACTTATTTGGTGGTGAAATCATAGGTCATTTCTATAGTCTTCATAATTTTGTACTTTTTTCCAACATTTTAAAAGTGAACTTACAGTACTTTAATAATGTGAGACAAAAAAAGCAATGAATAGTGCTATTTTTAGGAAATCTGAATAAAAGCCATTTATATAATCCCTCTGGGGACTTAGCATTATCTATATTCCCCATTCATCAGACTGAAAACCTTCTAACTCTGATATCATTGGAGGAATCCTTTGAAGAACTGCAATGCAAATTCGGAGAATTTGTTGTGGTGCCTCTCACAGAGCCAGTCTATCAGATGAGGGTGCCTGAAACTCTTATTCCCACCCCCACCCAGGGCTAACTCTTTCTTCATTGACAGGGCTCTCTCCAGCTGCTCATTTTTCTTGCTTCCGGTTTATCCCTGAATTCCAAAACTCTTCATCCTTAGAATGGAGGGCAATGGAGGGCGTCTGCCTTGAGCCCAGAGTGGAAGTGTGCGTCAGCCCTGTGTGGCCAGGGATGTTTGTCTGGTGGCATGAGGTAACACAGCACATCACTGGATACTGAGATGAAATGCACTGACATCATCAGACTGTGTGACTGACAAAGCCGTATGGTCACACAAAAGGACAGTAGTCTTACCTATTTCTCCTATACTCTAGAATGAGCTTTCCTTTCATTTCCACATCACATAGCCCAGAGATAAAATTATTTTCAAAGGGTTGGGTTGGGTTTTTCTGATATTGCTTACACACACTGCAATAAATGAAATCATCTTTTAGGTATTGAACTATCAGGAATGGATAGTTTGAAAAAAGTACACAGAGTGCAAAAAATGCTCAGGAGGAACACAGTTTGCCCTTTGCCTTCTGGGATTCTAGACTGATCGGAGTGAGAGAGAACAGGAACCCCCGGGTTTATCTCCCACCTCCTGATGAGTTCCTCAGCCCCTATGGAACGCTTCCAGTCTGACTCCTGTGCCAGGCAGTTAGCACTGAGGACGGATTGTCTTGGCATCTTTATTGGTTATACACTCCCTCATATTGTGAACGACATGACATAAAACTTACTGAAGACAGAAACAAAGCATGAAGTGCTCATCACAGTTTCAGCGCTAACCTGGTTGACAGGGGGAATGTGCTGGTGGTATTGACAAGGAAGGAACTGGGTAGCAAAGAGAGAGCCAGGTTGAGCCGGAGTTTACTGTAGCATAGCCACTGTCCGCGCTGCCCCGGCGCACGCTGGGGGATGTGCCCTTTGACCTGAGCAGCTCTTGCAGTGTGCTATCAGGGCTGCAGTTTCCATCACAGGGGAGGAATCGACAGAAGTCCCTGCTTTGGCTTCATCATGGAGCTTATGTGTGTGTTCCTGAGAGAACCCTGCCTCTTGGATGCATTAGCCTCTCACCTCCTGCCTGTGGCTTCCTTCTTGATGCTGAAATTTTGGCACGCCAAAAATATCCTTGCTTAGCACAACCCAGAAATGAGAGGCGACAAATGCACAACCCGGAAATGGGGACCTACAGATATCTCATGGATAAACTCTTCCTTCTTTCTCTTTGCAGAGGGATAGTCCTGGGAAACAATTCCCAGAGCGTCAGTTTTCCCAGGCACCTGGCAACCTGCCTGCACTCAATGGCTTCCAGCTTCATAGTGCACCCTCATCTTGACATCTTCTCTTCTGCTGCGCTCTTTTCTTCCCTCAATCTTGCTCCCTAAGGTTGTGCTAAGTCTCCTCAGACTCTAGGAATCTAAGCTAAAAAATTGCTTCCTAGAGGGTGGCTTCTTGCTGTGTCCTCACGGGGTGGAAGAGACAAGGCAGCTCCCTGCAACCCCTTTTACAAGGGCACTAATTCTGTTCATGAGAATAGAGAGTTCTATTCATGAGAAAAGAATTCAGGACCTCATCACCTCCTTAAGCCCTCCCCTCTTAGCACCACCAAAGAGCGATTTAGTTTCAATGTGCATTTTGGAGGAGGTCAAGCATTAGAGCACAGCATCAGCGTTTTATAGTTCTCTGCATTCCCTGGACAACCCTATCCTGGCTCCCACATTCAAGCTACTACATTAACTTGTTTGGTTTCTCAGAAATCCCAACTACTTGAAGGACCCACGGGAACGTACAAGCATTTTGGCTCAGGAGGAGAAAAGCAGGCTGAAGGGGAATACGTGGTACGGGGCTAAAGAGAAGAGGACAGACAACTGTGACTATCTGGAAATCAGAAGAAGAGATAATATTATAATTTTTATAAAATACTTTTATAAATATTATAAAATGTTAGACGTTCTCATAAACGACTTCAAGGCATACAGAAATCAGTGGCTGAAACCTGAGGGCATCGCTGAGTGCCAACACATTTGAGGAGATAATGCCAAGTGCCTGACCAGGATCTATGGAAATGGTTTGGGGGACAGGAAGATATTTCAGGGAAACAGCCTGAAAGTCGACGGGGAAGGCGGTGCTCGGGTGAGAAACGGGAGAGGCTGATGATGTGGGCCATACCTGGGCTTGTGTTGGAAAATGACCGCCTGGCCATCCCCATAAAACATTTGAGTTTGCCAAAATAGATCCAGTATCTCTCCCAGGTTTCCCTCAGACCTGGCTTAGGGCATGATTTCCCTTAAGCAAATGATGAAGAATGAATGCAGAGGAGAGATTGCTGTGAGAACTATTTTTCTTGCACATGTGCAGCCTGCGTGTGCCTGAAGACACGCGACACCAATTATGCCCCATTATAAATAGGAGCCGCTCTAGATCCAGGAAGGAACACGGGGAACAATGGGATAGCGCCAGTGTCTGAATAGGAGGAAAGTGATGGCAGGAAGCAACCGTATTATTTCAAGTATAAATATACTATATTAAGTACTGGAAAAGTACAAGAAAAAAAACCTGAAAAAGTCATGAACCAAGTTATAACATTTTGAAGCACTTGAGGTCGCAGTACCAGGACAAGTGCTCCTTCTGACCATCAGACTCACTTTTTACTACAACGGGGCAGCCTGGAGGTCATCCCTTTTTTCTGGGTCATCCAAAGCCCCGTCATTTTTTCCTCCCAAGCAGCGAGAGGCCATCCAACTGTGTGACATGTTTGGTTTGGTACGTTCCACATTCTGAAAAGAGAAATCTGCAACACTGAGTTTGATTTCCTGCCAGCAGATGTCCTTCTCCATCAAATCAAAGGCGAAAGAACCCAGGCCCACTCTTTGTGTTTTCAATTTTCTGAGCCTTGGCTCTGTGGGGGTCTCTGCAGCTCTTGGGGGGTTGTGCTTGCTGCCAGCCGGCTTCCAAGGCTGGCTTTCCCCTGGCTCAGGCACTGCTGAAGTTCTTGACCACCAGGGTTAATGGACTCCGTCTGACATGGCAGGTCTGGCAGGGGCCCCCAGGGGGACGTACCCTAGGGAGAAGGAGAACCTGCTTTCACTCTCAGAGGCTGGAGTGGGGCTGGAGGAAGGCGGTCTCCTTATTACAACTGGGATTTGAGTGAATATGACTCTGATCGCCCTAAATCATTGAGACTCTATCCTGGTGAAGCACTTCCCTCCAGTCAGCATGCCAAGGACCAGATGGGGGCACTTGGCCCAGGGCCACCAGACACCACTGGACGGAGGCCCACACTGGGTAGATGCACCTTCCCACAGGTCCTCAATCAGTCCCTCAGAAGCTTGGAGAGGATCGTTTAAGTGATGAATGGCCAGGAGAGAGAAGCACAGGGGAAAATTCCCTCTGACTTGGCATAGATCTGCACTGCTGCAGAAGGAAATACTGCAGGCAAACTTCATCGCAAACCTCAGGGAGGATTTATTTGCACCAAGGGAGGTGGGATTGCGTCCTGTGTCGTAATTAACATCAATGAATTTCTCTTTAAGTCAAGAATTTTTGTTTGTTATCAAGCTTTTTGTTAGATTAATCTGAAATCTCCAAAAAGAGGAAATAAGAGAAATTTCCCTATCTTATATTCAGAAAAATACGGCACGTGTAGTTATGTGAGAAGCTAGAGTCAAGGAGAATGTAGAGTGGGGTAGGTATAGGATCCCGCTGAGTAAAAATGAGGAAGTAAAGAAAATATTTGTAATCAGCATTTATTATGTAGCTACCTACTACGTGCAGATATTAGAGTAGGGAAATGTACACATCTTTTTTTCTTTAAAGCTCTGTGTTGGTTTTTAGGATTGTAATTATTAACCTTGTTTTAGATATTTGGAAACTGATGCTAACAGGCTAAGTATATTTCTAATATGACAAAGCTAATAGAGGTCTAATATGACAAAGATAATAAGTAGTATTTGAACACATCTGTCTGAATCTACAACATAAAAATAAGGAATACTGTGCCCAACCCCAGGCATAGAACATGTTATCCCTAATTCTTTGATAACTCATCTCTGGCCATCCTTCACACTTCAGCGTATACACGGAACTTCTGCAATTTTTTTTTAATGGAACTTCCACAATTTCCCTGAACACTTTCTTCATTTTCTTCATTGCAGTTGGAGATTTTCTACTTAGTTGTGTAAGGGTTTTTTTGTTTAGTATTTGTGGGTGATAATTTTTTTTTTTTTTAGATGGAGTTTTGCTATTATTGCCCAGGCTGTAGTGCAAAGGCACAATATTGGCTCACTGCAACTTCTGTCTCCCGGACACAAGTAATTCTCCTGCCTCAGCCTCCAGAGTAGCTGGGATTACAGGTGCCCACCACCACACCCAGCTAATTTTTTGGTATTTTTAGTAGAGACAGGGTTTTACCATGTTTGCCAGGCTGGTCTTGAACTCCTGGCCTCAGGTGATCCGCCCTCCTTGGCCTCCCAAAGTGCTAGGATTACAGGCATGAGCCATCACACCCGGCTGATAATATATTTTTTTGATGACTGTTATATTCTTAATGCCTAGTCTATAACAGATAAGCATGTCCTAAGTGAATGAATGAATGAATGACTACTATGTAGCTTTGATGATCTAGAGTCCATACTTGGCCTTAATAGTGCTTTTGTGCATTTCCAGAACTGGTTATGACTCTCACACAAGTCAGGCTTTGTTTTCTCATCCTGTCGTGGGAAAACAAAATCTAGCCCTGATATTGCCTGGACATCTCCCTCAAAATATCTAATGTACGTTTCATCTATAAAACATTCACTAAGCTAAACTTCTCATTCATCTTCATTCCTCATTGTGCATCAAGTCATATATGCTCAGTTATTAGTAATAAATACCCGAAGTATTAAATATATAGTTGGACAATCTGTTATGTTATTTACATAATAGAATTGTGGTGGGCATAAATGTTAATAAATAACAATGCAGTGTTATTAGTGATCACTTATACTTGCAAAATGATAAATGACTCAGGAGTCTCTTAATTCTTGAATGTAATATTATACTAAATGGAAACTATCAAAGGCACACTTTATTCAAAGCAGACTCCCAACATTTGTACTTCTGACAGGTCCAATCATCTCACCGTGACTTTATGATTAAAGAAGCCTTGGTGTCACAGAGATTCAAGTTAACTCTGTAAATTGCTGAGGACATCACGAGTTTTCCCAGAATGTCCTAACGCCACTGTGTTCACAGAACATTATTTGAAATGTATGGGAAACCAACTTCCTGGGTTTCTCAGAGGTACTTAAAAGGGGCACTCAGTCACAAATGTTAGAAAGAGAATTTGCCAGATGACCACAGCATATGTTCCAGTGATTTCCACAATCTGGAAAATTATTTTCAGGTCACAGAACAATTTT
Organism: Chlorocebus sabaeus; assembly: GCF_047675955.1. Lineage (NCBI taxonomy): Eukaryota > Metazoa > Chordata > Mammalia > Primates > Cercopithecidae > Chlorocebus > Chlorocebus sabaeus. The sequence goes on along the minus strand of NC_132917.1, from coordinate 6,306,633 downwards.
GCATGGTTCTAGTCTCAAAATCAGAGTTGGTGGTTTAGCACCAGAGAATACTTTTCTCACGCTGACATTTTGATGCGAAGAGATCTACAGGTTTCTGAATACTCACTACCTGCCATGTATTTTACTTCTTGTTTTCTTTAATCTTTGCAGCTACTCTGAGTTACAAGCTTTAATGCACACACTAGCCCTCATCCTAAAGCCGAGTAAACAGTCCTAGAGCCACTGAGTAGCTCTTGCTGAAAGGTCTAGAGAAGTGGCAAAGTAGACACTCAAACCCAGATTTACCTTGGGTCAAATCTTATGCTTTTTCCACTACATTCCACGCCAAACCAAGGGAACAAATTGTGCCTTTTCCATTATTTTCCTTTGTCGGTATTTTGGGTGCTGTTTTCTTTCCATCACAAATATATACCCAGCTTCTGTTGTATGTCATTGACTGTGTAATATTTGGGGAAACCATGGGAACAATCAAGACTCGGTGTCTTCTTCCATGAACATTTAAATAATTTAAAAACTTAGATCTATTAACTTACTATTTTTCTAAGTGAAGTTAGACTTAACAGATTAGGCTTTGTTTCTTTAACTGCAACATTGCACTGGGACTGAGCTTGCTTCTAGCCATGGAGTGATACCCCTATGATTCCACTGAAATTACTTTTCCCAAAGCATCCAAACCCCTAAGGTCCAAGGCTGAAACCTGGCTTTCTGAATTGAAGTCCGGCTTTGCAGAGTGACAGGATTTCTGCTTTACTGTTAGGTTTGCACTCCCTTGAATTTTCAGTAAACTTCTGCTTCCTAAGCCAGAGGTGCTGCCCCAGGGACTCCGGGAGGACTGGATGCAAAGCTCCTCTGCCACCTGGTGACAGGCGTGGGAACTGCTCCATCCTGGAATTCTGGGGCCTGGAACAACGCCTGACAGTGGTTTATTTTATTATTTATTTATTTTAATTTTATTTAATTTTATTTTATTTTCTTGAGATGGAGCCTCGCTCTGTCACCACACTGGAGTGCAGTGGTGTGATCTCGGCTCACTGCAACCTCCACCTCCCCGGTTCAAAGGATCCTCCTGCCTCAGCTTCCCGAGAAGCTGGGACTACAGGCGTGCGCCACCACGCCCGGCTAATTTTTGCATTTTTAATAGAGACGGGGCTTCACCATGTTGGCCAGGATGGTCTCAATCTCTTGACCTCGTGATCCGCCCGCCTCGGCCTCCCAAAGTGCTGGGATTAGAGGAGTGAGCCACCGCACCTGGCTTATTTTTTATTAAAAAAAATTTTTTTTATTGATTTCATTTAATTGCATTTGTCCTCAATGAAGCAGCACTGTCACCCTCGGTCTTATTTTTGGGAAAGTCTCGGTGTCCGGGTTACATTGGCTAAGTCCTTGAGTCCATGAGGAAAGTCAGTGCAAGGGCACTGGCCTCACTTTTTTCACCTCTGACTTTCTCTTTGCTCCTGACAGTTTGCTTTCAGAACGGTCCCTGACGACATAAGAAACTGCAAATTTACCTTTATGACCAAAGTGCATTCTTAAGCTTTGGTTTACAAATGGTACCCTTTGGGAAACGACAACAGAGAAGTGAAAATTCTCTGAAAGAAATCTCCCAGTCTTCATGTTTAAGATTCTCCTGTCTCAATGAATGGCCGCTCCTGATAGAGCTGTTTCTAGATTACCTCCTCTCCTCCTTTCTCCAGAGCCAGGGAGCTCTCACTTGACTATCTATTGGATGCATAGACTTGGGTAATACTCCTTAGACTTCTCCAAGTCTAATGAGTGGCTAATGTTAAGAACCACTGTGAGTCTAGGCCCAGAATACTAAAAACAAAAGGAAACGGCTATATCAATCACTTGGGTGCACTCCTGTTTCAGGGAAGACAACTAATTAGAAAACTTTAGAATAACCAGATTCAAACACGGTAACCCATGTTTGAATTAATTACTATCTGAATTAATCTAAGATTATTGGCCCTAGTTAATAATCAAATAGGTCTTTAACATATTATACTAACTTTAAACATTTCAAAATCACAGAATTTCGCACTACAGTTTTTGCATTTCTGAAAATTTATATGATAAAATGGAAAATACCTTTAAATCTACCTGAGTTCTCACTGAAACAGGTCTGATGGATTGCAAGTAGAAATAATGAAAGAAGAGGAGGGCAAGTAATCATGGGTGATTAAGGTCTTGAAAGTATCTAGAAGATGTTGCCACCTTTATAAGGTTTCTAGTCTTTGTATACTTAACATATTTTGAGTTCTACAGATATTTGGGTTTTCATTTTATTGCATTATTTATATTTCACAGAAACACTTAAAATAGGTACTTATTTTTAATATTTTTTATACTAATAAATAAAACATTGTATTAATAAAAACATGTCATACTTTCTTTTTCAAGACGTCCAAGGAGTAGAGGGTGCATGTGAACAAAAAAAATTCCACCAGAAATATAAATGACATGTGCGTTTATAGATATTCAGCCATCTTAAAAGAAGCATTTATAGGGATCGTAATGTCAAATGAGATGAGAAACAAATATCAAAACTGAAGAATTCATATGGAAGTGGCAATTAAACAGATGGTACCGGGCAACCAGGCCCAAAGTTTAGTGGTCAGTATAGGATATATACAAGTTAATGCTAATCTGTTAACCAAAATTAAAATTAAAATTGTCTTCTAAACAATACCTGAACTAAAAAAAAAAAAAAAGAGAGAGACAGAGAAAAGGTGTGGATTTCCTCAAGATGGCACATTATATCCATGAACTAGTTCTGCTGAGTTTTTGTTTGTTTGTTTGTTTTTGAGACGGAGGGAGTCTCACTCTGTCGCCCAGGCTGGACTGCAGTGGCACAATCTCGGCTCACTGCAACCTCCGTCTCCCGGGTTCACGCCATTCTCCCATCTCAGCCTCCCGAGTAACTGGGACTACAGGCGCCCACCACCGCGCCCGGCCAATTTTTTAGTACAGACGGGGTTTCACCGTGTTAGCCAGGATGGTCTCGATCTCCTGACCTCGTGATCCACCCGCCTCGGCCTCCCAAAGTGCTGGGATTACAGGCCTGAGCCACCGCGCTCGGCCCTGCTGAGTTTTTAGTTGGCAACCTCAGCAATTTGTTCATTCCTCCACAGATGGAAGCATTTTGAAAATGAATGGCTAGAATCGCACTCCGCGGGGGGTACAGGAAAAAGATCCCCTCGTCGCCCAGCTCACTCTGGGTTATTGTGGGTAATATTTGTCCCCAGAGATAAGAAGTTACTGGATACTTCCTTCTTAGTTACCTGTGACTGGAAAAACATGTGTTCGTTCTGATTTTTACATTTGTTTTAAATGCGGAAGAAAACAGTAGAAGTAAATTCTGTGACTAGAAAGACGCGTTCATTCTGATTTTTACATTTTTTTTTTTAAATGGGGAAGAAAACAGTAGAAGTAAATTTTAGATCTCATCCAGCTCTCTGAAAACAAACAAATAGACCAAAAAATAAAATCCATTAAAAAAAATCCCGATAACTAAAAAATTCTGAAGGCTAACACACTGGACCTTCTCTGCCCCCAGTCCTAGTGGGAGAGGAAAAGGTAGAGAAAGTGGACAGAAACCAAAATTTATGGAGCGGCTGAAATGTTCCAGACTGTATGCTAAGTTTCTCATGCTCATGATTTTATTATGGTCTTAAATCAACCTTTTGAAAAAAGTGTTATCTCTGCCTCACAAATCAAGGGACTGAGCCTCAGAGAGGTTAAGCAACTTGCAAAATGCCTCATAGTCAAAATGTACAAATCTTTTATTTGAAACCAGATCGGTTTCACTGAAGTTCTCCATGCTAAGATTGAAGGTGGAAGAAGAAGAGAACAGGACATTAACAAAAGTCCTCATGCTATGTTCCCGTTTGTCTCAGATATTGACGGGTTCCAAGCCCCTCCGTACCGCGTGCATGACTTTTGTTTCCCTGGATCCACATATCATTAAGTACATCATAGCTCCTTGGAAGGTGAGATCATTACCAAGCCACACATTCATAGATCCTCAGAAGATGGCCTTGCTCCGTGCAGCTCAGCAAGCAATGAGCACAGCTAGTGGGCTGGCTGTGAACTTTCTTTTTCAGGATAGACATATCTTACTGTAAACCTGTCCATGCCATTGTTGTTTGAATTCATGCAAAGCTGGTGCCCCTGGCAAGTGAGCTCAGGAGGAAACACTGACGATGTCTCCTCCTCCCATTCTCCTGCTGCACCAGAGGAGGAGCTGATGGAGAAAAGTATAGACTGTGACCCTCCTGGGGTTGAAACGATGCTGCTGATACCTCTTGTTCTCCCTTAGTTTCCACGTGATGTGATCCTCTCTCCTCCAGCATTACACTTAGAGATGAGTTGAACAGAGAGAACCACGTTTTCACCCTTTCTGTTGTCCATTGTTAACAAAAATTAAAATGCAATAAGTATCTGTATATTCCTATAAAAATGTGAAACTTGGAACAAGAAGGAGTTTCAAGGCAGAAAAGAAGACACAATGAAGTTGTGTTGACACAGATCTGAATAAACAATGACTTGCAAACATACACTCTGAAATAGCAATTGTGACAGCCTATGATGGAATCATGGAGTTGCTAGAGTTGCCCTTCTCCTGGCTTTTTCACAAATGTTAAAATTGTACTAACTCTTGGCCGGGCGCAGTGGCTCATGCCTGTAATCCCAGCACTTTGGGAGGCCGAGGCGCGTGGATCACAAGGTCAGGAGATTGAGACCATCCTGGCTAACACGATGAAACCCCGTCTCTACTAAAAATACAACAAAATTAGCTGGGTGTGGTGGCGGTGCCTGTGGTCCCAGCTATTCGGGAGGCTGAGGCAGGAGAATGGTGTGAACCCGGGAGGCGGAGCTTGCAGTGAGCCAAGATCCCACCACTGCACTCCAGCCTGGGCGACAGAGCAAGACTCCGTCTCAAAAACAAACAAACAAACAAAAACCAAAAAACCTTGTACGAACTGTTTTTTAGTTCAAATCAGTAGCCTCTATCAGAAAGCTTTGCCTTGCACATACCGCTGGATTTAGAAGCTCATCAGGGGTGTGACACATCAGTCTGTGGTACCTGCAAAAGAACTCACCACACTGCAGAGGAACCATCAGCTTCCTCCGTTTCTCCCACAGTCTGAAAGTATTCATGAGTTTTTCTAGTGCACGGTAAATCTTCTCACCTTGGAAATGTTCAATTAAATGTGTATTGAAGTGAATGTCAAACTAAGGATCAGCTTGGTTTTTACTGGATTTGTCACAATAGATACCAACTTAAGAGGAGAAATTTTTAAAGATATTTTGGAAACATTTGCCACTTACCCAGGCTTATACTATTGCTTGCTTTCCTATAACACCTAAAATGATATGTATACTATACATATTTTGACCTTCAGTTTTTCATTGACCAAATCTATGAGATGAGTTAAGAAACACATTTTGAAAAAAGGTTCTAGGATCATCAAAGCCTGGGAATTAGCCCCCGATCTGAATATTCTGCTCTGTGCTAAGGAGAGTGAGGCTGAACAGAAGGACTCAACTGCAGAGATGTACTCAGGCCAACTACCTTCCTAACAGAGGTTATGAAGGAAAGCATCTCTGTGATAGACACTTTCTCCAGACTCCTGAATTTGATCAATGTGGGTAAAAAGATGACTAATGAATGAGAGGTGAGCAAAAGGCATCTTACTATTCAAGACTGTGATGAGATTTGGCCGCTTTTAAATGAAAAAAAAACAAAAAAAAAAAACACCTCAAATAATTTTGATCAAAAGGAGATTTGTATACCAGATTCATTTAAATTTCGGATTTAAAAAAAATTCTACTGGAATTTGATACAGAGAAAAGTCAGGGATATATAATATTGGCATAGAGTTAGTAGAGAGTTAACTTTCATTTTTTAGCTGCACTATCTGCCTAAACTGCCCTTAACAAGATCATTTTTTATACATGAAATTTTGCACCTCATTACCCCTAATTACATCCTTTTAACGGCATTCTTTGAAAATGCAGACTGAACAATGTATGATAGAAAATACTTGTCTTTCTTCTATTCCTGTTAATTGTTGAGTCTTATTCTTAAATCTGACTTCATCTTTTATCTCTTTCTATCCAAACTAAAGTGTTTCATGGTCATATAAACTTCAGATACTTTTCTTTTTGGGAACAGGGAAAGAAACGTACCATTTTAATGAGGAGGGCAGAAATATTTTCTTTTCCACTCCTGTAGCACTTTCTCTCTACCTTGCTATATCATGATTACACAGTAACCATTTTGGCTTCAAGATTATAAATATATTAAGGACAGAAACAATATTGTATAGATCTTTTGGATGCTTATAATATCTAAATTGGTGTCTTGAGTAGAATATGCAACTAATAAGTTTTATTGAATAGAATGACAATAAACAGGTTTCATATTTTACAAGACATCTCGTATTATCTTGAATATTTCCAAATATTAGAAATGTTCTCAAATTTTGTGATGATTTCTGCTTTCCTCAGCTTCTATCAGATTGTTTACTCCATAAAGCCCTTCACAGTTTTTCTAACCATTTTCTCATGTTAGTCTAACAAATATTTGAAGATAATTATATTGTGCTTCTGAGTATTCTTTTCTATACCATTCTTGTTAACGCAAGTTTCTTCATTTTTTTACTTTTAAATTTAATTATTCAGATTGCTCTTCTCTGAGCATTCATCTATATCTATATGTGTCTGTGTAAATAGATGGATAGATAAATAGATAGATAGATAATAGATATGAAGATACATGTTAAATATATCTTAATAAATAGAATTCAAAATTGGATCTAGTAATCTGAAGCAATTTGTTTAGCTAAAATAAATGGAACTATCATTGCTATTGTTCTTATATAATTCTTCTAGTGATGCTAGTAATACTGCCAACGTATATGTGGCTACTTTTAAAGTCTCATAATTCAGTTAAATCAAAACGATTTTGATTTCAATAAAACCCTAGCTGTCTAAGGCTAGATTGTGACTATCTTATTCTTGTATTTGTTTAGGGGAGACCTAAATACTATAGATGATAGATAGATAGATAAATACATACATACATACATAGAGAATATTTGGGGGGTATTTATTATGCAATATGCACTTGACATATGTGATCTAATTCTCACCACCACTTTGTAATGTGAAGATGATTCTTATCATACAAATGAGGGAATTGAGGTTTAGGAAGATAAGTGTACAAGAGTCAGTGATAGGGCCTGATTTTGTTCTTAATAAAATTTCCCCTGAATTCTGGGCCCCTAAACACTTCTTCACAGTCATCTCTCTGCCTGATGAGATGTTCTTGGAGTCACATATGTTTGCCTTTCCCCTGTTGTTTCATAAATGTCATGCCACCAGGAAAATGGCTAGTTGAATCAGATATACAGGAGAATACTTGCAGAGGTCTATACATGTGTTCTGTTGGAAAAACTGAGCCAGTGGGGTGAGAATGGGGGCTTCTCCTTCCATCTCCAGGTAATTCAGAGGGTTCTCTGATGACAATGTTTTCCTAACAGAATCTACTGTAACTCTTAGAATATTTTTTTCTAAGAGGAAAGTTTTGAGCCAAGTCCTACATTTTGGTGGGAATCTTTGTGGACAAGTGATATCTTGAGTCTTCTCTTAAAACTAATTAGTTGGCTATTGTCCTTTCTGTACTAATGCAGGGGGAGTCCTGTGCTACTGTTACAATGATGTCTCCTTATTGGAAGCACTGTACGAACCATCTTGTCAAAAGTGCTAATGAGTATATTTATATTTTCAGGGGAGTATCAAGGGTTCTTCCTTCCCTTGATCTTTTGAACAGAATTAAATAAAACACACCTGGGAAACATACTTATAGAACAAGGTTGAATTATCTCTATTTAGAAATTGATTTGAGAAACAAAAGAGTTTGAGAAAGAAAGAAAAATAAAATCAAGAAGCTGATTTGGATTAGAATGAAGAACGTTGTCGTGAACGTCAGATCACGTGTGTTTGACGATCAGCTCACCTCTGCCCTTTTAATGTTTTGTTCCTAGGATATTAAGATGCATCAGACGCCATGTCAAAGGCCCCCAGAATTTGAGACTTACATCTCAAAGGTTGTCACATCCCCTGTCTTGCAGATTTCTTGTAGAAAACCATACCTGCCTTATAAGACTGGTTCTGATAAGTGCTTTAAGTTTTGGTGTCCAATCAATTACTAGTAGATGCCAATGAGTTTATGTTTTAATTACAGACTTCAGCTCATAGTTTCTCAATTATAACATTAAGAATTGTCCTTTGAATAATAACATTTATATTAAACCTAGAGACTAGACAAGCACAACTTTTCTCTTTTACCATTCTATTCTTATCTTAAAGTATTTTTCTGTGTGAGAGAGAGAGAGAGAGAGAGAAAGAGAGGGAGAGAGAGAGAGGGGGGCAAGGTAGAGAGAGAGAGAGAGAATGAGAACAAATCTGGACTTGGTAAGGAAAAAAAATGTTCTATGACAAAGGAACCATGAGTTGACCAATGGGTACCAATCTCTACCGTACACAAAGGATCAAAGAGAGTACTGAGGGCTAGGCAGAAGAAAGCATTATAGTGACCCTAACCTGGTATTTAAATTTATCCTGTAGAAGTTAACTAGGCTGTAGCCAGAGCAATGCAGTGAGTAATCATCAAGTCATGTTTCTGAACTCACATGACTCCTCTGAAACATGTGGTGAAGATATTTGAGGCATTATCAAACACCTGGAGATTTTCAGTTCCTCATTTCTTGCTCATGTGATTTATTAACAGTTCTGCTAATGCAGATAGAATGCAGCCTCAAATGACAGCAGAGGAGCCGGCTGAATGCCGTGCAGCCTATGCTATTCAGAGTGCAGAATATCTGCAACCTAGTTGATCATTTTTGAATCATCAGCTCCATCTTTATGTTAAATTAACAATTTAACAGCTGCTTTCATCAAAGTTCTTTTGTGTCTACCAACATCATACTCTATTTTTTTTTTTCTGAAATACAATTTCCAAGATCATTTCTGTGTCTTTTCAGTCCCAGATTACTGATTTGCATGTTTGATCAATTTGTATACAAATGTTCAAGCGTTTATATACCATCTAGGGAGCATGAAACACCCTCTAGAGCTCTAGAGAATAATTTGATCCATCTCATCATTCACTTACTTAAATTTATTTTTCATTAAGGACAGGTGATGAATGAAGGCAGTAAAACATGACTGAGCTTAGGCGCACTGTTTCCTGAATAGGAAATATTGTAAACCAAAAGATTTTCAAAAATTCCAGTAAGTGGGAATACGGAAAATTGAGTCAGATTTGTCATAGAAAACACATTTCTTCTCTTTTTACCATTTGTGTTAGTCGGTTCGGGTCACCATACCAAAATACTATAGACTGGGTGATTTATACAACAGAAATTTATTTCTCACACTTCCAGAGGCTGGGAAGTTCAAGATCGAGTTGCTAGCCAATTGATTCTCTGTCAGGGACTCCTTCTTGTTTTGTAGATGGGCATCTTTTTGTGACATCCTTGGTGCATGCAGGCGCGCGCGCACACACACACACACACACACACACACACACAAAGAGAAAGAAAATGTTCAGGTGTCTCTTCCATCAGACCAGAGCCGAGGACCTCATGTAAACCTACTTATTTCCCCAAGGCCCCATCTGCAGACACTGTTGCATCAGGGATTAGGACTTCAAAGGATGCAATTTGTCTGCAACACCTTTTATATCGATTCAGTCTGCAACACTTTTCATATCTCAAACATATTTTGACTTTAATTTAATTTATTTTAAAATCATTATATTTCTAAGCTATATGCATAACAGTACAGCCTGAATGTCTTGAGCTCAAAAGAAGACCTTTGGAAAACAAGGTACCTAGATTTTCAAGGACAATCTATGCTATGTTTGTGGCAGAAGCCACTTGAATTGGCTGCTACAAGTTTCTTTCTTGGCCACTGGATCTCATTAGAACCAGCTTCTCCAGATTGGAATGACCTCCTTGAGGACCCTGAGTATCATCTTCTGTTTCTAGTTAAATTGAGGAGGACGCACAACCTACTATGTAGCCTTCGCAATGAGGAACAATCAATTCCCCTTGAGCATTCCTCAGAACAGGAACTGTTCAAATCTGCCCCGTCTCTGAGCTTGTGGGTCCAGACAGTGCAGGAATAGCTGGACAGGTTGGAGGAAGAAAAGGCCAGGAAAATTTCCAGAAAAGTCCTTGAGGGATTCATTGGAGCCAAGAGTCAAGCTCAAGCAGCAAGGTACCAAATACTAACATCAAGTCTAAAGGGTAAGAGACTGAATTAAGATGAGCTAATCAAATAAGAAGTTCTGGGTAAGTGGAAACAAAGTCAAAATAAGAATAGCCCCAAAGCAAATGAAGAGGTTCAGGTTTATTATCCCAAACAACATTGGGCCAACTGTAGCTTGCCTTATCAGCTACTCCATGTTGGATGATGACAGCTTTGATCTTCTGGCTTAAAGGATGAGAAGCAGTGTGAGTAGAAACTCAACTGTTTCCCAAAGGATGGAAAAGTGAACGACATGGCTGGCAAAACACGACTCTCAATGCTGTGGCTTAGATGTGATACACGCCACATTCATTTACATGCCATTGGTCAAAGCAAGTCACACAAACAAGCTTGATGTCATCTGGGTGAGGATACATGCTTCTCCAATGGAAGACACTACAAATCTCGTGCATGATGCAACTGCATATAATTTTTTTACAAGAAAGCAGAGTGAATAGGTAGAAGCAATAATTCAATCTACTACATCTTTTGAAAATAACTTTCCCTTTAGAAAGACTGTCATTTCTCTTGCATGCTTATTGTTTCCTTCTGTTTGTTTTTCAAAACACTAATCTTGGTTACATTCACGTATAGTCTTCATGACTTTATCTGTGAATGTGAACACCACTATAGAATGTTTAGAAAAAGATAAAAGAGTATAATATCATCTTCATACATTCATGATTAATAATTTAAATTCTCACTCAAAAATTCTAAGAAATCCTACAGGTTTTCCTCTAATAAGCTCATTCTCCCACTCTCTGCGCTAATTATTTTAGACCTTTGTTTTTCTATTCAAGCTCATCCCCCATCATTCCCCTCTGCGCCACTCCCACCACATGCTGTCCACAGATGGCGTTGCCTCTCACTTCATTAGAAAAACAAAAGCCATTGGGTGCCCCTTCACCTCCCCAGCACTGACTCTGTGCACCTGTCTGAGCCTGGACTCATCTTCTTTTCTATTTATGGAGGAATTGTTCCGTCTTCTAACAAAGACTCTTTTTGCTACAGGAGCTCTGGATCATGTTTGTTGCTTTTTTTTTTTTCCTTTACAAGTGCTTCATTTCTTTAATTATCCTACTCTCTCATATCATTAAATTCCCCTCTTTCCCCAATCATTCCCTTTAGATTATACGCTTTCCTTTCCTTATTTTACAAATGTTAACAAGATACCGTGACATCCTTCTGGTAATGCTCACATAACTTGACCTGTGACAGCACGGTCATCTGAGATTTCTCTTTCTTTTCTGGCCGTTCCTTCATAGCCTCCTTTTGTGACTCACCTCCTTTACCCAGCCCTAAAATGCTGGACTTCCTTAGTTCTCTGCCCACTCTAATGACTAATACTCTTCCTAGGTGATTTTATTCATCCCCATGGCTGTTTGTGCCACTTGTTTGTAAATATCCTCAAATTTCTATTTATATATTGGACTTTTCTCCATGCTCTAGATTTATGTATTTGATACCATCACTTGGTATCTTGCAGGTGTCTCTGCTTTATATTTTCTCAACTGAACTCTTGACATTCTCCTTCACCCCAAACTTAAATAACGCCCCTCTTCTGACATTTCTCACACCATGAGATAGCGAAACCATCCAGTTGCTTAAACAAGAAGTCTAAAAATTACTTATTTATTTTTTCACTCTCTCCCTCCTATATGCAACCCAGCAAACACCAAGCCATAATAGATTCCAGCATCAAATGGTGTTGAATCCACCTAGTTAGTGATTTCTGTCTCTGTAACCACCAGCCTTGCCAAAGCAGTTTCCCCTATTCTCTAGACAAATCTTTTTCTGGTGCCCTTCCTTCTGTGCTCACCCTGGGAATCTGTCTTTTAAAACAGAGGTCCCCAGCTGTGCGCGGTGGCTCACGCCTGTAATCCCAGCACTTTGGGAAGCCGAGGCGGGGGGATCACTAAGTCAGGAGATTGAGACCAGCCTGGTCAACATGGTGAAACCCCGTCTCTACTAAAAAACCAAAAATTAGCCAGGCGTCCTGGTTAACACAGTGAAACCCCGTCTCTACTAAAAATTCAAAAAATTGGCCGGGTGTGGTGGCGGGCGCCTGTAGTCCCAGCTACTCGGGAGGCTGAGGCAGGAGAATGACGTGAACCCGGGAGGTGAAGATTGCAGTGGGCCGAGATCATGCCACTGCACTCCAACCTGGGCGACAGAGTGAGACTCCATCTCAAAATAAATAAGTAAATAAATAAGTAAATAAATAAATAAATAAATGAAACAGAGGTCCCCAATGCCCCAGCCTTGGACTGGTACCCGTCCATGGCCTGTTAGGAACTGGGCTACACAACAGGAAGTGAGCAGTGGGGGACGAGCATTACCACCTGAGCTCCATCCCCTGTCAGATCAGCAGTGGCATTAGATTCTCATAAGAGTGCAAAACCCTAATGTGAACTGTGCATGCAAGGGATCTATGTTGCACACTCCTTATGAGAATCTAATGCCTGATGATCTGAGGTGGAACAGTTTCATCCCAAAACCATCCCCCGATTCCCCCATCCCATCCTTGGAAAACTTGTCTTCCCTAAAACCAGTCCTGGCGCCAAAAAGTTTGAGGGCCACTGTTCTAAAACACAGCAGTCAGAGAAAGGCTGAATTTGATCATGCTGTTAAAATCTGTCAGTGTCTTGCTTAATATGACCTTATAATCTTAGCCTGGAAGTCAGGACAGCCCAGGTTCATCCTAGGGCTCACTTCGCTCCTGTACCAGGCTCCAGATCAGGCTTTTGTAAGCCAAACTCTCCCTTCCTTCCTTCCTTCCCTGCACCGTTTACTGCACTCCTCACCGTGTCTCCTTCTTTAGATCTTAGATTAAATACCACCTCTTCAAAGTTGTCTTCACTGAGTATTCTTAAAGAAGTTACACTGACTGAAGTTTCTCCCTTAATCCCTCTATTTTTTTTCACAGAACTTCTAGGAATATCTAGGTTTTTTTTTTGTTTAATTGTATTGTTTATTATCTGATTCCCCTGCTAGACTATTTTAGTGTCCTGACAGAGAGGGCACACATGTCATGCCCATGACTGCCTTCAGCCCCAGGAATACTGCAGAGCACATAGTAGGCAATCTTTAGGTATTTTCTAGTAAATGAAAGAATTAATAAATTAATGAAGATTAATATTAGCTTTTGTTGCCAAATAAGCTCTTTGGCATTATAAAGCATGATTTTATTTAAAATATGAATATGGTTCTTGATTGCAAATAACAGAGTATGCTCTAGCTAGAAATGCACTCATTTAATAATGTCATATAGCTCAGTATTCTCCCCAAAAGCCAGAGAATCAGGATTGCAAGTTTCACAGCTATGAACAAACCAGTTGGGGAAAAGCTAGCCAGGAAAAAGTACTCAACAAGCCCAACAGACGCATGCATCACTTTGTCCTCTTCGACATGAAACTTGAAATACTGGGCCATGCATTGCATGGTTTCATGTGTTTTACACTCCTGATACTTTGATAGGTTTCGCTAATGTGTAATTTTGTTTGATTATTTATTCTGAGTTCATACCTGTGCAATGCACTACTAGAGATTCAGGTAGTCAGTAAAAGAAGATTTCAATCTTGAAGGAACTTTAAAATCTGGCAGGGGAAAAGGAAATGTTTAAAAAAAAGAGAGTCAACCACTTACACGTCGTTATTGGAAAAACTCGGAAAGATTATTGAACAATTCTTTACTTTCTCCCTGTTTCAAATGAAAACCTCATGTATTCTTCCTTGATATCTGAATTTTCAATTAACTTCATCCTGACTGTCCAAATCCTTGCTTTACTTTTACACCTATCTCAAGTCAATCAGCTCATATCCTAACCCGTCCCCCCATGACTTAATAGAAGCTCCCATCATTGCACAACTGGACTTTTATAAGAACTACCCGATATTCTCATACCTTCATTCTTGACCTGCTTAGACGCATCTCTCATACAACTGCTAGATAGATCTCTAAAATACAAATCTGGGATTGTCATCCTAGTAACTACAAATTGAACAAAGAAAAAGCACACAGACTTCTTCTCATGGCATTGAAGGGCCTCCTCCAGGCCTCCTGCAAACTTCTTAATTTAAATTCCTCTGGGATCTTCCCTGTCTCCTATGGGCAGTCATCATAAATAACTTTCAAATGGTAAGTTTGCTGTGGATGTTTTCTGAAGCATAAACTCTTTGAGTGCACTTTTTTTTTTAATTGTAAAATTCCAATAAATCCTCTATGAGTCAGATCATGTCTCAATGAAAGCCTTTACTAACTTGCCCATGCCTGTGAATCCTCATTATGGCTATGTCTACATGGAATATAGGACAATCCTTGATGTGTATTGGTTTAATATGTTTCTCTTGGAGAGTAGCAAGCTTTTTGAAACATGGTTTTGTCTTACTCGTTTCTCTCTAGTCCCCCCGTAGTACATGCTGGTACATAATAAACAGGAAATTTGTGTTAAACATACTTGTGTATTTTTTGTAAGTCAGATAATGTCTTCACTGAAAGAGGCGACATTGAAAGTTACTTCCAGTGTATTATATCAAGAGGAAAATGAGGTTTAGGCCCTTTCTTTGGAATAGGGTTGGATTTGATTAGGAAGTGATGGGAGCCTTAGCAACAAGCACTCAACAGAAAGGAGCTCATACAGGGGGTTCCACAAAAAAGGATGCAATGTAAGTGGAGTTGAAGGGAGACCTTTCTCATTTTTTAAAGTTTTGACAAGTTGCGATTGACATTTTATTTATTTATTTATTTATTTATTTATTTATTTATTTATTTTAGACGAAGTCTCACTCTGTCACCGAAGCTAGAGTGCAGTGACACGATCTCAGCTCAGTGCAATCTCTGCCTCTTGGGTTCAAGTGATTCTTCTGCATCAGCCTCCCGAGTGGCTGGGACTATAGGCACCCAATGCCACACCTGGGTAATTTTTTTGTATTTTTAGTAGAGATGGGGTTTCATCATATTGTCCACACTGGTCTCGAACTTCTGACCTCAGGTGATCTGCCTGCCTCAGCCTCCCAAAGTTTTGGGGTTACAGGCTTGAGCTACCAAGACTGGCCTCAACTGACATTTTATTACAAATACAGAACTGACCTTTGTCACTGAACACTCTGGGTATAATCAGTTTTGCCAAAGTTTTATGTCAAGCTAAAATCACTGGTGATCCTGTTAAGAAAACCAGATGAATAAACGACTAACCGAGGGCAAAAGAACATCAAGCATTTTGAAGAGAAATTAATTTCTGAACAATGATGTGAAAATTATTATTTTATATATTTTAGAGACCAGGTCTTATTCTGTTGCCCAAGCTGGAGTGCAGTGGCATGATGGCAGCTCACTGTAGCCTTGAACTCTTGGGTTCAAGTGATCCCCCTGCTTCAGCCTCTCAAGTAGCTGGGACTACAAGTGTGAGCCATCGTGCCTGGCTAATGTGGATTTTTTAAAAATTATTATTTAAGTTCTGGGATACGTGTGCAGAACGTGCAGGTTTGTTACATATGTATACATGTGTCATGGTGGTTTGCTGCACCCATCAACCTGTCATTTACATTAGGCATTTCTCCTAATGCTATCCCTCCCCTTACTCCCTACCCCCTGACAGGCCCCAATGTGTGATGTTCCCCTCCCTAAATTCATGTGTTCTCATAGTTCGACTCCCACTTATGAGTGAGAACATACAGTGTTTGGTTTTCTGTTCTTGTATTAGTTTGCTCAGAATGATGGTTTCCAGCTTCATCCATGTCACTCCAAAGGACAAGAACTCATCCTTTTTCATGGCTGCATAGTATCCCATGGTGTATATGTGCCACATTTTCTTTATCCAGACTATCATTGATTGGCATTTCAGTTGGTTCCAAGTCTTTGCTATCATCAACAGTGCTGCAATAAACGTGTGTATATATTTGTCTTTATAGTAGAATAATTTATAAACTTTTGGGTATATCTATGCCCAGTAATGGAATTGCTGGGTCAAATGGTATTTCTGGTTCTAGATTCCTGAGGAATCACCACACTGTCTCCAAAATGGTTGAACTAATTTACACTCCCACCAACAGTGTAAAAGCGTTCCTACTTCACCACATCCTTTCCAGCATCTGTTGTTTCCTGACTTTTTAATGATCTCAATTCTAACTGGCATCAGATGGTATCTCATTGTGGTTTTGATTTGCATTTCTCTAATGACCAGTGAGGATGAGCTTTTTTTCATATGTTTGTTGGCTGCATAAATGTCTTCTTTTGAGAAGTATCTATTCATATCCTTTGACCACTTTTCAATGAGGTTGTTTTTTTCTTGTAAATGTGTTTACGTTCTTTGTAGATCCTGGATATTAACCCTTTGTCAGATGGGTAGGTTGCAAAAATTTTCTCCCATTCTGTAGATTGCCTGTTCACTCTGATGATAGTTTCTTTTGCTGTGCAGAAGCTCTTTAGTTTCATTAGATCCTGCTTGTCAATTTTGGCTTTTGTTGCCATTGCTTTTGCTATTTTAGTCACGAAGGCTTTGCCCATACCTATGTCCTGAATGGTACTCATGTGGATTTTTTTAAATGTAATTATTATCCTCTGTTTCAGATTTCCAGAGTTGAATGAACCCAGGCTTCAGAGCCTGGCAGCTGCTGTAACAGGACATTTCTCATCACACAGTCAGGTGGGCATTCCGTGTGTTTTCTTTCTGTAAAAGCTGCTAAATCATGATGACTGAGTGATGTATAATTGCTACTATGTTTCAGAAATAAGCCTCCTTAGAGGGTCTGATAGTTAAAAGAGGATTCCAGTGATTCCCAAAGTTTGCAATAGCCCATTTCTCTAATCTGTCCATGTTTTAGGCGTCCAAAATCAGCAGTTTGCAAAATGCCAACTGTTGACTATATCAGCATCATGGGATTTCTACCCATGATTCCAATCCTTGTATTTCCAGGATAGGACCTGGAAATATGTATTTTACTGTCTGTCCAAGTGATTCTAATGCATTGCTCAGTATAAAGGTACCTATTACACAATCGAAGGTTTCTTTAAAGTTTTAGATCTGTGGTTCTATAACTTTGCCTCATAACAAAATTACCTGGTGAGCTTTTAAGGAGCCTGAGGCCCAAGTTACACTCTGGACCAATTAAATTTTAATCTCAGAGGTTAAGACTAAGAAGTCGCCATTTTCAGACCTTCACAGGTGTTTATGATGTGCAGGAAACCTAAGAACAACTTCTCACTTTCAGGGAAATGTGCGAGGCTAAGGGTGCCTTTGGGCTGCACTCAGAGGAGCGTGGATGGGGAGTGCAATATCACAGCTCCGCATTGAGGAAGCCTCCCCAGGGACAGTTTTGCAACAGAAAATATTGTTCATGCCATTCAAACTGGCAAAAGACCACCTTGTACCAAATGGAAATAATTAATCTATGAAGAAAAATACTGCTGAGGCAGCATAAAATGCTGTGAAGTGTGCCAGACGCGAGGTCAAAAGAGCTGCATCTGTTGTTTGTTACATGGGACAATCTTGGGCAAGGAATTTGATGATTCTGAACTGCAGTTTTTTTTTTACCGGTAAGGTGGATGCTGCAGTACCAGCCTTGCTATATGGTTGCTATTTTATTTCATTAAAAGAGCTGACAGTTAACCCACATATGCAAATGGTCAGAGTGCTTTTCATTGGAATTTGGGGAGCAATGTGGAATTCCTTATTTAAGTCTGGAGTTAAATCTTTATTAATACTTGTAGTTTTGTTATTTGTTTTTCCATTCTTAAACTCTTTTCTAACCTTTTAGAGAGCCGGTTGTGCTAAATATCTAACTCTTTTGTCTTACAATAATTTGACATGCCATTTTCGTAGTTGGCCTGGAGATTCTGTAGTATTGGTGCTTGTTTTCTCTTTTGCTGCTGAATACCAGGAAAAAGCCAAGAGTACCTTTGTTGCCCAGTTATCTGATAGAGTCCAGATGCATCTGGAAAGCATTTGGAGTTCATGGGCAAATGAAGTAGGTCATAAAATATGAAGAACTCAAGAGAAAAAAGAAACTACCAAGGTTGAATTATAAGGTAAGGTCTTAGCTCTTATCTTTCTTAATAATGCCTCCTCTGCTTGCCATGGCAACCACATGTGCTGGTAGTTGTTATGGCAAAGGGAGAGGACTGCAAATAGAAGAGAACTGTAGGATTCTACAATGGAAGAAGGTATTTCTGAGACCAGTACAAACACAGACCAACATGTATTGTTCTGATCTAAGCCTCATGTGTACAAATAAGGAGGTATCACAATGAACTAAGATTTCACGAGGCACGTTCATCTTCATTTTTTTTTATTTGTTGCAAAATGAGGTCTCATTGGTGAGTCCTCATACTGATGCCTGTAAAGCTCTTGTCATGGTACTTAGTTCATAGAAGGTACTGTCTATCTGTTAGCTGAATATAAATAACCTGGATGAACAGTATGTGTGTATCAGGCTGTTGGCATATGGGTTTTCTGTAGAAAAATTTTACTTAAAATGTAAGCAAGAATCGAAAGTTTGATTAATAGAGAATTGGAACAACTGAAATGAAATCCTTTTTCAAGGACACCAACCAAGTGAACTGATGCATTTTGAAGGGCATCTGATGAGTGGCCATGCCATGGCAGCACATTTTCTGTTTGCCTGTCCTGTATGGATTTGTGCATGATTACAAAACCAAGGGTGACCCATTAGTATAAAGTAGGCATAAATTTATGTATCTTTTATTCAAATTAGAAAAGTGTTGAAATTTCAGGATCTGAAGAAACCAAGAGACCTGTTAAAGGGGTTATTTCTTTGACCGTTTATCTTTTGCTTGAAACAATGTAGAGATGCATTGACCTTTTCTCACCTCGATGTCGGCTTTTACATTTGTGTGTTTCCAGTCCTCTTTGTGCTACTGAAGTGAATTCTCACAAAACCTAGATAATCTAGATGCTCTGCTTCCTTAATCAGTGGCTAGAATAGTGGGCCTGGGATTTTCCCAAGCATGGCATGTTTTTCATGAAGGAGATGGAGGAAATTTCTAACACATTTGCAACTTCTCTGAGGACAGAAATGATAGAGATCATAATAAGGGAAAATTAGACTGTAGTGAAGCTCAGTATGGTGACCTTATTTTGTATGTGTTCAATGGGTAGATTCTACTTTTTCTTTATAAATGACACTAAATAGCAAGCTGATGTCACAATGGGCAGAGGTCTCTCACAGAAACTTACCAAGCATTGCACACTCTACTTGTTGCAATCTGTGAAAAATAACCTTGTAATAAATACACATCTAGAACTTGATGTAATTCTCTTTTGTACAGTAGGAAAAACGTAATTCGTTATTTCATTGAAAGATAAGATATACCATGAATGTGTATGGTGAAGTCAGGAAGCTTTACACCCAGCAGAAGAATGTGATAGTGGTCTTCTCTACTGGTTCAGAGAAAACATCAGGTTCCACTTCGGGTTGGTGTTCTCCAGGTTCTATCATGTAGGCCAGGGGTATCCAATCTTTTGGCTTCCCTGGGCCACGTTGGAAGAAGAAGAATTGCCTTGAGCCACACATAAAATACACCACCACTAACAATAGCTGATAAGCTAAAAAAAAAAAATTGCAAAAGAATCTCATAATGTGGCCGGGCATGGTGGCTCACGCCTGTAATCCCAACACTTTGAGAGGCTGAAGTGGGAGCATCACAAAGTCAGGACATCAAGACCATCTTGGCCAACAGGATGAAACCCTGTCTCTACTAAAATACACACAATTAGCTGGGTGTGGTGGCACGTGCCTGTAATCCCAGCTACTTGGGAGGCTGAGGCAGGGGAATTGCTTAAACCCAGGAGACGGAGGTTGCAGTGAGCTGAGATGGTGCCACTGCACTCTAGCCTGGCCACAGAGCAAGACTTTGTCAAAAAAAAAAAAAAAAGAAGAGAGAGTCTCATAATGTTTTAGGAAAGTTTACAGATTTGTGTTAGGCCACATTCCAAGCTATTCTGGGCTACAGGTTGGACAAGTTTGATCTAGGTCTTCCATTATGAGATTTAGCCCCTGTGTTGCTAGACAGTCCCAATTACAGCAGGAAGTATATTGACAGTTTTGCCCCAGTGAAAGCTGGGCTTAGAAATTAGGCTTATTTTCACAAATATGTTTCTATCTTTGTACTGAGAATAAGCTGGGAGTGTCCATGTGGCACCTCTTTCTGGCTACCATAGTCAAGAAGGCTTGGCTGCATCTCTGATTTCCTGGCCTTCCGTCTGAGGCTACTAAATCTTCATGACTATTCTTGTTTGTTTCTCTGGGGTTTTATATCTAGATTTTATCTTTCTGTGAATTAAGTTAGTTCGGTATTTATGGGCCATTCCTAGATGAATTTGGATATTTCTTTGCTGTGTAACTCTGTCATCCCTCACCAATGGGGTGCATCCAATTAGACCTATAGACACACTGTCTAGATCCCACCCCCATGGAGGGCCTGCTGCCACACCCAGTAGGGGGGTTCAGCCCAAGGCCCCCAGCTTTCTGCTCCTGTAAGTTCTGCCCTCAGCTGAGGAGAGCCACCTGGCCTGGGGTTACAACTTTCCCAGGGCAACCCGAGGCCAGGAGAACAAGGTTGGGGTAAAGGCCCAGACATTCTGCACAATGGGGACCTTTGCCATGGGCAATATTCCTTTCTGGAGCTCCTGTGGGACTGGCCGTGGCTCCTTTCAGCCTGCACAATGCTGTTGCCTTTTTCCCAGGCCAGTTCTGTTCCTTCCTGCTTCTTCCCACAGGTGTTGATCCCTAATAAATATCTTTATGCCAAACCCTGGCTCAAAGTCGGCTTCCAGAGAACCGGGATATTAGAAATGGAACTCTCATTTCTTCTACGGGGAGAAGCAGCTAAGAAGGATGACTTCTCCAGGTCCTTCTCTTTCAGGTCCTGAGGTTCTGTGATGCCAAGCAGAGTAGTCACAGATGATCTTATCTGCTTTTGGAAAAGCAGAATTCCCATTCCTTCTAAGCCCAGAGCTACAACCCTCGCAGTCAATCACTGCCTGAGACAAGGTTCACCTAGTGCAAAGGACTTATTTCAACTTTATTTTGCTCTTAAGTTCTGTGATAGTGGTATACCCTTGCCTTTTGGTAAAACTGTACGAAAGAGAAAAGATCTTCTTTTATGTACAAAGAAAATTTCACCTTTTCCCCGTTACTAAATTTTGGTTTTCAGGCAGTATTTGTCAACATCTGGCTGGAGTCCCGGATCTGCCACTCATTGCTTGAGTAACATTTTTTGTCTCGATTTCTTCATCTCTAAAATTAAACAGCACATCACTTACTTCCTTAGGTGGCCGATGGGATCAACGATATTTGAAAGTGAATAAAGAAATATGTACAAACATATTTTACATGCCAAAACATCTTATAATTGTGAGGAAGTATGATGATGATGGTTATAATTTTCTTGTTGTTTTGCAGTCATTGGTTGGAAACTTTGACACTGTCCACATTTTCTGTTCCAGTTCCATTTGCGACTGGTGCCTGACATTTACAAGATGGCGATGACAGGGTACAGCTTTTTGCTGGGGGACAAAGTTCTGCCCCAGCCCAGATTTAAGTGGTTCATATGGTGATTGATCCCCTGACCTTGGGCTCATTAACTTTATCCTCTCATGAATGGAAGGAACCAGCTATAAGGATCTCTTTGTGAGTACAGTTTTCTTTGTATTTCTAGAAATCAGAGCCACTACTACCCAACTTGTGTGTGTGTGTCTTCTGAAGTGTCTACCCTTTGCTAGACAGTTTCCAGGTGTACAAAAAGTTCCTTGTTTTAAATAAAGTCACAGCATGAAAGAAAAATGTGAAAAGCATTGTAGTAGTTCTTGATTGATAAGAGCAGGTAATAAAAGTGAGAACTAAGATGCTTGGAAACTTTGAAGGAAGCAAATGATGTCATTTCACATCTAATCCTGTGACAAAGCATGGGGATTACTCCAATCTCAGGGCCTGGAGGAAGATTCTATTTAAGAACTGAAGATTTCCCTCTTGCTCACCAAGATCAAATTTATCAGCTTCCTTAGTCTAGTTTGGAAACATTATCCTTCTATTTTAGCTGAACCCTTATGCAGTGCAAGGAAATTGAGGTGGGCACATTGAGAGTGGTGGTTTTTCTTGTTTTTACAAAAACACAAGATTCTCTTTAACAAATGTTTGGGGAACACCTACTCTGCCAGTGCCCTAAGGCCACAAATGTAAACTCGTTCGCATTTTCCCCCAAATGACATCCGGTATCACTCTTCCGGAGGGTAGATGTGTATAGCGGGTGGGGGTGGGAGGGGACTCTGAGAAGGGTAACCTGATCTCCCGGCACATCTGGGTCTTCACTTCACTGTTTCACAGCAAGGGCAGAGGGCAGTTTTACAAAGACACGATTGGGCAAGCCAGGAAAAAGATCCCCTTGGTCACTGATGGGCTTTTATTCTGATGGATTTTTCTGAACACGCAGGAGTCACCATTCAGAATTCCTTTTCTCTTTCTCCCAGGTGATTCTGGGAGAAAGCTATCTTCTACTTGTTTCTCCATCCCTCCTTTGCTGGCATTCCCTCTGCAGCAACCCAGGATCTGATCACAAGAACTCACTGCCTCTGTGTCCACAAGGACGCACCTCTCACACTGTGCTTCTCAGAGAATCTGTGGTGACAAACCAGATGCTTGTATGTTTTAGGTTTTTTTTTTGTTTATTATTATTTTTATTTCCAATCTGTATGGAAGTTACTTTTGTAAAATACAATCACAGTAGAATATTAGCAAATTAAAATTTTGAACACCACTGACAAAATACAAGCCCTGTCATCATTATCATCATTATCATCAACAATGTCGTCATCATCATGCTCATTATACTCAAGAAGCCAAACATTATTTTGCCAATTCTGCTTCTTTACTTACTGCCTTGAGAATTGGCTACAGCCAAATTGCTGAGGACCACTGGTCCCCACTCCACACTGCTGGCACTATTAGCGTGTCTTCCATACGTAACAGGATCCTCTTCCTTCCCAGCAACCTTGAGCCTTTAAGTGCTTGGCTCAGTGGAGGAGGAGGGAAGATAAGTCAGGTACTGAAGAGAAAATGGCCAGATCAGAGTGTGTGAGGATTAGGTACAGTACAATTAGCAGGCGACTGGAAGTCAAATATTGCACAACTATCATGGGAGTGAAAGTTCTGGAAGACACAGCCACATGTCTGAGAAAAGCATATGGGAGACATTGTGAAAACACCAAGTGTCAGGGTAACATGCCCTTTGCTCTGAATTTGGAGATATTTGTGAGTTCAAACATTGTTTTTCTGGCTACAAATTTATTATGTATTATTATTGCCAATGTAGGAAAGCACAGACAAGTGTAAATAAAAACTTCTTTAAAGAACACCATCAAGAGACCTAAACTATTTGGAACATTTTCCTTCAGGTCTTTTATTCCATGATGTTTAACACTGCTTCATATCTGGGAGGCCGAAGTGGGCAGTTCATCTGAGGTCAGGACTTTGAGACCAGCCTGACCAACATGGAGAAACTCCGTCTCTACTAAAAATACAAAATTAGCTGGGTGTGGTGGCGCATGCCTGTAATTCCAGCTACTCAGGAGGCTGAGGCAGGAGAATCGCTTGAACCCGGGAGGCAGAGGTTGCGGTGAGCTGAGATCGCGCCACTGCACTCCAGCCTGGGCAACATGAGTGAAACTCCACCTCTAAAAAAAAAAAAAAGAAAGAAAAGATGCTTCATATCATACTGAACCCATATCGTTTTTCAGCTTCTTCATTTAAAACTGTAAAATAAATGATTCTCCTTGTTATTAGTTTAACTTTAAAATCCTAACTTTAATGGTTAAATATTGTTTCATTCATCCACGAATCAGAAATTATTTAACTATTGCTTTTGTGACATTTAGATGATTTCTGATTCATTTGCCAATATAATAAGCAATAAAATTAATATATCTTTGTGTTTATGGATTTTTATATTTTCATAGATTTAGTGATTATTTGTATTTCTTCTTTATTAATTTTCTACTTGGGTATGTTTATTTTCTACTAGTATTTACCTAGTGTTTTCTATATTAATGTGTGTACATTTTATGTATATTAAAAAAACAGCAGCCTCTAGCCAGTCATATGTTGTGATGGTTAATACTGAGTGTTAACTTTATTGGATTGAAGGATGCAAAGTATTGATCCTAAGTGTGTCTGTGAGGGTGCTGGCAAAAGAGATTCACATTTGAGTCAGTGGGCTGGGAAAGGTAGACCCACCCTTAATCTGGGTGGGTACCATCTAATCAGCTGCCAGCACAGCTAGAATACAAGGAAGGCAGAAAAATGTGAAAAGATGAAACTGGCCAACCTCCCAGTTTCCATCTTTCTCCTGTGCTGGATGCCTCCTGCAATCGAGCATTGGATTCCAAGTTCTTCAGTTTTGGAACTTAGCCTGGCTCTCCTTGCTCCTCAGCTTGCAGACAGTCTATTGTGGGACCTTGTGATTGTGTGAGTTAATACTTAATAAACTCCCCTTTATATATATAATTAGTTCTGTCCCTCTGGAGAACCCTGACTCATACATATGTCTACCTATATTTTATCTCAAAGACCACTATACTTAAATGTTAGCATACACACTTAAATGTTCTTTTAGTAGTTGTTGACTTTTATATTGAGTGGCTGGTTTGTGTAGTGAAAAGAGAATCAATAAGAGAAAAAAAAAACTGAGACCAACCTCGGGGTATGACTCTGCTGGTTGCCCTTGGACAATTTGTTCAGCCTCTCTGAGACACTTGACATCTTCTCTCCCCTGGAATGTTGCTTTGGAAGAGAATGTTTTATTTTGTGTTGATTTGCCAGCCTCCACGCTTGATTTCTATTTCATCCTACGAGCTGACTGAGTCAGCATTTTCCAGCCTATTTACAGGGCAGTGAACAGTATGGTAAATACATAAAGGATGAAAGGATCTGGAAGCTCTATATGTTTCTTCTGCTTATGTCCCATTGTCCAGAATTAAGTCACAAAGCCATATCGAGCCCTTAAATGGAATCCTTTATTTACTTAGATGGATTTCAGGAAACTACGTGAAGTGCCTACCATAGTCTACTCCTTTGGTCACCCAAATGTCTGTACTCACACTTCCACTCAGAACATACCCATTATCTCAGTCACTCAGTTATTTCCTCGACAACCAATTCCAGGATCTCTGGTTGATGGGCAGCCCTTGGCTTCAAGTGTGAATGTGACTTCTCACAGCTCAGCAGCTACAAACTAAGCTATAAGTAATAAACTGTTCACACCCTGATCTCCAAGCACATCTGACATGTGAGTAAAGGGACAGCCACTCTATAATGTATCGTTTACAAAAGAAAAGTTTGAAAAAACACACATAATAGGTACTTTTCATCGCAAGGAACCATACCTGCCTTATAAGATTGGTTCTGATAAGTCCTTTAATTTTTGGTGTCCAATCAGTCATAGATGCCAAACCTTGAGTTTATGGCCACTGATGTGGTTTGGATATTTGTCCCACCCAAATATCATGTTGAGATGTAATTTCCAATGTTCGTGGTGAGGCCTGGTGGGAGGAGTTTGGGTCATGGGAGTGGATCCCTCATGGCTTGGTGCTATCCTTGCCATAGTGAGTGACTTCTTATGAGATCTGGTTGTTAAAAAGTGTGTGGCACCTCTCCCACTTCTCCCTCTCTCCATGTGACATTCCTGCTCCTCCTTCACCTCCTGCTATGATTGTAGCTTCCCGAGGTGTCCCCAGAAGCTGAGCAGATGCTGGTGCCAAGCTTCCTGTGCAACCTAAAGAACCATGAGCCAATAAAACCTCCCCTTGTTTTTTTTTAAATTAATTACCCAGTCTCAGGTATTTCTTTAGAGCAACGACAAGAACCGCCTAACACCCTAACCCTTGTAAGACATCCCTGACCACACAGTGCAGGAAGCTCTTCATGGAACTCATCTGCCAGCTGCCAGGACTTCTCTGGAAGGAACTGACCCACTCTTATCCTCTGTTGCCCCAGCCTTTCCTTTGGGGAAGTTCCTCACTATCTGTTTTCTTCTGCTTGGAGAGGATGCTCTGTTGAGTGACTGCATGGACTTCCCTGTCCACTGCTGTTACACAAAGGCTTGAAGGTGACATTAGGGTCAAATACTCACAGGCTTTTCAAAATTGGGCTGTAATTTCTTTAACATATGATTTTCTCAAAAACTTAGCAGGTGTGTGTGTTTTCTAAAGCTCCTATACCAAACTACCTCCAAATTCCTGGCTTAAAGCAACAGAAATCGATCATCTCACATTTCTGGAGGTCAGAAGTCAAAGACCGGGGTGTTGCCAGGGCTGTGCTCCCTGTGAAGGTGTTGGGGAAGGATGTCTTCTGGGCCTCTCTCCTGGTTTGTGGTAACCTATCCTTGGTTGATAGTAACCTCTTTCCAATCTTCTCAGGGCAGTCTCCTCCTGTGTGGGTCTGTGATCGATATCAAATATCCTCCTTTCATAGGGACCCCTGTCATATTGGATTAGGTGTCTGTTTTACACAGGTATAATCTCATCTTAACTAATTTTATCTGCATAAACCTGTTTATGGTCACATTCTGAGATAGTGGGGATTAGGACATACACACACACACACACACACACACACATATACACATATACATATGCAATGCATGGTTGAACTGTGCCCTTCCCACCAATTTTATATATATATAAAATATATAATTGTAAGCTTCTGGAAGTTTCCTTCTGGCAGTTCCAATGTGTAAGTAATTGTAATCAAAACCTATTGCTCTATATAACTGCAATTTTTGAGTCCACAGACTGCTTTGTCTTCTGTGATGATCTCTGATTCTGCCTACCTCAATTCTTATAACTCAGTGATCATGGTTAGCTTGGGACCATGTGAAACAACAGATTATCACAGAAAACTTTTCAATGTTTTCTCCATTTTTTAAAAATCTCTGTGTGTGAAATGTCCCTGTTTGACAGCTCTGAAGAGAGCAGTGGTTCTCCCAGCATGGTGTCTAAGCTCTGAGAATGGGCAGACTTCCACCTCAAGTTGGTGCCTGACCTTTGTGTAGCCTAAGTTGGAAACACCTCCCAGTAGGGATGGACTGACGCCTCATACAGGCAAGTGTCCCTCTGAGAGGAAGTTTCCAGTGGAAGGAAGAATCAGGCAGCAATATTTGCTGTTCTGCAATATTTGCTGTTCTGCAGCCTCTGCTGGTGATACCCAGGCAAACAGGGTCTGAATTGGACCTCTAGTAAACTCCAATGGACCTGCAGCTGAGGGACCCAACTGTTAGAAAGAAAACTAGCAAACAGAAAGGAATAGCATCATCATCAACAAAAAGGATGTCAATACCAAAACCCCATCTGTAGGTCACCATTGTTGAAGACCAAAGGTAGATAAAATCACAAAGATGGGGAGAAACCAGAGCAGAAAAGCTGAAAATTCTAAAAACCAGAGTGCCCTTTCTCCTCCAAAGGAATGCAGCTCCTCGCCAGCAATGGAACAAAGCTGGACAGAGAATGACTTTGATGAGTTGACAGAAGTATGCTTCAGAAAGTCGGTAATAACAAACTTCTCCGAGCTAAAGGAGAATGTCTGAACCCATCACAAGGAAGCTAAAAATCTTGAAAAAAGATTAGACGAATGGCTAAGTAGATTAAACAGTATAGAGAAGACTATAAATGACCTGATGGAGCTGAAAACCATGGCACAAGAACTACATGATGCATGCACAAGCTTCAGTAGCCTATTCGATCAAGTAGAAGAAAGAGTATCAGTGATTGAAAATCAAATTAATGAAATGAAGTGAGAAGAGAAATTTAGAGAAAAAAGAGTAGAAAAAAACAAACAAAGCCTCCAATAAATATGGGACTATGTGAAACGACCAAATCTACATTTGACTGGTGTATCTGAAAGTGATAGGAAGAATGGAATCAAGCTGGAAAACACTCTTCAGAATATTATCCAGGAGAACTTCCCCAACCTAGCAAGGCAGGCCGACGTTCAGATTCAGGAAATACAGAGAACACCAAGAAAATACTGCTTGAGGAGAGCAACCCCAAGACACATAATTGTCAGATTCACCAAGGTTGAAATGCAGGAAAAAATGTTAAGGGCAGCCAGAGAGAAAGGTCAGGTTACCCACAAAGGGAAGCCTATCAGACAAACAACAGGTCTCTTGGCAGAAACTCTACAAGCCAGAAGAGAGTGGGGGCCAGTATTCAACATTCTTAAAGAAAAGAATTTTCAACCCAGAATTTCATATCCAGCCAAACTAAACTTCATAAGTGAAGGAGAAATAAAATCCTTTATAGAAAAGCAAATGCTGAGAGATTTTGTCACCACCAAGCCTTCCTTGCAAGAGCTCCTGAAGGAAGCACTAAACATGGAAAGGAACAACTGGTACCAGCCACTGCAAAAACATACCAAATTATAAAGACCATCAATGCTAGGAAGACACTGCATCAACTAATGGGCAAAATAACCAGCTAACATCATAATGACAGGATCAAATTCACATATAACAATATTAATCTTAAATGTAAATGGACTAAATTCCCCAATAAAAGACACAGACTGGAAAATTGGATAAAGAGTCACGACCCATCGGTGTGCTGTATTCAGGAGACACAGCTCATGTGCAGAGACACACATAGCTTCAAAATAAAGAAATGGAGGAAGATCTACCAAGCAAATGGAAAGCAAAAAACAAACAAACAAACAAACAAACTCTGATAAAACAGACTTTAAACGAACAAAGATCAAAAGAGACAAAGGGCACTATATAATGGTAAAGGGATCAATTCAACAAGAAGAGCTAACTGCTAACTATCCTAAATAGATATGCACTCAATACAGGAGCATGCAGATTCATAAAGCAAGTCCTTAGAGACCTACAAAGAGACTTAGACTCCCACACAATAATAAACCCCACTGTCAATATTAGACAGATAGATGAGACAGAAGGTTAACAAGGATATCCAGGACTTGAACTCAGCTCTGCACCTAGCAGACCTAATAGACATCTACAGAACTCTTCTCCCCAAATCAACAGAATATACATTCTTCTCAGCACCACATCACACTTATTCAAAAATGGAGCACATAGTTGGAAGCAAAGCACTCCTCAGCAAATGTAAAAGAACAGAAATCACAACAACTGTCTCTCAGACCACAGTGCAATCAAATTAGAACTCAGGATTAAGAAACTCACTCACAACCGCACAACTGCAGGGAAACTGAATGACCTTCTCCTGAATGACTACTGGGTAAATAACGAAATGAAGGCAGAAATAAAGATGTTCTTTGAAACCAATGAGACCAAAGACACAACATACCAGAATCTCTGGGACACATTTAAAGCAGTGTGTAGAGGGAAATTTATAGCACTAAGTGCCCACAAGAGAAAGCAGGAAAGATCTAAAATTGACACCTTAACATCACAATTAAAAGAACGAGAGAAGCAAGAGCAAACACATTCAAAAGCTAACAGAAGGCAAGAAATAACTAAGATCAGAGCAAAACTGAAGGAGATAGATACACAAAAAGCCCTTCAAAAAATCAATGAATCCAGGAGTTGGTTTTTTGAAAAGATCAACAAAATTGATAGACCACTAGCAAGACTAATAAAGAAGAAAATAGCGAAGAATCAAATAGTCTCACTAAAAAATGATAAAAGGAATATCACCACTGATCCCACAGAAATACAAACAAGTATCAGAGAATGCTACAAACACCTCTACGCAAATAAAGTAGAAAATCTAGAAGAAATGGATAAATTCCTGGACACATACATCCTCCTAAGATTAAACCAGGATGAAGTTGAACCCCTGAATAGACCAATAACAGGCTCTGAAATTGAGGCAATAATTAATAGCCTGCCAACCAAAAAAAGTCCAGGACCAGACGGATTCACAGCTGAATTCTACCAGAGGTACAAGGAGGAGCTGGTACCATTCCTTCTGAAATTATTCCAATCAATAGAAAAAGAGGGAATCCTCCCTAACTCATTTTATGAGGCCAGCATCATCCTGATATCAAAGCCTGGCAGAGACACGACAAACAAAGATAATTTTAGACCACTATCCCTGATGAAGATCAATGCGAAAATCCTCAATAAAATACTGGCAAAATGAATCCAGCAGCACATCAAAAAGCTTTTCCACCAAGATCAAGTTGTCTTCATCCCTGGAAGTAAGGCTGATTCAATATACGCAAATCGATAAATGTAATCCATCATATAAACAGAACCAAAGACAAAAACCACATGATTATCTCAATAGATGCAGAAAAGGCCTTTGACAAAATTCAACAGCCCTTCATACTAAAAACTCTCAATAAACTGGGTATTGATGGAACATATCTCAAAATAATAAGAGCTATTTATGACAAATCCACAGCCATTATCATACTGAATGGGCAAAAACTGGAAGCATTCCCTTTGAAAACTGGCACAAGACAGGGGTGCCCTCTCTCACCACTCCTATTAAACTTAGTGTTGGAAGTTCTGGCCAGGGCAATCAGGCAAGAGAAAGAAATAAAGGGTATTCAATTAGGAAAAGAGAAAGTCAAATTGTCCCTGTTTGCAGATGACATGATTGTATATTTAGAAAACCCCATCGTCTCAGCCCCAAATCTCCTTAAGCTGATAAGCAACTTCAGCAAAGTCTCAGGATAAAAATCAATGTGCAAAAATCACTAGCATTCTTATATACCAATAACAGACAAACAGAGAGCCAAATCATGAGTGAACTCCCATTCACAATTGCTTCAAAGAGAATAAAATACCTAGGAATACAAGGGATATGAAGGACCTCTTCAAGGAGAATTACAAACCACTGCTCAATGAAATAAAAGAGGACACAAACAAATGGAAGTACATTCCATGCTTGTGGATAGGAAGGATGAATCTCATGAAAATGGCCATACAGCTCAAAGTAATTTATAGATTCAATGCAACCCCCATCAAGCTACCAATGAGTTTCTTCACAGAATTGGAAAAAGCTACTTTAAAGTTCACATGGAACAAAAAAAGAGCCCGCACTGACAAGACAATGCTAAGCAAAAGGAACAAAGCTGGAGGCATCAAGCTACCTGACTTCAAACTATACTACAAGGCTATGGTAACCAAAATAGCATGGTTCTGTTACCAAAACAGAGATATAGACCAATGGAAAAGAACAGAGGCCTCAGAAATAGCACCACACATCTACAACCATCTGATCTTTGACAAACCTGACAAAAACGAGAAATGGGGAAAGGATTCCCTAGTTGATAAATGGTGCTGGGAAAACGGGCTAGCTATATGTAGAAAGCTGAAACTGGATCCCTTCCTTACACTTTATACAAAAATTAATTCAAGATGGATTAAAGACTTAAATGTTAGACCTAAAACCATAAAAACCCTAGAAGAAAACCTAAGCAACACCATTCAGGACATAGGCATGGGCAAGGACTTCATGACTAAAGCAGCAAAAGCAATGTCAACAAAAGCCAAAATAGACAAATGGTATCTAGTTAAACTAAAGAGCTTCTGCAGATAAAAAAAAAAAAAAAAAAAAAAAAACTACCATCAGAGTGAACAGGCAACCTACAGAATGGGAGAAAATTTTTGCCATTTACCCATCTGACGAAGGGCTAATATCCAGAATCTACAAAGAACTTAAGCACATTTACAAGAAAAAAATCAAACAACCCCATCAAAAAGTGGGCAAAGGATACAAACAGACACTTCTCAAAAGAAGACATTTATGCAGCCAACAGACACATGAAAAAATGTTCATCATCACTGGTCGTCAGAGAAATGCAAATCAAAACCACAATGAGATACCATCTCACACCAGTTAGAATGGTGATCATTAAAAAGTCAGGAAACAACAGATGCTGGAGAGGACGTGCAGAAATAGGAGCACTTTTACACTGTTGGTGGGAGTGTAAACTAGTTCAACCATTGTGGAAGACAGTGTGGTGATTCCTCAAGAATCTAGAACTAGAAATACCATTTGACCTAGTGATCCCATTACTGGATATACACCCAAAGGATTGTAAATCATGCTACCATAAAGACACATGCACACATATGTTTATTGTGGCACTGTTCACAATAGCAAAGACTTAGAATCAACCCGAACGTCCATCAGTGATAGACTGGATTAAGAAAATGTGGCACATATACACCATGGAATACTATGCAGCCATGAAAAAGGGTGAGTTCATGTCAAAAAGCTGGAAACCATCATTTTGAGCAAACTATCGCAAAGACAGAAAACCAAATATTGCATGTTCTCACTCATAGGTGGGAATTGAACAACAAGAACATTTGGACACAGGGCGGGGAACATCACACATGGGGTCCTGTTGTGGGGTGGGGGGATGGGGGAGGGATAGCATTAGGAGAAATACTTAATGTAAATGATGAGTTAATGGGTGCAGCAAATCAACATGGCACATGTATATGTATGTAACGAACCTGCACGTCGTGCACATGTACCCTAGAACTTAAAATAAAATAAAATAAAATAATCTCTGCATGTATATCCACTAGATTTAACCTAGATTCATCTTTCTCATATACAATTTTGCTAAAATCAGCCAGAACGAGCCAGTTCACATGAACTGTTCAGACGCCAGTTTTTTTGTTTTGTTTTGTTTTTGTTTTTTTCCTTTATTCTGTGTTCTCCACACATGTGCCCCAATTTGGATCCGGCCCTTATCACTAGATCCTCATTCTGGGAAGCAGCCAGAAGGACAAGGGAAAGGGAGAAAGTACTTTTTCCCTTTAAGAAAGTGGCCCCAGATTACAATGTTACTTCTTTTCTCATCTCATTGGTCATGATGTAATCACAGGACCACATCTAACAATGAGATGGCTCAGAAGTGATGACCATGTGCCCAGATGAAAATATTCTACCATGTCAGTAGGAGAGAATGGATTTGTGAGTGTAATTAGTAGTCTCTGTTACAAGTACTCACTTTAAATTACGGTTTTAAAACCTCTCTTTAAAAATAAAATCCATTCAAAGGAAAGATGGCTGGATAGAGGGACAGGAAGTCCAGCAAGGACACCTTGGTTAAGTCTAAACTCTCTCTGAAGTGAGTGTGTCACAATCTTGAACAGGTAGTTTCCTTTTCTGGAATGTTTCATCACCGGAAAAATAAAGGCGTGGAGGAGATTGGCATTTCCAAAATAAAGTTCTATAGAATAAAAGATGTAGGCCAGGTGCCAGGGCTCACACCTGTAATCCCAGCACTTTGGGAGACCAAGGCAGGTGGATCATGAGGTCAAGAGTTCGAGACCAGCCTGGCCAACATGGTGAAACCCTGTCTCTACTTAAAATACGAAGTTAACTGGGTGTGGTGGTGTGCACCTGTAATGCCAACTACTCAGGAGGCTGAGGCAAGAGAATCGCTTAAACCTAGAAGGCAGTGATTGCAGTGAGCCGAGAGTGAGCCATTGCACTCCAGCCTGTGTGACAGCGCGAGACTCCGTCTCAAACAAAAAAAAAAAAAAAAAAGATTTTAAAGATAGTAATAATTATTTTGTGACAAAGACTCTCTACTCAAAATTAAGAAGTGATTAACACCACATTCACCTTTTAGAGATTCACAATATCATAATAGAGATTCTGAGATACCCTTTCCATAAGTGATTTTTAATTTACGATATGCTGCTTTTTCAGTCATAGGATGGTTTATTACTCA
Source organism: Chlorocebus sabaeus (assembly GCF_047675955.1). Classification (NCBI taxonomy): domain Eukaryota; kingdom Metazoa; phylum Chordata; class Mammalia; order Primates; family Cercopithecidae; genus Chlorocebus; species Chlorocebus sabaeus. Next base: position 6,272,620 of record NC_132917.1, on the reverse strand, counting down.
ATTATCTCCGAACTTCATGTAAAACTCAACATGGGGAACACCAAACTAAATGGCCTATAAAGTTCCTTCCTGCTTTCAGGTTCTGTGATGCTGGAGTCCATCATCAAGCTCTTACCACACTTCATCGTCTATTAAATTATTTACAAAGTCTATTTATAGCCTCCTGTTCCTGAAATTGACTTAAGGAATCTCACAGCAAAAGGTCTTTAAGTAAGACTAAATATCTACGATAGACATTGATAGAAAAGAAAGGCTGACTCATTCCTGCACATTCATTAGTCTGTTAGGTGCCTTGTCCAGTCAGCTAGTTATCTAGTTAAACTCTGAGGTAATGGAGACAATTAAGTTTGGAGGAAGAGGCTCACGTCCTATGAGACCTGTCACTGGGGTGGGTGGGAGAAGGGTGGGTGGAGGAGGTTGGCACCAAGATTCCCTGGGCAGGCAGAGCACATGAGCTCCCGCAGGGCACACTGAAAAGAAGCAAGGCGGTGCCAGACAGAGGGCCAGTCGACTTCCAGCCTCCTCAATGATTTTGCTTAAGGCTGGCTTTGTGTGCGTGCAAATCATTCAGATAATTGCTGTAATTCTGTGCTTAGCTTGGCTGCTAAGACCCTTGGTTCATGAATATTCATAAGCTCTATCCACACTCCACTATTACTTAAATTTTCCTAGACAGCTTTCATGCTGAGCGTGCCAGCCTGTTTGTGCTGGAGATGGTGATGGTGATGATTTCTTGTCTGGGTGGAAGCAGGCTCAGCGAGGCCCAGGGACACTTCCCTGTGCCCACCCACCCATGTATTTGAGCAGAAAAGGCACTCTTGCTAAGACGGCCCTGCTTCTCTGCAGGTTTCCTCTTACACATGGATTCTATTCATTCATCGTTTATTGAGCTCTGTGCTAGGCACTGTGCTAGATGCTGGAGCTCCTGCGTAGAAGACAGGTGAGTACTTACCTTCAAATGAATGTGTGGTCCTGCCAGCAAGATAGACTATGGACAGACCACTGGAGAACAAAAATAGTTGTTAAGAGAGGATGAGTTCAGAGAATTGTGAGGACTTTAGATAAAATGCACAAAATCAAAATTGGGAGTGGGTGAAATCAAGAAGAGATGGCTTTTCACAGGAATCAAATACCTACATTGAGCCTTAAAATTACATAACATATATAACACACACACGTTGCAGAAAACACATGTAATAAAATGGAAAGAAAAGTCTTTTTGACATTTCTCGCTCAATTTTATTATATCTATTTTCAGAATTTTCCCTGTGTGTTCAAAAGTCTTTTTAACAACAACTAAAAAATTCATGAACTATGTAGTTTTATAATCAACTTTTTTCAACTATGCAAATATTTAAACTTGAAGAAAGAGTAAGATGTTCCCGGGTGAAGGTGGTCAAGGAAGAGAGTGTAGGATGAGAAAGTTTGCTCCGAGGTGTCAGGTGTCTCCCAGGTCTTTGTTATGCATGGAGTCCAGGGCTATAGGTGAGGATGACCCTGGACAGGAGGTGAGTAGACAGGACAGTGCTTTTTATGCCCCTCTGAGGTCTAGGGAGCTCGGGCTTTACCATGAGGGCAAGGGGAAGCTACTGAAAGTTTGTAAGCAGAGACCCAGTAATTTGGAAAATTGTTCTAAGGATAAACGGGAGCAGAAGGAGCGGTGGAGTAGAATACCTTTAACTGAATCTCCTCAGCAGATTACAATTCTGACCAAAGCCTGACTTGAGTGAGAGCCTGTCACATACAGAGACTAAGCATGTGTCCATTTTGTGGTTGAGGTATGTGGATCCTCTAAAGATGGCTTCTCTGTCACATTCTTTAATAATGAAGACATTAAAAAACTTAGCATCTCACAATTCAGCATGGAGAGTTTATTCTGGTTGTGGAACTTAAATCCCGGGGCTGAAGGTAAACCGGATAAAAATTGCTTATTTATCCAAGCCAAAATTGACATGATTCTCAAAAGACAATCTTGATTATAGGACTTCATTTTTGTTGGGTCACTCTGGCGCTATTACTTTCATGTCTGTTGGGAGTGCTACATTCAATTTAAAATATTTTTAGAAAAATCTAGTTAACTCTACAGCTATAGTTGAATTTGTTGCTAGAGTCAATTTACAGAAAAATATATAATAATAGATATTTGCATTCCACTGAACTTTCATGGAAAAATCATAGCAAACAGCATTCATTTTGAGAGTCAGAGTGGCTGTAGAGGAAGTTGGAGTAACTTATGCATTAGTTTATATATTGTTTACTGTTCAGTGATATCCATAATTAAGTTTATAATAAAGTAATCATTAAATTTTTTTTTGTTCATAAGAGAAGGATTTTGATTAGAAAGATATTTAGGACAAAGGAAATCTATAGGACGTTGCACACAATTGCGGATGGGGAGCATGGTAAAGGGAAGTATGGCATGGGTGACTCCTTGGTTTACTGGTTCCCACGGTCGTGCCATTCACAGTAAGGAACACAAGAGGACAAGTAAGGCCACTGGAACTGGAATTTGAAATGTCTTCAGATATATAGTTTTAAATTGTAGCTTCAAGGAGTACATGTTCAGGTTTGTTACATGGATATATTGGTGATGCTGAGGTTTGGACTTCAAATGATCCCGTCACCCAACTAGTGAACACAGTACCTGATAACTAGTTTTTCAACCCATGCTTCTATCCCTCTCTCCCAGTTTTGGAGTCCTCAGTATCTGTTGTTCTCATCCTTGTGTCTGAGTGTACCCAACGTTTAGCTCACACTTGTATGTGAGAACATGTAGTATTTGATTTTGGGTTTCTTTGTTGATTCACTTAGGTTAATGGCCTCCCGTTGCATCCACATTGCTGCAAAGGACACGGTTTCATTCTTTTCTATGGCTGTGTGGTGTTCCATGGTGTATATGTACCATTTTTTCTTTATCCAATCCACCATTGATGGGCACCGGGGTTGATTACATGTCTTTGCTATTGTAAATAGTGCTGCAGTAAAGATACAAATGCAGGTGTCTTTTTGCTAAAACAATTTATTTTCCTTTTTGTATATGCCCAATAATGGGATTGCTGGGTGGAATGATAATTCTATTTTTAATTCTTTGAGAAATCTCCAGTCCGCTTTCCACAAGGGCTGAACTAATTTGCATTCCCACCAATAGTGTATAAACCTTCACTTTTCTCTGCAGCCTTGCCAGCATCTATTGTTTTTTGACTTTTTAATAATAGTCATTCTGACTGGTGTGAGATGGTATCTCATTGTGGTTTTGATTTGTATCTTTCTGATTAGTGATGTCGAGCATCTTTTTATGTTTGTTGGCTGTTGGTATGTGTTCTTTTGTTCATGTTCTTGCTCACCTTTTAAAATTATTACTATTATTATTATTGTTAGAGTTGGGGTTTTGCTCTTGTCATACAGGCCAAGTGCAGTGGTGTGATCATAGCTCATTGCAGCCTTTTGCCTACTTTATAATTGGGTTATTTGTTTTTAATGGGGCTATTTGTTGTTATAGATTCTGGATATTAGTCCTTTGCCAGATACATAGTTTGTAAATATTTTTTTTCTCATTCTGTAGGTTGTCTGTTTACTCTGTTGATATTTTCTTTTCCTGTGCAGAAGCTCTTTAGTGTGATTAAGTCTCATTTGTCTATTTTTCGTTTTGTTGCATTTGCTTTTTGAGAATTCATTATAAATTCTTTCCCTAGGCTAAGGTCTAGAAGGGCAATTCCTAGGTTTTCATCTAGCATTTGTATAGTTTTAGGTCTGACATTTAAGTTTTTCATCCATTTTGAGTTAATATGTATATGTGGTGAGAGGTACGTGTCCAGTCTTATTCTTCTGCATGTGGTTAACTAGTTTTCCCAGCGCCACTTATTGAATAGTATATTCTTTCCCAATTATTTATTTTTGTTTGCTTTTTGAAGATCAGTTGGATGTATGTGTTCAGCTTTATTTCAGGGGTCTCTATGCTCCCATTGGTCTACATGTCTATTTTTGTGACAGTACCATGTTGTTTTGGTTACAGTAGTCCTGTAGCATAGTTTCATGTTGGGTAGTGTGATGTTTTCATCTTTATTCTTTTTCTTAGGTTGCCTTGCCTATTTGGGATATTTTTGGTTCCATATAAATTTTAGAATAGGTTTTGCTAATTTTGTGAAAAATGATATTGTTAATTTGTTGGGAATAGTGTTGAATCTGTAGATTGCTTTGGGCAGTATAAACATTTTAACAATATTGATTCTTACAACCCATGGAATTGAGATGCTTTTCCATTTGTTTGTGTCATCTATGATTTATTTCAACAGTGTTTAGTATTTCTTATAGAAATGTTTCATTTCCTTGGTTAAACATATTTCTAGGTATTTTTTGTGGCTATGGTAAATGGGATTGAGTTTTTTATTTGGTTCTCAGTTTGAATATTATCAGTGTATAAAAATGCTAGTTACTCTTATATGTTGATTTTGTATTCTGAGATTTTGCTGAAGTCATTTATCAGGTCTAGGAGGCTTTTTATCAGAATCTTCAGGGTTTTCTATAAAGAGAATTATATTGTCAATGAAGAGAAATAATTTGACTTCCTGATTTTCTATTATTTGGATGCCTTTGATTCTTTCTTTTGCCTGATTGCTCCAGCTAAAAATTCTAGTACTCTGTTGAATAGGAGTGATGAAAGTGGACATTCTTGTCTTGTACCAGTTCTTAGAGGGAATGCTTCCGGCCTTTTTCTGTTCAATGTGATGTTGGCTGTTGGTTTGTCATAGATAAATCTTATTATTTTGAGGAGTGTTCCTTAGATATCAAGTTTGTTGAGGGTTTCTATTATGAAGGAATGTTGAATTTTATAATAAGCTTTTTCTACATCCATTGAGATGATCATATGTCTTTTTGCTCTTAATTCTGTTTGTGTGGTGAATCAAATTGACTGATTTGTGTATGTTGAACATTTCTGCATCCCAGAGATAAAGCCCACTTGATTGTAGCAAATTGACTTTTTGGTATGCTGCTGGATTTGGATTGCTAGTATTTTGTGGAGGACTTTTGCATCTGTGTTCATCAGGTAAATTGGCCTGTAGTTTTATTCTCATTGTTGTGTTTTTATCAGATTTTGGTATTAGGATTAGTGGTTCCATAGAATGAATTAGGGTGGAATCCTTCCTCCTTGATTTTTTGAAATAGTTTCAGTAGGATTGGTTCTAGTTCTTCTATGTACATCTTGTATAATTAGACTGCGAATGTATATGGTCCAGAGCATTGTTTGGTTGGTAGGGTTTTGTTTTGTTTTGTTTTGTTTTTTGGCTACAAATTTAATTTCATTACTTGTTATTGATATGCTAAGAATTTCTGCTTCTTTAATCTTTAGGGGTTGTGTGTTTCCAGGAATGTATTCATTTCCTCTAGATTTTCTAGTTTGAATGCACAAAGATATTCCTAATAGTCTCTGAGGATCTTTTGTATTTCCGTGAGATTGGTTGTGATGTCACCTTTGTCATTTCTGATTCTGCTTATTTGGACCTTCTCTCTTTTTCTTTGTTAATCTAGCAAGAGGTCTATCAGTCATTTTTATCCTTTCAAATAACCAACTTTTTGTTTTATTGATCCTTTGTATGATTTGGGGATGTCTTAATTTCATTTAGTTCTGTTCTGATTTCAGTTACTTCTTTTCCTCTGGTAGCTTTGGGTTTAGTTTGTGTTTCTGTTTTTCTCATTCCTTTAGGTGCAAGCTTAGGTTGTTCATTGAAGATCTCTATCTTTCTGATGTAGGCATTTGGCACTATAAACTTTCCTCATTTTACTTCTTTTGCTGCTTTCCAGAGGTATTGGTATATCGTATCCCTATTTTTCTTTGTTTCAAAGAATTTTTTGATTTATGCACTAATGTCATTGTTTACCCAAAAGTCATTCAGGAGGAAGTTGTTTAGTTTCCATATATTTGTGTGGTATTGAGAGTACCTCTTGGTATTAATCTATATTTTTATTCCACTGTGGTCCAAGAGGATGCTTGGTATGATTTCTACTTTTCTTTTTTTGAGACAGAGTCTCACTCTTGTCACCCAGGCTGGAGTGCAGTGGTACAAAATTGGCTCACTGCAACCTCCGCCTCCCGGGTTCAAGGGATTCTCCTGACTCAGCCTCCTGAGAAGCTGGGATTACAGGCACCTGTCACCAAGCCCAGCTAATTGTTTTTTGTACTTTTAGTAGAGACGGGGTTTTGCCATGTTGGCCAGGCTGGTCTCGAACTCCTGACCTCAGGTGATCCACCTGCCTTGCCTCCAAAAGTGCTGGAATTGCAGCTGTGAGCCACTGCACCCGGTCTCTATTGTTTTTTTTCTCCCTTTTAAAACTTGCTTTATGACCAACCATGTGGTCAATCTTAGAGTATGTGCTATGTGCAGATGAGCAGAAAGTATATCACGTAGTATATCACGTGACTGTTAGGTGGAGTATTCTGTAGATGTCTATTAGGTCCAACTGGTCAAGTGTTGAATTTAAGTCTAGCATTTTTTTGTTAGTTTTCTGTCTAATGTTGTCAGTATGGTGGTGAAGTCCCCCACTATTAATTGTGTGACTGTTAGTCTTTTCTTAGATCTGAAAGCAGTTGTTTTATAAATCTGGGTTCTTCGGTGGGGTATATACATATATATATATATATATATATATATATATATTTAAGATACTTAAGTCTTCTTGTTCAATAAACCCTTTATCATTATGTAATTCCCTTCTTTGTTTTTTTAAATACTGTTGTTGATTTAAAGTCTCTTTTATCTAATATGAGAATAGTGATTTCTGTGCTCTTTGTTTTCCATTTACATGATGCATCTTTATCCTCTCTCTACTTTAAGCCTATGGGTATCAGTACATTTAAGTGGAATCTCTTGAAGATAGCAGAAGGATGGCTCTTTATTCAGTCTAATTTGCCACTCTGTATCTTTGAAGTGGAGCATTTACACCGTTTACATTCAAGGTTAATACTGATATGTGAAGTTCTGTTTCTATCATAATGTTGTTAGCTAGTTGCTTCATAGTCTCCATCTGGGTAATTGCTTTATGGGGTTCAGGAGCTATGTGTTTGTTTTTGCTTTTGTGGTAGCAAGTATGTCATCCTTTCATTTCTGTGTTTAGAACTCCCTTAAGCATCTCTTATAGGACCGGTTTGGTGGTGACAAATTCCCTTAGCAATTTTGTTATCTGGAAACATTTAATTTTCCTTCATTTGTGAAGCTTAATTTGGTGGAATTTGGAAATCTTGGTTGACTTTTTTTTTTTTTTTTTTTTTTTTTAAGAATGCCAAGAATGGGCTCCCAATCTCTTCGAGATTTTCAGGTTTCTGCTGGGAAGTCTGTGGTTAGTCTGATGGGTTTCCCTTTATAGGTAACATGACCCTTTCTTTTAGCTGCCTTTAAGACTTTTTTCTTTCACATTGACCCTGAATAGTATGGTGACTATATGCCTTGGGGATGACTGTCTCGTATTCTATGTCAGAGGAGTCTGGATCTCTTGTATCTGCATGTTTACCTCTCTAGCAAGACTGGGAAAATGTTCCTGACTTTCAACCTCAAATGTATGTTCCAAGTTGCTTATTTTGTCCTCACTCTCATGAATGCCAATAAGTCATATACTTGGTTGCTTTTATGTAATATTTTATTTCTTGAAGGCTCCATTTCTGTTTTTTTTTTTTTTTTTTTTTTTTTTTTTTTGAGACAGAGTTTCACTCTTGTTGCCCAGGCTGGAGTGCAATGGCAGGACCTTGGCTCACCACAACCTCTGCCTCCCAGGTTCAAGTGATTCTCCTGCCTCAGCCTCCCTAGTAGCTGGGATTATAGGCATGTGCCACCACGCTTGAGTAATTTCATATTTTTAGTAGAGATGGGGTTTCTCCATGTTGGTCAGGCTGGTTTTGAACTCCCAACCTCAGGTGATCCACCCGCCTCAGCCTCCCAAAGTGCTGGGATTATAGGTATGAGCCACCACGCCCAGCCCATTCCTTTTTATAAGTGCTTATTATTATTATTATTATTATTTTTCTGACTGGGTTGATTTATGGGACCAGTGTTTGAGCTCTAAAACTTTCTTCTTCTTGGTCTAGTCTGTTGCTAAGGCTTACAACTATATTTTGAAATTCCTTAAATGAATTTTTTAATTCCAGAAGTTTCGTTTGGTTATTTCTTAACATAGTGATGTTGTCTTTAAAATCTTGGAGCATTTTCCTGGCTTCTTTGTATAGATTTCAACTTTATCTTGGATCTTGTTGAGTTTCCTTGCCATCCATATTCTGAAAACTATATGTGCCATTTCAGACATTTCACTCTGGTTAGAATCCTTTGCTTGTGAGCTAGTGGAATCATTTGAAGATGACAAAACGCTCTGGCATTTTGTACCAGCGTCCTCATGCTGGTTCCTTATCATCTGAGATAGCTGGAACTTTTCTTATTGTTTTCTTGAATTTGTTATCATTTGAATGCAGATTCTTGATTTTTTAATTATTGTTTTCCTTAGGGATATGACTGTAATATATATTGTGTTATGATCAATTGACCTCATTTCTGGGTGCTTTCAGGGTTCTGAGGCTTTGTATGAGGTTTTGTTGCAGTTAAATTTGTCCAGCAGGTTTCTCAGATGTTGCTTGTTGCATTGATGTAATGTCATTTGGTGCTGTAATTCAGGCTGCAGTATAGCAGATGGCATTGAAGAATAAGAACCAGCAAGTGGGGTGGGGTGGAGGCAAAGGAGAAGCACTAAAAGTGCCCTGCCCCAGCAGGCATTCACCTTTAGTGGGAGTAGAGCTGTTGGAGAAACCCAAGAAGTGGACTTTTTCATCCCATGCTCCCCGAAATCCTGAAGGAAAGAGTTGCTGCCAAGTCCACGATAAGGCACTGTCTTCAGATATTGGAACTGGAGATACTTAAATAGATTTGGGGTCTCTTCATTTGGATTGCAGAGATAAAAATCATGTTGCAAAGTTTAATTTAGCAGCCCTCTGACTATGTATTCTTATTGAAATCCTGGAGAAGAAAATTATCATGAAAGAGTAGAGACTGAAACACAGAGAGGACATATGCTTAGCCTTGAAAATACCAATATTTAAAGGTCAAATAAAGAACGATTAATTGATTGAATCAAAAAGGCTGAGACCAAAGAGTTACACCTTACACAAGGGGTGTGTTTCTTGAAGGATGAATGGTTGGTTAAGCTGAATGTTGGAATTTTTCCTCCTCTGTGGTGAGCACCACATGCCCGCTCGTAGAGGAGCTGAGGAGACTCCCTTCTTACAGAAACAAGGGTAGAGCATGAAGGCCTGGACTCCACTTGTGCAAGATTAGTCAGAAAAGGAAATGATATAGAAAGGTCTCTAAATAATTTTTGTCTTGGTTCCAAATGTGTTCATCCAGGTTTGAGTTTTACAGACAAAGAGTGAGCCCCAAAAGGAAAAACTCAAATGGTGTTTTATTAAGACTGTTGAAATTATCCAGACATAATTCAGAGCTCTGTTAACACCTTTGGGACAAATTATAGGACAGAAATAGACGCATCTTTCTCACTTTACCTAAGACCATCTTTTAGTTCTTCTGCCTCTGGCACCCTTTAATGTCAATGCATGTGAAAGGAACACTCATATTCAGAGAGGTATAGTCATTCGACAGGAGTGGCAATTCCCAGTAGAAGTGGACTTGACCAGAAGAATGAGTCATGTCTTTCTGAAGCAAAGAAATAATTTTTAAAAAAATTAGCAGTTGCCAACCACATGGAACCCAGTGGATTTGCATGAGAGCATAAGAGGAGAGGAATTTCTGGGAAACATTTAGTTATAGAATGAATGTATAACTGAAGAGGATCATATGAGAGATACCCCCGCATCCAGAAAAGCCTAGGTAAGGGTGGCTATGAAGGTGACTGTACTCCTGCAGAAAAGTTTGGAGAAATGCTGGTAAAATTGGTAAAGCTAAGCATGCATAACAATGTTTTTAGTATATTGAAGTGATTTAAGTTAAAATACTGATGCTAATTACATATAAAAAAGATTAATTTATAAAGATGTTTACATAGCCTAAGACACTAATGAAAGAAAGGAAAATACCAAGTAAGAAGGTGCTAGTTCTATTCAAGACATGTGTTAATACATCGTGTCATTTATTTCTAAGAAAAGATAGAGGAAGGGGCATATGTAAAATCATAAAACTCAAAATTTGCTAAACCAACAAACAACAACAATAGCAGCAACAGTCTATAAATTCTTAGGATAGTAATGCTATATAAATTCAGGGTCTAAAACTCAGCCAGAGTCAATTTGGCCCTCTACTGTTTTTGTAAATAGTAAAACAAAGTATTTCTTGTACAAAGCCACCGTCGTTACTCTATGTATTGTCTATGGCTGCTTTCAAAGTACAATTGAGCAGTTGAGATACAAATCATGTGGCCTGCAAAGTCTAAAATACTCACTATCTGACTCTTTACAGACTTCTTTATGGCAAAGATTAAAAAAAAATGTTCTTTATTTTGTTTGTTTGTTAGATATTTGTTTGCATATTAGCATCCACACTGCGATATAAAGATCAGACTAACCTCCTAGAGTCCAGAAGCAGCTGCATTGGGGATGCAATGCCTTACATGTGCTCAAACCCATAGTCATCCTATTTCTATGGCACAGCTTTTGCTCATGTGATGAAAAGTGAATTCTGATTTGTGCTTTCCTCCACCTTCCCTGCTCACATCTGCGTGCTGACAAAGCATGAAAATTCAGTGAGTGGCTCCCATTAGAGCCAGTCACTGCCAAGGTGAATGTCAATGACTCTTTGGGAAACTCTCAGTATAATACATCTGCCCTTGTCCATGATCAATTTCATGTAGTGAGCTTTTCCAAGGCTCATTTCCCTCGCTGTGAATGGACTTCCCCATTAGGCATAAAATTTCAGAGGAAAATCAGTGGGAAAAAAATCAGTACTAGTTAGAAATGCAGATTTCTGTAACCCAACCCGGATCTGTTGAATCCCTGGATTAAGCCAGGAAATCATGGGTGGTGGAGATGTAGGGGACAAAAGTGTAGTGATTCTGATATAGATCTCTAATCCATATTTTGAGAAACACTGATCCATAGAATCATTTTCAGCTACAAAGCTTCACAGCTCTACAACACTTGACTTGCTTTGCATTTTACTTCTCAAATCATTCTCTATGCTTCTATTTCTCTGTCTTTCAAAGCTGGAGAGTATTCAAGCAGTGCGAGATTCAGTGTTGAAATGATTTCTACCAGTTGAAATTTGTGTTATTATATTTGTTTCATGCATTTAATTCCTGTTGCGACTCTAAGTATGGGCAGCTGGAGCCCTGTTCCAGGTGCTATTCCTCACAAATTGTTGACATCTTTCTTCTCTATTAGATACCGAAGCCCAGCTGCAGCAGAACTAACACATCCACTCCCGACATTTAGCCCTCCACTTGCCTGGGCGACCACCACTGAAGATGGGAAAGGATGACATTGGAGGGGAGTTTGCAGCCCTCCTGATCTCCATGCAAGCATTCTTTGTGGTTTGGCTATGAGTAGTGATTTATTCTGAATTAGACAGACTTAAACTTTGCAAATTGTATCTTAGGTGAGAGAAGAGGCATCACAAAAGTTGAATAACATAAAATTTTCTGTCGGGAAACCATTGAGGTTTTATAGAAGACTCCACCCCTACATGGCTTTGCCTAAGTGGATCTTATACAGTATTTAAAGCCCCGCTCAGTAGCCATTGGCCCCAGGAAATTTTCTATACTATCTGTCTCACCTAATTAATTGCTTCCAACTTTGAACTCCATTGTTTTAGTGTCTCTAGCATTAACTTAACTGACACTGATTAACTGATTTTCAGCATATAGGATATCAGAGTCAGCAAACAGGGACTTCATAAATTAAGACATGATCGTTGCTTCCCAGGAGTGTATGACTGTAAACAAGCACACAATGAGCAAAGAGCTTATCAGACTGTGCCCAGTGAGTCAGGGCACACGTTTCAGTCTCCCCATCGCACTGAAGAAAGGAGGTCAGGGAGTTCCTGTGTCTTGGTATTTTTGTTTCTATCATGGCCCTTGTCATCTCCCCTTAGACAAGAACAAGTGCCCAGCACATCTTGTATTGAATTGAGCAGAACTCTAATTTAACCTTTTCCTTTTAGAGATCAGGGAACAGTCATAAGCATCTGAGTTTGCTCATCAGAAAATTCTTGTTCATGATTCTTGATGTCAAAAGTACGTTTTGTCACTTTGGAGCTTAAGTTCAGCTCCAGGAAAAAATGAAAAAGGACTTTGGCTAGTTTCTCTCAGCACAGAAAGGTTCACAAGTTTTCCCACTACTCTGCAACCTGGGATTCCTGCATTATGAAGATTCACATTCCACAGTCTCCTACCCTCAGGAATGTTTTCTTTCCTTTCTAACTTCCTGTTTAATAATCACTTGTCCTGTGTCCGATTTTCTCAGAACTCACTCAGCAAATGGTCAAGGAATATGATAAATTGATAGGAAGATCTAATGAGAAGAGTATCACTTTCTTACATGATAGGTTTACATTTTAGTAGAAGCTTTTTTGAAGACAGAGATGTTTAGCAAATGGTGAAAACCTAAAAAGACAAATTTCAGGAATGTAAGAAAGATATGTTCAGATGGTTTGATGTCCATTTTACATGCAGTCTGCCCACTCTTCTTACTTTGATTGCATTAACACTTGCTGTTAAAAGCAAAATTTAGTCAGTCTCTTTTTAAGAAATTAAGTTTATATTTAACAAAAAGCCCATGGATTTTTATCCTGGAGGCCTTCTTTATCCATCATAGTAAAATAACATAGCATTGAAAGAGTTTATATCAAACTCTTATAAATCAGATTATGTTTTTATATTGTTCTGTTATGTGCTTTTAAGCATGTTTACTCAGAAATAGATCTCACTTCAATATACAATTTTTTTTTTTTTTTTTAGACGGAGTCTCCCTCTGTCGCCCAGGCTGGAGTGCAGTGGCCGGATCTCGGCTCACTGCAAGCTCCGCCTCCCGGGTTCATGCCATTATCCTGCCTCAGCCTCCCGAGTAGCTGGGACTACAGGCACCCGCCACCTCGCCCGGCTAGTTTTTTGTATTTTTTAGTAGAGATGGGGTTTCACCGTGTTAGCCAGGATGGTCTTGATCTCCTGACCTCGTGATCCACCCGTCTCGGCCTCCCAAAGTGCTGGGATTACAGGCTTGAGCCACCACGCCTGGCAATATTTTTAAATATAGTAAATATTACATATGACATGAATTGAACAAAAATTATAAAAAATTATATGCAATGGATCTAATGAAAAACATCCCATTCACCTTTTCTTTGACAAGTCAACATTATATCTGATATCATGGATTGTGTCCAATTTTGGAACTGAAAGAGCCTCAGTGCATTTTAAATGGCATTGACTTTTATAGGTGAAGAGCTTATGGATGTGAAAAGGCTTTCGCAAAGAAGCCCTGGAGTAGAATCCAGGTCTCTCAACTCCTGATCAGTCTTCAATCTCCCTGGTGGGCCAGAGATATTTTAAGTTGGCAGAGTCAAGCATGAGTAAGGAGATGGTGTGGGGCAGAGTGTGAAACATAGATTCCTAGACTCCAGGTATGGCTGTCATTTACTAGCTCTATTACCTTAGAAATGACTTAACCCTGTCCACCTTAATTCCTTTGTCTGTAAAATGGGGCTGTTTTACGTTCAAATGCAGATACGTAACATGTGTATAGTTGCTCTTGAAACCACACAGTGCTGTGCAGGGCAAAGCTACTCCTATTATTATTGTCACTAGTATTGTGTATTTGATATTAATTTATAGCTACTGGACAAGTAGACATTGTTGCTTATCCTCTTGGAATAGCAAAATGCTCTCAGTAGATACTGGTCCCTTCATCCTCACACATCCTTGTAGGAGTAATGGTGGCAAGAGATTATCAATCTCACTTTACAGGTGGAGAAAAAGAGCGGCGCCCTTGCCCTTGGTCATGCTGACTCATCAGCCTTGTTAATGCTTGGTTCGCTGCCTCCTGCTTTAAATCCCATCACAGGGGAAAGTGAGATAGAGCATCTCCCCAACAGATCAGAACCTTTCATTTATCTCCTTTTTTACAACCACCATGGCCTGATGGGTTCGTGGAGATTTTGCCGACATGACACTTCATTCAGTAAGGAGGGAGAAATTTGTATTTCTATATTACATAGCAAATCAAAACTTATTTTTGGAGGAATCATACCACAGTAAAGACACAAGGTTCTCTTTAAATAAGAATTCAATGGACTAGGGAATGAATAATGGCAAATATATATTTTTCTCTAAATAGAGAGGTGATTGGTTCAGACGGTGAGTGAGTCTTTTTGACAGCAAGCTTGCCTTAGCCAGGTGCAAGTTCAGACCAAATGTTGCGTTTATGCAAGTGGACGTAACTCTCCATTTTAAATAAAACACAAGATGCCTGTTGTTACTGCTGCTTTCTCAGGTCCCAGTGCATTTGCCTCCATTCTCTCCAAGAGCATCACGTGAGACTGGTGGGGCGGTGAGCATCTTGCTTATTTGTTGAATGAGTGGGGAGGAGGGTGGCCAGGGACTTTCTCCAAGGACGTGTGCCTGGTTAGTGCCATAGCCAGACACTCTGAGCTCCCATTCCTTAATACTTCGCTTTCCCACAATCTCTGCTCCTTTAGCCTTGATCGGCTTCCAGTTGAGGCCCCCAGAAAGGCTCCTGAGTATGCATGGTGTCTCTGTCCCTTGACATGCACGCTGTGAGGTGTTGCTCTTGCCTGCCCAGTGTCACTGTGAGCCCATGTCCAGGAGATTCCCCACTCCAAGCGCTCATCAGAAAACCAGAGAGATGGGGGTGGCCTCTCACCTTTACAAACTGCATTTTGAACCCTTGATAATCAAGATTTGAATGAGTTGGAGGGGCTTTGGCTGGTCCCTGATGGGAGGCCTTCCACATCATAAATCCTGAGCAAGTCGTTCATCAGAGCTGGGGCGCCTGTCCACAAGGAATGCCCATAGGAGCCATCCAAGGGGCTGCATAATCGCAGGCTCATTAGTGCAGGTGGTCTCCCCCATCAGAAGGGAGGTGCCTATTAGCCTGCGAGAGGGCTGCCAGTGTTGAACCATTTTATAGCACAGCTGCTCAGGAAAGAACTCGTGGCTTAATTTCAGAGTTTTCCTCATCTCCTCCATTTACACAGACCCCTGCTGCCCAGCTGGGAGTGTGTCACCCACGAGACAACACAAAACTCAACATTCTCTGGGTTCTGGCTCTAAGTCATATTTCTGTAAGATATATGCTGTGTGCCCTATCTTCATTTCTGCTTATTTCCTTATTTCCAAGGAATAATCAGTTTGAGATTCGTCAACACAATACAACTCAAAGAGACGGCCAGAGGCAGATTCAATGCAGGGGAAATATAGAAAAGGCCGATTATCATGAAAACTCTCAATTTGCATTTTGCTCTCCTTGTAAGTTATAATACCAGGAAGCTAATGCAATCCCCTGAAAGAAGCTTTTTATATCTAATAACAAGGATATATGCCTCCAGGGTGGTTAGATAATATATATTTCATCACTTGCCTGAAATGGTCCCTCTCCTTTCTGTGCTTGGCACTCATGAGGAGACGGGACCCGTTTCCCAGGGAGGAGACCTAGTCTCACAATCTGCCCAGCAGAAAGCTACATAATATGCTTCCTGATTTCTTCTGGCAAGAGGCTCACCTAGCCACGTCTTCAGGCTGCTAGCTGGGAATGCGGAACACCCTGCTGGGTGTACACAGAGGCTCCTGCAGCCCGGACTGCTCCTCCCAGGGATGCAAGCCCTGTGCACTTAGGCACGTGTGTGCCAAGGCTTCCTGAGTGTGCTCTTTAATCATCTTGCTATTAAAAATGGATTCTGAAGAGCATTTCCAAAGGGAGTGTGCTGGATGCACGGCTCTCCCTGCTTTGAAGAGCGTGCTATCATTACTGCACCCAGTCTCCCCTAACAGCCAAGCAGACAGGAGGGGGGACGGCCACAGTTCTAGACTTGGGCAGACTACCAACAGCTGCACAGTTAATTATGGCTCTCTCCCTCGTTCTCCTTCTCTGCAAAATCTCAGCTTTAGAAATAAAAGATAAGAAATTCTTTAGAGTAATTAGAGACTGCTGAGCACTTGTGGTAATAATGAAGGAAAACATTCTGACTGATTTACAGCAGGAAGAGGCAGTGAGAGTAGCAATGCAGGTTGAAAAAAAAAATAATTAAAATCAGCTTTGCCACTATCTTGACGGAGCTG
Source organism: Chlorocebus sabaeus (assembly GCF_047675955.1). Lineage (NCBI taxonomy): Eukaryota > Metazoa > Chordata > Mammalia > Primates > Cercopithecidae > Chlorocebus > Chlorocebus sabaeus. The sequence goes on along the minus strand of NC_132917.1, from coordinate 6,256,348 downwards.
TCAGTCAGCCTCAGAGAGAAAAGAATTGCTAATGAAATATTAATATGCTGCTTTAGATTTTATATAACTGCCTTTTGTTCCCAGGTACTGTTCCAGTTTGTCAGTCAAAGGGGTCAGGTGTGAAAGGACACAGAACCAGTGTGGTCAAGGGGGAAATGAGAGCTCTATGGCCCAAAAAATGCTGGGCTGCAGAAAGGACTCACTGGAGCATTGCAGCAGACAGCCCCACGGGCCTCCCCTGACAGCCACAGCCTCGGCTGCCCCAGCTGGAGAAATCCTAGTGGGGCAAAGCTTTTTTTTCTTTTCTTTCTTTTTTTTTTTTCCTCCCCCAGGCTGACAGACACTAAATGTCAGCAATCATCATGGTACAATCAGAGCTGGTTTTATAATATCTCTAAGTGGTTTTGAAGTCTGCAGATGCCAGACGGGTTGAAAATCTCAGAGAAATTGCATCTCATAGGTAGTCTACAGACGAGACATAGGCCCCACATATTTTTTGTTTTATCAGATCAATCACTTAGAGCTACAATGCAAAATGGATGACACGGTTTGGAAGCTGTGTGTGTGTGTGTGTGCGCTAGTGCATGCTTGTGTGTGCCCATGTGTGTGCATGCACACATGAGAATTTGTGTGTGTACAGGCACACTTGTGTGCATGTGGCTGTGTGAGTTGCATGTCTTTGTGAGCATTTTGCATATAAGTGCCTGAAATCACTCAAGTGCTAAAAGTTTCTTAGGTAGCCCACAATACACCCTATATGGAGTGGTTTGGGGACACACCTTGTGTCTTAGAACTCCTGACACGCACATTCTGGTAATCCAAGTAAACACAGAAGAGATAAAGCAAAGGCACAAGGAAACTGGTCAGGAGGCACCACGAGGAGCCACACACAGAGGATGCACCCAAGGCCCGGGTGACCACACGTTACGAATCTCTCTTTGCCTAGACTCCATGCAAGTCCAGAGTCTAAGGAGTGGCCAGGGAACAAAGTGGCCAGGGAACAAAGACCTAAGTGGCCAGCGAACAAAGACCTAAGTGGCCAGGGAACAAAGACCCAGGTGATGAAATCCATGGTCAGGATCCAGGCAGGTGAGACGGGGCAAGGTGGCAGAGGAGAGATATCTGAAGAAAGAGCCCAGGCGTCTGGGTTAAGTCCTGACACTGATGAGAGCTCGCTGAGTGACTCTGGGCAGGTAATACAAACCCTTTGGCCTTATTTCCTGTAACTGAGATGTGAGAAGGAGCAGAGGTCCTCAAGGTCCTCTTTGGGTCCGTGATCTGGTTAGAAGGCATTTAAAAAGGGACATTGAATAACAGCCATGGCCCTTCTTGCCTAGGACCTGGTTTCTGGCTTTCCTGAGATAACTCACGTGTTTCCATGATTCAAACTTTAAGAATTGTAGCTGGGGTGAGAAGATTTTTTAACTTAGAAAAATGAAAAAAGTGAAATAGTAAAGTATAATAGCTACTTCCTTTATCAGGAATTTACTATGTATGAGGAACTTGCACCGTTTTGATCTTTAATTTTAAATAAAATAAATATGAGCATCCCCTAGTGGCGTATGAAAAAAGGAAGACCTGTGTTTCCACGCTAGTGAAGGGCAGAGAGTTGGCCCTCACCCAGGTCTGTGAGTCTGAAGTCTGTGCTCTCTCTGTTCCAAGTCAAGACTGATAGTGATAGGTCTGTTCACGTGGTAAATGGCCAAAAACAATTATACATGCTTGTTTAAATTAATCAGTATTATTTAACCCTAAGAACAATCTTATGAAGGTCAGGGAGGTTTGGAACTTTCCCAAAACCTCCTGTGCCCCTCTCACCTAATTCCTCAGTTCACCTAAGATAGGACCTTCCCTGCTCTGGCTCCGTTTAAAAGAGGACAGAAACCAGGAGACCTCATGCTGAATTGACAGACAGATTTTAGCTTCAATTCTAGAGCCGAGAGGCCAAATGACTTTGGAGAAATCATATGCTCTCCCTGCCCCTTGGTTTCCGTCTTTAACAAAGGATACTATTGCATAACTTTGCAGAAATACTGTGAGGTTTAAGTAAAAAAAAAGGCACGTAGCATAGTTCCTCACTAATCACAGTAAAATAACAATAAGTAATATTTACTGATTGAACAGATGAAATGCACCAACCATTGTATTATGCATTTAGGAAAGATAAGGAATAAAACACAACTATTTTTCTCTCAAAAGCAATTCTCAGGATTTACATTTGCGAGTGGCGTACGCACCTGGCTCCAACTGTGCCCTTTTGCTTTGTTCCCCAAGGTGGTCTTGAACTCCTGGTCTTAAGCAGTCCTCCTAACTTGGCCTCCCAAAGCCTGGGATCACAGACCTGCAGCATCATGAAGGGCCTCCAGCCATTCTTGATTGTTCAACTCAAGTAGTTAGAGAAAAAGAAAAAAATGTACATTCCAAACTACATTTTTTCATTCTTTTCTACCTACTTTTTCTCGATCTGTACATGAAATGCCAGTAAAGCTCAATTTGTTTTCTAATTTGCTAAGTGAAAATAAACAAGCATAGATGTTCTTTGCTCCTCGCCTAGTATTACAGTTGAAGACCTTCCACATTCTATTTTGAAATTTACTCCTTTTGCTAGTAAAAGGAGTAAATCCACCTGACTATATAGCACATGTTTATCAACAAAGTTTTTGTTTTCTACTCATTTTCTTCTTTTAATATGATATAAGAAGTGGTTTCTTTGTGTTAAGTGGCCATTGAAAAAACAAAACAAAACAAAACTATGCGGCCTGGCACGGTGGCTCACGCCTGTAATCCAGCACTTTGGGAGGCCGAGGTGGGTGGATTATGAGGTCAGGAATTCAAGACCAGCCTGGCCAAGATGGTGAAACCCTGTCTCTACTAAAAATACAAAAATTAGCCAGTCTTGGTGGTGTGTGCCTGTAATCCCAGCTACTCAGGAGGTTGAGGCAGGAGAATCGCTTGAACCTCGGAGGTGGGGGTTGAAGTGAGCCAAAATTGGCCACTGCACTCTAGCCTGGGCGACAGAGCAAGACTCCATCTCAAAGAAAAAAAACAAAAAACACCAAAAAACTATGCATCAACTATGCTGCTGGGGAGAAAAAGACAATGAGGGAAAAGGGAAAGAAGACATTTTGAAAGGTAATAACTTGCAACTCCACCTCAAAAATGAACTACTTAAGTTGATCCCATGTCTTTGCTATTGTGAATAGTGCTGCAATAAACGTATGCATGCAGGTGTCTTTATGTTCAAACGATTGATATTCCTATGGATATATACCCAGTAATGAGTTTGCCAGGACGAATGGTAATTCTGTTATTAGCTCTTTGAGGAATCGCCACGCTGCTATCCACCATGGGTGAATTCATTTACACTCCCACCAATAGTCTATAAGTGTTTCTTTTTTTCCACAACCTCTTCAGCATCTTTTTTTTTTTTTTTTTTGACTTTTTAATAGTAGCCATTCTGACTGGTGTGAGATGATATCTCATTGTGGCTTTGATTTGCATTTCTCCAATAATCAGGGATATAGAGCTTTTTTCCATTGCTTGCTGGCCCCATGTACGTCTTCTTTTGAAAAGTGTATGTTTATGTCCTTTGCCCACTTTGTAATGGGGTTGAGTTTTTTGGTAATTTTGTTTAAATTCCTTACCTAAATGCTTATCAGTTTTAGACTGGATAAGAAAACGTGGTACATATGCATCATGGAATATTATGCAGCCATAAAAAAGAACAAGATTATTTTCTTTGCAGGAATATGGATTGAACGGAGGCCATTATCTTTAGTGAACTAACACAGGAACAAAAAAACAAATATTGTATGTCCTTACTTATAATTAGGGGCTAAATGATGAGAACACATGGACACATAGAGGGGAAACAACAGACACTGAGGCCAACCTGAGGGTGGGAGGGGAGAGTGGATCAGAAAAATAACTAATGAGTATTAGGCTTAATACTTAGGTGACAACATAATTTCTACAACAAACTCCTGTGACACAAGCTTACCTATGTAGCAAACCTGCACATGTTCCGCTGAACTTAAAATAAAAGTTGAAAAAAATAATTATTGCTAATCTAACACTTATTGAGTGTTTTCAGCCAATCATAGAATGAATGCTTAGGGCAAATACTTATTACATGTTCATACCGTTCTGGGAACTGTGCTAAGTTCCTTCCATATGGTTATTCATTTGATCCTCACACTATATGATATTGAAACAATTACCCTGTGCAGTAGGTATAATAAGCCTCATTTTACAGATGAGAACACTGAGACAGAGAAACATTAAGTATATGCCTGCTAAGCAAGTAGGTATAAGGAATAGTTCTGGATAAATAATGTTGCACGTGCCAAAGAAATGGATCAATGGCAAATGAACTCCTCCTAAATCCTTCAAAAAGCCAAAGATGAACACTTTGTAACTAAGTCCTCTAAGTACTCCAGGTTGTAACTGACCTCACAACTTGTGTGCCCGGAATTTGGTGATAAGCCAGAGAAGGAAGCAGTCTTGGTTGGCTGTAGGGTGAAGTTAGCAGGTTACCCGACTTCTCAGGGTTCAAGTCTTGTGTATGTGGAAACAGAGATAATAGCTCTTCTTATTTTATGCAGCACAAACACTTGACTTTTAAAATCTAATGCCTTAAGGATAGTTAAAGTCCTCTTCACATCCAAAAGAAAGCCCTTTAAAATCCTGAGTGTCCACATTATTAATAATTATTTTTTTAGTACTATACCATGGCTAGCAATGAGGGCAGGGGCAGAATTCAGGAAAAATATGCAATCACGTGTGTACCTGCTTAAACCCATTATCTCGTTGAGGGGAAAATATTTAAAGGTCTGTAATAAGTAGAGAGTGAGTGCCTTTGCCAACCTCCAAAATCAGTGTCCTGGGCAGAAATCCCTGCGGGAGCCCATCGTGTAGCTCTCTCCTTTACCCAGCCAAGCACAGGTGGCTCTGAACCTCATCTCTGCCCTTTACTCTGTGTTATGTTTGGGGACTTAGGTCACCTCTTGGAGTCTCTGTTTTCTCATCTCTAAAATAAGATTATAGTTATGGTTTCATTGCAGGAATGTTATAAAGACTCAAGAAGAAATACCAAAGCACAGCCCCTGGCCCACAGGAAGGAGACCATGAGGCTTGCTTTCCTTCTTTTTTCTAGGCTGAGCAAAATCTACCAGTAAAGTCAGAAACCAGGGCTCATAGAGGCTGAAGTCCTAACTGCAGTTGGCTCTGCAGAATTCACAGGACTCCTGAAAGGAAGGGAGGCAGGAATGAGGCACAGGAGTGGAGCCATGTTTCAGGCGGCTGAGAGAATATTGAGCCAGACAGGAAGTGAAGCAGGTGCTACTGTGCCCTCCCAGCACATTATGGCTTATTACAGTGGGGTGTCCCTAGCACCATCGCCGTAAAGTGCTCACCAGGTCTCGAAAAGGCTGTTCAGGAGCAGCCAACTTGGTGACAGCAAAACCCATGGGAAGCTCAGAGGAAGCCCTCAAGGAGACTAATCAATGTCACAATATTAGAATTAAATGCAAAGGAACTCAAAGGTCATGGAGTCCAAGTCTCTGGGTGATGAATCTGTAGCTGGTATTTGGAATCCACAGCTGTGTGCCTTCCCTGAAAGCCCATCTGCCATCCACCCTTGCCCCTCAAAGTACACAAGTACCCAGGAGCACTATATTGGGGCTGTAGTCTCCCTACCACTCCCTCATTACGGGCTAAAGTCGGTGCCCTCAAAATTCATATATTGAAACCCTAAGCCCCGGGGACTTCAGAATGTCGACAGCCTTTGGAGATGGGGCTTTTAAATAGGTGATAAAGTTAAAATCATGCCATCAGGGTGTGTTCTAATCCAATGAGACTAGAAGAAATTTGGATGCAGACACACACAGAGGGAAGACCCATGGGGGTATCATGAGAGGCTGGTGATCAGCAACCCGGGAAAGAGAGCTTGGGGGAAATCAGCCCTGCCGACACCTTGATCTTAACCTTCCAGCTTCCAGAACTGTGAGAGAACAAACATTTGCTGTGTAAGCCCCCATCCTTGGTGTTTTGTTGTGGCACCCTAGCCGACTTATACACTGTCTGCCTTTCTGTCTTTCTGTGCCTGCCTCTGTCTCTTCATGGCCCCCACCATGGCTTCTTGCCCGTGTCCCTGCAGTAGCTCCCTCTTGCCTTGGAGACACTCATTCTCTCTCCACTCCACAACCACTGCAGTCTGTCCTCCAATCTCCATTGGGTGATGGGTGATTCTAGCTGGAGCCATGGCTTTGTTTGTCTAAACTCCAAGGTCACTTTTACCCCACAGCATACATGATGCCTGGTGTTAATGCAGCACAGAGTCCCTCTCCTGGTTAAGTTTGTGATCAGAATCAAGCATTTAGGGCCTTGGATGGACTCGTGATAAAGATGGCCACCCTGTCCCACGGAGTCCCTGGCACTGCTGGGGATCCTGAGTCTTCTTTGACCCAAGGTTGTCAGAATCAATGTGGTGGAGAAACCTCTCAAATACAGAGGACAGGTAATAGAATTTTTATTTCCAAAAGAATGAAAGTTGAATGGGGAGTAATCTGAGGTCTAGTTCATTTCTCTCTCAGTGCAGTATGTGGGGGAGTCATCTAGCTGGGGTTAGACTTGATTTCTTATCTGGTTTCTACAGTGTGAGAATAATAGTATCTTCTCTGCAGAGTGATGAAGGCTAAATGAGACAATATACGTCAAGCATCTTGCACTGCCTGCCACACAGAGGTATCACGGATACTGAAAGATCAGCTGATAGGTGCCTTCAAGGCTAAAATGAATGGAGATATCAACAGTGATGAGAAGAAATGGTCTAAAATGAAGAAGCAGCATGTGCAAAAGTGAAGATGATGATGCTATGTCAGTCATCTTCAAACTAAGTTGCCTTCCAAGGGACCCACAATGTCCTTATTTTAGTGGAGTACTCCAGAGGACTCCACAGTATGACTCTTATGGCATAAGGGTCATACAGTGGGTTACAAAAGGAAGGTTACCTTGCTGTATTTCCTTTATATCAAATTCAACGTGACTATGAGCCTGAACCCTACTTGGTAGCTGGAACAGTCACATTGCATTATTTGGGGGCTGCCTGTCTCTCATAAGGCCTCATCAGAACATGGACAGCTTACACAGCCCCCAGAATGTCAGGAAGCCTCCTTTCTCACTCTTTAAGCTCACTGCTCACATCCTCATCATCTAAGCTTCACTGGTCCTTGAAGGCCAGTGGTTCGCCTGATCTGGCAGGTCCAGGCCAGACTTTTGCTCAGTCTGGGAGCCCCTCTCTTGGAATACGCTGGCATACAACCTCTCCAAGAGCACCACCTGGATACCTCATGGAGGTCCTTCATCTCCCCGCAGAGCTGTCATGGAGTGAGGTTGGGGCCTCTTCCTTGGGCTGCTGACCTCTCCCCTGTCTTAGGAGATGGCCTTTCAGGGCCTGTTTCTGCTATTTTCCTCTCTGACACTTCCTCTCCTTTTCTCCTCCAGGACCCAATTGTGGCCACTTCAGCTGGCCCAGGCTTTCCCGAAATGTGAGGACAGCGATCTCCCTACTCTTCCTCCTGCAGGCTGGTGGCAAAAACACAAAGTCCACTTGAGACCACAAAGTCCAAGGATCCTTGCTTATTCCTGGAATATACTAGGAAAAATACAGGTAGAAACATCACAAAGAAATGTCACAATAAATTAAATTGCCTCAGGTACTGTGTTTTGAGAAACATTATTTATTTCTTCAGTATAAGCCTAATGATACCAGACAAGCTTACGACAAAATGTTAGTAACAGATCTTCTCTTTTTTTCCCCCAAAGAGTAAAACCAATGTGTTTTCTTTTTCTGATTTATACAATTCCTCTTTAAAATTAAAAAAAAAAAAAAAACACCAGGCTTCAAATCAGGATGTTGTGATAATAATCTTGCAGATTGTTAACTATAAATAAAGTTACTATACTGTATAGATTAGAGATCATAAAAAGAGCTGGAAAAATTTTGGAGCTAATAAATATATTGTTATTGCACAGAGAGAGAAATTGAGGCTTGAAAAAGGAATGTGCGATATCAAAGTTTCCAGAGCTAAGTTTAGAAAACTTCAGTAGTTCTCAACATGAAAGTGCTCAATGAAATGTGTTAGGTGAATTAGTAAGAATGCCTGTATCGATTTGGATTATTTGTTAATGCCTGCATATGTCTGCTTCATTCCAGGCACCGTGCAGCAGGTGCTATGTGCTAGCTGCTCTGTTAACTGCCAGTTATCTCATTTGATTCCGATGACAACCCTCGGGTAGGTATTGTGGTGACCCCCATTCTATCTCTGGAAGAACTAAGAATGGAAGTTAAGTAACTTTCCTGAGGCTCCTCAGCTAAGGCTCTAGAACTGGAACGGAGCCAGGCAGTCTGACTCCAGAGCCCCACTGACTGTTCCTCCATAGAGGATACAGCTTCTGCACCTCTGCAGGGAGAGGCCCCAACCACAGGGTTGACATGGGGAAAAGTGGCCTTATTTGGCTGTTAATGAATCACTCTACCTCCCTTAATTTCAAAATAAAGGAGAAGGCTTATATCTTGAGAATCCATTCGGATTCAGTGTCAGAATAACCATACTTTATATCGTGGCTGGGCTGCTTACCAGGTTCAAGACAAAAAGAAACAACGATGAATCCAACAAATAAACAAAGCACAAAGTCCAACAACAACAAAACGAACAAGAAAAATAAAGAGAAGGGCAAACTGGTCTGAGTTTGAGTTCATGATCATCTCTGAGGGAGTTTGGGCTGCCTTTTAGCTGCACTGTGTCTTGGTTTCCTTATGAGTGAAATGGGCATGTTCATACCTTCTGTGGTCAATCGCACAGTCCAAGAAGGCTGCACTTCCCTTCCCACATGTGCTTCTTCTGCTGTGAAACTTACACTGCTCCATGGAGCAGATACCCAAAGATGTGGGAGTGAGTGAACCTCCCAGTGATTCTATACCCAGCCTTTAAGTTGGCCCAGCTGACACCAAATGGAACAGGGCTGACTTGCCATTTCTCATCCAAAAGCACATCATAAATGAGTGAGCAAAATATCAGCTGCAGTGACTCACAACTGTAATACCAGTGCTTTGGGAGGCTAAAGTGGGAAGATTGCTTGAGCCCAAGGGTTTAAGGCCAGTCTGGGCAGTGTGGTGAGACCCCATCTGTATTAGTCTGTTTCACACTGCTGAAAAAGACATACCTGAGACTGGACAATTTATAAAAGAAAGAGGTTTAATTGGACTTACAGTTCCACGTGGCTGGGGAAGCCTCACAATTATGGTGAGGAGCAAGGAGGAGCAAGTCACATCTTACATGGATGGCAGCAGACAAAGAGAGTGAGAGCCAAGCCAAAGGGGGTTCTTCCCATAAAACCATCAGACCTTCTGAGACCTATTCACTATCATGAGAACAGCATGGAGGAAACCACCACCATGATTCAACTATCTCCCACCAGGTCCCTCCCACAACAATGGGAATTATGGGAGATACAACTCAAGATAAGATCTGGGTGGGGACACAGCCAAACCACATCACCAGCTCTATAAAAAATACAAAAAATTTAGCTGGGCATGATGGCACTTGCCTGTGGTCCCAGGCACTCTGAAGGCTGAGATGGGAGGATTGCTTAAGCCCAGTGGTCAAGACTGCCAGTGCATACCAGCCTGGGTGACAAGAGTGAGACCCTGTCTCAGAAATACATAAATAAAGCCATTATTTTAGCCACTAAGTTTTATGTGAATTTCTTGCACTTACCTACTTCTCAGAACTGGGAATATTGAATGAGACAAAGTGAAAGATATTTGTAAGTGATGGGGTGCTACACTGAATATATTGTCAGTCTCCAGCACCTTGAGGGTGAGGTACAGTGAACCATACAAGCCCTGCATGTAGGACCTGTGACTGTGACCCATGTTAGTAATGCTCTGTCCGGAGGAGGGAGAGATCACTAGGAGTAGCGGTGACCTAGACAGTCCCGGGCAACATTAAAGCTCAAAACACAAACACATTGTACAGCTGCACAAAAATATTTTTCTCTTTATATTCTTACTCCATAAGCATTTTTTTTTCTATTTTTAAATTGTTTATTTATTTATTTATTTTTAACAATTTTGTGTTAAAAACGAAGGGACAAACACACACATTAACCTAGGTCTTCTCAGGGTCAGGGTCATCAATGTCACTCTCTTCCACCTCCACATCTTGTCCCACCAGAAGGTCTTCAGGGGCAATAACGTGCATGGATCTGTCATCTCTGCTGATAGCAATGCCTTCTTCTAGACTACCTCCTGAAGGACCTACCTGAGACTGTTTTACTGTTACATATATATGTATGTATGTGTGTATATATAGGTAGAAAGAGTATATATATTTATGTAGAAAGAGTGTGTATGTATGTATGTGTGTGTGTGTGTGTGTGTATATATATATATAGAGAGAGAACACTCTAAAATAACAATAAAAATGTATAGCATAACAAGTACATAAGCCAGTAACATAGTCATTTATTGTGACTATCAGGTACTGAAGCATGTTTTCATCTGCTTTGGGAAACTACTCTCCTATCTTACAAAATACAATCTCTCCAAATCAGATATTTGCTGAACGCTCATTTCTTCTTGGTGCATTTCCAAGAAGATCTGAAGTTCCTTCTGGAGTGGTTGCTTTTCCTTTTTTAACTGATTTTCTTCCAACTGCAGAGATGCTTTCTCAGTTGAGAGGATTTTTATGTGATCTTTAAGTGCATCGGCTATTTCATCTTCCTGAGTTAACTTAGCATATGTTTGGTCTCCCCTTCAAAAGTTTTAAAATAAATATTTAATTCAGCCACATCAATCAGTTTCTTTGAAATTCCTTTGAGTCATCTTCTAGGAGGTCTTCATTTTCATGGCATTCAAAATATGTATTTCGAAGGTCCTGCTATCCACATTGTTTTTTCCAATAACACTAGCAAAAACTCTTATTTGTTGCAATTGTCCATCCAGAGGCTTAACCTAACTCTCTTTATAGTTTTAGAACATTTTTATTGTAATAACTTTACTCACTCTCCATTTCTATCCTTCCGCTTCCGCTTTAGCCTTCTTGGAACATTAGACTTTCCCTTCGAAGCATCTTTCAGTGCTGTCTGAAGTTGTTCTTCATTCATCAGATGGATTTTGAAGGACGTTTTTGTTGCAGGTACTTCAAATTGGATATATCCTGATGCATCTTGTACAGAGTGAAACTTCCTTGTAATGTCAACCATCGGTCAACTTGCTCTCGATATTGTGTTTCATCTACCTTCTTTTACTTCTTTTCAAAGGTGTCTATGTAAACATCCAAGTGAAGAGTTGGAGACTTCTAGTTCTTTATTGGTGTTTCATGCGTTTTTAATCATTTGTTTTCTGATCTGGTTTGCACTGAAGTGGACTCAAGACCTCTAAATATGAATTTTTTAAATTAATGCACTTTATTTTGTGGAGCTGTTTTGAAGCAAAATTGAACAGAAAGTACAGAGAGTTCTCATATACTCCCTCTTCCCTCATTCACAGTTTCTCCTATTATTAACATTTTGCATTGGTACAATACATTAGGTATAGGCAGTATTCATACATTATTACTAAAGTTCATAGTTTATTAGGATTTGCGTCTTGGTGTGAATTCCACAGGTTTTGTCAGATGCATTCACGTGTCTTCCATTATAGTATCACAGAGTCGTTTCATTGCCCTACACATCTTTTGTGATTCCCCTTTTTATTCCTTCCTCCCCCAACACCCCTTGGAACCACTGATTATTTTACTGTCTCCATAGTTTTACCTTTTCCAGGATGTCATATAGTTGAAATCACCCAGTATGCAGCCTTTCTCAGTTTGTCTTTGCCCACTTAACAAAGTGCACTTAAAGTTCCTCCATGTCTTTCTGCAACTTGATAGCTCATTTCTTCTTAATGATGAATCATATTCCATTGTTTGGATGCAGCACAGTTCATTTATCCACTCACCTACTGAAGGACATCTTGATTGCTTCCAAGTATTGGCAATTATGAATAAAGCTGCTATAAACATCCCTATGCAGGTTTTTTGCATGAACATACATTCTCAGATCACTTTGGGCACCAAATATGTTTTTAATCCACATTGTGCTTCTCAAAATTGTGTTGTCTTTCTTCCAGGAGGAGAGAAAATAGTGACTAGCTTGCCTCTACTTGAATAAAGTAGTTTCTTAATAATTAAAAATATGACCATAATGATAAACAGTACCATCCCCATAACAATTTGTATGACATGGGCCTTGATGAGAGTCCCCTGGCAGCACTGACCCGACCCAGCCCAGCAGCCCCTGGAAAGCTGCAACACACACCCTCAGGATACCAGCAGACCCTCCACAGCCTCCAGGCAATTGCTGAGGTTGCCAGGATCCTGCTGCCCACAGAAGACTCTAAGGAACACAGGATTGTTCCACCCAGAACCAAACCTGTGCCTGGAAGCCTGTGCAGCAGACCTCAGTGGGGGCAGCCGGAGGGCAGGTGCAGTCAGCCTTGCCTGACACACTTTCTTTTTGTAAGTAAACTTACTTCTCATTTGGGGCCTGCCAGCCCTTATTTTGCCGACAAAGGCCACAGAACACTCTGATTCTCAGCCTCCTCTGTCATTTGGGTCTGGTGACCTGAATTGTGTCGGGGGAGCAATGCAAAAGGATTATGGAAGCCCCTACAAAGGGCTCCAACTTAATTCACTAGCTTCACCATTAAACAGTAAGGAAGGACAACTGGGAAGAGCTTCCAACGGCCCAAGCTGGAACAATTTTGGCAACAAAACCGAGGAATTGGATTATAAATATGTGTATAAAATATGTAATAGGTTCATACTGATATAAATAAATGATTGAATAAATGGAGGAAGAACACACAAATCTTCTTCACTGAAAAATTGAAGATATCACATGAAAGTCAAGGCCAGCTCCATGGGCAGTCACCCAGAGTCTGCAAGCTCAGAAGGGCCCTGAGCTTGATTGAAGGCTCTGCTATGGCCATCCTAAAATTGTTAATCAAGCTGAGCAAAGGGCAGCTCCCCATTTTCATCTGTGCTGGGTCTGACAAGTTTTGGAGCCTTCCTGGGAAGTCTATACAAACATCAATTTCTGGGCCCATCCCCAGGACCCTGTTTCTCTAGGCCTAGGGTGGGGATTGAATACCTGAGTCTCTTACAAGCTCCCAGACAGTGTTGGTGCTGTGAGCCCAGGAGGCACAACTCTACCCTTCCCAAGAAGGGAAAATGCTCCAGAAAGAATGTCTGAGGTCTAGAAAGAGATGAGAAGCAACGCAATGCAGGGCAGGGTGTTGTATAATACAAGATAAAACAAAATTTATATGACAAAAACAGTATGTGTTTTTTGTTTATAAAAGGGTAAAAATTCATAACAATAATAAATGTTAGCCAAGAAGAAAGAAATGAAAATCCAACTGCTCTTAAGTTTGTTTTTAGTATATTAAGTAAATTTGCATAATGTTAAGTGATGTATAAAAATTAGATTTTGAAGAGTAACCTCTAGAAATATAGAGGCAAGAATATCAAACTATTTTGAGAGAAAATGGAATAATGAAGATAACAGAAAGAAAACAAGGTAACAACAAAAATATCTTTTTAGAAAGCAAGGTAAGATAATGAAAAAACTGGTAGCAATAGAAAGAAGTGAAAAGTATAGAAACAAATTTAAATATGCCAATATAGATAGTCTTTCCAATAAGTGTAAATTGACTAAACTTGCTAGTTAAAATATATTTTTATATTTCAAATTATAAAAGGAAGCCTGTTGTAGGCTTTTTATAAGAAAAATAACATAGAATGTTTGCAAGAAAAAGAATGAAAAGGTTACATCAGAGAAAAAGGTTATATCAGACAAAGTTTATATCAGACAAAAACAAAGCTTGAGTAACTACTAAAATCAGACTAAATTGGCCTTAGGACAAAAACTTATATTAAATGTGTAACAAGGGACTATATAATAATAGAATTTGAGGCTAGGCACGGTGGTTCACACCTGTAATCCCAGAACTTTGGGAGGCCAAGGCAGGCAGATCATTTGAGGTCGGGAATTGAGGACCAGCCTCTCCAACACGGGAAAAACCTGTCTCTACTAAAAATAAAAAAATTAGCCAGGTGTGGTGGTACACACTTGTAGTCTCAGCTAATCGGGATGCTGAGGTGGGAAGATCGCTTGAGCCCAAAAGGCAGAGGTTGCAGTGGGCTGTGATTGCACAACTGTACTCCAGACTGGGCGACAGAGTGAGACCCTGTCTCCAAACAAACAAATTTTAAAAAAAAATAAATTATAGAATTTGGAAGGTGTAGTAATTCTAAACTTCAGTATACTTCAAAACAGCCTCAAATATTTTTTTAAAAATTAATATTCACACAATTACAAAAATATTACAATCACATTTAGAGATTTGCATGCCTAGTTTATCTGTAAGTCAAATAGAAAAAGTACTAGTAACATTGTATATGATATGAAACAATGAAGTTATCAAGTATAATGGAATGGGCATCTCAGAATAGTATGTATGGGACAAATATTCTTTTGGAGTCCACACATGCATGCACAAAAATATTTTAAAACTCTAAGAATGAAGATGCAAAAACAGGACATGGGTTCCCCTTGGAGTAAGGTAGGACAAGTGAAGTGGAGGTGTGTGCACAAAAGGATACATGGCTGGGCATTTTCCTAGTTTTTAGGTTTTAGGCTCTATTTTAGAATGCTCATTTTGTTATAATATTTCCTAATTTATAGTGCTACACACCTCGTTTTGGATGTATTACATATTCTAAAAAAGAAGAAAAATATGGTTACTTCATAAGCTATTGCTAAGAAATAATGCTTGGCAAAGATACAGCTACTATCTGGTACATAATAAGTATTTCAAAAATGTCAGCTCCATATATTTACCTACCGGAGTCCAAAGATTACCAGTACAACATTGTTTCACAAACTCGCAGACAGTTAAGGAAAGTGAATCAGAAAGCAATTCTGTAACAAGTCTCTCAATCTGATTTCTCAGGACCCTGGATTCTTTTCACAACCAAAGGGAGCCTTTGCAAGAATTTTAACAAGAAAATGATAGGCTGAAGTTTGATTTTTGGAAACCTAACTGCCAACAAAATAGAGAATGGATTTGGAAGGGTCAAATACAGAGGGTAAGGAATAAAGAGCGGGACTAATGGCATGGATTCCAAGAGAGATGGGGCTGAAAGTGTGGGAGGAACATGTGAAGGCCAGCAGGAGAAAATGTGTAAGATGTTCAAGAATGGAGTCCCGACAGGCTTGGTGTCTCCAGTGAAAGGCCTACATGTCTCAGAAGATTGGCCTGTAGAGGCTGAGCCCAGCTGGGAATGGAGGTGGGGCTGTGTGGGAAACCCTCCCTAGCACGGGGTAGAGCCAAAGAGTCCTGGACTTGCAGGGACAGGAGAAACCACCTAAGGAAGGCATAGGAGACAACATTGTTTCTTCCCAAATCTGGGAGATGCCAATGAAAACTAACAGAGAATGTGTGGTGGGGAGAAATGAACCAAGAACACAGTGTGGCCATTTCTAAGCCAGAGCTGTCCCTCTCAATTATCCAGCCCATCACCCCCAGGCCCTACTCTCATACAGGTAGATTTTTTAAAACAGCCTTATCTGGTATTTATACAGGCTGCATTTCTTATTAAATTAACACATTTTAAATATTTTTTGAGCCTCAGTTTAATATTTCCAAAACTGCATCCTACTTGTATTAGCCTGTTTTCACACTGTTGATAAAGACATACCTCAGACAATTTAGAAAAGAAAGACATTTAGTGAACTCAGAGTTCCACATGGCCAGGGAGACCTCACAATCATGGAGGAAGGTGAAAGGCACATCTCACATGGTGGCAGACAAAAGTGCATGTGAAGGGAAACTCCCCTTTTTAAAACCATCAGATCTCATGAGACTCATTCACTGTCACGAGAGCAGCGCAGGAAATATCGCCCTCCTAATTCAGTAACCTCCCACTGTGTTCCTCCTATGACACCTGGGAATTGTGGGAGTTACAACTCAAGATGAGATTTGGGTGGGGACACAGCCAAACCATATCATTCTGCCCCTGGCCCCTCCCAAATCTCATGTCCTCACATGTCAAAACTGATCATGCCTTCCTAACAGTCCCCCAAAGTCTTAACTCGTTTCAGAATGAACTTAGAAGTCCACAGTCCAATGTCTCACCTGTGACAAAGCAAGTGCCTTCTGCCTATGAGCCTGTAAAATCAAAAGCAAGTTAATTACTTCCTAGATACAGTGGGGGTACAGGCATTGGATAAATTCAGCCATTCCAAATGGGAGAAACTGGCCAAAACAAAGGGGCTACAGACCCCATGCAAGTCCAAGTCCAACATCCATCAAGGCTGTCAAATCTTAATGCTCCAAAATGATCTCCTTTGACTCCAGGTCTCAGATCCAGGTTACGCTGATGCAAGAGGTGGGTTCCCATGGTCTTGGGTAGCTACACCCCTGTGACTTTGCAGGGTACAGCCTCCCATCCAGCTCTTCCACGGCCTGGAGTTGAGTGTTTGTGGCTTTTCCAGGTGCACAGTGCAAGCTGTCCACGAATCTATCATTCTGGGTCTGGAGGATGGTGGCCATCTTCTCAAAGCTCCACTAGGCAGTGCCCCAGTAGAAACTCTGAGTAGGCTGCCACCACACATTTCTCTTCTGCATTGCCCTAGCAGAGGTTCTCCATGAGGACCCCACCCCGACAACAAACTTCTGCCTGGGCATCCAGTCATTTCCATACATCTTCTGAAATCTAGGCAGAAGTTCCCAAACCTCAATTCTTGACTTCTGTGCACTCGCAGGTTCAACATCATGTGGAAGCTGCAAGGCTTGGAGCTTGCCCTTCTGAAGCCATGGCCCAAGCTCTACTTTGGCCCCTTTTATTCATGGCTGCAGTGACTGGGATGCAGGCCACCAAGTCCCTAGACTGCACACAGCACAGGGACCCTGGGCTCGGACCAGGAAACCATTTCCTCCTAGGCCTCCAGGCCTGTGATCGGGCTGCTGTGAAGACTTCTGACACGCCCTGGAAACATTTTCCCCATTGTCTTGGGGATTAACATTTGGCTCCTTGTTACTTATGCAAATTTCTGCAGCCAGCTTGTATTTCTCCTCAGAAAATGGGATTTTCTTTTCTACCACATTGTTAGGCTGCACATTTTCCAAACTTTTATGCTGTGTTTTCCTTTTAAAACTGAATGCTTTTAACAGCCCTGAAGTCACCTCTTGAATGCTTTGCTGCTTAGAAATTTCTTTCTGCCAGATACTCTAAATCATCTCTTTCAAGTTCAAAGCTCCACAAATCTCTAGGGCAGGGGCAAAAAGTCGCCAGTCTCTTTGCTAAAACATAACAAGAGTCGCCTTTGCTCCAGTTCCCAACAAGTTCTTCATCTTCATCTGAGATCACCTCAGCCTGTATTTCATTGGCCACATCATTATCAGCATTTTGGTAAAAACCATTCAACAAGTCCCTAGGGAGTTACAAACTTACCCACATTTTCCTGTCTTCTTCTGAGCCCCCCAAACTGTTCCAACCTCTGCCTGGTTCCCAGTTCCAAAGTTGCTTCCACATTTTCAGGTACCTTTTCAGCAGCACCCCACTCTACTTGTACCAATTTACTGTATTAGTTCGTTTTCACACTGCTGATAAAGTCATACCCAAGACTGGTCAATTTACAACAGAAAGAGATTTAATGAATTTACTGTTCCACGTGGCTGGGGAGACCTCACAATAATGGCAGAAGGTGAAAGGCACATCTCACATGGTGGCAGACAAGAGAAGAGAGCTTCTGCAGGAAAACTCTTCTTTATAAAACCATCAGGTCTCCTGAGACTCATTCACTATCACAAGAAGAGCACAGGAAAGATCTGCCCCCGCAATTCAAACACCTCCCACTGGGCTCCTCCCATTACTTGTGGGAACTGTGGGAGTTTCTATTCAAGATGAGATTTGGGTGGGGACACAGCCAAGCCATATCACTAGTCATTAAAAAAAATTTTTTTTAAAGAAAGAAAAAAACAATAGGGGAAGATTCCCCATTTCGGAGCAGCTTCCTGTTTGGAAATGAAAATCATCTTCATGCTTACTGTGTGATTTGTGTTCATAAAATTTGAAACAGGTAAACAAAGGATCCAGGCCACAGTAATATCAAAGTACATCACGTCAAACTAAACAAGGAAGAAAGCAAAGGAATCATTGAACCAAAGGAGGAGGACTGGCATAAAAATGGAGTGAATCAAGGAGGCAGTGGTGACTGCAATCAATGCCTGAAGATAAAAGTCACAGCACTCAAATAACAATCCTCATTAGGGTGACAAACAGACTGCAGCTCAGGGAAGTCTAAGGTTTTAATTCTCAGAAACAACCCCTTCCTGCTTTTACATCATGGAAAACCATGCCATATTTGATTGCTCAGTAAACATCCTGAAGACTGGAAAAAATTATGAAAAAGAAAAGAATGTCCTCTCAGTGGAGAGAGAGAGGTGAGTTTAATCAAGAGCAAGGCTCACTCCCACTCACCAATGAGGCAGGTAAAGGCTGAATATGTAAGACCGTGCCACAAATCTTTGAAGTGCATTCCATTCAGTTGTCACAGTGTCTTGGATAGGTCCTTGTTTACCATTTAAAAAGAAAATGGAGGTTTAGGGAAGGTAAGCTGGGAACAAAAGAGCAAAGGGAAAATGCAGCCTGAAATCAAGTGGATCTCTGAGTCAGATCCTTTTGTAGGATAAAGACTGTGAAATAAGATCATTATGGATGCATTGGGACAGGGTGTCTGGGAAGTGCTCTGCTCATGCGAAATTGTCAGAGAACACAGGATCAGAGCTGTTTTTAGAAAACGAATTCCATTTTTTGCTCTAGTTTTCAATGCAGACTGAAGATTTCCAGCCTCTATGTCTCCTGGCACATGGCCAAGAGTCAGGCTCTCTCTGGGGCTCTGGGGTGTGGCCAGTGCTGGACTCAGACTCAAGGGCTGTAGGTCGCCATGCTCCAGGAGCTAGGCGTGTCTTCCGCTTGTGATTCCCCACACCCAAAGCTCCTCTACTGAATCTGCAATGAAAATTTCATGCCTCCAGGTGCTGCATGGATTATTCATGAAGGCTTCAGAGCTGTCGCCATGGGAGCCAATTGACTTCGGCGTTGTTAGCATATTAATGACCTACCCTGATTTAGAGTTGGGCGGGCGGGGACACCACCTGGATTGTCAGTCACTGGGCCTGGATCAGCTTTTCCATTTGCAGAATATGTTGTTTGTTATTTCTTTCCAGACAGGCCCAGGAGTAATATTTACCTAATTGACTAACCCAAGTAAGCAGAAGGCCCCCTTACAGCCTCAAAGGGGGTTGGTCTCAGGTCATAGCCTCCTCCCTTCCTCTCTCCACCCCACAGGCTGGGCTGCTGGGCTAGGCGCCCCAACAGGGGAGACATTACATCAGAACGACCGTGTAACCAAGACCAGATCCTGCGTCAGGCCTGGGCTGCCGAAGCAGCCTCTGACACGGCAATCAGAGGCTGGTAGATACTGTGCAGATGTCAGGTCTATAGCTGACAGAGATCCCTAAAAAGCTTTTAGCTACACCCCCCACAAGGAGCATGGAAAACTAGTACTAATGTATATCAATGATCATTAAGAAATGCATGAGAACTTGCAGAGCCCAGCACAGCCCAATGCCCAGCCCAGTGGGGGAAGGGTATCTGGGAAGGACCCAGCTAATCCCTGTGCAAAAGCCACTGCATGGGGCAACCAGGAGCCAGAAGAGCACCCAGGAGGAAGCCGTGTCTACATGGAGGGGCCAAGGAGGCTGATACAGCATTTGTAGGAGAAGGATTTAGATAATTCCAGTAAGAAGAAAGTGGGCATTCTTAGCCAAAGAAAAAGCAGTGAAGAGCCCTCTAGTTGGTGCAGGGGAGTGGTGAGGTGTGGCCAAGCCACAGTACAAAGTGAGAAGGGGCAGCGGAGGGTGGAGAAAAGCAGGATTAATCATTTCCTTTTCTTTTTTTGAAACAGAGTCTCTCTTTGTAGCCCATGCTGGAGCATAGTAGTGCAACCATAGCTCACTGCAGCCTCAAACTCCTGGTCTCAAGTGATCCTCCTTCCTCAGCCTCCTGAGTAACTGTGACTACAGGCATGAGCCGCCACACCTGGCTAACATTTCAAAACAATTTCGTAGAGACAGAGTTTTGTTATGTTGCTTAAACTGGTCTTGAACTCCTGACCTCAAGTGATCCTCCCACCTTGGCCTCCCAAAGTGTTGGGATTACAAGAGTGAGCCACTGTGCTTGGCCGGGATTGGGGCTTTTTGTAAGGCTTTGAGTAACATGTCACAGAGTTGGCCAGGCGCGGTGGCTCACGCCTGTAATCCTAGCACTTTGGGAGGCCGAGGTGGGCGAATTGCCTGAGCTCAGGAGCTGGAGACCAGCCTGGACAACATGGTGAAACTCCGTCTCTACTAAAATACAAAAATTAGCCAGGCGGGGTGGTATGCGCCTGTAATCCCAACCACTAAGGAGGCTGAGACAGGAGAATCATTTGAACTCGGGAGGCAGAGGCTGCAGTGAGCCAAGATGTCACCACTGCACTCTAGCCTGGGTGACAGAGCGAGATTCTGTCTCAAAAAAAAAAAAAAAAAAAACTACATGTCACAGAGTCTAGTATTTTTTTCAGTGTGTCAAAAGTAAGTGTCTCACTTCTGAGTTGGAAGGGTGGAAGTGACACTCACTCTTCTGAGCCCACTTTGGCAAAAGTTACCTCTCCAGTTAGCAGCAGTACCATGGCTGGCACTCTATCCACCAAACCAAAACACTGGGGCCTTTCTAGAAGCATTGCGGAGAAAGGAGATGCAGGAAGGTAGCTTGGCTTCTCTGCTATTCTACATTGCACAAAGATACCCAGGGTGCCAGATAACAGGCATGGCCATTGTTCATTAGCTGGGTTCACAGTACCTCTACATGCCAAAAGGAGAACACAAACTGGGCAGTTCAAGAAAAAACATGAAGCCTCCTCCACTTGCTGGGGACATACCAAGCCAGCCCACGTTAAGCTTGCATGTGCTTGGCATTGGCAATGGCCTTTGTGAGAGGCAGCAATGTTGTGATGGAGGCTTTTGTCGGGGAGGAAAGGGGAGCCCCTTGCTTCTCAAAGGGCTGCTGAAATTGCTGATCACCTTGCAAATCCAATGGGAACACGTAGTGGAGGAAGTGGAAAGTGGAATAACATCGGCCTGGCAATGGTTAAATCAGCCTGTCAGTTTTTAATATTTTATAGCAAATATGTGGATACACATAAGCGAGCTGAAGTTACTGTCATTCTTTTGATTCTATTTAAAACAGAAGTCTTTTGGACGCTTTGGGTCACACAGAAAACTAAGTGTGGGGCCAGAGGGCTCAACATACATGACCTTGGCCTTGAGAGATTTGCAAGTCTTTGCCTTCTGCATGATATCCCTTCATGCGCTTTTCATGTGTTAGGCTGATTGTCCCTTGGGCAGCTCAGAGAACTCTACAGGAAGGACTATAGGATTTGTCAGGGCTCTGCACTGACTCGGTACTCTTGCAGATGAATATGCTCTGGACAATTATTGCACAAGATACAAATTTAAATTTTGAGAGCAAAGAATGGTTTCCAAATCCAGTCTATCAAACTATGTGTATTACCTATAAACACATTGAAATACATCCATGGTGTAATCGTGTTTATAAATAGATGACTTCAGGCTAGACTGGAGAGATCAATGAATGTTAGATCATTAATGCCCCTAATAGATAACTTTTTCAAAACCATCATGTATTCCAAAAAGTAGACAGACAGACAACATCCAGAGAGGCAATGTGACTTGCTAGAATCCTACAAGGAGACAGTGGCAAGAGGGTCAGTGGGCCTGCAATTCACTCCCACTGGAACCGTGGGTATGACCACTGAGACCACACGCGCCTGTCATTCTTGTTTCCTCCTCAGTGGGACTTGAATCAAAAGGAAGTAAGGTGGCTGAAGCCTGGAAGGGGTAGAAGCGAGAAAACCATTGCTCATTTTCTTGATCCTAAGTCCTTTTAGGCACTCGTCCACCATCCAGTCTCCGAAATCCAATTCAAGCCAATAGCCTTAGGTCTTCCTTAAACCTCACAATCTGTCAGGTCTATAACTTATCCAAAAATAGGAGGAAAAAAAGAAACACAGATAGACCATCTTTCGCACAGCTGAAGATTGTTCCTGGAGTAAAGCTTTTAAGCCAATGGAAAAAAAAAATAATGAAATGTCCAAAATTGCAAGTGCCTTGGCTCCACCATCTGCCACCACAGCCGTGTGTGTGCCACACGCCTCCAAAGCCAGCTCGTGGGGCTGTTCCCAGCCTCCCCGCTCCAAGCTTGCAGGACTCATCATGGCTGACTCAATATTAGATCTCCACTTCAGGTAGAGTGAGCTTTTGCCACTATTTTAATGAGCAATTTGGAGTAGATATAGGCACAAAGGCAGTATCTATATGGTAAATATACACATATGTAATTAGATGGCTGTGAAATTATATAGGAGGGTGCTTAAAGAAGCAAAGAGTTCAAAATTGAAATGGAAGCCTGGTAAATAACCCATTATGCCCAAAGAAATCCTGATTGCCTATTCATAGCTGAAATTTACATGAACCCTTGTTCATTAAAGAATGAATAGCTGCTAATTTGCAGCCTTACCAAAGCAAAGTTCAGATGACAGAATTTTTAAAAAATATCCTCTCAAATCAGAAATCTACCAGCTGTCCCACATAAATTAAATGCCATTGCAACTTCCTTAATATACTGGAGACCCTATTTTTAAATTCTACTATCTAATTAAAATACCAAGTAGAAAAAAAGATGCAGATTGCAGAAATCAAAATTTAATAATAAAAAAAGAAATGGCAGGGAGAAAACCAGTCTATAATGGCAGGGAGAAAACCAGTCCATTTGTTAAAGCAATGTGTTCAGTTGCTTCCTTTTGAGCAATTTTTGTTTGTTTGTTTTTGTTTCTTGTTTGTGTGTGTGTGTGTGTTTTGTAAGGAGCTACCTGAGCATTATTCAGGGATTCGGCAAGGCCTCCCATTTAGATATCTATCTTGAAAGCTTAAAGCAGGGAATGGGAGGGTGAGCTGGATGTTTAAGGCAGGACTTTTGCCAGTATGAAGCCAGTATCCAGCACGGGAAGTGGATTCGGCAGGGAGCTGGCTGATGAGGATTTAGTGTGCGAAATGTCCAGCTCTGAATATGTGTCACCCTCTGCACAAGGCCCAGAACCTCTGTAGGTGGGAAGCACCCAGGTGAAAGACCCTGTAAGAGTGAGACAGATAACGACTTCCTTCGACTGATGAGAACACTGAAGACCAGTGAGATGTTGTGGTTTGTCCAAGGTTATACAGCTGTAGTCAACACTGGAACCTGATCCGTAGCTTAGGATTCTCAGATGCTTGCATTTTATCTATAGATAGTGAACAGCAAGCAATTTACCATTCAAAGGTGAAAGGGCAAAGAATACACGTCTGCCTCTCTCCCAGGACACAGACAACTTCGCTTTCATGCAGCGAGCTTCCACAAATCAATACAACCCACGCAAACACCAGGAGAAAAAATGTGCAATCATTAAAAAGCACTAACTAACAACAACAACAAAACTAAGTAAACGAACTAAAAAGGCTATGAAATAATGAAACAGGTCTGATTTTATTAGTTCATAAGCAAATGCAAATTAGAATTCACATGGAGAGCCATCTGTCACAAGGTTCCCAGAAGTCAGTCATCATAACCAACGCTAGGGAAGCTGAGCAGAAAACCCACACGCCTCAGTCTTCTTGGTAGGAAGGTCAATCTCCCCTGCTTTTCCACGGGTGAGAATGGGAATATATAGGAAAAACCTTAAAAAATATTCATGTACGCAGCCAACTCCATTCCTTATAAATTTTCTGAAGAAAACAGATATGTGCACAAAAATATTTGTAATTCTAAAAATTGGAAATGACCTACTTGTCCAAAAATGAAGATCAGTTAATTGAATTTCAGAAATATACAATCTATGGATTCTAGATTATTTTACTGCAGTACCGTATCTTGTGGTTAACAGAGTGAGCTCTGGAGCTTTTGAGAATTCAAGACCTGGCTCTGTAATTTGCTAGGTAGGCTGTCCTCCATCAGTCACTTAGCATTTCTTTTTCTTGGTGCTCCCATTTGTACAATGGGGAAATCATATTACCCACTTCAGAAAATTCTCATGAGGATTGAATTTGTCAATGCTTCTTTAAGTGAAATCACTTAGGTTATATTCTGCTACATCATATGTCCAAATTATTATTATTTTTAACTATTCTCACTATTATCATAAAGCCTCAAAGAATGATATTAGCAGAGTGTATTTTATTTTTAACAGAGCTTCAAGTAAAGAAAAAATCTAAGGATATAGTCCAAGATATAAAAAATGATTATTTTTTATGCTTATCTGTGTCTTCTACTTATATATAGTTTGTATTATCAGTATAATAAAGTACTTTTAACAACCTTGCGTATGTTTTCATTAGAATGCTATCCAAGAAAAGAAGATGACAACATTCATGGTACAGCAGGCTGTGTATTCTGGTCGTTAAAAGCTTGCATTGTAGCCTTGGGCACGGTGAGTATCTATGCTCTGCCGCGCACCTACTTGGGCAGGTTACTTACTGTACTCACTGTACAGCTTTGGTTTTTGTTCTTAATTCAATGCTGGAAAAAAGTAAAAAAAGAAAAAAGACATAAAATACATACATTGCACTCACTGTCAAATCTGGACATCTGAGTCAATCTTTCTATGACGGGAGGCACAGCTGTGGGCTCCAAGCTTGGACATACACATTAGTATGCTGCTGATGCACTGCTTCCCTCAATGGTGGATGGTGGTGAGCAGCTCTGGCTTTATGAACATCGCTTATTCCCAAAACAGATCCTCCTAGTCAATCTGAAAGACAAATAAAATGGAACAGGCTTGGATTTTAATTCAAAACATAAAACCATTGTTTTAGGGACTTTATTTTTTTCCCTGCCACACAGTAGACTTGCATTTACCTTTCAATGGACCTTTGAAAATAACATTCTTTCCTGCCTTTGCAGTTTTAATATTTCAAGGTGGAATCAGTCCTGGTCCTCGCTGCCAGGCCTGCTACTGCTCATCGGAGCCCGACTGTCTCCTAGTGGCCTGGCTTGCGGGAGGGCATCGTCCTTCGGAGAGTCTGGAGGGATACATGGTGAGCAGGGTGGAAGCCTTCTTAGGCCAGGGTTGGCCAGCAGTCCTTTAGGAACCCTAGCTTTTTCAGTATCCTTCTTCAAACACACACACATACACACACATGCACACACACACGCACGCACGCACTCGCTCCATAATTGTTTTAATTACGCCAGCTCTGATCTTGGCTGAACACCATTGTGGGTTTGTTAAGAAGCGATGGCCAAACCACAATTTAGCAATTTAGCATCACTGTGCTAATGCAGAAAAGACCCGAGTATGAGTTTTCAAAAATAAAGTGTTCACTCGTCTGGAAAAGCAAATGAGACCAGAGGGCCCACATTGCCCATGCCCAGCCGCCCTCCTCTCCTGTGGTGTTGGAACCAACGTCAAGAGATGGCGTGTGGTTGTTCCGTGCGCAGAACATGGACAGGGTTGCTGAGTGACTCATTGCTTGAATGGGATGGGTGTCATGTGTACGTAAAGAAAAATCAAATGTCCATTTGCATCAAACAGAAACAGGAGAGGAAACATTAGGTAAAATGCCCTCTTCTCCACCCTCAAAATAGATGCCTTATCTTGAAAACATAGCTGTTCAATATAAATAACATTTTGTTAAGTGACACAGAATATCATTGAAAATGTCAGTATTTCAAGAATACGGCTTTTGATTTTTTTTTTTTCCATAATAAATGGGATATGCGTAGGGAAGATTAGGACAAGGAAACTGTACTTCATGCTGGGAAATGGGTTAATGATTATGAAAAATAAGCAGTTACTAAGTAAATGGATAAACCGGCAAGCTGTAAAGATGATACAAATTTGCAAAGGATACAAGCTAATGACATTAGGTTCTGCTGAAACCTGAAACCCCGGGGGGAAACAAAGGAAAGTGGAGCCTCCTTCTTCAGGACGCAGCCATTGCTGTGTGGCCTTGCCTGTCTCCTCTCCACCATCTTCGTGCACAGCGACCCAGCCTCCAACACCATCCCCTTGCAATGCTGTCATGTTCACCCAAGACCCTGAAGGATGGATGCGCCCCTATTCAAAAGGTAGTTGAGTGATCAGAGAGAGAGGAGCCTAGGACAAGGTGTCCAGGCTCTGCTTCAGACAAGGGTTTGTGAGAAAAACACATCAGTTATTTGGAGAGATCATTGAATATAAAAAATAGAGAACTATAAAGGGAAAAGGATCAAGGAGAGAATAACAATGAGACAAAGTGCAGGAAGCCACTTGGCGTTTAGGACTAGGGCACAAAAGGAGATGTTGGAGGTTATCAGAAACTAGGAACTTCCAGAGTGCCCCGTAGAGCAGAGAGTCAGGCTCTTGAGGGACGGGCACTCTGATAATTTCTGCTAGTGTATAGGAATTCTGGAACCTGGAGCCCACTGCTATTGGAACAAATTGCCGCTTTAGCAGTGAGGGACTTTAGCATGAGCACTGTTGACGGGAAGAAATCCACAAGAAGAGGCCAATCTCCCCTCCCACTACCTGCTCTCCAGGAGCCCTGTCTGAGGCTCCACAGTGACACAGCCCAGCAGGAAGCAAACTGCAAAATATGAAATAGTATTTTCAGAATTCCTGTCCCAGCCTCACAGAACAGAATATTAGAAATGGGGGATCAAAGCTGAGAGGCCTGAGCTCTGAAGACTTCTACTGACTTGAGAATGTCATTTATCCACATTTAAGATGCCAGTATGAGTCACTCGGCTATAGCTGGGTTCAAAGGGTGGAGGAAGCAGATGCTGGAGAAGCGTAACAGAGCCTGCTGCACCAATGGAGAGCGCGTCCTGTACCTCAACTTAGAGCATCAGCAGCAATCAGCTGATCTCCCCTGATAAACCATTGTCATTCAGTCATCCCACCTATCTAAGCCACATGCGGGTGGTTTATATTTTCCATTTAGACAACATTTGGGAATGAAATATTCTAGTCATTTATTAATGTTTTTGAAAATATAGCAGTTTATCGGGCTGTGTACTGTGAATGTAGAGATGGGGAAGGGGTGGAGTCCCTGCCCCTTCGGAGCTTATACAATAAGGAGCAGAGTTTTTTTTTTTTTTTTTTTTGAGACGGAGTCTGGCTCTGCCGCCCAGGCTGGAGTGCAGTGGCCAGATCTCAGCTCACTGCAAGCTCCGCCTCCCGGGTTAACGCCATTCTCCTGCCTCAGCCTCCCGAGTAGCTGGGACTACAGGCGCCCGCCACCTCGCCTCGCTAGTTTTTTGTATTTTTTAGTAGAGACGGGGTTTCACCATGTTAGCCAGGATGGTCTCGATCTCCTGACCTCGTGATTCGCCCGTCTCGGCCTCCCAAAGTGCTGGGATTACAGGCTTGAGCCACCGCGCCCGGCCAGGAGCAGAGTTTTAAGCAATGATAATGCAACTTCCTGACAAGCTAGCATCGTGTGAATGGTCTGAATGAAGGGCTAAGTGAAGACAGACAAATTAAAAGAATAACTTATGTGCATTTTTTTCTTTCTGGGTGAGCCCTTAACACTGGGGAATGTATTGTTTTTGGCTTTTTTGCATAAGTGTTTTGAATGGAATTACATTGATGAGAAAAATATTAATAAATATAATTCTACCCTTCAATCTTTTTCTTCATCTATTTTTTCCCAATTATTCACTTGCGTTTATAATTATTTTTTCCAAGGGCCAATGGGTTATAGTTCCAAACCAAGTTATAAATTCCTTAAAGGTATAAAAAAAATTGTATACTGAGTCATTAGATTTTACCAGCAGAGAAGATTCACACACAAAAATTAAATGCCTAAATTGACCAGGTAGGTGATGTAAATAATAAAGTTAATCAGGTATAAATAATAAAGAGTGAACTTTGACAAATAGGAACTTTTTTCTTATTATTTACCTGCTCCACAAATCAAACACCTTCCAGATGAGGAAAAATTTTTAGCCCACCTGCTTTCTGTCTGTCGATTATCACAGATTCTAATATAAATTCTCATTTTATAGCCGAATCAATGGGCCTAGGGAGATTAATTGATGTCTTTTTCATAAAACAAATTAACAACATAGGTCAGGACAAAAGTTACCGACTCCCAGGGCAAGATCTCTGCACCATGTATTTCAAGTCAATGGGTGTGACAGTGGCCTCCTCACCGCCAACACTAGTGGTATTTCACATTGCTGCTCTGCAATCCCTGATAAACATAAATGTATTTGCAAATGCAGCTTATTGTTTGTGTCTCCACCCCTAACCTAATAAATGCTTACTGCTGTGTACTGGATCCAATGAGACCCTTTGTATTTTCAGTTTTTTATTTTTTTGATAAGGAAAGTAACTTAAGCTTCTGTTTCCCATTTTAACTACTGAAATCTCTAACAATGACACAACTGTCATGTATACATGACAGCAAATGTATATAATAATTCATTCATTCATTCAGACTTCTTGGAATCCACACATTTAGCAATCTGAGATGATGGAAAATATAGCGTGATTCAACACTGGTTCTTTTTGTCATTTTACACAGACATCATGTTAATATTAGACCAAGGCACCAAACTTTCAGTGCATAAATCCAGTTTCTTTTAAGATTTAGCATTTTATTTTAGTCTCTTATCTTAGTTTGGACCACTTGTACCCAGTACTCTACCTACTATAGACTATTTAACTTACATAACAAAATCAAAAGAGGTTTTTGACCAGATTTATAGAGGACGTAACTGTTTATATTATCAAAGTGTTTGCATAACTAAAAGTACAATAATAAATATGAAAATGCCTCCTTTTTTTCAGAAATTAGTACTTCATAAGCTTGCTGCATCTTTGATGTTTTTACTACTACTGCATGACAATGAATGTGTGATAGAAAAAAAGAAATGTATGCTTGAATTATGATAGCTCATCATCACAGTTTAATCTAAAAATGAAATTTCTACAGAAATAGGAACTATTTAAACAAAGAAAAAAAATCCCTCATCCAAACTTCTTTGTAGTGGTAACGGCTGCAAATTTGCAGCATTTAGAAAACTACACTATCAACAAGTGTTGCTTTATGAACTGAGATGTACAAAATCTGGAAAGCAGATGAAATTGAATTATTTCTTCAAAAATTTAGTAAAACTGATAATTAGAATTCAAACAAAATACGGCACATAACAACTCAAGCAGAAATCAAGATGGAGAGCACGGAGACTTTGATTTTTAAAAATTTCCAAAATGCTATCATTGCAGCATACAGGATTTCTCCCCTATTTTAACTTTACTAGTTTCAAAGGAAAGAAAAGGGAGTGGCTTACATATAGACAGCACATGAGCGAGTGCACACACACACACACACACAGGGTGCCAGGGAGACTGCCTAATTCCTTCTTTCCACCACCCAAGTCTCACTTTACTTATTAAAACAAAACTGCAGGCCCGGTGCGGTGGCTCACGCTTGTAATCCCAGCATTTTGGGAGGCCGAGGCAGGCAGATCACAAGGTCAAGACATCAAGGCCATCCTGGCCAACATGGTGAAACCCTGCCTCTACTAAAAATACAAAAATTAGCTGGGCTTGGTGGGATGTGCCTGTAGTTCCAGCTACTCGGGAGGCTGAGGCAAGAGAATCGCTTGAACCCAGGAGGTGGAGGCTGCAGTGAGCCGAGATGTCGCTATTGCTCTCCAGCCTGGGGGACACAGTGAGACACCGTCTCAAAAAAAAAGGAAGAAAGAAAGAAAACTGCAGAACTTCTCATTGGTATTCCTTTATGTCATGATTTCTGTTACCTTAATTGCTGTCATTGTTATTTCTTGCATTTCAACATAACCAAATTGAAAAGCAGCTTCATTCTGGAACAGGTATCTAAACACCTGTGTAATAATAGCAGGGATACCTAGATAATAATAACTGCCAATTCAGTGATCAAACTTTTGAGTTCCACAGTAAGATATTATGTGAAGCTCAGAATCATGTTTCAGACCACTGAAATTACTCGTTAAAATACAAATAGGCGAAGATATGATGTAAAAGATTAAATACCTGGTTTTGTAACATATTTATCAGTTAAAGTCACAAAATATTTCTCATTGTTATTCATGCAGGCAATAGAGAAAAAGACAGTGCAGCAATCAACTTTAAATAAAAAAAGTCCTCCCCTTCCTCCCACTCCCCTATACTCTACAAAATATTTTCCCTGGGAGGCCTCGAAAAGGCCACTACAAATTAGCGTGGCATGCACTACCGTCTGCAATTTAAAAAGCTAACTTTGTGGTGATTGTAGTTGCGTTATTAAAATATTCACGTGCATAAATCTAAAAAAGGTTGAAAATCCACAGTAAATTTACAATATATTGTTTACATTTGACCACTGATTTCACAGATTTAGTAAAGCATTGTAACAGTTTAGGGAGGCATGTAAGTCTTTAAATTCTGGACAAATGTTATGTTTTAACCTACAAAATTGCATGAAGGCTAACTTGAGAGACTTCCTATCATTTTATAATTCCTCAAGCTGAAGAAATCATTTTTAGGACACTTTCTTATAAATATTCCCCTCTGAAAGCACTTACAAAGCCATTTGTTCCACATCTTACCTTACATAGGGCTGATCTCAATTACTCATGGAATATCAAACATGATAGGAAACACAAACCTGAGAGAAATGTTACAATACAGCAGCAAACGTGCTCAATTCTTTTTTTTTTTTTTGAGACGGAGTCTCGCTCTGCAGCCCGGGCTGGAGTGAGCGGCGCCATCTCGGCTCACTGCAAGCTCCGCCCCCCGGGTTCCCGCCATTCTCCTGCCTCAGCCTCCCGAGTAGCTGGGACTACAGGCGCCGCCATCACGCCCGGCTACTGTTTTGTATTTTTAGTGGAGACGGGGTTTCACCGTGTTCACCAGGATGGTCTCCATCTCCTGACCTCGTGACCCACCCACCTCGGCCTCCCGAAGTGCTTGGATTACAAGTGTGAGTCACCGCGCCCGGCTAAATTTGCTCAATTGTTGTTTATCAGCATTCTATGCAAAAAAGCTTCCTAAGCCTTTCTCCTCTTAATTTTAGCATTGAATTGTGGAAAATTTGCAACTTTATCTTGACATGAAAATATTTCAATGTGTGGTGATCTTACCTGATGAGTTTTAGTATTTTCTGCATAATTGTTACGGGAACTCTTACGTGATTCTCTTCCATTCTGTTGTTAAGGCCAGGAAAAAGCAGCTAAATAAGAGGGAAAGAACTTACCACCAGAGTCATGTCTGAAGGCTTTCAGAGTAGGTTGGTATTTCCCTCCTTCTGGTTGTCTCCATTTTCCTGTTCTAGCTCACAAAATGTAGGGATTTGCTGTTGTGAACAGTTGGTGTCTGTAGGATTTTTTTTCCTCCAGATTAAAGTCCTGTCTCTCCTTAGTGTATTTCTCTCTGCAGTATCTGACTTGCTCAGTTCCTACCTGATTGCATCAGTGAGCTCTTGCTGCTGGAAGTTGTTTTACAAAAAATTTTTAAAGTAAAAATGAAGAAAACATGAAAATCAACTTTATTAAACATTTTAATAAGAATTTAAAGAGAGCAACCTCAAAAGTTTTATTTTTATTTTATTTAATTTTTTTTATTTTACTTTAAGTTCTGGGATATATGTGCAGAACGTACAGGTTTGTTACATAGGAATATGTGTGCCATGGTGGTTTGCTGCACCTATTGACCCATCCTCTAAATTCCCTCCCCCTGCCCTCCCTCAGCCCTCAACAGGCCCTGGTGTGTGGTGTTCCCCTCCCTGTATCCATGTGTTCTCACTGTTCAACTCCCAATTATGAGTGAGATCACGCAGTGTTTGGTTTTCTGTTCCTGTGTTAGTTTGCTGAGGATAATGGCTTCCAGCGTCATCCATGTCACTGCAAAGGATGTGATCGCATTCCTTTTTTATGGCTACATAGTATTCCATTGTGTATTTGTACCACATTTTCTTTATCCAGTTGATTGTTGATGGGCATTTGGATTGCTTACATGACTTTGCTATCTGATCTTTGACAAACCTGACAAAAACAAGTAATGGGGAAAGGATACCCTATTCAATAAATGGTGCTGGGAAAACTGGTTAGCCATATACAGAAAATTGAAACTGGACCCCTTCGTTACTTATGCCTTATACAAAAATTAACTCAAGATGGATTAAAGACTTACATGTATAACACAAAACCATAACAACCCTAGAAGAAAACCTAGGCAATACCATTCAGACATAGGTATGGGCAAAGACTTCATGACAAAATTGCCAAAAGCAATTGCTTAAAAGCCAAAATTGACAAATGGGATTTAATTAAACTAAAGAACTTCTGCCTAGCAAAATTATCATCAGAGTGAACAGACAACCTACAGAATGGGAGAAAATTTTTGCAATCTACCCATCTGATGAAGGTCTAATATCTAGAATTTACAAGGAACTTAAACAAATTTACAAGAAAAAACCAAATAGCCCCATCAAATAGTGAGCAAATGATATGAACAGACACTTCCCAAAAGAAGACATTTATGTGACCAACAAACGTAGGAAAACAAGCTCAACATCACAGATCATTGGAGAAATGCAAATCAAAACCACAATGAGATATCATCTCATGCCAGATAGAATGGTGATTATTAAAAAGTCAAGAAACAATAGATGCTGGCAAGGCTATGGAGAAGTAGGAACACTTTTACATTGTTGATGGGAATGTAAATTAGTTTAACCAGTGTGGAAGACAGGATGGCACTTCTTCAAGGATGTAGAACTAGAAATACCATTTGTCCCATCAGTCCCATTACTGGGTATATACCCAAAGGGATATAAATCATTCTACTATAAAGACATATGCACACGTATGTTTACTGTGGTTTTAAATACACATAAACACACACACAGAAAAACATAGTCAACCTTTCATATCCATGGGTTCCACATAACAGAGTCAACCAGATACAGATATTTGAGAGAAAAAAATAATAGCAATAGAAAATCATACAAGTAAAAAATACAATATACAGCTATTTACATAGTACTTACTCTGTATTAGGCATTATAAGTAATCTAGAATGTTTTAAAGTATACGGAAGGATGTGCATAGGTTACATGCAAATACTGCACCATTTTACCTGAGGGACTTGAGCATCTATAAATGCTGGTATCTGAAGGGATCCTGCAACCAATCCCCCATGGATACGGAAGAGCAATTCTACACGTGTATATGTGCCCCCATTGATGAATAATGTGTTGTAATTTCTAAGAAGAAAAAAGAGCAAAATATTTGACATAGAAAAAATAAGAACACTAAGATTTTACAGCTTATCTTAGATTTATAAAGTGACCTGAAGGACCCAAACAATAATTTTAAGACAGAAAAGATTTCACTCCAATGGAAAAAAAAAAAGTGAATTTTCTTTGTATCCTGAGAAAAAATAAAAATTATGAAATATTAATTCTTACAAAGTGGAGCTGATATTCATAAAAGAAACAACCCTAAAATGAGGCTGAATGGGTTCTAATAGTATACCAAGGGTTAAAAATTATACTTTGTTCTTAAGATTAATGTATATAATTAGTTAACATACTTTCATTACAAAAATGAGAACAAGCTTCTGCCAAAAGCAAACTGATGTTAAGAGGTATATACAGTTTCAATCAATAACAAAGCTTCCAGGTATTAGGTAGAAAAGTCCTGCTAGTAATGTATTCTTGCAGTATTTCATTTTCTGCCTTCAGGTGGGACTTGAAAGAAGACAAATATGGATGCCATTTAAAAGATACTGGTTCTGAAGGAGGAAAAAAAAATAGTGCAAATTGATCTCACCCTGCAGGAAATCTAAGATCATGCAGAATACTTTAGGGCAATGGCTTTGCATAATTCATCACTAGTGTGAGTATGAACTGGAATACAAACAAAAATTCAGAACACTTTATAATAATACTATATGGGATTCTATCATAATTTGATTTCCATGCATACAGGGTAGATTATTCGGTCAAATAGTCTGTTTTTAAAAATCAACAGTTTCTTAAAAAGGAAAACCTTAGAACTAATTTTCAGATGTGTATTAAAATATTTGTGGCCTGTATGTTTAGAGATCTGTTACTGAGGTAGATAACTAGCAGCCTCTTCTACCAGTAATATACAAAGTCTAATGGTTAATTTCATGCCCAAAGTTTCCATCAGTGCAGATCTGTAATACATAATGAAATGGACAAACATTTGCTTGATTAGGTATCAGATCTTTTAGATGTTTTGTTCTGTTGTATTTGTAAGAGACATTTTCAAGTCCTTTTGAGGCAATGCTGTTCAAATGACAATCCATTTAGATAATTTAAAAATTGATATTGAAACTTTTTTCAGCAAAAGTTCTGATATTTGTTAAATATGCTAGTTCTTATTGTTAAAGACAATGCTATCATATTATATTTCTATAT
Organism: Chlorocebus sabaeus; assembly: GCF_047675955.1. Lineage (NCBI taxonomy): Eukaryota > Metazoa > Chordata > Mammalia > Primates > Cercopithecidae > Chlorocebus > Chlorocebus sabaeus. Next base: position 6,221,685 of record NC_132917.1, on the reverse strand, counting down.
ATACATTCATATTGTAGATACACATTAATGTGTGGTACCTTCAAAAAATATTTGAGGTAACTTATGTTAAAAGACAGATGTTCTGTAACAGAATGTTTTAAAAAGTTAAATTTTACTTGAGAGAATTTTAAGTAAATAAAAATGACCAAAAATTACATAATTAGCCCCACTGCTTTCAAAACCCCATTAAAATGCCAGTAAGCATATTTTAAAGGCACAGATTCACAAAGGCAAAAAGTCCAAGAAAGGAGACAACAATGACAGAATTCTGGAAGCTGTGAGAGATGAATGTGCGATAATCGACTTAGTCCATCTGTACATAAACATGCTCTTGGAAATTAAAATCATAGTAAAATAAATATAACAACTCAATAGAATAATTAAAAGATAAAGTTAACAAACTCTCCCAGAATAAGAAAGACAAATAAATAAAAGCCAGAGAAAGAACACAAGAATTACAGAACAAAGCCAGTGGGTTAGTATCTAAATGAAAAGTTTTAGAATGAAGAAAGTAGAAAAAATAATAAAAGAATCAAAGAAATAATAAAGATAATTTTCTAGAATGGAAAGAGTTTCTACATTTAAGACACCAACATCATCATGTATAGAGTAAAATAAATGAGAATAGGCTTAGCCAAGTTATATCTTTGAAAAATGTGTAAACACTGAACATTAAAAGAATATATAAATTACTAAAGGGAAAAGTTTGCTTTTAAAGAATTAGTTTAATTTTAGTCATCTCTCCAGAAATAGGAAAGCTAAAACACTAGAAGGGTTTTAGAACAAAGTTTTAAAAATTCCTTGAAAACAGAAAGTATTTTGATGATTTCTTTTGTAAAGAAAAAGTTAATATAATATCTGATATGATACAGATTTGAATGTTGGGAGAAGGTGTGACTTTGAATTTGTCATAAATACACAGAAAATTAAGCAAACAAAGAAGAAGATAATAACTATTACCAGGGACAATTTTTAAACAGGTGTGCAGCCAATAAAAAGCAGACAGAGAATACCACACGACTCAGCTATGACGAGCATTTATACTGTCCCAGTAATGTAAAGACCGAAGATTGATGTAAAACCACAATGTTGTTATTATATTGGTAGGATGGGGAGATGGGAAGGGTGCCTGTGCATGATGACGGGGGGGAAGGAGGTAAATGATGTTTAATTCCTCATCTTTTAATACTAACTGTATTATGTTAAAGTAAAGAGTACTAACTGATTATGTTAAAAACTGAAAAGTTAAGAAATAGCAACAGAATCATCTTATTTAGGGATGTAGAATTAAAATACAGCAGAATCACCTCAAGTATTTGACATAGTTCTGCACAAGAATAAGTTGGTTCAGCCACTCAGCGTGGTGCTTTGTACTTTTAGAGAATTTTGTGTATTGCGTAGTAACTTTACTAATCATTCCTGTGAGGTTTTCCAATTTTCAACATAATGAGCCTATATTCTTTATAGTTGGTTGGTTGTATTTTGGGATATATGCTGGTTTTCCTCCTCAGGAAAGATTCTTTTTCCTATCTGTCAACCTTTTAGTTGATTTCTTTGGACTGCAAGGAGAATGGAGTAGAAACCATTATTCTAGCTTCCTAAATTGGAAGCGTTTTTATAATGGCTATTTTCTCTCTGGGTCCATGATGACGATGAAGGCCATCGTCATCAACAGTGGGCCTAGGTAATGATAGTCCACAGCGCTTCCCTTCTACTTCCATATTTTTTTCTGCTTCTTGTGTGCTATGGATTGGAAAACAACTAAAATCATCTGAAAAAAGCAATAGACTATGAGTAAGATGTGAAGGAATATTCTATGAATACATGTTACTGCTGTGGAAAATGGACTTTGTGATCATTATTTTGACTGCTCTGAAGCCACTGCTGCTTGGTTCTGCTCCTTGCCTATGTTTTCTTTGTTTTTGTTTTTTGTTTGTTTGTTAGTTTGTTTTGAGATAGAGTTTCGCTCTTGCTGCCCAGACTGGAGTGCAATGGCATGATCTCCGCTCACCGCAACCTCTGCCTCCCGGGTTCAAGTGATTCTCCTGACTCAGCCTCCCGGGTAGCTGGGATTATAGGCACACACCACCATGCATGGCTAACCTTGTATTTTTAATAGAGATGGGGTTTCTCCATGTTGGCCAGGCTGGTCTCCAACTCCTGACCTCAGGTAATCCGCCTGCCTTGGCCCCCCAAAGTGCTGGGATTACAGGCATGAGCCACTGTGCCTAGCCCCCTTGCCTATGTTTTATGTTGCGTGAAAATTTGGATAAGAATTCTGCAGACATATACATTGAGAGTTCATGCGTTTTCACATTTTTTGGCATCTGTGAATGGAGAATGAATATCCATTGCTTGGTGTTAGTATTAATTATGTAAACATACAGGGCTCCTGAAAGTTAAAGCTGTATTTTAGTCATTGAATTGTTCTTAAAACAATAATCTTTTAAGTGAAAAATGTTTGATGAGAAAGGTATACAATACATGTCTTAATCCTGTAACTGAAATTGATGAAAAATGGTATGCTAGCTAAGATAAAATATAGGTGTGGTTCATACCTTGAGAGTTTTGATTGAACATTTGCTAACAAATTGTAAATAATTAGGAAGATATCCAAGCATTATTTTAATTAAGAATGGAAAATATATTTCAAACTGTATCTTGATAGTGAATGATTCCTAGTGAACACCAGGGGTAGTGGTTAAAAGCATATTTAAGCTGTATGTGAGCTCATAATCAGTTAGTGATGTCTGCCATGACCACAGGATGAAAAATAGTCATGTTGTCACCAATCCTGGCCAAATTTCTGTAACATCTTTGATAATAAGTCCTGGCTAAAACCAAATATTGGCAGAGGCATAAAATAATATGCTTTAGTATTTATAGTGCTATAACGTAGGAAAAAATAATGTATACTTTGTTACAATGTTATTTTGGTCTTATTTGCTGTTTTAGATTTATTGTATGATGCAACTTTAAAAGCACAGTGGTATTTCATGTGGAAAATAGTACACACCCAATTGAGATATTTTAAACAAATTGTTCTTGCAGACTTGTATGTAGATTATATATTGTAGGGATTTTGAAATTATATTTTGAAATAATCAAGCACAGATAGATTTTCTTTTATATAAAATGTATTATATTTTCAACCCAATAAAATAATACACACTCAATATTTTTAAAAATAAAAAAATAGGAAAAGTAGGAACCTGGAAGTAACCACAGTTAATTAAATATTTAGCAGATTGCTTTTAATTTTAATAGTATTATTCTATCATTAAATTTATTTTTTAAAATATTTGTAATTAATGCAAGCTATTTTTGTGCACTTATATTAGTATTCAGTGCATATTTTATTCAGTTTCTTTTCATTGGATTTTAGACTATTTCCCAATTATAATAGATAATTATTTAGTAACAATGTATAATATATTTAATTATCAAATTGGATATTCCTTCTAAATATAATTGCAGGTCAAAATGCTGCTAAAGGGATAAGTATAATTTAATATATTATTGAATTCAATTTGACAGTATCTTGTGGGAGAATTTTGGCATTAATGTTTATGAGAAATAATAGTCTCTGTTGTTTTTTTCTTGTAATGTCTCTGTAGTATCTGGCTTCAGCATCAGGGAATGCTGGTCTCATAAAAGGATTTAGGGAATGTTCTCTCCCATCAATTTTGTAAAAATGTTTGTGTAGAATTTGTAATTTTTTACTTCTTTCTTTAATGCTTGATAAAATCCAGTGAAGACTAAATTTTCTTTGTTGGAAACTATTTAATCACAAATCCAACTTTTAGTAGAGATATAACTTCAGGTTATGCATTTCCTCTTGAACATATTTGGCAGTTTGTGTATTTTATGGAGGTTTGTCTTTCATCTAAGCTGGTAAATTTATAGGCCTAGAGTTATTTGTAATATACTTTTATTATTGGTAGGGATGTTCCCTCTTTCATTCCATGTATTTCTAATGTGTGGCTTTTTTCTTTCTTTTTTTTGGAGGTGTGGGGGGATAAGTTAGAGGTAAATCAGTTTTACTGACTTGTATTCAAAGAACAAATGTTTGTGTTGACTCATTATCTGTATTGTTTTTTCTTCTCAATTAAACTGAATTCTATTCTTCATCATTCCTTCCTCCTGATTAATATGGGATTGGTTTGCCTTTATTTTTCTAGTTTAATAAGGTAGAAGCTTAGATCATTGTTTTGGGCTGTTTCTTCTTTTCTAATATATACATTTAATGCTATAAATTTCCCTCTATATGCTCTTTTAGATGCATTCCACAAAATTTTATATGTTGTCTTTACATTTCCATTGAACTCATAATATTTTTAAATTTCTTTTGTGACTTTACCTATGGGGTTTTTTCTTAGTTATTTAGTTACCTATGGTTTATTTTCAGTGTGGTATTTAATTTCCAAATATTTGGGCATTTATATATATATATATATTTCTGTTATTAATTTCTAGTTTAATTCTGTTATATTGAGTGACTGTATTTTCTATTATTCTGATTTTCTCATCTGTTAATGTTTGTTTTATCACCCAGAATATGGTTCATTTTAGTGGATATTCCCTGTGCCTTTGAGAACAATGGATATTCTGTTGATGTTCATAGAGTGTTTGTAAGTTTCAATTTGCTCAAGTTCATTGATGGTGTTTGTTGTTCAGCTCTTCCAGATGATTAGTGATTTTCTTCTATTTGACCTGTCAACTAAAGAAAAAGATATATTTTCATATCCAACTAAAATCATCTATTTGTCAATTTTTACATTCAGCTACATATCTTGTGCTGAATGCATTTTGAAGCTCGTTGTTACATAAATATGCATTTAGGATTGTTACATTTTCTTAATTATTGTTCAGGTTTCTTCTCTATTCCTAACGATATGCAGTGCAACAAAGTCTAATTTTTAAATAAACTTTTAACATTTTATAATGGTTTTTAGGTATACAGAAAAAATGTCATAGTACAGAGATTCTTTATACCCCACACCTAGTTTTACCTATCATTAACATTGTACAGTAATATGGAGATGAGCCATTTTTGATACATTATTCTTAATTAAAGTATATATTTTATTCAGATTTCCTTTGTCTTTACCTAACATTGTTTTACTGTTGCAGGCTTTCTTCCAGAACCCATCTAGTCAGGTCTCCTAACTTAGGCTCTTCCTGGCCATGACAATTTCTTAGACCTGTTTTTTTTTTTTTTTTTTTTTGATCAACTTGACAGTTTTGAGAAGTACTAATCAGGTATTTTGCAGAATGCCACTGAGAATTTAACTTATTTCATTATTAGATTGGAGTGATGGGCTTTGGGGAGTAAGACTGCCATTCCCATCACTTTCTATTAAGGAAACATAGTATCAACATCACTTATCACCATTTTATCCATAGAACATACTTTCTAATATTTCAGTTCTTTTCTCTGCCTATGGTCATTGGAAAAATGTCACTATGAGCAACTCACACTTAAGGAGTGAGTAGTATTGTCTTACATTCTTGAGAGAGGAGTAAGAGGAGTGTCTACTTTAAGTATTTAACATTTTTCTGCATAGAAGATTTGTCTACTCTCCAAAATTTGTTTTAGTCATTCATCTCTTATTTCTTAGAGTGTGGACTGATAGATATCTATTTTATACATAGGTTTATAATCTAATACTCTTTTATTTATTTAGTTGCTCAACTTTTTTTAGGATACGACCATTGCGAACACTTTCAGCAGGCTCTCATATTCCTTTAACCAGCAGTCCCCAACTTTCTTGGCACCGTCTTCCACCAGTTTTGTGGAAAACAACTTTTTCCATAGACTGGTGGGGTTTGGGGAGTGGTTTTGGGATGATTTGAGCACATTACAGTCATTGTGCCCTTTATTTCTATTATTATTATATTGTAATGTGTAATGAAATAATAATACAGCTCATGATAATGTGGAATCTGTGGGAGCCTGAGCATGTTGTCCTGCAACTAGATGGTCCCATCTGGAGGTGATGGGAGATGGTGACAGATCATCAGGCATTAGATTCTCATATGGAGTGCGCAACCTAGATCTCCTGCATGTGTGGTTCACAATAGAGTTCGTGCTCCTACGGGAATCTGATGCCACCACTGATCTGACAGAAGGCAGAACTCAGGCAATAATGTGAGCTATGGGGATAGGCTATAAATACAGATAAATCATTGCTCACTCATCTGCCAATCACCTGCTGTGCAGCCCGGTTCCTAATAGACCACAGACTGTTACCGGGGTTGGGGACCCCTCCCTTTAACATACACCCATCAGTGTTTGTGTGTGCACAGTCACTCAATATAACAGAATTAAACTAGAAATTAATAACAGAAATATATATATATATATAAATGCCCAAATATTTGGAAATTAAATACCACACTGAAAATAAACCATAGGTAACTAAATAACTAAGAAAAAACCCCATAGGTAAAGTCACAAAAGAAATTTAAAAATATTATGAGTTCAATGGAAATGTAAAGACAACATATAAAATTTTGCACTCTTCTGAACACTTTCCTTCTCTCCTTTCCCTGTGGATGTGTTACCTCCAGGGCCATCTCTTGCATTTGCCTGGTAGATCCCATTCTTCTCTCCTACTCAATGTTGTCGTTTCAGCAATTCTGCTTTTTTCCCTTTATCAACTTTTCTCTCCAGAGCATGCAAACATGCATTTATAATTCACATCCAAACAAACCAAAGCAAGAACAAAGGCAACCTCTTCCACCCTCTTGTATCTCCTTAGCAGCCAGATTCCATGATTGAGTTTTCTCTGGTCAGTCTTCCGTCCTCTCCTCTCCTTTGCTTGAATCTGTTCCAGTTGTGGTTTCCTCCCAACCATCCCATCACAACAGCTCTCTTCAAGACACATCTAAATTCCTGGCTGCTCTTTTTTCATTTACTTTTATGGTTTGTCTCGTATTCCCAACAACGCAATGCTAGACTAGCTTGCGTTTTAATTTTTTCCTCATTTTTATTTAGACTAACTCTCATGGAGATCCTAATTCATCTCTTTGAATATCCATAGGCTGACAAAACATAAATTAACATCTGCATTCCAGACATCTCCGCTGAATTCCAGACTCATGCCTCTGAACAATCTACTTGGATGTCTGATATATGTTGGATGTTGCAGAATTTAGTGTTGTATGTATTTATTTTCTTTCCACTAATAAACAATAACAACTACCCTCCCCTTAAAAAGCAACAGAAAACCAACCAACAACCAACCAACCAAAGAAGAGATATGTTGCTTCCATAGCTCAGTAATTGGTGCCATTCTCTTGCAGCTGCTCAGCGTATGAGTCCTGAAGTTGTAGCCAGTTCATTTGTGTCTGTCACCTCCCACATTCAGTCTATCAGCAGATGCCATTTGTCTGTCCTCAAACTTTTCACCGTTTCTGCTGTGTCTACTACTCACCTCTCAGATGCATCTCGGTTCTGGATTTAACTCTTCACTGGTCTCTCTGGGCTTCTGCCCTGTTCCTATAAACTCTGCCATCAACACTACACACAGAGAGATCTCTTTAAAATGAGTATCAGGGCCGGGTGCGGTGGCTCATGCCTGTAATTCCAGTATTTTGGAAGGCCGAGGCGGGTGGATCCCGAGGTCAGGAGTTAGAGACCAGGCTAGACAACGTGGTGAAACCCCATTTCTACTAAAAATGCAAAAAAAAAAAAAAAAAAAAAAAAAGAAAGAAAGAAAGAAAGAAAGAAAAGAAAAAGATTAGCCAGGCATGATGGTGTGCCTGTAATAGTTTAATCCCAGCTGCCCTGGAGGCTGAGGCAGGAGAATTGCTTAAACCCAGGAGACAGACATTGCAGGGAGCCAAGATCGCGCCACTGCACTCCAGACTGGGCGACAGAGCAAGACTCCATCTTAGGGGTCAAAAAACACATATTGGATCACGTCAGCTCTGTGCAGGGCCGTCCTAAGGCTTCGCTGACTCACAGTAAACGCAAAAGGCCTGACGAGGGCTGCAAGTCTCCATTCTATATGCCCATCGGAAACACGTGCTCCGCCCCTTCTCACCTCTCCTCTGTCACTTTGTTATCGTCCTGCTCTACCTCAGCTGTGCACCTTCTTTTTTTTTTTTTTTTTTTTTTGAGACGGAGTCTCGCTCTGTCGCGCAGGCTGGAGTGCAGTAGCCGGATCTCAGCTCACTGCAAGCTCCGCCTCCCGGGTTTACGCCATTCTCCTGCCTCAGCCTCCCGAGTAGCTGGGACTACAGGCACCAGCCACCTCGCCCGTGTTTTTTAGTAGAGACGGGGTTTCACCGTGTTAGCCAGGATGGTCTCGAACTCCTGACCTCGTGATCCACCTGTCTCGGCCTCCCAAAGTGCTGGGATTACAGGCTTGAGCCACCGCGCCTGGCCAGCTGTGCACCTTCTTTGCGGGTCCTTACAAATCTCAATCTCACTCCCAGCTGAGGCTTTTTCATTTGTTGTCCCCGCTGCCTAAAACGACCCTCTCCCGCACATCTTGCTTGCTTATTTTCAGATGACTTTAAACTGCTGCATTATTTGAGACCCCTTCTCTTACCTTCCTTCATAGAGTAACACTGCACTGGCACTGCGGTACTCTACATTCTCCCGCTTTATTTTCTAGAAATTTACTTGTTTCTTGTCCATCTTCCAGTAAGTAGCATGCAAGCTCTGTTAAGTCAGGTACTTTATCTGTTCTGTTCACCAGTCCCCTATGTCTTGAGAAGTGCCTGGTACATAGTAGAAAAGCCACAAATATTAATAAACAAAAAACTCTTTAGTGTTTTTTAATTTAAATATGCAGCTTTGCTGTAATCTTAATAAACCTATGATTGAACAGTCTATCAAAATCTATTCAATTAGCGGTGTTGAGTCTATGTTCATTTTTTTTGGAACTGGTAATTAAATTGTCTTTCAAAGGGCTAATCATTTACACATTTTAATATCCAAAGGTGACTGGTTATTCTTCAAATACATATTAAAATAGTGTTTACCATCTCAGGTGGACCAATATATTCAAACACATTCAGCTGAATAGAAAAGCACTTTTAATTATATGCTAGTATATTATCTTTATTAACTTGATCAATTGACCTTAGAACTTTTCTCATTTATTTCTTTAGAAGTCATATCTGAGGGTCTTTCATGTGCTAAGCACTGTTCTAACACTGGAAGAAGTTGCCGGAAACAGTGTAAAACATTACTTCCTTGAGGAGTTCAGAGCCTAAGTAAAGAAGGAACTTGTGAATATGACTATGTATTACTCTCTGTGATACCTATAACAGTGGAGGGGGAGGAAATGCTGAAGCGTGAGAAGGTATCTTAGAAATAAAGGAAGGCTTCACTGCCAGGTGCTGCCCAGAAACTGAATTCAAAAAAGGCAGCACCTTTGCTAGCAGAGAGTACATGGAAGGATGCTTGGAAGGTGGGAACAGCATGTGCAAAGTGCGTGGAGTGAGTAGTTTGGTGTGAATGTAGGTCAGGCTGAGAAGGGTGAGGTGTAAAGTAAACTCACACAGCTTGAAGAAAATAAATGGCATAAACTTAGGGACTGGGTTTGCTTTTTCCTCCCTTAGAATTTAGTATGCACGTAATAAATAATTGTTAACTAAATCAATAACTGGCAGAGGTTTTCACCTCTATCTGAATATGTGTAGAGTGAAGGATGTAGTCACATAAAAGAAGAATGAGTGTCAAGAAGTTGTGTGAATTCAAGTCCTTGGGTGGGAGAGGTAAATACAAGAAATAAATTTATGATTTTTATTTTTTAATGGAAAAATAAAATTTAAAGATAACATATAGGAACAGAATTTACATAAAAAGCAGATTATTTCTTAAATCCAAATTAGAAGTATAAATACTGTAAGAATGAAGACCATAAATTGAAAATGTGTATATTTCAGTGGTGAGACTAATTTTCATATATTGTAGAAAAGCCATTGTCATAGTATACAAGGAAAATAATAGATCTCCCAAAAGAGATCTGGAAAGGGGGTGTGTTTGGTTTTTGTGTAACAAAGCAAAGCCACGCTGTGTGAAACTGACAAATTATGAAAGGGAAGAATCAACTCATACTTAATTGTTGAAGGCGCAATTTATCACTAGAAATTATTGAAGAAACTATTTTGTTTGTACAATCCCCCAAGTCTAGTTAGATCAGGAGTGTTGCCTGCTTTAACACTCAGTCAAGTCTGCCTTTTTTCATGGTCCTCCATTTTATGCCTTCCAACTCCCAAGACCAATACACATTTGTACATTACCTTTTTATTTCCTTCTTTCTATATCTTGATCTATCTTTTTATATCTTGATCATATCACAATCCATCCCCCAATTTTGTATTTTCTTTCTGTTTTCTCTCATCTGTGATTTCACTCCCAAAGCTCCTCAAATGTATTCCCTTCCTCCACTGCTTGTACCCATGATGCCCATCTGAACCCTTATTCTATTCTAGCACCAACCCAAGTCACTGCCTTCCTGCTAAACAGAAGCACAACTTTCCTGTCTGTCACTTGGACTTCAAAGCTCTGCATTATGCTTATTTTTCATTTTTATTCACCCCATCTAAACGGTTATTATAACTTGGAGGCTGAGGCGGGAAGATCGCTTGAGTCCAGGAGCTCGAGACAAGCCTGGGCAATATGGTGAAACCCCCATCTCTACAAAAAAATAATGAAAAAAATGGACTGGACATGGTGTCATGTGCCTGCAGTCCCAGCTAGTTGGGTGGCTAATGTGGGAGGATCACCTGAGCCCAGGAGGTCAAGGCTGCAGTGAGCTGTGAATGCACCACTGCACTCCAGCCTGAGTGACAGAGTGAAGGCTTGTCTCGAATAAACCAGCAAACCAACAAACAGTGCTAAATTTGCTCACTCTTGCTGCAAACATCTCCCTAATATATGATCTCATTACGTCCAATATTTCACAATTGACCGGTGGGCATGCCCTCTACACAGAAGTCCCCAACCATCTTCCCAGTGTGAATCTGCTCTAACAAGCTGCACCTGATGACATCAAGTTACCCTAGTGAAGTCTAGATTCAATTAATAGCACAACATTCATAACAAGGCTAACATTTAGTGAACACCTGCTCCATTTGTAGACACGCAACACTTGCTCGAGTTGTGTCTTGCTCAAGTTCACACTTTCTAAATGTGAGATCAGGCCCCTAACCAAGCTTCAGATACCTTTGCAACATAGCCTAAGTGGTGATCACCAAACACATTCAGTGATCCTTGGATGTGGCTCTGACTGTTTTATTCTCTCCCCTATGCATCTATTTCTGTCAAGTTCTCATCAGGTTGCTACCTCTTTTGTGTTCTTTCTATGGATCCTAAAACTGAAATTGTGTTCCCTCATTTAGAGTCACATAGAAATTTGCATTTCTGTAATAAAATTCAGCATGCTCTATAATGTACTAGAGTTATTTAAATACATACTTTTTGCATTTAAAAAACAATGCAATATTTTGCAGACTTTGAGAGGACAGTATTTGGTTAAAGCATCTGCCCTAAGGCAGATGTCCTGGCCTTCAATATTTGCTCTGCCACTTACTGTATCAATTTCCTTAAATAAATTACTTAACCTCTCTGTGTTTTATTTTTCTCAGTCATAAAATGAAAATGATAATAAGACCTAGCTCCTAGGATTGCATGGCTACAACAAGCGAATACACATATATTTGAAATAGTGCTGGAAACACAGTTAGCTCACAGTACATTGAACTATTCTATTTGAGGTTCATGTCTAGAGTGTAGCATATTGCCCTTCATAGAGGTCATCTCAGTATTTGTTGGGTGAGTGTGGGTGAAAATTGAAAAGCAGATTCTCACCAACACTTTCAATGTATCAAAACAGGATTTGTAACTGCATGTTATATTGAAGAAATACTCTTTTCTGCATTTATTTATTTACTTATTCCACAGGCATCATTTATCTGTTGGAAAATTCAAGATTCCAAGATGAAAGTCACCCTGCCCTCCAGGAGCTTACAGTCTAGCAGGGGATGGGAGATAGACCAGCAATTACAGTGGAGTGTGCTGAGGACTGAGACAACAATAATGGCTACAAGGATCACAACCAGCTGTGCCACTTGCCCTGTCGGTTCATCATTTGCAGCTGTGCCCAGTGCTTCCAGCTCAGGCCTCTGCATCTGCCAGGCTAAGGGGTTATAATCTTTTTAATTCATGGGACAATGTTAGGTCTGGTAAGATTGTACACTCCCTTCCAAGAATTCTGCTTCAATACGAGGTTTAGAAATAAGTCTGCCCAAAAAAAAAAAAAAAAAAGCAGATCTTTCCCTAACACAGAAATCAGAAGTTTAACCTAAGAAAACAGTTATGAGAAATCATAATTCTCCTAATAATGTATATACCACTATTGAAGCATGCAGTTTACTGATTTAGAACAGGTGCCTGGAACAGACTAGAAGAACTTGTAATGAGACAGTCTTGATTAAACCCTGAAAGTGTGCCTGGATTTCTTAGACACAAAGAAGGCATCAGGGCACTATTTCTATGTCTGGGGAGAACAAAAGTGGCCTATTTTTCACTAGTGTTAACTGAGTGTTCACTATAGTGCTTAGTAAGTACTAGGTACATCATACTAAGTCCATCAGTTCCATAAATCTGGATGAATACCTTCTCTAAGTTAATACTTGCAATCTCGGCAATATTAAGTTATTATAGTTCCCATTTTTTCCAACAGAAAAAAATGAGTTGAGAGGTTTAAAAACAGCTAGCAAATGATGGAATTGGCTTTTAATCACCAGAATGATTCCAATTCTCTTCTCTTAACAGTTGTTCTGACCTGCCTTTGATGGAAGTGTAAGTTCACAGAGACCCCTCAGCAGGGCAGGGGTGGGGAAACAGAACAAATCTTCCAGGCCTGGGATGCAGGTGGGCTGGGGAAGCCTTCTCTACAGAGGTGACTATGACCCTGAACCCTGAGGATACAGGGGAGTGGGATCTGGTGGAGGTTTTGTTGCACCTGGTAGTAGAACTGGAGGTGTGTACATGCATAGCCTTTTCTGAAAAGTGAAAAATTAATGAAACAGTGAAAACTAATGCAACAGTGAAAAATTAATGAAACAAGGGCTCTTGTGGATGAGGCACATTGATATGAAAACCTATTCATTGCCCATGTGTGTACATGCACAGTCTTTTCTGAAAGTGCCAGTGTTCAGAAGGCAGGGGTGTGTGAGTGTGTGTGTGCGCGTGCGTACAAGTATGAGTGTGTAGGGTATCTGTGTGTGCACGCAAGATCAGGCAGCATAATGAGTGATGAGGCTAAAGAGACAGTTCAGGGCCACAGACTTAGCTCATTTTTGAGGCAAGAAGTATGGATCTTATTTTGAATTCTACAGAGAGCCAGTAAAGTAATCGAGAAAGGGAAGGGACATCGTTTATGTGTTAGAAAATTAGCTCTGATTTCTTTGTGAATGATGGGGTAAAACAGATATGCTGTAGGCTTTTCCAGTGTGAAATGTAATTCCTAGTGTTCTTAGTTCTGTATACTGAAATATTTGTATTTAAAAGTGTTGATTAAGCTTGGCTTCTCAAAACTGAAAACAAAACATATCAAAATCAAACCTGCTTCCACTGCACTAGTTTTTTTAGATGAATAAGAGTTGTGTGACTTTCCTGGGGCTGCAATAACAGATGACCACAAACTGGGAGTCTGAAAACAACAAAAGTTTATTCTTCCACGGTTTGGAATCCAAGCGTTGATGAGACTCTGCTCCCACTGAAGACCCTAGAGAAGAATCCTTCTGGCTTTGTCCTCCTTCTGGTGGTTTAATAACCCTTGCTGTGCTTGGGCTAGTAGGTACATTGCTCCAATTTCTGCCTCGGTAGTTACATGGTGTTCTTCCCATTTTGTGTGTCTGTCTCCATATGGCCTTCTTGAAGGGCTCCAGTCATTGAAGTTAAGGCTCAACCTAATCCAGTATGACCTCATCTCAACTAATTACATCTGCAAAGACTCTGTTTCCAAATAAGATTACATTCTGAGGTTCTGGTGGACATGAATTTTGGTGTAGATATTAACCTACTCCAAATATTAAATCTCATTCATAAAACCGAGGTGAAAAGTATTGAGTCAAATAAATGAATGCTTTAAGTAGACAGTAAAAAGCAAAAATAATCAAATTAATAATAGTCTGGGAATTTTTCATCCTTGGGATATTTCACTCCAAGTTGGTGGTGGTGGTGGTGGTGGCTGGAGGAAGGGGATTGTGTGTGTGTGTATGTGTGTGTGCACATTTCCTTTCAACATCCAAGGATGTTTCTGATTCCAGAGTTGTGGTTTATGGCATAATATGTTGTTGTATGTTGCTGTAATTCACAGAGTGGATATTCACAGCCAAATTTTCTCAGGTTTGTGAACACAATTTTTCTCAGCTACATTTTATGTCTTTTTCGTCATAACCTCATGAAGTGCAGCTGCAATTACCAAGTGAATTTTTATGGAAGGCACATTTGAGTATGCAATGTGTATGTGATCTTATATCATCTTGTCTGGAAAACACAGGAGAAATAGTTGTGCAAAAAGGATATGACCAACACGAGAGTCTAAAACTCTGAAAAAAAAAAAAAAAAGAGCCTCACAGGATAGATGATGAATGTTCAGGAAACTGTAACTGTCAGTTAGGGAGTCGTTTCACTTTTAAGAGGCAACAGTGAAAAATTAATGAAACAAGGGCTCTTGTGAATGAAGAGCATTGATATGAAAACCTATTCATTGCCCAAGCATTGAGTAACAGATATAATAGGATTTGGGTAGGCTCCGGGGTACAGTGAGGAAGGAAGCGTGTGCTGAGCTGTGGTGTCCAGCCCATTATGACCATCTCTCCAGACTTCTCTAAACAGCAGGTTAATGTTTCTCTTTGAATCCCGTGTTTGTTAGTGTCTAGAATTGATGCAAAAGTCCTGCTTGCTTCCCAGTCTGCCTTTTAATCACTTTTTCTTCCTGCTTCAAAAGCTCTTCCTCCCTTGAAGCTAGTGTTCTTTGGGTGACACCAGCCATGCAGGGGTTCCCCAGTCTCTGGCTGTCTCCCTTTCTCACTGATTAGCTCTGATTTCCTTGTGAAATCTTTCCTTTCTCTTTGGACACCGCAGCGCGTAGCCAACAGCGTGTCTTTCTGACTGGACTCCTGTCATGTTTCCAGGTGGTTTCATGAGCTGTGTGGATGGCACAGTCAATGTCTCAGTCCCTGTATCCTCCAAACTCCTCTTCTCCAGTGACCATAGTCTATTCGTGTGTACACCTCGTCACCCACTACATCTTGCCGCTCTCAAATCAACCACCATCAAAATCTAACGTCACCTCCCATCCTTTCAGCTCATGGTTCTCATACTGTTACTTGCACAACACACAAAGAGCTTTATCTAAGATTTATTTATCTTAGTGAAATACTTGAAATGGTTCGGTAAATCATGAAATATCCATTTGGAACATTAAAATCTATTACGTGAAATGTGTAGTGATACAAAGGTGTGAAGAGCAACACAATGTTACACTGTAAAATGATAGAAATCAGAATTGTATGCTGATGATGACTAATGAGTTTGCAGAAGAAAATCATGAAAAGGAAGCGTTGCAAAATATTGACAGGGTTTTTTTTTTTTTTCTTCCTTTTTTTGAGATGAAGTCTTGCTCTGTCACCCAGGCTGGAGTGCAGTAGCACAATCTCGGCTTGTGTTGTATCTGATTTTTGGAGTACTTTATTCTATGTGAATTGGAGTAATTATATAGTAGAATAAATAAAAATATTTGAATTCAACAACTATTTACTTCAGTACTACTATGTCTGTGCTCTCTGTGACTGCTGGAATTATAGACATGACTAAGAGCCACTTTTCTATGAAGCTCTCAGATAGAAAGATGGAAATATTATGTAAGTTAAAATTATTTTATAAGACAAATTCAATTTCTCCTTGTTTTAAAGCGTTATCTCTGTTTAAGAAACAGTAACTTTTGGAAGGCTAACATACACACCCACCTGTGTGTGCATGCATGTCATATGTATGCATATATGTATGTATGCATGCAGTGCGTCTGGATATATGTATGCATGTCTGTCTGTGTGTATTTTTCTCCATAATCAAAATTTGATTATTTAGTGAATAAAGTGGAATGGCTTAAACTCTCTTTCAAAATGCATGGAAGTGATGTGGAATTGGGTACATGCTTCGAAGCTGAGACTGGCCACCTGATCTGGGCCCAATTTATTTGTGAAGAGCATTCATTGTAAATAGTGCCATTAACAAAGAAAATGCTCAGCAGATGTTTCCTGTTTGTGTAGCTGTTCCCTGACGATTACATGTCCAAATCCATCAAGCATCATACACAGCATCTGTAAGCTGGGGAGTGGGGGCTGACTTAGATTCTTCCTGGAGCCAGTAGAATCAGTTTTCTCAACTGTGTGGGGAAATTTGGAGGGGGGCTCAGAATGCCTTACCTGTGTTCATTCCATAGGTCAAAAGCAAGCAAAATATTCTCACTTTAGGAATACTTTATAATGTTTATTGTGTGTTTGTATTCATGCCCAAATAATAACCAGTCCTTTGAGGGAAGTTCCCTGTATTTTTGAGCATTCATGTCAATAAATTGTGTAAGTATGTCTATTAAGATAGTGATTTGGGGTATGATGTAAATAGTAGCCACAGTAAGAAAGTGAAGACAGACAAAAAGGTATGGAAATGAGAATCTATGAGAAAAAAAATAGAACCAAGAGAAGTCTGAAATTCATAATTTATTCTTTTCTAACCAGAAATATTAGTTACCTAGTTCCAATTAATTTGCATTTATTGTAAATATCTAAGTGTATCTTGGAGGGGGTGTGTATTGTCCATTCATTTATTCCATAAACATTCATGGAACACCTTCTCTGCAAGGTTCACTTTTTAGCTGCTAAAGAGGCACAGATTAAGGCAAGGGCTGGCTGCTTCTATTTGTTGGGAAGTGAGGAAGCTGGCAGGAGAGAGAGGCCATGCAAATACACCTGCCACACGGCGTCTAGGTGCAATAGAGGACAGCAGCGCGTGCGCACACACACACTCACATACACAGACACACAATCTAATAAAAAGAAATAAAGGAAAAGAATAATGGTGACTGCTAGATGAACTGCTTAAAAATGCCCTCCCCAGTATGGAGATTCCTTAAAGAACTAAAAGTAAACATACCATTCGATCCAGCAATCCCACTACTCAGTGTCCACACAAAGGAAAAGAAGTCATTATATGAAAAAGACACAGGCATATGCGTGTTTCTAGCAGCACAATTCACAATTGCAAAAATATGGAACCAACCTAAGTGCCCATCAACCAACAAGTAGATAAAGAAAATGTGGCGTATATACACCATGGAATACTACTCGGTCATTAAACGGAATGAACTAATGGCCTTTACAGCAGCTTGGATGCAGCTGGAGGCCATTATTCTAAGTGAAGTAACTCAGAAATGGAAAAATCTGATATCGTATGTCTCACTTGTATGTGGGAGCTAAGCTATGAGGATGCAAAAACATAGGAATGATATGATGGACTTTGGGGACTCACGGTAACGAGATGGAGGGAGGTGAGGGATAAAACACGACATATTGGGTACAGGGTACACTGCTCAGGTGACAAGTGCACCAAAATCTCAGAAATCGCCACCAGAAGAATTTACCAATGCAACCCAAAGCCACCTGGACCCCAACAACTATGGAAAGAAAATAAAAATTTAAATAAGTGGTTTCCTAAGAGAAAGAAAATAAATTCAGTGTTGAGATAAAGTGGAGTCCTCAAAGTAGAGAAGGGCGTTGCTGGAGGAAGGACAGCACTGCCCAGGTGGAGAGTCACAGGGGGCGGTGGACTGCTTGGGGAAACGCAGACTTCCCCGGGGCGGGGGAAGCTGAGGGTGAGAGGCCCTCGGGTGCACTGGCCCAGAGTGTAGATCCTAGGACCAGGCTGGCTGGCGGGGGGGTGTCTTAGTTCTTCTACAACAATTGCTGTGAGCTGGGGCAATTGACTAAATTTTCCATAGGCAAGATTGCTTTCCTAACAAAAATAGTTATAATAACATTCACCTCAAAGGCTTGTTGCGAGTTAGCTGAATTAACACATGAAAAACACGAAATCACACTTGATGCAGTTTAGTTTCCTTTACTGGGACAGCGAACAATGAGAGATGAGAATTCAGGAGGAAGAATGGAGAGAACGAAGCCATGAAAGACCTAGAATGCCATCCTAATTGCTACGAATGTTCCCCTTTAAGTCATGGGGAATTGTGGATGGATATTAGGAAGAGGAACAATTTTATGGTTTTGAAAGATAACTGCATTATATTACTTAGGCTTGATACAACCTTGATCAGGTGTGTTCTTTTGGTTTTCAGCGAACAGCACAGCATTTAAAAGTTGACGAGGTTTTGATTGCCGTGACTCGATCTGTGATTGCCCGTGTTAGCTTTCTTGGCATTGTGCTAGACGATCCCTGAGTTCTCCACATTTAAAGATTCTGTGAGCAGGAGTAATGCAATTTGGAGAACAAAACAGCAATAGGATTTCCTCATTGGAATGTCACTCAGTTTCATAATTTTCCTGATGCTTTACATTTTCTGTTTGTTATTCTGCTTTGTGGTAGGTGTGACTGGCCTCCTTTTTATAATGATGGCCTCAGGGAAGTGTGACATTTAAGCACCTGGATAGGAAGCTAGACTGTGTTCAAATCTAGCTCCACCAACCAGAAGCTGTGTGATTGTGGGCAGGTTCCCAAGCCTCTTGGTGCCCCCTGTCCCCATCTGTGATGTGAGGGTCATAACCATGCCTGTGCCATCTGTGACTGAGCATTTCTTGACTTAATATGCAGTTAGCATGGTGTCTGCGCACAGAGCACCGTATCAGCGTCAGCCCTGAGTAGCATTACTGTGTGGCAACTGTGGCTCAGGGGGTTGAGAACATTGTGATGTTCACTCAGCCATATGTGCTCATTCTAGAACTTGAATTCAGACCCAATTCCAAAGCCCATGCTTCTTCTGTCTTTCTGGACTCAAATATGTGGAACGTAGTCATGAAGGCAATTGAAACCCACTGCTTTTCTGCTTCCCAATGACCTGATCAAATAAGAGAGTTAAATGGTGACACGAGGGAGAATTACGTAAAGTGTGAAGGCGAACTGTGTAAGTGTAGAAATGGTCGTATTCTGCATTGGGGTGCTGCACGTTATTTTTACCCTGGTGGTTTGTAAGAGTAAGATAAATATCTGCCTGTGGTGGTTTTAAGAGGAGAATAAGAAAAATCTAATCTCCTACATTGGGTGAGATGGGTGTAATGGAAGACAGTATCAGATTGATACGTTTAATAGCTGATGGCTATAATTTTCCAGCACAATAAGCTGAAGTAGCCCAGATTTAAATATATATATATGAATATATATGAATAAAGGTAGAGAAACAAACAATATTTTCTACTGATGTAGAGGGAAAATTTATTAGATACCCAAAGCATAATAATACATTTTTTCTGAGGTGGAGTCTTGCTGTGTTGGCCAGGCTGGAGTGCAGTGGTGCGATCTTGGCTCACTTCAACCTCCACCTCCTGGGTTCAAACAGTTCTCCTGCCTCAGCCTCCCAAGTAGCTGGGATTACAGGCGCACGCCACCACGACCAGCTAACTGTTTTGTATTTTTAGTAGAGACTGGGTTTCACCATGTGAGCCAGGCTGGTTTTGAACGCCTGACCTCAAGTGATCCACCTGCCTCGATCTCTCAAAGTGCTGAGATTACAGGTGTGAGCCACCACACCTGGCCAATAATACATTATTTTAGGGTGACAGAGCAAGACCCTGACTCTAAGAAAAAAAAGTGAATAAATAAAAAATATTTCATTAGAGTAATAATCAAAATGATTGAAAAAAATCTTTTTTTTTTTTTTTTTTTTTTTTTTGAGACGGAGTCTTGCTCTGTCACCCAGGCTGGAGTGCAGTGGCCGGATCTCAGCTCACTGCAAGCTCCGCCTCCCGGGTTTTCGCCATTCTCCTGCCTCAGCCTCCCGAGTAGCTGGGACTACAGGCGCCTGCCACCTCGCCCGGCTAGTTTTTTGTATTTTTTAGTAGAGACGGGGTTTCACCATGTTAGCCAGGATGGTCTCGATCTCCTGACCTGGTGATCCGCCTGTCTCGGCCTCCCAAAGTGCTGGGATTACAGGCTTGAGCCACCGCGCCCGGCCGAAAAAAATCTTAAATATCAAAATACAAAACCAACAATCTTTACTTAGCTTTGTTTTTTCTTGCTCACTTCTTCCACTTCCAGCCAAACACACACACACACAACATATGCACACACACTCACACATGCATACACACAAGCATATATATGCATGCATGCACACACATTCACACACTCACACATGCATGCACACAAGCATATATATGCATGCATGCACACATATTCACACACTCACACATGCATGCACACAAGCATATATATGCATGCATACACAAATACACACAGTCATACACACACTTACTGGTCTCGGGAACATGAACAATTGATAAAGAACTCTTAGACTCAAGCCAATAATTATCACCAGTAAGCTAATTCTTTTTTCCCCTAATTAAAGCCTTGAAGCTCAGGAGGACCAAAACAAATGCAACAAATGTGCTGGGAAGACTAAATGCTCATCAGTGCTTTGCATGTCAAAGGCTCTGAATCTGGCTAAATGAACTTCAGGTTTTTATGAGACAGAGGCAGATGAAGCCGCACATTTGCCACAAAGTGAATGTCTTCATTTTGAAAGCTTCAAAGGGGAATATTAGGTGCTTTAAAAACTTCTTTGTTCTCTTCTAAGAAAATAATTATGGCACAATTTATCCTAATTCAGATTTTAAGCCTTGATTAGAGATGTACAATCTTACCTTCAAATAAAATCTGTAATTTTCTGCAGTGCCTGCATTCATTCACTCATTCTTCTTTTTAAATTACAGCAAATTGCTCCAATTTTAGTTTCTTGTTGTGTGCTTTTAGGCCACTCAGAAGGCAGCCTGCTCCTTCACCTATGCACACCGCAGAGTCACTGACAGACAATGTCGTTTTAATTTAGAGTGGGGAATTCTGTCATTTGGCATGGATGTTTGTCACAAGAATGCCATGTTGCCCTAAAGAAGGAGATGGAAAAGTAGTTGTCTCACAGAAGCTTCCAGCTGTCAGTTCTAGATTCTCAGGATTTGCCCGTGGCTTTCTAGAGATCTTCCTTGTTCTACTCTGCTCTGTATCAGCTTCTTATTCACCAATACTTTCTTTAATTTGATTTCAAGTCAATACATGTTTGAGTGCCTATGAAGAGTAGGTCCTGTTTTTGGTGCTTGGAAAGGAGACAGGTTACGGTGGACAGACGGACAGAGATGATGCTACCTGCTCTCATCATGGAATGTCCAGGAGAGAGTTGGCATGTTGAGAGGACATCCACTCCTGGCCCTGGAATGAGGGTGCTCACCTATTTGTCATAAGTAATTCTTGGGCTATAACACTCTCCTTATTGTGCCCACGAGGAAGTGGGCTTGGTAGTTGTTGATGAGTGGCAGACCTGGAATCTGAACTCAGAACTTTGAATTCAGAATCCCTGTATATCATCACCGACTTCACTGAAGGAAGGCTAATTTAGGAAAGTATTAAAATAGTAATTAG
This sequence comes from Chlorocebus sabaeus, assembly GCF_047675955.1. Lineage (NCBI taxonomy): Eukaryota > Metazoa > Chordata > Mammalia > Primates > Cercopithecidae > Chlorocebus > Chlorocebus sabaeus. Next base: position 6,200,015 of record NC_132917.1, on the reverse strand, counting down.
TAGTGGAGGTGAAACTAGACCTAGGCTTTTCTCATTTAAAACTGTACTGAGTTTCTCGTTGTGTTACTTTTCTGCAACAGGCTCAGACGGATTGTCCAAAGTCATTATTTCTTTGTTATTATAGTTGTCTATATATAGATGAAAGAATTTATGTATTTTAGAGATGAAAACCTTGTTCAGTTTTACAAGCAGGATAGTCCAATAGATACTTTTTGACCTCACAAGGTTGATTACTTTATATATTATATATATATAATTTATTATATATATTATTGATAGGTTTATGTGGTTCAAAATTCCTAAAATGTAAAATTGTAGATAACAAAGATTCTCTCTCCTTCCATATTTGTCTCCTGTGGCCACTCAATTTTCCTTCTTCCCCAAAGACCTGTATTTCAGACATGTCTTGGGTACCCCCTGAGATATATGCATATTTGAAGAAATAAGCACATATGATTTGCCGACTTTTAATCAAAGAGTAGAATCATATACACATTGTTTTGAGCTAAGCTTATTTCACTTAGGAATAGACCTTGGCCATCATTTAATATAAGGAAAGAAATACCTTCCTCAGCCTTTGTTTTGTTGCCTCATAGTTTTCCATTGTGTAGATTTACCATAATATACTCAATGAGCACATACTGCAGGTATCTGACTCATTTTATGATCTTTTGCTGTCAGGAAAATGATGCAATAAATGGCATTTCACATATTTCATTTCATCTGTGTGCAAATATGTACCTAGGAGAAGTTTCCAAAAGTGCAATTGATGGGGTTAATTGTATTTTCATATTGATATAAATTACTAAATTACTCTCTTCAGAGGTTATGCCAAACTGCCTCCCATGAGCCCAGTGTGGCATTGCAAAGCTTTCGCACACCCTAAGAAACACATTCCATTAAGCTGCATGTTCTTTAGCAATTTAAGAGACAGAAATGCCATTTCAGTAGTTTCAATATGATTTTCTTTTATTATGAGAGTTGAAACAACCATTTGTATAGTAAAAGCCATTTGGTTTTTCTTTTTGAACTATTATGTTTTTGTCCATATTTCTATAATTTGTTGACATTTTTCTTATTAGTTTTTAAAAGTTCCATACATATTAAAGACATTCACTTTTTGGAACTATTCTCCTACTTCTTTTGCAGTTTTGTTGTTTTCCTTTGGCTTTGTTTAATTACTTAATAATTGTTCTTTATGAAATTAACAGTCTTTCATGGCTTCTAAATTTTGTGTCGCACTTAGAAAGACTTGCTAAACCATGCTATTATACCGAAATCCTGCCATGGTTTCTTCTAAATATATTTGTAGTTTCAATCTTTTGCCTTTAAATGTTGGATTCATTTGAAATTTAATAAGTTGGGGGACAGGAATTTAGTTCATTTATTTTTTCCTAGATTGCTACCTTATTGACTTGAAACTTTTATTCTTTCTTAAACAACTTTTCTTAAATAATTCTTTCTTAAATACTTTTTTTCAAAGGTATATTTGAAATTTATATAATTTTCCCCAATGATTTGCTATGACACCCTTGTCATATACTAAATTCTTTTGTCTGAATTTATTTCTGAAATTTCTACCTTTTTACATTGATTTTGCCAATTCAAATGCCACTAAAACAATGATTTATTTATCATAGCTTTATGACATGTTTGATAGCAGATAGCACTATGTCTTAATCTGATCAAACTGTTATAACAAAATACCATAGAGTAGGTGGCTTAAATAACAGACATTTATTTCTTATAGTTTTGGAGGTTGGGAGTCCAAGATCAAGGTGCTGGCTGATTTGAATTCTGGTGAGAGCTCTCCTTCTGGCTTAGAGATGGCCGCCTTCTCACCTTCCTGCTATGTCCTCATGTGGTAGAGACAGAGAGAGAGAGACGAGAGAGAGAGAGAGAGAGAGAGAGAGAGAGAGAGAGAGAGAGAGAGAATGAGCACAGTCCAATCTCTTCCTTTTCTTTGTTTTAATAAGATCACTCATAATAGGGGCTCTGCTCTTGTGTCTTCATCTAAACCTCATCACCTCCTCCCAAAGTTCTCACTTCCTAATACTATCCCTCTATGTGGTTAGGGCTTCAACATATGAACTTCGGAGGATATGAACATTCAATTCATAACAGAATACTTTTAATACGTTTTAAAAGCTTTACTCATTTCTTTCTTTCTTTTTCTTTTTTTTTTTATGTGGAGTCTCTCTCTGTCACCCAGGCTGGAGTGCAGTGGTGCGATCTCAGCTCACAGCAACCTCCACCTCCCGGGTTCAAGTGATTCCCCTGCCTCTGCCTCCCCAGCAGCTGGGATTACATGGGCCTGCCACCATGCCTGGATTTTTTTTTTTTTTTTTTTTTTAAGTAGAGATGGAGTTCTGCCATGTTGACCAGGCTATTCTCGAACTCCTGATGTCAGATGATTCACCTGCCTTGGCCTCCCAAAGTGCTGGTATTACAGGCATGAGCCACCAAGCCCAGTCAGCTTCACTGCTTTCTGTTTTTATTATTATTATTATTATTATTATTTATTCTGCATTACTTTTGTCTTTGCTAATTCCTTTCGTGTGTATTAGCCTACATCTTGAATTGGATGTATATTGAATTAATTTATATTCCTTGTAATTTTATAAATGTTTGCTTTTAAGGTTATACATTTTCCATGGGGCACAGTTTTATCTGTCTCCCAGATATATTAAAATATACAGTGTTTAGTATTATTACATTTCAGCTATGCTTACAAATGCAATGGGAATTTCTTTCTGACTTAGGCGTATTTCTCCACACCCAGAGTCAAGTACATTGTTGGTTCTTGTACTTGTCATTAACTGTTGGTTTGAATGCATCGTAATCAGAGCATTTGAGACAGAAACACATTTTCACTCTTTGGCGTGTAGTAGGATGTATACATGTTCTGTCTTTGTGGCTATATTTGTGTCCATTTTTGTGAATGGTGTATGTTACTTTAAATAAACATTTTATCTGTTTTAGGGTACAGGTTTTGATATATCTGTTGGGTTTAACTTTTATTTGGATCTTCCACACTGTTATTGACCAAAAAATCTGATATAAATAGAAATCTCTATCTTCTAGTGTGTTTCCAGTTCTCTTTTTATCTCCTGTATTTTTGCAAAATAAATACTAATTTTAAATGTATTGTTGCATGAACACTCATAGTATTATAACTCTATTGGGAACTGTAACCTTCACTTAATAAAGAAAATATTTATTCTTTTTTTTTTTTTTTTTTTTTTTTGAGATGGAGTCTCGCTCTGTCGCCCAGGCTGGAGGGCAGTGGCGCAATCTTGGCTCACTGCAAGCTCCGCCTCCTGGGTCCACGCCATTCTCCTGCCTCAGCCTTCCTAGTAGCTGGGACTACAGGCACCGCCACCACACCCGGCTAATTTTTTATATTTTTTAGTAGAGACGGGGTTTCACTGTGTTAGTCAGGATGGTCTCGATCTGCTGACCCCGTGATCCACCTGTCTCAGCCTCCCAAAGTGCTGGGATTACGGGCGTGAGCCACTGCGCCTGGCCAGAAAATATTTATTCTTATTTACGATTTATATATTATATATTTTGGGGCTGCATTGAAAGCTATTTGACAGTAACAATCTGCTTCATTTTATTTGAATTTTCCTTATGTTTCCCTATTTTTTACACTTTCAAATATTTATAATTACTTGCTTTCATAGTATTTAATAAATGGAGAAAATAGTGCAGTTTTGCTTAGTGATATGATCTGGAGGTTTTTTTTTTTTTTTTTTTGTATTTTGTTATAGATGCATTTAGCCTGTTAATACTTATTACTCTGGCTGAACATAAAAGATTTTAATTCTGTCATTATTTTATATTGTACTTTCTGCCTTTAAAGATTTAAATAGTTTTTTCTCACCTTTGACATTGTCAAGGAATGTAAATTGTTCTCTGATATGTAACAATAATGTCTATAATTTATTTTATTCTTATTCCTACAGTTAAATATTCAATATTCAGAGCCATTTTTAACACTTTATTAGTTGAAATCTGTTCTGTAATGGTCCTTGAGAAGAACTAATGGTAACAATAACTCTGTTCTTAAATATTTAAAGTAGTTTGTCACCACTTAATTGAACAAGAATAAAACTGAGTAAAAGTTCTGGGACCACACATTATTTTCTTAAGAAATCCTTTCTTGTTTCTACATCATCTTCCAGCATTAAAAATTGTAGATAATACAATCTGATGTAAGTTTTCCTTTATAAGTGACTTGCTATTTTTCCAGACTACTTAAAGTAATTTTAATTTTCAACAACTTTATTAGCTTATATTTCAGGATAGGCTGGTTTTGTTCTCTGTAACAGTGGTCTCCAAACTTGTTGGTACCAAGGGCTGGTTTTGTGGAAGACAATTTCTCCATGACCCAGGAGACAGTGGAGGGGGTTGGTTTCAGGAGGACTCAAGTTCATTAAATGCATTGTGTGCTTTATTTCTATTATTATTATACTGTAATTAACATGTAACTAAATAGTTACACAACTCAGTATAATGTAGAATCAGTAGGAGCCTTGAGCTTGTTTTCTTGCAATTAGACTATGCTGTCTAGGAATGATGGGAGACAGCAACAGATCATCAGGCATTAGATTCTCATAAGGAACATGCAACCTAGATCCCTCACATGAGCAGTTCACAATAGGGTTTGTGCTCCTATGAGAATCTAATATCACTGCTGATCTGACAGGAGGTGAAGCTCAGGCATTAATGCGAGCAATGGGGAGAATCTGTAAATACAGATGAATCTTCACTTGCTCACCCTGCATTCACCTCTTGCTGCACACGCAGCCCGGTTCCTAACAGGTGATGGACTAGTATCAGTCCATGGCATGGGGGCTGGGGATCCCTGCTGTATAAAAAACATAACATTGAGTCTTTTAATATCAAGAATGTTAATTCCTTAACCACTTCCTGCTTCAGAGACTACAGTCATGCATGTCTTCTAAAACTTTTTTATTTTCTCTCTAATCTCACACTGAGCAAACGTAGTTGCAATAGATTACATAGAGCTATTGAAATTTACTATTAAATTAATTAAAATTAAATTCTCTATTGAAATAGCCACTTTCCTTTTTCACTGCATATATTTAAGGTGCACAGTGTGGTATTTTGATACACATATTAAAACGGCTACTGTAGTCAAGTAAGTTAACATATCCATTATCTAACATAGTTACACTTTGTGTGTGAGGTTCGAGCACCTAAAATCTACTTCTTAGCAAATTTTCAGAATGCAACACAATATTATAACTATGATATAATGTGCAGGTTATACATGGGATTGCTAGACCTAGTCATCCTAAACAGCTGCAACTCTGTGCCCTTTGACCCACATCTTTCCATGTCCCCCCCTTCACTGACTATGGTAGCCACAATTTCATTCTCTGTTTTTACATAATCTACTTTCTTTTTTAGCTTCCACATATAAATGAGATCACGTGGTACTGTTTTTGTTCCATGACTGGCTAACTTTATTTAGCATAATAAAAATTCATCCATGTTGTTGCAGATAGTAGGATTTCAATGATTTATAAGGTTGATCAATACTGATTTTGTGATCAGTAGCTCCATGTGGCTGGAGGGTACCATGCTGGACAGTGGAGCCATGGAACGTTTCATCATCACATGGAACATCATCACAAACATTCCATCACATGGAACGTTTCACTCCACTCTTTGGAGATTACTGACAATTCTTTTCAAAGCTTTTTTTTAAATACATATTCACGCTTCATTTCTTCTTGCTTTATTGTGTCTACTCTCCATGTCTATTGTTATATTTTCAACAGAGTGAATTACATATCAGAAGATTTGAACACTTAAGTAAAAAATATTTACTTGAGAATGAGATTAAAATATTCAAAGTAGTTGCAGAGAAAATAACTCTGTTTAGGGGCTCTTGAAGGAAAATGTACATCTGTGATAATGTCTTATTTTTCTCTCTCAGATTTCTGTCTTTTGTAGAAAGACATGCCCAAGGTTGTCTCAAAGAAAATTATGAAGTGATTTATGTTTGTCCCCGGGGTCCCCAGCTGTTCCTTTTTGTGTGTCTTTCTTCAAATTACACATGGCTCGCCGTTTCCCTGTGACTTCTCTCCCTCTCTTATTTCCTCTTAGTATTAGGTTAAGATTTTATATCAGTCATCTACATCTTAGTGTGAGTGAATGGGAACAATTTTTATTCTAAATTTGTTCTACACATGGAAAATAAATGGCTTTGCTTATTGAGAAATGAGGAAGCGAGGAGGAGGACGAATATCATTCATGAGGCCAGAGAACCTTCTCACTATGCAGCATCAAACATATTAAAACCTCAGTAACAAAACACAGTGGAAGATGGTAGTAATAACTTAGAATCTGAGCATTCACTCAAGAGTTGAAGAAGAAAAAGGAATCAGTCAAAGCAAGCTTTACTTGGCCTCTACTTGTTACGTATTCATTATGGGCCAGACCCTGAGTAGAGGTGAAAAGTTGACTAAGTTTGTCTCTGTGTTTAAAGAACTCACAGTCCTTTGGAAACCTAACCATTGACGTAAGAATCTGTTCCCTAAGGTTTTTCTTAAGTTTTGATCAGGTTACAGAAAAGTAGTGCTTAAGCATCTCTTCATGACCATGAAGCTTGAATTCTGGAGGTTTAGGAGGAATCCACAGCCTTTCACTTTTGGCATAGACATCCTGAGAACCTTTCCCATCTTGTTCTAAGCCACCTGAGAGTTGTGAAATTGTAGCATCTTTCTTCTATTCTATGATATAGTTTATATATTAAAACCAATTATTCATATGAGACTCTCATTTCTTGGAAAATTTATAACTGAATTTCAAGGAGTTACAAGATTTCTTGGAGATGGCAAGCTGTCTTGTGTTCCTGGGAAATAATCAGAGTGTTTAAATCAGGTTCAAAGAGAAATCATCTTCTCAGTGCCGGTTTTTATAACACGGCCTGTTCTCCAGCATGGCAGGGAGATGGATGATCTTCAGAATATGGAGGTGAATTATGTATTTCTCCATGAGTGACTAAATGTCGTGCTCATTGTGTTAATGATAACAGCTTATATTTATAGGAAGCAAATGATTAATATTTATGACTCATTTTATATCTACAGTTGTCTCTTGGTGTCCATGGTGGCTTGCTTTCAGGAACCTCCCCCTTAAATACCAAAGTGTGTGGAAGCTCAGGTCCTTTATATAAAACAGCCCCATGTTTGCATGTAATACACACACATATTCCTGTATACTTTAAATCTAGATTGTTTATAATACCTAATATAATATAAATGTTATGCAGTTGTTATACTATATTGTTTTCATTTGTACTTTTTTGTTGTGTTTTTAAATATTTTTGATCTGTGATTGGTGAATCTATGGAAGACTGGTGAATCTATTGAATCTATGGAAGAAGAAACTGTGGCTATGGAGAGTCGATTCTACTTTTCACCATACTACAATATATATTGTCTAACTGGTATGGTCTGAATGTTCGTGTCCCCAAAAACTCCTATCCAAGATGATGGTATTAAGCTTTGGGAAGGTGCTTAGGTCATGAGGGTGGAGCCCTCACGAATGAGATTAGTGACTCAATAGAAGAGGTCCCAGATGGCTCTCTTGCCCCTTCAGCCATGTAAGATTACAGACAGAAGACAGCCATCAGTGAACCAGGAAGAGAGTCCTCAATAGAATTCCTTGTTCTTGGACTTCCAGAATTGTGAGGAATAGCTATCTGCTGTTTGTAAGCCACCCAGCCTGAATAGACTGACTCTAACATTATTTAATAGACAAACTGATGCTCAAGGACATCAAATGACTTATCTAAGGTCACTCAATTTTTATGTAAACCACCTCTCTGGATCCCCAATTCATATCCTTGTATTCATACTCTATAATCTTTGATGTTTCATTGGAGGCTTTCGGGCCGCAAACTTTTCCTGAGTGTTGTTTCTTCAAAAAGAGTCGACACCAGGATAGTAAAATCGCCTCCCACTTCCCCTTCCAGTACATTGTCCGTAGTCAAAGATGTTGTGAAAAGCAACTTAAAATGAAGTCCAGTCCCACCCCTGCTGTTCTCTGTGTGAACCCGTGTGCATGACTTCACTTCCTGGAGCATCTGCCTGCATGTGTAAAGTGAGGGCGTTGGTGCCCTGTGCTCTGAGCACTCTGTATGTCAGTAACACTGTGTTACTCCATGCTACAAGGCCATGTTCTATGAGATGGAATCATCTGTGTAAAAGGCTTGTCCCTGTGGGAGGAAGTTCCGAGGCACTAGGAGGAGCTTTCAATGACCTGGATAGCTAGAATCTAAGAGGCCAAGAAGAGAATTGTTTTAGGGCATGGCTTCATTTGGGTACTTCTCTATTCATACTGTAAGCTCCCAAAGTGACTTCCGCTCTAAATTCTGTGATATTTATATCATAATTTTTCATTTGCATTATGTCCCGTGCTAGCATTATTTGAGTGATAGTTTTTAAATAAATACAAACATACACCTTTGTTTCCCCAGCATCTGTCATACCTATGTAAGTTCAGCAACGTAAGCCTGATTTAGTAGAAGCATCAATGCCAACATTCCAAATGCTGATAGAACTTTAAGGTGTCTGATTGTATCAGTATAGTACTTACCCTTAAAGACATTGTAGTATGATGGCAGAGACAAACATTGATACAATTTACCATGACACAGGTAGTAAGCGAAATATTAGCAACAGGCACCAAGTGTTTAGGGCACATAAAGGACACATTCCTGAGCCCATCCCATGTCCCAGAGTGTAGCATTATCTGGAAGGTTGTCTTTAAGCTCCATTTTTCACATCCACATTCTGCGTATCTTTTTGTTTTCTCTGACCTATTGTCATTGCTTCATACCCCGTTGCCTTCTCTGTGCTCTGCACTGAGCTCAGTGCGCCGCCTCTGCTGCTGTCTATGCTCGTTAGCCATGACACCCAGTTGTGACTCCAGAGCCTCCCTCTCCCAAGGCTGCAATACTCCGGAGCCCCCACTCCCCTCAGAGAGGAAGCTACTCCGAAAATAGGGCTTGAAACACTGTCTCTAGAACCAGCATCTCTGGCATCCCCACTTACCAGCTCTGCAACAAAGAGCAAGATATTTATCTATGGCTCCGTTTCTTCATCTGTGCTACCGATGCTTACTTCTTAGAATTAATATGCAGATCAAATGTACTATATGTGTGAAGAGTCAGAGCAACACCTTGCACTTAGTGACTACTATGAACATGTATAGCTCTACACTATCTTTTCTATGGAGAGAAAAGACCAGAAGAAAATATTGGACCCTGAGGAATGCCAATATGTAAAGAAGAGCAGTGACAAAGAACCCGAAAGATGGCCCAAACAGAGAGGGAATCGTTAAAAGAGAGAAGAGAATGACATGTTTTGGGGAGAAGGAAGAAAATGTTTTTACAAAGCTAGCACATGCTGCAAAGAGATCAATAAGGCGAAGACTGAAAATAGATCATTGGTGAAGGGTAAAGAAGACATCGGTGGTCACGGCAAGAAGAGCTCAGGCCACGTGCTGGAAGGAGAAGTCACGTTGCTTTCATTTGTGGAGAACCTGAGGTGTGGATTTATCATGTGTGCCTGAAGTTTGAATTGGAAAGGATGGAGAGAAGATGGTTGAGTGAAAAGGGCATAAATATCAGGACAGGGATGTTGATGATTAGAGACTGAAGAGAATGAACATGTGGTGTAGCCGACTTTGGAGAGACATTAGTATAAAGTATTAGTCTAGTCTTTATTTTGCCTGCTTCTTAAACTGGTTATGATGAAAAGCGCCTGGCTTGGACTAAAAATCTGCACATGGGAAGTCTAAATCCACACATTCCTAGCAGTCAGATCTAGCGCCCATCAGTTCATTTATCCATATCCTTATTTAAAAAATATTTCTGAGTGCCTACTCTGTGACAGACGTTCCACGTGGTAGAGATACATCAGTAAACAAAAACTGACATTCAGAGTATCTTTTTTTTTGTGCGTTTAAAAACATTTCTGAGTGCCTGCTCTGTGACAGACATTGTTCCATGTAGCAGAGATACATCAGTAAACGAAAAGCAAAGCAAAGAAAACTTCCCTGGCTATCCCAGGGATTAGTGATATCAAACCAAGCAAAGTTCCCAAACTAACAGAATAATCAGACCCATTTTGGAAAGTTTTGTTTCAGTATGGGAAGTGCTTTGGTTATGTAAGTACCAGGTGCTCCATTAGACATTTTGTTACCAGAAAAGAAAAGAAGAAGAAAAGAAAATAGAGGTATTTACTTGCCTACTTCCCTCCCAGGGTGGTTATAAAGGTCACTAAAAAGGGATTTCTTTATAAATGATAAAAGACTAAGTAATGGTAGAAAGTTTTGTTTTATGGTAACAACAGCCGTCATGAGAAGAGGGTCATACTCCAATACCAGTTGCTTATTATGCAAAGTAGTATAGTGGAAAGACGACAGAATTAGAAACTGGAACTACATTTTCAGAATGAGCTCTTCCCATGGAAGCTGCGTGGACTTGGTTTTACTGGGTATTTGTCATTGCCTTGGCATCCAGCATCAGAAACTTCTCCTTGTGTTTAAGATTTGGCATCCAGCATCAGAAACTTCTCCTTGTGTTTAAGGGAGTCCCTTCTGCATGGTTGACAATGAGAGACAGACACTTAGAGAAGAAGGCCACAGGTTCTCCCCTTTCCTCTGCCCTGAGATGGCGTGCAGTGTCACGGTCCACTGTAGCAGTGGAGGTAGCAATTGCCTTGAGGTCATGGTCCTGCTACATACACTCCAGGGGTGCCCCCTGTGGGGCAGGAGGTGAGCATCTGCTTCCCATAGTCATCTGGCTTGGGGTGTGGTTAGGGGTTTGATTCTTAATGCATAACCTTGAGACTGCTGGTTTGGGCCACCTGACAGTTCTGTGATGGACTGATGTCCTCTCAATCAACTTATTCTCTGCTTAAACCAGCCATAGTCAGTGTCTATTGCAGGATTTTTTGTTTGTTTGTTTTTAAGAAAGAAAGCAAAATAAACCTTGACTGAAACAGTTGGATAAATTATCATCCTCTCTGAGCCACATCTTGTAAACTGGGGATCATAAAAGTAACATCTTTGTCTTGTCGTAGGGCTCAAAAGATGCCATTTGATGAATGAGCCTTTAATATTCTAAGTTGCTGTGTTAATGCAAGGGAGGTTTTGGGGTTTAGTTTTGTTGGTTTGTTTTCCGGGGATGTTGCTGTTGCTTGTGTGTTGTGCGAACTCTGTCTTTTCCTTTGTCCTGTCGCTCTTTCCAGCGAGGCTCTCAGTCGCGGCTGATGCAGTGCATGGGATGACAACGAGGTCCCGTAAAATGAGGCCTCTGCTCAGCAGCTGCATCAAGTTGCTGAAGTTTCCCAGGAGAAATTCTACATTTGGCTGCTCATCCAAATCTTGTCTCAATACTCTAAGCTGGGAAAGAAATTAGAAACCTTTGTTGTGGGAGTCCCTGGGGGGCTGGAGGACAGAGGCACAGAAGTGTGTGTGAGAAAGATAAGAGAAAGAGGACGGGAGCCACTGTCCCGTTTACTGAGCACTTACTATATTCCAGGCACTGAGGCGGACATTTCCTACACGTGATTTTATTTAATGCTCCACTGGACTGAAAGATCCCAGGAAAAGGGGCTTGACATTTTGCCCATTGTCTCAATCCTAGCAACTAGCCCAAGGTTTGTCAGAGAATCAGAGCTCAAGTACTTGAATGAGCAAATAATCAACTGAATAAATAAATAAGCAGCATTTTGTGGTTGGGGTTCCAGTCTCCAAGCTGCAGAGGATTGAAAGACAGAGTAACTCTTCCAAGACCGCAAGATAAAAAGGACTGAGCTGGATTGGAACCAAGGCTGGCCTAACCAGGAAAGTCTGCATCTTTTTGCACTACCCATGCGGTATCAATCCAAAGAGATACAGGAGGAAAAGCTCAATGTGAAAGACAAGGAGGAAATAAAGAAGTATCAACTTAAGACACAAAATAAATGTGCAGATTGAAGGACGCAACTGCAGACAGGGCTCTCCTCCGGACGTGAGGTGCTAAGTGGAGGGTGAGACGTGAGTGACACACCAGGGGCCTCCCTCCCTGATCCAATTCTCTTCCATCATGGCCCTGCCCCACCTGATTTGATTTCTGTGCTGCTCTTCTGCCTCCTTCGGGGACATTTCACGCATTTGTGCTTTTCTGTGAAAAACTTTCTCCCAGCATTTGTGGTATGAGTTTATTTTTCTTCCTTCCTAATAATTCCTGCTTGATTCTTTTATCTCATCTGGGTAGAGGCAAGATGATTGAATACATATTTAGAGCACTTGATAATTTGCATAATTCAATTAGATGCCCTCTTGAGCTGCTTCAGGACTGTTTACTTTTGCTGTAACTTAGTTTACGCATTCCGGGAGAGTGTACTTCTGACCTGTGTCTCAGATGCAGCCCTGGGGGCACCATCATCCGGCAGAACAAATCCCAGACCCCAGAGAGCCCTCACAGTCAGGGTCTCTCAGATCTGGTGACTGTGAGGGCATGTCAAGGACGCTTCGGTGAGGATAACACAATTTGCAAAGGTGTGACATTGTGCAAAAGCCACTGCTGTTCAGAAAAGATCAGGAATCCGGGTGGCTGATGTATATGACAGGAGATGAATATTCATTGGTAAGACTGAGAACTAAGAAAATCCATGATTCTGGAGTAGTAGTTAGGGTCACATGGAGAGGGGTCTTAAAGATAAACAAATATGCTTTAGAGGAAAGAAACTTTGTTTCAAAAGCATAAAGGAAGGATGAAGAAAACTGAAGGTAGGAAAAGTAGAAAGAATGCTGTGGCAAAAGTGTCCATAAGCCAATCAGATGCTAGGAAAAGCAAATCAAGAGCTGATTGGAAATGAGTACATACCACTGTTGATGTTACTGTATGTTTATTAGGATTGTGATGAATTGCTATTTTTGTTGAACATCTACATGGAAGTGACACACTTTACTTCTACTCAAAGCCCATTGGCTGAATCTGGACACAGAAACCACCTGCCTTCAGGGGAGTGCGGAGGCTGTGGATGGCACATGGGTCTGTGGTGACGGATAAAGAACTCCGCAGCAGAGGAAGTGTTCGTTTGCATTCCAACAGATGAACACATGGACTCACAGAGGCCAGGAATGCATTTTTAATAAAAGACATTTAGACAGTTCTGAAAGATATTAACTGTATTGAGGTATTATATGAGATTGTTTCACAAAATATCATCTGTTTTTAAAGTGATGCCTATTGAAAAATATTGTTATGCACAGGCAGAGCATTTGGCTAATATACAGTTTACTCCTGCTAAACAGAGGGGCTGGTGCAGCTCAATAGTAACATTTATGCCATTAATTCCTTGTAGTTTACAGTTCCAAGGAGAACCCTATGAATATCACATTTATTTGTCTAGTTTACATAAATACCTTTAGCCGTCATGATTTTAGATGAATATGTCATTGATAAAAATTACAGAAATCATATACTTGGCATATGCATGGGTCATTCTGTCAAAAATAAATATCGGTTCAAAAATGTGTGGAATACAAGAACTATGAAAATTTTAGTACTGAAAACTTTAGTTCATAGGAAAGAGAATTTGCTTCATTATTTTCGTAAGGCGTCGTGTTGTAGTGAAATTAGCATGGGATTTGAAATTATAGAGTCCTGGGTTTAAATCTAAGCTTTTCCTGCTAACATAAAATATGAACAATTTGAATTAATCTCTTTGAAATTCAGTTTTTTTGACTCATAAATTGAGATAATAGTCTCTGCCTTATTCTCCTACCTTTAGAGTAAATCTGACTTCATCCAGACTTGAGCAGGACGGTCACTAGCATGTACAGGGGGTCCTCGTTGTGTGAAATTCATCATGCTAGGCACTTCTTATGAGCTCCTTGGGACAATGTATGCACACCCCTGCAACTTAGTAGCATCTCTTCACACTTGACGAAGCAAAGACTCTAAGAGTTTGAACTCTTGATGAAGGTCACGGTTTACAACTGGCAAAGTTGGAAACCGAATCCGTAGCCCTCTATTCCAAAGCCTCTCTTCTTCCAACTGCACCGAATCACTCCCGATTTGGATCCACAGGAGGCAGTGTTGTCTCTCCTGAAATAATGTATGGTTCATATTTTGGGATGCTAATTAGGTTAGCATTAATTAGTTATTTCTGTATTTAAAAAAATTGATATCACTTCAAGAATAATGTAAAGATCTCTTGCTTTCCGTTTATAAAATTCTATTCAACCTTTGAAGCAAATATTAACCATCTAGACATAGACATCTGGAAGACTCAAGATCTTTTTTTTTTTTTCGTTTTAAGAAAGTTTTCACTTTTTCACCATAATTAATCAATGCTGAGAGAGGATCCACTTCTCTACCAGAGTTAAATGAAAGATCCACGAGGCAAGCTGGACAATAAAAGTAGGTGAGGTCATTGTGACCACAGTCTCACACCAATTTTTTGAGCCCTTTTGGGAAATGTTCTCAGTCAGCTGAGAGACAGTAATGCCCCCTTTACTGAGAATTACCCAGACATATGGCACAATGTGGAAACATGGAGAGACAGAACAGCTAGCAGTTGCTGCTGTACTGTTGGCTTATTTCCACTTTACGGCTTCGTATGAAGCTAAAATATCATGCTGGGGACATATGCTTACCGGCTCTGCACTTACTGCCTGCAGCTATAAACTCCTGTATTCTAATGGTAATTCTACAATCTGTTCTTTGACAGCTCGGGGGGCCAGATGATATGCTTGCTACTGACAGGGACATCACTTTCATGAAACATTGACTTCTCTGCACCTGAACATTGGAGTAATCATAGACAGAGTCGACACCCCATGAAACAGAGTCAGACTGAGGATTCAGGGAATAAAATAGCCGACTGCCATCCAAAATAAACTTCTTTTTATACCCAGCAGAGCTATGTTAACAGGCGTTTTCTTGCAGGGGTAGAGCTCTCTAAATTCAGGACTGAGTGCTTCAGAAATGTTTTTTCTCTTCCTTGTTAGTGGTCCTGGAGGAAATCACGCTTGGAAACCTATGTTTGTGGAAAGCCCATGTTGTACTTTCTCTGCTTGCTGGGCTGGCTCTAAGCTCAATACGTGATAATGAAAAGAGAAATGGACACAGATTCAGAAAAACTGGCTGCAAGTCCTGCAAAGAGAAACTCTCAGTGTCTCACACTCTATGAATATGCTCTTTACATTTCATTCCTGAATCTGAATTCTCTGTTCCTCATTATGGCTGTTCAGTTGTAGCACTGAAAAAAAAAATGATTTATCTACTCAACGATAAGTATTTTGGGGAAGTATAGTACACACATATACACACAGTCATATACACACATCTATGTATATGTGTTCGTATATAAATATATGTTTTATATGTATAAAATATATAAGTAAATATATTATTTATTATCACATATAAGTATATTTTAAATACAGAAATATATGCACATTGATATGGTTTGGCTCTGTGTCCCCACCCAAATCTCACCTTCACTTGTAATCATCCCCATGTGTCAAAGGCAGGACCAGGTGGAGGTACCCACCCAAATCTCACCTTCACTTGTAATCATCCCCATGTGTCAAAGGCAGGACCAGGTGGCGGTAATCGATCACTGGGGACAGTTACCCCATGCGGTTCTCATGATAGTGAGTGAGTCTCATGAGATCTGATGGTTTTATAAGCTTCTGGCTTTTCCCTGCTTGCGCTCACTCAGTCCTGCCGCCCTGAGAGGAAGGTGCCTGCCTCTCCTTTGCCTTCTGCCATGATTGTAACTTCCCTGAGGCCTCCCCTCCAGCTCCGCTGAACTATGAGTCAATTAAACTTCTTTCTTTTGCAGAGGAACCCTAGTTATAGCTGTTCTTCAGTTTGGGATTTTGTATCCATGGCAGCAGAGTTGAATGTCCACACAAATTCACACCACTCTAAGGGATGTGGCCAGGAAGGACCAGAGTGTTACTTTGAGTTCTCTTTTGCTGGCTGAGAGCACCAAGATACTGTAATATGGGTGAGTTTGGATAAGAATCACTGGTTAGAAACAGAAGCAAGTAGAAAGTAAAGATATAGGGCTTTGAAGGGTGAGGAGAGGCAAGAACTTCCAGACATTAGAAAGAAAGGAATTAAATTCAAAACGATTTTGAGTAACTAAAACAAGACAAAAGCTTAAAAACTGTAGTTCAACAGAAGGACTCAATAAATAAGCAAATGTTAGGTTCAGAAAGATAGCTCCTGCCTAAGCCTATGTTTTCAATAGTCTCAAAGTTAGCCATCGTTAGTGTGGAAGAGATCAGCTAAGGCAAAGAAGGGGCAACTGTAAAGCAGGTGTAAGAACTCAGTCTATTAATAAACTTTAAATACTGACATATGGAACTAACTAGAGTCAAGTAGATTAGAAGCCTACCTATTTCTTAGAAAATTATATTTCCAAAGAAACTATTACTATAGGCTTAAGAATCTTTAACAGTAAAATCACCCTTTCACTCTCCCAAATCCCGCCACTGTGAAGTTGCTTGTGAAATTTGTGCAAACCCAAAGAAGGGTAAGCTCCCAGATGCCTGCTGTGGATGTGATCATAGAAGACAGTCTCCAAGAGAGCACAGAGGAAAAGAGGCGAGAGAGTCACTGCAAGGAAGCAGAATGAGGACATAATTGAGAAAGTTCCCCCACTGCTGGGCTGAGGGCAGCTGCCCAAACTGCTAGGGATGGGTTGTTACTGTGTTTCCTGTTCTTCTGTTTTATAAATGGGGGTGAAGGGATTTTATTTTGTTTTTCCTGTAGCTTTTCCACCATTAAGGAGGGGGACAGACACATTTTCCTTTAACTTGCAGGTCAGCAGAATATGGAGTGTGACAGAACTGAATAAATGTATGCCAAATTGCAGCCCTCCATCTGTATTACTTTGCTAGGGCTTTCATAACAAAGTAACACTGATCAGGTGGTTTTTTTAAAAAAATTATTGTCTCACCATGCTGGAGGCTGGAAGTTCAAGATCAGGTTATTAGCAGGTGCAGTTTTTCCCCAGGCCTCTTGCTGTGGCTTGAAGCCACTCACCTTCTTGCCGTGTTCTCACCTGGCCTCTCCTCCATGGGCATGTTCCCTTGGGTCTTACCTCTTCCAGTCAGATTGAGTCTTAGTCACCTTTTGAATGGCCCAATCTCTAAATGCAGTTGCATTCTGATGTACTCGATGCCAAGGCTTCAACATACAGAATTTGAGGGAAGCACAATTTATCTCATAAATCCCCTGTCCAAAAAATAACCAATAATCACTGAGAAGTACCTTTCCAGCAAGGAAATACATCATCTAGCACCTGTCTCATATAGGTATTAACATAAAATTCCATCTTATCAAGAGATATGATGTAGATCGCTTCAAAAGGAAGGATTATTTTTAGAGAATTGATATTTTTTCTTCACAATTTTCTTCCTCTTCAACTAGCTGAACATAAACAATTTTGATGACCAAAGAGAGTTCAGAGACACAGATGGGAAAATAGTGTATCCTCTAAGTCACTTGTGCAGGAAGGATACCCACAGAGCAGGAATGCCCATCTTGGGACTGTTTGTGAACATTAAAGATTACTTTTTTTTTTTTTTTTCTTTTGTGAGACAATCTTGCTCTGTCACCCTGGCTGGAGTGGTGCAATAGTGCATCTCAGCTCACTGTAACCTCTGTCTCCTGGGTTCAAGCAATTCTCCTGCCTTAGCCTCCCGAGTAACTGGGATTACAGGTGCCAGCTACCACACCTCGCTAATTTTGTGTATTCTTAGTAGAGATGGGGTTTCTCCATGTTGGCCAGGCTGGTCTCGAACTCCTAACCTCATGTGATCCACATGCCTTGGCCTCCCAAAGTTCTGGGATTATAAGCAAGAGCCACTGTGCCTGGCCAAATATTACATTTTTATTGACATATAATTTATACGCCACAAAACTCACTATTTGAAATCACACAATTTGGTATTTTGTATTATAACAACAAAGTTGTGCAACTATCACTACTATTTACAGGGCATTTTATCAACACAAAAGTAAACTAACTTTCTACCTATTAGCAATCATTCTACCCTTGCCAATGATCCTATTAGCAAGGATTTGCCGTTCCTCTCAGCTCCTGGCAAACACTAATCTACTTTCTTTCTCTATAGATTTAGCTATACTGGAAATTTAATATACGTGGAATCATATGACATAAGACCTTCTGTGTCTGGCTTCTTTCACTTAGCATCCTGTTTCCATCTGCGTTGTAGTATTTATGAGAACATTGCTCCTTTTATGGCTAATTAGTATTCGATTGTACTGTTTCACCATCTATGTTATTTCGTTCATCAGCTGATGGAAGTGTGCATTATTTCCATCTTTTGTCTATCATAGATAATGCTGTGAATATTTATGACTAAGGCTTGGGAAGGACATATGTTTTCACATCTCTTGAGTTCATACAAAGGAAGAGAGCTGCTCAGTAAAATAATTACATTTAATTTTTTGAAGTGCTACCAAACTTTTCCAAAGTGGCTACAGTATTTCCTCTCCCAACAGGAATGGACATGGGTGCTAATTTCTTCATGTTATTGCCAGCACTTGTTATTGTTCCCCTTTTCAATTACAGTCACCTTTGTGTGTAGGTGGAATTTAATTGTGGCTTTGATTTGCATGTCCTTAATGACGGATGGTGTTGAGCATAGTTTTACATGGTGGTTGGCCATTTGTGTATCTTCTTTTGAGACACTATTACTCTAATCCTTTGAATTCTTTACCCATTTCTAACTGTGTATTTGTCTTTTTATTGCTTGGTTGTAAGAGTTCCTTATTATTCTGGATACTAGATGCTTATTAGATATATAATTTGCAGATATTTTCTCCCATTCTGTGAGTTGTGAGTTTTTTTTTTTTTTCCCAGTGTTCTTGATGGTGACCTTTGAAGCATGTAAGCTTTATACTTTGATGAAGTCCAATTTATCTATTTTTGTTGTTTTCCATGCCTTTGGTGTCACATCCCAAGTCTTTGCCAAATCCTAGGTCGGGAAGATTACCAACTGTTTTCTCCTAAGGTTTTGCTCTTATATTTAGGTTTTCGATCTATTTTGTGTTAATTTTTGTATTTGTATGAGGAAGGTGTCCAACTTTATTCTTTGTATGTGGCTATGTAATTGCTCCAGTATCGTTTTACAAAGGGCATTCTGTCCCCATTGAATGTTCTTGGTGCCCACACCAACAAGTGGTTGACCGTTGATCTGTGGTTTCATCTCAGCACCTTCAATTCTAATACACTGAACTATGAGTATCTATCTGTCAGTACCACATAGACTTCGTTACTGTAACTTTGTAGTAAGTTTTAAAATTGGGTAGTGTGTGAGTTCTCTAAGTTTGTTCTTTTTCAAGATTATTTTGGCTGTTCAGGACCTCTTACAATTTCCTGTGAATTTGAGGATTGGCTTCCCCATTTTTTAACTCACATCATCATTTCTAGTCAACATTTCACTAAAAATAGTAACAGTACAATAACAAAAGAACAGATGAAACATATAAGAATTTGAAAGTATAAAATCAAAACGTCTTTATTTGCAGAGTATATTATATACTTACACTATATGTACAGATAAATTGTTAGATATACTATTTATTTTTCTGAGAATAACTTTTATCATCTGCTTTGTATGTAGAAAGATCCCATCCATAAAAAAACAACAAATGAATAACTTACAGATGCACAAAACCACAAACATAAACCTCACAACATTGGGAAAAACAAGGCAGCAAACACACACACACACATACACACACACACACACACACACACACACACACACACAGGATTATTCAATAACAGGGAAAATATTTTTATAGGCTTATTGATCATTTTTTAACAATGGGTAATAAATGAGAGAGAATGAGAGATAGCAATAATGTTTCTTGACCTGTGATGGTTTCACAAGTGGATTAACTTCGTAATAATTCTATCCACATTTTTATATGAGTTATACTTCAATGAAATAAAATCTGGAGTACTAGATTAAGCCTCATTATAATTCCAGAGGATAAAAAATAAGAAATCAACTTACAAGATCAAAAAGTCTCATTCTGGGTTTTAGCTGCTAAATTATATTGTGAACTAGGTATTCTAATTTCAACTGCCAGGCATTTTGTTGGCTTTGAAACCTAGACCTGACTAATTATTAAGAGTTAAGGTTTATTTTGATGGCTATACTAAGAACTAAAAATTTATTTTACCAAATACCTTCAGATTTGAGCTTGGCATTGGAATAGTGAAGATGGTCAGAAATTGGGATCCAATCAGGAGCAGTCAGTAATATCACACTCTCTTTTTTTCTCTCAAGACAGTCCCTGTGCTCCTCTTCAAGGCTGGGAAGGGGAGTGGAGGGGAGGGGAGGTGGGATGGGATACGGGAGGGGAGGAGAGGGGAGTGGAGGCAGCAGGGGAGGGGAAGGGAGGGGAGGGGAAGGAGGAAGGAAGGAAGGAAGAATAAGAGCAAAAAACTTCCTGGAAAGTAAAAATTATGTATTTTATATGATCATTCATCTAATTAAATAAATGAATCATTAGATAAACTATATATTCAGAACTTTTCAAGCTTTGCTTTTAATAGTCAATACTAAGCTTCCGGAATTGAAGGAAAACAAATTTCTCTTTTAAGATCCTTTTTTTACCAAAGTTCATAGTTCTTAGATGATTTTGTCTAAAGTCAGATTTATTGCTAGGTAATTTTGTGACCTTTATCTCTTCTCTTGGCACCCAAAGAATAATAAACTTTAATGAAAATTTAATAAGGACATTAAAAAAAATTTTAAAAATCAAAGAATAAAAATGAGTTAAAGAATAAAAATAGAAAAGGTCAGAGAAAAGGTGGTTCAAAGGAAGGTAATTAAAAACAGATCAAGCACACGCAAAACTGCAATACTTGAACAAGAACAATAGGGTGGAATTGAACTACTGTTTCCTCCATAAGCTAAGAAAATATTCCAAAAATAAACAAAGACCTGAATACACACACATGTGTTCCTATGTTGTATGTATACGTACATATACAAGACTTGTATATATACATATATACATATAGATATAAACATTGTTATACAATATATCTATATATAAGAATGAAGCAGAAATTTAAAGAAACTTAGAGAAATAAAATGTCAACCACACACTGCTTAAAGTATCAGGATTACAGATAAAGAGGTTCCGAACATGCAAAAATTCAGGAACTACTGTAGACACAAGATCTGTCTTCAGAATCTACTAAATGACTCGTTATGAATAGCCCATGAACAAGGGTAGGATCATGGCTAGCAGAAGAGCATGCAAACATTGTATATCTCAGAAAATAAAAGATACAGCTAATAAAGAGATGAAGTTTGGGGTGGGGTGGGTGGAGGAGGAGAAAGACAAAAGTGGAATAATACTGTTGACTGTGTTTAGTAGTTAAGATTCAAAGAATAATACTCATTAGGAACCAGGTGAGAAAATGACTAGGTAAGAAAAACTCAAGGAATATAACATTGTAAACACAGTATTTATAACATAAAATTATGGGACAAAGTGGAGAACAAATATCTGAGTGATATTAACACAAGTAAATGGGCTTAACTTACTTATTATGAGAAAAAAATGTAATATTAAAGTACAAAACAACACTCAACTGCATACTGCATATATGCAAGACACAGTGGGAACATAGTTTCTTATAAATGTTATAATACTTGGATGAGTAGCCAGGCGCAGTGCCTCATGCCTGTAATCCCAGCACTTTAGGAGACCAAGGCAGGTGGATCTCCTGAGGTCGGGAGTTCGAGACCAGACTGACTAACATGGAGAAACCCTGTCTCTACTAAAAATACAGAAATTAGCCAGGCATGGTGGTATATGCCTGTAATCCCAGCTACTTGGGAGGCTGAGGCAGGAGAATTGCTTGAACCTGGGAAGTAGAGGTTGCGGTGAATCAAGATCGCACCATTGCACTCTAGCCTGGACAAGAGCGAAACTTAGTCTCAAAACAAACAAACAAACAAAAAATATGTGGATGGGCAAATATATACCAAACTGTGGCAACAAGAAAGTGGGAATGGCAATACTGATAGCAGACAAATTTGAATTCAGAATCAAGGAGCGTGATGTATATAATTTATTCTCCAATGGTTTGAGAGAAAGAGAAGGGAGTGATGCAAAACCATAAATCTGAAAATGAAAAATTAGTGAATCTGAATTTTCTTGCCAGTTTTCTTTAAGGTAAATATTATTTTATTATCAAATCTAAAGCTAATATGACATTTTGAAATTTTGACAAGGAATAATTTTGGAGTTCATGCAGCATGATGAAAATTTAGAAGTCGGCAAATCTAATAATGATATCTTAGGTTTATTTTTTAATGTTATTAAACATTTAAAAATTGTGCTAAGTGCCCTATATTTTCTGCCTGGAGCATTACTTAACAATCCCCAGACTTTCCTGGCCCTTCCACTCTGCCTCGTGTTGGCACCTGCTGTTTCTGAGCTCACCTGGATCTTGCTTCCCTCGTGGTATTGTAGTTATTTCTTTCTATGTATTTCCTTCTATTAAATGAAAAAAAAATTTAAAGGCAAGTACACTTTGCATTTTTTCGTCCTCACAGAGTAAAGCAGTACTTTTTACATTATGCATATATGAGAAATATTTGTAGAGGGAGCAGAGAAAAGGCCCATGTCACATAGAAATATGAGCTGAGTAGGGATTCGAACCCTGGCTCTCTAGATAGTACCTCTGTAGACAGTAGACTGTACAGGTTGTGGGACGTAAAGAGCCTGAACCCTGGGGCCCTGATGAGATCACATTTTCCCTCTGTTGCTCTGATGTTGGGCAACATGTTTAGCTTCAGTGAGCCTAAGTTTCCTCTTGTGCATCATGGATACAATAACAGCATTTTGTCCTGTGTAAATGAGTTCAAATTCTGTGCTGAGATCTGTTCTAAGAGGTGGACATATAGCAGTGAATGAAACACAAACAATGTATTTGTGTGTATGTATATGTGTGTGTCTGTGTATGCGTATGCTGTATTAGTCCATTCTCATGTTGCTATAAAGCAGGGGTGTCCAATTTTTTGGCTTGCCTGGGCCACACTGAAAGAAGAATAACTGTTTTGGACCACACATAAAATACACGAATATTAATGATAGCTGATGAGCTAAAGACAAACAAACAAAAAAGCCCATAATGTTTTAGGAAAGTTTACGAATTTGTGTTGGGCTCCATTCACAGCTGTCCTAGGCTGCATGTGGCCTGTGGGCCACGGATTGGACAAACTTGTTACAAAAAAAAATACTTGAGACTGGGTTATTTATACCGAAAAGAGGTTTAATTGGATCATGATTCTGCAGACTACTGGAACCATGATGCTGCCATCTTCCTGGCTTCTGGGGAGGGCTCAGGACACTTACAATCATGGCAGAAGGTAAAGGGAGAGTAAGAACTTCACACGACTGGAGAAGGAGCAAGAGAGAGCCAGGGTGGAGGAGCCACACACTTTTAAACAACTGGATCTTGCGAGAACTCACTCACTATTGTGAGAACAGCACCAAGCACATGGTCCTAAACCGGTTGTGAAGGATCCGCCCCCATGATGCAGTCCCTTCCCACCAGGCCCCTCCTCCAACACTGAAGATTCCATTTGACATGAGGTTTTGGTGGACACAGATCCAAACCGTGTCACATGCCAAACAAAGATGAATGTTAGGAAGAAACGTCACTCAGAGTAAAAAGCTAATGAGTACCATGGAGCAGGGGGCATAGGGCAGAGAAGCCCTTTGGTTTGGCTGGTAAGGAAGGAACTCCCAGATGTCCAGACTGGGATGGCTTCAAAGCTAGAACTGGAAGAGCATGAGTTTGAGGATACACAGTGGAAGAGCCTGTGTTCAGAACAGATGCAAAGGCAAGATCATGCAGGTGAACTCCTATAGTCCCTGGAAAATAAGCAACACAGGAAGCATTAGATGATGTCCTTTCCATTATTTGTATGAAAAACAAAAGTGTTTGGGAAGAATGAAATAGTTTAAATACACAAAGTGTCTGACATACTAGGCAACCAAACACGACTGTTCTCATTTACTTAACGTGTGTGCACAATGGATATGTGTGGCGGACCTTGCATCATAAGGATATTTCTTTTGTTGTGTGCTCTGGTCATGGAGAGTCGGTGAAAGTGAACAGGAGTGTGTGGTGGTGGTGGTAAGTATGGTTAAGATTCAAGACTTATGATAACTAGTTTCTTCCCTTTTTACTTGACATTAATGACACATTCCTATAGGCCTATCCTCGTAACAGATAACATGGCATTTTTAAAAACTGTAGCAATTTGGCTTCTTAAATACTGGTGGGGAAAGAAAAAGGCATTTTCAGTGTGCAGAAAATTTGTATGAATAAAGCTCATTGCTTCAGTATTTAGGTGTGAAATACTTATCTTCTTTAGAGAGAAATATCTCTAGGCAGCACCGATGAATCATGGGAAACAAGAGCCTGATGGAGGGGACACTGCTGCTCCTAAGCCAAGTCCTGACCCTCTTTCTGCCAGTGGCCTCAGGAGAAAGGAGAGATGAGACCATGGCCTGACTTCCCTGGAGAGGGGGACTCTCAGCTGTTACCTTGAGGAACAACAGCACAGGGAGGGTAGATCAGCTGCCTGGGGACAGACCGTGTTCACCATGACCTCCCTACTGGGGGGTGGGTTCAAGTAGAAATAGAGAAGAGAAGGTCAGCTTCCCCCCAAGCCCCACTTTAGGAGAATGAACTGTGCAGGGCACCGAGAAAGGAAGGTGGTGCAGGTGCAGTTTAGCCAGACAGGCCCAGGCCACAGTGAAGAAACTTGAGCTCTGCGGTTACAGGACGTGAGCAAGTCGCTTCCCCCTCTCCCCTTGTTTTTCCTGTCGATGAACTGGAAATCATTTGGCTGATCTTCTTAAAATCCCTTCCACTTTTGAAAAATTTGTCACTCTGGCCTGTTTTAAAAATAACATGAGGTCATGGACATGGGAGTTTGAACAAGAGAAGTGTCATGTGGATATACAATAGGACATGCTGTTCTCTCCCTGTGACCCCCTTTTTCAGAAGCCTTTTTCTCATTGACAAACCGTCCTTCACAGGGAGTCCACGGGCCCTCCTGGTGAAGGGCTGTGCCATCCCGGGGGCCAGCAGCTTTTCATGTTCCTGTCACTGCTCATGCTTTCTGTCTCTTTCGCTTTCTTGCTTTTCCTGTAATAGAAAATAATACAGAAGAGGTTTTTTTAAAAAAAGAAATCTATCAACCCCTAGGTACCTACCGAATATAATTTCTACTGTAAAGGTAAAAAGAGCTCTGTAAAATAGCAGATGAACATAGATCTAAAGACATTCTCACCTGGCATTAAATCTCCACTCATCATCTATTTAAGGGACCTTTTGCTAATTTTTTTTATAACTTTTTGACTTTATCTTATTTATAAAATAATACATCATCTGGATGGAGGAAAATTATAAAACAGACTGGCACATAGGTGTTTCTCGGAAATAGCCTTCTGACCATCCTCACCTTTTGTTAGTTGTAATTAAAATTTGTGCGTAATATGTAATGATGGCTTCTTTAGCACAAAAATATTATTGGATAGGATATATTTAGTTCTTCTGTGTTTGAACCTCAAAGTTATTTCAGGTAAACAATTGTTACTGATAAGATCTCTATGAGCATCTTCCTTAACTTGGTTTTGTTTTTGTTGTCAAGCTTCTTTCCCAACAGTGCCAAATGTCAGGGTCTCTGCAGTGCAGAGGGGGTTCAATTTCAGCACAGCTTTTCACCATTGGGCACCTCTAAACTAAAATGATTCAACACATTAACAGGCATAAAACACTACATGTCTGTCTTTTGCTTTTAAATTGTATTTTACTTCACCACTATCTAGACTAAACCATTTTTTGACGTAGGCTTATCTCTTATCTGTATCACAAAATGAGAGAATTCTGTGGGGCATTGAAAGGGGAAAAAGAGAAAGTATATGGAGTACCTTTTATTTTCTTGACCAACAAATTAATCCTCAGAAAATCACAAACTCAGGCTCTCCCCTGCTCAGAAGTCACACACTCAGATGGTTCATTTCCACAGCACTTGTGGGAGGACGCAAAGACAGGCCTCTTGATAGCAGGGAGCAGCAGGAAGGGATTTCGAAGAACTGAAAACCAGAATCACGCTTCCTAGGAGTTAATGACAGAGACAAGGCATTTCAGCTGATTTTTAGAAAGCTCCTTTTGTATTAACATTTTTAAAGGGTTATAACACCACATTATTTTAAATAATACTTCTTTTGACAAAATAATAATCATATGTAGAGAGATTTTGGATAGAGGAATCTCATAATAAACGTCTGACAACTCTTGGCACTAGGACATCCATTCACATTACTGTCTAATGCTAAGCTAGCAAAATGTCTGTTAAAAGCCTTATTTTTCACCCTGAATACATTCGACTCATGTGCGTATATTGGAGTATATCGCATCTTCCCTACAAGTCTCAAAGTGCCCTGTTGTTTGTGTCAAAGAACCTGACCATACTTTGTCATCTGATGGTGATGTGCCAGGCCACACCGTGTCTCTGCTTCAGAGGAGATAGATGCCCTGTTCTTTCCCCTGGGGAGTTACATTTGTTAATCATCTTCTTCTTAAAAGATTGTGCCTGAGCCTACAGGTGGGAAAGAAGGCTGAGATCCAGACAGGGCCAGCCTCAAGCATTTCCCAAGTAAGTATAATAGGACATCAAGGATTCCACTAGTCCTGAAAGACCATGTCAGGAGAAGAAGCCAGTGCTTCAGTCTAACTAGGAAGTGACCAGTGAAAGGATGAAGACCAGGATGCTTAGACATAGAAGTAAACACACACAGATACAGGAAAACAACAGCTGCAGCTCCAAGAAAAGACTCGGTTGTGCTCCCTCCAACACAACACAACCTTTTGCTTTCCGTAGTGTGCACTGAACTTAGATGGGCTATATCCTAGACTTTGAAGAATCTAACACTCTTCTTTGCACACATAAGCCCTCAACAGTCAATGACTTAGTTAATCCTATTTCTACTCTCACGACAATGTAACTATTGCTAGAACAGAATTCTTACATCAGCATCCCAGCACCTTCCTCCAGGAACATCCACTGACAAGGGGCATCGTAGCCAGGAACATATAACCAGGAGCAAGGAGGGTTAGCCGAAAGGTCCAAATGTTTCGTAGCTCAATCCATGAGAGTCTGACACTGGGTCCCTCTCCTGGGCAGTTATCTTGTCTCAGGGGCCAGAGCTGGAGGTTCTATGGGCCAAGGTCCCTTTCACCTGACCACTGAAACAGACTCAGCCAATATTGGACTCCATTTTCTTTCTTTCTTTCTTTTTTTTTTTTTTTTTGAGACAGAGTCTTGCTCTGTCGCCCAGGCTGGAGTGCAGTGGCCGGATCTCAGCTCACTGCAAGCTCCGCCTCCCGGGTTCACGCCATTCTCCTGCCTCAGCCTCCCGAGTAGCTGGGACTACAGGCACCGCCACCACGCCCGGCTAGTTTTTTGTATTTTTCAGTAGAGATGGGGTTTCACCATGTTAGCCAGGATGGTCTCGATCTCCTGACCTGGTGATCCACCTGTCTCAGCCTCCCAAAGTGCTGGGATTACAGGCTTGAGCCACTGCGCCCGGCCTGGACTCCATTTTCTTACTGATGTATTTATTAAACCAGCTGATGAGTAAAAATTTATCATTCAGGGAGTATCTTGAAATGAAGAGACTTTCCCCTCAAATATGCTGGGAGATTAACCAACCTCTTCCATGACATTTATTGGCATTCATTCAAAGCAACAGAGTGGTGGAAAGGGCGTGATCTTTCCCATCACCTACTTTGAGCCAGGGGTTGTATGGAAGAGTTCACAGAGGTTATTTAATGTTATCATTACAACATAGCTGGTTAGGGGTTATTATTGGAGTTCTACTGGTGAAGAAATTAAAAGTAGAGGAGATAAATTCACTTTTCCAAGGTCACCAGCTATTGACGGCAGATTTGAAATTTGATCTAGTTCTGGTATTCAAAAAAATCATTTTCTCTCCTTTTTGCTGTTTGCTTAATGACAATTTTACCCCATGGGCAGATCCCCAAGCTGAACCCTTATCTTCTCTCCCTCAGGTATTCCTAACTATGTGCCTCAGTGGTCACCACGACCTCTTGCTGCTCTCCTAAGACCCTAGCTCCACTCCCCAATGCCTAACAGTGCTAGACGATGTCAATTCTAGCTCATATTCTCAACATGCTGACCCCACGCCCATCCTCACAGATAGTACAGTCACCATCCCTCTTAAGAGAAAAGAGCTCTTTTCTCCTTTCATGTTGACTCCTCCTGCATATTGAGAATAACTATTAATCCTCGTGCAGTTATTAAGTGCTGCCTTTAAGGTGAGCATGCCACTACATCCTGTAGATGATAGGAAGATATTTAGGAAACCGGGCTTTGACTAAAAGACTGAGCCCTACCCTTAGTGAGCTAGATCTTATTAGTTGTCGGACTTCGAGAAAATCTCCTCACTCATCTGAACTTCGTGTGTAAAACTGAAAATAATTCCTGCCTTGCAATTTTGCCATGAAGAAATAAGATGATGTATTAAATGTGTCCAATACTCTAAATAGTGGATTCTCAATAAATGGAGCAATTCTTGCTTTTATTAACATCAATTATTTTTTGGCAAAATGTTCATATAAGTAGTATGAAATATTATTGCAGATTTAAGTTGGGGATTTAGACCAGAGAACTAATACTAGAACTCTTTCTCTCTGCAGATGACTGATGCTCTGTCCCATTCTTTTCCTTTCTAAGTCCAAGACTCTGCTTCCTTTTCCCCCTCTTCCTTCTCCCATCTGCCCAGGCTCCATGCACCTTCATGCCTTGATCCATAACTTGTCCTGCTTGCTAGATCAGCGCAATTTGTATGCATTGTCATTCTCTCTCTTTCTCTCTGTCTCTCTCTCTCTCTCTCGTTCCTTTCTTAATTTTTAGGTGTTTGCATGGATGTATACAATGGAGGGAGATAGAGACTATCTCAAAAATGACTTTGTTTAAACTTTACCCCTATGCTATAAATAGTTTCCAACAACAGTAAGCCCTGAGATCAGAAACTCACTGATATTTATTTATAGACACAAGGTCTCCCTTTGTTGTCCAGGCTGGTCTCAAACTCCTGCCAAGAGATCCTCCCACTTTGGTCTCCCAAAGTGCTGGGATTACAGACATGAGCCACACCCAGCCCTGAGATGTGTCTGTTTCTAGGGAATTACCCAACAATAGCCTGAGCCCTTCCGGCTGTACTCATCTTCTCATTCATCTTGGCTCCATAACCTTGTGAAAGAGGCTCTGCACGATTCTGGACTTCACTCATTGCATTGTGTTAATTGCGCCTGATATGTTGTCCAGTTATGAGATGAGTTTTTACCTCCTTGAACTTGATTAGAGAACAAAATACAAGAAGCTCTATCTGAGTATTGCAAGAGCCTTCTGCAGCCTGGAATTCATGAACCACAAAACTACTGCTCATTATAAAATGGGAAAGCTGAGGTGATTAAAGGTTGGCTGCTAGATCTGAGGTTGGTTTGTTTTGCAATTGTTAGTGACATTTAGGTCCTCTGCCCTGAGAGGCGTGGAGTACAGCAACTCGGAGTTGCCATCCTGGAGTCAGAGAGCCTGGGTTCCTAATCTAACTCTGCACGGTATTCATTGAAATGCTATTGGGCAAGTCACTGAACTTCCCTAGGCCAAGTGTTCTCATCTGTAAATGGAAAAAAATGGTTTGTAGAGTTCTCCTAAATATTAAATAAGTTCATACTTATAGATCATTTAGAAAATGGTTGATGTAAGACAGACTCGGTAACGATGAGCTGTTCTTATTGCTGTCACTGCTGTGGTGGGAAATGCCCAGTGAACGCTGAAGAGAGAAG
Organism: Chlorocebus sabaeus; assembly: GCF_047675955.1. Lineage (NCBI taxonomy): Eukaryota > Metazoa > Chordata > Mammalia > Primates > Cercopithecidae > Chlorocebus > Chlorocebus sabaeus. Next base: position 6,170,004 of record NC_132917.1, on the reverse strand, counting down.
GTGTAGGGATCTTCAGAGTGGTGCTCAGGCTCCTGAGATTATTGGAAGGGATCGGCTGTGTTTCGGGGGTTTATTAGTTAGGGTAGTTAGCCCTAACTGCAGAAGCAAACAGACAAAACCTCAAGGAGTGCAGGTCACTTGTTTAGCAAATGGCATTACATGATTGCTCTCATGTCGGAGTCAGGTCACTTGTTTAGCAAATGGCATTACATGATTCAGGGATTCTGGCCCCTTCCATCCTGTGTACTGGGATCTTCTAGATTCTCTGCAGAGTCTTTCAGTGAATTATCTCCCTCCAGACGGTCAAAGACCAGAGTAAGAAAAAGGGAGAAAGGGAGAGAAAAGAGTCAGTCACATGGGACATTTTCTCACCAAGCCTTGGAGGAGCTTATGTTGTGTTTACCTTGTTTCTATTATCTTGAGATACGCCCCATTGCCCTCATTTAATTGCAAAGGGGGTTGGGACATGTCACCTCTTTGTGTTCTCTGAAGAGGGAATGGTCTTGGTCAACTTTAAACCAGTCTCTGTCACACAGTGGGATGCTTGTGGGAGGGGACAACTTCGGTGGAAAAGGATCAGAATTCCCAACTATACTTGTTATTATTCTGCGTGAGTTTTGCACACTGAGTCTCTCTATCTCTCTTTCTGTGTGTGTGTCTCTCTCTCCATCTCAGTAGTTTGGTGTAGTAGAAAAAAATAAAAAATAAATGAATGTTTGTGTTAGATAGACCCAAGTTTGAATCCTAGACCACCCCCTTCCCCAAGGATGGCTGCACAAACAGGAATACATGACATTCAATTTTTATCATGTGTACCAGGATGGCAAAATTTGCCCTGAAGTATTGCTGTGTGTTTGCTAAGGCTACTATTTTTAAAGCTATTTCAGATACGTTTTTATATGTAGTAAGTCGTGTTGCCACAGAAGGTGATAACGCATTGCATTAATGGGTTTCAGAGTTTGAAGAAAGGGCAGCTACCAGCTAGAACAAGCTATTTCTCAGCCTTCACTGGCACACAGAGTTTCGTTAAAATTTGAAGCAAGATGGTAGATTTAAAAGCCAGAATTTTGGAAGAGAAAGAGAAATATTTTTAAAAATGTTTTTCTTTACTATATTGAAATCCAATATGAAAAAGCCAGATCATAGAGGTGAATACATAGTATAGCAAATTATTCTCTTTCTGCCTATGATATTTCTGTCTCTTGGCCATGAACCTTGCTGTCTAAGTGGGAGAGGAGAATATGTCTTCAAGACGTGACAGTCCCAAGCACCTGTCCTTCCAGGGTGGTTTGATGGGTGGAGAAAGGACAGGGGAAGATGGAGAGTCTCTTCTTGTTTCTTCTGTAACTGTGCATGGTGACAGAAGGCAGCTGGAGCAATATGTAGATTAGCATGAAGGAACCTCAGAATGCCAGGGCCCATGAAACTACAGTACAGACATGCCCAAGGCAGGTGTGCACACTCTAGATAAAGCTCTTACTGTGTCTGCTTGCCACATGCATTCAACAGGGCACTGTGCTTGCAGAAGGCATCTGCAGAGGTGAGGCAGAAGCAGCACTGCTTGCTTCTTGGATCTGTGTGTGGAGTGCAGGGACAGCTCTTTTTGCATGCTCTGATCAGAGGACATGGAGGCTCTGAGAGTACCCAGAGCTCAGCAGGCAAAGGGGTCAAGCTGAAGAGGAGGAGCAACCAAAGGGGCTGAAACTGGGGCAAAAAGCCAGGTACATGTGCTCTGGTAGAAATGTCAGGACCCCAAAGGGCCCGTCGGGACCAGTTGCACCATAGCCATTAACAACTGAGATAACCAGCAAATCCGGCCCTCTTGCAGCAGAAACCAGCAAAGAACCTTGCTGAGGCTACTGGATTGGACTAGTGTTTGCTTTGTGTGGGTCTGTCTCATATTCAGGCTATGGTAAGATACAGAATTTAGAGAGAAGCACCATTCCCCCCACAAAATAATAATAAAAGGGTTAGATGGTTGATACATTGATAAAACAAATAGTAAATAAATATATACCTTATACGTTATCTTTATATTAACAAAATTATGGCATCCTCCAACATGGAGATTAAATGAGATGATGGACTTGCAATGTCTAAGAACTGTCTCCTGTACATAGAAGATTAGAAATTATCACTGTGAGGTGGAGGAGGGAGAGTGAAGTTAAGAATGACCTGAAGGTAGCCGGGCACGGTGGCTCACTCCTGTAATCCCAGCACTTTGGGAGGCTGAGGGGGGCAGATCATGAGGTCAGGAGTTCAAGACCAGCCTGGCCAACATGGTGAAACCCTTTCTTTACTAAAACTACAAATATTAGCTGGGCATGGTGGCATGCACCTGTAATCCCAGCTACTCGGGAGGCTGAGGCAGGAGAACTGCTTAAACCAGGACCCGGGAGGTGGAGGTTTTAGTGAGCCGAGATTGTGCCACTGCACTCCAGCCTGGGCTACAGAGTGAGACTTGATCTCAAAGGAAAAGAAAAGAAAAAGAATGACCTGAAGGCATCCTGGTTTGCATGACTCAGTCAATGGTGATGCCTGTCTCTGAAAGAAAGAATAGCAGAAGACAGACTTCAGAAGGGATACTCAAGGGGTTACTGTCCATCTGGCTTAGTTTGAGCTGCTTTGAAGTATTCAAGAATAGATACTAAGTATTAGTTTGGTACTAAACCCACAATTACTTTTGCACCAACCTAATAGATTGGTGGAAAGGCCTGAACAAGAGATGCAGGTTTCTGAGTTGGCTGTGTGTAAATAATACTGTAGCAATGAGCAGAAATCATATTGCCTGGGTGCAGAAAAAGCAGAGCATCCTGAAACTCTGCTCATATAGAAAATCTGGGCAAAAATATTGAGGCTGCCAAGGGCCTATAGAGGAAGAAAATGGTTGACAAGTTCAGTGTTCTGAAGACAAAGAATATTCGAGGAAACATATTTTCAAGATATGTTTTCAGGATCCATCTTCTTTTTCCACTCCAAATAAAATCTATATGATCTAGAAAATATTTCTGCCTTTCTCTTAATAGAAGATAGGATTTGTATTTCTCATCAGAAAAACCCATTTGACTTCAGAATTAAATCGCAATTTTTCACCAGTTGCTTAGCTCTGAATCTCACTTTCATAAAGCACAAAGGGGAATTTTAATAACCACAAGTTCTCTCCTCTCACCTGAAACAAATTATATAATAAAAATTCAACTGTTTTTGGTGTTTATACATAAGTATATATGTGTTTATCACCAACCTTTAGTTCCTCAAGCTCAGTGACATTTTCTTACTAAGTTAATATTTAATGAATGTTTATCTAATTCCTGAAAGAATAAATGCACTGCGTTTATTAAATCATCTTCAGAATGTGTCTGAGTTATGTACAGGGAGCATGTTTACATTTTACAGATAAGCCAACAAGTTGCAAAAATAAATCTTTTGTTAACAAATGGCATATTTATAAAGTAATATTCCAATAATTTATCTTGTTTTCTATTTTTAGTAGTTCAGTCTTGTGTTTTAGCAAAAACAGAATCCTTACAGTATTGCTGTATAACTGCGGTGAGTGAACAGTTCACAAATGCATTTTTACTTAGTTAAGAAGTTAATTTTCTAAAAAGAAATCGCACAATTTGAAACACTAACTCCACACAGCCAGACTTTCAAAATCTATGCTTCTCATTTCAGATTTAACTTTTCCTGACTTTATTTTTATATTCTACCTGCAATTTAGCTGTTTACATCTTTATCTATCTCTCTCTATCTATTCATTTACCTTGTGTATCTAAGACTACAAAGTCCATGGCAGGAAAATCAGAAATAGTTAATTATATTCACATAATGTACCCTAATGCTAGAATCTTTCATACTACTTTATGCAGTATGTTTACTATATAATGTTTGTTCAACAAATGAGTGAATGAATGAGTAGAGGAATGTCCGAGGAAGAGAGAGAACTTGTACTAGTTTTTACATTTCCTGTTTATTAGACTCACTGTGGGCAATAAAACTGATATGATCTATGGCAGTGTTTATCTACCAATAATGTGTTTTCAGATTCCGGATAGAATGAAGAGATACATTAAATAAAGTTATCCATGAATACAAATAGCCACTACTCTGAGTATTTATTTTATAAACACTGAAGAATTCAAGTCCATGTTTTGCCCCTTAGGCTACAGCTAAAGCACATTGTTTTTCTCTAAAATAGTTTCATCGCATTTTGACACGTGAGGATCAAGATTTAAGGCCTTTCTAATTTCTAAGATTTAGGATTAGTTCTAGTAAACATAACATCACCTGACAACGGAAATTCTTTCAAAGAGTCTTTGTTTTTGTCAGAGTAAGAAGCGTGCCGTAGGTGAGCAATTTGCCTGTCAGGAGTCTCTAAGCCCACTCTCTACCTGTTTGAACTGCCTTCAAGTAATTTAGCAAAGGTATGATGTGCCTTTTCACTTCTATCTAATTTGAAAAACACAAAACCTTTTAAGGTCTATGTTTAAAAAGAAATGTGTTATTTTCTTTTCTTTTCTTAATTTTATATTTTTAGTAGGTTTTATTTTACTCCAGGTCATTCTGATGTAGTGCATGATGTGAAAATCTAACAAAAGTCTTTAGATTAAAGGCAATTATGATTGATCTGATTTGCATTTTTCAGCTTGAGGAGGGGGAAATTCATGATTGTAATAAACTAATCTTAAGTTATATCCTATTTTAAACTTTGGAAAGTATTTTCATAGCATGAGCTCATTTGGTCTGTGGTAGGACGAGCAGAAATCAATTGTACCATAAATAGGGAAATAATACCAAGAAAGGTTAGGTGACTTTCTGAGATCACCCAGCGATGAGCATAATCCCTGCCGAAACATGGTCCTTCCCTCTGTCATCCTGAGACTTGCTCCACTGAAACGCATCAACAGCCATCTCCTTGTGGCCACAGAGAGGAAGACTCAAGATTTATTTGGTCTAGGTCTAACTCTCCCTGAGGCTGTCCTGCATTGTACTTCTTAAAGTTTCCTATGACCCATTCCTTCTCTTTGAAGCAATTTCCAGAGGGTTTTCTGCTACTTGAAAGCTATTATTTCCATCAGGAACACTGTAAAAAAGAAACAAATTTAAAAAGTAGCTTTCTCCTCGGTAATATCCATCCTTACGAAATTGTGCAGGGGAGCAAATTAGGTAATTATGCCCCTCCAACAAAAGCAAATACATAAGGAAGGCAAACCATGTGCTGGTCACTGTTCCAGGAGCTGGAGATGGGTGTGGAATCAGACTAATGAAGCCTGCCAGCATGTTTTCGTGGAAACAGGCTAAATGTAGGGAATAATGTGAATGTTAGTGGTTATGATTGTCTCATTTCAGGCAGACCTGCAGTCTACTGTTTTGCAGGGTACACCTAGCACTGGACTATACATTCGTTAGGACATCTTGCTTCTAATTCTCCTCTATGATCAACTCTGATTGATATCAAGCAGATATTGAAATTCTTGGGATCCCAGTCTCCTAGTGTGTAAAATGAGGAGTGTGTGATCATTTCTAAGGCCTCTCTGTTCTGCCGTCCCCTGTTCTCTTGGTGCGGAAAGTAGAGGCTCGGAGAGCAGAGCGGCTGTGCTGTTCAGATGTGTCAGGCACAGAGAGGACGAGCAAGAGTGATTTCCCTGCGAGAAATGGTCCTTGCTGCCCTCGTGGCTTCCTCTACCATCCAGTGCAGGATCAGGGTGAGCCTTTCCCCAGAAACTCATTCTCATTTCTCTCAAACAGAACTCAAATAGGAGTCACAAAAGTGATGAAGGGGTGGGGAAATCGGACCCCAGGGAGACTTTAGGGGAAATGGATTATTTAACCTGGAGAAAGAAAAGCTGAGAGGTGACTTCACAGAAGTCTTTCTTTGACTTTACAGCAGGTTAAAGGAAAAGTTTCCGAACTGTAAGAGAGATTGGTTATGAGATGGAGGCTTAGGCTGTGAGCTCCCTGAGGCTGGTGGGAGCTTGCTGGAAGGCAGGCATGGCCCGCTGGCGGGCACGGAGTCCTCTGTGTTTGGATTTGCCTCTGAAGCCTCCAGCCAAGACCATGGCACAGGCACAGACCTCCCTTCTGCCAGGTCTCCTGCACAAGTGAAGTCTAGCCAGGCTCAGGGAAGAACCAGAGAGAAACACGCCCTCTTTCCTGGGGGCTGCTTCTCCTCGTATAACATCTTTCAGGATTTGACACCCAAGCATTCTAGCTCTGTGCTTCCTTTCACCCACACCATGGGTAATAGAAATCAGCAAACGTTTCTTGAATACTTTTTACGGTTTGTATCGATCTTTATTTTCCTTGATCTTCTTCAGATTTTCTGAAAATGTTTTATTCTAATCTACAAAATAAAGATGAAAATATCTTGACCCAAGACCTGGCAGGGTGATTGTCAGTCTAACAGGAAAGGTCAATCGGTGGGCTCCCCAAGCACCTCCCACGAGTTTGCTGTGGTGCTGATCGAGCATGGTGCTGGTAACCTGCCACTGGCTCCTGCCCTCACAAAAGCCGCGTGTTAAATATTCAGGAATTTTGTGAGCTGGGCACTAAACCATTGGTAGTTTGAAACAAGCCATAGGCGGAGTGTTTACAATGCAGAAATTGGCAAATGCTGCAAATCAAAGCTCCTCCTATTCCCCGGGAGAGACGGTTTGCTACAACATCCCTGGATATAAGCACTTTATGGAGGCTTATGCTTATTTATGTTTGTTTTATTAAAGGGAAACAATTCCAATGATAATATTTTTACAAATAGTTGTATAGTTACAAATAGTTATATGTCCATGTGTATGTTTTAAATATATATATGCATATATGTATTTAAAGATAAAATAAAATGTGCAGTGTTTTAAACAAAACATAAAATATGTGCTAGAAAACATACATTTTTTTCCTACTTTTAACAGAAAAATGTTAGCATGACTGTATGCCTATGACACAGATTTGTTTGTATGAGCAAGTTTGTTAGCTTTTACTTTTCCCCATCTGACAGAAATGGACACCAAGAAGTTCCTTACCGCACAGATTCTCCAATGGTCATGCGTCACCTTCAGAAGGTCTCTGCTTTAGGGAACATCTATGAGGCTCCTTGTCAAGTTTCTTCTTCCCTGATTGTTTTTGGGGCCAAACTATGTCCAGGGAGGCTCTGGCCTCTAGCCTGTGTAACGTGCTCCCTTTGTCACCCAGGTAGTAGAGAGAATTAGTGCCAGAATATCATTTTGAGAGTTACATTTGGGCCTTAGGAAACTATTTTATTAAAAAACTAGAAATTAGTTTTTACATATTGGTACATATTAGTTATATTTCCAAAGGCTTGATAGTTGTTGATCTAGAAGACTTCTAGTAGTCAATACTGGAAGTTTTCACCAGCGAAAGGAACATGATGCACGCACTTCTTCAGAACTGGCTGGATGAGATGGACTGTCTTTGCAGGAGGCAGAGCTGAAAAAAAATCTGAACAGAACTAGAGGGTTGCCTTTTTTTCCCCCATGAAGTGTCCAGGAAAGCAGTGCACTTACATTCTAGAGCAGTTGTAAAATTAACCCCATTCAGTCTTCTGGGAAATCCATAGAAGACCAGCACTAGATAGGCTCAGGAGACCCCCGAGTGACAGCACTCCTCAGAATCAGAATGCAAGTCCCGCAGCAGCTGGGATCAAACAAGAAGTACGAAAGTTAAAACCAGTCTGATTGTAGGGGTTTGGGAAACACTAAGGGAGAAAATTGGCTTACTCAATATGTGATTAAGCATTTAGGAGTAGCCTGGACTAGACCATGGAACGGAGCTGGGGGAGGACACCAGGAAAGCATTAGTAGACAGAAAGGAAGTTATCCAGCCAGTCCTCTGTGGCAGTAGTTCAGTAGGAATTCCAAAATTAGATTCATTCTTTCCATTTGTTTTCTTTTTAATTGAATATTTCCAAAGCATCTGGGGATATAAGAATAATGCATATAACATGTGTAATTCTAGGTTGGGTGTGGTGGCTCATGCCTGTAATCCTAGCAGTTTGGAAAGTCAAGGTGGGAGGACCTCTTGTGCCTAGAAGTTCAAGACCAGCCTGGGAAACAGAGAGAGATCCCATCTCTAAAAATAAATAAGAAATAAAAAATTGGCTGTGTGTGGTGATACACACCTGTAGTCTCAACTGCTCAGGAGTCTGAAGCAGAATGACCACTTGAGCTCAAGAGGTTGAAGCTACAGGAAACCAGGATCACCACTGCCCTTTCCAGCCTGGGCAACAGAGTGAGACTCTGTCTGAAAAACTTGTGTAATTCTGATATGCACTGGATAAAAGAGAACAGATTATTAATCCCACAACTCAAACATACGCTCTCTGAATGCAAAACCATTTTTCCTGTGGGATTCTCAGCACCTACAATAGTGGCTGGCACAGGTATGTTTTTGATGCATATTTGTTCAATGGGAAAAAAACATCTTCCAACAAGTCATCACTTCCCTCTGGGAACCAAATCCTCCCTATTATACAATTTAGGATGTAACTGGTGTGGTAAGAAAAACATGGATTTTGAAGTCAGTCAGAGTTTAGCTAAAATTTTTAACATATTAGCTTTGATAAGCCATTGTTGGTTTTTGACATTTGTTTTATGTAAAATGGGGATGTAAACTATATTGTAAAATTCCTGTGGATGTACATTAGAAACTATAGTACATATAAATATATAGATATTATTTTAAACATAAACTACATTTAAAGTACTTATTACATTACCTCTAACATGGGATGCTTAAATAAATTTGGATTTCCTTCTGTGTCCCTGGGAATCTGGAATCCTATCTCACGAAGACAGTATTAGTCTATTTTCACACTGCTAAAAAAAATATCTGAGACTCGGTAATTATAAAGCAAAGAGGTTTAATTGACTCACAGTTCCACATGGCTGGGGAGGTCTCAGGAAACTTACAATCATGGCAAAAGGCAAAGGAGAAACAAGCACTGTCTTCACAAGGGGGCAGGAGAGAGAAGAATAAAGAAGGAACTTCCAAACGCTTGCAGAACCAAAGATCTCGTGAGAACTCACTGTCATGAGAACAGCATGGGGGAAACCACCACCATGATCCAATCACCCCCTCCCTCAAGCTGTGAGGATTATAGGCCCGTTCCTTGACAATGTTAACATTACAATTTGAGATGAAATGTGGGTAGGGACACAGAGCCAAACCATATCATTATTCCGCTGGCCCCTCACAAATCTCATGTTCTCACATTTCAAAATCTTCCCAACAGTTCTCCAAAGTCTTAACTCATTTCAGCACTAACTCAAAAGTCCACAGTCCAAAGTCTCATGTGAGACAAAGTAAGTTCCTTCTGCCTTTGAGCTTGTAAAATCAAAAGCAAGTTAGTTACTTCCTAGATACAATAGGAATACAGATATTGGGTAAATGCTCCCATTCTAATTGGGAGAAATTGGACAAAACGAAGGAGCTACAGAGCTCACTGAAATCTGAAATCCAATGGGGCACTCATTAAATCTTAAAGATCTGAAATAATCTCCTTTGACTCCGGGTCTCACATCTGGGGCATGCCAATGCAAGGAATGGTCTCCCATGGCCTTGGGCAGCTTCTTCACAGGCTGGCATTGAGTGCCTGTGGCTTTTCCAGGCTCACTGTACAAGCCATCAGTGGATCTACCATTCTGGGGTCTGGAGGATGGTGACCCTCTTCTCAGAGCTCCACTAAGCAGTGCCCCAGTGGGGACTCTGTGTGGGGGCTCCTACCACACATTTCCCTTCTGTGCTACCCCATCAGAGGTTCTCCAAGCTTCAGACTTCTGCTGGAATGTCCAGACATTTCCATACATTCTCTAAAATCTAGGCAGAGGTTCCCAAACCTCAAATTCTTGACTTCTGTGTATCCACAAGCCCAACACCAGATGGAAGGCACCAAGGCTTGGGGCTTGCATCCTCTGAAGAAATGACCCCTTTTAGTCATGGCTGAGATGAAGAGTACCATGTCCCAAAATTGCATAGAGCAATGAGGCTCTGGGCCTGGCCCAAGAAACTATTTTTTCCTCCTAGGCCTCCAGGTTGTGAAGGGAGGATCTGCCACAAAGGTCTCTGACATGCCCTGGAGACATTTTCCCCATTGTCTCAGCAGTTGACATTCAGCTCCTCATTACTTATGCAAATTTCTACAGCCAGCCTAAATTTCTCCACAGCATTTTTTTTTTTTTCCTATAGCAGTGTCAGGCTGCAAATTTTCCAAACTTTATGCTCTCCTTCCCTTTTTTTCATCAGAGAAAGGAACATGATGCACACACTTCTTCAGAACTGGCTGGATGAGATGGACTGTCTTTGCAGGAGGCAGAGCTGAAAAAAAATCTGAACATAACTAGAGGGTTACCTTTTTTTCCCCATGAAGTGTCCAGGAGACTAGTGCACTTATATTCTAGAGCAGTTGCAAAATTAGCCCTATTCAGTCTTCCGGAAAATCCATAGAAGATCAGCACTGGATAGGCTCGGGAGACCCCCGAGTGACAGCACTCCTCAGAATCAGAAGGAAACATAAATTCCAATTTCAAATCCTGTCTCTCAAGTTCAAAGTTCCACAGATCTTTAAGGCAGGGGCAAAATATTGCCAGTGTCTTTGCTAAAGCATAGCAAGAGTGACCTTTGTTCCAGTTCCCAACAAGTTCCTTGTCCCCACCTGAGACTACCTCAGCCTGGACTTCATTGTCCACATGGTTATCAGCATTTTTGTCAAACCATTCGACAATTGTCTAAGAAGTTCCAAACTTTCCCACATCTTCCTGTCTTCTTCTGGGCCCTCCAAATTGTTCCAACCTCTACCCATTACCCAGTTCCAAAGTCACTTTAACATTTTCTGTATCTTTATGCAGAGCCCCACTCCCAGTACCAATTTAATGTATTAGTGTGTTTTCACTTGGCTATAAAGAAATACCCATGACTGGGTAATTTATAAAGAAAAGAGGGTTAATTGACTTACCCAAGTTCCGCATGGTTGGAGAGGCCTCAGGAAACTTGCAATTATGGTGGAAGGCAAAGGGGAAGTGAGCACCTTCTTCACAAGAAGGCAAGAGAAAGAAGGACAAAGGAAGAACTTCCAAACACATATAAAACCATCAGTTCTCATGATAACTCACCACTATCATGAGAATAGCATGGGAAAACTACCCTCATGATCCAATCACCTCCCTCCCTTTACTCCCAGGGATTACAGTTCTAGATGAGATTTGAGTGATGACACAGAGCTAAACCATATCAGAGACCTTACTTGCTAGTGGGGAGGGGTATTGCCTCAGCAGGACCCAGGCACAGTGGAGTCACAGGTACCATGTCCTCATGACCATTTGGGAAGATGCAAGCACAAACCTCATCATGAAAACTGCTCCTATGTTTTATTCCAATAATTCATTTGCACTATGAGGAAACATGTGTTGAACAAAATTCCGTTATTCATGAACACCATTTCAATATCTGTGAATTAATGATACCTTCCTGAGTATATGGATGTGCATGAGCTAGGAATGTGAAGCCTGGTATGCAAGTGGAAAGTGTTCTCAATAAGCACCCAGCTCTGTCTTCATGGTCTTGATGAAACCACTCAGTACAATTAAGTGATTAGACTTAATAGCTGCACTGTAATTTTGTTTTCTTAAAGAATCTTACCAATAACCATTCAGTTTCACCATTTAATGGTTAGTTGATCTGACTCTAGTTAAATAGTCACCTAATACCATTGTTAAGAATGTATTTCTCAGTGATGAATACTATTTATTCAACAACCAAGCATTTACTAATCTTGTACCTTGTGCAGGGCTCCGAGAATGTAAGAATAAAGATGGCCTAGTCCCTGCCTTTCTGTCTTGTAAGGATAGAGCCACGCAGTCAGTTCATCTTAGTGCAGTGTGCAGAGTGACCCAATGCTGAAGCCTGCGGGAGGCTCTAGGAGAACCAACGGGGTGGCACAAAAGCCTTTTAGGGAATTGGGAATGGAAATAACATTGAATTGAGACTTAAAGTACTTCAGGCTGAGAGAGCAATGAGCCCCTTCGCAGGACCGAACCCCTCGAGGACTAATGCTGCATGTGCCACGTGAGTCCTCTGAAACACCAGGACTGAGAGCTCTCAGGGGTTCACTGTGGCTGGAGCTCAGACATAATCACCTTTGGTGCTTTTCTTGGCTGTTCATCTCTCTTGTGAATTTGGCCGGGACATCGCATCTCGCTAATTCATTTCCATACTCTGAATGCTTTTTAGAGAACCTGAGCCTTAAAAGATCTTTGCCCACAGGAGGAGAGGGAGCATGGTTTAGGAAGTGCATTAGAAATATGCTTTTAATGCTTGATGCATTGCATGTAAGTAAGAATGTCTCAGTCTGGACTCCTGACAACAATAAAATCACAGCTTTATTTACAGCACGGAGCTGTTGCCGCCGATGACGTATGACTGCAATACATTACTTAAGTGAGGAGTTCCCCTATGCATGTTTCAAAAGAGATGAGAAACGCTTCAGTACCAGGTTGCATTAATTAAGCAGGAAAGGCTAAAGAAGAGTGACAGAGACTTGAAGATAAAGATACAAGTGTGAAAGTGTTCTGGGCTCTTAAATATATATGTATATATTTATTTATCTATTTTTACCTGTAGGTTCTTCCAAAAACATTCACAACTAAAAAAAGTGTTAATTAGTTCAGCCATTGTGGAAAGCAGTGTGGTGATTTCTCAAAGAACTTAAACCAGAATTACTATTTAATCTGGCAATGTCATTATAGGGTATATATGAATGTAATTCATTCTACTATAAAGACACATGCACACATATGTTTATTACAGCACTATTCGCAATAGCAAAAACATGGACTTAATCTAAACACCCATCAATGGGAGACTGGATAAAGAAAATTGGTACATACACACCATGGAATACTACGCGGCCATACAGAAGAATGAGATCGCATCCTTTGCAGCAACATGGATGGAGCTGCAGACCATTATCCTAAGTAAAATAACGCAGGTATGCAAAATCGAAAACTGCTGTGTTCTCACTTACAAATGGGAGCCAAACAATGAAAACACATGGACACAAAGGGGGACTAACAGACACCAGGGCCTGCTCAAGGGTGGAGATTGAAAGGAGGCAGAGGATTAAAAAAACATAGCTATCCGGTCCTATGCTTATTACCTGAGTGACTAAGTAATCTGTACACCAAACCCCAACGACATGCGGTTTACCTAGATAACACTCTGCACATGTACCTCTAACTCAGAAAGCAAAGTTGAAAAACAAAACAACAAAAAATAATGCCCTTGACTTCTTAGGGAATCAACTTACCTGCTATTTTCATTAAACACTTGGGTGTACCACTGTTGATTTCTCTCTAGCAATTGACCTAGGAAACAAGCTTTTGAATAAATTAAAATTATGTCACTGGTGTTTAGAATGTTAATAAGGCAAGGCAGCATATACGATAGGAACATGAATATGAATTTGGGAAAGAGGCAGATCTTAGTTCTTTTTTTTTGTTTTTTGGCTCTACCACTGTGTGACTCTGCCAGTATTATTTACTCTTTCTTTTTTGTTGTTGTTGTTTTCTGTTGTCTTTTGTTTTGTTTTTGAGACAAATCTCACTGTGTTGTATAGGCTGGAGTACAGAGGCACAATCATGGCTCATTATAGCCTCAACATCTTGAGCCCAAAAGATCCTCCCACCTCACCATATTGAGTAGCTGGGACTACAGGTGCACACCATGATACCTGGCTACATTTTTCTGTTTTTTGTTTTTTTGTTTTTTTGAGTCGGGGGATTGGGTAGAGACAGTGTTTCTCCATGTTGCCCAGGCGGGTCTTGAACTCCTGAGCTCAAGCAATCCAGCTTCCTTGCCCTCCCCAAGTGCTGCGATTACAAGTGTGAGTCACTGTGTCGGCCTATTTATCCTTCCTGACCAGCAATTTCCTCTTCTTGGAAAACAATAGAGAAAATCTATAGCAAAGAGTTGTTATAAAGTTTAAGTAAAATAAAATAGGTAATATACCAATCCAGGGCATGCATACAGTAAATACTCATTAAGTATCAACTCTTAATGATAATATTTTAAAAGAAAGATGCGTAGTCCTGACAGAAATATAGACAACCTACATAGACATGTGTTACAAAGTCAGCGGGTATCTACTGTTATCAGCTGACTCTCCATTTATTTTTTAAAAAAATAATAAAATAGAATTATCCTTAACCAGATGGCTGTTGGTTAACTTTCAGGCGAAAACCGTTATCAGTAAGGAATTCATAACATTTTAGGACTTAGGGGATTTCTTACACTTTTAAAAGTAGCTATCAGTGAAAATTTAAGCAGGGAAGGTGCTTTAGTTTCTCAGTTACGTGATCTTGGACAAGTCATGTAACTGCTTGACAGCTCCAAATCTTCTTTTCTACAGTCACAAAATAAGAATGATTTCTTAAAAATGTCTTTGTCCTTCCTGCCATGTGAGGACACCTCAAGAAGGTGTTCCTATCTTTGAGAATGTAGACCCTCCCAGGCCCGGTGGCTCACGCCTGTAATCCCATCATGTTGGGAGGCCAAGGCAGGTGGATCACTTGAGGTCAAGAGTTTGAGACCAGTCTGACTAACATGGTGAAAGCCTGTCTCTACTAAAAATAAAAAAAAAATTAGCCAGGTGTGGTGGAAGACGCCTATAGTCCTAGCATTCAGGAGGCTGAGGCAGGAGAGTTGCTTGAACCAGGGAGGCAGAGGTTGCAGTGACCTGAGATTGCACCGCTGCACTCCAGCCTGGTTAACAGAGCAAGACTCTGTCTCAAAAAAAAAAAAAGAAAGAAAAAAAAGAGAATGTGGGCCCTCACCAGACACTGAATCTGCCAGCACCTCGGCCTTGGACTTCACCACTTCCAGAACCATGAGAAATAAATGTGTGGTTTATAAGACACCTAGTTCGTGGTATGTTATTATTGCAGTTTGAGTGGACTAAACACATGGAAATTAATGTCATCCCCCCAATAAACCCTCTTTTATAGCTGAGGAAGCTGAGCCTCTAACAGATCAAGTTATAACACTTGTCGGAGTCCCATTTCTAGAAGGTGTCACAGCTGGTTCTTCCTTCCGTGCACTTTGTATTATCATAGCTCTGCTTAATGTTATGTCTTTCGTACCCCACTATCGTATCATATAATTGTGCATGATAATATTTAGCCTTGGGTGATGATGTTTCTTGACTGTATAAACCGATAAGTGAATCAGTCACATGTGGGTTTTTGTTTTGTTTGAGATAGGGTCCCCTGTGTCACCCAGGCTGCAGTGCAGTGGCACAATTGTAGCTCACTGCAGCGTCGAGCTCCTGGGCTCAAACCATCTTCCCACGTCAGCCTCCCAAGATGCTGGGATTTCAGGCATGTACCACTGCACCCAGCCATATGAGTTATTTTTTTTAATGTTTTCATGCACACATGAAATAACAAAAGTATTTGTGGATACCTACATTTGGTAATCGTATATACAAAATGTTTTTGTAGCATTATTCTTTGTAAACATTAATAAGTACACATTTGAAAAATAAATGAACATTTACCTTTAGTCTGTAAGCATGCTTATATATATGGTTCTTTTGTTGTTAGTCTTATAGGCAAAAAAAAAAAAAAAACAACTATCTATAAAAATGCTTAATAACGATTTTCCTCTTTTCACATTTTCCTCTTTGCAGTGTTGTAGTGGTTCGATGAGGTACTGTTAACATTCTGATAAGTGAACTTAAAAATTAACCTGTCTCCTGTTTAAGCAAAGTGAGATTAGGGATCACTGAGGAAAAGCTTCACATTAGACGCAGAAAAGTAGCATGAGTTGGATGAAGGACATGCCAGGTGAAAAGAAAAAAGAGAAAGAAAAAAAAGGGGGATAGAAAAATGATTTAGGCTTTGTAAAGAGAAGGAACCTGATAATCCTCAGAGAATTGCTGGGATAGTGCTCGAGGATAGATCATGTGAGGAAACCGGAGTCCCTCTGAGCCATAAGGTACACATCCAGCAGGCAAGTATAACCTGAGAATTGACCAGACTTTAGGGCTCAAGACCGTGCCGGGGGGCAGACACACACCAGCTGTGGAGAGAGTATCAGGCGTGGAGACCGCAGGTGCACGAACTTGAGACTGCAGATGCATGAACTTGCCTCATTTTCAAGGTGTTGTCCACAAGGATAGTACAGCCATTGGCCGCGCTCATTTCCTACCTCATTTATCTTTTATAAAATCATATCCTGCAGGCCTGGTATTCGTAGGGATATAAGTGTCATCAGAATCTCACACAACATATATCAAGTTCAACCTATTGATACCAAAGAGAGTGATTTCATGTGTAAAGAAACAATGCAGGGCATTGTTGAGAAGTTGGCTTCAACGTTTAAAAAAGTTGGTGTTGAGCCTCCCTGTGTGAGGGCTCAGATGAGGACTGAGACCACTCTCCCAAAGTGTCTGTTGAGTGAACAATATCCCAATATTGTCAGGAATCTTGGTGCAGCAGCAATTGAGAAATCTTTCTCTTTTTCTCCATGCTACTCCTTCTGTGCTAGGGGCTAGGATTACTCAACTCCATTCCAGGTGCACGACTGAATTCACCTTTCTCCTCACTGTCCTGGGATATTGTGAAACAGAGATCGTTTCTGCTCAAATACTTAAAGCCCGTGTTCTCTGCCATACTTGATGATAGGATTTCACTTACCTTTATTAGGTTTACAATATTCAGATACTATATAAAAGAACCATTGTTTTACTGGGTTGGAAAAATAAATTAAGTCTTTGAGTGGTGGATGACTTTGATAAGAAACCCTACTTGTGGATACATAGGGAGTTGATATTTTTGAAGTCTATTTAACAGAAGCTGGGACGCTCCAGTTTGCTGAAAGTTCAGGCGAATGCACAGGCGACCACCGGCTCTGCGGCTCAGAGCCGCCTTTCTGCTCCGTTTGTTAAATGGGGTGTTAGTTTGCAGTACAGCGATTTAAAGCCTGAGTTCTCCATAGGCACCGTCCCTCCTGTGTGCAGTGAGGATTTCAGCTTGGATTCCTGTGCCAGTTTAAAATCAAACCTTTCTTTTGTGGCAAATAAATTGCTAGCACTTTGGAAGGATTCTAATGAAAGAACCCAATCCAAGGTTATTCAAGAGTGAGATTTCACTGTAGGCTGAAATTCATTGGCTGGGATGTTTGTCTTGGCAATGAGTTAACCTCAATTAAGAAACTAGAGACAATAAAAGAAATAATTAAAAACAGAGAGAAAAAAAAATACTGAAATTAGCATTTGTTGAATGTCTAGCTTCTATGCTGAGTCTTACATGGCGCCATGATCTGAGTGTTTGTGCTCTGCCCCTGTTCATATGTTGAAACCTAATCCCCAGTGTATTAAGAGGTGAGGCTTTCAGGAAGTGTCCATGCCATTAGGTTGGAGCCCTTGAAAGTGGCATCGGTGCCCTTAGAAAAGAGGTCCCAGGGAGAGGATTTGCTCCTCCCATCTTGTGAGGACACAGCCAGAAGTCGGTGCTGTCTAAGAGAACGTGGGCCCTCACCAGACACCAAATCTGCTGGCACCTTGGAGTTGGACTTCCTAGAAATAAATATTTGTTGTTTCTATGCCACTCAGTCAATAGATATTTTGTTAGAAGAGGCTGAATGGACCAAGACACATGGAAATTCACTTGATCCTCTTAATAACTCTCTTTTGTAGTTGAGGAAGCTGAGTCTCTGAGTGATCAAGTTACATGTCAGTGTCCCATTCCTAGAAGGTAAGAACTGATTTCAAAGTCTAAGCACTTTCTATCAGCTCTGCTTAATCTTATATCCTTCATGCACCACCATCATATTATAGAGTAGTACATGATGATACATAACCTTGGGTGATGGTGTTTCTTGACCATTCAAATTGATAAATGAATTACTCACATGTGGGGTTTTTTAAAATTTTAACACACATATTAAAAAACAAAACAAAGATATTCGTAGATGCCTACATTTGATAGTTGTATACACAAAATGTTTTGTGATGCTATACTTCTTTACGAAAATTACTAATTATAAATTTGGAAATTAGTGGACTCTTCCCTTTAACCTTGCAAACTATGCACTTTCAGTCTTACAGACTAAAGGCAAATGAAACTATACATAAATACTGTACTACAACTGATAAAATTGTTCATCGTGGGAGCACAGGTTAACAACTCTGATATGGAGATGAAAACTTAAGTAAATGGATGCAGAATAATGAGTCTAGTTTCTCATAGTTGGAGTGGGAATTTTCATATTAGCAAGGACCGAAGGCTAGAATAATTCATGTGGTAATAGATTAGAGTTGAAGACATCAAATAAACTCATGATTAGCTTAGTATACAAACAGAGGGTCACAAATATTGATAGATACATATACACACACAGACTAATATACACACATATATTCCTTTGCTCTGCCAGCTGAAAAGACATAGAAATAATAACGCCCCACAGTAATGAGCATACATAATGCCCAGATCTTGATTTCTATTACCATTTATTAATAAGAATAGGGATCCTTGGAGAGATGGCTTTATTTAAGATTAGGGCAGAAATTTTACATGACCCCTTTGCATCTTGTAGCACCAGAAATAATGTAGTGTATGTGTGTGTGAGTCTACACATTTAATGTGTATGTATACATATTATCTTCATATATGTTATATATATAGATATATGTGTGTGTAGATAGATATGAATAAACAAAACAAAAACAAAAACAAAACACAGTGGTGGGACACAAGATTGAACTGAAAGAGCTTCCAGTGGCCAAATCTGGAACAAGTTAAGCAACAAAATAAAAAAAGTAGTAGTATGTTACAACTTAATTAGAAAGTAAGTATCCATGAGTTTATACTGGTGTAAGTAAATGGTTGAATAAATAAATGGGAAAGAATAGACAAATATCCCTTGCAGAAAAATTCCAAATAAAGTATGGAGACACTCAGGGAGATGAAGCGTGGCTCCCCACTCTTTAAGGATGGCATGGGTTACACATGGTGACTTGCTTCCCAATGTTATAGCGTGGAAAGGAGGAGAAAGAGGAACTCTACAGTGAAGAAACCTGACAAATGCTATCTTCCCTCAAACTGAGTAAAACATCAGAAAATCTAAATTGAGGGCTAGGTACAGTGGCTCTCACCTGTAATCCCAGCACTTTGGGAGGCTGAGGCAGGCGGATCACCTGAGGTCAGGAGTTAGAGACCAACCTGACTAACATGGAGAAACCCCATCTCTACTAAAAATACAAAATTAGCTGGGCGTGGTGGTGCATGCCAGTAATCCCAGCTACTTGGGAGGCTGAGGCAGAAGAATGGCTTGAACGCGGAAGGTGGAGGTTATGGTGAGCCAAGATCGTGCCATTGCACTCCTGCCTGGGCAAGAAGAGCGAAACTCCACCAAAAAAAAAAAAAAAAAATTAGCTGGATATGGTGGCATCAGCCTGTAATCCCAGCTAATCAGGGGCGGTGGGGGTGAGGAAGGAGAATAGCTTGAACCCAGGGAGCAGATGTTACAGTGAGCCGAGATTGCACCACTGCACTCCAGCCTGGGCAACAGAGTGAGACTCCATCTCAGAAAAAGAAAAGAAGTAAATCTAAATTGGGGAACATTCTATAAAATACCTTTATTAGTATATCTCAAAATTTTCAAGGTCTTCAAAAACTAGAGAAGTCTGAAAACAGCAATAGTGAAGAGAAACCTAAGGAAACATGACAACCAAATGTAATGTGTTATCCTGGAACAGAAATAGGACATTTGGTAAAAAGCTAAAGAAATCTTAGTGAAGTAGAGACTTCCTTTAGTAATAGTCTATCAGTACAGATTCATCAATGATAACAAATGGTCTATATGAATGTAAGGCTTTAAAAACACAGAAAACTAGGTATAGGGTATATGAAAACTGCATTATCTTTGCATTTTTGTCAACAGTCTAAAACTGTTCTGAAGTAAAAAGTAAAAGGTTTATTTTTTAAATAAATAGACTTTTAAACTCCCAATAGATTAAACGATTGAATACATTTTTAAACTAGGATCGCTGTGCTTTTTAAATGGTACAGTCAGACTACAGGTAGGGTCCAGGTCGAGATGATATTGGAGCACAGAGGAGACCCAAGGCCTTCTGCAAGGCTGCGGGGCCATAACACTGCCCCTGTCCTGGTCAAAGGCCAAGGTGCTGCCTGCACTGACCAACTGGTCCCAGAATGTGGGCTTCCTCTTGCACTTCTCTGCCTGGGCTCTAAAAAGCAGAGAGTTTGTCTTGAAGCCCACTTAATAATCTAGCCCCTGGGCACAAGAACAGAAAAGGCAGTATGGTTGTGAGTGTGTGGCATCCTTCATGGGAAATAGCTTCAAGACCTATCGGGGGAACCAGCCCCCAATATTTCAATGTAGGTTCTTTTCTATTTTCCCTAAGTGTCAGCCAGTCTGAGAAATAAAGAGAAAGAGTGAAAAGAGAGAAATTTTACAGATGTGTCACCGGGGGTGACATCACATATTGGTAGGACCATGATGAAGACCCCAAGCCACAAAACCAGCAAGTTTTTCTTAGGAATTTCAAAAGGGGAGGGGGTGTACGAACAGGGAGTAGGTCACAAGGATCACATGATTCAAAGGGTAATAAAGATCACAAGGTGACGTCAAAATTAGAATTACTGATGAGGGTCTATGTCCTGCTGTGCATGCATTTTCTTGATAAACATCTTAACGGGAAACAGGATTCAAGAGTAGAGAAGTGGTCTGACTAGAATTTACCAGGCTGGAATTCCCCAATCCTAGTAAGCCTGAGGGTACTGCAGGAGACCAGGACATATTTCAGTCCTTATCTCAACCACATAAGACAGACACTCCCAGAGTAGCCGTCTATAGACCTACCCCCAGGAGTGCATTCCTTCCCCAGGGTTATTCCTTGCTGGGAAAAGAATTCAGCAATATTTCTCCTACTTGCATGTCCATTAATAGGCTTTCTGCAAGAAGAAAAATATGGTTCTATTCTGCCCGACCCTGCAGGTAGTCATACCTTATGATTATCTTCCCTTGTTCCCTGAAAATCGCTGTTATTCTGTTCTTTTCAGGGTGCACCGATTTCATATTATTCAAACACACATGTTTTACAATCAGATTTCATATTGTTCAAACACACATGTTCTACAATTTGTACAATAGTGGTCCTGAGGTGATGTACATTCTCAGCATACGAAGATAACAGGATTAAGAGATTAAAGTAAAGACAGGCATAAGATATTTTAAGGGTATTATTAGGGAAGTGACAAATGTCCATGAAATCTTCACAATTTTTGTTCAGAGATTGCAGTAAAGGCAAGTGTAAGAAATTATAAAAGTATTAATTTGGGGAACTGATAAATGTCCACAAAATCTTCACAATTTATGTTCATCTGCCTCGGTTCCAGCTGTTCCCTCCATGCAGGGTCCCTGACTCTCTGCAACAAAGACCCATGACTTCTGACCCATAGGGACTGATTTTTTAGGCAGGTGTCCTGAGCTGTGTGTTTTAATCATGCATAAGTACCTGTACAAAGAATCATTTTTGCTTTCTTGATGGCGTGAAGATTCTAGTTCATGTATTAAACTCTGGATTGATTGGACTAAACCTTATTAAGTGACTGACAAAATATTTGCAGAGGGGCAGGTTTTTCTTCCATGTATTACTTTGACATTACTTTGTTCCCAGAATGTTGTACCTTGCTTACAAAGACATATTCAATGATATTAAGAAAAATAAGAGAAATCAAAAGCCATGAATGAAGTGAAGACAAAGGGTATAAAGAAAGATAAAAGTGAGGTCGGGCGTGGTGCTCATGTCTGTAATCCCAGCACTTTGGGAAGTTGAAGTGGTAGGATCACTTCAGGTCAGAAATTCGAGACCAGCCAGGTCAACATGGCCAAACCCCTTCTCTACTAAAAATGCAAAAATTATCTGGGGGTGGTGGCAGACACCTGTAATCCCAGCTGCTTGGGAGGCTGAGGCAGGAGAATCACTGGAACCCGGGAGGTGGAGGTTGCAGTGAGTCGAGATCATGCTACTGCATTTCAGCCTGAGCAATAGAGCCAGATTCAGTCTCAAAAGAAAGAAAGAAAAAGAGAGAGAGAGAGAGAGAAGGAAGGAAGGAAGGAAGGAAGGAAGGAAGGAAGGAAGGAAGGGAAAGAGAAAGAAAGAGAGAAAGAAAGAAAGAAAAGAAGTGAAACCAAGGATGGGAGGTTAGTTCATAAAAGCCTGCTGTGAGGCTCTGGTAGTTTTGAGTGAGAGACACAAAATATGGTTATAAATTTTCTAGCAATCAACATATGGAAGAAAATATAATGAGATGTGTAATTCATACTGAGATAAAAATGGGTCAGTTGGAACATAATACCAGGAAGGTTTTTAGGTTCTGTTTCTTGCTCTGCCTACTCATTGAACAAGTATGCAGTTGGTGAAAAATTGTCAGGCTCTATACCTCTGCCACATGAAATTTTCTCGATGTACATTTTACCTCAGTAAGTTTAAAGTCAATGAAAAAGATTCAAGTTGAGTAGACCTCAGAAAATAAGCAAAGGGGATATTCAATAAAATACATTTATTCAGACATTAGGAAGAGACAAAAATCAGTGGCTTCAGTTTCTTTTTTCCAACAAATTCTTTTGAGGAAAACGCTATGCAACAGGGTGAATTGCTCACATCCTATTCGCCTTTCACCCCTGCCTGCTTAAAATAAATACAATGCATTTCATGGGGATGTTTCTTTACATTTCTCAGTGGAAGCCTATGGCATCATGACAAAGCCATATTTACTAAGATTCCAAGAGTGTGGCCCCCGATGTGGCTCTGAGTTCTTTCACAAGACAGGCTGCCTTGCTCCTGGGCTGCAGTAGAGCCTCCTCCTCCCTTCCGACTTATATACTTATTTCACCACTGTCTATGTTTCCTACAGTGGACGGAGCTGGGACTCCCAGTGTGAATCCCAAGGCCTGTCCTGGCCACTTGCTGACATCTTTTCCTACCAGTGACCCCTGTGTGACCATGCTCTGGTCACAATAACTGAGCAAGGGGCTCATCATCACCTTTTCTTTGCCCCTTGTGCACCTGCTGTTTCCTCCGCCTGTGTGGTCTCTCCTCAGGTCTCCACTGCTCTGCCTCCTTCTCAGCATGTAGGTACCAGCACCGAGATCCTCTCTCCAAAAGCTTTCCTGGATAATACCCCTCCTCCTCACTTCTCCAATCTACAGTAATTCAAGTTATTTTTTCTCATAACATTTGTTAATATTTGAAACTATATATATAGAAAATTTCAAATATTTCCAATATATAAAATTTCAAATATTAACAAATTTATGAGAAAATTAACTTGAATTAAGGTAGATTGAATATATAATACTTATTACCTATTTAATGTTTATCTTTCCCAAAGAGAATATATGTTTTTTAAACAGAAATATAGCCTATCAGAATTCTGGAACAGTACCCTGCATATGGTAGAGACAAATATTTGTTGAATAAAGAGGAATTGAAGGCAGACTGAAGTGGCTCACACCCGTAATCCCAACACTTTTTGCAGCTGAGGCAGGAAGATCATTTAAGTTCAGGAGTTTGAGACCAGCCTGGGATACATGGCAAACCCCTGTCCTACAAAAAATACAAAAATTAGATGGGCAGGGTGGGGTGTGCCTGTAGTCCTAGCTACTCAGGAGGCTGAAGTGAGAGGATTACTTGAACCTGGGAAGTAGAGGTTGCAGTGAGGCACAATGGCACCACTGCACTCTAGCCTGGGCAGCACAGCAAGACCCTGTCTGAAAAAAAAGAAAACAAAAACAAGAATAATTGAATGAATGACAAATAAATGCAGTGCATAGATTAATAGATTAAACACATATTTTTCTCATAGTTTTCCCTAAATATTGTTAGTCTCAAATAAGCTTCTGACAAATATGAAACGGGGCATTGATTCTGTAAAAAGTAAAGTAGAGGTACCTCTTCAAAGTCTTTCCTCCCCATCTAATTAGGAATAAATAGTAACTTCTCTTAGAAGCAAAATGTATTCAAAGACCTGTGCTAACATTCTTAAATATCTCCTAGCCATAATAAAGAAATCAATGTACTTTATGATCTTAGCTCCTGCAATTTAGCCTAAATATTTGCCCTGGTATGCTTATACTGGTCCAAGCAAGCATTAGGTCATAGCCTGTTCCTCTTCCTTATTTGAAGGTATATTTACCTTTCTCAGCATTCCACAAGTTACTTCCTCCTTCTTTGTTCTCCTCTGCCCTTGCCTCTTTTAAAAAGTTCTAAGTTGCTAGCCAATCAGGACAAATACAGAATGTGAGGTCCCAGCCAATACAAACCAGACACAGCAGTATGGTGGACATGTCAAGATATAAATGGTTCTCTCCTTTGTTTGGTGTACTCTTGTGGCAAAACTGCTAGCGAGTGTAACCTTTCTGCAGAAAGTATAAAAATGGCCTTGCTGAAGAAATTAAATTTATGTTCCAGTACTATTTCTTTATGGCACCAGAGAACAAGCATTTCAAACAATTCCAAGGTTATTCTCTTTAGTAAATGCCTGGTATGTACCTATTCTTGGCTGCTGGATATGTAAAACACCCTAAATTTCTTCAGTGCACCAGCTAGTAATTCCTTGGTATTATCTGCAAGCCATTATTTAATAAATAAAAGCTCACTGCAGCCAATCATGGAGTGTTTCTAGAATTTGCTGGTTAAAATGAGCTTGACTGAAAGTCCCCTGCATATTATCTGTTTTCACACTGATAGAAAGAACTATCTGAGACTGGGTAATTTATACAGAAAAAAAGAAGTTTGATTGACTCACAGTTCTGCATGGCTGCAGAGGTCTCAGGAAACTTACAATCATGGCAGAATGCGAAGGGGAGGCAAGGACCTTCACATAACAGCGGGAGAGGGCATGGGGGCAGCTTTTAACCGACACTTTTAAACCAACAGCTTTCGTGAGAACTCACTCACTGTCACAAGAACAGCATGGAGGAAACCGCCCACATGATCCAATCACTTCCCACCAGGTTCCTACCCCTACCTGTGGCGATTACAATTCTACATGAGATTTGGCTGGGGACACAGTGCTAAACCATATCACCCTGTATACTTCTGTATCAGCCCTCTAGATTTCTGCTTGAGAGCTTATAGTTGAACTCATGCTTGTGCTTTTCTGCCTTGAGCTGCTTAAAAAACGTCTGCTCATCTGTGTTTTGTCTTCCCTTCCCCACCAAGGGTTTTCTGCAAATGAATTTAGTAAATGTGTAGAGTTTATATTTTACTTTAGATTACTCCAAGTATATTCTCCTAATTTGAAGACAATCCCCCGAACTGTTTTTCTAAGATGCAGTAACAGAACAGAGGCATAAATGGAATTGTTCTTAAGCATACTAGAGCCGTAGTAGCAGGAAACAAACACATACCTGGAATTCAGAACTCCTAGAATGCCTGGTCCTCTTTTGTGAAGTGGTGACCGTTTCATTATCTCCTTGAGAGTGGTGGAAATAGCTTTAAGGAACCAGCTAGGGCTTGGTGAATCATACTGATGACACTGGGTGTGGGGTGGTAGCTGGGTGTCAGGGAAGCTGTCCAGAGCCAATGCAGTGACCAGAATCCTCTCACAACAGCAACCTAGGCTGGGCGCGGTGGCTCACACCTATAATCCCAGCACTTAGGGAGGCCAGGGCAGGTGGATCACTTGAGGTCAGGAGTTCAAGACCAGCCTGATCAACATGGGGTACCCTGTCTCTACTAAAAATACAGAAATTACAAATACAAGTCAGGTGTAGTGACTCTCATGCCTGTAGTGTTAGCTACTTGGGAGGCTGAAGCAGGAGAATCGCTTGAACCCGGGAGGTGGAGGTTGCAGTGAGCCAAGATCACACGACTGTACTCCAGCCTGGGCAACAGAGTGAGACTCTGTCTTAAAAAAAAAAAAAAAAATCAACTTAAAAGGATGCTATTTGTAAGCATGTATGATGTAAGTAATACATTTGAACAAGAACAGAAGAGTTTGAGATGTGGTGTCAGAGATTTACACTAAGGGCTGAGCAATCAATTTAATTTTTGCAACTGCTGCTAATATAGAGACCATCTTTTCCTCCCACCTGGTATAGTTCTGGAAAATGTGGGTGGAAAGGATGTATGTAAATGGTTGTTCTTTGCAAGCAATCCCCAGCCTCTTGAAGAAATGTCTTCTCTGTCTGTATCTCCTTGGCACCTATCCCTTCCTTTTCTCTATCCCAGCACGCATCGCCTCATTGGAGTCTTGGCTGACTTTTTCATATCACTCACTCCGTTATGACTCTTTGAACGTGTGGTGAATAACATTTTATCTCCACAATCTTCCACATGGCCAGAAGCAGAGTAGATAGTCATTAAATCCTCATTGAATGAAGACCTATGTTATTTCCTAGAATGCTTTGAGATAATGTGTCTAGGAGTTGAATGCTACATTTATAATTTATGGACTAAATGGGTATGGTTGAAGGGAAAGGTAGTTATAAAATATTTGAGGAGTAAGCAGAGCCAAATTCTTATGAATATATGTGATGGTATTTTTTATTTTTGTGTGGCACAACAAAGCTATAATCACTTACCTTACAGCGTAGGAAAACCCAACTTGATGGAAATTCTAAACTTTAGCATTATCGTATGTTAAATCAACACATAAAATACCTAGCTGTTAATATCCAACTTTGCTTTGTGAATCCATAGAATTACCTTTGTGTTACTCTACTGCATGAATGCATTTGAAAATAATACAATAACCATTTAAGGAAGATGAAGCAGAAGGGTTACTGTAATCTGAATACATGAGTGAGTAGCTCTTTAAAATAAATATCCATTAAATAACAAGAGTATGTATATGAATCTCATCAAAGTGCTTTAAGGCAACCACGGTTAATGAGTTGATCATTATTACTCTTAAAAAATCATAGCTATCCAGGGAAATGACTGTTTCTTTGAGTGGAGCTATTACAATCTATACACTCAGGAAACAGATAAGTATTTTGTGAGGTTTCCTTTTTAAGTTATGACTTTTTAAACTAAGAACTCAAGATCACTAAGATAAAAATTAGTAGCCGTGTTTTTAGATGTTCTATAGCTGTGTGGCCTCTCTAGGCCTCTGAGTTCATTTCTAGATTGAAGTTAATACTGCCTATACATCCTTTGTCAAATTAATGTGATGTTTTTAAAAGTGTTTTATAGGTTATGAAATACTGCAAGAGCTTTGATATCATCTTTCTCAGTATTACCATAATGAAGACACTAGCACAACTTTAGATAATGCCCTTAGCCTAGAGCGCAATTGAGGATATTGCAGCTATCTTGGAGACAATCCTGAGAAGTTGGAACACCATTCTTGCTGATTCTACCAGAGGATCTAGGAGTCCGGGGAGAAAGTGGGGGCATTATTGTTATTCCCATGTGGGTGCACATCTGTCTGACTTTACCTGCAGAAGAAATAGTCCTGGCTCTTTGTTTTGTGATGCAGATAGGATACTTTACTGGATATTTCTTCAGGATCCACATACAGCCCTTGACAGCACTAGTTGTAAAGTTGCTTCTTCAGTTTTAGTTGGTTGCCACTTCTGCACAACAGCGGAGGTCTATGGGACTGAAGAATGCAACTCGACACAATTTGATTGGACACACATTTTTCCCAGAGCCAGAGTTCAGCCTGTCATTGCTATGTCTGAAACTTCTCCTCTGCCTCCATCCTAACCCTTCCCATGCCCCACTCACAGGCACACTGGGCTTCAGTCACACCGAATTTCTGCCATTCCCACATTACAACAGGCTTGCTCAGATCACTTGCGCGTTCATTTATGTTAGTCTCTCTGCCTAGAACTTCCTTCCTTCTCTTTTCCACCTAGAAAATGTGTATTTCTTCCTTAAGCTAAGCATAAATGACAGCTGGTTCTTCCCAAGAGTCCCAAGTACAGTTAGTGACTCTCCTTTTCATGCTCTTGCAGTACTGATTAGTGATGGCATTTATCCTGCCTTTATGAATTCTTCTAGAATGTAAGGTGGACTTAGGTCTTTTATTTTTCTCAGTGGTGCAGACGCAGTACCTAATAGTGGTAGAAGTAATACATCTATGGCTTCATCTGACATTCCGTGCTCTTAAAAGAGTATAGTGCCAGGAGGTTTCAGAGCCTCTGGCTGTTGGGAGGCCTTCTCACTTTGGCCCACTTGGAGAAGGGCTCAACTCTCAGAGAGACTGGGCAGCCTTTATCAACCTCTCTTTAAGACACAAGAGGAGATGGGGAGGGACAATGCTCCCTTCATAAACAAGCAAAGGCTGTCGGACCCTGGACTAGAAAACCTTGTGCTATAATATAAAAAATGTCTCTGTTTTCCTGTTGTTAAAAAAATGCAGTCTTTTTTGACACAAATCATTAATCTTCACCTCTTCTTATTGCTGTCATCTACCAAACTCCCCCACATTCCTGGTCACCCCCTGTCCAGGGCTTTTGCTTCCCTCTCCACCATGTCTACAAGCATCTTTCCAGGTGACTTGAGTATGAAATAAATTATCTATTTGACTCTCAGTCTTTGACAACCTCCTCCCCAGTGATCTTTCATCCACACCCAACTCAGCCACTCACTGTCATGGGCATGCCTGAACTTTCTCAAAAGACTTCCAAGATGACGACTGCCCATTTCCTTTTCTTTCTTTATCTTTTTTTTTTTTTTTTTTTTTTTTTTACAAGACAGGGCCTCACTATGTTGTCCCGGCTGACCTTAAACTCCTGGGCTTGAGTGATCCTCCCGCCTCTGGAGCAGCTGGACTACTGGGCCACCAGCATGCCTGACTTCAACTTTTTATTTTTGTTCTCTCCATTCTCCTTGCTCCTGTTCTTACACGCTCTGATTTAGACCCCACCGTCCTGTTATCTATGGCTCTCATAAAGCACCCTCGCCCCTGTGCCCCTCTCTCCGCTCTCCCTCTCAATGAGAGAATGCTGAGCCTGCCAACTCTCAGCCAACCCCATGCAGCTTCTCTGTAACTACATGTTGCTGGATACATTTACACGGCTGAGACGTCTAAATATGTCTTCCAGGGTATGTCCAAAAGCATTGGCAGACACTTAGAGGAACCCAACATTCCATTTTCAGAGTTGGCTATTTCATGTCGTCTCTCTCTTTCAACTTCTGGCACTTTCCTGGCCTCAACTCTCAGCTTATGACCTCACCTCATACCTGAAAAAAGATGAACTAATGTCTTGAGATGTATGTGCACTTACTACAAGTTTCTATTCAAAGACAAGAATATTCTGGCTTTACCTAAAGCCCATTTTTCCTTGTGTGCTGTATCTCTTTCTCTCCAGGGTACTCAGGAACTTCTTGTAGCAGTATCTTTCACCTCCGCTTCATCTCAGTGTCTCACTCTTTGTTAGACTTTGTCCACTAGCTTTCCTGGCCTTATGCATGTGTGAATATTATCCATACAAAACATCAAACCTCATTTGACCCCACATCTCTCTCAAACAGTGCCTCCACTTTCTTTCTCCCTTTTACAACATGATCCTTGCTATTTCCATTTTTTTACATTGTATGTTTTTCTTAACCTACTTCATTTCGATCTTTGTTGCCACCAATATAATGATTTTTTTATCAGTTACCAATGACTTTCATATTCTCAAATTTACTAGTTAATTATCTGTTCCTTATCTTACCCAACTATTTAGTAGCATTGGTAGCATTAGCGAGTGACTCTCTCTCAGACACTGCAGTCTCTGGGGGTCACAAAACCTTCCTGCGTCAGTCCTTTTCTTCTCAGCCTCCTTTGCTAATTCCTCATGTCTGCTAGAACTCCAAATATGTCAGTGTCCTGTATTTATCTCCCTTTGTTCCGTCTCTTTGCCATCTCCACCGTCTCCTTAGGTAATCTCATCTATTCCCCACAGTCCTGTGCTCAGTGCATATTCTGAGGTCTCCCGAATTTATAGGTCCAGCTTTGGCCACTTCTATTAGCCCTGCCCTCAGAAATCTGCTCTGGGGTCATCAGTTCCATGTTTTTGTTTATCAGATGACTCTTGGACCCACACTCTATACGATATCCACAACAGTCATTTAAGTCAAAAATGTCACAAGGTTCTCCTGCTGTAAGTCTTCCAGTGGTTCAGGATTATAATTAAATCTTCCTCACAACTTTCTAACCTTTCGTGAATTTGCCGCTGCCAACATCTCTCACTCGTATTTGCCATAGTTTAGCTATATTGAACCTCTTCATTACAGTTTCAAAACATATCATCTTACTCCCACCTCTGGTTTTTGTTTGTTTGTTTCACTTTGGATAAACTACACTCAGAATACATGTTTCCTAGATACCCACAGGACTAAATCTACCTTGTTTTTGTAGATTTCAATTCAATCATTACCTTCTCAAAGAGGTCAGCCTTGACGTTAGACACCATCTACCTATCAATTTACTTTCAAACCTATTATATATTCTATTTTCTCTATAGTATTCAGTGTGATGTTAAATTATTTCTTTATTCATATGGGTACATATTGCCATTTTTCCTTTGACTGAAACACAAACTCCACGAGAGCAGGTGCATTTTCATCTCCAGCCTTCAAGCCCTAGGATAGTGCCAGGCATGGGAATGACATTCAATGAACATTTACTGAATAAACAAGTGAGAACGTGGCTTGGCATATCAAATCAATTTTTGTCTATAAGTATTTATTGAATAAGTTAGGGGCCCAGGCCTGTACTTGGATCTGGGAACCCAGATGAAAACTCATGGTCCTTTCCTTCAAAGGGTCTAATCTGGAGAAGAGTTCTGACGAAACAATGGTGAGGTTGCTCTGGGAAAAATGGACCTAACTCTGCCTGAGAAGAGCAGGGCCAAGGTTCAGCTAGGACTTGAAGGAGGAGTGCCATCTAACCGCCAAGGGGATGGAGTAGGAGGTACGTGTCCTGGCCACAGACAAGGGAGCAAGCTGAGTGTGCAGTTTCCTCACATGCTCTCGTGACCCTGGCATGCAGCTTCCATCTACAGTTCTAGAAGGAGACTGCCAACAAGTGAGGCTTCTGGGGGATTTCTCAGTCTATGAAACACTTTTACTACTGTGTCCTCCTCTAATTAATCATTTTGGTTAAAATATACAGATTTATTATATATATTATAGGTGCGTAAATTTATGGCCAGGTGCCGTGGCTCACGCCTGTAATCCCAGCACTTTGGGAGGCCGAGGCAGGTCGATCACGAGGTCAGGAGTTCGAGACCAGCCTGGCCAACATGGCAAAACCCCATCTCTACTAAAAACACTAAAATTAGCCAGGTGTGATGGCACATGCCTGTAATCCCAGCCACTCAGGAGGCTGAGGCAGGAGAATTGCTTGAACCCGGGAGGCAGAGGTTGCAGTGAGCTGAGATTGTGCCACTGCACTCCAGCCTGGGTGACAGAACAAGACTCTGTCTTGAACAAAATAAAAATAAAAATAAAAAAAACATAAATTTGTGTATATAAACTTTTATATAAAATATATTTCACATATATTAAGCATATACTAGGAAATTTTCAGATAGAGTGCTTCTGTAATGAATTAGATAGTCATTTATTTTTAAAACTGTATTTAAACTTGGCCTCCTAGAAATCCACTGAAAATAAAAATCAAGCGCCAAGTCATTTTCGAGGCCTTTGCAGTTCACAGAAGCCCTGCAGTGTGGGGAGAAGCCTGGCTACTGGATCCCCTCCCACCACATGGTCGTGGCCCTGCTCTGCAACCAGAGGTTGCCCAGGACCCAAAAGGGCCGGTCTGGGGTTCAGAATTTTTTTGAAGAGAAAGTTTAAAAAGTTCAAGGAGAAGGACAAGATGAATGATAAGGCACTCACCTTTTTATAGAAAAGCCATCCGGAGAAACTCATGTCAGCACTAGGCATTGAAGCCGAAAATGATATTCAGTCATAAACCTGGGAACTGAACCCAGCCCCCTCCACGCAAAGCATGCATGCACAAAGAAACTCTATTCTTTGATGGATTCTTCTGCAGGGTCACCTTCATTCTGACCATTGACTTTCCCAAGCCTCTGTCTCTGTAACCAGAGCTGGCTCAATTATGTCCCATCAAAAAGAACAGATAGCAGGAAGGCCAGGTTCAGGCAGGGAGCTATAATTTTAGCAGCACTTCCTGTTATGAGTCTGACTTCTGATCCCTTGTGCTTGCTCAGGTCAGGGAATTGCAGCAAATGGCATGCATGAGTCACTCTGTCTCGTGGGTCAAGCGCAGGCTGTAGGAGACGTCTGAAGGACTTTTCCCTTTTTAGCTCCAGGAATTACACATCCAGTCCACTTTGCTCGCAAAGCATGTAGCTTGGGCAGGATTTGTCAGCAATTCATATGTATTTGAACTGATGTTTGTAGAGCGACACAATAATGTCCTGTCGCATTTTTGTGTCTAATCAGAGCAGAATCGTTCTCAGGTGCTACAGACTTAACGAAAACATTTTGTTCAAACCTCTCATCTGGAACAAGAGGAAGACCTGGGAAGAGTAAGAAGTTTCCTAAATCAAATTACTAATTAATGACAGAGCCGAGACCAGAACCCAGTGGGTATGACTTTCAAAACAGGCATATTATCTGTGTGTCTGCTAGGTCTGCTAGACTTCTACAGGTTGCCTCATCCATCAGACAACACTCAAAACTTGGATGTGACGTGAATCACAAGAAAATGGGGGTGGGGAAACACTTTTGTAAGGAATTCTGTAATAGAATTGCAGTATGTTAGGTACTGGAGGCCCACGATTTAGCATTACAAGTGGAATTTATTTTCCTTGTTTGTAAAATACAAGGTAGTAGCTTCAATGGTGGTTCCCAAACAATGCCATATCTTTCTGAATTGGCAGAGACTGTTTTAAAACTTCAGATTTCTATCTCCCATCCGAGAGCTCTTAAACAGCAACTGCAGAGTTAAGAACATAAATTTATCTTGTAGGATCCTTCACAATTCTAATGAATACCCAGGTCAGAGAACAATTTTATTAGATTACTCCAGATTCCTTATTCAATATTAATATTCTGTGATGTTAATCAGTATTTTCCAAAATTTGCTCCTACTGAGAATCATTTTGTTGTCAAGATTAAGAAGCAAAATGAAAGACTGAGAACCTTTCAAGAAGTCTTCAATTAACTGAAATTTTTGGTCAATATTTTCTCAATGTGTTGAGATAAAGAACAATTTTTTTTTTTTTTTTTTTAAGACAGTCTTGCTCCGTTGCCCAGGGTGGAGTGCTGTGGTGTGATCTCAGCTCACTGCAACCTCTGTCTCCCAGGTTCAAGCGATTCTTCTGCCTCAGCCTCCCCAGTAGCTGGGACTACAGGCATGTGTGACCACGCCCAGCTACTTTTTATATTTTTAGTAGAGATGGTGTTTCATCATGTTGACCAGGCTGGTCTTGAACTCCTGACCTCAGGTGATCTGCCACCTCGGCCCCCCAAAGTGCTGGGATTACAGGCATGAGCCACCGTGCCTGGCCAAGAACAATTTTTTTTTAAAAGCAACAACTACTAGCACCTTAGAGACTAATGTTCCCCAGAAGATGTTTTTAAAATAATCTAAATTATTAAAACAAGAAGTCTACATACAAACATAGAAACTTTCTCATTTAAAAAAATAAACATGGTCACTCTCTTAAAAACAGATAACTAAAACGGACTTACAAAACTATTCACTTCATCACTGAAAGACACATTTTCTCTTAAGTGCTGAGTGCTCAGAATTAACACCAGATTTCTGAGGTGTTGGGCTCCTTTAATGTAATTCTGCGCTATCTCCACCCAGAGAGGTGCTTCTCTTAGACTTTGTTTTTCTGGTAAAGGTGAAGAATAATGAGATCTCTACTGTCTTTGACTAGTCGGGTGTTTACAAATGAGCAATCTCTAGATATACCTTCATTTTGGAGTTTGCTTTCTTTCTGCAGTTCACCTCGTAATGTTTCCTCTGACTCCAGATGAAAAACTAGCTTGAAATAAATACCCCACGCGGCCACAAAGCCCTTCTGTACAGAAGTCTGTCCGCTGCCGATGGGTTTGGAATGAGAGTCAGGCTTGTGCAGAGGCATCCGGGGTCAGGTGCAGAATGACCCGCTCCTCTGGTTTCACTTAAACTCACATTTTCTCCATGGAGATAACACACACCTCCAGATCTGGTTACTTGCTTCATGAGGGGATCTCATTTGTCCTAATGTAATTTTTAGCCTTGGAAAATGTCTTAAACGTAACTTTGTCCCCTTTATTTTAATAATACATATTTTTTAAAGAGTTCTTTAACAAAAGGAGATGAGTGTACAGAAACCAGGTAAAAAGTAAAACTGCCAAATAATCGTATTCCTAATGGTTTAATCAAAAGGACTGCTCTTTTTAAAAAAGCAGGTCGAGGGCGGCCATTCTGTCCTCGGCATTTACAGCTGCAGGTGCCCACAAAGCCAGGGACTGCTCACAGTCTCTTCATCTGACATGGAATTCCTGACCCCTCTACTGTTGTCTGCATCTGTTGTTGCTAAAGCCTTCATGGCAAAACACAAAAATAACTGAGCCTCTTGCTTTCTTCCTTCCTCCCTCCCTGCCACCCTCCATCACTCCTTTCCTTCCTTCCTTCCTTCCTTCCTTCCTTCCTTCCTTCCTTCCTTCCTTCCTTCCTTCCTTCCTCTCCTTTTTTCTTTCTCTTCTTTCCTTCTTCCCCTTCCTTCCTCTCTCCTTCCTTCCTTCTTCTCTCCTTTTCTTTCTCTTCCTTCCTTCTTTTCTTCCCCTTTCTTCCTCTCTCTTCCTTCCTTCCTCTTTCTTTCCTTCCCTCCATTCTTCTTTCTCTCCCCTCCCTTCTTTCCTCCTTCCTGTCCATCTGTCCTCCCCTCTATCTATGCTTCCTTTCATCTTTCATCACTCTCCTCCCTCCCTTTCTTTCCTGCACTTTTCTTTCTTCTCTGCTTCCTTCCTTTTTTCTTTCATTTCTCCCCCTCCCACCCTTCTCTTCTCCTTTCTTTCCCTTTCTTTCTTTCTCCCCTCTCTCTTCATCTCTCTTCCTCTCTTCCATCCTCCTCCCTCCTTCTCTTCCTTTCTGCTTTCCTTTCTTTCTTCTTCCTTCTTTCACGCTAATTATATTCCTGCAGATTTGATCAAAATAATTGGTCTTTTTGAAAAACAGGTTGGGCCGGGCACGGTGGCTCACGCCTGTTATCCCAGCACTTTGGGAGGTCGAGGCGGGCAGGTCACCTAAGGTCGGGAGTTTGAGACCAGCCTGACCAACATGGAGAAACCCCCTCTCTACCAAAAATACAAAATTATCTGGGCGTGGTGGCGCATGCCTGTAATTCCAGCTACTCGGGAGGCTGAGGCAGGACAATAACTTGAAACCGGGAGGTGGAGGTTGCAGTGAGCCGAGATGCTGCCACAGCACTCCAACCTGGGCAACAAGAGCGAAACCCCATCTCAAAAAAAAAAAAAAAAAAAAAGAAAAGAAAAGAAAAACAGGTTCAGTACTGTCACTGGCCAGCCCATACATCATAAAAAGTGCTCATTCTAATGACCTTAATAGAATGTGTGCAGTTACATGTAACATTTAGAAATAGGTAGAGACATGTTTACTAATAGACAATGAATCTTAAGAATGTTTCATATGTGTTCAAAATAAATTTAACCACTTTACTTACACTGATTAACACAGGGACATCAGGAAAATAGGAACAAAATCAGTTTAAACAGCATGGCTTTAATTTTCTTTGGCTCTTCCATTATTTATATTGTGTTGTCTCTTCAATCTGATTAAGGCTCTTTTTTGATGACTGATAAACTTTCCTAGAGTCCCTTTTATTCCTTAAAAGAAAGACAATATTTTCTTGACAATATTGAAGTTCTTTAGACTTTTTTTGTTTCATGTTCTTAGCTTTCACTGTAGCATTTAGACTCATTTCTTGAGGTTCTGCTTGTTTGTTTTTGTTTCGAATTAAGTGGATTTTCTGGTTCAGGGTTTTAGACAATGCCAAAAAATGTAATTAAAATCACACTGGTCACAAGAGGAGACTTTTGGCAAAAGCATATATCATTCCCTTCCTGAAAAAAAAAAAAAGGACGTTGGCCAACCTGATTTTTATCTAATTGTTTAGAAGGCGCAGGAGCTGCAAACTCTCCACACAACTTGTCTCGCTGCCAGCCCTCCGGGTTTCAGAGGCCTCTTCTTGAAAGTTCAAAGACCGACTTCACATCTTCTGTGAAGCTTATTTTGAATCTGCCCAAGGGAAGCACTTTGAGGTTAATCCCATGGCCTAACTCCAAATGAGGGGCAAATGCATGGCTTTTCTGAAAGACTCACTCAAATCAGAATTTCAGGGCACTCCCAAGAGTAGCCTTTGACACAGAGAGGTGGCCGGCTCAAGTCAGTTAAAAGGAGCCAGAGGATGATAGACATTTACATTTGGTGACGGAGATGGACCATTTAGACCAGAAAATAGAAGGAGATGGCTTAGTCTGTTTTCCTTTCAAAGATCCCATGATAGAGGTTGCTGCAGAGTCATAGTGAGTTTATTCTGCTTAAGGATATGATGACTAAAGCATGACCCTTGGCAAATTTCCATCTTAATGCACTCATAAAGCAGCTGGAAACTTCACTGAAATAATCAGAAAAAGCTCATTGGGAAATGTTTGGTTGCCCTTTTAAAGAATTTCTACAAACATAGATAAAGGCAGATTGATAAATTCATACAAATATATGTGAGGATGGAAGAAAGACTTCTTATAAAGTAACCATAGTTTGTGTTTTAAAAAAGTTTATAATAAATTAACTCTTGGGAAGAGAGGAAGAAAGAAGGAAGGAGGGAGGGAGGGAGGGAAGGAAGGGAAAGAGGGAGGGAGGGAGGAAGGAAGGAAGGAAGGGAGGGAGGGAGGGTGGGAGGGGGAGAGAGGAAGGGAAAGAAGGGAGAGAGGGAGAGACGGAGGAAGGAAGGAAGGAAGGAAATAAGGAGGGAAATAAAAGATGGAGAAGTAGGGAAGGAGGAAAGAAAGACAAAAACAAACGGGGAGGAGGGAGGAAGACGGTAGGGGGGAAATGTAAAATCTGTGAAGATGCGCTGGCAGAGGACTGAGGATGCCTTCCTCCCTGCCTGCCTGGATTGTGCCTCACTTACTGGTGAACCTGAAATAGTTACTTTTCCTCTCTAAATCTCAATTCCTTTATCAGCACAAATTGCAGAACTGGAGTAAATAATTTTTAATGTTTCTTCCTCTCTAAAATTTGGGTGAGTATATGTGTATATGTTGTAAATTGCCCTTAAAACCTGATAGATAGCAGAAAAAACCTTTCTGAAAGTGGTGCGATTATCAGGCTTTTGTCCCACAAAACAAAGAAAACAAATAAACAAATAGTGACAACTTATTACATTTTTATTTATGTATTTGCAATTTTGCATTTGGAACTTAATCTATAAATGTACATTATTTCTTGGAGTTTCCTTCTCCCTTGGATGGCCCTTGAAAACAACAAACTGTTGATATAGAAGTAGAGGTAATTTCCTTTACTCAAATTTTAATTTCTTGAAATCATTTCTAGTTTCTTGGAATATGCTGAAATTTCCACATAAATGATATTATTTGTCTGACAGACTTAAAAACCTCCTGAGTAAATACCTTAATACCTTCTAGAAATTTTAGTGTTTTTAAATGTTCATGTTATAGCATTGATTTTCTTTTTTCTTTTCTTTCTTTTTTATTTTTTTGAGATGGAGTTTAACTCTTGTTGCCCAGTCTGGAGTACAGTGGGGCAATCTCGGCTCCCTGCATCCTCTGCTTCCTGGGTTCAAGCAATTCTCCTGCCTCAGCCTCCCGAGTAGCTGAGATTACAGGCATGCGCCACCATGCCCGGCTAATTTTTGTATTTTTAGTAGACACAGGGTTTTGTCATGTTGGTCAGGCTGGTCTCGAACTCCTAACCTCAGGTGATCCACGCCCCTTGGCCTCCCAAAGTGCTAGGATTACAGGCATGAGCCACTGTGCCCAGCCACAGCATCGATTTTCTTCCTTCTGTACCTCTGCGGAGTTAATACAGATAAATAGTCACAAAGAAAAGAGAAATTAGCAAATTTATTGATTGAGGTCTGACGTATTTGTTAGCTTCAGATAGTCTTTATGTCTATATGGCAATGCAATTTTGTACAAATATAGGACAAGCCTTGGTCCTTGGTTGTTTACACTCACTGTGAGGTGGGATAAAGGCAGTGCTGTCAGATCAAGCTCCTCTTATGTTCACGATCCCCCAGCACCTCCTCACTTTGGCACACAGGTTGCTCGCAATCTAGCCTCTGTCCTCCTGTCTAGCTTCCTCTGCCAGCGCTCCCTTCTCTCTCTCTTCCACAACCCACGCATGTGTGTGCATGCAGACACACACAGACCCTCCCTTTTCCCCAACTAAATTGCATCCTATGGTTTCTTTGACCGTGGTGTTCACTTTGACTGGGATGCTCTATGCCATCCTCTTTAAGTGGCTGAACTTTATACGTTAAGAATCAGCTTGAATCTCATCTTTCAGGAAGTCTCCCCTACTGTCTTGTCCTTCTTCTATGTTTCTTCAGCACTTCATTGCATCATTTATGCATTAAGTTGCATTATTGGTTTACCAGTCTAAATACAGTAGGGAGCTCCTAAAAGACAAGAATTGCTGCTTCTTTTAGTATCCCCAGCCCTGAGCCCTGAACAGGTATCCAACCAACATTTATAATTTGGGTACTAAGGAGGGCATTTAGATTAGAAAGCAACAAAAGGCATGCCTAATTTAAACTGATAAAGAAGCAATAAATGGCATTCTAACTAGAGCAATGGTGCTCATTCTGGTTACTGAGTAGTTGAATGGAGGGCTCAATGATTGTCTTCTGAAATTTGATATCTGCATCAGTAACTCTGGGTTACATAAGAATGGAAAACTGCACTCCAGCCCTTCACTTCATTGGGTTTTGTAGGAGAAAGTTACTTTAAACCCTCAGTAGCCGGAAGGGTTAACAATGGCTGCCTTCCTCATGTATTGGCTTATGCATGGGGAGCAACTTATAAGCAGGCTGTAAAGACAGACTAAAATCTTGGGTCACAAGTGTATGGCTGTGTTCAGTAAGGGAGAATTAGAATTGAACATAAATTAACGAGGTTATAACCTAGTAAAAGCTTTCCCACAGTGGAAGCTTTTTGAAATTGAATTTTGCCTTACTATGTATTTTTGCAAATCAATAAAAATTAATACTAATGCTTAAGGGATGAGTAAGAGGGGAGAAAACCATGCTTTAATTTCCAGACATCATGCAGAGCGTGCCGCTCCTACAGTGAGGAGAATGGCCCTGGCCCTAGTAGATGTTGGAAAGGGACTGCAAAGTCCTGGTTCACACACAGCCCAAACCTGCCATTGTTCTAGGCCCTCCTCTTACAATATCCTATACAACATCAGTGTCTCTAAAAATGATTCCATTTGGGCCAGAATGAGGCTAAAAGAAAAAGAAAGTTCATTTTAGCTGATTTCTCTTTAATGACTTTGAAAGAGGTTGTTTAAAGTAAATTTTTCAAAAAGAAAGTTAAATGACTTTTTAAAGTGCCATTCAGTGAGAAAACAAATCCACCATGTACTCTCAGATCCGGTGAGAGTGTTTCTGTCTTCACTGTCTGCTGCACGCAGCACAAAGCCAGCTCGCCTGAGCATCAGAAAGAAACGAGAAGGAAGAGGGCACCTCTCCTTGCAGGACATGCCACCTTTCCTTCCTGGAGAAAATTGAAAGAGGAGAAGTGTGTCACTGCTTTTGTTACGATATCAAATCTGGTGACTCCTCTGTTTTCACTAATGATATTTCCTTTGTCTCACACTCCCTCACCTTTCCCGCTGGGCCTCCAAGTTCCATCTCCAATGTCCCCACTGAGGCCCCCATGTAGAATCAAGCATGTCACTCTCCCTGCCACAGAGTCCCCAGGACTTTGTTTATAACTGTTTATTCTATGCTCTTCATAACCTTGCCACAGCCTGACATATCAAACAACCTCAGCTTCTTCAGGGTCAATCAATGTCTTTCACATCTCGGGAATAACAAAGCCTAGCGAGACCTAAACAGTAAAGGCATTATAGATGTACACCATGCATTTTTAATGTGTTTATTTGCTTGTTTTGCATTCTGAGTATGTGCGCAATTTTAGGTTCAAACAAGCCAGCAAAGTGTTAACATGGAGTGCAATTGAAGCTGATCAAATACGCAGATATCCATAAGAAAGGATAATAATAAATGAAGATGTTTTCATTGGATGTGTAGTTTCTGTACAGGACTCAACTCTTTGGCTGCTGGATAAATTCTAGTCTCTCTGGAAAGGTTGTCAAGAAATACTTGCACACTTTAAGCCCAAAAGCAAAATTGAAAATACAGAGAGCTGCAGGTGCCAGTTTTGCTTTGTTTCTACTAAAAATAAATCTTGGCCTTGTGGGTAAAGTCAGAATTGACCTGTAAACAGAAGTAATTGGTGTATCTATTAATAATTTTAATTTTACTATGACTATATCATACATAAAAAAGTAAATATACAGTTGACCCATAAACAACACATTGGTTGGGGCATTGACCTCCTCCACCATCCTGGCATAGCAGAAAATTTGTTGCATAACTTTTGACTCCCCAAAATCTTAACTACTAATAGCCTACTATTGACCCGAAGTCTCACCAATAACATTGAGTGGATTAACTCATATTTTGTATGTTATACGTATTATACACCATATCCTTACCATAAAGCAAGCTAGAGAAAATGTTATTAAGAAAATCACAAGGAAGGGAAAATATATTTACTATTCATCAAGTGAAAGTGGATCATCATAAAGGTCTTCATCCTCAGTGTTTTCCTATGGAATAGGCTGAGGAGGAGGTGGAAGAGAAGCCGTTGGTCTTGCTGTCTCCGGGGTGGCAGAGGTGAAACTAAACCCACATACAAGGGGACCAATGCAGTTCAAATCCACATTATTCAAGGGTTAATGATATATATACATAAATATATGCACATAGAAATATGCTATTTATATATACAGTCATGCACAACATAATGATGTCTTGGTCAATAACAGGCCGTATATACAGTGGTGGTCCCCAAGATCAAAATAGAGTATTTTTACTGTACCTTTTCTATATTTAAATATATCTAGATACACAAATACTTCCCTATAGTACTCAGTGTAACGACCTGCTGTACAGGTTTGTAATCTGGGAGCAACAGGCTATTTCATATAGCCTAGGTGTGTAGGTAGCCTCTATCATCTAGGTTTGTGAAAGATGCTCTATGATATTGGCACAAGGACAAAGGCACCTAAGGACACATTTCTCAGATAGCATCCCTGTCACTAAGCAACACATGATTGTATTTAGGTATATTAATGGTTTCAAAATTAAAAATAAAATCAATTGTACCTGCAACTCAAATTTAGAGTATTCACCTTTACTTCTGAAGTCCCCAGTATACTTCTCCTGACTGTGTCTTGTTTCTTCCTAGAAGTAACTAGTGATCTGTATTTTTACCATATCTTCAGTATTTCCATATTGCATGTCTGAAAACATATAAAAGCAGCAGTCTCCATTTTAAACCTATGTAAAATCTGACTGTTGGTGTTCTTCATGACATGAATTTTTTTCTCAAAATTAAAGTTTTGAAAATCATCAGTTTATGTGTATATCTGTAATTGATTCATTTATTTTGCCATTTTACAGTGAAATTGTACAGATATACCATAATTCATCAGTCCAGTTAGTTCTAATAACATTGGGCGGTTTCTAATTTTTTACATAATGTGGGAGTTTATGTTCAGATGCACATGGACAAGGTCTTCTTCAGGGTCTCAGTTTAGAAGTATATTTTCCCATATATTTGATAATACTTGATTTCATCCAACTTTAACATTTTTGCCAGTGCGATAGGTATAAAACGTCACCTTGTGGTGTTTCTCTCAAATAAATTTTGTTATTATGTGTGTATTAGAAATTAGGAAATACAGAAAAGCATCAATATATTAAGATAACACATTCACAACACCCAGAAAGTAACACTTTTAATATTTCAGTACCCATACTTCTAGATCTTTTTAACCAAAGTGAGATCGTACCCCGTGAACTGTTTGTACTCCGTTTTTAAAATTAACAAGTTTGAACTTTTGATGTCAGTATATTTACATCTTTTCTCATTTTCATATTTTTGAATGGGCCTATGTATTCTTTACAGCTAGTTTGCTTGAATTGTTTTCTGATCCAAGACTATGCAGAGTAATCCATCTTTACATTCTTAACTCTCTTGTATTCTTGTGCAGTCACTTTTTATTATATTGGCTTGCATAAGACATTTATAAGCTATCCCATTTTTGTGGATTTCTCTAGTTGCTTCTTCATGGTGTCATTGTGCCTCTATATCTAATACCTGTGAATTAAAGTTATGTGAAAGCTTAATGAATTCAAGTTCAGCATTTTTTTTTTTTTTTTTTGCTAGCACACACTACAGGTATACTTCATATCACCTGCAGCCAGAGGGAAAGATATTTGGTGTATCATAATTAATGATGTCAAAACGATCATTTTATTGAGATGAAAACAATCAGATCATTTAAGTATACAGGCATAGCTCAGAAATATTAGGGGCTGGAGTTGGATTTCACTGCCATAATAAAGTGAATACTGCAGTAAAGGGAGTCACACAAAATTTTTTGCCGCCCCGTCCATAAAAAAGTTATGTTTACACTATACAACAGTCTATTAAGTGTGTACGAGCATTGCATCTCAGGAAAATGTACATACCTTAATTAAAAATTCTTTGATGCTAAAAAAAAGTACCTGAGCCTTCAGTGAGCAGTAATCATTTTGCCCGTGGAGGGTTTTGCTTTGATGTTGACGGCTATTTACTGATCAGCATGGTGATTGCTGTAGGTTGGGGTGGCTGTGGAAATTTCCTTTTTTTTGAGACAGTCTCACTCTGTTGCCCAAGCTGGAGTGCAGTGGCAATCTCGGCTCACTGCTGTTGAAATTTCTAAAAGTAAAACAACAATGAAGTTTGCCACATCGATAGGCTCTTCCTTTTGTGAAATATTTCTCTGTAGCCCTAATGCTGTTTGTAGCATTTTACCCACAAAGAACTACTTTCCAAATTGGAGTCAATCCTTTCGAAGCCTGCCACTAATTTATCAAATAAGTGTATGTAATAGTCTGAATACACTTCAACAAATGTTCATAGTATCTCCAACAGGAGTAGATCCCATCTCAAAAAACCACTTTTTGTCTTGATCCATAAGAAGCAACTCCTTATCCTCATTTACTCAAGTTTTATAATGAGATTGCAGCAATATATTCACAGCTTCAGGCTCCACTTCCAATTCTGTTTATTTTTTTCCTATTCCCATAGCATCTGAGGTTATTTCCTCCACTAAAGTCTTCAATGCCTCAAAGTTATTCATAAGAGTTGAAATCAACTTCTTTCAAATTCTTGTTAATGCTGATATGTGGACCTCCTCCCATAAATCACAAGTGTTTTTATTGGTATCTAGAACTGCAAATTATTTCCTGAAAGTTTTTCTTTTTTTTCCCCAGGTTTATCAGAAGAATCACTATCTGTGACAGCTACAACCATACAAAGTGTATTTCTTAAATACTAAAACTTCAAAGTTGAAATGATCCATTTCCATTGGCTACAGAATGTATGTCATTTTAGCAGGCATGAAAAAACATTAATCTCCCTTTACGTCTTTGTCAGAGATCTTGGGTGACCAGGAGCATTGTCAGAGAGTGGTAATATTTTGAAAGAATGTTTTTTTTTTGTCTGAGTAGTAGGTCTCAACAGGGGACTTAAAATATTCAGCAAATTATGCTATAAGCAGATGCACTGTTACCCAGGCTTTGTTGTTCCATTTATAGGGCTCAAGCAAAGCAGATTTACCATAATTTTAAGGGTAATGGGATTTTCAGAATGGTAAGTGAGCATTGGCTTTAGGTTAAAATCACTAACTGTATAATCCCCTTAAAAGTGAGTCAGCCTGGCTTTTGAAGCTTGCAAGCCAGACATTGACTTCTCTCTAGCTGTGAGAATCCTAGATGGCATCTTCTTCTAGCAGAAGGCTGTTTCATCTACATTGAAAATTTGTCATTCAGTGTAGCCACCTTCTTCAATGATCTTACCTAGATCTTCCAGAAAACTTACTGCGGCTTCTATTCATATATCAGCATTTGTTGCTTCATCTTGAGACTTTTTTGTTATGGCGATGGCTTCTTTCCTTTTACCTCATGAACCAACCTCTGCTAGCATCAAACTTTTTTCCTGTAGCTTCCTCACTTCTCTCAACCCTCATTGAATTAAAGAGTGTTAGAGTTAAGCTTTGGCTTAAGGAAATGTAGATGGTTTGATCACCTACCCAGACCCCTAAAACTTTCTTCGTATTAGCAATAAGGATGTTTTTTCTTTCTTATCACTCATGTGTTTACTGGAGTAATAGTTTTAATTTCCTTCGTGAACTTTTCCTTCACATTTACAACTTGGCTGTTTGGTGCAAGAGGCTGAGCTTTGGGCCAGTCTAGTCTTTTGACATGCCTTCCTCACTGAGTTTAATTATTTTCAGCTTCTGACTTGAGGTGAGAGACTTGAGACTCTTTAACTTGGACACTCAGAGACCGTTAAAGGGTTATTAATTGGTTCATTTTCAATATTGTTGTGTTTCAGTGAATAGGAAGGCCCTGAGTAGAAGGAGACAGTGGGAATGGCTGGTCACTGGGGAAGTCAGAACCCACACATTTATCCACTAAGTTCTTTCTTTTA
This sequence comes from Chlorocebus sabaeus, assembly GCF_047675955.1. Taxonomy (NCBI): domain Eukaryota; kingdom Metazoa; phylum Chordata; class Mammalia; order Primates; family Cercopithecidae; genus Chlorocebus; species Chlorocebus sabaeus. The sequence goes on along the minus strand of NC_132917.1, from coordinate 6,125,180 downwards.
TAGGTGCAGTGCGTGATGCCCTTGGCAAATACAATAGCAACCTCCAAGATCACTGATCACAGATCACCATACCAGATATAATGATAATGAAAAAGTTTGAAATACTGTGAAAATTGTAACATGTGACACAGAGACAGGAAGTGAGCAGATGGTGTTGGAAAAATGGCACTAGTAGGTTTGCTTGATGCAGGATTGTCACAAACTTTTAATTTGTAATTTGTTTAGTTTTGCACAACTAAAGAACAATAAAATGGGGTATGCCTGCAGAGTTATGACTTTTTCTTTGCACTGAAAAATAATTGGTGTGGTGTTACTTTGGCATCAGTAATTCAACTAGTGATTTTAATCTCTATATTCCTTGTCTGAATTAATCTCACTATGCTTTTAATTTCAATGTGCCTATCCCACTTACAAAAGATGTGAAACTATTTATGTATTTATTGGCTACTTAATCTTCCTTTCCTGTAACATACCTATGAACTGAATTTTAATCATTTTTCTATTGAGCTATTTGTATTTTTTAACTGATTTGTAAAATGTCTCTATATATTTTTGACACTAGTCATTTGCCATTCATATGTGTTACAGATACTTTCTCTGAGGTGTAAGATGTATTTTTGCAAACTTTAAGTTGCTTTGGGATTACAATAATTCTTTTGAATTTAAATATAATCAATTTAAAACATTTTTATTTACAGTTGTTATTTTGTGTGTGGTTTACATGTAGTCCTCTCTTCAAGAATACAAAGATATTTTTCTGTTTTATTCTGTATTTTTAGTTGCCATTTACATTTAAGCCTTTAAGCCATGTGGAATTTACTTCTGTGTATCTTATGGGAGTGGGATCCTATTTAATTTTTATACTGATTATCAATTTTCTCAGCATCATTTATTGAATAATCTATACATCCTCTAATATCTATAATATTAAGTTTGTCTTGCAGAAAATATCCTTATATTCCTGGATCTAATTTTTTTTTAACTGTATGTTACTTTTTTTCTCTATAGTGTTTGTATTATTATAACTTTTTGATAAGTTGTTCTCTGGCAAGACAATTTTTCTCATGTAGTTTTTTCGTTTGTTTGTTTGTTTTTTTAAGATGGAGTCTCACTCTGTCATCCAGGCTGGAGCAGTGGTACAATATCGGCTCACTGCAACCTCTGCCTCCCAAGTTCAAGTGATTCTCCTGCTTCAGCCTCCTGAGTAGCTGGAATTACAGGTGCCCGCCACCATGCCCAGCTAATTTTTGCATTTTTAGTTAAGACAGGATTTCATCACGTTGGCCAGGCTAGTCTTGAACTCCTGACCTCAAGTGATCTGCCCTCCTCGGCCTCCCAGAATGTTGGGATTACAGGCATTAACCACCACACCTGGCCCCATTTAGGTTTTCATCCAGACAGTGTTGGCTATTCTTTGGGGTTTTTTTCTTTAGAAATTTTGGATCAAGTTTTTAGGTTCTAGGAAAAATCTTGTTCAATGTGTGTTGTCTAAAGTTTTGAATTTTTCTGTTTATCCACTGTCCTATCAGATAATTCAAAAGTTGACTCAACAAATTATGGGACAAAATTTTGCTGATTGACACTTGAATTGAAAATTATATCCTTGCAGAAAAAACAAAAACGAAAACCTCATCCTGAAGGAGATTCCACCATAGAGATGAGGATCCGGACATTTCCTGGAAGCCGATGATCTCTTCTGCAGTTTTGCTGAGGATGAGCAAAAGGGAACACAATGGAGAATTAAATGAAACAAAACAAAATGAAACAAAGACCCACCCCCCCATTTCCTAGAATTGTTCTATACTCATGGTAACCAAGAGCTAGCAGAACTCATTTTAAACTGGTCTAATTAACCAATAAGAGTTCTATAGTCTTCATAACAAGCAAATGTCAGGATTGTTTTTAAGCCTACACAATGTCTCCAGTGGCAGGTTGCCCTAGTGAAGACATCTCTGGAAGCCAGCCAATCAGTGGCAGCCTCGTATGAAAGTCAGTAATGGATACGTGACTCAGCCCAGTGACATCAACCCTGTCCTGGCCTCTATACCCAACACAAAACGTGCCGCTAAAGCTGTAGTTAATCCACTCCCACTTCTTTAAACAAAAATCAACTTTCTCAAACTGATGTCTACAACCTCCTGCCTCGGTAACCAACACAACTCAAGACAAAATATTTCCTAAGATCTGCAGTTTGCTTTACATTGGAAAGACGTGACTGCCCAGCATAGCGATACTTCATTTAAGTAAGCAATGAATTCATATGCATTGCTTCATATTTTCAAGGGAAAATATTATTCTTGACAATCGTATCTTCTTAGAAAATGGCTCATATGGTAGATCAAAGGACAGGAAGACAAGGGATTTGAAAGAGGAGCCACATAGATATATCTACATAAATGGGTACAAAGCATGCAGAATTATTGTGTTTTACATTATCAGTGTTCACAAGTGTGTCCACAAAGAGTTTCAGGAAGGTTAAATAACTGACCCAGGATTTAGTGAGTAGAAACTCTGGGATTCAAACTTAACCTTCTTGATTACAACAATTGCATCTACTTCATCACTTCTTGTATTCCTATTAGCTCAATATTGTATTAACAACCAGTCACTTAACAACCTGTCTCTTAACCACTAGTATTTACGATTCATCCTTTATAATTCTTGGCTGGTCAAATGTTTCTCCAGTGGGTCTATGAATGGCTAAAACAGAGATTTTGCATGAACCAAACAGCACAGATTCCCACTCATCAAGGCTAATCAAGCTATTGCCTTTGTTGAAAGCCCAATATTTCTTCTGAATTCTCAACGTGAGAGCTCATAAAGACCAGGAAACTACTTGGTGGGGGTTGATTTTATTGAATCCCATTTATCCAGTGGAGCAAGTGATTCATCCTTCTCAGATATAAAATACGTCAATCACATTTACAGGAACAGGGACCATGGCTTGTTATGTTAACCCTCTCATGCTGTATCTATTGTAAACCGACATGGAACCACTTTGAACAGTCTCTGTCAGATTGAATAATGCAGGCCAGGAGCAAAGAAGTAGAAAATATGGGATATCTTTGGTGACCCACCCAAGTCTTTTGGCTCGACTTTTTGTCTAGCTATTGTTACAATAACCAGCTCTGCACAGGTGTGGCATGGCAGCACTTTGCCTCAGCTGCTATCTCTAGCTTTCTGAGATGTGTAGGGAGAGACCTGTACCCATGAATGAACAACCTGGAAGTGTACGGGCGTTAATGACACAGAGCCATGTGCACCAGTGAGGGAGGGAAGGATTGGGAAATGGTTGCTTTCACTGTCCCGCTGCCTCATTCCTTTTCCGTGAAATCACTCCACAAAATTTACCAGCTGGAAGCAAGCCTTGTCTCAGTTCTGCTTTCCAGTGAAGTTCAGGCAAGACATTATCTACTATTACTCCAGTAGACAAATGAGAAATGTGAGCATTTGAAAGATTAAATAATTTGCTTAAAGCCTCAAAGGCAGTAAATAGTGTGGACAGGATTTAAGTGCATGCCTGTTTGACTGCTGTTTTCAGCAGCATCTTTAAGATGTCATGATTATTATAAAACATTGCCTTGGAACAAATGACTTACCATTTTTTGAGTGCTGCAGTTTGAAAACTTTCTGTTACTCTATCTATGAAAAGAAAATAATTTAAATAAATCTTAAATTTGAAATTTAATGACACCATCATAAAAGGTTCTGAATATAATATTGACCTAATAAAAATACAAGAAGTGATGAAGCAGATGCAGTTGTTGTAATCAAGAAGATTAAGTTTGAAGCCCAGAGTTTCTACTCACTAAATCCTGGGTCAGTTATTTAACTTTCTTGAAACTCTTTGTAGAAAAATGTGCATAATAATTTACCTGAAGAATTTATAAAAGGTGTATTAGTTTAAAAAGACACAGCATTTATCTCATTGCCTGGAATAAAATAAGTAGGCAACAGCCCTATAAATGTTGGTATTTTACAAGACGTTAAGCACAAACCTACAACAATATAAAATGCTAGACAGAATTGAAGAAAAGACAGAAAATTCAATGGTATAAAGCAGTAACTTGTTTGTTGTATGAATAATGAAATAGACATTGTGGAGAGATGGTCCTGGGAACTGAGGCTGGACTGTGTCTCGACTGTGAAAATGTCTTTGGAATTCCTTAAGAGTCTAATGTTGCTCTATTTCCTGTGGACCTCATTCTAGTTACTGGACTTCCTAGGGTAGGAGACTTCCGGGTACAATGCAACCCCAAGCTTCTTGGATAGGAATTATATCTAAAAAATAACCAGAGAGAATATCTGAAAGAGAGAGAGGAAGAGAGAGGAGAGAAAGAAAGAAAAGAAAAGAAAAGAAAAGGAAGGAAAAGAAAAGAAAAGGAAGGAAGGAAGGAAGGAAGGGAGGGAAAAGAGAGAGGTGGGGGAGAGAGGGAGGGAGGCAGAAAGAAAGAAGAAGAAAGGAAAGAAGAGAATGAAAGAAAAAATAAAGAAAGAGAAAAAGAAAGGAAGGAAGAGAACAAAAGAAAAAATAAAGAGATGAAAGAAAGAAAGAAGAAAGAAAGGGGAAGGAAGGAAGGAAAGAAGGAGAGAAGAAAAGAAAATAAAGGAAGCAAGGAGACTGGGAGAGGGAAGGAGGGAGGAAGAAGTGGGAGGGAGGGAGGAAGGAAGGAAAGAAGAAAGATAAACGGTAGGAGGGGGAGAAACGGTAGAAGGAGAAATTAAGGGAGGAAGAAAGAACTCCAAGGAGAAAGGAAGACCTAAGAAGTGAAGACCGCCAGAAGACCACTTCACATGAACTGAACACTTTTAACAGTTTTGCTCCTCACATGAAAACTCTTTGGTCTGTGGTTCAGTTTTATCTTTGGCTCCAGTTCTCAACCATGACAAGGTGTCCTCTCTGATGTCAGCCAGGAGAAAGACTCTTCAGTTCCTGTTGAAGTTGAATTTCATAGCCATAAGAGGATGTAGGCTAGAGAGCAGTCATGTAGCCGACTCTGGTGCCACTAAATCGAAGGAGTTTATTTTGGGTGGGTAGGTACACAAATTTTCTATAAAGAGAATATATACGTGTAACTTCAGGGAAAAATCTTCATTAAACAAATTAAATGGTAAAATAAATACAGTCTACAATGCATCAAATATCTATGTGTCTTATTGTCTGAAAAGAAGGCTACTGAGCACAATAGAACCATATAGAATTACCAGTAGCTTCCAGCTGCAGATGTGTTAGCTGGAATATTCATAGCTAAGAGCTACAAGTCCAGCTAACTTGCACTGAGCACTTACTCTGTGCTAGAAACCTTACATATGTTGTTTCATTCGGTTCACACAAAACTCTATGACGGGAACCACTATCCCCATTGTACAGATGAGTTAAACTGAGGTTAGGAGAAGATTTTAAAGAACCCCACCAAGCTCACAGTTTGGAAAGGAAGAAAATTGGGATTTCAGCACAAAAGGATCTCAGTTCTTTTCAGTAACATTGATTCTGCAGCCAGTTTCATGGCACCGGGGAGCCCAGTGAATCAACGGGAAAGGGGGATTCTTGGCCAAACAGGAGCACAGAGATGGGCCGGGGTGGAGATCGGGAGCAGGTCAGGCTTGTGAACGAGACTCAGATGAAGGCAGCTGAGGGAAATCAGGGCTCTGAGGAGAGCCAGAAGCAGGATCTCAGTCCACTCTGAAATGCGGGAACGAGGAGCAAGGGCGGCCTCTGCTCCTGAACACAGAAAGCCTATCCATGCCCAGAGCTCGGCCGCTCTGGCTGAAGTCACCTGCAGCTTCTGCAGTCTTTTGTTTGCCTCCTTTGCTCCCAGCTTCATGAAGCAGAGAAGGGACTTAGTTACGTGGTAACATAGGCAGGGACAAAAATACACGTATGTTTTTATAGTATTACAAAGGTGCACAGTTACAGTGAAGCAGGCGTGATACAGATAAGATCCTGAGTGGACTCAGAGACAGAGATCATGTCCATTCGGATAATGCAGAACAGGCTTCTGGCTGGAAGAGGCATTAAAAGCAAGTGGGAAACAAGGACTATGTTTGCCACCATAAATACATAAGGACTTTGGATTAAATTCCGTGTATAATGAGAAAGCATTGGAGTCTTTGATTAGAAGACTGTCCAAGCGCGTTCATAAGAGGGATCCCACTGCTTCATGGGAGGGTTCATAAGAGGGATCCCACTGCTTCATGGGAAGGTTCATAAGAGGGATCCCAGTGCTTCATGGGAGGGTTCATAAGAGGGATCCCAGTGCTTCATGGGAGGGTTCATAAGAGGGATCCCAGTGCTTCATGGGAGTGTTCATAAGAGGGATCCCAGTGCTTCATGGGAGGATTCATAAGAGGGATCCCAGTGCTTCATGGGAGGGTTCATAAGAGGGATCCCAGTGCTTCATGGGAGTGTTCATAAGAGGGATCCCAGTGCTTCATGGGAGTGTTCATAAGAGGGATCCCAGTGCTTCATGGGAGGGTTCATAAGAGGGATCCCAGTGCTTCATGGGAGGGTTCATAAGAGGGATCCCAGTGCTTCATGGGAGGGTTCATAAGAGGGATCCCAGTGCTTCATGGGAGTGTTCATAAGAGGGATCCCAGTGCTTCATGGGAGGGTTCATAAGAGGGATCCCAGTGCTTCATGGGAAGGTTCATAAGAGGGATCCCAGTGCTTCATGGGAGGGTTCATAAGAGGGATCCCACTGCTTCATGGGAGGGTTCATAAGAGGGATCCCACTGCTTCATGGGAGCGTTCATAAGAGGGATCACACTGCTTCATGGGGCCTTGACAGCCCATGTGGAATTGTGTGCCTACTTCCATCGGAAGTAATCTCTATGATTAGTTTCTCTTCGTAGTACTCATTATCACCTAAGGCCTATATTTATTTACTTATTTGTCTGCCTTCTACAAGTAAAATGGAAGTTTTGTAAGAACAAGGACTTTGCTTTCTTTCTTCCCTTATCCCAATGCCTAGAACATAACAGCACACAGCTGACTGCTTGATAAATATTTAGCATTTGTCAGTTGTCAATTATGAGATGGAGGCTTACATAGTCTTTTTATTTAACCCCTGTGTAGACACTTATCCTTGTTCCCATTTTATACAGGAAGGAACTGAGTTTCTACGAGGTTATAATTCTAGACCGAATCACTTGACCACATCTCAGTGTGTGAATATGTGTGCTTGGAGGTGAGGATTTGGCAGAGGTGGCTTGGCTCTCTGATAACAAGAAGGGGAAATGGGTCCCAACAGAGCCCACAGACTTTGTAAACTGGAAGGAGCCTGTGTCCTTGGTGGAGTCCTGTGGAATATCACAGACGCCTGGCTACATTAAAAGACTGAGGTGGTGGTTCTTGAACCTGCCTGCCACTGGACTCACCTGGCCACCCGTTGTGAGGGCAGAGAATTTTATAAATACTCAAGCCGGTTACCCTCCCCGGATATCTGGGGTAGGCAGGGACATTAAGAGATTGGTAGAAAGACCTCCATGGCCCAGGGTGGCTTGAAAGCATCAGGGTGGATTCCATGTCTCCAGCAAGACACACGGAAGGGAAGTAAAGGAGGGTCTACATACGCTTGGTGGCCACACAGACTGGAGTAAGAGACATCTCAGTGTAATTTCCAGTGGGATGTTGGCCACCTCAGCAAGCCCTGCATGGTGGTAATACACGGAGATCGGCCGCGTCTCCCGGCCCCCAGTCAGTGCCAGGGTCTCGTGGGCGTGCCCAACCTGGTAGGTTGCAGCTCAGCATCAGCCAAAAAAAGGCAGAAAGGAATCAGGACTCAGAACAGAACTTACCTTGAACTGAACAATGGTAAGGAAGCATTTGCATACACCTGGCTGTGTGGATGGAGGTCATATTTGCTGGGTGTTGGCTGTGAGGACGGAGGTTTTATTTGCCGTGTGTTTGTTTTCAACCAGGACTGTGGGGATTGCACACGCTGCTTGTGTCTGCTCCACAGCCTCAGTACAAACCTGGAATTGGAATGAAGTCCTTGGAGGGGTGGCTGTGAACTTGAGGGATGAGGTACAGGCAGGAGGGAATTTTCAGAAGTTAGCGTGGATTCTGCTAAGAAGTTTGCAGTGCTGAAATGGGGTTTGCAGGAGGGCTGGGTGGTTTGTTAACTTGTCAGCATAGATAAGACCGTGTGGCAGAAGAAAAAGAGAAAGGTGGAGTCAGCTTCCCTCCCTCTCTGTTTGCTGACAGCTGCTTTCAGGGCCAAAGAGAGGAGAGCAGATCCCCCAGCTTGTAAGCCCAACCAAGCCAATCTCCCACTTTTTAAATCAAACATGTGATACACCAGGTTTTGTGCTTCTTCTGTGAGGAATAATCACTCTCAAAGCCAGATATTCTGCGGGTGAATCCTCACTTAATGACCTTGAAGAACTGACAAATTTTTGTAGTTAGACACAAGAAGACCAATCCTAATAGCGACGACTCTTGCTGTAACCTAGAGTTGGAAATGACTTGACAAAAGGAGAAACTGAGGTGGGAGGAGTGACCCACAGCTCTAGTGAAACATTGGCCACGTGGAGATAGAATTCAGCTTTCCTATCTCCCAGCTCAGTGTTTTGTTGCTTTGCTTTCATCTCATCTTTTCCTGCATTGGTTTCTGTCCTTTTATCATTTACTTGGGTAATTTGTGTGGGTAAAGGTCTCTGCAAGAAATATAAAAGGAAAGCTAATTTTTAAGCCTGTTACTAATAACATAAAAGCATTCCTGATGTAATTCCTGCCTACAGAAAAAAAAAAAAAAAAAAAAAAGCAGGCATCCTCTAGTGGCCCGCTTGCCTTTCTGCATCTAGGAGTTTAGCTATACTGCTGAAGCACCATCTTTTCCCTCTGGAAGTTTTCTAGAACATGAGCAGCTTTTCTTGGGGTTGGGGGGTGTCCTCTATGGAGCAGGACTGTGGAAGAGCTGGCTCTGCTGTAGCCTGAAGCCTGGGCGTCTATGCAGATTTGGAAAGGGGAGCTTCTGCTTTCACTGCTGATTCGGAGCAGAATAGTTGTAAAGAAATGAAAGAAAGGACCTCCCTGAAATCCAACTTACAGAACCAACAAAAGCTGAAAATCCCACCCAATCCCAAGGGCACGGTTCAGACACGGGGCAAATTTTACAAGTGTCAGACCTGACCTTGCCCTGTTCCTTAACGGAGCAGGCCTGTTCCCCTCCCAGTGAGTCCCATTAACCCTTTGAAGATAAATCCTAGGTGAAAATGCTCTTGCAGTCACCTGTTGCAATACGTGCATACGCACAGAACGGACGCGCTGTGTGCGGGAGAGGCTTTCCGGGCCGTGAGTTTGGATATGCAGAAGTGTTGGGGGCTCTATTGAAGACCTGGGACAGGGGAAGTCTGAGAGTCGTAGGGTGTTTGTTTTTTTTTTTTTTTTTTTTTGAGACGGAGTCTCGCTCTGTCGCCTACGCTGGAGTGCAGTGGGGCCATCTCGGCTCACTGCAAGCTCCGCCTCCTGGGTTCACGCCATTCTCCTGCCTCAGCCTCCTGAGTAGCTGGGACTACAGGTGCCCGCCACCACGCCCGGCTAATATTTTGTGTTTTCAGGGGTTTCACCGTGTTAGCCAGTATGGCCTTGATCTCCTGACCTCGTGATCCGCCTGCCTCGGCCTCCCAAAGTGCTGGGATTACAAGCGTGAGCCACCACGCCCAGCCAGTTGTAGGGTTTTACAACCATAAGGCAAAGGGGGCTTTGGGACGCTCACACTGATGAAGGTTAGTGGTTATGGGTTAGGTCCCCGGCTTGGGGGTGAATGCAATGCTGGGCTGTCTATTCGGTGCACCTGCTGGGGAATGCTTGGGGCTTAGCGAGGAAGGAAGAGCGGGCACCTCGCTGTGCGTAAAGCTCTATCCTAACTGTGTGTTTACCTCTGCGCAGCAGGAGAACTGGAGGAATATTCCATGAAGTCACATCCATGGTTACTGCTTGGCACTGGGGAAATCATACTCCCCCTGTTCTACTACATTTCTGAGGATTTCTAAACTTTATGTAATAAATAGAAAGTTTGTAAAAATTATTTAATGCTTTGCCATTTTTTGCTGATTCTAAAAACAGCATCATTTTATTTTTGAAAATGTACAGAACAGCTTGAATAAAACATTAAAACTCCAAAATTTTATCGCTCAGAACTGCCATTACTAATCATTACTTCTTTCCGTTCAGTCTTTTCATCCACACAAATATGCACTTCTGCACATGGACGGACAGATGTGTACATCTTTTATATCACAAAGATGGAATCTTTCTGTATACGTCTTGCTGAATTTTTATGGTTTTTATCTGGTGAATACATCATCATTACATATGTCAAAAAATACTTCATAAAGTGTGTTCAGTACAATGTTTAATTTTTAATTGTTCTATAATGTAACATAAATGTGTAGGAGAATAAATTATTTTAGCCAATTATTTCCATGGGACAGTTAATTTATATTGACATTTAAATGCAAAAGTATGATGAATTTGTCATTTACAGATGTTTTATACTTGGCAGATTAATTATTAAGATACATTCTGGGGAAAAAATTAAAGAAAAGAGAAAACATGCATTTCTAAGGTTTCTTAATATATTGCTAAATTGTCTTGAGGATTCCTCATAACAAAAATTTTGGAGGAGTCTTACAGTTTCTGCTGCTCCATATCTATGCCCTTCTCAGATATTATCATGGTTTTCATTCTTTCACATATACTGTTGTTGAGTTTTAAATTTGTGTATCTGTGTGTGTGTGTGTATTCGAGATATGAGTGCTTGTCAGATTTGTGGTTTGCAAACATTTTCTACCAGTTTGCAATTTGTCTTTCCATTCTTTTGCAGTCTTTCATATTGCAAGGCTTTATATACATACATACATATATATACACACACACACACATATATATACACACAGACACACATACACTTTAAGTTCTAGGGTACATGTGCACAACATGCAGGTTTGTTACCTAGGTATACAAGTGCCATGTTGGTTTGCTGAACCTATTAACTTGTCATTTACATTAGGTATTTCTCCTAATGTTATCCCTACCCCCACCCCCCACCCCACAACGGCTCTGATGTGTGATGTTCCCTGCCCTGTGTCCAAATGTTCTCGTTGTTCAATTCCCACCTATGAGTGAGAACATGCGGTGTTTAGTTTTCTGTCCTTGTGATCGTTTGCTCAGAATGATGGTTTCCAGCTTCATCCATGTTCCTGCAAAGGACATGAACTCATCCTTTTTCATGGCTGCATAATATTCCATGATATATATGTACTACATTTTCTTAATCCAGTCTACCATTGATGGACATTTGGGTTGGTTCCAAGTTTTTGCTATTGTGAATAGTGCCACAATAAACATACGTGTGCATGTGTCTTTATAGTAGCATGAGTTATAATCCTTTGGGTATATACCCAGTTATAGGATGGCTGGATCAAAAGGTATTTCTGGTTCTAAATCCTTGAGGAATTGCCACACTGTCTTCCACAATGGTTGAACTAGTTTACACTCCCACCAACAGTGTAAAAGCGTTCCTATTTCTCCACATCCTCTCCAGCGTCTGTTGTTTTCTGACTTTTTAATGATCGCTGTTCTAATTGGTGTGAGATGGTATCTCATTGTGGTTTTGATTTGCATTTCTCTGATGACCAGTGATGATGAGCATTTTTTCGTATGTCTGTTGGCTGCATAAATGTCTTCTTTTGAGAAGTGCCTGTTCGTATCCTTTGCCTACTTTTTGTTGGAGTTGTTTGATTTTTTTCTTGTAAATGTGCTTAAGTTCTTTGTAGATTCTGGATATCAGCCCGTTGTCAGATGGGTAGATTGCAAAAATTTTCTCCCATTCTGTAAGTTGCCTGTTCACTCTGATGGTAGTTTATTTTGCTGTGCAGAAGCTCTTAAGTTTAATTAGATCCCATTTGTCTCTTTTGGCTTTTATTGCCATTGCTTTTGGTGTTTTAGTCATGAAGTCCTTGCCCATGCGTATGTCCTGAATGGTATTGCCTAGGTTTTCTTCTAGGGTTTTTGGTTTTAGGTCTAACATTTAAGCCTTTAATCCATCTTGAGTTAATTTTTGTATAAGATGTAAGGAAGGGATCCTGTTTCAGCTTTCTACACATGGCTAGCCAGTTTTCCCAGCACCATTTATTAAATAGGGAATCCTTTCCCCATTTCTTGTTTTTGTCAGGTGTCTCACATTGCAAGGCTTTTCATATTAATAAGGTTTAATTTATGAATTTTTCCTTTTATGGATTGTGTGTTTGGTGTTAAGTCTACAAATTGCCTAATTCTGAATTTGACAAATGCTAAGAATTTTTGCATATAATTTCTTCTAAAATTTTATAATTTTAAATTAAGCCCATTACCAATTTGGGGTTAATTTGTGTATAGAATGTGAGATTGAGGTTGAGGCTTTTTTCTTTGTTTCTTTTTTTCTTTTTCTTTTTTTTTTTTTTTTTTTTTTTTGCCTATACATGTCCAGTTGCTGGGCAATTGACTCTCAAAAACATATTTTGCAAAAAGCCACATTATTTAGTGACTCTATTTAGAATCACCAAATTAGTCACTTGCTAGTTTTTTAGTTGCTTTATATTGAGTTTTCAGATATAGTCTGCTTTTATTATATTCTTATTGCTTTGCTTATTAAACTTTGTTTCCCTTGTGTTATAGTTTATTAGCTTTTTGAAAAAAATTGACAAGTGTATGCAACCATTTAACACTTTGTGTTTGTATCTTATTGCTCACGGTGATTGTAATCTATACACTTTCTAATCTTGGGAAATTATAGTATTTGACCTAATATAGGATAATCAGAAAAATGTTCCACAAATATTAGAAACTGAAGTACTATCTGCTGGTTGTATACTATAGATTATATTACATATGTATTAAACCAATCTCGTTATAAAATCATTTATTTTCTTGTATTAGCAAGGAACATCGGTCAGTATTTATATTGGGGATGGTGAGCAGTGGTTTATTTTATGTCAATTAAACATAAGTTGGTTAAGAAATGATATACTATGAAAAACATAGCCATAGAAAAACCATAATGGAATTGGATCCACCTTTCTTCATTTTTACATATCAGTTATACACTCTCTCCCCTGCCAAAACCAGGTTAACTGTTCCTAGTGTAAACTGACTGGCTAATGCCCATATCCCAGTGAGCACTGGCAGCCCAGTACACTGGTTCTTTATCGGACTCATACCTGCATTTATTCTCTATTTGACATGCATGCTTATTAAGAGCCAGTTTTATGCATTTTCAGTGTTATAATATGGTTGAATTAAATGTTACGTACATTTATTATCTGTAATTGTGAATAGAAAGGTTTTGTAGTTCTGGATTTTAACATTAGACACATTAAGCACTGCTGTCAAAAAAATTGTATTGAACTTAGTAACAGAGTGATAATTGCCACAGCTCGGGGAAAATCAGAAAATTCTAGAATGATAGGCATGCAAATTGTTTCAAAAGGATATCTAAAATTTTGCTTTTTGTTAAAAAAAGGGAAACTGTAAAAGTTAAATTGATAAGACTATTTTCATAAGGCATTCTATTCCTATTAGTTTTGAATTCTTGTATCTCTAGATTTTCATTTTGTTGTTAGTTGTAATAGTAATAGTGGTAAATTATTATTTTATATTATAGTACTTCTATTTCAAGAACTCTGATTTCATCCATCTTTTAAACCACAATAACGATAGTTTTCCGTGAAGGACTTCATGCTAGGTTTCCAAAGTGTGTGTGGATGGAGGCTTCATTTTCAATCTCTCTGATGGAACGATGGAAAATTATGCAACCTTTTTCTCATTCTACAGAAAGAGAAAAGGATACACTAAAAGAAAGAATGACAATCATAACACAATGCTACCATCAGAAGAATATTCTCTTGCCTTTCAGCTTTGTAATTCTTCAGTGAAGCTGCCCAGCACGAGATAGAAGTCAGCTTTCCAGAAGCCCTGGCTTCCTTTTCTTCCTCTCATCCCTGAATCTTGTTATGCATGCACTCAGGCTCCCCGCATTTTATAGAGGAGACAAGTAAAGACAATTTCAGTCCCCTGAGATTTCAGCATACACTCTGACCACTTGCGAAAGCAAATGCTTCCTTCTTAAAATAGTATAAGATGACAGAGAAAAATAAAACATATTTACATAATAATGTCAGAATTTTATCTTAATGTGACCTATGAGGTTAAAAGCCTTCCCATTCAAGAGTAGATCAAAGTTATTTGAAATGGAGATCTGTAGCCCAGAGGGAGATGGGGGTAGCGGGAAGACATTCGACATGGGATGAGAAGCACAACAGAGACAGAGGAAAATAAGCAGAAAAAAAAGATGAAGAAAAAGAAAGGGGCAAGATGCTTAATTTGATTTTCCTACTAGGTCAGATTATAGCAGTAGACTGGTAAGTGTAATGATATTTAGTAGGGGCTATCAGAGTTGGTGCTGGTCTCTTTAAGATAGGAAACTGGTTGGTGACTTTTGGGTGCCTACTGCACACCCAGCTCTGTGCTCAACACTGGGGGACACTGCAGCGAGGGGGTCCAGGGTGCACACTCTGCTCATCAAGTGTCAGCAAGGAAGTTACCATGTGGAGCCAAACTTAATGTCCACACCCACTTTTTCTTAAAAACACGACAAATACTTGATGGATTATAATGACGTTATGCAAGACCCCATTTGTGGATGATACAAAAAGATGTGAAGAATATAGTTCTTGCTATCAAAAGTTAGTAAATGTGTGGCCAGCCATGGTGGCTCATGCCTGCAATCCCAGCATTTTGGGAAGCCGAGGTGGGTGGATCACTTGAGGTCAGGAGTTTGAGACCAGCTTGGCCAGCATGGTGAAATCTCATCTCTACTAAAAATACAAAAATTAGCAAGACATGATGGTGCACGTCTGTAATCCCAGCTACTCAGAAGGCTGAGGCAGGAGAATCGCTTGAACCTGGGAGGTGGAGGTTGCAGTGAGCCAAGATCGTAATGTGTATTGAAGGAAGCAATGAATGAATCAATGCGTGTATAATCCATACTTAATATTTTTTACCCACCTCTTCTACCTACAAATGAGTAATAGCACAGTAAGTTCAACAACTGCAGGATTTTCTCTATCTATCTTGTTTTATTTTCAGTAGCCTCATGTAACTAGACTGATATCCTACTTCCAAAGGTGGAAATAATTGTATATTCATATTACTTTAAATGTACAAGTCTTTAACTCAGAGACTGTAAATTCACAAAGTATGAATTAAACAAAGGCAATTTGTAGAGAACCATTTTTGGTCCTCATTAGCCTTATTAGAAGAAGAAGGCAGGAGATTTGTAGCTCAAAGGGATAGAAAATTATAAATTCCCAAGCCGTTCTGATAGGGTTTAGTGCAGATTTTGGCAGTGCGAACCCAAATTTCTGAGACAGGTTTCAGTCAATTTAAGAAGTTTATTTTACCAAAGTTAAGGACGCATGTCCATGACAGAGCCTCAGGAGGTCCTGATGGCATGTACCCAAGGTGGTCCCAGCATGGCTTGGTTTTACACATTGTAGGGAGCCATAAGGCATCAATCAGTATATGAAAGATAAACATTGGTTCAGTCCAGAAAGGCAGGACAATTCAAAGCAAAGGCGGGACAACTTGCAGTGAGAAGGGGGCTTCCAGGTTATAGGTAGATAAAAGACAAATATTTGCATCCTTTTGAGTTTCCGGTTCGCCTTTCCAAAGGAGGCAAACAAATGTGCATTTCTCTCAGTGAGCAGAGGGGTGACTTTGAATAGAATAGGAGGCAGGTTTGTCCAAGCAGTTCCCAGCTTGACTTTTTTCCCTTT
Organism: Chlorocebus sabaeus; assembly: GCF_047675955.1. NCBI lineage: Eukaryota > Metazoa > Chordata > Mammalia > Primates > Cercopithecidae > Chlorocebus > Chlorocebus sabaeus. The sequence continues at coordinate 6,109,361 of NC_132917.1, read as the reverse complement.
AGCTTAGTGATTTTGGGGCCTCAAGATTTATTTTCCTTTCACAGCAGTCAGAAGGGTAAGGCATCATTTCTGCTGCCTGACAATTTAGGTTTGCCACATCCAGGGACTCAGCCGGCAAGTCTTAGCAGCTAGAGCAGGAAATTTGTGGACAAGAGAGCGTCTACAACCTCAAGACAGCCTGGAGAGAGAGTGACAGGGCTCTTCCATGGGGGCCGAGCTGACTACATCCATAACTTTTAGCTCGAGCATTTGGAGGCTGGACACCCTCGCGGGTCTTAGTAACCTTGCAGTCCTTTAAATTCTGTTACTCAAAGCCACTCCCGTTTGTATATTTTAGCCACTGCAGCTCTGCCTATGGTAGAATAGCTGCATGATGAGCAGGGCACCATTGAGGGTACAGCCCTGAGCACTGCTTTGCAAACTTAGGTCCCATGTAAATCAACTGGGATAATTAATTAAAAAAAAAAAAAAAAAAAAAAAAAAAAAAAAAAAGGCTGGGTGCTGTGCCTTCAGCCTGTAATCCCAACACTTTGGGAGGCCGAGGTAGGAGGATCACTTGAGGTCAGGCGTTTGAGACCAGCCTGGTGAACATGATGAAACCTCGTTTCTACTAAAAATACAAAAAATTAGCTGGGTGTGGTGACAAACACCTGTAATCCCAGCTACTCAGCGGGCCGAGGCAGGAGAATCGCTTGAACCTGGGGGGGCAGAGCTTGCAGTGAGCTGAGATCGCACCATTGCACTCCAGCCTGAGCAACAAGAGTGAAACTCCATCTAAAAAAAAAAAGAACAAAGAAAACGCAGACATCTAGTTTCCACCCTGCCCAATTCAATCAGAATGTCTGGCTAGGGGCCTGGGAATTAGCACGTTTAAAAAGTATCTGGTCCAAGTATGAGAAACTGACCATCAACTTTGCTACATAAAGTGAAGTCCCCAAACAACAGTGACATCTTTCAGAAATTTTTTAAAGTGCACACCCTCAGGACTCACCTTGGTCCCATGGGCCCAAAGTCAACATTTTTCTAGTATTCTTAGGTGATTCAAATATATATTAGTGTCTGAGGCTAAAGAGACAAATTTTTGCCAAATAACATATACAAAAGAGTTTAGCATCCAAAAGGAAGTCCTGAGTCCTCTACCCATACATTAGCAATGAAGCAGATATTTCCCTGACCCGTTTGCAGGACTGGCGACTGGGTGCCCCATTTACCCAGGCCACAGCTTTCAACCCTTCACAAGAGGGAGCATGAGAGTGAATGAGGCAGGAACTGAAGTGTGTGGGTGCTGGAATCAGCTGGCTACTTCGTCACTGGCAGGAGCAAACACCACACACTCAGACTCACTGCGTTCGACCCCTCACAGGTGAGGGCACTCAGCTGGGTGGATGCAGGAGCCAGGGCAAGCGCTTTTGGGCTCTAGCAGGAGCACAACTCCTTACAGGCCCCATGGCAGCATCTGGGAGGGTGCCCACAAGCCCTGAAGCCCCAGAGGGAGTGTTACGCTGCTCCTTTAGCTCTGCCATCCATGGACAGTTGAAGTGTTAACAGCTCAGTAGACCCTCTGCTTTTTTGTGTGAGGCAGCTGCCTTCTGCCAGTGAGGGTAAAGGGTCTGCATGACAGCCTGTTGCATTCACGCTCGTGGCACCCGAGTTCTTGTCCAGTGTCCAGGAGAGATGAGGTCACACAAATGAATTGAAAGATGGACAATGCAGAGGATTTTATTGCTAATGCAGGTGGCTCTAAGAAGGAAAGGGCACTGAAAAGGAGATGCAGAAGGTTATCTTCCCCTAAGTCCAGTCATCCCTAGCTGGATTCTTCTCCAAAGTGATGCCGTCAAGCTGTCTCTTTGGAGTCAAGTCACTTCTCTCTGGTGTCCTCTCTCTGCCAGCTGGGTCTGGGGTTTTTATAGGCACAGGATGGGGTGGGGCGGGGCCATGGGTGGCTTTAGAAAAGGCAACATTCGAGTGGGAGAACAGGAATGTAAGTTTTCACTTTGGGCCCTGGTCTCAGGTCCTCGCTGGGGACCCGACCTCTTCTGCCCAGAATTGTCTTGCCTCCTGTCCCTATCATCAATAACTACAAAATAAATGTTTCCTGAATTAGTGGATAAATATAAAACATAAAGAATGTGAAAGGATGTTGGGAGGAACCATTACACCAAGTTTTAAAATCCATATGTATATGATGAATGAGGGCCCAGGCAGCATGCTGATGCCTTACTTACTCCAAGTGCCTGTATCGCTTTAGTTCTCTGTGTCCTGTTTTCAACAAGGTAGTTTAGAAGAAATGTCACTGGCAATACATCAGAAGTTTTCATTAAGAGACACACACAACTGCTCACTTTGGTTGCTAGTTTATTTTTTTTCCAGTCAGAAATTCTGGATTTTCTGCAAATGCATGATCCCTGAGCTCAGCAGGTGGCTCAGCCGCTCTGAATGTCTTTCTGGAGCTTGGTGGTCCCTCTCTGCTTATGTATACTTATGGTTCCAAGACTCAGTCTCCTTATGCTTCCAACCTCACCCTGCCGACTTCTGTCCTTGCAGATGACCTGTTAGCTATGTCACAAAGATGGAGACAGGCCGAGAATCATCTCCCTCAGACCTCTTCATATCGTCCCACTCCTCAGTCATTAAAATGAGTACATATTTGACAAATTCTGGCTGTGGCTCTTCCTCTGTCTCTCAGTTGCAAGATCAAGTTAGTAACTAACATACTGTCTTTCCTCCATTCATCTACGGTCCTCTTGCCCAAGCCTGGTGTTGCTCCAATGAGGAAAAGTATATGAAGAGAATAATGCACTCACAAGTCACATGCCAAGGAATCTTACAGTCATACCTGAGGGTCAATGGCTGATAAAATTCAGTGTTGGTCAGATTTTTAGAGATAGCAGGCAAGAGTCTGTTAAGGAACAAGGTATCTGGTGAGGAGAGGACTCGTAGCAGCACCAGAGAGAGGGAGGAATATTGCGATGTTTATAGGAACTGGCCCTCATGGCCTTGGGCATCACAGCCCTTCAGGATATTATGCAGTCTGCATCTGTATTACAAATCATTCAAAATACCCTACTATGGGCAGAGGGTGTACCATAATAGCTAATCAAAGTTTTTGAATAAACTTTCAAACACTTCGTTTTGTGTTTGCACTTGTTATTTTTCGGTTTAAGTATGCTTTGCAAATATCAGCTGAATAACCGGTTTCTACAACTCCAGGACATTTTTAAGTGTCTGCCATGTGCTAGGCATTTGTGCTTTGCAATGAGGCAGAATAGCAAGAGACAGAGCTCCTGCCCCAGGGACTTGTTTTACCTTACTGTGAACTCTCACTCAGCTGTCGTTTCAATCATAAAGAGATACTCTGTCTAATTGATAGTTTCTAATGTTTACAGTAGAGATACTCTTTGACTGAGGTCTAAAAATTAGTTTTCTGCCTGCGCTAAGTTAGAGTTGCCTGATAGACCTAAAGAAACAAAATCTTCTGGCTTTGGAAATCAAGAATCTACTGGCAGAGCACCCAAACGTGGTTAACATTAATTAGAATATGGTACCAAAACTGACCACGACAAAGTGTTCCCACATTGCAATTTAATAATTAAGAATCACAGATTATTATATCTTTTTTAAATTTGTATTTTTTGTGGGTACATAGTAGGAATATCTATCTATATATATTTAATATTCAGTTTTTGTGGGTACATAGTAGATGTGTACATTTATGAGGTATATGAGATACTTTGATGCAGGCACGCAATGCATAATAATCACATCAGGGAAAATGATACATCCTATTACACTTTCTCCTAAAGCTTTAGAATATGATTTTTGGTGGTGCGTGACATTATGTGAAGAAAACAAGCGAGTAACTAAAACACACATACAATCTCTGTTTTCTTGCATTCTCTACAAGAGGAAACAAGTTAAAGATGGACAGATTTACATGCCAGTGCTGCCCTGCATGTGTGCAGGATCAGTTTATCTGACTGAGCATACACTGAGAAAGAGCTGGAATCCCACACCCCCTTCTCTAACAAAGAATTGGAAAGAAAGGTTTTGATGTTTATATAGTTTTAAGTTGGGGTGCTTCTTTGCATAACAGTGACACTTCCTTTAAATCCTCTTTTAAACACATATACAGACATCACACATGCATACATATAGTGTGTATACACACACATTCACATGCATGAACATGCACACGCACACACAAACACACCCTTTCCACATCTTACAAACCTACACACATATGCAAGGAAACCATACATCCCAATAATAAGACCAGAGTCATGTGCTTTATTTAGAGGTAGAAATTTCAAAGTGAATAGTAAATTTTTTGCCTTATAGTTTGTTTGACAGTATAACTGATTGAATTCATCTCAAATATTCAGCCTGACCTTTATGATTCTGGTATTTGAGATGAATTAGACTTACTCCTTTGCCTTGTGGAGTTGTTCTATGTGGTTACCTTTTGTGAAACATAATTTGCCCTTTAGTACATAAGCTAAAGTGCTTTTATTATTCCATGTTATAATGGCTTTCCGTTGTATTTATTTGTTAAACACTCTAAATCACTGCAATTGTTTTTATCCTCAAGTATTTTAAGTGCTGTTTTGTTATAGTGTGATCAATCACTTATCTTTTCAACAAATATTTGTCAAACACCCACTAGGGGCAAGGCAAAAGGCTGTAGTTCGTATTTATCCAACTCAGAACAAACAGGCTCTGTCCTCGAGCAATTGAACTTTCTAAACAAAGTGATGGTACCAGGTAGAAGGGAAGTCCTGCGAAGTCCTTTGAGCGTCATGAAAGCAAACCTATCACCAACAGATAACACCATAGAATGCTTCCCATAGGAGGGGACCAGGTCAGAGTTGATAGGACTGGGCGTGGACAGAGAGAAGAATCATTGAGGTAGGAGATGCTGGGGAAACAGAGGCCAGAGGCTGCATTGTAACTTGTCAGTTTCCCCAGTGGCTCACTTTTCTTTAGGACATGACCTACTGCCTGAGTCAGATTCCTAGCCTTTGAGGGGTTACCTGGCCTAGTGGGTGAGCTCACACATGCCAACTGCAGACACATCTGTGGTTAGAACCCATCCTCTCCCACTTCCTGGGTGGATGACCCTGAGCAGGGTCTTTATCCTACCCGTGTCTCAGTTTTTCTGTCTGTTAACTGAAGATGCTAGAAATACTACCTACCTCATAGGGTATCTGTGAGCATATGCATATGGCGTTCATGTTCTTAGAGTGATTGGAGGACAGCCTAGCCCATGCTAAGTCAATAAATGCCAGATTTCTCTGCAAGAGATTAGCTAACTTTTTAACTTTCTGATTAATAAAATCTCTGCTCTTCTTTCCTTTTTCCTGAAGGTATTTTTTAAACATTTACCAATGTGCTAGATATTGCTTTAGAACCTGGGGTCTCAGGGATGGCTTCATGCCCTCTCACACCCAGTCCTCACATGGTTACAGTCTGGCAGAAGGTGTTGCTCCATATTTACCTCCTATTAAGTAAAAAAAATACGTATTATTATTAGAATATAATACTGTGAAAGTACAAAGAAGAGAAAAATGATGGAAAGACCAGCTTCATGAGGGATGTGATAAGAGATGTTGGCTTTGAAGGATAAACAAGAGTTGAACAGGTAGACCACATGCAGAGAGACCCATTCTAGACCTAGGGAAGAAGCACAATAAAACAGGGGAGCATTTAGCGTCTTCTATGTTTAGTCAACTCTGGCTGACTGGAAGAGAATGCGTTTGGACTTGAGGCTGAAAGCAGTGTCAGCACCAGGATGAAGAGGGGCTGCCTGGTTTCTGATGAACTGTAAGACAGAGACAAAGAATAAAGACAAGATTTGCAGATAATTCATAACTCTTGCTGACTTTTCTAGTAACCCGTAGGGACAGAACTTAGTCTAAAATATCAAATAATTGTGTGGGGCCAAAATCTTCTGGAAAATTAAGATTAAACTTCTTTTCGGCATAAAAGTAGCACACACTCTTGTTTTTTTACTTAGCTTCCCCAAATCCCAGAGAACTCAATAGAAAGATGCTTGTGATGAATACCCATCTGAAGAATAGATATTTGGAATTAAATAATTGTGACATCCATACAACAAATAAGTAATAATTCACAAAATCGGAAGGGCTTTAAAACTATGTATTACTTTGCTAATACTTTTCTTTCTAAAAATTTTAAAATTTCTTACTGTTAGAAATATCTTTTCATGACCAGGCAGGATGGCTCATACTTGTAATCGCAACACTTTGTGAGGCCACAGCAGGTGGATCATTTGAGCCTGGGAGTTCGAGATTAGCCTGAAAAACATAGTGAAACCTCGTCTCTGCCAAAAATACAAACATTAGCCAATTGTGGCGCTGCACGCTTGTAGTCCCAGCTACCCGTGAGGCTGAAGTGGGAGGATCGCTTGAGCCTGGGAATTTGAACCTGCTGTGAGCCATGATTGTGCCACTGCACTCCAGTCTAGGTGAAAGAGTGAGACACTGTTTCAATTAAGAAAGAAGAGAGAGAGAGAGAGAGGAGAGAGAGAGAGAGAGAGAGAGAAAGAAAGAAAGAAAGAAAGAAAGAAAGAAAGAAAGAAAGAAAGAAAGAAAGAAAGAGAGAAAGAAAGAGAAAGAGAAAGAGGAAGGAAGGAAAGAAGGAAGGAAGGAGACAGAGAGGGAGAAAGAAAGAAAAAGGAAGGAAGGAAAGAAAGAAGAAAGACAGAAAAGAAAGAAAGAAAAAAAAAGGAAAGAAAGAAAAGAAAGGGAAAAGAAAAAAGAAAAATCTTTTCAAATAAAAATTAGAAATCACATATAAGTTTCAGAAGGGCCATTTTTTGTTTTGTTTTGTTTTTGTTTTTGTTATGTTTTGGTTTTTTTGAGACCGAGTCTTCCTCTGTCGACCAGGCTGGAGGGCAGTGGCGCAATCTTGACTCACTGCAACCTCCACCTCCTGGGTTCACACCATTCTCCCACCTCAGCCTCCCAAGTAGCTGGGACTACAGGTGCCTGCCACCACGCCCAGCTAATTTTTTTGTATTTTTAGTAGAGACTGGGTCTCACCATGTTAGCTAGGATGGTCTTGATCTTCCAACGTCGTGATCCACCCGCCTCGGCCTCCCAAAGTGCTGGGATTACAGGCGTGAGCCACCACGCAGAAGGGCATTTTTATCACACAGTGATTCCTTCCTTCTCTGACCTCCTAAGGCATTTAAGGTCTCTGCCCTATTGTTTGATGCTGAAAAGCTTCCGTCTGGCGGGTGGTAGGCGCTGTTGTGTCTGTCGTGTGCTCCTCTCTGTATGCATGCTTGCTTTTGACAAAGCCACTGAAACACCAAGGTCTTGCTGCTGGAAAAACTGGGGTTCAGGAAGGACAAATAACATGCCAAAGAGGAAGTGGCTGTTAAGTGGGTGATTCATAGTTGAGTCTAGATCTGTCTCCCAAGCCACATTGCTCACCATGGTCCCACTGTTTCCTTTGCTTTCCAGGTGCAGATTCTTTGACTGGTTCATGAGTGAGCATGTCACTTCCTTACCAGTTTCCTGGGGCTGCCGTAACAAAGCACAGTAGATGTGGTGGACACCTGAAAACCTGGATATTTGTCCTCTCACAGTTCTGGGGGCCAGAAGACCAAGACCCCAATGCAGGCAGGGCTGGTTCCTTCTGAGGGCAGAGAGGGAGATTCTGCTCCAGGCCCCTTGCCTGGCTTCTGGTGATTTTCTGGCCATCTTTGGTGTTCCTGGACATGTAGAAGCATGGCTCAATCTCTATCTTCATCTTCACATGGTGTTTATCCTGTGTGTATTCATCTCTGGGTTCAATGTCTCATGTTGATGAGGACACAATAATATTGAATTATGGCTTACCCTGATGATCTCATCTTAACTAATTATAATGTAAAGACTTTATTTCCAAGTAAGGAGTTAGAATTTCAACATAGGAATTTTTAAGGCAATGCAATTCAATCTTCAACACCCCCCAATCCAACTAGAAGGCCATAGAGATAAAGGATCATGTCTCATAATTTTATGTTTCTACAGTGATGGAACTTAGAAAAAGCTAGGCACCTGTAGGTCAATTGGAGCAAAACCATTTTAAATTAGAAACTGGCATTTGGAATTAGATATGAGTGATTCCTATAGTAGGGCAGAGTATGTGTGAGTTAACAGGAGTTTGAAAGATGTGTGTTGAACATAACTGTAACAGATGTAACAAAATCCACTTTTACAATAAAGAACACTTTGCACAGTGTATGGTACAATGCCAGTACCTGTTCACAATCTTGTTTCTCCCATTGGAGAATCAACAAGACCTTCAGGAAGTTAGAGAAAAGGCAGATGAGAAGATCTGAGCTACAGTAGGAGAGGCAAGCTGTGAGCCTCAGGAAGGACACCAGGAGGTAGAAGGCCCTGTAGCCTGCTGAAGAAACCACAGATTGAGTCTTCAAAAGACAGACCAGTTAATCAGAACCTGGGCCCTGTATCTTTTTTTTTTTAAGACATGTGCGCTTAATCCAAAGCTGATCTCAGAAGAGGGCCAAATGTTGAGTTTAGAGCTTTGGCAGAGCTGAAACCCCTTCCTGCTAAGCGATAATTGATTCTGCATTCCAAGAGTATCATGCAGCCACAGCCAGGGTGGGAGCTGGTGAAGACCATGGAGGTGTGGGTGGATCCTCAGATGCAGTGTAGACACATAATAATACCTGAATTCATGATTGAATTGAGAGAAGAAAGAGAGAGAAAAGAGGGAAACATGATGTACAAATCAGAAGATTGTAGTACCTGTGTGATGATTAATACTGAGTGTCAACTTGATTGGATTGAAGGATGCAAAGTATTGATCCTGGGTGTGTCTGTAAGGGTGTTGCCAAAGGAGATGAACATTTGAGTCAGTGGGCTGAGAAAGGCAGACCCACCCTTAATCTGGGTGGGCACCATTTAATCAGCTGCCAGTGTGGCTAGGCTTTAAAGGAGGCAGAAAAATGTGAAGTGACAAGATGGGCCTAACCTCCCAGTCTGCATCTTTCTCCCATGCTGGATGCTTCCTGTATAGAATATCATACTCCAAGTTCTTCAGTTTTGGGACTTCGACTGGCTCTCCTTGCTCCTCAGCTCGCAGATAGCCTATTGTGGGACCTCGTGATTGTGTGAGTTAACACTTAATAAACTCTCCTTCATATGTACATATATATCTATCCTAGTAGTTCTGTCCCTCTAGAGAACCCTGACTAATACAAGCTGGAAAACCCATCACTGAAAGATTGGGAGAAAATATTGGAGTAAAATATCAAAGTAAAATAAATTGCAATTTATCTGGAAATGAAGTGAAACTAGAAAATGAAATCTGAATGTGTTGAAAACACATTTAACATAGAAAGGACACTAAGAGAATGGGTTTTGGAAAGAGAGATGTTGGGTTCGAATCTCACCATGGCCAATTTCAGTTGGTGATTTCAGACCAACCTGTTTTCTTATTGCTGTGAGTCCCCTCATGAGTAAAGATAAAAGACTAAACCCTTCTTTACAGTGCAAAGTAAGGTCTACATAAGATGATGAATGGCAAATGTATACTCATATAAAGAATATCATACCAAGTGCAGAGTACAGACAAAACAAATACTTCTTCTTCCTTCTCATGTTGCAAATTTGAACCTGAAATAGAGTCATTTATGCTTACTCAGAAAATAAAAACTTGTTTATAAGATACAAACTGACTTGACTCATGCCTGTAATCCCAGCACTTTGGGAGGCCGAGGCAGGTGGATCACAAGGTCAGGAGTTTGAGAACAGCCTGGCCAATATGGTGAAACCCTGTCTCTACTAAAAATACAAAAATTAACTGGGTGCGGTGGTGCATGCCTGTAGTCCCAGCTGGTCAGGAGGCTGAGGCCAGAGAATCTCTTGAACCCCTCACCAGGAGGTGGAGGTTGCAGTGAGCCAAGATTGTGCCACTGCACTCCAGCCTGGTGACAGAGCACAGCAAGACTACATCTCAAAAAAAAAAAAAAAAAAAAAAAAAAGGGTTTAAACTAACTTATGGAAAACAAAACAAAACAATGGCATGTGTCTGACATCGTAGCATGTTGAGTTATCTAGAAAGTCACAATAGAGGAAAAAGGTTTTGATTTGCCAGAAAGGCCCTGTTGCAGGTGATCACTTCATCCTGGGAATGACCTGTAATGTATGAAGGTCAGATTGACAGATGCACAGAGGACTGGACAGAATCCAGAAGGCAGGATTTCAGCACAGGGCAGGTAGGAGTTCCTTGATGTGGCCTCTTACCTGAGTCATGTTTGACAAAACAAGGTCCTAGGTGGCTGAGGAGGAGGGTATGACGTGTCGGACAGGGGAAGAGTGGACAAGGGGCACACAGGAACGAGAAATCTGCTTACACAATTTGAACTGAACAAGCCAGATTTTTTCTTAATCCATGTTTCTTGATATTTGTATGTTGTTCTCCATACAGAAACCAGTATCAGTCTACCTGAAAATCTCCAAATAAATATAACCACACTTTAATGTGCTGTTACCAAATGGTCCTGAACGTTCTCGTTGTTTTGCTCTGTCAGGAGAGCCCTTTAAGATTCCTGTCTGTGGTAGAAGGCCTGGGCTTCTGGGCAGTGGTGCTGCTGTTTAAATAACCGAGATTATCGGCACAAATGCCAGTGGTCAGCCCCCCGGGAGACGCTTGGTTTTTGTAACATTTGAAGTAGATTTGCATTCTCAATGAAAATTAATCTTTTCTAAAAACAGTGAAATGTACAAGCTTTGTTCAGGCAAACATCAGGAATGTTAACTTTGTCTGATAAAGGGCAGCCATATACAGTCTCTTAGAGAAATATTTTAGTGCATTGAAAATTATATTGGGAAACAAAATTCTGAGAGGAAAACCCCAAAATTACTATTTGCTTCCCAGGCATAGTTCGCTGCCCCTCAAAGATGTGGAGGCACACCCTTCAGCTGTGGCTGCAGAAGTAAAACTCTTATTTTCCCCCAAGACACTGACTGTGTTTATTGTCGACTGTTAAACCAGGGGGTGGAAAATCTTTTATGTAAAGGGCCACATAGTAAGTGCTTTGACTTCCAAGGATGTGAGGTCTGTCTCCACTACCAACGCTGCCTTTGGAAGCAGCCACAGACCATTCTTAAATGGTAGAGGCAGGAATCCACTTTTGGCTGTTATTTGCTGACACCTGTTAAACTTTCTTTAAAGTTTGCAGGATTTTTTCCACATTGTTTTCAAAGAGATCGTTTTTAAAAATAGATTTTTAAAAATATGTACTTTCATTGCTTTTTCGTAGAAATTTATTAATAGCCACATATTTACTAAAATACACAAAAGAAAAATGTAAAAGTTGAGGTAAAGATAAAGTAATAATCTAAAATAATCACTTAACAGCACACGCTTTTATGAAATAAATGCGAATAAATACGTTTTATTGATCTGAAAACTTGGTTTAACAATTTCCTGTTACAGCACTTTGAACATGTGAATCTAAGATCAATTCAATTTGCTGATTTTTAGTGTCTGTAATGGCTGTAAAAGACACTTCATAGTGATATGCAGAAAGAATTCATGTTTGTGCTTATTAAATTATGATAGTGTTAAATCCCATATGCCTATTAACTAAAAATTGTGTTAAAATGTGTCCTGCAAGTTTTCATATTTTACAATGTCAATCAGTTGTTCTCCAAACTAATTGGAAGATATTACATGTTTCTATTATTAACAGATGGATTATAATGCCACTGAAACTCTAGATTGAAATTTTTTATAAAAAGTTAGAAACTATGTTTTCAAGATTTCCAGAAATGCACAAATGAGGTTTTTAGTTTTTTTTATTTTGTTTAAACAGGTGAATTATATTGTTTTTGGCAATAAAATTACAGTGATGGAGATATTTCTGAACACCTGTTTATATAATGTTCTTACCAAATAGAAATGATTTAAAAAAAATCAGTTACTTCTGCACTCATCGTTAAAATGTCATCTCTGCTCTGAAGGAATAGAGTCTGTTTGCATTCCTGTGGACAGCTGCTGGGAGGCATGGATCTGGTAGTCATTGGCTTGCTTTCTTGTGAGCTCAGAAAGTGCTTGCAATAGAAGCAGAAGTCCCAGCCTTGCCATTCTCATCTTGGGTCACTTGTCCTTGCATTATTAGGACAATTCTAAATCTACTACTTTTCTGAAGTAACCTTCCAAAACAGTTGTCTTTTTTGTGAAAATATTCAGATGGTATTAGAGAATATTATCTGTAAATTCATAAACAAATAAGTAAAATTAAGCCAGTGCAGATGGTCCCCAACTCGAGACTTAAACACTTTTGTGACTTTACAGCAATGTGAAACCATTGCTTTTCACTTTCATTGCGTATTCCATAAGTTACATGAGATATTAAACATTTTATTATAAAATAGGCTTTGTGTTACATGATTTTGCCCAACTGTAGGCTAATGTAGGTATTCTGAGCACATTTAAGGGAGGCTAGGGCTAAGCTATGATGCTTGGTAGGTTAGGTTTATTAAGTGCATTTTTGACTTCCAGTATTTTCCATTTATGATAGATTTGTTGAGATGTAACCCATCATAAATCAAGGAATGTTTATCAATCAATTTTATAAAGTTAAACGAATGAGGGTGCTGCTGTAATCTCCTACATAGAATAGCTCTCCTCACACCTTTTTCTAGTTATCTTCCATACGGCATGTGATAGATAATTATCTGATATATGGAAGACTGAGGATGCCAAACCAGTTCATACAGAAATTATCTGTAAGGTATAGTGTCGTTGGTCTCACTTACATATGGTCTCACTTAAACAGGGGAGAGCAACGTGCTAATAAGTTCCAATGTCACCAGGCTCCTTTCCTCATCTCTCTGCGTACGTCTCCTTCCAGGTCAGCCTTATTCTCTCCAAGTAGCTCCATAAAATGGTGGAAGAAATGGGTTTTAGCAAATTCCAAAACTCATATCTCAGAGTTCTGTCACCAGAGAAAAACTGGTTTCCTCACTTCACCTTCTTCAGTTCAGAAAGGTCCTAGGCAGGGGCTTGCCTTGTTTGACTTGGGTTCAATCCTGTTCTTAGATGAATCAACTTTTATGGAGCCAATATATATGCAATTAACTTAAGCTATTTTCTCATGCTGGTATAAGATGAAGAAGAAAAGAAGAGGAGAAGAAGGAAGAACAGGAGGGAGCAGGGAAAGGAGAGACATTAAGGGCTATCCTCCCAGTCATTTCATTGACTAGGTGATGCCATGAAGGGAGTCTACTGCAGGAGTCTTATCTTCCCCAGTTAGTCTTGGGGGCTGTGGCCCTCTCAGGAAATCGGTATCTTTCCAAGCTGAGTCTCTACCACATAAAAATATAATTTTTAAAGCAGGATTTTCAAAGACAAGCTAACTCATTTATGTAATGTTCACTTGAAGAAACAGCTGTCTTTTCCAGTCCTGGGGAAAATTCTGTCTATATTGGATTTATTGATAAATGCTGTTACACTTGGAATATAAATATTGGTCTTTTTAATACATTTTAAGGACAAGTCAAGGAATTTCACAATTTATACACGTTTGTTCTTACACATGGTCTTTGAAACCTAATTTTTTGAAATCTGTTTTAACAGAAAATACATTAGTGGTTGCTTAGGCTGAGTGGATGGGAAGATAGGTGTGGGGTTTCTTTTTGAGGTGATGAAATGTTTTAAAAATGACTGTGGTGATTGTTGCAACCATCTGTAAATATATTAGAAACAATTGAATTATAAAATGTAAGTGGGTGAATTATAAGATGTGTTATTTATAGCTCAATAACACTGTTTTAAAAAACTTAACTTGTTTTACTAAATTAGATGCTATGCTAGTATAGAAGAACAGGGTCAAATACTCAACTGAGTGGGTCAATAAGTCACCGACAATAAGCCATGGTCAGGATATTAAGAATAGTGAAGGATATCATATATCATTATGACAATTAAGTAGGGAAATCATTAATGAAACATTTCCTCAGTGGTGCAGGAATGAAAATGGATCTCATTTCTTTACTGATTAAAGATTTACTAAGTGTCTTCTAGCTAAGGGTAAACAAAGGTCTCTAGGAATAAAAATACCATTAAGTCCAGGCTCTGCCATTCAAGGTTGCCCAAAATCCCCTCCTATGTTTTCTCCTGTTCTACAAGGCAAATGTCCTCAAGCTAAAGTGATATTTGGGCAAACAGAACAGAAAGAATGAATAAAAGGCTGAGTACAGGCATAAATATATGAAACCATCTGGGTAAGTAGAACCGGGTGTGGAAGAAGAGAAAAATACTGTGACGCTGGAGAATGTGAAATTCTTCTGGGCAAACTTCACTTCCTAAGTGTCCCAGGCAGCTCAAACCTTCACATTCGATACGTACGAACTGAGGGCAATGTGTCTGGGTTGAAAGCACAACGGGATGAGTGAGAGTAAAAGGCTGGGATCCTGTTAAATAGGAACAGATGGGAGGAAAATTGGGGCAGGAATTACAAACATAGATCCAAGGTGAATTGATTAGGCAAAGAAAAGAAAAAATAATAATAATTTTAAAAAACTCCAAAAAAAAGGTCACATGTTTTAAAAGGGGGTTACTATAAAGAAGGCTTATGAAGACCTTGCTTCAGTCAGAGGAGTGGGAACTTTCAATAGGCCGGGAAAACAAACTAAGAGAGCCATGATAGCCAAGAAGTAGCCTGGCACTGGACAGGAATGTGCAATCACCATCTCTAAACTACCTGATGAGTTGTAACACATGATGCTTACAAAAAATCATTGGAAGAGGTCACTAGACCATCGAAGACTGAAGGAACTGTTTGGATTTTCTGAAATAAATACATAACATATGCAATTTAGAGCCTTGGTAAATTCTGATGATTGCTTTTTTTTTCCTCTACTCTCTTACCATATACAAATTGTTGGAAAGCTTTAATTCTAAAAATGTTACATTAAAAATTACTTTCCCTAAGGTGCATGCAAATTTGTAGAAAACTAGGGTAATGGGCATATCAAAATAGCTGGTGCATCTGGATGATTAAGGTGAACAGTACTGTCAACACTAAGTCACAGGAAACACGGAGAAAGGAGAAGAGAGGTAGATTCATTGTATTACTGGTCTCTATCCATTATTTATCCGTTTTTCCATTCTCTGAGCTATTTCCGTTTGTGATTCTTCTGAGTAAATAAGTAAATTTTCTTTCTGACCCCTTGACTTTTGATGGTCATATGACCAGCTTTGGCCAATAGAATGCAGTGGAAGTGATCATGTGCCTCAAGACCTCTGCCTTTCTACATGCTTGCTGTAGTGGAACAAGCTTGAACTCATCTTGTAGAGATAAAGATGCGGAACAGAGTTAAAGCTTCTCAGCCATCCAGAGTGGCCGTATTAGATCAGTCAACACTCAGCAGACTGCCAGACATGTGGTTGAGCCCAGTCAAGACCAAGAGAACCACCCAGCTGAGCCCAGCCTAGGTCTTTGACTTGAAGACTGCTGAGCTAAATAACTGCCTATTGTGTTAAGCCACTACATTTTGTGTTTTGTGTTATGATGAATTATTGCAACAAAAAATAGCTGGCAACTAACTTTAGTGAGTATCTCATATTTTTTCTGGTGCTGTGCTTGGCCCCCGCACTAGTGTTAGCTTAAACAATCATTCGCATTGTCTATGTTCCACAAATAAGGAGTCCCACAGAAAGTAAACAGTTTTTCCAGATCACTGAACTGGCAATACAAAAAACGTTGCAAACCCAAATCTGTCTGACTACAAATCCATGACTTACATTTTTCTTACATGTTTATTTTCTACTTTGCTTACTTCTGTTTTGTAAAAATCATCTAAGAGCAAAATTATTTAAAAGCAAAAAGACTGAATTTCTAAGACCATTAGTATGTTTGTGCATGCTTTGTGCATGACTGTAAGCTCCTAGCAACCTAATTAAGTAAACTGTAGCACCAATAGCTTAGTGGGAGTGAAATAACATATTTAAAATTGGCAGAAAGTGGCCACGATTTTTGTGGCCTAATTGTGTTTTGATAATTTTGAATGTCGATTGATCACATATACAACCATGTGGGCCTATAATTAAAGAACTTCCAGATATTTCACATTTATACTATATGAACAGATATGAACAGATCTGGATTCAAATCCAGTTTCTGCCATTGAAGGGCTGTATGGTCCTGAGCAATCACTAACCATTAGGTCTTATATCAACTCAGATTGAACTCTACATTAAAACATAAGTAAACCTAATAATTTATCTCAAGTAATCTAATTTTTACATATGGCAGAAAGAAAACAAAGTCTCATTCTAAATAGTGTGGAAACACTGCATGCTATTGATTTCTTAGCATATGCAGTAATAGATGGGTGCATGATCACTTCTTTACTGAAGTTGTAGATATCCTGAGAAGTACCTTTTTTCCACCTGTGACAATGGATATGAGATGAGAGTGGCTATAGGATATCTATGTGTATATATATACACACACATTTTTTTTTTTTTTTTTTGAGACAGAGCCTCACTCCGTCACCCAGGCTGGAGTACAGTGGCCTGATCTTGGCTCACTGTAACCACTGCCTCCGGGGTTCAAGCAATTCTCGTGCCTCAGCCTCCTGAGTAACTGAAATTATAGGCACACGCCATCATGCCCAGCTAATTTTTGTATTTTTAGTAGACTTGGAATTTCACCTTGTTGACCAGGCTGGTCTCAAACTCCTGATCTCAAGTGTTCCACCCACCTCGGCCTTCCAGCCTCCCAAAGTTCTGGGATTACAGGTGTGAGGCACTGTGCCCAGCCATTTTTGATGATTTCTAAATTTGTTATTTTTTATTGCTGATTTTTGAGAGTTTTTTTTTTATATATTAGACATACAAGACCTAGATCAGATATGTTTTGCAACAATTTCTCCCTGTTTGTGATGTCTTTTTAGTCTCTTAATAGTGTCTTTCAAAGAGCAGAAGTTTTTAAATGTATTCTTTTATCTATTATGCTTTTTGTATCATATCTAAATTCTTGTCTAAAAATTCTTTTCTAACCGTAAGTCTACGTTTTTTTCATGAAGTTTTGTACTTTTAGGATTTACATGTGAATCTATGATGTATTTTGAGTTAAAGTTTAATTATGGAGTGATCTGGGCATAGAATGAGTTTTTTTTCATTTTATTTTTTTACGTGTGCTGTGCAATTGCTCGCCACTATTTGTCTAAAAGTCTATGTGTTCTCCATGAATTTGGCTTTGCAGCCTTGTCAAAAATAAGTTGCCAGTGCACACATGGATCAATTTCTGAACTATTTTCTTTGCCATTGATGTATGTGTTTTTTTTTTCTCCAATTATACACTGCTTTGATTACTCTAGCTTTGTAATTCTTGAATCTGGTATAGTCCATTAACTTAGTTCTTGTCTTTAAAAAGCCTGATTCCTTTTCTCTTTAATATGAATTTTGGGCAGGGTATACTTTTTTGATTTGTTCCATGAGAACAGAGCACCACCCTGAGGAGAGCAATTATTCCTCCCTGTTGAAGCAAGACCTTCTGTGTCCTTGATCCAATGCACTATGAATCTTGAGATTTCCTGCCTGGCTGGTGGGAACAGGCATTGTCTCTGGCTGTGTGTGAGCACCGGAAACTGTTAACTTCATGCTTTTGGTGCTTCATTCCTTTGCCTCAAGTGGTATCTTCATGTGCATTTGCTCATCTATGCTCTACTGATTGTTTGAGGGGACCTTCTGTAGACTTTTGGGATTCTGCTTCTGTGCAGCTGTCTCCTCTCCAAAACCTGTTCTTGAGAATCTGAACAGTTGAGGTCTCCCCAGATGTATTCTGTGCCCTCACCTTGGAGAATTTGCCGTGTTCTGCCTGGATTCCCCTTCCCTATGCAATGGCCCTGATACTCTCCCAAGGCAGTAAGCTGGGTGATCCTAAGCCCTACATCATTTGTTTTGTTTTGTTTTCCTTCCAGGCATCCCTGTCTTTTGTTTCCTGATGTACAGTGTCTTTACAAGCATCTTATAAATGTTGTCCATTTTGTTGTTTATTTTGTATGAGAGATAAATCTGATCCCTGGTATTCCATTTTGGCCAGAAATGGAAGCTCAAAGCCACAAATTTTCAGATGCTTCTTAAATTTTTTTATGTTCTCTCGCATTCAATAGGCAATCAACGTTTGTTGGTCTATCTAAATGTGCTTTGTCTTTGCCATACACCTCAAAATAAAACCAGGAATATAATGGGACCTGCTGCCAAAGTACTTAGAGTTTACTAAAGGTCATAGGCATGTAAGCAAAACAAAAACCTGTAATATAGCAAACTTTTACAATAGATATGTCTTCAGGCAGCCTTTGGAGACGTAGGTGAGTTAGAGGAATTAGTGCTGGACTTACAGAAATAAACAGTTCTTGTAGCCAAAAAAAAAAAAAAAAAAAAAAAAAAAAAGAAGCACTAAGATATATTTTCTTCCATTCTCTGGAAGATGATCATGTTCTATTAACAGAAATCCTGGAATTCTAAATTTTTCATAAAATTGTATTTGCTTATATTCTGAGAGCTCCCAATTAGGAATATGTTTTAAAGTTGACACTGTGTTAGCATTTAATTGGAGAAACATATTTTTTCTGAGTGGCCATCTAAAAAGTACATATTACGGTAGGATTTATCTTAAAGTAGAAAAATAATGTAGTGATGTATTATTAGCTCTGGTCAGATACCACCTCCTCTGTGAAGCCTTTTCTACCAGCTGTAGTTCCTTGCAGTGCTTCCAAAGCACTTAGCAACTGTATTAGTCTATTCTCACACTGTTAAAGACATATCTGAGACTAGGTAATTATAAAGGCAAGAGGTTTAATTGACTCACAATTCAGCATGGCAGGGAAGGTCTCAGGAAACTTACAATCATGGTGGAAGAGGGGAAGCAAACAATCCTTCACAGGGAGGCAGGAAAAAGAAGAATGAGAGCTGAACAAAGGGGGAAGTCCCTTATAAAACCGTCAGATCTCATGAGAACTTACTACCACGAGAACAGCCTAAGCAGCATGAGGGTAACCTTTCCCAGGATTTAGTTACCTCCCAGTGGGTCCCTCCTCCCACAACACATGGGGATTATGGGAACTACAATTCAAGATGAGATTTGCGTGGGAACACAGCCAAACCATATCAGCAACTGATTTGTACTTTGGAGAAAGTGGAGGGAGAGGAGAAAGGGAGGGGGAAAGATGGAAAGAGAGAGTAAAAGCAGAAGGGGGAGCGCATGAATATCTAAACTCTAAAGTATCTTTTTCAACACTTTTACCCCTAAGCGTAATTTTTAATGACTCTGGGACTTCTTTTCTTTTCCTATCAACTCTTACCTACTGACTATAACCTTCAGCCAGAATTTTACATTCTTTAACCAGTTAATGCAGAATAAAAGGTGAATTTATAAAGTATTCAGTCCTTTGGAACTTGAGACAATGTTTAGACTACCTTTTTAAACTATTCTCATTACACGCACAAGCAAATTTATGACCAATTGGAAGACTAAGAAGGAATCACTAATGGCTTGAAAAGACATTTTGCAAAATTTTGGGAACGTTCATTTACATCCATTGTATTTAAGTGTTTCTTAAATTAGTTCATTTGGCAATACATTATTCATCAAACCAGGTTATGAAGGGTACTTGATTATCGTAAGTATGTATGTATTTGATATGTAATCATAGTCTTCTATATCTTAGAATTCTCAGTCACCCCACACACCTCCATATTCCCAGTGATCCCATGAGGTTTCATGG